>NW_025333664.1:11080000-12330000 GCF_019186645.2 Phyllostomus hastatus
TGCCCCCTCCACTTCTGCAAAGAAAAAAAAAATCTGTTCGTAGAACCATTCCGTGCTAAGCGCTTAGCCAGGTGAGCCTCCTCCGAGCTCCTGCTGTTGGGTCCTGAGCCCCCAGGGAACTGGCGATGGGAGAAGGGGCAGGGGCACAGGGACCCCACCCGAGGTACCAGCTGCTGGCTTGCCCAGAGCAACCCTACCACTGAGCTGCCCAACCAAAGCCACGGCCGCAGGGCTGTGTGCGGGGGCTGGAATTCCAGCGCCAGCGGCTCAGCAGCTCCTGATTCCCCAGTCGTGAAGTCATCCCTCACCAGGCCTTAACCTCTCTGACTCCTCACCCCCGTGGGCGCCCAGGGGTCAGCCAAGATTCTGCCGTCCTGCGGGAGGCGGGCTGCCTGCCCACCGCCGCCCTCCCGGCCCGGCCCTGCTCCCTTCTGGGAATCCAGCACGTGCCCTCGCGGGGGTGGAGAGGGCTTCCAGCAGGTTCCCGCCGCCGCCTCTGCCTGGGAGCCATTGCAGGGGCCGGGCCCCTCCTGCAAGGGCATCCTTGTCTTTGGAGCCAATTCTCCTTCTTGAAACCCTACCCCTCTGGCAAATAGTGGCCACTTTAATATGTGAGTAATTAGCGAAATGAACGTGGCCCAGGCCGCTGTTCTGTGGGCAGGCAGAACCTCAGCCCCGCAGCTCAGAGGACAGGGGGTAGGCGGTCCGAGCGCTTCCCGCCCCCGAGCTCCAGGTGATGCGAGCGCAGGAGCTGATGCACCAAAGACCCTTAAGAAGGTTCTTTCCCTCCCTGGACCTTTGTTCCTTTCCTTTGAAAAGCGTCTCGGTGGGCGTGGGCCTGAGATTCTGCTGTGACCGGGTGGGTCCCCATGGGGTAGGGCTGAAGGACACGTATGGATGCTGGAGCACGTGGTCCGGGGGCAGGAGCTGTGCCTCGCCCCGGCGTTGGTGGCAGGCAGCCTGGGTCCGTGGGAGCCTTTGGAAGCCGGAGTATACGAGGACACTCACGCACTCTTGAGTCACTTGTTGTGGGCAACACCCTGACCTGAGGCCGTCCTGACGTGTGGGTGAGCCAGCGAGCCCGTCCCAGGCGCGTCTGACTCAGCTCGGAAAGGTGTCCCGGAGCCAGCAGCCCTCTCCGCCCGCAGCGAATCTGCTGGGGAGGCATCACGGGGCTCTGGCTCCCGCCAGAAGCCTGGCGGGCATATCCTCTGGCCGGCCTGTGACGGGGCGGTAGGCGGGGAAGCTGGCTCTGAAGTCAGGCTGCCTGGTGTGGAGTCCTCAGCCTTCCACCCGCCACTGTGTCATCAAAAGAAAGTGATTTCGAGTCTTTACTGTCCACTCTCCTCGCTTGTGAAATGGGGGGAAAGTCATACCTTTAGACTTTAGAAAGTCAAGGCCTGACACATACTAAGTGCTTAGGAAATGGCACCTGGTACTGTATTTCCTCCCTGATTATTACCACCCTTATCGTTTTTACTGGCTCAGAGTGGGGACTGGACCCACGTAAGGTCACACAGCAGATGGGGGGCCAGGAGGGGCCAGGACTCCAGGCTCAGGCCTGGCCCCCTTCCAGCACCTCAGTTTTCCTCCTCGAATGCCCGTTTCACTGCCTTTCGGGGCTTAGGGGCTGTTGCAGACCATTACAGGGGCTACTGGCTGATCTGTCTCCTTTCTCCACCCTAGATCCGAGAGACCGAGGTCATCGACCCCCACGACCTAGAAAGCCGGTACCCTTCCGGGCCACTGCCGGACGACGAGGATGTCGGGGGGCCCGGGCAGGAGTCCGACGACTTCGAGCTCTCTGGCTCCGGAGACCTGGGTACGGAGGGGGTGAAGGCCAGGCTGGGTCAGGGGCTGGAGGGAGGGTGGTCTCTCCCCCTGGGAGGTTGACCATGCCTTGAGCCTTGGACTGTTGCGGGGGTTTTCTAGAGTGCCCCTTCCCCCACAAACAGAAGAAACAAAGGAACCGGCTCAGCCATGTCCACCCCTGAGACCTGCCCTGGGCTGCTCGCTTGTAGCTCCAGGTTTTCCGAGCATCGGCCTAGACCCATCCACCTCTAGGGCATAATGGGAGTGGGCTGGGGTGGGAGAACTGATTGTTTTTCTACCTTTGGAAAGGGGAAGCAGACCTGGGGGCCTACAAGGCCGGAGTGGAGGTGGGACGCCCAGAGCAAGCCCCAGCTTCAGACGGGGCGGGGTGGGTGAAGGTGCCCGGGCTTCTTGGGGCTGGATCTGGGGCTGCTGCGTCGCCAGGTCTTTTGCGACTTTCTGGCCCCGGATGCTGCACCCCACGGAGCTACTCGGAAACATCCATCCTGTGTGCAGGATGGAATGATTCAGAGTTTGGATTTTGGAGTCCTGGGATCCTGACTTCAAACTGCCAGGCGATGGCCTCCAAGCCTCAGTTTCCAAGTCTGTAAAATGGGAATAGAAATGACACTACATCTGTGTTTCAGGCATTGGACGCAGTTGAAGCTCTGCATGTACCAAGCACTGAGTACATGTTTTAATATTGCAGTTTCTGATATTGAATATTGTGATCTAGGGTCTTGTTTTCTCAAAGGAGTCTCCTGGGGATCTTGCCAAAATGCAGATGCAGGCTCAGTGGGCCCTGAAAGTCTGTATTTCTGTCTGGCACCCAGGGGTGCTATGGGTCCCCGGATCTACCCTTTCCTGAGCAAGGGTTTGGAGCTGACAAAGCATCTACCCAACTACCAGCTCCACATTCCTAGGAAAAACAGCCAGGGAGGCAGGGGGTAGGAGCCCCATTTTACAGATGAGGTGGCTGAGGCTGGGGTGAGGATGGGCCCTTGCTGGGCATTGAGCATTCGGGAGCTGCTTCTAAGTCTGGACCCACAGCAGCTGTGGCCAAAAAGGGGTCATTCTTCCAGGGATACCTGACCTCACTCACACAGCCCTTCTGACCTTGCAGATGAGCCCGAGGACCCCCGGGTGTTCCCCGAAGTCATCCACCCCTTGGTAAGTAACCTCAGGCCTTGCCTCTCCCCCTGCTCCTCTGTGATGGCTGCGGAAGGGGGCGGGGAAAGTGAGGGTCTGACCTCGCCCTGCAAGAGGACGTTCATCTGTGACCCTGGGCTGTGACCGCTTGGGGCGGGCCCCTCTGTGGGTCACAGACAGGCCGTCCTCCCTGCCAGGGTGACCACTGCCAACATTTAGAAGTGTTTCCGGCCCCTTTTCTGTGCTTTCATAGGCATTCCCCAACATGGAGGTCAAGTGGTACCCACAGTTCCGGGCACTGCGTTTTCCGCTGAAAGTGGCCGAGAGTGTTTTCCCTCGTAATTAAATGTTCTTCCTATTTTTAGAGGCCGCATAATTCTAGTTCGCCCGATTGCCCTGATTGATGGAAAAGTGGCTTGCAATTTTTGATATGCTAAAATTATAAAACTACAGCAAGCATCTCTTATCCAAATCTCTGATTAGCATCTTAAGATAGAGTCCCAGAGGAGAAATTGCTGCCTTAAAGGCAATTCTGCAGTTTTGCCAAACCTTCCTCACAGAGTGGTTCCTCAGAATCCCCACCCAGTAGCAGCGAGGGGACGCCTGCTTCCCCTGACTCTTGGTGACACTGTTCATTCCCGTTTGGAGACGGATCCACGAGATCAGTTGAGGAGGGGAGGGATCCGATGGCCTAGTTATTGAGCTTGTGGCTGGTTTCTGCATGCGGACCACGTGGTTCAGGGAGACAGCGGAACCAGTTTCCCCACTGGGCTGCAGGGCCCTCCCCTCCCCTGCGGTGCTGAGCCTCTCTCCTCTCCCTCCCCCATCCAGGTGCCCTTAGATAACCACATTCCTGAGAGGGCGGGGCCTGGAAGCCGGGTCCCCTCGGAACCCAAGGAGCTGGAGGAGAATGAGGTCATCCCCAAGAAGCTCTCGCCACCTGTTGAAGGGGTCGAGGAGATATCGAACAGGGTGTCCATGTCCAGCACTGCCCAGGGCAGCAGCATCTTTGAGAGGACGGAGGTCCTGGCAGGTAAGGCCCCTGCTCCTCCCTGGGTACCTCGAAGTGGGGGGTGCTGCATGGGAGGTAGTGCTGCAGGTGATGGGCTCCCTGCCCGGTGTCCCTTCTTCAGGGCCACAGTCAGCGTGTCCCGTCTTGATGGACAACACCCCCCAAAGGTGTGTGTGCGTGTGCATGAGAGTGCACATGCACGCGAGTGTGTGGTGGGGGTGGGCAGACTCTGACTGTGCAGCCTATTGGAGGGTGGAGAATCGCCCACCAAAGACTTCCGGAGAACAGACAAGCTGAGTCCTTCTCTCGCCTGCAGTCCTCTCTTATTTTCAAAGCCTTTTCACCTCCTGAGTTTGGTGCCTGGGGAGTTAATTATTATTAAAAGTTAACATTCCTGGAAAACCTCCCCTGAAAGCCCAGAGCTCCTCAGGATTAGACTGGCTTCCCCTCCCCAGCTTGCTCATTGGCCAGCCTCCTGACCTTGGCTGAGAAGCTCTTGAACCTCCGTGGACATGAGCCCCCGCTTCCTCCGCGGCAGGTGCAGACAGGGGTGCCTCCTTGGGCTGGCGTCATGGTCCAGGGCACACAGAACCTGGAATAGCGAGGTGAACGGTCAAGGGCCGATCTGACTCAGTAGCAGGATATGTGAACCTAAAAGACAAGGTCAAGGTGAGAGGCAACCAGGGTTTCTTTGAGATCCAGAAGAAGAGCTATTCGGGAGTCACTGATTCGGGCAGGAAGCCACATAGTGTTCCCGTTAGGAGGTGAAGGCAAGGGCTGTGAGTGAGGAAGGGAAGGGGACGACGGCATGACAAGAAGGAAGGGATTCCTGTGTGCGGTACAGAAGCTAAGGGAGCGGATAATCTGAGCAGCGATGCTCATCCTGAAGAATGTCTTCAGTTTGCAGTCATGAGAGCGGCTCTCCTGGTATCTTCACAAACAGTTGTTTGGAATCCAGGGCTGCTGTAGGCCCAGTCCGCCCAGAGGCTCCTTTGCCCGGTGTTCACATTCCGAAGGTCGGAGGAGCGAGACCTGCAAGGCCCTTCCTCTCGGGGGGCGGCTCCGACTCCATTTTGAAGTAGCTCCGTGTACGTTACTTTGCACGAATCTGCCACTGAGTCTTCACTGAGCCCCTCGCAGTAGGTGGTGCACAGGGAACCTCCATGTGACAGTTTGGAAACGAGCCCTAGCGCGGGTCGGTGCCCGGCCTCGGGTAGAGCCGTGGGGTCCTGGACCACAGTGTCCTGTTATGGGGACAGCTGCGTCTCGGGGAGAGTGAGGCTGCGGGCGTGGCCCGGTGGGGCCAGCAGCGGGGATGGGGGGCTGGCTCCCTCTCTCTCCCGCCCTGGCAGCCCCGGGGATTTCCAGAGCTGGGGGAGGGGTGCTGTCAGGGAACTCCCTCTGTGCCAGGTTTTACAGGCCGAGGGCCAAGCTGCATGAACCAGCCTGGGGAGTGGGCACACCGGGTGGTGGCTCGGTGATCTCTGTCTCCTGGCAACCGGCTGGGCCAGTAGCTCCCAGGAGGCTTGAGGTACACAAGCAGAGTCCTGCGTCCTGCCTCCATCCAGGACAGATAAAGGGTTTTGCCTGGGTCTTCCAGATGAGGCTCCCTGGGAGTATAAATAAGCCCAGGCGACTTGGGGCCCATCTCAGCCCTGACCCCGGCCCCCTGGTCCCTGAGCTTCTGTGGGGTGGGGGTGGGGCGGGGATGCTGTTGAACTAGAAGGGGCCCACGGAGACGACTTCGTCTTTCTCATTTCAGCCTGTTCGGTTGAAGTATTTTAAAGTTCCCCCCACCTTTCTTCAACCACAGAGTTTCACTTTGAGTGGGCATAGTTGTGTGTGGGATTCACATAAGGTTTTGCTTTTATCAACTAAGGGCTCTATTCCTTTTAAAGTGAAATATGTTTTTTTTTAATTTAAAAACAGAAAGGTAGTTTTAAAAACCACTGATCTATTCCAAGCAACTGTTTCTTATGCACGAGGAAGCTGCCGCCCAGAGAAGGTACCCCGGGTGTACCCTGGGTCACACACGGCCAGAGGCAGAACTGAAGTCCTGTCCTCTCCTAAATCTTCCAGTGGAGAGAGAGTTAAACAAGAATGTGGTCTCCACGTGAAGTTGCGTTGTGGAGCCGCTGGGGCGGGGCCCTCCAGTCCCACCTTTTGAAACAGCACCTGCCGAGCACCACGTGATTCCGGCGGCCCCTTCCCTCACACACCAGCCCTTCAGATGGGTTTGGGGTTTGGCGGGTGAGACTGTTACAGGGGAGGAAGCTGAGGCTCAGGGAAGCCAAAACACTTGCCCAAAGTCATAAAACCAGGGGGAGTGGTAGGCCTGGCGTTTGCACCTAGGACCACAGCCACTTCTGAGATTGTACTTGAACCTTGACCTTGTGGGGAGTCCCAGCACAGACCTACCGGAGGGGCCGGGGCTGTCAGAGGGAGAGGCGAGGACGACTAGAATGGGGTCGGTTCCCGGTGTTCCCTGCCCTTTTCCTGACATCTCCCAGGGGCGCCGTGTGGCTGCTTTCTCACCGAAGAAAGCAAGCAACCAAGGTTCTTTTGGTTGAGAAAGCTCCTTGCCCGGCGCCCGGCCCCCACTCTGTGCTTAGCTGTGACTGAGTGTGAGCAGCAGGGACTGCAAGTTAATCTCCTTAGCCTGAGTAAGACTGAATTAGGGGACTCAATCTGCCACCGAGAGCATGCTGGGAGGCCTCCCTGCCCCCCCCACCCCCCCCCCCCGCCCCAGATGGAAGTGAGCCATTCTGGCCTCCAGAGAACATCCACCGAGGTCAGAAACCCACATCTGCCCACCCGGCCAGCTGCCCCGGGGCTGTGCTCCCGGAGCCCAGCTGTGAGAGTCATTTACTGCTGCGTCAGGCCTGAGTCACGGTGTGAGGGACAGAGAAACCACAGACGTTTCCAGTGCCTGAGTCCCGAGCATAAGCACTCTGAGTGGATTAATGTATTTAATTCTTAGGGCACACTGGAAAGGCACTATTATCTCCACTTCGCAAGGAGCGAGGTGAGGGAGCTGCAGGTGGCTCAGCCAGCAGGTGGGGGGATGGGGGTGGGCACTAGGCTGTAACCGCGGGTTGTAAGGCTCCGTACCTAGAATGCACGAGTACGGCCCCGAGACTGTGTGAGGCCCGCGTTTGGGAGTGTGTACCTGGGTGTACGCAGGTGTGTCTGCCTGTCTGTGGAAATGAATGCTGGTGAGCGCACAGGTGCACACGGGGACAGCAAGAGGACCCCGAGATGTGTGTGCGTCTGTGACCGTTTCTACCGCCTGCAACTTTTCCTGCTTCCAGCTCAGTTAGTGCTAAGCTGCTGCTGGGGCATCTGCCTGGAGTTTGGGAAGAGCCGGGCTTTGGACTCGGGCTGATGTGGGTTGGAGTGGTGGCCGTGCCACTCTGGCCCTGGGGTCTTCAGGGACCCCCGTGACCCCCTTTCTCATAAGTGAGGTCTGAGTGAGACTCAGGTCAGGCAGCAGCGCCCCCGCACAGGTGGTGGTGATGGCGTCTCACTGTGAGAGAGCCCATGGGCGGGCGGGGGCGGGCCCCCGAAGCCCGAGTTGCCGCTCTCACCTTGCTGTCCCCTCTCCCCTGCAGCTCTGATTGTGGGCGGCGGCGTGGGCATCCTCTTCGCCATTTTCCTGGTCCTGCTGCTGATGTACCGCATGAAGAAAAAGGATGAAGGCAGCTATGACCTGGGCAAGAAACCCATCTACAAAAAAGCCCCCACCAATGAGTTCTATGCCTGAAGCTTCCTACCGGGCCCTGGCTTGGACTCGAGGGGGGTGGACAGCGGAAGGACTGTGGAGGTTGGACGTTAGGGTAGGGGGAGGGCCATCCGGAATGGACCTGTCAGCATCTTCAGCCCTGATTACGTGACAAGGGAGAGGAGGGGCGTCACCTTCTCCTGTCCCTGCCTGCCTCTTCGTTCTTGGGGCCCCAATGGTCCCAGCAGAACCATGAGGCTAAACTTGGCCTTTCAGAAGACAAATCAAGGATTGGATTATTTCTTAACCTTTCAGTTTAGAATCTAAGCCGGGCGTAGAGCCGGTACTGATCACACCTCACCAGAACCGCCCCCCCACGGGGGGCTGTCCTAACAGTCCTGTTGGAGGGCTGACCCCTGGGGCCTTCCTCCCCACCCCCCCCCCCGACCCCTGCCCTTTCACAGCGGGTCCAGGAACTGGGAGCAGGAGTTAGAACCATCCGCACCTTGAGAGGTGTCGGTCCAAGGGCCCCATGTCCACACCACAGGGGCCCCTGTGGGGCACCTTGGGCCACGGGGCTCTTCCAAGTGTCTTTCGGAAAACAGGCTTTTTTTGGGGGGGGGAGGGTGAAGGGAAGCAGGGAGGGTGGGGAGAAGAGCTGAAAGTTCGTACTGAAATGGATTTGTAGAGTATTTGTAAATCTATTTTTAGTGGGTTTTTTGTTTTGTTTTGGTTTGTTTTTTTTTACAGTTCATTCCTCTCTGCCTGGGCTCGAGCGCACAGGTGCCAGGCGGCCCGGCTCTGCCGCACATTCCCGCCCCACCTGCTGAGTTTGTATTTAACGGGGTTTTGTTTTGTTTTTGTTTTTTTTTTTTTTTTGGTTTTGTTTGTTTTTCTCGAAAATGAGAGAAGAGCTGGAGATATGATTTTTATTATTATTTTTTACTATTTATAGCCTCAGACAGAGCCTCTGTCTCTTCTTCGTCTTTGCCCCCTCCCCGTTTTATAAGGCGCACCTTCCGCAGCCCTCTCTGCCCGTGGCTTGGACCCGTTTCGAAGCTGCCGCTGTACGAAGTGGCTTTTGCTGAGACCTAGGTTTCTAGCAGGTCCCAAAATACAATGCAAGGGATGACAGGATATGTGTGTCTCTTTTCTTGTAATATATTGTTACTCTTTCTTGGTTCTAGAAAAATAGATAAATATATTTTTTCAGGAGATAGTATGATGTTTCCCGTGTGAAGTTGCTGGACGGTTGAGGGAGTGAGTTCTGATGTGGCCGAAGGGGTTTCTGCCTGTTTCTCTTGCCCCGTCCCTGGTGCCTTTCCCCTGGGCTGGGGTAGCATGGGCAGATGCTCTGCCCGCTCTCTAGCTTCTGCCTGGAGCCCGGCGGGTGCTCCTTCTTTTCTCCACATTTAAGAGACAATTGGAGCGCTGTGCCAGCCAATGTGCTAGCCAATACGGTAACCACCAGCCACATGTGGCTATTGCAGTCAATTAAAATTGCATCAAGTTAAAAATCCGTTCCTCAGTTGCACTCACCGCAGTTCACGTGCTCAGCTGCCACCTGGGGCCAGGGGCTGCCGCAGCCAGTGGGCCACAGGAGACCGTCTCCATCTGTCTATGGGGGCGCACTGCTGGCGAACCAAACTGGCTTCGAGAGTCACAGCCCCAGCTTGGCTGGGGGTGACCTTTGTCTCCCTGGGCGAAGGGAGGGGTGGGGAGGGCTTATCGGGCCCCAGCTCGGGAACTTGTTATGTTCCAGAGAGGAGAGAGGTTTGGTGGATCAGCCTGGGTGGGCTGCCGTCTTCTGCCCCCACTGGCTGGGGTGGGTGGGATCAGCCTCACTGCCTGCACCTTCCCCCACCCCGCCGACACAGGGCTCCCAGCTGGCTGGGTGCTCTTCTCCACCAGCACCCCCACCCCCGCCCCCACCCCCGTGTCCTTTCCTCTGGCTATGTCGGAAGTCGGCACCTCCTGTAGCCCCTCACACTGTTGTCTGTTACTGATTTTTTGATAAAAGATAATAAAACCTGGTACTTTCTAGGTTGCCTGCCTCTGTGATTTTGGGTTCGTGAGAAGTCATCCTTTCTGGGCTGTGTCCCTTGGCCTCATCGAAGCCCAAGACGACCGCCCTGCCCAAACCCCCCTCGGGGAGGCGGAGGTGTTGGAACCCGGGAGGGCCTGCGGGGGAGGGGGGAAGGTCGGGACTTGCTCGCTGCAGCCTCGGGCCAAGGCCCCGCCTCCGTGTTTTGTTTAGGCGGCACCCTGTTTAAAAAACAAACAGACGAAAGTCCTCCGGTGAGTTGCCAACTAGAAATGAGGTCATTTCCCATAAAAATCCACACTCCTCACTTCTCTCGGGGAGAAGATGTGACGACACTCGGGCAGTGTGGCAACGGTTAGGAGCTGCTGACAGGCAGGAGCCTGTCTGGACATGGGTTCCGTGCCCTGCTACAATCTGCCCCCCCACCCCCGCCCCAGCCGCGTCACTCATGTCACCTGCTTGGCCTCAGCTGGCACTGTGATGGGCAGGCTCCACACACTTCTTTTGATCCTCAGCAACCCTGGGAGGTGGGTAAGATCCTCTTCACCAGGCCGACCACCAGCAAACCCATTCTCCCTGCCTTTTATACCTGGACCCGCTTCATAGTCGCAGTTCCACAAAGTGGGTGCTGTTAGCACCCCCTTTTACAGATGGGAAAACTAGCCAAGAGACTAGATAACTTGCCCAGATTGACATAGCCACCAATGGCAGAGGCGGGATTCGAACTGGGGCGGGCGGACTCTGGAGCCTGCTCCTAAGCACAATGCCTATCAGAGGATGGCACCCAGGGCCCCTTCGCTGGGGGCTGCTCAGGCCCCACAGACCCCCTGTGAGGCAGTGAGTCTGGTGTCAGATCCCCCCCCAGACCCTGCCACACAGTTTTCCCGAACTCCAGCACACAGAGCGGGCCTGTGCTTCTCGTACCTCGGGTCTGGCCAAAGCCCTCTGGTCTGTTCCATCTGTGCTGTCCGAAACTGTCTTCTAGTCGCATGGGGCTATTCAAATAAATCCATTAAAATTAAAAAAAAAATAAAATTCAGTTCCTCAGATGCACTAGCCATCTTTCAGGGGCTCAATAGCCATGCAGCTGGTGGCTCTCCCGTGGGACAGGGCTGATGGTCTGCAATGCCACTGTCGTAGAAATTTCTGCTGGGGCTGTGCCGAGCGGTGCGAGACCTCTGGGTGCAGGTCTTGGCTGCCCCCGGCTGCTCCCTTTGTGCTCCAGCGGCGGACGGGCAGGTAGATGAGGTCCTGGGACCCAGCAAGAGCTCGATACATGGCACTGTATCACCCCCATCTTTCAGGTAAGGTATCAGCTCCAGGCGGCCCCTGTATTATCTTTATTGCCATGGAGAATTGCCCCTGAATTTAGAGGCTTATGACGGCATAAATATCTCACATAGTTTCCATGGGTCGGGAGTTTGGGAGCAGCTCAGCTAAGCGCGTCTTGCAAGGTTGAACTTGAGATGGTGGCTACGGCGGTGGTCCCCCTCCAGTGTGACTGGGCTGGAGGAGCTGCTTTCCCCAGTGGCTCGTGTTGATGTCTGGCCAGTAGGTGTTCATTCCCCACAAGCCGTGGGCCCCCCGTAGGGCTGGCTGAGTGACCGCACGACGCAGGGGTGGCTTGTCCCAAAGAATGGTCCCAGACAGCCGGGTGGGAGCCACAACGCCTTTTACGGCCACGCCTCCGCAGCCACTCTCGTCACTTCCACCGTGGCCTGCTGGTTGCACAGGTCAGTCCTGTTCACTGCAGGAGGGGAGACCCCAGGAGGGCAGGGGGCGAGGCTCAGTAGAAGGCAACGTGGGTCTTAGACACTGCCGGGCCCCGTCTCTTCCCAATCCTGCCGGCCTTCCCAGAGGCACTGACTCTTGCACGGGTGGTTCCTTCAAGGTGCATGGGAGGGCTGTCAGGCCAAACAGATGTCCTCTTGCCAGTGGTTTGGGGAGTGGGGTGGGCAGGATTCTGAGATGAGATACCCCCCCGGGATTTCTGCCCCAGGTGTCCACAACCAGTGCTCTCCCTCTCCCGGGTGTGGGCAGGACCCGTAAATAGGATGGGGGTCACTACACTGGAGAGCAAAAGTGAAGGGATTTTGCAGATGTGACGCAGGTCCCAAACCAGTTGATTTCTGAGTCAGCGAAGAGGGAGATTACCCTGGGTGGGCCAGGCTTAATCAGTTGAAAGCCCTTAGAAGAGGGTGTGGAACCTCCCTGATAAAAGCGATGCTCTCCCATTGACTTGGAAGCAGCGAGTTGCTGTGAGTTCTACAGCTACCAGGAAATAAATTTTGCCAACCACTGTGCGACCACAGCCCTTAATCACAGCCTCGGGAGACCTGGAACAGGAGGAGAGCCGGCTGAGCGGCACTGGGACTCCTGCCCCGTGGAAACTGGGACAGTCAGCGTGTGCTGTTTAACCAGCTACACCTGCTGTCACTTGTTGTGTAACAGAGAAAGCTAATACAGAAGGTCACTCAGATGCTTCGCACCATCGGCTTCCTCGTCTGTCGAAGGGAGAGATGGTGCAATATTTGGATTACCTCTAAAAGTGCTTCTGGAGTAATCACAACAGCAGCTAGCCTGTACGAAATCATTATGGTGGGCCAGGCTCCGTGGGAAGTGCTTACATGTATTAATTATTTTATTCCTCATGCCATCTCATGAAACAAATGCTATCATCCCCATGGACAGAGGAGGAAACTGAGGCACAGAGAGGTTAAGTGACTAGAACGCCAAGCTCACGTAGTTAGTACGGTGCTTTGACTCCAAGGTAGCCAGTGTCTGAGAAGTCACTAGACTTGAATTCCTTCACGTTAAGGTGACCACTCTGAAAATATACACGGGTGATTAGTGTGAGAAGTGTAGGTATGTACCAGGGTGAAGCCAGCCAAACCCAGGATACCCTTCCCCAGGGTAAGGGGCTAATGACACACGTTCAGACCCCAGCCAGGGCTGGGGAGGAGGTTTGGAACCAGCAGAGACTTAGGGATGAGCTTGGCAGGGTGGTTTCCGCATCAGTACTTTAGAATCGAAAGCAGCCATAAATAGCTCGCTCACG
The DNA here is from genome assembly GCF_019186645.2 of Phyllostomus hastatus. NCBI lineage: Eukaryota > Metazoa > Chordata > Mammalia > Chiroptera > Phyllostomidae > Phyllostomus > Phyllostomus hastatus. The sequence goes on from NW_025333664.1 coordinate 11,092,797, forward strand.
AGGCCGTGCCTTTCCCCAGAATGGTGCCTGCTCCGCCCATCCCCCACCCCTGCCCCAGGTGGCTGGCACCGGCTCCAGCAGGTGTTTGCCACTCCACCACCGAAGGCATTATTGTGCCACCACTGCCCCGACTTTGTCCCTTGTGGTCTGGACCAGAGCCAAGCCTGACAGCATGGGGGGCTTTTTGGGGAGTATGGTCAAGTCTGACCCCTGCCAAACTTATTAGATATTATCTTATTGATTTCATCACCCTTAAAACCACTTCCTCTCTCCGCTGCCATCTGCATGACCTCTGCCCCTGAGCAGCCCGCACCCTCCCCAGGGAGGAAGGCACCTGAAAATGTCACCCACGCTGTGGTTATGAGCTGTTCCTTGAGGAAACCCAACTTAAACAGAAGAGAGGGGGAGAGAGACCCAGACGTCCATGCTTAAACCGCAAGGCTAGCTTGTTCACGGTGGAACCTCAGGCAGCACGAGGGCTGGTCAGCCGGGAGGTTTCGGAACAGAGATTTTGACCACATTCCATGTGCCCCACCGCCCGCTTCCCGCCCCTGGTAACACACCCAGTTTACCTATACCTAGCAGCTAACTCGAAGTGTGAAATACTATTAGGGAGAGGATCAGAAGGATCTTGGAGCCCCAGACAGCAGTGGGAGTATGGGATTCAACTCAGGCCGCCCTCAACCTGCTCTCAGAGCTTCATGGGCCTTCTCTCTCAGAGCCTCAGTTTCCCCATCTGTAAAAATGTGGACAGACCTGGCCAGTGTGGCTCAGGTGGTTGGAGCATCATCCAACAACCAAAAGGTTGCGGGTTTGATCCCTGGTCTGCATGCAGGGCTGGGGTTGTATGAGAGGCAACCAATCCATGCTTCTCTCTCCTTTCCTCTCTCCCTTCTCTCTAAAAAGCAATAAAAAATCCTTGTCCTTGGGCGAGGATTAAAAAAAGTATTAAAAAACAAGGAGCAAATGTGAATGAGAGCAATGATTCTCAACCCTGGAAGGTTCTCCTGAGAGCTTGAGAAAGTTTTTTTTTTTTTTTAAGGACGCTAACAATGACCTGAAAACTCAACTTTCAGAAAGGGAATAATGCCACCTGCTGGTGGCACTTTGTACGTGCAATCTCCAAATAATCAGCCAATGCAACGCAATGCAATGCAATTTGGTGGTATTTATTGGGCCCCAACTCAATGCCCAAGCATTATAATGTACCCTCCAGGATATGCAGTGATTAGTTCCTTTCCTCTTGAAGCTCACAGTCTAGAGGGGACACCTGAAACGTACATAAAGCCCTTTGTTCCAAGGTGGGTGGTGAGTGGCAAAGTGCCAGTGAGGCTGTCCACAAGGCATTGTCCACAAGGTGCAGAGCCTGGAGCCAGGGCCTGCTCTGCAAGCATGTGGCCTGTGTGGTCACAGCAGGCCTTGTGTTTAGCATGGCCTTGATTTCATGCTCCTCTGTGGCTGTCTTGAAATTCTTAATAATTTTGGCACAGGAGGCCATACATTTTCCTTCTGCCGGGGCCCCACACATTATGTAGCAGGTCCGGCCTTGGAGAAATCTTGGAGGAAGTGACATCTGAGCTGGGTGGGGAGAACAGGGTAGTAGTGGAAGGAGAGGAAGCCTGTTTGCGTGGGGAAGGAGAGGTGGCGTCAGTCCTTAGGCCTTGGGGACGGGAGGGCGTGGAGGAAGGAGTCAGATGATTAGGGACTGTAAGGATGGTGGGTGTGGGGGGGGATTTAATGTTCATGGACTCAGACTCAGGGCTAGGAGGACTTTCGAGGACAGTCCAGCAGGTGGACCTCAGAAGACAGGCCAGGGCTGGAGCTCCGAGGTCACAGACGTGCAGGTAGGACCCGGGGTCCCAGGGTGCCGAGGGGCGTGCAGCAGACAGAGCTGTGTGGCTGGGCCGGGTTTTCAGGCCGACCTAGGTCCTCGGCTTCCGACACTCCTGCCTTGCGGAGTGGCCGTGGAAAGCCCTTGAGGGCCCGGCTGATGGGCCCTTGAGCCCCGACTTCCTGTGTGCTGTGCTTTGAAACTCCTCTTAGCCTCCTCATGAGTGGCTTCCTGCTTCAACACCGGCCCGGGCCAGGGGCTCCAGCCCCCCTGGCGTGCGCTCTCGTGTCGGGGACACTTCCCATTCTACTCGAGCCCCGCATTCCTGGGCCAGGGGCCTCGAGGGGCTGCAAACGAGCTTCTCCTCCCCTGTCGTGGCGGGCTCAGCCGCCGACGGAGGCCTTGGCCAGTCTAAAGGGCAAACCTCTCAGGAAGTGCTGGCATCTTCTTTTTCACGGGGCTTTCCGTGTTCTGGGGAGGAGGTTTGCAGGGACCGGGCCCCTCCTCAGGGTTCAAGGGGGAGAGAAGGGGGTGTGTGAGAGCCCTGAACGAACATTTCAAACTGGTTCTCCCCGCTCAGCCCCAGCAGGGCCTGGGAAGGGTAGTTGGCACCCATGATATCGGTGTCCCTGGTTCCAGCAGCCTGAGCCAGGATACTGCCTGGTTCTTCTGCTTCCCTGCAGAGCATGGAGCAGGCACGGGGTGGGCAGGCTGAGCAGGGGTGGATGATGACTTGGGCCCGGGTCCCCAGGCAGAGAAGCTCCTGCCTTGGCTGGGTTACTGCCCGGCTGATCCCAGGAGTTCTGCCTGGGAAGAGTTGTATTGGGTGTCCTGTGTTTGCTTCTGGGCCTGGGGAGCATCGCTGCCTGGGGTGGGGGGTAGTTCCTAGGATAACTCATCACCAGAGCTGACAGGTGGCCCCCATGGCAGGGCCAGGGGCCAGGGATGCCAGGGTCTTCTCTAGAAAGGGCCCCGAGGGTAGGCCCTCTGCTCCTAGCACAGTGACTCCTCCCTGTGTGTGGGGGTGGGGTGGGGTGGGGGAAGTACACCAGGCACCTCTGTCCTTGCGCAGGTGGGTCATGCAGATTGGACTCTGCCTTGGATTGGGGGTGCTACTAGCACAGCAGAGGGATCCCCCGTCCTCAGGACTGGCTCCTGCTGGGCCTGTGAGAGAAGCGCCTGTGTGGACAGTAAGACCTTCCCACTGCCCCAGGCACCTGCCCGGCCACGAAGGCTGTGAGGCAGAGAGCAAGCACAGGCCCGGGTATGAGGCCTGGCGCCAGCCGCAGGGAATACAAGGAAGGGCGGCTCTCTGCGGTCCAGGGCACAACCCAGAGCTCCAGGTGGCTCGAGGTGCTTCAGGACACACCTGGTGCTCCGCTCCTGACCCTCTGCCTCGGGGCCTGGAGGCCATGCCGGGGTGCTGAAACTCCAGGAGGTGCAGAGGGGGAGAGAGAGAAAGATGGAGTGAGGGGAGCACACCATTAGAGAGGGTACAAAGTTACTGAGGGAGAAAGACACAGATTGTTTGATGGAGAGAGCGAAACAAAGGTGAAGGCAGGGAGAGCCACACTCGTGGCTGGCTGCAAAGCCAGCATCACCGAGGCTGCATCTTCTGAGATGATGGAGATGATGAAGGAGGAGCCAGTGGCTCCTGCAGCACCCACAGGGCCGGGGTTCAATGGCCAGAGCCTTCCGCTGCTGCTCCCACAGGCCTTCCCTTCCATCGGTAGCAGAGGGAGCAGAGAGCAGGGCCTAGGACCCAAGAATGCTTCCCGGGGCCAGGCTGGGCGCGCCTATGTCTGGATGAAGAGGTGGAAGTTGGTGCGCGTGAACTCGTGGTGGATGCTCTCCAGCAGCGCATCTGCATCGGCCTCGGTGGCGGGCTGGGGGGCCCCCGAGGGGGCGGGCTGCGTGCTGTATTCGGGGGTGTAGGTGAAGGAGAAGGCGCTGGGGTAAAAGAGGCCGTCGGCGCGCACCAGGCTCACCGCCACTGTGATGGGTGTGCGCAGCCAGCGCCAGTCGCTGCCGAAGGCGGCTACATCCGGCACCACGCACACCAGGGACCGGGGGCTCCTGGGGGCAGAGCACGGAAGTTGGGACTGCAGCGACGTCAGTCAGGGCTGATGACGGCACCCTCCTCTCCCTGCCCCCATACCTGTACATGGTCTCGGCCTCCACATCCCCGAACCACACCTTGAGCCCCGCGTGGAAGTTCTCACCGTGGAGCTCCAGCGTGGCCACATCACCGCCGCCACTCAGCTGGGAAAGGGTGGGACCGGCTGGTGTGGGGGAAGGGGCGGCCAAGGCCTGAGGCCCTCCCTCCCTAGCACCCCACACCCCAGCGCAGGCAGCCGGCCAGAGTCCCCCAGCACCCAGATTCACCTCGAGGGTGCTGATGAGGGGCACCGGAGTGACCGGCTCCCGGGTACATGCCAAGCTGGTGCTGAAGGAGAATTCCACCGACTCGGTGCCGATGATGGTCCAACAAGAGCTGTCGTTAAGCAGCGCCCTGTTCGCCTCCTTGGGGCAGGGGGAGGCCTGGGAGACACCCGAGGGGACAGGCAGAAGCTCTGAATGGTGGCCAGCAGCACGGGGGAGCCCAGTAAGTGCCTGGCCTTTCCCGCTCCGGGTTCCAGTCCCAGGCTTTGAGGTTTACCTGCTCTGCAAGCTTGGGCAAGGCCCTGCAGTTCTCCCAGAGTTAAGTTCGCTTCGCTGGGTGAGTTGGTTGCTAAAGGTCTATTTTGTTAGGGTTCTAGAATTCTATTCTGGACACTGTGCAGTTCTGGGCCCTAACATTCCACAATTCTAAAATCGCTTGGTAATGGTATTTTCTACATATTATGATTTTGCCCCTCAGCATTCCGCGATCATCTTCCTTGGGGACTAGTATTGCTTATTTATTAATAACAATTTCCCTTGCCCTGGCCAGTGTGGCTGAGGTGGTTGGAGCATCGTCCCATAAACCAAAAGGTGGCAGGTTCGATCCCTGGTCAGGGCACAGGCCTAGGTTTCAGGTTCAGTCCCAAGTCAGTATGTGTGAGAGCAGGCGGTCAGTCTGCCGATGTTTCTCTCTCACTTTGATGTTTCTCTCCCCACTCCCTCCCTTACCCTCTCTCTAAAGTCAACAAGTATGTCCTCTCTTGAGGATTAAAATAATAATAATAAAGCCCTGGCTGGCGTAGCTCAGTGGACTGAGCTCGGGCTGTGAACCAAAGTGTCGCAAGTTCGATTCCCAGTCAGGGCACATGCCTGGGTTGCAGGCCACGGTCCCCAGCAACCGCACATTGATGTTTCTTTCTCTCTCTTTCTCCCTCCCTTCCCTCTCTAAAAATAAATAAATAAAATCTTTAAAAATAATAATAATAGTAATAATAATAATGCTCACATTTCACAATTCTATGACTTAAACTTTTATGATTCTAATAGTCTTTGTTCAAAAATACTCACTACTCTTATTATTTTAATTTACATTCTATAACGTTATACCCCAACATTCTATGCCTCTAATACTCTTTGGAAAGAGGTATTGCTTAGTCATATTATTACTATTTTTCCTACATTCTCTGATTCTGTCCCCATAGTCCAGGGGCCACGTCAGCCTTGAGGTTGCCTTCAAAGGGCCGAATGTAACTTTAGGACTGTGTAAATGTAACTACTCCTTAACTAGGGGCAAGGAGCTCAGTGCTGCCACCGGGTAGAAACAAGGTGCAGGGTGGATAAAACAAGGTGGAGGGCCGGATTCGACCCCGGGGGGACCTTGTGTTTGCCACCTGCGCCATGGTCTATGAGTCTAACACTCCCTAGGGGGCAGTATAGCTTGTTAGGATGATGGCTGATGGTCTTAACTGTTGGTGGTTCTCCACATTCTGACTTTCTAGGACGCTTGGTGCTGATATTCTCTGCTTCGCACCTGGAACTGCACCACCTTCTCTGTGGCCAGACATAAGTAGGTGCCGCCGCCTCCAGGAGGGCCACCAGGAAACTGGAACGCACACTTGTGCAGCTGGGAGACGGGCTCGTCCACGTCAAGGAGCACACACTGTTTGGCTACTTTGCGGATGATCTACAACAGAAGGGGGGCAGGGAGTGTGGCGGCAAGGTGCCCGGAGGCCGCCCTCCCAGCCGGCTCTCTGCTTCCCCAGTAGCCGCGTGGGTCCTGGCACAGCCCCCCATGCCAGCAGCCCCTTACCTCTCCCCAGCCCCACAAAGAGCTGAGTGTTCTGGCAGAGAACTGAGCACGTGTCTTCGTGCCTTGGACCCTCGCCCCCCAGCCCTGCCCACGTGGGCCACACTGTCTGCACGGATCTGGGGGCCCTCCCTCGGGGGCCCTCCCTCCCCATACCATTGGTGGCAGCGTGATGCCCGTAACAGTGCAGACGAGCCGCACCAGGGAGCCGTAGCGGACGTAACCCTCCCGAGGTGGGAAGTCCCCCTGGGGAGGGCGGTCATCGGCTGAAGACAAAAGAAAGGAGGAAAGGAGGGTTTCAGGGGGTCCCAACCTTCTGCCCTTCTTGCCTCTGACTCCACCCCACTCACACCTGGATCCTGGGGTAGGGCTGGCATGTAGGAAGGCAGCTACGGCTGAGGGTTCTCATTCTGGAGGGGTCATTCGTGGCCATGCTCACAAACGCCCCCCCATCCCCCAGGGCGGGTGCTAGAACCGGGGACCAGGCTGGACATCGGAGTCAGAAGAGCTCAGATCGGTCCCTGACCCCCGGGGACGTTGGCAATGCTTCTTGTGCTTCAAAGCCCCAGTCCCGGGGGTGGGGGTGGGGTGGGGGCGGGGGACGGAGTTTGCTTTCCCTGTGGAGCTGCGGGAAGAGTAAACAACTAGTGAAAGTGAGGTGCCCAGCCCTGGCCTGCCGATGCGGTTACCCAGGTGGAGCGTGAAGGCCGCCCACTGGCGCGCGCTGGCCACGAAGGCCCCGTCCTCCACGGAGAGGTAGCGCGTGGAGACCGTCTGGGAGCGCAGGCGGTTGAAGAGGGAGACCTTGGAGCCCGAGGAGATGCACACTGTGAGGGAGGGGAGAGCAGTGCCCTGACCTGGTTCGGTCCCGTGGACGCGCCGGACTCGTCTGAGTCTCTGTCCCCTGAGCCCCTTGGGCTCCCAGCACACTGGCCTGGACACACTGAGAATTCACGTTTCACGGCTGTTTATCTGGTGTACCCGCCTGAGACCTGCTTCTGCCCTCTGCCTGCGCTTCTTGCTACCTGGGTGTCCACCAGTTCAGTCAACAGAATTACCAAGTGCTCGCTAAGGGTGCACTTTTTGGCAGGCACTGTGCTGAGTACCGAGCACCAAGAGGGTGAATTAGACTCAGTCTTGCTCTGGAGGAGTTCACGGTCTCAGAGAGGAGAAAGGAACATGAATATAAAAATTTCAGGCTCATGTCATAGGACTGGGTTAGGGAGGACTTCCTGGAGGAGGTGTACTCTCAGCTGGGGAGCACGAAGCAGGTGGGAGGGCCTGGGGGGCTGCACACGCAGAGGCCCTCTGGTGAGAAACAGCGGCACCGTGCTTCCAGGACTTGGTGTCCATCCCTCCCAGCCTGCCACGGAGGCAGAGACACAGTTTTGTTTCTGACCAGATTTTGATCACCTGGGGGAACGCACCAGGGTCGTCTCCCTCTCTCCCATCACCTACAGTGCTATGCATTCTGTAGGTGCTCAATTTATACTTAGCCCAAGTTCCCAGCCACTGAGTAATAGATACCCGTGTGTGTCAGGTACTGTTCTAAATGCTTTCAACAACCCTCGGAGGTAGACAATGTCTCTCCTTAAGACAGCCACTTGCTGGCGATCACTCCACTAGCGAAGGGTAGAGCTGGGATGCAAGGCCAGCATCTGCCCATCACACTGTACCTCTTCTCTCCTGGGCCCCCCCTGATCTGAAGGGCCAGCCAGAGCACTGCCGGACCTGAGACAGCCTTCAGGGGTCCTGACAGACGGACAGTAAGTGTGGTGCAGGGGTACGAGCTGGGCACCGGCGTCCCCCTGACCCAAGTCCAAATCCTGGCTGGGCCGCTGGCTACCTGGTCGGTCTTAGGCAAGTCGCCGGGACTATGATAGGCCCGGGCGTTTCTCAAGTGAACGGATGAATGTTCCAAATCTCGTTTTCCTCATCTACGACGTGGGAACAGTGACAGCACCTTGTCACTTGGCGCCCAGGACAGTGCCTATCTCCAACTGCCTCTGTGCGCTATGTAGGTCTCTCTCCCCTGCTGGTCTGTGCGTTCCTCCAGAACAGATCCCTGTTTCACAGGGATGCAGCCCCTAACACAGAGCCAGGCATAGAGCAGGCCCCGAGGAAATGTTTTAACTGAATTTGATGGCCACTTTTATTGTCTTTTTATTGTCGCTTTTAATCTGCCTCTAGTTCAGCACCTGCCGGCCGTTTGAGGGGCCCCCAACTCCCCGCGCCCCCAACACACCCCCACACAGCCCGACACACATACACTCAAGTCTGGTATCTGGCCCCCCTGCTCTCTCTGCCCCTGTTTCTCTGACTTCTCCTTCCCAGACCTAAGGCGCGCTAGCTCAGGCAGACCCCGCCCCTCTGGGCCCAGACTCCGCCTCTTCCACTCTGACCCCACCCCCACAGTCCCGGCCTCTCCCCCTGCTAAACCCAGCTGCCGCAGTCCTCACCGCACCTCCCCGCCGTGCCCCGCGACCCAGCCCCGCCCCGCCCCGCTCACAGTCGGTGTTTTTCAGTGACTGCTTCTTCTGCGAGGGCTTCGAGATGACCTTGATGAGGCGGCTGTGGAAGGTGCCCAGCTCCCGCCCCCCTCGGAGCACGAGCCGCAGCACCAGCCGGAAGTGCTTCCTCTTGTCCGCGTCCGAGATGTACAGGGTCTTGGCGCAACCGAATTCCTGCGGGGCTCACGGGGATGGAGCCGGCGCCTCTCAGCGGTCCGCCTCGGGATGAGCCGACCTCCCCCGGTTATCTGCCGTCCGCCCCGTCGGGCGTGACGTGCAGGGGCCTGGCCCAAGCTCCGGGGGCCCCCTGCACGCAGAACCTCGGTCTCCAGGCCCCCTATACTGGCTACCGAGAGGGGGACCCCCATACCTATAGTTCGGCTTCTGCAGGGGGGTAAGGGAGCCTTCCTGGCCAAGGAAGGGGCAAGGATGGGAGCAGGACTGGGACCCCCTGCCACGTGCTCTCACCCTGGAGTCGGGCTGCTCCTCGAAACTCAATTTCTGCGTCTCGGCGGCGCTGCCGGACGCGCCGTCCAGTCCCATGTAACCGCAGACGGTGGGCCCCGTCTCGCCCGCCTGGTGGGCTGGAAAGGGACGCCCGCCCGCTCTGGAAGGACTCCAAGACTCCGGGCCAAGGCAAGCCTAGTTTTCGCCACCAGAGGGCGCGGCGAAACTGCGTCTGCGAACCGGCCCGCTCCCACCCGCTCCTGCCTGGGTCCCCCTCACCCAGGAAGGCAACCAGTCCTGGAGTCTGTCCTCACCTTGGCCCGGCACTGGCTTCACCCTCCATCCGGGACCTGAGAGGTAGACACAGGGTGGGGGGCAGAAGAACCTGCGGAGACAAGGAAGCGCTGGACTCGTGTGTCATCTCCCCTGGACTATCTTGTAGGCATCTCCACGACAGCGGAAATGCAAGAGAATCCCCCTCCGCCTTTCCCACCCACCCCCAGGCTTCTCCGTGGCTGTGAACCCCATTCACATCCGAGCCTTCTTTTTCCACGCCCCTCACTCAACCCCTCACTAAGTCCTGTCAACTCCACCTTCCAAGCCTATCCAGAATCCACTGGCTTCTCTTACCACCTCCACCGTTACTTGTCTTCTTCAAATCCGCCCATGGTTTCAGTTCAGCGTCCTCACGTGATCTGGCCCCTGCTCACCTCTCCAAGTTTATTCCCTACAGCCCCAACCTCCCTTCTCGAACCGCAGCCACTCTGTCCTGCACCTGGAACAGGCCAGTTGGTTCAGCCGCAGGGGCCGTGCATTTTCCGTTCCTCCTCATCGGAATAGCTCCCTCCCCCGCCCCCCGCCCCAGATTTTCTCCTGCCTGGCTCCATTGCCACATCGAAATCTCAGTTCACACGTGATCCTGGCCTTTCTAGCTGAAGTAGCCCCCCTTCCGTTCCAATCACACTGCACTGTTCTATTCCCTTCTAGCTCTCTTTGGGGTCTTTGGGGGAATTCATTGTCTGCCTCTTGCAGGCTGGAATGAAGACGCCGTGAGAGCCGGGACTGTATCCGTCTCCTTCAGCTGTGTGCCCAGTGCCCGGCAGTGCTCAGAAAGCCTGGCGCTTGACAAGCAACTTGACTAGTTGTTGAGTGAAAGAATGAATGAATGAGTGAATGAATGGGGGCCGTAGGTTCCCAAGGAGGTTCTGCTGAAATCCAAGTGGGCATTACTGGTGACTGGGCGGAAAGGCCCATGCTCCGTCAGTAGCTAAGCCACGGGTTCTGCCCGGGTTCTAAAAGATACTGCCCCGGGAGGAGCGCGTACGCCCGGACGCCGAAGTGACCTGGGAGGGGCCACTGGGGCACCTACCGTTTCTCATTTCCATAAGACTTCTGGGCCACCTTGGCGTGCAGGATCCGCACCGTCTGCTCGCACTGCTGCTGCAGGCACCGTCGCACGCCTTCCCGCAGGGCTGTGGTGCGCTCTGGGGGTGACCTGGGAGGCCCGCAGCAGGGAGTGTCAAAGGGCGAGGTGCCGCCGCGAAGCTCGAAGCGCTTAGGCCGAATGAGATGAAGTTCTAGTGGTGCCCCCTTGTGGTCAGGGCGAGGAAGTGTTGGGTGAGGGAGGGGACGCTTGCAAGTCGTGGGCCAAATGCTTGGGCGGCGCCGTGCTCAGTGAGGCCTGCACGGAGCCCACCGGGACCACCCAGGCGCCACTCTGCGGGTCTGGCTCCACGCCCACCGTATCCTGCAGCTCTGCGGAGAGGCCCCAGCGGCACAAAGGCCGCACTTGTGTTGGCCTTGGGATGGAGGCAGAGTACGTGAGGGCGCGTGGCTTTCCCTGCAGCCCGAGGGGAGCCACCCCAGGGAAGTGTGGATGCCAGGGAGGAAGCGCCTGTGCTAGGCCGCGGACGGCAGCGCTCTCTGGCCTGCAGGCAGACGTCTGCACACGTGGGAAGGCCCAAAAATTGTGTGCGTGGGGGGGTGGGGGGTGGATTTCAGTTTTTCTGCGCTGGAAGTACCACTCCCCTCCCCCTTCCTTCCGAGCGCGGGGGCCTGTTACTCTCTCGGCTTTTACGCCCCCTGGTCCCCAGGCCTCCATCCACCCCTTGGCGTGGGCCAGGCAGAGCCTAGGGGACCTGATGGCTTCTCAGCCCGCAAGTTTTGACGGGTGAGGGCGAGTGGGCCCAAGACGCAAGCAACTGCAGAGAACGTGTGAAGGAGGCCATCGTGGCAGAGATTTGAAGGACCACCAGGTCTGGCCGGGGAGGGCCATGAACCTTGAGGCTGATCTTCTGGGTCCTTTACCCTCTTCGCAGGACCAGTGCCAGGCCTCTCCTCCCTCCTGGAGGGGACTACGGAGGGCAAGAGCCGGGCCGCGCCCTCGGAAGCAGGGCCAGGCAGACGGCGGCCCGGCCAGGCCCCGCTCCGCCCCTTGGGGCTCTCCTCGGGGAAGTGTCTCGGCGGCCTCCAACGCATTCCGGCTGCGGAGAGGGTAGCCGCCCAGCCTCCGGCGGCACGGAATTCCAGCCCCGCAGCTCGCAGCCCGAGTGGCGGCTCGCTTGCAGGGTGACTGGAGCGGGGGGCGCTGATCTGGCCCCGCCCCGGCCCTCGGGAGGAAGGGGGATCGTCCTGCCGGTGGGAGGGGTCGCAGCCCGCGCTCCCCCTCCCCATCCGCCAGCCCGGGTTAAATGCGGCCGCCGCCTTCGCTCCCTCCAGCTGCCTGGCAGTCCCCACCTCGGGCAGCGTGCCGAGCGGTTACCTGTTCCAGCTGCCCGGGAGGCTCCGCCCGTCGGCTCCGCTCTGCGGCCGCACCTCCGAGTCGTCCAGCAGGTTCAGGTGAGTCAAAGGGCCTGGGGGCGCTGAGGGGTCTGCGGGGGGGTGCAGGCGGCCAGCCAGACCAGGCGACCGTACTTAACCGCGGTGCCCGCGTTGGACCTGCAGTGCCCTTCCCCACGTCTGGGGCATCCTTTCCTAATTGGGTCCCCACCAGCAAGCCCACCAAAAAGGGGCGGGGACGTCTCTCCTAATCTCGTCCCCCTAGGGACCCCCAGGAACGTCCTCAAGGTGTCCACTCCCGAGTTACTCACAGAGCTGCCTGGCAAGCCCACTCCCTCCCCCCCAAAGGCACTTCAAAGTCCTGCATTTAACGCCGGACTAACTAACCCCTACGAGGAGCTCTGAGTTCTAGCGCCAGCCTCGTCACCACGCTGCTGTGTGATTTCGGGTGGGACGCTACCCTCTCTGGACCTAGGTCCTTCCTCTGTAGAATGAGGGGGTTGGAAAGGTGATGAACTTTGAGGAAGCCGCTATTTTGACGTTCTGGGGTTCCTGGGGTGCCGTTGGGGTGCTAGGTGAGATGTTTGCTGGAGCCAAGAGCAGGATAAAGGGGCCCTTAATCAAGATTTGGGAGCCCGGAGGCTTCTGAAAGTAGGAGAGGATGAGCGGTAGCAGAGTCCTTGCCCCTTCACCCGCGTGCTCCCCGGGGCGTGCTGGCCTCAGCTGTGGCCCGAGCCAGAGGAGGCGAGCCGCACCCTCCCACCTCCAGACCCTGGCACATCTGACTTAGGCACCCTCCCATGAAGGACCCTGCCGGAGGGATTTCTGTTCTTCCAGCAGGCCTGAAAGGCGAAGGCGGAGAGGATCGGGGATGCGAAGGCCGCCTGGAGTGAGCGGCAGGCACTCGACCTTGCTCAGAATAGGCCCATTCACGGGACTGCGGGGGAGGGGCAGGATGCGGTCGGGTTCGGGAGGCTGGCCCCCTCTACCAGGAGACAGCAGTAGAGAAATGGCGAGCGCAGCTTCGGCACGGGGCGCGGGGGTGGGTAGAGAGCAGAGGGAGCGAATGGAAGGAAAAGAGGTTCGATGTCTCCTGGACGTCAGCTTGCCAGGTAGCTCAGAAAGGAGAAAGGGAGCAAAGAGTCCTAGGTTCCTTTGCAGCTCAGCGAGCTGCCTTCTTGGGCCTCACTTTTCCCCTCTGTACAATGGGAGTCTTGTGTGATTCTCAAGGGGCCTCGGGAAGGTGAGCTCTCACCTGCTGCCCCCACAGGGTCCATGGTCAGGTCCCGAGGCCCCCCGGCCGCTCACTCACCGCCCTCTGGGTGCATCCAGTGCCGGTGTCCTCAGAACACTGCACGCTCCTGTCCCCGGGCCCTCGTGCCGGATATATCCTGCCGGGCTTATCTCAAGGCCCAGGGGCTCCCGGCCGGCTGTTTGCTCTGCGCAGGGGCACCTGCTGGGCAGATGCGGGCTTCCCACGGCCACCTAGCGAACGAGGCCAGACCTTGGGAGGCGCCCCCTGGCTGCTCCTCCTGAGAGCGGGCGGGAAGTGGAGGCGCCAAAGATCCTCAAATTCAAGTGCATAGTGGGTTTTGGCCACTGCAGCGCCTGCCCGCCCCCTACCCTCCCAACACGGCGAAAGGACTAAAGGGCGAGCAGCCCTCCCCTGAGGTCTACAGTTGTGCGATGCGCGTCTGAATGTCTGAATGTGTGTGTGTGTGTGTGTGTGTGTGTGAAAGAGAGAGAGGGGACAGCCACACAGAGGCGCCTTGTGTGGTTAGGCAGTGGACGAGGTACCTGAGGTGGGGAATGGCTTCCTTCTGTGGAGGTTTTCTTCCTGGGGAGACGAGGGCATGGAACATGGTCCTTGGAAACCCCTAGGCATAGGATTGTGTCCTGGCGCAGCCGCTTTCTCATCCTGAGACTCTGAGCACCAGCGTCGAAGCTTTTCCAGCTGGTTTCCGAACCTGTATAAGGGCAACCGTAACAGCCTGTCTTGGGAATTGTCAGAGGACTAAACCCCACAATGCAGGGGAAGCGTTTAACAGGGTGCCTGGCATGGAGGAAAGTCTTTTTCTTTTGAAATTGTGTATATTTTAACCTACCATTTATTTGCAAAGTAGAATTCCTTGTGTTTCCCAGAAATCTCACTGCAATGAAAATGAATTATTATGGCCTTGGCCAACGCAGCTCAGTTGGGTAGGGCGTTGTCCCTTCCTCCAACTCATCTCTTGCTCTCTGTCTCTCTCATAGATGCTTCTCTCTCTCCCTTCCTCTCTCTCTCTCAAAACAATGAAAAAAAAATACCCTCAGGCAAGGGTTGAAAAGTTAATGATTATGAAAGCATACCCCAAAGTAGACAGATTAGTAAAATAAACCCATGACCCTCCTCCACCTCCAAGTGCCCGTCCACCAGAAGGAGTTCTGCAAATACGGTGGTTTTGCTCTTTCCTGTCCTCCCTCCAGGCCCCCGTTCCCTGCCCCGCAGCTGCCATGAGGGGCCTCCCGTGCTCGCCGCTGCCCGTGTTGCTGCTCCTCCTCCGGCCCTGGGAAACCCACCTCCAGTTCGAAGGTGAGCCCTCACCAGCGAGGGGAGAGGAACGAAAGCGGGTGTTCTGTCTGCACCCCGCTAGGCCTGCTGGGGAGAGAAAAGTAAGAGCTTTGGAACCCTCGGAGATGGCTTCCAATGCACCATTTCCCCTCTCTGGGCCTCAGTGTCCTCCTCGGTAGGAAGTGGCTTAGAGGCAACAAAATAGCAGAATGCCCATTTGGTGTTGAAGTTTTAAAAGTTCATTGAAAAAAATCAGGAGATGTCACATAAAAATCCCGACTTGGGACTTTTCTTGAAAAACCCAAGGGTCTGCTACCACGGGGTCCACAAGCCTGCATGGCGACCGTTGGCTGGACCTGCGCACTTTAGGAAGAACACAGGCTCTCTGGGTGTCCAGCAGCCTACCCTACCAGTCACTCATGTATGTTGCCTGCTTGGCCCCTGCAGGCACTAGAGTTTGTGACATTCCCTCTCCTGAGCAGGTGAATGCCTCCCCAGAATAGCCCTCGGAGCTGTAGGATAAAGAATTGGTGAAATCTCCTGGCCCAGGTCCTCAGCAAACGCTGGGCGAGTGGATGTACCTAACTTGCATTTGCCAGGCTAATTCTGTGGGGGCGCTGTTATGCAGTGATAGCACCGTTCCAACCTGGGTTTCCCTGGGGATCTCCTCGGAGATGACGCTTTGCTGACCTAGGAAAGTCCTTTCTGATCTCCTCGCAGGTCCCAGGTGCCGTACTGGGCCCCTGGATTTGGTGTTTGTGATTGACAGCTCGCGCAGCGTGCGCCCCTTCGAATTCGAGACCATGCGGCAATTTCTGGTGGGCATCCTCCGCGGCCTGGACGTGGGGCCCAACGCTACGCGCGTCGGCGTGATCCAGTATTCGAGTCAAGTGCAGAGCGTCTTTCGACTTGGCGCCTTCTCGCGCCGCGAGGATATGGAGCGTGCCATTCGCGCTTTGGTGCCGCTGGCGCAGGGCACCATGACCGGGCTGGCGATCCAGTACGCCATGAACGTGGCCTTCAGCGTGGCCGAAGGCGCGCGTCCTCTAGAGGCGCGCGTGCCACGAGTCGCTGTCATCGTGACCGACGGGAGGCCCCAGGATCGCGTGGCAGAGGTGGCGGCGCAGGCGCGCGCCCGCGGCATTGAGATCTATGCGGTGGGGGTGCAGCGCGCCGACGTGGGCTCCCTGCGCGCCATGGCTTCCCACCCGCTGGACGAGCATGTCTTCCTGGTTGAGTCCTTCGACCTCATCCAGGAGTTTGGCCTGCAGTTCCAGGGCCGGCTGTGTGGTGAGTTAGGAGAGTGCCAGGGCGAGGCTGAACTGCCTAGAATCCCACCCCTTCCCGGATGCCCCCGCCCTCTCCAGCTTTATCCCCGCCCACCAGATAGTAGAATCGCTCAGGCCTGACGCGCGTGCTGTGTCACGTGCCAGCTCTGCTCACTTTTGCTTAGGCTTCGCCCGCCAGAAGCAACGTTTGGCGTGCCTCCCTACCAGGATGAGCTGTGTGTGGTTCACCACAGGCTTAACGTCCAACACAGGAAACCCCGCAGGTCCAAGCTGAGAGCAACCGTCCACTCCGAAGAGTCGTGTCCGCCCACATGGCACGGCCACGCCCACTCACATGTTAGCTCCTCCCACAACCTTGAGTTACCCCCGCCCACCTTGATTCAGCACCTCTCACCTTTCTATCTTACCCCTGTGTAGTCCTGCCCTGTCCCATTGACACATTTAGCCCCGCCGCGCTCTTAGGAGCCAGTTAGCGGGAGCTGTTCAGGCCCTATTCTCTCCTGAAGCTGCCCCACCTGGGTCAGCCCTTCTCAAACGGGTCTTAGCCCACCTCGGCCGTCCTTGATCATGGTTCCTGCCTTGGACCCCACCCAGCTGTCTCTTAGTGGGGGGTTCTGCCCATCTGCCCCCTGCTGATTCTACTCTTGTGTGTCCTCAGCAAAGGATCTGTGTGCGGAGGGGGGACATGGCTGCCAGCACCAGTGTGTCAGCTCCCCGGGCATGTTCCACTGCGCCTGCAACCCCGGCTACCAGCTAGCAGCAGATAACAAGAGCTGTCTGGGTGAGAGTGACTCCTGCCCTGCCATCCCACTGCTCCTGAGCCTTCTGTGGCTCCCCATTGCCCCAGCACCAGCCCAGTAGATCTGGAAGGGCCTTTGGAAGTAAAGTCCAGCTCCCACATGTTACAGGTCTAAGAAAGGGAAGGTATGCCTAGAGTCACACAAGTCCTTGGTGGGCCCACGGCTAGAAACCTCTGCCCCACAGTTAAGCGTGCTTTCTGCACCCTCCTGTCCACTCTTCCCGGTGGTCCCCTACCGGGCTCCAACACACCGCCCGCACTGGCTCGTGTCTTCTCCCAGGCACATCTTCACAGTTGCCGTAACTTGGACACCTTTGGGGTCTTCAGTTAGGGTCTCCGTGCACCGCCACCCCTGCCTCGTACATGCTGCCGTCCCTGCTGCACCTCAGCTTGTCCTGGGCTGCTCACCGGGGCCCTCTCGCTGCTCTGCCCTGCACCTGCGAGCCTTTCAAGGCCTGACTCCTCATGTCTGCCTTCTGAGAGGCCGCGGCACACAATGCCTGGCTTATACAGCCGGGACTTTCTTTTTCATGTGCATGCGTGTCCTTGCCTTTGATCTCAGCGGCAGCTACCATTTACTGGGCGCCAAGTCAGTATCAGATGCTGTGCTCGGAGCGCTGCTGACGTCATCTCTCAGGCTCACAATAACCTGGAGAATGAGGGCGGGTGGTTCCCCTAACCCAGGTGGCCTCTGGCGTCTTCTTGTTTCTAGAACAAAACTGGCTTGAAGCCCCATGTGATGACCCATGAACATCCCAATCCGCACCCCCCAGATCTCTGGGAAATCCCCAGGTGCCTCCTTTCCGTGGTCTCCCCTCGCTCTGAGCTCCTGCTGGATTCAATCCGTTCATGGCTCCTCCGTGACCACTTCTCAGCCTCACACACACTGTCCTTGTTCCATGCGTGTGAATCAGCCTCTCTCTTCCTTGGTTTACACACTTGTGAGCACAAGGGCAAGTGTGTGTATGTAAGTTTCCTTCATATTCCCGTTTTACAAAAGAGGGGGTGAACAGAGGTGTGAATTACATCTGAGTCAAGTCGAGCATACACACACAAAAGGAAACATCCATTTTTTATAATTGTTACGAGGCACCCTTGACCCTGAAAGCCCTCTGTCACCCCTCCACAGGGGATTGTTTACTGGCACCTTCAACCCACAGAGTCACTCATCTTCACACCATTTGTCTGTTCTTTTTCTTCCTTTCTCCACTCCCGTCTCTTTTCTAGAAAGCTCAGACTCTCACTGTTGGGTGTGGGCTAATTCACCTCTCCCCGGCCCCACTGCCCAGGGCTGCTCTGGGCATCTTTGGGTCTCTACCGCCTCAAGATACTTGACAGGGCAGCGTGTACCCCCCTTGGAAGGAAGCTGTGAAGAGCGACCACTCTCCTCCGTTACATTCCCATTTTGCAGATGGGGAAATGGAGGCTCAGGCCGGTAAAGTGGCGGAGTCTGGTCCTCTATTAGCCAGTGAGCATCTTCAGGACAGGGACCCTGTCGTCTGTGGATTCCTGGCTTAGTAAGGGACCCTCTGAGGGCTTGAGCTGGCAGGGCCACCTGGCCCAGAGGAAGGAGGCCAGTGCTTACAGAAATCGCAGATGTCTGGGGACCACCCCAGACTAATGAAGTCAGGATCTTCGGGAACTGGGATCCAGGCATGGGTGTTTTTTAAAAGCTGTGCTGTCAGGGCTGAAAAGCAAAGCCCCGAGATGTATGCCGGCCTCCCCTCTTTCCCAGTCATTGACCTGTGTGACGGGGGCACCAGGGCTGTGAGCACCACTGTGTAATCTCCCCAGGTTCCCATTTCTGTCACTGCCCAGCTGGCTTTGTGCTCCTGTAGAACCAGGGGAGCTGAAGGGGCGAGCGAGGCCCCTCCCCGCACTAGCACCCTAGGCCGGAGTCCCTGATGGCTCCGATCAGGAGTGATGCCTCGCTGCCCCCTCCTTCCTCCAGTCATTGACCACTGCCGCTTCGGGAACCACAGCTGCCAGCAGGAGTGCGTTAGCACCCTGGGCGGGCCACGGTGCCGCTGCAGAGAGGGCCACGACTTGCTGCCTGATGGGAGGAGCTGTCAGGGTGAGGAGGGGTCTCCCGCATTGTGCAGAGGGGCAGGGTTGGCGTCTTGGTTGGCGGAGCCCACCCTGACTCATCCTGACCTGTCTCTCCTTCAAGCCCGGGACCTTTGCAATGGCGTGGACCATGGATGTGAGTTCCAGTGCGTGAGTGAGGGCCTCACCTACCACTGCCTGTGCCCTGATGGGCGGCAGCTCCAGGCAGATGGCAAGAGCTGCAGCCGTGAGTCATGGGTGGGAGGGGGTTCTGCCTGTCCCTGCCTCCCTGCTCACGGTCAGAGCGTCCTTGACTCTGGTGTGCATGTGGTGTGAATGTGTGGGTGTGGGTGGTGGTGACGGGGGTGGAGGGTGTGCCATGCCCTGCCTCAATTCTCTACCCTGTTGCCAAGGTTAACTCCTAAAATACACATTCGATCACACTTCTCTCTTGTTCAAAGGCCATCTGTGGCTCACCAGTACCTACAGAACTATGACCAAATGCCTTACCCCCGAGTTTTTCCGATGGTGGGTGCAGCCACATTAGTGGATACAACCAGCATTAGAAAGAAAGAGAGAGCCCTGGCCGGTGTGGCTCAGTTGGTTGGGTGTCGGCCCGCAAAGTGAAAGGTCGCCGGTTCCATGTCCGGTCAGGGCACGTGCCTGGGTTCCGGGTTCGGTCCCCGGTCGGGCTGTGTATGAGAGGCAACCAGCCGAGGTTCCCCTCTCACATAGATGTTTCTCCCCCTCTTTCTCCCTCCCTTCCCCTCTCTCTAAAAATAAATAAATAACATCTCAAAAAGAGGAAGTGAGAGAAAACAGAGTTTGCAGCATGTAGAAAGAGTAAGCGTTGCTTCATGAATTTAATTTTGATGAGATGCAGTATGTCACGATGTATTTTTATCATTTTTACTGTGGGTTGTGGTCAAGTGTTTGAAACCACCGCCTTAGCCCATCACAGTCTGGCTTCAGCCAACCCTGTAAACCCGTCTGAACGTTGTAGCCACGCTGTCCTGGGCACCCCCGGACGTGTCGAGAGCTCTCAGCTTCCCTGCCTCTGCACATTCTGCTCCCGCCATCTAGAATGTCCCTTCCTGCCTGGGAGAACTCCCGCCCATCCTTGAAGACCAAGCCAAATGTCACCACCTCCGTGCAGCCTTCCTCACCACCTCCAGGAAAAATGAATTGTTCCTCCCATGGGCTGTCTCTGCAAGCCCCTCTATTCTAGCATTTTCCCTAACGGTGACACGCGGCACGTCCGAGGACTCTGCTCTGCCCTGGTTTCCTTACGGGTCAGGATTACGCTGCATTGATTGTTGGACCTTCTTCAGGGCTAGCAAAGTCCCCGGCTCACCACGGGAGAGTCCACAGGGCAGAGGGGTTGGGAGCACGGGTTTCGGGGTCAGAGAGACCTGGTTTCAAATCCTGGCCCAGCCATTCCTCGCCACGAAATCCAGATCAAAGCATTTGACCCTTCAGAACCTGAGGCTGTAGAAAACGGGGACAATCCCCAAGGTTATTGGGAAGATGGAGAAAAAATATTTAAAGCACCCAGTGCAGTGTCTGGCGCATGGTCAGCTGTCAGCTTTTGTTTAGCATTGTTAATACCAGTAAAGTGTTTAGAGTTCTGTCTGATACCTAGTAGATGATCAATAAACGGTAACTCATGTGGTCATGGGTATCATTGTCATTATCATCATTATTAAAAAGATGCTTTCAGCAGATCGCCTGGCTTGTACTCAGCACTCAGTAAATGGCGGAGGTTCACATGGCATGCTGGTAACAATAGCGCGTCATGCCAGTGCCCGGCAGGGGGAGGCCTTCGCACGTGGGGTCTGTTCCGCAGTCAGTGTGTGTGAACCAACGCCCAGACGCGTAGGCAGCTGCTGCCGGCCAAAGTGCTGGTTTCCCCCTCCAAGACCTGCCTTCCCCTCACTGCGCAGGGTGCCGCGAAGGCCACGTGGACCTGGTTCTCCTGGTTGATGGCTCCAAGAGTGTGCGCCCGCAGAACTTTGAACTGGTGAAGCGCTTTGTGAACCAGATCGTGGACTTCCTGGACGTGTCCCCTGAGGGCACGCGCGTGGGGCTGGTGCAGTTCTCCAGCCGGGTGCGCACGGAGTTCCCGCTGGGCCGCTACGGCACGGCGGCCGAGGTGAAGCAGGCGGTCCTGGCTGTGGAGTACATGGAGCGCGGTACCATGACCGGGCTGGCGCTGCGCCACATGGTGGAACACAGCTTCTCCGAGGCGCAGGGCGCGCGACCCCGCGTCCTCAACGTGCCTCGCGTGGGCCTGGTCTTCACCGACGGCCGCTCCCAGGATGACATCTCAGTGTGGGCAGCACGCGCTAAGGAGGAAGGTGGGCTTGGTGCCGGACGCGCTGGCCTGGGGGCCGGGTTGGACTTGGGGGGGGTGGCTTTTCTGAGATCTAGGGCACCTCCTGTCTCCCCTGTAGGCATCGTCATGTACGCCGTGGGCGTGGGCAAGGCTGTGGAGGAGGAGCTGCGTGAGATCGCCTCGGAGCCCGCGGAGCTGCACGTGTCCTATTCTCCCGACTTCCGCACCATGACGCACCTGCTGGAGAACCTCAAAGGCAGCATCTGCCCTGGTGAGCACATCCGGCTGGAGAGCCCCCCCCCCCCCCCCCTCCCTCCTCCCGCTGCCCAGCCTCTGCGCTCTCCCCTGACTGCTGACGCCCCAGCCCTTTCCTAGAGTTACAGCCAAGGCAGGGGCTCCCTGGACAAAGCCTTGTTACTCAAAGTGGGGCCCACGCCCCCGCGGAACCGCAGCGTTCCCACTGTCTCCAGCCCTCGGGAGTCAGGCTGTGCACTTCAACAGGCCCCGCAGGGTGCTCCTGTGTATGTTAAAGTTTAAAAAGCTCTAGACTAAGCTACCTGTCCCCCAAATTAGTAGGTGTTCAGAAGTTTGAGGGAATTTTTTCAAAGGAACGCCAAACCCAGCATTTCTAAATGGAGTCACATTGTAGATTTTATTAACTTTCTGGAAGTCGACCCCACAGACCTGGCAAAGTGGCAGGACCCCGCGTGTGTCGAGTGCACGGAGCTACGAGCTTTCTTTCGCACGATGTAGCCCGCCACTGGGGTCGTCTGCTCCATCCGGCGTTCGCTGAAGAAAAGGGGGACAGCGCCCTCTGTGGAGGGGAAGGGGCCATCACACCTGGGTGCTGTGCTGTGCAGGCCCCGTGGGGGATTCCGGGAGGTAGTGTTACCAGAGAATCTATGCTAAGATGCGACTCTTCTTTCAAATTTCCAGGCCCTGCCTCCAGAGCTGGGTTCAGTAGGGCTGTGCCAGGCCTGGGAAATCCTACACACACACACACACACACACACACACACACACACTCATACACACACAGTTAATCCTTGAACAGCCCTTGTACTGCATAAGTCCACTTATATGTAGATTTAAAAATTATGCATATTCGTGGACCTGCCCAGTTCAAATCCATGCTGTTCGTGGGTCAACTGTATTTTCCATCCGCAGCTGGGAGTCTGTCCCTGCGGAGGCCTGACTCAGGTTGTACACAGAGTCTTAACCATGCAGTGGACCAGGGCTCCTAACCCCCGCTTTATTCAAGGGTCAGCTGTACACACAGACATACATGTGCGTAGTATATGCATATACATATCTACACAGGTACACCCCCCCGTCAATTCTAATAATTAGCCAGCGTATTGTGGAGGCACTGGATTAACTGCTCCTTCAGGGCCCTTTCTGTCCTGGCTTTTATGTCCCACACAGTGGGACTTTGGACAAGTCACTTAACCCCCACCTGTGCCTTAACTTCCCTCTTCTGTAACAGGGGAGGGTGCTGGCCGCCCCAGGTTGCCTCCAGCTCTAGAATTCCAAGGGAAATCTGCGTCTGTGATTGAGGCTCTTCACTAATTGCCTGCATGACCTTGGGCAGATCCTCCCCCCTCTCTGGCCCTTGGTTTCCTTCTCTGCGGAGTTAAGAGATTTTTCAGGACAGTCCTCAGTACCATTAATGCCCTGAAAGACAGCAGTTTGCTTAGGGCATATGCAAGGTTGAGAAATACCTTTTTAAATCATGGCCTGGGCATTGCGCCGTCACATTAAAAATGGCACATGTGTACAGAATGTCAGCGAATCTAAGACACCAACCATTGTCAAGTTCACCGTTATTTTCTATACAGCTAAGAAAAAAGCAGGTGCCACATTTCATCGTAAGGCACTTGTTTGGTTGTTAGAGATGTTGAGACGTGTCGGAGGTAGACTCGGATCAGTGGTTCTTAGACATTAGTGTGCATCCGTCTCACCCAGAAGTTAAAACGCAGCTTGCAGGGGGGCTGGCGGAAAGCAGATGGCTGGGCTCCAACCCCGGTGTTTCTGAGTCAGGAGGTCTGGGGCGGAGTCTGGTGATTTGCATTTCTAATAGCTTCCCAGACGGTGCAGGTGCTTCCGGGCCAGAGACCACACTCGGAGAACCGCTGTTCTAGTCCAAACACTCTCTCGGGTGTCTGCTGTGCCAGGCGGCGCTCTAGGTCCACACTCCCCCATAATGCAGCCACGGGCTGGTGTGCCCATTTGATTTAAATGAATTAAAATGAGATCAAGTTCAGATTTTACTTCTTCAGTCACGCTAGCCACATTGCAAGTGTTAAGTAGCCACACGGGGCTTGCGGCTACCGCGCCGCAAGGGGCTGACACGGAACATTTTGTCACTGCGTGCAGCTTTGTTTGGAGAGCGCTGCTGTGCGCTCCTGCTCCTCACAGCGCGGCCCGCGGACCAGCAGCCTCAGTGGCCCTTGGGAGCATCTCAGCTCCTTCCCTGTTCTGAATAACGGCCTGTATTTTAACAAGGTCTCCTGGTGATTCTGAACATGAAGTTTGGAGAAACACTCTTCCCAAGATGTGCACACGCAGGTCATAGAATCCTCAGCACCAGCCAATGAATGGGTTTCCTCATTGAATCCCTTTTTACCGATGAGGAGACTCAGGCTTAGGAAGGTCGGGCGAGGTTTCCAATATCTCATAGCTATGTAGCTGGGACTCTTCCCAGGTCTGTTTGAACCCAAAACTCATACACCCACCCACAGGCTGGGTGGAGGTATATCAGAGGGCCAAGGCCCGGGCAGACTGGTCCTCCTGCAGATTCTTATTCCTCCAACTCTCTGTGCCCGGCTGGCAGAGGAGGGCATCGGCGCGGGGACGGAGCTTCGGAGTCCCTGTGAATGCGAAAGCCTCGTGGAGTTCCAGGGCCGGACGCTGGGGGCGCTCGAGAGTCTGACTCAAAACCATATCCTTTGGGGATGTGGGAGCCAGCTGGGGTGAGGGGGCCGGGACCCTAGCGATCCCCAACAACTTCCTTAACAGCTCACTCGCCCAGCTGACAGCGCGACTGGAGGATCTGGAGAACCAGCTGGCTACCCATATGTGAGGGCCACGGTGGCCGGGACCCGGGCAGGGGCGGCTCCGAGGACTGTGGGGGCCATCGTGCGCCATCGGGGCACGGGGGCCGCGTGCGCCTGAGCCCCTGGGGCTCGGGCTGTTGGAGACAAGGGGCTGGCAGGCTCCCAGCACTGCGCTCGAGCTGGCCTCTCCGGGACCGCAAGCCTAACTGCGGGGGACGGGGGCGCATGCTAGATCCGCACGCCCTTGTCACGTGCATCATGATGCGCTCAGTTCTTTGTTGGATTTCTTTTTTTGTTTTCTTTTTCTTTTTAAAAAAAATCTGGTTTCCACGGGGTCGGTTTGTGGGTCTTGCTGTGCCGCCAGGGGGAGGGGAGGCCAGACGGAGCGCGCTCCGGCGGCGCCCGAGCGGCGTCTCCGCTCTCCGCTGGAGAAAGGCGCATTGTGCGGGGGTCGGCCTGGGGGCCAGGGAACCGGGCACTGCTTCCCCCTCCTTGTTTATTTAGCCTAGAACAGACGACTCCTTCTGCAAGCTGCGGGAAGGGAGGGGGCTCCCCAGGAACCCTTGGGGTCTGCGCAAGTCTGCGCCCCTCCATCCACCAGAAGATCGAACGATTCACTCTCTGGCCGTGCCAGTCTCCTAGTGCCCCCAAACCTGGCTGAAAAGCTGCTAGAACTGGACGGGGGAAGTCGGTGAGGAAATAGAAGGCAGTAATTGAGCCCCTAATAGACTGAGTGGGGGCTGGATAGGTAGGTGAGTTTCGTCTGGATTTTATCTCCCTCCTGCACTAGGCAGGAAGCAGAGAAGGACCTCTGGCACAGAGCAGCAGGCCTCTGCCTGCCCAGCCTGTGACCCACACTCTCTGCCTCTGCTCCTGGAAACAAAACCCCTAAAACCAGCCCTCTGTGGTAAAGATCATAGACCAATACCACTTCCCAAGCGCATGGAAGAAAATGCAAAGATTTAAACTGCTTCCGGTCCTGGAGTGATTGTGGGCAAACTGCTCTGGGTTTGTTTCCGGATCCGTACAATGGGGATTGACATGGTCCCCCCCCCCCACCCCCCACACCCAGGAGCGAGGGTGAGAATTGAGGAAAGTATTCTAAGCCATCTGACATTTTCCCCGGGCACATCTTAGGCCCCCAATTAGTGGTCGCTATCAGCTCTTCTTATAACAATTGCTAACATATTCTTGAGCATTGCTCTCAGCGATTTGCAGGCATTTTCATTTCATCTTTACAACCACCTTGTGAGGCAGGAATCATTGCCTTTATCACCCCCCTCTTACAGACCTTGCAGCCAAGCCTTGACCTGTGGCTGGGATTTCCGCAGGTGGCCACGGAGGGTTTTGCAGGTGAATGAATTACAGGTGAATGACGTGGGAACATGATGGGAGTCTGTGGGAACATGATGGGAGTCTGTGGGGACAGGATGATTGAGACGTACCTGGATTTGAGGGTTAGACGGCTACCGTGCTAAGCGCAGGGCGTGGTTTATGACCTCATCTGCCCAATCCCTTTATGTTACAGTTGGGGAGCCAGGCCTAGAGGGCAGAGCGAGCTGCCCAAGATCACACGGTGGGAGAAGCCCACTCGGGTCAGGCAGCTGCCTAGGGGGGTCTGATTAGACTGAGGAGGTCACCTGATGGGGTGGCACCAAGGGCAAGGGCAAGGCTCCCTCCTTTGGCGCTGGCAGGGACTGCCATCTGTTTGTTTGTGTGGGGTTTTTCCCCTCCCATTCTCTCTTTTATCCTGTCATCTGCTCAATAGCCACTGGATGGAGCCTGAAGCTCTGACTTGGAGTTGAGTCCCAAATCAAGCATTGGGCATTTGGCACCCGGACTGAGGCGCCAGGCCGGCCTTTGTAAGGCCCCCTTCCCCGTTCAGGCCCCTCCGCCACCCTGCAGACCCCGCCACCCCAGGCACACTGCGGGGTTTACAGAGGAGCCCGCTGCTCCCCAGGGGTGTCGTGTTGACAGGTGCCGGTTTCCGCTCCCATCCCCAACCCCCTCTCCTCTCTCATTTCCCTTTCCTCTTACCCCCTTCTGCCTTTGGATAGGAACGAAGGTCCCCCACACACTAGGTAGCTGGCCTTTGCTTCTTTGTGTGTACTCCTCCTACTTCAAAGGGTAGCAGACTTACAAAGGACTCGGTTCAGTAAAGCCCATTAACCCAAGAGCAGAAAGAATCCAAGTAACAGTGAGGGGAGGCAGGGGAGGAGAGCGACAACGCCGAGAAAGCTTGGGTCGAGGAAGGCACAGAGTCTCAGCAGGCACTGGGCCTGGGCCTCCTGGTGGCCAGAAGCAGATAACACTCGGCACAGAGCACTCACCTTTTGGGGTACTCTTGAGCCCAGGTCTCCTGGAAGGAAAGAGAGCCAGCCCTCAGCCCTCTTGCTTCCCTGGAGATCTGAATATTTAAAAGGCCAGTATCTTCCACAGCCTTTGGCAGAGCTATCACTCACGGAGCTGTTTCTTCTGCTGGGAGCACGCGCTAGCCATGGCCCCGGACGGGCAAACCAAGGGCAGGAGGGGCCTGTGACCTTAGCCCGTCACCCTGACTGCCTTTCTGAATCACGGCTCTCTCCATGTTCTCTGGCTTCCTGGTTCCCCCCGATTTTTGGCCTTTCTATCCTGTTCTAGCTCACGGCCCTTCTCGGTTGCCCCAGCTGGCACAGCTGCTGTCCCCAAGGGCTATTGACTCTCCTGGTTCTTTGGGCTCCAGATAGTGGGAAAGGGAGAGAAGCAAACCGTCACTTACGGGACCCCTCCAGCGTGCCAGGGACCGCGCTCTGCCCCGCACCTGCACTGCCTCGTTTAAACCCTCTGCCTAGGGGAGGGAAAACCAAGGTTCCAAGTGGCCAGTTGCCCATGGCCACAGAGCTTCCAAGCCAGGATTTGAACCCAGGTGTCCCCGGTGCCAGGAGTGTGCTTTTCACACTATTATCCTTCCGTCCATCAGGGACGAACCCTAAAAGTGGACGTGAGATCCACAGAACAGAAACGTAGCTCTGAACTATTTTGAAGTGTACACAACTCAGTGGCATTCAGTACACCCACAGTGCTGTGCAGCCACCACCTCTGTCTCGTTCCATCCCCACAAATGGCACCTTTCCCTTTAAGAATCACCCACCTTCCCCTTTCCCTGAATGAAGCCCCTGGGAGCGCCCCGCCTGCCTTTTGCCTCTAGAGATTCACCTTCTCTGGGTGCCACACACACATAGTTCCCACGGTAGATGACGTTTCGTGTCCGGGTTCTTTCACTTAGCGTGATGTTTCCGAGGTCCATCCACCGTGGTAGCACGCATCAGCGCTTCGCTTCTTTTCACGGCTCAGTGATGCTCCATTGTGCGGACAGGTCGCCACCGTGGGAAACAGGCCGGCGCTTCTTCAGAAAGTTAAACAAGGAATCAGTGTGTGACTCAGCAATCCTACTCCTAGGTGTAGAACCGGAAGAACCGAAAACGGGTATCCACGCAAATCCGTGCACACGAATGTCCGTGGCGGCACGATGCACGTCACTGGCACACTCTGAGTCGTGCAGCGTGTTGGCTGTTGGTTGTTAGGTGTGAAGGTTGTCGGGGCAACACATGATGTCTGATATCCTTGGCCTCGCCCACTGGATACCAGTGGGCCTCTGCCATCATTTCAAAGCCCAACACCACTTTCTGAGTTTTCCCTGGGGCTTCTCCACTGCCAGGGAGAACCACCGAGGGGACCCATGCTCTATGAGCGGAGAGGCTGAGGCCCAGGGAAGGTTGTTGATGCAGGGAGTCCGTTGGAGCCAAGATTAGAACCTGCCTCTCTTCAACCCAAGCTGATGTTCTTTCGTGCTGAACTCTCATCCATCCCAGAGAGCCTTGAGGGCGGGAAGATAACTCGCCAGTCCCTGGTGCTGAGTGCGGGTCCGATTTCCTCCCCATACCCTGTTCCCTCGTGCCTCCGAACAGAGAGGACAGACACTCCCTCACTGGATGGAGGCTGCTCTCAGGAGAACATAATCTCCTGGTGTTATGTTCATTTTTCAAAAAATGTATTGATTTGAGAGAGAGAAAAAGAGAGAAAGAGAGAGAGAGAGAGAGGGAGAGAGAAGCATTGACCTGCTGTTCCTCCCACCCATGTATTCATTGGTTGCCTCTTTATGTGCCCTGAGCAGAGATCGAACCCGCAACCCTGGCCCACTGGGGCGATGCTCCCTGGCCAGGGCTCCCAACTGTACATGAGAATCAGGAGAACAGAGACTTTGAGTCTTGATCACTTCTGAATTCCCCATGTCTAGAAAGTGCCTGGCACGTGGTAGGTCTTACACATATCTGTTGAATGAATGAATGGATGGATGGATGGATAGTGTGCAGCCCTGTGGTCCAAAGATTCTCTTTCTCCTCCTGGGACAGAAAAGGGATGAGTTGTCCCTGGTATGAGCACATCCGCTGAAGGTGACTTTGGTTTGATCCATCCGTGTCCACCACGCACCCCAGGCAGGGCCTTGTGAAATGCAGACTGTGCTGGGTCCTCGGGAAAACCGGGAAATACTAGGAAGGGAGTGGTTAGGCATCCGTTTCTCTCTCAGGTGTGGGGAGATCTGGCTGCACCTCTGTCGCCCGGGCACCTCCAGAGGCGATTGGAATGGCTGGACCGCCTTGGTTTCCTCTGTTTCCCAGTCTGCTCTGCCTGTCCTCACTCAGCAGAGTTCTTCCCTGACGCTCTTACCATCCCCACCCCCACCTACTTCTCCAGGCCTCCGGGCTCCTGAGTCTCCATTCCCTTTTTGTCATTACTGAATATTTTGTAGGTTTGGTTCGAGGAAATAGTTCAAGTGAAGTTATAGAGGCAGCAGCAAACATCAGAACGTGGGCTGAGGCTCCTGGGGTGACATTGTTTCTTACAGCACAGTTATCAGCTTGGGACAGATGGAGAAACTGAGGCACAGAGCAAGGCGGTGGCTGGCTCATTCGTACAGGAATGAGCCATGAGAGACTGGTCTCCTGACTTCTGGATTCCAAAGGGAACATTTGTTTATTTGTTTTTGGGACTCAGAAACACAGTGTATTTTAGCTAAGGGCAAAGATGCCGTCCACCATCAGTGCAGGGAAAGCTGAAACACCCCCCTTAGACCCGGCCAGCTGCGGGTCCTGCCCTGCGCCTTGCGCTTGCAGCCCCTTCGGGTCTGGCTGCATAATTTGCGAACCCGGGGCAAAGGGACAACGTGAGGTTCTTTGTTCAAAGCCAGAAAAAAAGGTGCTGTTTGAGGCACAAAAACAGAACAAAACAAAAACATTCAGACAACCCCACCCCCCATTTTCCTTTCTTCTGTAGTCTCTCATGATGTTTTTTATTTGTCATTTAACATTGCTGCCCCTCAGGCCTGGGGATACCACAGGGAAGAGACAGTGCAGACCCTCCCAGGTGTCCTGGGGCCTGTCCCGCTACTGTGCGTTCTCAGCACGTCCTCGGGCAGGACCCACCTGCCGCCAGGCCCCGCCTCCCACCCGCTGCACAGGTGGGCAGCAGCAAGGAACGGCCTTTGAAACAGTAACTGGAACAAGGCGGCCTCCGGCGAACTGCCGCAGCTGGCATCGGATACGTGGTACTGGGGACCACCAAGGAAAGGAGGTTGTATTGGTCAAGTTTCTCCAGAGAAACAGAACCCATAGACAGACAGAAAGATAGATAGATAGACAGATAGACAGATAGGCATTTAGTTTAAGGAATGGGCTAATTGGCTCATGCAGCCCTGGGGCCTGGCGGGTACGAAATCCACAGGGCAGGCTGGACTGCATGCAAGGCCAGCGTTGGCCTTGCACCTGGATTCCACAGAACAGCAGGCTAGAAAGTCAGCCAGGGTTTCTAGGTGTCTGTCTCAAGGGACATTTCTTCTTCAGGAGACCTCTGTCTTTTTAAATATTTTTTTTCATCCTGACCTGAGGACATTTTTTCCCATTGCTTTTAGAAGGAGAGGAAGGGAGGGAGAAATATTGATATGAGGGAGAAGCATCAATTGTTGCCTCCTGTATGCACCCAGACCAGGGTTCTAACCCGCAACCAGGCACGTGCCCTGACTAGGAATCAAACCCCCAACTTCTTGGTTACAGGATGATGCTCCAAACAACTGAGCCACACTGGATAGAGCGGGAGACCTCTGTCTTTGCTCTTGAGGTCTTCAACCAATTAGATGAGGCCCACCCACATTATGAAAGGTGATCTTCTTGACTCAAAGTCTACTGATTTAAAAGTTTCATCCCATCTACAGAATGCCTTCACAGCAACATCCAGACTGGTGTTTGGCCAAACAACAGGACACTGGAGCCCAGCCGGGCTGGCCCATGAAACGGACCCTCACGAAGGTCTACACTGTTTTAACACAAGCGCTATGGAGCCGCGGCACTCCGAGGAAGAACAGGAATGCCATCGCTGGTGTCTGTGTGCGTGTGCTGGGAGATCTAAAACCAGTCACACGTGTCACCGAAGAACATGACGACCTGGCTTCAGGGCTGTCCAGGAAGAGATGCTGCATGGACACTGAGAAGAGTCTTCACAGGCTCCCTGGAGGGACAGTGAGCAAATTCGCTGGCACCTCTTCTCCACCATTGTTCTAAATCTTCACGGATGAAATCACTGCACCTCACAAGGGCCCGTGAACTTTGTAATATATTTTCAATCAAGGTGTTTCTGTAGGTAGAGGCCCGGTGAAATACAGTTGCCAGGACCCCGCACTCCCTAGGAGCAGCTCTGGGCATTTTGATAGGGTAGAGAGTCGGGGGGCCCCAGGCCCGGGGCCTGGGGCTGCAGCTGGAGCCTGAGCTCCCTGTGTGCCAAAGGGACAGTGCACCTGACTGTGATGGGAACAGTGTCTACTGGGCTGAGTGGCCCAGGCTCCGTGCCAGTGACTTTCAACCAAACTAAGCCATTCTGACTTTGAGTTTAGGTTCTTTTCTTTTTCAAACTCAGTTTATGGGGGTGCATTGGTTAGTAACATTATACCCGTTTCAAGTGCAGAATTCTAAAACACCTCATCTCCACATTGCATCGTGTGCTCGCCACCCAGGGTCTAATCTCCTCTGTCACCTCGTATTTGACCCCTCGATCCTCTTCGAGTTTGGGTTCTTATCAACCACATGGCACCGACTCCATGTGTCTTTTTCCCCGTAGCCCCGGGACCTACCACAATGCCTGGCACGCGGTGAGAGTTCATTGAATAATTTTTGTGTGAATGAGCTGAATGAATGAATGAATGACTCTGTGGTTTTCAGCAGGAGGCAGTGGAGGGTGTGTGAAATAGGCTTCCTGAAAGTCCTGGGTGGAGGCCAGGTGAGGAGGGGAGTGCCGGCCTTCAGACAGGTTCCGGGAATCGGCAGGGGAGTAGCCAGTTTTAGAAACGCTCCATCTGGTGCTGTGTAATTAACTCATTGTGCAACTTGGGGCTTGTACCTTCTCCGGAGGGCTGCCGTCTCTTGCGGCAAACCGGAGTTTTGGTCTAGATACGGACTCGGCTGCAATTACTCATCTCCGCCTGGAGAGTAGCCACAGACAACACACAAACCAGTGATGTCTGGTTTGTTCCAGGAAAACTTCACTTTCATAAAACGGGCAGCTGGATCTGGCCCAGGAGCTGTTGTTTTCTGTCCCTTGGTCTAGATGACCTCTGACATCCTTTTAATCCTACCAGTCTAGGACATAAAGATTTCAAATGCACGGTGTATGGGACAGAAATGATCATACAATACCATTATATGTCTATGGTGCCTGGGGCAGACATTACTAATTGATCACAGGGCTCTTTTCGGATGAGAAAGGAGTTGGCTTTTATCAATCCATTGCAGATGGAGACCTCTAGCTGTGGCATTCTGCCTTTTACTCTTTAAGAAGCAAATACTTGGAAAACTCCAGATGGCCTCTTGAGTGTGGCATCGAGGGAGACAGGAGCAGTGTTACTATCAGTGGAAGTCAGACCCCTCCCTCTCTCTTCCTTGCCAGCTGGGAGTGAAAGCACCTTGCTCACAGGAGCTACTCAGTGCATGCCAATTTTCTTTTCCCACCAAAATGGAAACCATTAGGTGACTTCTGCATAAAGGGATCTGCAGTTGACTGCCTAGCAGGAGAATGCGGGGTCTGTCCAGAAAGCATCCGGCCATATACTATGCAAAAGAGACGTGTACTGAAGAAGATACAAGACACAGGAAACACTGCACACAGGACAATGATGCCTCAGTCCCCTTCAAAGTAGGCACCTTGGGACCTCACACAGTTCTCCCATTCACCAGCAGCTGCCCCATCATATTTTCCTGAATCTCATCGATAGTCTGAAATCTTTTCCCTTTCAAAGGTGATTTAAGTTTGGGGAAAAGCCAGAAGTCACAGGGCACCAAATCTGGGTTATAGCGGGGCTGAGTCACCTGGGTGATTTGACGTTTTGCCAAAAGACTCTGCATGAGATGGGGTGCACGAGTGGGTGCGTTGTCATGATGAAGCTGCCAATCACCTGTTGCCCACAGCTGCAGCCTTCTGAATCATCCAAATAGTTTCCATTGAGGTATGCAAAATTTGATGCAAATTCATTGCTCTACTTGCTGAGTCATTTTGAATCCAATGACCACACAGTGCACATGCTCATTCAATGGCGTCTACCATCCCACTGACTAGTACAGCGAGGTCATCACTGTTCACGCATGTGCATCCCCGTCCACCCTCCTTGGCTGCCAGGCCATGTGGATGCTGCTCAAACCATCCTTGTTATATGAACAATGGCCGGACTTTTTCCAGACCGCCTCGTACTTTAAAAATTACCTCCTGTGAAGCCATCATTGCTCGATGAAGCCTGACTCTTTCATGTCTATTTAGATTTCCACAAACCGCCCTGGCTGGTGTAGCTTTTTTCTCCTTGAGCACGAGCTGCGAACAAAAGGGCTGCAGGTTCGATTCCCAGTCAGGGTGCATGCCTTGGTTGCGGGCCAGGTCCCCAGTGGGGGCCACGTGAGAGGCAACCACACATCAATGTTTCTCTCCCTCTCCTTTCTCCTTCCCTCTTCCCCTCTCTAAAAATAAATAAATAAAATCTTTATAAATAAATAAATGTCCACAAACCTTCCCTTTGAGGAATGAATGGGGGAAAGTTCAAACATCAAGCAGTCGCATGGTACTGAGGCAAGAGCTTGGGCTTTGCAGCCAGGGATAACGATCACTCCTGATAACTGGAGTATTAATATACTGGAGTATATTATTTCCTGATAACTGGAAACAATCTATGCAGACTGGGGAGCACACATGTGCCACATTCTGTTAACACACAAGATCTGTGGGGGATACCAGGCTAGGAACCGTTCCTCTGACGTCACGAATTACACGCCTACACTAAATGTCGGTTACGGGGACGGGTGGAGCTCTCTTTGTACTGCACGTGAAGGAGGCACGAGGGATATCGTGGTGCAGATATTGGGGGGAAATACTAATCTGTTGGCTGAGTGATACGTCACCTGAACTTCTGAGAAGGAGACTGAGTTGAGCAATCAGCAGAGTTTCCTGAGAGCCCGGGAACGTGAGGATCAGGCACGTGTTGCCCACGGTCTCAGCCGGGAGTCCACACCTTTTCTGCTCCAGATTTGAACAGCGTCTTTGCACTTAACCCCTTCTGTCCTTTTCCGCCCATACAGCTGCTGGGCCTGGGGCCCCCGAGATGGTCAGGGTTAGGAGCAACATGAGAGACAGCCTCTTTATCAGCCTGGTGACATCTGCTACTCTTTCGTTTCTCCTTGGTAGCTGGTCTCACGGTCTTGTCTGGGACGGGAAAGAGCCACTGTCTCGTGGTGTCAGGGCTACTGGTCTCTCACTGAGCTTCCCACCTATGCAATCCCGCCTGAGAGAGGCCGACGACATTCCGGCGTATATACCCCACTGGTGAGCGTGCAAATAGTGAAGTTTGCCATTGGCCGTCAGAGCCGCCCCTACCGTCACCAGGAAATCCAACAGCCTCTTGCTCCTCACGCTTCTTGCCCCGGAACCCTGGCACCTAGGGCTGTAGGAGGTGGCACAGATGGTGAATTCCAATCACCCTGGTACAATCTTGGGTGTAGGGTTAGGGTCTTGTTTTCTCTCTCTTTTTATTTTTTGAAAAAAGATTTTATTTATTTATTTTTGGAGAAAGGGAGAGAGAAAGAGAGGGGGAGAAACATCAATGTGTGGTTGCCCCTCATGCACCCCCCTACTGGGGACCTGGCCTGCAACCCAGGCATGTGCCCTGGCTGGGAATCAAACTGGCAACCCTTCAGTTCACAGGCCAGTGCTCAGTCCACTGAGCCACACCAGCTAGGGCTAGAAGTGCTTCTTTTACTCAGCCACCCCATTGGCCCAGGTTTTGCTCTGTTCTTAACCCTATTTCTCTCTCTTTCTCTCATTCTGTGCCCTCATCTCTTGCCCTCTCCTAGCCTGTCTGCTGTGACTCTCCAACCATCAGTCTCTCCCTCTCCCTCCCTCTCTCTCTCTCTCCCTCTCTCTCTTCTGCTTTGTCTCTGTTTCTGTCTTTAGTCCCACTTCTCCTGCCTCTGGCTCTAGCTCTCGACCTGTCTGGTCAGTTGTATTTATGTTTTTTTCTTCCTCTCCATCTCCATCACTCCCGGCCCGCCTCTACGCCGTGCACAGGCTTGTTTCTCCCCCCGGGGCAGGACTCCCTGGCTGGGAGCGCTCTGCCTCTTCCCGGACTCTGCGACATCTCGTCCCTGCGTGCGGTCCAATCAAGCCTGTCCCTCCTCTCGGAGGTCAGACAGGTGTTCCCCTCTGTGGACAGTCACCTCGGTGAGGGTCCGTCCTGGAAAGCAGTGCTTTGCGTTCAGGAGTTGTGATGGCTCCTCAGCGCCCAACCCCCTCTTGAACTCGACATTTTCTCCTTTTTTTTCAAAGATTTTATTTGTTTATGTTTAGAGAGAGGGGAAGGGAGGGTAAAAGAGAGGGAGAGAAACATCAACCTGTGGCTGCCTCTCGTGCGCCCCCAACTGGAGACCTGGCCCGTAAACAGGCATGTGCCTTGACTGGGAATTGAACCGGCGACCCTTTGGTTTGCAGGCCGCCACTCAATCCACTGAGCCCCACTAGCCAGGGCTCTACCTTTTCTTCAAAAGCTTTGAAAGCTAGGGCCTGCCCACCTAGAAACCCCGCCCAGCACTTTAGATCAGAGGAACCCGAGTGCCAGAGTGACGGACAGGGTCCAAAGAAGGAGAAACGCTACCCGGCTGCTTGTGGATGCAAATGCCTGGACCCTGTTAACCCTCCAGCCCGGCTGATGGAGAGGAGGGAGGCTGGGGACGCAGCGTCTAGGGGACAGGACTGGGCGACAGGGTCCTGCCAGGCCTCCTCCTTCCCGAGACCCGAGTTTGCCGGCTGGTCAGGGAGTCACGCCGCCTCAAACAGGAAGTTACCCACCTGGTTAGAGGAGCCGCCGATCTGTCAGGAGGTGAGCTTTTCAGGTAACAGTCATTGATCCTTCAGGTAACCAGGCAGCACTGGACAACTGGTCACCTCCACTGACCGAGGGCCTGATGTTAGAGGGGAGCCAGCTCCCACGTCCAGGGGACACCCAGGCCTCGGGAAGGGGGTGGTGGTCATGGAGGGTGGGGGGAGATGATTCTACCTGCTCGGGCTGGGGCAGGGGTGCGGTGTCGGGGGTACCTGGCCTCTGATCTGGGGCTCTGCTCTCACCAGGTGAGAAGCCCAGGGAGTGTCCAGCGGTCTATGAGCAACGTCTGGTGCTTGACCGCTTCCCCCGATTCTTGTGAGACACCCAGTGCTTGTACAACTTAAAGTGCGGGGGTGGGGGGGCACGTGTGGGAAAGAGTGTGCGTTCCCTGTGAAAGGCGAGAATCAGACTCACTGGAGAGGGTGGGGTGGCAGTCCCCTGGTTGGCAGAGAGGTCACCAGGGTTGTCCAGAACCTGGGCCGGTCCACAGTCCGAAGGCAGAGGCCAGCTGGGGTGCTGGGCAGATCTGCTGGGGAAGCTGCCTGCGGGCGATGTTGCTGAGCTAGCCGGGAAGCCGGAACCGGGAAGTCTACGGAGAGTCAACATCGCACAGTGGGGGCGCCCGCAGGGCCCGTGCTCATGGGAAGCCTGCCGGGTCGCCCTTGGGGCTCTTCTGAGAGCTGCCTGTGGGGGTTCCCGTGGACGCACCTGCTGGGTGAGCTCCACTGGCGGGGCCCCACGCCAGCACGGCAGCGAGAAAAAGGGAAGCCCACCAAAACCAGGGCTCCAAGGCCTGTCCCGCACCCACTAGTGACCGAGAGTAACATCGTGCCGGCTGGCAAGGGAAAACGTTCCCACAGTCCATGCCAGCAACGAAGGACGGATTTGGAGCCGAGAGGCACTAACCTGAAAACTAACACGAACAGGATAGAATAAAGAGCCCCGAACAGTCCCCTGCACGTACAGGGATTTGATTTGTGCCACAGGTTGTTTTGCAAAGCAGCAGGGGAAAGAGTGTCAAGAGTCTTTTCAACAAATGACACTGAGCCCTGGCTGGTGTGGCTCAGTGGACTGAGCGCTGGTCTGTGAAGCAAAGGGTCACGGGTTCAATTCCCAGTCAGCACACATGCTTGGGTTCAGGCCAGGTCCCCAGTAGCGGGGTGCATGAAGGGCAACCACACATTGATGTTTCTCTCCCTCTTTTTCTCCTTTCCTTCTCTTCTCTCTAAAAAGAAATAAAGTCTTAAAAAAAAGCCCAAATGGCATTGGGACAAATTATATATATATAATATATATATATAATTTATTTATATGAATAAATATTTTATTTATATATTTTATATATTTTTATTTTATGTATAAAATATATAAATACTTATATAAATATATAATATAAATTTTATTTATATATTTTATATTTTTTATTTATGCATATTTTATATATATAAATTATGTATATATATTTAATCCTCACCCAAGGATATGTTTATTGATTTGAGAGAGAGAGAAACATCGGTCTCTTGCCCCACCCATGCACCCTGACCAGGAACCAAACCCCCAACCTTTCGGTGTACAGAACGGCACTCCGACCAACCGAGCCACCCAGCCATGGCGGCATTTCATGGTTCTTGTGCACAGCGAGGATTGACAAGCCTGGCACGTCTACATTCCAGGTCTGGATCTTAAAGACACACTTATACGCCTCCCTGCACATTAAGTGTGACGTGTCTCTTGCTCAACGAGGCGAGCATTTTCTGAGGGTTGACTGTATGTTAGGCTCCCTGGAAGTTAACGCAACATTTGTATCCTCTGCCTCATGTGATTTTCATAAAGGCCTTGGGGAAAGCAGCGAGTGGGGCTGATTTGCATTGGCAGCCGGAACAATACCCAAACCCTTTGACCCAGTACATTTCGCTTCTGGCATCTGTCCTAGCAGAAAAATCTGAAATAAAAAGTGACTCACCCACAGGGCTCACATGCACACAGAGCAGACAATAGAAACCAAGAACTGGTAATAACTGGCTTGTCCAGGGGAGTCACAGAAATGATGACATAGCTTTGAAGTGAACGGCAATATGGTTATTAGTTGAGTTCAGCTAAATAGTGCTTCCCGTGTGGTGCCTCAATGCCAAGTTCAGGCTGTGCAGGCAATGGATGAGCCCAAAGAACACGGCACCTACTCTCTGATCAAGATGAGTATGAAGTTTGTATAACATTGGGGTATTGTGCTATAACGTGTACCAGATTAGAAGATATGAAATTATATATACAGCATCACCACAGTCAAGGGAGAAAATGCGCTTGGACCGGAAAGAATGACCCACACCTCCCCTCCAGAATGGGAGGGGGCGGGGAGGCAAGGGACCCGCTTTTCCCCCAGTCCCATTAAAGCCTTGCTTTGTTTTCTGTGTCAGCTGTTGCTTATTCCCCGAAGACTGCAAGAGTTGCAATTTGAAAGGAACAAAGGGGATGCTTTGTGAAACGACATCCATGCTAGCTCTTGGGTGGGGAGGATGGCTTTGAAAATTGTGGGCAGTTTAGGAAAATGTTTCTCTTTCTCTGTGTAGATTTAGAGTGTCCACTTTCTCAGAGCTGCTTATTCTTTCGGGGCCACGTGTCATAAATCTGCCTGCCTGTCATCTGATCCAACCAATACTCACTGGACACTCAGAAAAATAGACAAATATCTGCAATTCACGGGACCCAACAGGGTACGTCAGTGCCCGCTCCGGGTTATGTCGGGAAACGCGAATGCCGAAGACCTCACCGGAGCTGTCCAGCTGCACCGTTTCCTCACCTCCAGCAAAGGTTACTCCAGAATGAGGACCCCAGGCTCAGGGCAAAACACTGTGCCCGTGTGTCACTGTGCAGGGGACGGAGGCCAAGCCCTCCTTCGCAAAGGAGATACACTTTTGAACGACACACACAGCACTGGCTGAAAATGTGCTGCTAAGATTTTCTTCCTTTCTACTTTTCTCCTCTAATTTTTTGGCAACGATCACTTTAAAAACCTCAAGCTCTTACTGATGAATTAAAAAAATATGCAGAGTCCCAAAATTACATTTGATTCATTTTTTAAGGACAATTTTTAGAGCAGTTTTAGGTTCACAGCACGGTTAAGAGGCAAGTACAGAGATTTCCCACACACCCCTCACCCCCTGGCCATAGCCATAGCCTCTTCTATCACCCACATTCCCCGCAGTTCATCATCTGTAATTAATGGGCACACCCTCATCACCGAAGTGCGTGGTTGACATTAGCATTCGCTCCGGTGTTGTGCATTCTGTGGGTTAGGACAACTGCATGACACGCATCCATCGTCACAGCATCGCACAGAGCAGTTTCACTGCCCTACACATCCCCTGTGCTGTGACCTGTTCACGCCTCCTTCCCCAATGCCTGGAACCCACTGGACTTTTTACTGGCTGCACAGCCTCGCCCTTCTCAGAATGCCGTATCCTTGAAATCATACCATCCGCAGACCTTTCAGACTGGCTTCTATCACGTCGTAACTTGCACTTCAGATCCCTCCATGTCTTTTCACGGCTGGACTGCTCCCTTGCTCTTAGTGCTGAATGCCCCATTGTCTGGGTGGGCCACCATTTCTTATTCATCCACCTACTGAGGGCATCTTGGTTGCTTTCAAGTTTTGCCAGTGATGAGCACAGCATGTGCAGGGTTCTGTGTGGACATGGTGTTCAGTTCCCTTGGGTAAATACCGAGGAGGGTGATTGCTGGATTGCATGGGAAGAGCACGCTTGGCTTTGTAGGAAACCGCCATATTGTCTTCGGAGTGGCCATGCCGCTGGCCTCCCCACCAGCGATGCCGCTCCCACCCTAGTCAGCGTTTGGCATTGTCCGTGTTCTGGATTCCGTGCTAGTAGCCTATAGTGGTATCTCAATGTTTTTATTTGCATTTCCCTGATGACATACGTATGATGTGGAGTATCTTTTCACGTCCTTATTGACCTCTTGTGCGTCTTCCCTGGTGCGGGGTCTGTTCAGGTCTGGGGCCCTGGAAGCAGACCAGGCAACTAGGGAAGATGGGGCTGAGGCGGGGCCGAAGGGGTAAGGGGAAGCTATGGTCACAGGGACTTGTGACCCGTCCTACTGGGACTTCCCCTCCGGGTGCTTCTATGAATCATTAGTTTGTAAAATCGCAGAACAAAGTGGGACCTGAATCTTCCCTCGTGTGTCATACAAATGAGGAACCAAGAAACACGTCCAGTGTCACAGACGAGTCAACAGCAGACTTAGGAATCAGCCTCAGCTCTTGAGACCTGGCCAAGTGATTTCTCAACATCCCCGTGTTGCCTGTACCTTAGAGACAGAAGCAAGGTTTGTTTGGGCTGGAAGAACGGGACGTCCCCGCAAGCTAACTCCCATGAGAGGAGGCCTATTTGAAAAGAGTCAGGATGAAAGAGAATGTCCCCATCCTCTTCTTTAAAAAGGGAGAAACCAAGGGTCCAGAAAGAAGCTATTTCAGCACAGAACTCCGCGGTCAGCCTAGGACAGGTTTAACGCGCACCCAACCCCAGCTGGTGTGGCTCAGTTGGTCAGAGCCTCAATGCCATAAATCAGAAGTTCCTGAGTTCGATTCCTGATCAGGGCACATGCTTGGGTTGCAGGGTTGGGTCCTCTGTCGGGGCATGTGAGGGGCAACTGATCAATGTTTCTCTCTCATATTGATGTTTATCTCCCTCTCTCTCTTCCCCTCCCCCTCTCTGAAATCAATATGTGTGTCTTTAGGTGAGGACAAAAAAATAAAATAAAGTGTAATAAAATAAAATATATTCAGAGTATGGACAGTAAGGCTAGAATTCAGGGAACCATGTGATAAGATCAGATTCCTTCATATAGGCCTTGGAAGGCTTTCAGGGAAAAATAATTTTGAAGTTCAAATATTTGATTTTAGATGAGTTAGTTGGGAGTAAACTTGAGCCAGAGTGGAGGACGGCACCCTTTCCTCTCACTCCCGCCAAGATGGATGGTTTCCTCCTTCCCCTGTCCTCCTGGCCCCTCCGCAACCTCCCCTCCATGCCCAATGAACAGACACTGAAAGTCAAGTTCACCCTCCCCAACCAAACACCAGAAGCCTATGTAAGAGAAAATTGCTCTATATTCAGGGGACCTGGAGAGTGACGATAATTTATTTACACATGGCATTCTTGTAGTGAGGTTTCTGGTCCATCTGCTTTCATTCCCCACCCCCAACCCCACCCAAAGGTGGACTGGAGACAAACCCTGACCTGTGGGGTCCGTTATGAAATGAGGCATCGCATGGAACTCAAGGGCAGGAAATAAAGTGGGGTCATCCAGTGTGTTCCAAACAGTGATCAGAACTGTATTATTCACGTAATAAACAAAGTCCAAACCTCAGTGGCTTAACACAGTGAGAATTCATTTCTCGCTCGCGTCATAGTCCCCAAGCAAGTGGGAAGCAGCTGCAATCCACACAGAAACTTGGGATCCCAGGTTCCTGCCTTCTCCTCCTTCCTCCTGGTCCTCGAAGTGCTCTCCACGCCCAGGCAGGTGCTGAGAGAAGTGTGACGGGCCAGGTCCCGAGCTGGACCGCACCACTCCCACAGAACCCAATCACGCAGCTGCGCTCCACCAGAAAGGAAGACGGGGAATTCGGTCCAGCTGTGTGTGCCCAGGGAAAAGCGGGGGCCGCGGATCCTGGGGGTCACTAAGATTGGTTACCTGAGGGTCCATCTCTCTCTTGCTGTAGGGTCGCTCGCCTGTGCTTCAGACCCACTCTGTTCTTTTCTGTGCTGGCCAGATTTATGCTTCCTTAGCCACGGCCCTGGTCCCCAGTCGTTTCTTGAACTGAAATGATTTTCTAGCACAAACATCTCCTGCTGCAAACCGTGAGCTTTAACGCTTCTCCAATGCAAAAATTCGGCTTCCAGTGGGTACAGGGAATTTCTAGTTTCATCGAGATGGGTTTTGAGTCTCTGCTTCTTGCACTCCACGTGTGGTTTTTGGAAAACCACCAGAAAGGATTTGTTTTGCCCTGGCATTTGATCCTGGAAGTACCAGGGGAGGGCATTATATGTTAGTTTGGTTTTCAGGTAATAATGACTCTTGAAGGTAAACTGTCAGTCTCCTTGGCCAGCACCACCAGTCCCATTTTTGAGTCGTCTTCTTCAGAGGAAACCGCTGCCCTGCCTGTGATGAGTATCCTTGGGTGCGTACCATGAAATGCTGGCTGTGTTATGGGATTTTTAAATATATATATATATATATGACTATTTTATATTACATTATATCACCAGTCTGATTTTCCCAGCAAACCTTTTTTGGGGGTTAATTGTGTCCATGTTGACTCATATAAGTTTGTTTGAATTTTTCTAAAGCTTATCAAGGCATGAGAATGTAGCCATTTCACAAATGAGAGCCCTTTAGGGTGGTTTCCGTTTCTGATGTTTTGGGGCAACGTCTTGACTTGCCTGTGTCTCTGGAAGAGAAAGAGCTCAATGATAGCTTTTGTGCACGCTCAGTTTTATTAGGCGTAGCCCCTCAGTCTTCTAAGTGGCTGTACCACTTACACCTCCATCGGCACACTGTGCGAGTCTCGGAGAGTTTATGTGGTAGACTTTTAACTCTCGCCGTTCTGGTGGATGAGAAACGGTGTTTCTGATAACTAGGGAGGCTGAAGCTCTCCCGTGTCCGCCTGGGCCGTGTGTTACAACCACACCCCTCTGCCGGCTGCTCCTCCGGTCAGAGTGCCTTTCCATAAGAGCTCGGTTGTTTTCCTTACTGGTCTGCGGAAACCCTTCACGTGTTTTCCGTTCTGTGTCTATGTCTGTTATTGTTATCCCAAATCTTGACTTCAAAGCTGACCACTTATTTTTTAACTCTTTTGCGTTTATGGTTTTTATGTCGATGTAGCCAGATGTATCAGTTATTGCCCTCATTCTTTGTGCCTTGCTTAAGAAGGCCTTTTTATTCTGAGGTACGGATAGCACTTTTTATTAAATATTTTGTTGTTGTTCTAGTGCACTTGTCCCAGTTCTCCCCACTTTACTCTCCTCTGTCTAGCCCACCCCGCCTCCCCCGGCCAATCCCCATGCTGCCGTCCACGTCCTGCCTGTATCCATGGGTCCTGCATACATGTTTGAGATAGGTCGAGCATTTACTGAGAACCTGCCGTGTGACCGTCACTGAACTATTCATTTCATACGTTATCATCACCCCTCACCCTCATAACTGGATGGGATCGGCACTGCTATTAGCGTTCCCGTGTCACAGACGACAAAACCGAGGCTCAGCAGGACAAAGTCATCGGCCCCCAATGACAGAGCCAGTCATCTGCAGACACAGGATTTAAACCCGTTTCTGCTCGGCCCCAAATGCTTCCTCCTTTCTGCGTCACAGGCTGTGGGAGAAGCCTCCCCCCACCCCACACACACACGCAGGCCTTTCATCATCCTTCCTCTCGCCCACCACGTTCCAGGCCGGACTCAATGGGTGAAGGAAGACGGAGACACAGAGAAACGTCATACGTGTGTTTATTCACCAATCAACAGGCATCTCCTGTTTGGGCCAAGCCTCGTGTTGGATGCTGGGGGTGCAGAGGTAAAGCAGGCCAATCTTAGCCCCCACGGAGGGACTGGCCACAGAGCCACCTCTTCACCAAGGTACTGTCATTTTTTTCCAGGCTTGGGATGTACCAGGAGGTCCTGATCGTATTGAAGTGAGGAGAGTAAATCTGTGGAAGGAAAAGAAAGCAGAGCCTCAGCACAGGAACATCCGAGCGACCCTTAACATCCTTCCCACCGAGAGGGACCTCCGGCCCCCAGGCCCTAAGTCCCTTGGGACAAGGTGCTGGACTAGGTGGACGGTGCTGGTCTTCAGGCTAAGACTCAGGAACAAATCCCAGCTTTTCTGTGACTCTGCTTCAGTCTTCCGCTGGGAAAATGAGGGCACTGCACCCGAGGGGCCCGCAAAGGCCTCCGCATCTGTGCATCATCCAGGGATTTTGTGGTTCCAGACACACCGGCCAGTCGAGGCCGTAGCCATAGCAATACCATCCCAGTGCACACAAGACCTCTACTCTTTTTTTTTAGCAACAGAACATAGTTTTATTGTCATTATTATTTACAATTTATATGCCAACTATTATCCTCCGAATTTTACTTATGTTGGCAAACAGTACTATTTCATTTACTCTTTCAAGCTTTTATAAATTAGATATTGTTATGATGATCCTCATCATCATCCTCATTTTATAGATGAGGAAACTGAGGCTCAGGGAGGCTAAGTCACTTGCCCGTCTCTTGTGGCTGGTAAGTGGTAGAGGCAGGTTTGTCGGGCCGGCAAGCATTTGCCGTATACCACTGAGCCAGAGAACCTACAATTACGTTCTGTTTTTTTTTTTTAAATTGTGGTAAAATACACATAACATAACATTTACCATCTTAATCATCTAAAACATTTTTAGTTACAGTTTACTTTCAATATTATTTTGTATTGGTTTCAGAGCCTTTCCGATCTTAAAAAGCACTTTCACATTTCTTACAGTATCTCAGTGGATATAATTGCATCCATTTTACAGATGGGAAAACGGAGGCTCTGAAAGATACAATCAGTTGCTCATAGACACCCAGTCAGTCAGAGGCAGAGATGATATTAAAAGATAGAACTCATGCCCCTTTTTATGGTTCCTTCCTCCCGACTCACTCCAAGAATCCTTGCCTCCCAGGACCCAGCACCGCCAGTCACAGGTGGCCTCGGGGACTTCCTGTTTGGAGAACTGGGGGTAAATGGTGTTGAAAGGCAGAGGGTCTGCTTGGCGGGGTGGGGGACGGGTACCGGGAGATGCCAAGCACCCTCCTTCACACGGAAGGGCACCAGGAGGTTGAGGCTGTGTCAGGACGTGTGAGATGTGGATCTTTCCAGATCTTTTCCTTACCTCACACTGGCTTCACACACGAATTCCCACACACCCCCTTGCAGCACTTGAGATTGTTTAGGCAGTGGCTGTCATTCTGGCAGTAGTTTCTTGGGTTGAGCATCTTACACTGGCCGATGACCACTGGACACTTTCCAGGATTGACCTTCACTGGTGAGAAGAAAGCGCCATCTCAGGGCCTTGATCCCCTAGACACCACCCAGCCCCCACCCCCATCTCTACCCCACTTCAGTACCCAGACAGACTGGTGCACATCCCGAAGGAGACCCCTCCCACCAAGGGAGCCCCTTTGACCGTGGGAGCCCCGACCACCTGAGAGTGCAGAGCTGGGTGGGGACAAGCCCTGGCTCCGCCCCCCATCCAGCCCCATTCAGGGACTCCCCTCCACTTCTCCCAGATGGGTGTCCTCAAGCTCAAGTCTTCCTGGCCCCCCTTCCAGGATTCTACTGCCTCACCTGGCTGTGACGGGTCCACAGGATCCAAGCATTTGATGCCACAAAGGTCGCGACAGCATTTCTGCTTCTGTGGACACTGCCAGTCACTGTTGCATTGAGGGGGTTCGTATACAAGACATATGGTTCGGGGGAAGAAGGGGCAGTCTCCCTGCTTAGCTTTTCCTGAAGGGTAAGAACAGAGGAGGGAGCAGGAGCTGATTCTGAGTCGTGGCCACCATCCTGGCCAAGGAATCAGCTTCCCAGAAAGGGGAAGGAAACCCAACCCAGGTGGCTGACCCCGAAAGAACGGAGGGAGCGGCTCAGCT
Organism: Phyllostomus hastatus; assembly: GCF_019186645.2. Classification (NCBI taxonomy): domain Eukaryota; kingdom Metazoa; phylum Chordata; class Mammalia; order Chiroptera; family Phyllostomidae; genus Phyllostomus; species Phyllostomus hastatus. The sequence goes on from NW_025333664.1 coordinate 11,137,745, forward strand.
GAGCACTCAACCAAGAGGGGGTCAAAGGCCCAGAAAGAAGCTGCAGAGCGCGGCGTGCTGATACATGCTGTAAGAAGCAGACTTTGTAGCATTTGCCAATTTCCATGGTGTAAATACTCCCACCACGATTGATTTCCAGCTGCCGATGCGATGTCAGCCAGTTCACAAAAGTCTTGAAAATGTACCAATTGGCCACTGCAGGCCAGCAGGAGCCTTGTCCAGGACGCGGCTGCACAGAGCTCGTTAGGTGAGCCCGGCCCAGCGAGAGGGAGAGGTCCACCCTGGCTGGGAGGGAGGCAGTGAAGGGACAGCGACAGTAGGAGGGACAGCCCATCAGAAACCGAAAGAAAGACAGCAGATCGACAGATAAATAGCAGAAGAGAAAGGGGCCGTCAGAAAGCTCTAAGACACACGTTTAGAAAATTAGACAGAAGGACACCAACATGATGTGACAGAGAAAAAAGACCAAACAGTAGAAAATTAGGGGCCAGGGGCCAGACCCTTGGAAAGACGCCTTCCAGGTCAGCCCGCAGGCCCCTGGATGGCCCGAGGGGCTCGGACTCACCTTTGCTAGCACCTTCCACAGCCCGGGACATCAGGGCTCCGAGGGCCAGGAGCACCACGAAGGCCACGAGGCTGGTGAGCTTCATGGTGAGGGCAGGTGGGGTTACGGGCCAGCGTCAGCCTCGTCCCTTATACCACAGCCCGTGGGCGTGGTCCCACCCGAGCTGCCCCGCCCTCCCTGCTGCGATTTCATAAGCCGGCAACTCAGACAGAGAAGGTGACCTTGCCAACCGCCCCGAGGGTCGGTGGCTCTTTCCCACCCCAGACAAGAGCGTCAGGCCTAGGAAGGAAAATGTAGGACTTGGAGGGGGAGGTGGCAGGGGGCTGGTCAGGAAGCCACACTTTAGGGGACCCTTTGGGGTGGGGAGGGGAGGGGGAAAGGGGCGAGTAAAGAGCAGAACGGAAGGACATTGTGAAGGAGCTTCTTAGAAACCCGTCTATTTCACACTCCGGGCTCCTGGGGATTGCCCAGGGCCACTCCCTTCCCCAAACTTGAGGTGGCACCCTCACCCTGGCTCTCTCCTGACTTGTGTCCACATCGTACCTGCAGTTCCAGGTTCTCTGCCAGTCACAAGGGGGTTTCTCAAAGAATCCTCGTTATGTAACAGGTGAAGCAGGTACAGCAATGAATCCCTCTTCCGGCCTCAGTCTTAGCAGCTGTGAAGTGGGGCGGGGGGGGGGGTAATAAAAACTGACCAGGTGCCCGAGCAGGATTTGAGATACAAAGGTGGAAGGACATTGAGGAGACTGAACACACTCCTCCTTGAGGCTGATGTGAAGGAAATGACATTTGAGCCACTTTTTCTGAGATCAGCTGAGAGGATTCTTCTCAGCGGCCAGGGGAGCAGCCGAGGGGGTGAAGGAGAGCTGTTGAACATGCCCAGACCCTCCCCCCCACACCCCAGACGAGCCCCACTGCCCTTTCATTGGTAAGGAAGGCTCTCATTTACCGAGCACTAGCTGAGTGCAAGGAGGTCAGGGTGAGCAATTCTAAATAGCAGAGGAAAAGCTATTAAGGTGAAATAAAGAAAAAAATGCATAGGATTCAGGAAATAGAATATAAAGGAGAAAAGAAGGGACCTCCCATCCTGCGTCGCTGGTGACAGAAGATCCTAGAGTGACAGGTGAGGACCGGAAATACGGGGCCACCAGCCCGGACCGGAGCAGGCCAGAGGTCTCTAGGAAATACATCTTCTGGCAGGTGGACTGAATAGAACACCAGATGCATGTGCATGCACGGAGGGGAGACTTTGGTAGCTGGTGAAGAGTTGTGGTTGAATAGGTGATGGGGAAGCATAAGGGCATATAAAACTAAGCAAAGGCGAAACTCACAATTTTCCATTTCAGAACGGATACAAAAGTCGAGCCCCCAAGGGAACGTGGTGTAGTGTAGGGCACAGCTCAGCTGTGGTCCGTGTCTGCCCAGTCATGACAATGGGCACGGTGGGGCCGATGGAATGAAGATGCTCATGTGACTTTAACGGGAGGGAGGGGGATGGAAGGGTGAGCCTGCCTGCCTGCCGCGGGTGTTGGCGGTGGGGGGGAAGAGGTGGTGGGAAACCTCCTCTTCCGTCGCGGGAAGTCAATAGAGGATAAAACTGGACCGTCAGGATGTAGCACGGCAGGAGTTCTGCTTGGAGACCTGGAGGCGCGTGCCAGTAAGATCAGCCCGATGGTTCCCTCTGGGGTTCCCAGCGGGGTTGTGTGGGGGGGCGGGGGTGGGCGCTGCGTTTCTCCCAGCTGTGTGACTCTTCGGTCTCCCTGTACGTATAGCTCTGGTAAAATAAAGACAAATATTTAAAAAGCCTCTCATTTCTGTTATTTCGCTTAGCTCGCGTGAGGACGTGCAGTCACCCAGGTAAGTCACTAAGCGTCATTCTCCTTAGGATAGGGTTCCTTTGTACATAAGACTCTCTCTCTCTCTCTTTCCTGTGCTCCGTCTTACCCTGCACTTAACAGTTTCTTCTTCTTCTTCTTCTTTTTTAAAGATTTAATTTACTTTTAGAGAGAGGGGAAAGGAGGGGGAGAGAGAGAAACATCAATGTGGATGTGCAAGAGAAACATCCATTGGTTGCCTCTCGCACGCCCTCAGCCGGGGATCTGACCCACAACCCAGGCATTGGCCCTGACTGGGAATCGAACCAGAGACATTTCATTTTGTGGGATGATGCCCAACCCACTGAGCCACACCAGTCAGGGCACTTTCTTTTCTTTTTTCTTAAAAAAAAATTATTGGTTTTAGAGAGAGAGGAAGGGAGAGAGAGAGAAGCATTGATGTGAGAGAGAAACATCGATTGGTTGCCTCCCACACATGCCCCAACCGGGGATTGAACCTGCAACCTAGGTATGTGCCCTGACTAGGAATCGAACCCCCAGCCTTTTGGTATATGGGACAGTGCTCCCACCAACTGATCCACCCAGCCAGGGCAGCACTTACCACCATCTTAATGATCATCGGGGCCAGTTTATGGAAATGCTTCCCCATGAGAATATAAGGTCCTAAGGGAGAAGGACTGTGCCAGACTTGTCACTGTTGTGAAAGTCACCCTGTTGTGAAATTCACTCAGTGTGCCATCCTATGAGTTTTAACAGAGGCCGTGGAACCACCACCACAATAAGAGAGAGGTTTTTTTGCCACCCCTCAGAACTCGCTTGCACCCTGGTGGTCAGTCCCTTCCTCTGCTCCCAGCTCTCGGCAACGACAGGGGTGTGTTCTATTCCCATAGTCTGGCCTTTATGAGGCTGTCATGGAAACGGATCAAACAGCATGTAGCCTTTTGAGTCTGTCTTCTTTCACTTAGAGTGATGTATTTAAAATCGGTTCCTTTTCCGTGCTGCGTAGTATTCCATGGTGTGGCCAGGGCACGGTTTGTGTGTCCACTGCCCAGCTGAAAGATACTCTGTTTGCTGTGTTTTTGGTGATTATGAATAAAACTACTATAAGCATTCATGTCCAGGCTCTTGTGTGGCTATGTTTACATTCCTCTTGGTTAGCTCTAGGAGCAGGGTCAGCTGGTGGTATGGGAAGTGTGTGTAAACTTTAGAATAAAGTATCGCGTTGTTTCCAGAGTGGCTTCCCATTGTGTGGTCCCGCCAGCAGTGTGAGAGGTGTGATCGCGCTGAGGTTTTACTTTGTATTTCCCTAAAGACCAACAGTGAGGGAATATTTTTTTAAGATTTTTTTTTCAAGAGGGGAAGGGAGGGAGAGAAACATCAATGTGTGGTTACTTCTCATGTGTCCCCCTGTGGGGACCTGGCCCACAACCCAGGCATGTGCCCCTACCGGGAATTGAACCAGTGACCCCTTGGTTCGCAGCCCATGCTCAATCCACTGAGCTACACCAGCCGAGTCTGAGTGAATATTTTCATGTGCTTGTTTGCCATCCGCGTGTCTTCTCTTCTTCGATGAAACAATTGTTTGAACCTTTTACCCATTTTTATTGGGTTGCTTGTTTGCTTCTTACTGAGTTTTGAGAATTCTTTATACCCTCTGCATAGAAACACTTTAACAGATATGGATTTCGCCAATATTTTCCCCCAATTGGTGGCCTGTCTTTTATTTAAGTGTTTTTCGAAGAGCAGCAGTTTTTAATTTTGATGAAACCCCAATTTGAAAATGGATGAAATCATTTTTTCTTTATTATGCTTTTGGCAACAGATGGGAGAAGTCTTTGCATACCACAAAGGCACAAGGATTTTTTTCCTTTTGTTTTCTTTTAGGGCCGTGTCTCCCAGCTTCAGCAGGTCATCTCCCTACCTGGGCCCAGGGATCCTTCCAAGGGGCCAGGCCGCCACGGGCCGTCCTCCGAGGCCCTGCGCCCCGAGGACTGTGGCCGGTGGTGTTGCGGGGATGAGGGTCTTGCTGGGGGTCACATGTGAGCAGCCCCCGGCCCGTGAAGGCAGAGCTCCGAGGGATCTGGGCCACGTAGCGGGGGGCGGGGGTGGTGGCAGGTGGGCCATGGATCTGAACCTGACCTTTCTTCTTACCTTCCTCGGGGACAACGCACCACTTCCTGCCCTGCATGGGTAGGTCTTCGGGCTGTGTCAGCACTGAGCATCATTTTTGCAATTGTTTGGGGGGTCAAGCATCTAACCAGTGCCTTTTGCCACTGAACACCTCCCAGGCCTCACCTGAACTGGACAGAGCAGGTCCAGAGCTTGAGACCCTCTGCTGTGCGGGACCACAGCCCCATCTTGTCCTGCTCCATAGAAGCCAACCCCTCTCCCCTGCCCCCAGTCCCCAAACTGAGGCCTAAGCAACCCAATGAAAGAAGGCCGGGTTCTTTTAATCCAGTGTGCCACAGGTGGACGGACCGCTGGTCAACCTACAGGCAAGACGACTACCGTCGATTTCACTAACTGATGGAGTGACCAATAAAATAAGATTTACAAACTTGGCAGCAGCAGAGAGCCAGCCCTACCTGGTTCTTGTCCCCAGCCAGATTCAGAGGGACTCTGGCCTGTACCCCAAGACTTACAGTCCTCAGTCTCAGCCTCTGCCCCTTCCTTGCAGGTAGGATCCTGTCCCCGGGCTCAGCAGGTTTGCAGGCTTCGTGGGACAGCATGCTATGCGCAGTGGGGCAGCATGCTACACACAGTGGGACAGCATTCTGGGCAGCAACACTCACACGGGCACAGTGAGGGCTGACACACCTGGCGCCACTAAGGGGCAACAGGAGGGCAGGCTCCGGCTTCGTCTTCCTCTGAAGACAGACAGCGTGAGAAGGAGGGAGGTGGGTTTTACAAGGGCTCAAGAGACCATCTTCCAAGGAGGTGAAAGGAGTCCCCAGAAACCAGGGTTGTGGGAGAGCAGTGAGGACCCAGAGACAGGCGAGGGGGCAGTAAGAGGGCAATGAGGGGTCCCTGGCTGGAGACGGAATGTGTAGGGGTCGCATTCAGGTGTTCCCGGCCCAGGGAAAGATAAAGAACAGAAGATGATGGAAACAGAGAGGGGAGAAAAAAAGACCAGCACGTGAAAACATCAGGACAAAAATTCAGAGCTAGAGACCAAAATACTGGCAAAGAGAGAGAAAAAGTACAGCAAAAAAATTTAAATGAACCATCAGTTTTTAAAAAGCCAGAGAGACTCAGAGGGGGAGTGAGATGAAGAATAAGAGAACAAAGGAAATGTTGAAACGGAGCACAGTGAGGCAGAGCAGAACATGGATAGGGCGCATGTGGTGGACAGAGCTCTTCAGCTAGAGGATCATTTCAGGTGGTCCAGACGAACTCCCGGATGAAGCCCTGACCGAGAACTTGGTCCCTGTTCGCCGGGGCTCCCTTGCCTGGGATGCCCAGTGCAAGGGCCTGACTGAGTGCTGGCCGTAAGAAAAGGAGAGGCGATCACCCGCCAGGTGGCCAGGGTCCCTTCCTCTCTGAACCATTCCAACAGGTGACTTTAGTTCAAGCCCGTTCGGTCCCCCTGACACTCTCCTAATACTGTGCTGTGTTCAGAAACTCCTGCCCCACAACCCTCCCTCCTTCCCTCCTCCTTGGAGGGAGTGAGCCCTGCATTGCGGTCTGAGGACTCTCCTCTCACCTCCCATTGACCCCTCCAATAGGCGTTTCCCCCAATCAACTCTTCATTGTCTACTCCGATCTTGACATCCGCTTTTCAAAGGCCCCAGATGCACCTGCTCGCCCTTCGTTTTTCTTTGCCTTGTTCAGGCAATGAAGGGAAAGAAAGTGGGCAGGCAGAAGAAGGTCAGGAAAAGAAAAAACCACTTGTTCTTTCTAATAGCGATTACTATCAAATGAAGATGGTAAGTAGACTCCATTGAAAACACTAAAAAAGTGAGGTCTCCATCTTATTCAAATGAGAATATTTATCATAGACCTAAAATTTTTATCACTTACAACTATGTAAATTATGCTGGAAATATCGTATGTCAACTTGAAACATTCTAGGGACTATGCTGTTTTTTTAAAAAAATATTGTTTAAGATACATGAATCCCCAAAATTGATTTTTTGTAGATTGTGCTTCACACCCTGAAATCCCTGTGTGGACCCTACTCAAGACAGACTCACATAGCAGGAAGTGGGAAAATACAAGGCTAAGTAACACTTCAATATTATTGGCTAGATTAGGGGTTAACACCACCCCCCCCCCCCCGCCCAGATTAAGAGTCAAGGTAGTTAAGGTGGGCAACGGATAGATCTTTCTTTTCCTGATTTATACTGGCCCAAATTTTAGACCCTAAGTGTAGCCCAGAACTGAGGCACTGTTCTCCTCCATTTCCAGCCAAAGCCCCAAATCCAGTCCTAGGTCACACTGCTCCAACAGGCGGAAAGGCCACCAGCAGCAGCGTCAGAGAAAATGGAGCAAAAAGCCTCGCTCCTCCACCTCAGAATAATGTGTGCACCTTTCATGGGATCCACACCCAGAGAACAGGACTCAAAATGCCCCAGGGCCCCAGGTCAGATTTTGGAATCTGACCAACAGAGGATCCGAGTGTGAGAACACGCTGGAAGAAAGAAACACACCAGAAAAACAGAAGTGCAGGAACTGATTGAAACTACATGGGAAACGGTGCCCTCATCCTTTATTATTATTTTTTAAACAAACCCTAAATGAAATGATCTTCCCGAGAGGCTAAAGACAGGAATGGGGGGGGGGGAGCGGAGAGAGAGAGAGAGAGAGTGCACACGCGAGCAAGATCCAGCAGCCACAGATATTCAAGGACAGTCGTTGTAAATATGTAACACTTTATTTCTTTGTGTTGTTGTCATACGAATAAGCACTGAACTCGGACAAAAGGAAGCCTTGGGGGTGAGCAGAACGTGGGAGAATTGGAGACCAGTTATCCGGGTCTGAGCCTGGGTCACCAGTGTCTTCTCTGGCCTGGTTAAGAAGGGGTTTCTACCTGAGAAGGGAAGACAGAACCGGAGCTATAAAATGGTGCAAACCGTGCAGGGGACCTGGACCGGGTCCCAGGACAGCTGGGGCCTGACTCCTGCTGGGTACTCTCCTCCCAGGAGCCCTGAGAATCGGGGCCTGGGCATCAGCAGTTCTAGGTAAGCCATCCTAAGGAGTGACACAATCTTATAATCCTTCACTTCACAATTTAAATGGGAAGAGGAAAGTGATTCATTATTACAAGCAGAAAGGACAATTGAAAACAGCCATGATAAAAACTCAGTAACAGCTGAGGCGTTTCAAGATCACCTCCCCCAAATGTCCCCATCCTTCCCAGGAGAACAGGAACGCCCATTACATGAAAATGAACTGTGTGTTTTCTGAGCCAAGAGGTCTCTCTACGCCCTTCAGGCAGATTTCAGGGCAGATCCCAATTGAAAAGCTCTGATCGCGAGAGTTCCCAAGGGCACTGGCAGTTCTCAGCCCCCTCTGGGGCACCTGGTTCTCCGGGGACGTTTCTGGGGCAAAGTCAGGAAGGGGAAGGGGAGGCCTCTTACTTCAAACCACGGGTCCATACACTGGTTACGGCAGTTGTAGAAACAGCACTTCTTGGACTTCTTGCAACCTTTGTCGCGATGGCACAGAGGTAACATCATGAAAGGGCAGGAAAGTGTGAACTCTGGGCAGTATCCAGGTTTGTTCACGGCTGAGGAACGAGGCCACGGGGTGAGTTGGGGGCAGCCGTGCATCATGGCTGGGCAGCCGTGCCAGCGGGTACCCAGGACTCCTGGGAGGAAACGTTCCCCACCCCAACCAACCACACACCACACACGGGACCGCCTTGCCCTACACTCACCTTTCGTCCTCCCAGGCTGTGCCACGTGGAGGCGGAGGAGGAGGAGGACGAAGGTCATGGTGAGTGCAGAGAGGCTGCTCCGCTTCATCTTGCAGATCCGTGTGGGTGAACGTTGAGGCTCAATCTGTTTATATCTGCTATGCAGGGGCCCGCCGGCAGGGGGAGCTGTAGATCCCACCGCCCGAGGTCAGGAGCGACTTGATTTGACCTTTCCTATCAGCTGTTTCTTTCACCGCCCGCAGAGGCTCTGTAATAACCTCTGGGCATAACTCCGAGAGCCCACGGGCGCTTCTTCTTTGCCAAGCAGCGTCCTGGCTGGCCCTTCATAATTCTTGCTCTATGCAGTGGAGTTCGAGGCAATGGGAGGCCATTGTCCTTCCCAGGGCCGGCCGGCCGGCCTTCCTTCCTTCCTTCCTTCCTTCCTTCCAATTAAAGTATAGTTGACATATATTATTTTGTTAGTGTCAGGTGTATAGCAGTGATTTGATATTTATATACCTTATGAAGGGATCCCCACAATAAATCTAGCAACCATCCATCACCACACAAAGTTAATTGCAATATTGTATTCCCTGTGCTGTGCATTGCGTCCCTGTGACTGACTTCCTTTCTAACTGGAAGTACCCCTTATTCCCCTTCACCCTTTTCACCCCTTCCCCCACCCTCTGGTAACCATTAATTTGTCCTCCATCTCTACGAGTCTGTGTCTGTTTTGTTTTCTTTAGATTTCACATACCAGTGAAATTACATGGTATTTTCTCTCTCTATTTGACTGACTTCATTTAGCATAGTACTCTGTGGTCCATTCATGTTGTCGCAGATAACAAGATTTTGATCTTTTTCACAGCTGAATAATGTTCCGTGGTGTGTATGCAGTACCACATCTTTGCCCATTCACCTGTCCCCAGACCCCTAGGTCGCATCTATATCTTGACTGCTGTAAATAATGCTGCGGTGAACATAGGGACACATACATCTCCTTGAATTTTGTTTTCTTTGGATAAATACTCAGAAGTAGCATTGCTAAATCATGTGGCAATTCTTTTAAATTTTTTTGAGGAAACTCCCTACCATTTTCCATAGTGGCTGCACCAATTTACAATCCCACCAACAGTGCCCAAGGGTTCCCTTTTCCCTACATCCTCGCCAACCCTTGTCGCTTGTTGACTTTCTGATAACAGCCATTCTGACCGGTGTGAGGTTTCTGTCCTTTCTTTCTGGTGCAATCTCATAGCTACCTCACTGTGTTTTTTTACCGTGCATTTCCCTGCTGTCGTCTAGCTGTGGCTTGGCCAGCCCTCTGTGCATTTCAGTCAAAAGTTAGGGGGAAAAAATCCTTCCCAATTTGTTTAACAGGCCAATAACTCAAAGTGTCTGCACGTCTAATCTCAAGACGTTTATTTTCAGCTCCACAACCCACTTGTGACCTCCTGTTTTCAAAGAACTTTGGTATTGCAACTTTGATACCAAAACATGACAAGAATATTACATGCAAGGGAAACTTTATGCTAATCTTGCTAGAAAAATAAGGCAAAAATCCAGAACAAAATATTAGCCAATGAATTTTGCCATACATAAAAATGGTGACTCATCATGAACAAGTGAAGTGTTATTTCAACCAGGTATAGTTGGTTTAACATTCAAAAGCAGGTCAATGGAATATTCCCTATTTACAGTTACAGGGGAAAAATCATATGATCAGTAGTAAAATATGTGAAAAGTCACTTAATCAATTAATAATCAATTATCTATTAATGATAGAAGAATATAATGGTACAGGATTAGAAGTTCACTTTACTTTGATAGCAGGTTTCTAAAAAAGTCCCCTACCACAGAGGGAAGGACTTTCAGAAAGCCTCTAGAACAGGCTGACAGTGACCAGAGGGGAGAGGGGAGGGAATTTCAGGGGAATTTCCGGGGAGAATGGGAAGCGTTTACAGGAACAAATATAAAGGACACATGTACAAAAACTAGGGGGGGTGGAAATGGGAGGGAGGTAGGGGGAGGAGTGGGTGGGCTGGGATGGGAGTAAAGGACAGAGAACTGTACTTGAACAATGACTAAAGTAAAGTTAGGGGGAAAAAAAAGAAAGCCTCTAGAACACTAATACATATTGTCAAGGATCAATCTTCTCAGAACTCTAGAATTTAACCAAAGGCTCACAACAGTCCCTGGAGGGTCCACTCAAGAAAAACAGGTGAACCTCAGCAAGAAGAGGGCGCTGACCTCTCCCACTCCTATCCCTACCTTCCCAGCTGTGCGGCAGCCTCGCGGGCAGCCGGCCTGCGCTGCAGCTGGTGGGGAGCAGCTGTGAGGACCAGCGGCCCAGCCACCTCTGCAGGGGAGAACAGAGTTGACGCTTCTCCGAAGCCCCGTCTCCAGAAAACTGTCACTCTGTGGCCTGTCTGGGAGCTTCATAAAGAGTTCCATTCTCAGGGCGTGTGTTTGTTTCACCTAACTCAGAGCTTACTTTGGGGGGTCAATTCCATCCTTGGGCCAATTTTTTGACATCATAGCTGCTTCAGACAGTGAGGCCCACTGGCGCTGATAAGAAACTGGCCAAAGAAACAGAGAAGGAAAAAGTGGGGAGTGAAATGTCTGGGAGGTTTTGAAATTTCCTTTCTTGCTCCTGGGGGTTCAGAAGGCTGCACGTGTGTGGGGTTGCGCCCGTGCCCGGGGCTGTGTAGAGGCCCCAGGCACTGTGAAATGAGCGGCCTGGCCTCCTAACACCCATCTTGCGTGAGGAAGAATCGAGATTCTAAGCAAAGGTCTCTGCCCGGTGAGGAGTCAGTTGGCAAGAGAAGAGCTGAAAGATCACTGACAAGACACCAAAAGAATGCAGAACACTTGGCCTTCTGTGGAGTGTCCGTTTATAGCTGAATTGTTCCTGTCTTCTCCCCAAATTTGCATTAGCTTTGACTCTCTGCTTTGGTTGGAGTCATTCTATGATCCTGAAATTCCTGCTGCAAACTTGATTTCTGGTTCAGGTAAAACGAATAGATCAGCGAGTCCTTTTTTATTTTTTTAAGGCTGAGTCCTCCTGACTTAGTCAACATCCTACAGAAGAGAAAAAAACACATTGGGACAGGTAGTTCCCTGCCTCAGGTGTGCCCTTGACTCCTAGCATGCACTTGAACGGCACCCTACACTTTGGTTTCCCCATCTGCAGGATGAAGGTGTTTGTCTGGATTCTGCCAAAGGGGACTTTCAAGTCCAAATCCAGTGGAAGACGGTGGCACAGGGCCTCGGGGACAAGCCGAGAAGTGTGCATTGTTTGCATGACCCCTGTCACGTCGGATGCCTGGGGGCGGACACACGTGGCTGGCTAGAACAGAGTCTCCTGGATGAGGAGATTCTGCACACGGAGGGCCTCAGAAGAGGCCAAAGAATGTCCAGCGATGCTCAGTGACCCTGGCTGCTCAGCCTTCCGGGTGCACGCAGAACTGAGCCTGCAGATAGGACCTCAGAGTTACAGCTCGAGGAAACTCCTCTGCGGGAGAACGCTCTGTCTCTGGCGGAGCCTGCGAGCAGCCGGGCTGTTCCCGATCAGCCGTGAACTTGAGGACTGCAGGGCTCATCCGGGGCACCTCAGCAAGCGTCTCTGGGTCGTTTCCTGAATCTCTGCAGCCCCAGAGCGTCTTATCTTCCCCATCATTCTTGCTCTCTCCCTTCCCCTTCACGCAGAGTTGAAAAATGCCTTTTATGAGGCGGTAGGTGGTTTGGTGCGTAGCAGCCAAGAGGCCTTGGAAGCCTGACTAGTTCCAATCTCCTTCCTTTTTAGAGCTGGTTAAACTCTAGGCCAGAAGCTGGGCTTGAACACAAAGTGCGGGGCGAGTGCGTCGCAGCCGCCCCGGTGCTCACGGTGGGCATGAGAATGGTTTGGACAACTGTCACTGCTTGGCTGCTGTGCAGGAAAACACCGTCCCTATCATTAGAGCGTTTCCACCGGTCAGTCTTGGGAGTGGGAGGCTGAGCCCATGTTCCCCACCGAAGCTGGAAGGCCCACATGCCTGCTTTCCCTGCAGCCACCCCACGTGCATGTGCACTGGTTCAAAGGACACACGCAAAGGCTCTGTCATGGATGTGAGGACTAGTGACGGTAAGTGGCAGACACGGAGGAAGGACACAGTTAGAATGTACTCCGGCAGCCAAGGGCTGCAGCGTCTCACTCTAGGGAGAGGAGTGGAAAGTGATGTCCACAGCTGTGGCACTGCTGGTGCCGCACAGGGTGTGACACCGCCTGCCCAGAGGCAGCGGTGGCGAGCTCTGCTGTGATACGGCAGTTAAAGGTTAGGGGACAGGTATTACGGATGCACGGGTGCCTCTGGGAAAACACCGAGCTGCAGAAAGGGACAACGTGGGGCACAGAAGCTGAGCGTGTGACCTGTGGTTAAAATAAGGGCCCACAGAGACTCTCCTCTCCTGTCGCTCCTCGGGTCTGCCCGCCCCCAACTTTATGCCTCCAGATTACACTATTCAACGTCCCTACTAAAGGATGGAGGACTTGGTGTGTGTTGTCTCCTCACTCACACCTTAAAATAGAATGTGGGAGAGGATATTGCTTAACCCAAAGGAGTTACGTGTTGTTAATCGAGGCATCTCATGCACAAACAAGCAAAATACCCAGATGTCCATTTCCTGGTGATACGGAGACTGTAGTTCTTGGTGTGATTGTGGGATTCCTGATACGAAGCCCGAGGACTGTGCCTCTTGCTCCCACCCCGAGCTCTCCGTCCTTCCCCCACAACCCCCCGGACCAGCTCCCCTCAAGCCGCTCGCCCCACCCTCCCTGGAGAGCAGGAGTCCCAGCCCCACACCCACCTCCAGGAGCTACCAGGAGCACAGAAGTCACAGGAACCAAACGAATGGTGCAGGAAACAGTCTTTTATTAGAAAGTCAGTGCGAGAAGCAGCCCCAGGCCTGGGCGTGCTCAGCGAGAGGGAGAATGAGCAGTGTGGGAAAGGGGTGTGCTACAGGGACCGGGGAGGCCAGCCCGGGGGGCTTGGCGGGTGCGGCGAGGACAGGCTCCACCTGGTAGGAGAGAGGACAACCAGGGAGGTGACTCAGCAGGTCGGAGCACTCAGAGGCTTGGATGTGAGGTCCACACATCATGCCTCTCAGGACCCCAGCTACAGCCTCCAAGACCCCTCAGCCTCCCCCTCACCGACCAGTACCCTCCCTCCCACCCACCGAGGACCATCCCGCACCACCCGGCCTTCTCCGCGCCCTCGGGAGTTACCCCTTCCTGCACTGGGTTCTCACGTCAGTGGGGAGTCATGCACGCCTTCCCGCACGAGCCCTCGCAGCACTTCTTGGGTCCGGAGCACTCGGAGTCCCGCAGGCAGGCGTTCGGGGGGTTCAACATGGCGCATCTGATCAGGGTCTTGGGGCAGGTGCCCCGCTTGATGCCCACCTGGTGTGGCCCGCGGGTCTTGACCGGACCCTTCCCTTTGGCTGGGTGTTGACCTCCAAATGGACCTTGTCCTTTGACCAGAACATGGCCCTTGTCTGCTTCTTGACCTTTATAAGGAACTGCCAAAAGAAGAAATGTATTCACGCTTAGACCCCGTGTCCCTGCTTCAAATATCTCATCCCTATCCAGCCGCTGTTCACTCCAGTGCCCCCAAACGGTGACCTGAGATGGGGAGGGTCACCAAGGCTGACCCAGGTCTGTGGTCTTGGAAGGCGACTCCCTGAGCTTTGCAGGGAGGGCCTACAAGTCCAAGGTTGCCTCCAGTGTCCTTCTCTTGGCCACCCCTCCATCCCAAGTCCAGCTGCTCTCTCAGGAGGAGATGCCAGACTGGGGTGACTCCCAGCTGAGAAAGACACCTTGTCACTTCCAAGGACACCGGTGAAGGGGAGAAGAGCCCTGAGACAAATGGCCCGAGATTTGAGTTCCACCTGGCCCTGGAGATGGCCTCGGTGATTTCTCCCTCCTCTCTGGGTCCCGGAGCCCTCCTTGGTAATATGGCGGTCTTCAAATTACACGGCTTCTAAGGCCCCGTTGGTTCTTAACCTCCTCTTAGAGGACTGACGACTCTCAGGTGCTTTTACGGGGCAGTCAGGCAGGCGACAGACCCCACACCCAGGGCCCTGCGCTTCCTCACTGCATTCTGCGTATCGCAGACACCACAGCACCTGAGGCCATGGCCACACTTCTTCCACAAACAGTCCTCAGTCCTGGGGTGACAAGCTCCTGGGGTCCTGGGCAACTGCCCGCTTTTTCTGGATATGATGGAAGTAACCACAGGCTGACCTGTAGGCCTGGACCCCCTGGGGCTGCAGAAACGCTCCCCGCCAGGACCCAGGTTGCCCCTGACAGCCTCTCCTCGACCCACCCTGGCCCCGGTGGGGCACCTGTCCACTCACCCCCGACGACAGCTGCGTGCACTGCCAGCGCCCCGAGGACGACCAAAACCACCAGCACCAGGAGACTGCTAGACCTCATGTTGTCAGGAGGGTGTGTGGCTGAGAGCAGAGGCCAGGCCTGTTTTATGTTGCCGCAGCCTGGCCCGGTGCCAAGGGCGGGTCTGTGGTTTTACAAGGAGCAGGGCCTACAATTTTGTGGTTCTGCCAGGAACTCTCCACCCCCATCCTGGGAGGGAACCTGGGGCTTTCCCTGAAGATTATTGTTCACAGAGAGAAACGGCAATTGCCGAGTCACCTCCCCTCTGATGGTGCCGAGAGCTGTCCTACTTTCCCACGGGGCTGCGGGGCTGCGGGCCCCCTGGATGCCATCACGGCCACGTTCTTTATATTTAGAAAGAATATGAAGCCCAGAGGAAATCCAGCCCAAGGTCATCCAGCAAGTCAGTGGTCCGCTGTTCTGATCTCAGAACCGGGGTGGTGTTCCCCCATTACTCCTGACCCCACAAGCCCCTCCCCCACCGTGAGCTGCTCTCACAGTTTGCCCCTCCCAGCACCGAGCTGGGCTCCCCTTCCACTCTCCCCTGGCCTGAAGAAAACTCTCGAAGGCAAATTCGCCTTAAAAGTGTCATGGCTAATCACTGCACGGTGCCATTTCACAGTTCGTGTCTGAGAGGGAGCAGAAAAGGAACAGGGCGGATGGAAGTCTGGTTCTGGATGGAAGGGGGCGAAGCCCGAGGAATCACAGCAAGAAGGAGATCACTCGGAAAAGTAACAGGAAGGAATAGAAATTATCCGTGTGGTGGGCATTCTCCTTCTTAGAAGAGCCCCCCATTTCTTCTGAAGGACTCTTGGCTTTTTGTAGTGTCAACCGAAGAGTTTAATGGGGACTGCTCGTCAATCACGAAAGCAGGGGTGCGTGCGCATGCGTGTGTGCCTGGCGCCGGTGGGTCGACTGACATCCTTCATTTGGATGGACATTAAGGGGCAGAGGGAAGGCCCTTCTTTTGGTGAACATGCTACAGATGAGCCTGGGAATCCCAGAAGCTATGGTTCCGGTCTGGGAGGAGTTCAGCTGTGTGAGAGAAAAAAAATGAACCTAGTAGCAAATGCACTGACAGAAGCAGAGGGAAAAGTGGCGGGAGAGGATTCGGCAGGCACCAGCCCACCGTTCACTGCCTGTTCCCCTAAGAGCAGCTTTCCCACGCCCTTCCCACAGTTGGGTTATGACCCAGTGACCTAGCTTTCCGCCTAAGCGAGTCTGACTTGGTATTTTGTCATAGCTACCGACGTTGGGAGGGATAGAAATTAATGCCCAGGAGTTGGGTGTTACCGGGGACAGAACCTGAAATGTGGAAGTGACGGAGTGGGGTTCGGATGAGACGGAGAAGAAAGCAAACTAATTACCGGGTAGGAGGCCAGCGGGCTAATCCCCCCCAATCCTTCGGCTCTGTGGACACAGACAGCGTGTCCACCGATGCCCGCACATTAAGGGTCAGAATAAACAAAGATCAGAATGTTGGAGTCTGTTGGTGACTGAAATTTAAAAGGCAGCTTATTGCAGAATAAACCACACAAACAAAAAGTGTGTAGAACAAACTGCATTCTTTTTTTTTTCTTTCTTTCTTTTTAAATATTTTATTTCTCTTGAGAAAGAGGAAAGGAGAAAGGGAGAGAAACAACAATTAGCTGCCTATCACAACCCAGGTTGTGCTCTCGCAAACTGTGGAACTGGCCTGCAACTCAGGCATGTGCCCTGACTGGGAATCGAACCGGGGACCTTTAGGTTCACAGGCTGGCGCTCAATCCACTGTGCCACACCAGCCAGGGCACAAACTGCACTCTTGAAAGACTAGCATTAGATTCAGCAGTCTGCACTGGCCACCAGGTACAGGAGAAGAATGCTTCCTGAATGTGAACCCCACCGTCCTACCCTCTTGCCCCATGACCCCAACTGCCTCCTTCCTTCCCCTTCCCGACGGTAACCACTTTCCTGGGGTTCCTGTTAATTAGCCCATTCGAGTAGCTTGCCCATTTGTAATGGGGTGTCTATCTTTTTTTCTCATTGGTTTGAGGAGAAAAGAAATTCTCATGCGTTACTAGTGAGAATCTATATTGGTGCAACCTACTTGAAAATGGATTGGGCATCTGCAATTAAAACTGAACATGTTCAAACTCTATGACCCAACAATTACACTCCTCAGCATACACTTGAGATAAATGTCTTCACATGTTCACCAGGAGACATGCACAAGAATGTTCACGAAGGTGCTCTTTCTAGTAACAAAATACTGTAAACCGTCCATATCAGCAACAAGAAATAATGGCCATGCAGATTGTGGCATATTAATACAATGGAATATCTTATAAGTATAAAAAGAATGTGGCTATTTGATATTTATAAATGTAATGTAATTTATAAATATAAATATAAATACTGCAACAAAGTGACTCCAATTAAAATAATGTGGGAAGAAAAGTGCAAGTCCCCAAAGAAAATATTTAGGATTACATGCTGTCATAAGGCTCAAAACTAAGGAAGGCTAAGTAATAAATTGCCTAGGCACACTTATATATGTAGTAAAAGCCAAAAAAGGGTAAATAAAAATGAGGAAACTGTCCACCATGACAGATGCACACAAAGAATATTATATTTCATACATTAACAACACCAGCCAATACATAAAATTTTAATGATTTTTAAAATCGTATAAAAATTATGAGGGGCTTATAAATGAATTTAATAAATTCTGGTCAGAACCACTACAGAGAGAACTCTACGGCTTCGGTAAGAGACATTTTTAGCACTCCCAATGAGAAAGATACACATGCTAATGCACTGGAAAACTCGGTGTGGTAAAGAGGCCAGCTCCCTTCAAACTGGCTTTTAGATTCAATGCCATTCCAACGAACCCCCCAGAAAGGCTTTTGTAAAAGGGAGCCAAAAAGGTTTTGGCAGCATGATTCTAAAATACATACTAAAAAATGCAAAAGGCCAGATAGCCAAGACACTCTTATATAAGAATAATTTAATAGGACTTTAATGCGGCAGCCGCCAAGTTTATTTTAAAGCAGTAGTAATTAAGATAAAGTGGTATTAGAACAATGATAGGTACATATGCAAATGCAACAGGACAGAGGGCCTCAAAAGAGAGGCTTCCATGTGGTGAGGGTATGTTTTTAACATGGTCGTTCTATGTACACATAGCTACAGTTATACCACGAGGGCTGCATGTCTTAACAGCAACATAGTTTCCTGAGTGGCTGATGGGACCAAGGTAAGGAGGGAGAAGCAAAAAAAAAAAAAAAAAAAGAGGAAATAGATAAATATTACTTCATTTAAAAATGCAATTGTCTGATGTGATCCTATTCCATTTATAAGTATCTTAGAAAAAGAACAAATATCGCTAGTTCTCTGCTTACTGACTTCTGGAAATGCCCATGCAACCTCACCAGCAGAGAGAAGCAAGTTGGAGAGTAATAGCTGTGTTTTGGGGATGTTTCAGTACAAGCACAAAACTCCCACGTATGCCTGTGTTTACGTACAGAAAAGAGCAAAGGTATCAAGGAGTCCACACTACGCTGGTCACGGATGAGAATTTCCAACCGGGAAACCTGTGCAAGCAGTTACCACCACCGCGCGGCCAGCCTGTCACAGGATGCCCAGCAGGTGCTGCAGGTCCAGAAAAGCCTGCAAGGAAAATAGCCTGAGGCTGAAGCTGGCCGAAGAGGCTTGGGCTGAACTTGCACAGTGCCACCTGCAGAGGGAGAAGGAGTTCAACGCCAAGGGAGCTGAGGCTCTGGGATCCCCATGGCAGCTGCAACAGTGAAGAGAAGGACAGACGGGAGAAGGTGACCGTCCTCCAGACCTACTTCCCGCCATACAGGGATGACGTCCGGGCTAACCTCTTGGCCGCCGTCGGTGACATCCGGCCAGAAACCGATGAAAACCACCGCCTAAATGGACGGGGGAGCAGAAAGAAGCGCCTGTTCCGTGGGTTGACATTCGAGATGCTTCCCGAGAGTGGGAAGCTTTTGCAAAGCTGGAGTTACATTCTTATGAAAAGGCATTAAGTTATTTCTGTCTGTTCCATAGCAGGTCCTTTTACTTTTGGAGAATAGCAAATCTCGTTTCCTTGTGCAAACTTAGAGCTTATCCGAAGATTTCATCTTTTCACCTCATCTTTCTTAGAAATTTAATGGGTATACATTGTTTTCCGAGCCTTTTAGCTCAAGATATGTACACTGACCTTTTTTTCTTAGATGAAGTAAAAAAATCCTCACCATTTTTAAAGAAAGAGATTTAAAAAATATTTTCCCCCTTTGGCTTTCTTGAAGGTCAGGGTCTTCATCTATGAGAAAGCAGTAGTTACCCGTAACCTGTGTAAAGCCACAGCCAGCCTTGAAACAGCCCTCTCTGGCTAAGGGTTAGACGATAAATATAATTGCTTGGGCTGCTTTCAGTATCTCTTAACCAAAGTTACCAGATGACAGAGTTCAAGAACTTTTTACATGTAATTACTGTGTGTACCGACTGATAGTCATTTAAAAGTAAAGACTCCTTAAAAAAAAGAAAGAAAGCAGCCCTGGCTGGCGTAGCTCAGTGGATTGAGCGCGGGCTGCGAACCAAAGTGTCGCAGGTTTGATTCCCAGTCAGGGCACATGCCTGGGTTGCAGGCTATGACCCCCAGCAACCACATATTGATGTTTCTCTCTCTCTCTCTATCTCCCTCCCTTCCCTCTCTAAAAGTAAATAAATAAAATCTTAAAAAGAAAGAAAGAAATGTTTGCAGGAATTAGCAAAATAGCTACTGCTGAGCATGGAATATTTGGATCGCAGAGCTAGCCCCAGAGCAAACGTAGAACCGCAGAACGCAGACATGGTGAAACTTTGATCAGCTAGGACAAGGGGAGAGCAGGTGGATAAAAGAGTCAGCCCTCTAATGGCTCTATTTGTAATAGTTTGAAGTTTTAGTTTCTGTAAGAGAAAGAAGAGTTTTTAAAAGATATGCTTTTCTAGAAACAGGAAACTTCCACACGGTAAAGCCGTCCATCTTGGCCAACACAGTTTACACCTTCAATGCAACCACAGTCCATACCTGGTGGGTTTGTGTCCCCTAATGAACCACTGACTCAGGTAGTGGTCATCATGGCCTCAAAAATCACTGGGTGAGAAGCCCGACGGCACCCGAGTGTTTACGGGGTGCCTGCTCCTCACCCCACCGTTTGTTGGCGGTTTGTACTAGAAAAGCCCAACTTTACAAGGGGGCATCAGGCCATCCCACCTGAAACACATCCATCTGTCTTTTCGCAACACTGAAAGTGGGTGGGCGAGACCCGTGTGCCTCCTGAGGTGAGAAGGCACACCTGTAACATGTGCACGCCAAGACAGCTGAACTT
Source organism: Phyllostomus hastatus (assembly GCF_019186645.2). Classification (NCBI taxonomy): domain Eukaryota; kingdom Metazoa; phylum Chordata; class Mammalia; order Chiroptera; family Phyllostomidae; genus Phyllostomus; species Phyllostomus hastatus. The sequence goes on from NW_025333664.1 coordinate 11,157,789, forward strand.
GAACCTCAGTGAGCCTCCAGAGCTAATAATGTTCACCTATGGAAATACAAAGGGTAGAGAAGGAAGTTGAAAGAAATCACAGGAACGTAACGATGAACATTCTAGAGGACAATTCACCTTCTTTCTTCAACAAATAAACAGCATGCAGAAGGAGGAGGAGGAAGGGCAGGAAGGGAAGCCAGAGCTGGAGGCCAAGTTCTAGGTTAAAGTAAATGTAAGAGACGTTGCACCCAACACAAGGTGTGCGCCTTGTTTAGACTCCGACTCGAATGCACCAATGGCACTACGCCATTTTTGAGACAATAAGATAGAATATTAGATGATGTTAAGACATCAATGCTAATATTATTAGGAACAACAACAACATGGTAATTGTGTGAGAAAATGCCCTTCTTTCTTCAGGAAGTTTCCTGTTTCAGGAAGAGCATATTGAAGTTCTTAAGGGTAAAATGTAGGGTGCACGGGATTTCCTTTAAAATCCTTCAGCAGGGAAGGGGTGGGAATACATAACAAAGAAGTGGTGGAAAGCGTTCATGGTCAAGACTTTCGGTGATGAGATGAACCGTTTCTGGGGCGCTGGCGTCCAGCACGGAGACTACAACCGTCAGTACCGTGTTGTCTACTTGAAAGCTGCTCAGCGTCACGGCCCACTGTCCTCAGCGACAACAAGGAAATGGTCATCTTCCCCCTTCTCGTTTCCTCCATCCTGACGTCTGTAGCTTAGCAGTTACCAACCAGATGCATTCCCTAAAAATGAACAGCTTTCTGAAACCGGCATCCAGGGCCAGGGGTTGTTCACGGGCGGCCTGTGATATTCAGAAGAGGAAACGGAGTTTGGAATTGAGTACCTGTCCCACCCGAACGGTAACTGCGGGAGGTGAGGGCAGTGTTACCCAACTTGTGTTAAGCATCTCACAGTACTTACATGTATCCGACTGCCACGCCTCACACCTTGAACTTACACGATGCTGTGTGTCCGTGACAGCTCGGTGAGGCTGGGGAAAACGTTCTTTGTTGAATCTGGGTGAGGGCCACAGGCGACTTCATGAAAGTACCGCCTGTTCTTTTGTGTGTTGTTGAACATTTTTATGAGGATTTTTTTATAAAAAGCAATAGATTTATGTTTGGAACTGAACACACGATGATTAGGTCAATAGGGAAGGATAAAATACTTAGGACATGGACGATTGAAAATGTAGAACAATGAAGGGTAATGGGACCCTGCCATCACTAGCCTGGATTGTGACGCCGCAACAGTTGCAGAAGCAGTTCTGGCTGGAGAGCCGAGAGTCACAGAGTCACAGGGTCACAGGAAGACGACAGGAAACCCGGGCTTGGCTTGTTACGACGTATAAGACTTAAGATTTGATAAAGTTGTGCTTCCCAACCAATGGGCAAGGTTGGAATGATTTACTAAATGGTACCAGGACAGCCATAGAAAAAAGGCATTGCCCACCTCACACCTTTTGCCCAAATAAATTTCAGCTGGATTAAAGAATTAACATGTTTGGATTTTTTTTAAATCACAAGAGAATTATATAGTGACTTATTATCTGACATTGGAGTCAAAAGGATTTTTTTTGACTGACCTCACATGTCTAATTTGACAAATTTACCCCAAGGAATAGTCAGAGATGTGACTCAGAATGTATCCACAGAGACTGTTGTCACAGCTTTACTTCTGGGAGCAGAAAAGTGGACACCTAGACGTGTCATGAAAGGGAACTGATTAGGCATGTTTTGGCATATCAGTCTTACCAAATACCATGTCACTGTTGGAACTGATGATATTGGAGGACACAGCATTGCCCACAAAAAGTCTAGAAAATAATCTTAATTGAAAAAGCATTTCTTTAAAACACACATGTAGCTTGAAAGCAGTGGAAAAATAGCCTCATAAATAAAATAGCTCCTAAACAAAGCCCCCCAGGGGATGCTAGAATTCCAGAAGTAACGTCAGATCCTGGACTGGAAGGCCCCTGATTCCTGGGATCTTAGGAGTCAGCATTCCAGCTTCAGCCCCAGGCAGAGCTTGCTCTGAGGGCAGCGCTGGACCGGAACATCCTCTTCCCCCTCAGCATCCTCGGTCGGAGGCCCAGGAACTGGTTGGGGGCTGCGGAGAAGCAGTAACAGAAGGCCCAGCTTAGTTGGAAATTAACTGTGTGTGCTTGGCCTGCAGTTTCCTCATCTTCCCAACAGGAGGGGGTGGGGAGGGAGGTCCCGATCTCCTCCAGTTCTGGAAAGGTCCCATGGTTCAGTGGGGTTTCTGTTCGGGGCCCCTGGGAACCCTGAGCCCCAGCTGCCTCTCTTCCACCAAATGATGTGAAATCGAAGGTGGGGTCCTTGGCTGAGATGAGTTTTTGGCTCAGGATCCCTTAGTGCCAGGGAAGGGGTCCCAGAAGCCACTTAGAACCTCTGTGACCAGCAACCTAAGCCAAATCCAAAACTGTGCTTCACGCACTCCCGGCGGCTGAGCCAGACCCAGGCCCGAGGCAATTCTACCAGATGCCACTGGAGCTGAACTCATCACAGGCAGGGAGCGCTGTCCCTCTGCCTCCCGTGGAAGCCCAGGAAGAGAGGGCAGGGCCAGTCTTACTCGCAGTGCCAGCCTGGGCCAGCCTCCTCCCGCCCGGAGCTCCGGCCCTAACCCTAATGCTCCCTAGGCACCCAGAACTCCGCATATCCTTGCCATCCAAAGCTGACTTCTACCCCTGCCTAAGCCACTGCTCAGGCTTCAAGATCATAGAGAGCCAGGAAAGGGGGTATTTGACTCAACAGCCTTCACCCATTATACAGATGAGAAAAACCGAGGCCCAGTGAGGGATAAGACTGGCCCACGGTTACAGACCAATTCAGCAACACAGGCAGGGCTGGACCTAGCCCCCAACTCCCAGGCCCCGCCCCCACCCATCGTCAATTCTTGCACAAGCATCCTTGCGTTGCGGCTCTTGGGCAGGGGGTGGGGCCAGGATGAGGCAGACACCTGCCACTCCATCCGCCCCTTCTCCTTCCTTCTCTTACGCAGCTGCTCCAGCTTCCTTGGGGCCGCAGGTGTTAATTTGGGGGCCCCTGGGCCCTGACCTCATTACGTGCCGAAGCAGAAACATGAGGGCCCAGAGCCTTCTCCTCCTGGCGGCCCTCCTGGGGAGCCAGCTGCCTGCCGCCTCGGGCAGGAGGAACAGAGGTGAGTGTGGGCCGGTTCCTCTGCTCCAGGTACCCAGGGGCTCCCACCCCTCTGGGGAGCGTGAGGGCTTGGGAGAGGCAGGGAGCTCAGTGCGTGTCTGTGTGTGTGCTGTGGGCGTCTGCTTCTCAGGGCTTGCGTTTTGTTTGGGCTTCTTCGTGCCCCCAGCCTGCCCACGTCCGTGCCCGCAAACGCCGCCTGGCTGGTGCCTCCGAGCTCGTCTGGGCCTGTCTTCACAGCCGAGTGCGGGGCCCCGGGTGCACGCATGCCGTCTCTGTGCTGTGCATGTGTATCTTTCTTTGTGCCTCCGTACGTTGTGGGGACAAGCCCGTCTGTACCGCTTCTGCTCTGGTTGTCCCCACGGAGGTGCGTGGACCTGTCATCCTCTGTGGCCAGCAAGGCCGCACCTGGTCTCGTCCCGGCCCGTCTTGTTCCCGTCTGTTTCAGGCCTTCTCCGGCCCCCAGCCCGGTCTGTGGACACGACTCTGGGATTGAGCAGGGGCGTGGTTTCTGGGGTCCAGGACCTGCCGGGAGGACATTGTAGCCCTTCTTCTCTTCTTCCTGCCTCCCCCCAGAAGGCTGGGGCTGACCTGTCATTAGGTGTGGGAGGCGTGGGCTGCCGGGGTGGTTAGACAGGTGCCTCCCACCTGGGCGAGGCCTCCACATCCATGCCCTTCTGGGGCCAGAACCCTCTGACCTACATACGCCTGTGTCACCCCAGCCCTGCCTTGGGGAAGGCGACAGGCATGGGGACAGGTCCCCTCCTCCACAGGGTCCTGGGGAGCAGTTCCCGGCATCCTCTGTGCCCCCTCCAGCCTAGCCCCGGGGACGAGGTGGTTTGGGGAGGATAGTGCTCCGAACCCCAGGCTACAGAGGGAAGGGTGCTGGCAAGTTCCAAGGCCGGACCCCACGCTGGCTGTGACTCACCCATCACCACACTCCTCCTCACCGCAAGGCTATGAGGTCACGACTATTTTTATCCCCACTTTGCAGATGAGGAAACCGAGGCTCAGTAGGAACCAACCTGCCCGAGGCCAAAGACTGACTCTGAGTCAGTGTCAAAGGGGGCCGTTGAGGGCAGGTCTGTGGAATCAGGACCTCCCCCCCGCCTCCCAGACCTACTTCCCGTACAGCGAGGCCTCCCTGCACTAGCAGATGGTGTCCTGGGGAGTAATACACGCTGGTCTCCCCGAACGCCTCGCATCTCCATCCTTCCTGACCTTCCCTGAGATCGCTGCCGGGCTCTGCCGCAGCCCCGGCAGGGGAGGGCAGCAGCAGGGCGAGGGAAGGGACATCTCCGTTTACTCCTGTGACAGCCAGCGCAGTCACCTCGGTGCATGAGACTCACCCCCTCCCATACGCCGGGGGTCTGTGACAGTGAGAGGTGGTGGCACAGGCCCCGGGAGGAAGCGTCTAAAGAGTGTTTCCGGCAGTCACGTTGCATTGCGAAGAGACCCGTGCTGGGCCGCATTCATAGCCATCCTGGGCCACACCTGGCCCATGGGCCATGGGCTGGACACCCTTAGACTTTAAGCCCACCCAATTGCACAACCCAAGTTGACTTTGAGCACTTACTGTGTGAGCAAGGTGCCTACTATGCGAGCAGCCAGCACCCAGTCAGGGGCTGGAGGGGGGAGGCAGACACAAGATGAAGTCACAGCCCCGGATCCAGCTGCCCCTGGTGACCCTTGTCTCAGGTGCTAGACTGAAGTGAAGGCCGGGACCCAGTCCTGTCCCCAGGGCTCAGCGCCGACCAGAGCCGAGGGGAGGGCCGGTCCCAGCGGGCATTGCCCTGGGAGATGAGGACCCCGAACCCGTGTGGGTCTGGGCAACCACTGCCCCTGCAGGCCTTGATTCCTCCCTCTGAATGGAGGGAGATACGGATTTGAGCCTTTGCATGACATCTGGAGATGGCCCAGATCCTAACAAGAGCAGTGGCTAGGTAAAGCTCCGGGACAGAACATTCTAGAGTCATTCAGACGACAGCCTGAGACACCAAGTTAATACCAACCCCTGAAACAATGCCACTTGCAGCAGTGACGAGCCCAGTGCAGCTGCGCTGGGCGGCCGACCGCTGACACAGCTGCGGTGCCGGCTCTCCCTTCAAAGCCCTTTCCGTCACACAGTCCCCGAGCCCCTACAGTTGGTGTCCAGGGCTGCGCTTTGGCCTAACGGTGAGCAGAGTGGGCAGGGGCCTGCTGCCGCAGCTGCTGGCCAAGTGGGAGGGGCAGAGTCACCAACGCCGGAGGAAAGGTCCTTTGGGAGTGTGTGGGGTGCGGCAGGCTGACCTAGTTCATCTGGGGTCAGAGAAGCAGGGTCTCCCCGGGATGTGGTGTTTCCGCTGAGACCCGATGAACGGGGTACAGGAGGGAGCCCCAGGCGAAGGGCAAGGCCAAAGCAGAGAGAAGGGCTTGGGGTGGGGCAGGGGCCACAGGGAGTGAAGGGGATGAGGCCAGAGGGACCGGCAGGGGCCGGACCAGGCGTGGCCTTGTCAGTGCAGGTGGGGATTTGAAACTTTGGTTTGTTCCCCATCCTTTATGCCATCTGAGTCTTAAACCTGCCCAGAAGGAGGTGGGGCTGGGGGGGAGGTGTCCAGTTTCCCATTTCACAGACAAAAACCTGAGGCTTGGAGTAAAAAACAACCCACAACTTGCCAGCCATTTGCGATGTGGACCTCAGTGGCACAAGTCAGACAGAGGAAGACAAACACCGTGTGACCTCACCTACACGTGGAATCTAGAGCTCAAACAAAACAAACAAAACCACAGAGCACCAAGCCCGCAGACACAGGGGACGGGCTGGCGGTGGCCAGCAGCAGAGGGGCGGAGGGACACAGAAAGCACAAACTTCCAGTTACAGAATAAACAAGCCACTCAGAGGCGACGCACACACACACAGCATGGCAGCCACAGTGGGTCGCACTGCAGTGCACACCTGGAAGCTGCTCAGAGAGTCGATCTTACACGTTTTCCTCCCAAGAAAGAAACGTGTTTAACACTCTCGAGGGTTATGTGTATGAGGCCGGATGTTAACGAGACTTGCTGTGATGGTCCTTTCGCAATACATAACAAATGCTGAATCACGATGTTGTACACCCCAGACTAACATAATGGTATAGGTGGACTACACCTCAATAAAAGGACTAAATAAGAAGTAAATAAATAAAAGCAAGCTCATCCCAAAAGACAAATAATGACTTGCCCAGGGACAGGCAAGAACTATAAGGAGAATCCAGAGCGGGTGATTGCAGCTGCAGTGTTTGGGGGCTCTCTTACAGAGAAAGCTGGGGGGTGTCCGCCGGACGATGGGCTGTGCCTGCAGTCGGTGCCTGACCAGTGCCTGGGGGACAGCCAGTGCCCTGCCATGATGAAGTGCTGCCGCAAAAACTGCTTCCGCCAGTGCGTCCGGATGGTCTCGGGTGAGTGTCCCTCTGCACCTGGCTGACCCGCCGCCCAAGCCCCGAGCCCCCAGCCGAGCGGAGCCTCAAGCGGGGCTCGCCGGCCCCTGTGTTGCAGTAAAACAGGGCACCTGCCCCGAGGACCGACTGCAGTGCCTCAGCCCCATCCAGCACCTGTGCCACCAGGACTCCGACTGCCGGGGCCTCAGCCGGTGCTGCCTGGGCGCCTGCGGCCGGGACTGCCGGAACCCCGTCAAAGGTAGGGCTCGGTGTGCCGGGGCGGGTGCGTTCCCTCTCTCAGCCCTGCTCGAAGATGCCATCCCAGGTGGACAAGCCTAACAGGATGCCTCCCCAGAAAGCTGGAGCCTCCCTGTGGCCATCACTGGGGAAGTGGCCCAGGGGTGTGAGGGGTCCTGTTAGGATGACGGAGGAACCGGGAATCCTCGGTTCCCCTGGACCACAAGGGAGCTCCCGTGTGCCCTTGGGGAAGTCCTGCCTTCCCTGGGAGTCCTGCCTCAGCGGCCACCAGGGCTGGACCCACGGGTCTGGGTGGGGGATCCAGCCCAGGAGTTAGAGCCCTGTTATGGGAGGTGGTTAACCCTTTCCTTCTCTCTCCTCAGGCTAATTCTGGTTCAGGCCCCGTGGCTCCGAACCTCAGGACGGGGTCCCCCGCAGGAAGAGGTGGTGACAGGGGCCCTGGGACCTGCCACCTGGGCAGCACCACCTCTGCCAACAGCAGCTCCAACCTTCTGATAGACACTGACCTGCCATGACTTCCCCTGCCGCCTGCCCGCCCGCCCCTGGCTTTTCCTCCTGGGAATCACAGTCCGTGGCCAGACCTCAAAGGACTCCCTGGTCCCACCACCGCCCGAGCTCCCCGTCCTTCCTAACACTCACCTTCACATCTCTTTGTATGTGTGTTTCTCCCACCTAAAATGCCTGATTCAGGTAAGCTCCTCTCTGTGGGGGCCCGACCCCCCACCTCAGGGAGCCCGGCCGCCTGAGTGCATGTTTCAGCAATTTCCCGAACGTGTCTGTTTGCACGGTTCTCAATTTCGCCTCGCCTGCAAGACAGCGTCGTGCAGTCTCATGTGCATGGCCTCTGCTCCTGTGTATCCAACGCTCTTCCTTTGGCGGACTCACTTTTGTATATAAACGTTTTCAAAAGAAAACCTCGATGTCACTACTGTAAGCAGGATATGCAGGAGCGCTGGCCACAAATAGAATGTAATTGCAAAAGCAAATGCAAATGCAATGAAAAGAGTGAAGTTCCATTAAAACCATGTCTGATTCAACAATGTCAAATGATGTTATTAAATTCTAGCCTGGTACTGCCACCCGCCAGGACTGCGAGCCTGAAGCCGGCTCTCCATAGCAACCCGTGAAGGTCAGCAAGGGTTAGAGCGCTTTGGGACACAGGTCTCTAACCTGAGACTGTCCCCCTGGTGACTCTTTTCAGTGTTGATAATGTTGCATCCACATACACCCTAAGGTCATTTCAGATTGCTCCACATTTGGGGAAATGCCGCTTGAGCAGTTGAGATGCCATTACTTTGGGGAGGGTCTGATTCCACCATTGGATAATACCTCACTTGCCCCCATTTCTCAAGGGGCTCAGTCTGTAGTCAGGGCCCCGTAAGGAGGGGGGATGTCAATGAGGGAATGCCAGCCATCCCAAGGGACATTCCTGGACCCAGAGAGCTGGATTCCTGGCTGTCCCTTTTGCCCAGGACTTGCTTGAGGGAGAGGGTGGGGTTGGGTGGGCTCCTCCCTGCTTTTTATGCTGGGTGTGCTTGTGGGTGCTGATAGACCCTGGGGCTGGATGGTCAACTGTGGGGGCAGAGTTGGGAACCCTGGGTCTTCTTCCCTGGTTCCCCTGACGATGCACTGCGGTCACAGGGGAGTCACCGCCCCGCCTGCCTGTCTGCCCTGCCGGAAGATGGAAAGAATCCTACTTCCTCACTGCCGGAGTCCTGCTAGTGGGATTCCAATGCCTCCGCTGTTGACTCAAAAGCAGCAAATGCCCATTATAGGGACACACGACGAGGCCTGGGAGAAGGGAAGAGCAATGTGAGAGCCACTGATGCTGTGAGCGTGGGGTTCCCATCCTCTTCCCGGGCCTCAGTTTCCCCATCTGTAAACTCAGGTGCTTAACACAGATAATAGGGCACACTGCATTGTTTGGGCACACGCACCCTCGCCTCCCCACCCTTATGTGCACGCTGGGCGAGCGTACACACGCCTGGCCCCGTGACGAGGGAGGGCTTTGGCCCTGGACTTGCGCTGGCTAATGGAATGTGGGCGCAACGACAGTGTGACAGTTTCAGGGCACGGCACCAGCCTTCCTGCCTGCAGCTTCCGCCCTCTGCCCTGGGGAGAGCTTGTCCAGAAGCCACCGGTCTCGGGATGGAAGACACGGGGTGGGGAGGGGGACGAGGGGGGCAGGCTGAGATGTCCCAGTCAGTTCTCACACTCGCAGGAGGGAAATGAATGTTCGTGACAGGAAGCCACTGAGATCTGGGGATTGTTTGTTCTAAACTGACTGCGGTAAGAGCTTGTCTGATTTGGGTGATGATTACTACCCTGTAGTACATCCCTGCACTTGTAACCACCATTTCATTCATCCACCCTGTAACCCTGAGAAAGATGGGCCCCGAAATCCCCATTGGACAATGAAGAAACAGCGGCTTTGAAATGAGCGACTTGCCCAGACTGCCAGCTAAGAGGTGCACTAGCTGGGATTAAACCATCCTGTGCGCCCCATTAGATATTGATACAATCAGCAACGTTTCAAGTGACTGAGCACTTCCGCTGTGCACAGAGTTCTGCTCCAGGCTTCACAGCCAGCAGGGAAGAGCCGGGTCCAGAGTAGGCTGGGGAGGGCCCGCCGCTCACGGCGGGGTGAGGCCACTTTCTGCCCAACGCAGATCCCCAGGGGCAGCCTTAAAGGGCGTGAGTGTCTGTCTCAGCTCCTAAGTAAGTGCCCTGAGCAGGTGACTGGGCCTCCTTTGTAAAAGGGGGATCCTACGCCCCGGTCCCTATCAAGTTGGTGTCGGCGATAACTTAGACAAGCCACCTGAACCAGAGAGACTGACACCGACCCATCTGGGAAGCTGATCTTACTGCTGCTCCTCTGTGAGAGGAGCTCCGGTTGAAATGCCTCTTCAGGGGGTATAGTCCCCTAACGGACCCCTCCTCCCCCTGGTCCCTGAGCCGGGAGGACGTCCCGGCTGTAGGGCCCAGTCCCCAGACACCCTCGCAAACCCCAACCGAGTCAGGAATAGAAACCACCGCCTCCGGCCGCCCGCGGTCTCCCTCCCTCCCCCGGCAGCGATCGATGCGGCCTCGGCCGCGGGGGACAGAGGGAGACTGAGCAGGAGGAGGAGGCTGCAGGGCCTCCGCGGCAGCGAGGAGGCTCGGCGGGGCCGCCGGGGCACAGAGCAGCCCCGGGCCGGCCCGCAGCGGCTCCCCAGCCTCCGGGGACAGACGCGCTGGGCCGCAGGTAAGGGGCCTCCCTCGGGGAGGGGCGTGGTCTGAGGAAGGGGCGGGGGCTGCGGGAGACCGAGGTGGGGCTGCCTGCTTCCGCGTGGTGGCGTGCTCTCTCCTTGAGACCCCCAAGGAGGGAGCGGTGTGGGGTGGCCGCACTTGGGGCCGGCCCTGTTCGTTCATCTGTCAAACGGGATTAAGAAAACCTCCCCAGCGGGGCTGGGGTAGGGATTCAAACCACCGAAGGGTGCACGGGGCCCGGGGAAGCGACCAGCACACAGCAGGTGACCAAGATAAGCGTGGAAAGAGTTTTGAGAATCACAAAACTAGCTTCATGCTTTACCTGTGCCACGGACGAGCTGGGTAACTTTGAGCTTAGTCTTTCTTACCGGCGTTCAGATTCTTGCCGGGGAAGGTTTGCTGAACTCACTGTCCTTTCTCACAGAGCAGGAAGGTGAGTTCCAGAGAGAGGAGGGGATCTACCCCCCGAGGGGCAGCTGGTGGGTGATGGATCCGGGTTAGAGACTTCATTCCCCGACGCCAAGTCCAGGCGGAGGGTGGGAAGCCGCTGCAGCCCACACGTCCCCACTGGGCACAGTTGACGCGCCAGGGACCGTGCTGCTGAAACACACTGTGCCCGGTGCAATCCTCATAGTGCTCAGGGCAAGGACAGTGTCCCCCACTTTACAGGTGGGGGGACTGAAGCTCAGAGAAGGGCCTGCTCGAGGCCAGCAGTAAGAGGCAGACTCAGAACCGGAAGCCAGCCCTGACCAGAGAGATGTGCCAGGGACTAACGTTTATCCGGCACAGACTGTAGTATCCGGGGTTTTGCACACGTCCTCAACAATAACCCTCCCACTGAAGTGTTATTGTCCCCATTCTACAGATAAGACAGCTAAAGTCCAGAGCAGGAGGAGACTGGCCTTCAGTCACACAAGGAACAGAACTAAGGACAAAACCCCGGCTCGATTAACGCCAAGCCGAGGGTAAGTGAAGGACACCCCTCCTGCTCCCGGCCAGGCCCTGGGCCAGCCGCCTGACGCACACTCAATCCCCTGTCCTCCCGGGAGGCAGGCATCACTGAACCCACAGCACGGATGATGTTACCGAGGTAAGGGGGTGAGTCTGGCCCTAGGTTCCAGCAGAGCTTAGAGACGGAGGTGGTGTCAGGGTCTAAGATCTCCTTAGCACCCTCCAAGGCTGAGCCCTCCCTTAGCCTCCCATAAGCCTCCAGCCTTCCTTGGGCGCAGGTGGCGTTGTCTGCATTGTGCAAGAAGCTAACGTGGAAAAAGCATCTTCCTCAAGGCGCCAGGTGCACCTACAGTGGAGATAAACAAAGGCTTGCCTGACCCCAGGAGACAGTGAGACAGGTGGACAATTTACTAAACCACCTTCTGAGCGCCAGGCCCCATAAAGACATTCATCTAACCTTTTTCCTCGCAGTGGGAGGTGGGTATTTTTATCTCCACTTGACAGGAATTTAGGGAGGTGACGTGACTTGCCTCCGGTCACCCAAGAAAGCCCAAGTTCAAACCCACAGACCCTTTAAATAGCGTAAACCAGTGGCTGTCGCACTTGACTGTGAGTCAGAATCACCCTCGGAGCTTGCTAATAGACAGCGGCTGGTCCCCATCCCCAGAGACTCTGATTCAGCAAGTCTAGAGCGGGCTGAGAATTTGCATTTTGACAGATTTCCAGGTGATTTCCAGGTGATGCTGACGCTGCTGGCCCCGGGAACACCCTTGGAGAACAAGCACGGCCCTAGGTGGTCGGCATGCACTACCCCCATTTCGCCGAGGGAGAAACTGAGGTTCCGAGTGCTCGTGTGCGAGACCCCGCAGTAGACCTCTGGGCTTCGAAAATCCAGGTCTGTCTGGGAAAGGGAGACATCCTATAGGTGCGCCCCTCCCTCCCCCAGTCAGGCGCCGGGACATCCAGGACAATGGCAACTCAAGCACCTCCATAGTCCTCCAAGGTGGAGCGCTGGAGCTCGGATTGTTTACGCCGGTGAGACGAGGGTAGGAAAGGTCAGTGATCTGACCAGAGCCCAGCCGGGGAGTGAGGGCTGGTCAAATCCAAACCTGGCTCTTCAGTCGCGGGGGGGCACCTGACACCCACTGCGCGCCCGGGCACACCAGGAGCTTCACACGGAGCTTCTCACACCCCTGCCTGGTGAATGGGGAGGGGGATTTGATGATCTCTTCGGAAGGGAGGTCCTGGGACCCCCCTCAGCGGGCTCCTCCCGTGTCCTTAGGCCGGCGCACGGCAACCATGGTGAGCGAGTCCCCAGGGCGCGGCGCCAGGGTCCCCTGGAGGCGAAGCGACGAGGCTCTGCGCGTGAACGTGGGCGGCGTGCGACGGCGGCTGAGCGCGCGCGCCCTGGCGCGCTTCCCGGGCACGCGGTTGGGCCGCCTGCAGGCCGCGGCGTCGGAGGAGCAGGCGCGGCGCCTGTGCGACGACTACGACTCGGCGGCGCGGGAGTTCTACTTCGACCGGCACCCGGGCTTTTTCCTGGGACTGCTGCACTTCTACCGTACCGGCCACCTGCACGTGCTCGACGAGCTGTGCGTCTTCGCCTTCGGCCAAGAGGCCGACTACTGGGGCCTGGGGGAGAGCGCGCTGGCCACGTGCTGCCGCGCGCGCTACCTGGAGCGGCGCGTGGCGCGGCCGCGCGCCTGGGACGAGGATAGCGACGCGCCGAGCAGCGTGGACCCGAGCCCGGGGGAGATCTCCGACGTGCAGCGCGAGCTGGCGCGCTATGGCGCCGCGCGTTGTGGCCGCCTGCGCCGCCGCCTCTGGCTCACCATGGAGAACCCAGGCTACTCGCTGCCCAGCAAGCTATTCAGCTGCGTCTCCATCGGCGTGGTGCTAGCCTCCATCGCCGCCATGTGCATCCACAGCCTGCCCGAGTACCAGGCCCGCGAGGCGGCCGCCGCGGTGGCTGCGGTGGCCGCGGGTCGCAACCCAGAAGACGTTCGCGACGACCCGGTGCTGAGGCGCCTCGAGTACTTCTGCATCGCCTGGTTCAGCTTCGAGGTGTCGTCGCGCCTCCTGCTGGCGCCCAGCACGCGTAACTTCTTCTGCCACCCACTTAACCTCATCGACATTGTGTCTGTGCTGCCTTTCTATCTCACGCTGGTGGCCGGTGCCGCGCTCGGCCACCAGGGAGGTGCGGGCGGCGAGGACCTCGGCGACCTGGGCAAGGTGGTGCAGGTGTTCCGCCTCATGCGCATCTTCCGAGTGCTCAAGTTGGCGCGCCACTCCACGGGGCTGCGCTCGCTGGGCGCCACGCTCAAGGTAGGGCCTCTGAGGCCGGGCCGGGGGTCAAGGGGGGAGGCAGGTGTAACCACGGAGCAGGTCTGCAGGTGAACTTAACAAGCCTGCTGCGTCCGGGCGCTCAGTGAAACTGAAACGGCATCCTTTGTACCAGACACGGGGCTGGATGACAGGTGTCCGTTTTCACGGCCAGTTTGACCTTCCCAACAGCCCAGTAAGGAAGAGCTTCTGGGCATCTCTGTGTCCCAGGGGAGAACACTGAGGCAGAGCTTTGCTGGTCTTCCTTTCCTAAAAAAGAAAAAGAAAGAAAAGGAAAAGGTTCGCCTTTAATCTATATGTCAAATATCAAATAATACACAGCATTAAAATATGCAACGCAGGACGCTGCCTGGCTTCCCCACTAAGCCTTTCTGCTGACGTTATCGGGGCACCGGCATCAGAGGTCACACGTAGCAGGCCAAGTCTAGTAATAGCCCCGGGGCTAATGCTTACCGAGGGCTAATTCTGTGCCATTTCCACATCCATTATCGATTTCATCCTCCGGATAACTTCCTCAGGAAGATGCTGTTGCTTATTCCGTTTCTGTAGATGAAGAGCCTGAGGTTGGCTTTTTAAAGCCTGGTTGCAATGTGCTGAGCCGCCCTCCCTGAGCCACGCCCTGCACTGGGGGTGAATCGCTGCCCTGGGGAGCTCACCCTCCAGGGGGTGAAATTAGCCTGCTTTGCGGGGGAGGGCATGTGAACATTTTGGACAAAGGCCGGAAGGGGGAACAGGATGAAGGATGGGAGGGGGCATGGACGAAGGGGGTGCTGGTCGATGAGGCTGAAGAGGTGAGTGGGACAGGGGATGGACGGGCCATGAACTCTTGGCCCAGGAGTTTGGACTTCATCCCGAGGGAAATGGGGTTTACGCTGAGGCAAGTATTATTATCTTGACTCTGCAGACGTGGAAACTGAGGCCCCAGGAGGTGACAGGACTTGTGAGAGGTTCCTCCACGAGTCCGGGGCAGAGCCTAGAGAAGGACCCCGCTGCGCCCGACTCCGGCACTTCATGTTCTTTCTCCTTAAGCCCCGTGTAACTGTGCTAGGGATCCCAAGAGGGTGCTGACAGATTTCTTCCGCCCGTAAGGCACGTAAAGCCTGGTGCATGCGCTCATGGCAGGGCAGCCAGGATGCTGGGTGCAGGCAGAGTGACCTGGGCAGAATGCGGGGGCTTTGGGCAGGTACAGAGAATTCCATTGGCCATACACCCCGAACTCAGTGCCTCTCCAGGGATGATCCCTCCGTCCCGGAACTCGGCCTTGCCTCCACCGTGCGGGGAGCCAGGGCCCAGCGCTGCCAGCTCTTTCTGCAGAGGGGAGAAGAGTATCGGTGGAGGCTTCCGGGGCCCAAGACACAGGTGTAAGACTCCAGACGAGTGTTGTGCTACTGAAAGTGAAGCCCCTGACCACTAGCAGCTTTCTCGGCAGCTGCAAGCTTGCTGGCATTACCGAGTCCCTGGCCCTGTGCCAGAGCTCCTCAACTGAGTTCTGCCTTTTAAACAAGATCTCTACAGGATTCCTCTGCAGGTTGCAGTTTGGGAGTCTCGGCCTCGAAGAGGAGTTCTCAGCCTCTGTTAACATTTGGGGCCAGATCACGCTTTGTTGTGGGGGTTGGCCTGTGTGTTGTAGGATAATGCTTCGTAGCATCCTTGGCCTCTACCCAC
This sequence comes from Phyllostomus hastatus, assembly GCF_019186645.2. Classification (NCBI taxonomy): domain Eukaryota; kingdom Metazoa; phylum Chordata; class Mammalia; order Chiroptera; family Phyllostomidae; genus Phyllostomus; species Phyllostomus hastatus. The sequence continues at coordinate 11,172,833 of NW_025333664.1, forward strand.
TAGATGCTGGTAGCGCACCTCTCCCAGCTGATACTGCCCAATGTCCCCTTGCAGGGGAGGGGGACAGAATTGCCCTGTGTGAGAACGCCGCCCTAGGGCTGGGCCTCGGGGGCAGAGCAAATACACACGCCCAGAGGCCAGTGCATTCAGTGAGCAGTGTAGGGAACATGCACATCCTCCCAGCATCCTTGGGAGGCAGAAAATATTTTTCCCCTCATCAGGAATGTGATGAACCAGTCAAAAGAACACGAAACCAAGGCTTTGCATTGTGGAATATGAACTGTGGCTCTCCTGACTCTGCAACAGTGCAGAAATCACAAGCTTTTCATTAAGTGGCTGGTGCCACTGGCCACCCACGTTAGAAGCAAATGTGGCTTAGCAGGCAGCTTGGGCCCTGGAAATCAGGCCTATGTTCAGTCCCAGGGAGTTCGGCTGCTTCTCGTAGTCGAAAGACCTTAGTCTGGAGTCAGCAGAGCTGGGTCCTGGCACCAGCTTTCCTTTCCTCTGTGACTTTGGACCTGTCCTTTCTACTCTGCGGGCCTCAGTTTCCCCACATGCCCAACACCCGCTCTGACTCAGCGTCCTCCGTTCTCTTCCAGCACAGCTACCGCGAGGTGGGCATCTTGCTGCTGTACCTGGCCGTGGGGGTGTCCGTGTTCTCCGGCGTGGCCTACACCGCCGAGAAGGAGGAGGACTCGGGCTTTGACACCATCCCTGCCTGCTGGTGGTGGGGCACAGTGAGCATGACCACTGTGGGCTACGGGGACGTGGTGCCGGTGACGGTGGCTGGCAAGCTGGCAGCCTCAGGCTGCATCCTGGGCGGCATCCTGGTGGTAGCGCTCCCCATCACCATCATCTTCAACAAGTTCTCTCACTTCTACCGGCGCCAGAAGGCTCTGGAAGCTGCCGTGCGCAACAGCGGCCACCAGGAGTTTGAAGACTTGCTGAGCAGCATTGACGGGGTGTCGGAGGGGTCTCTGGAAACGTCCCGCGAGACCTCCCATGAGACCTCCCAGGAGGGAAGGTCTACAGACCTGGAGGCCCAGGTCCCCAGTGGGCCTCCAGACTCTCAGATTTACTAAAACCAGGGCTTCACACCCCCTTCCCACACCTCTGCAGCCAGCTACAACAGAGCAGAGAGCGTCCCCTGCTGAAGTTCTTCGTGGTCGCACGCCCGCTCAGGGTCACTCGCCCTGGCTGAGAAGTGACACCCAGAGGCTGGGTCCCTGCCCCCGAAGGCTCAGGGCAGGATGGTGTTCCCCTAGATTCTGTGAGCCTGGAGAGCAACCCAGTGACCTCCAAGCCATCCGGGAAGCAGCATGAGCCACAGGGAGGAAGTCGGAAGGGTGCTAACCATTCCCGAACATCTGCTGTCTATCAGCTGGGTCACATTTGGCCTTACATTGGAGGATGAGAATTATCCCCATTTCACGGATGAGGAAACCGAGGCTCAGGGAGGTGCAGTGAGTTGCCCAAATGTTACACAACTAGTAGTGGAGTCGAGTTGGGAATCCATGCTTCTTTGTCTGCTGAAACAATGTTTCTTCCACCCTCTGTCTTCTGCCCTCGTGCAGTTTGCATGGAATTTTAGTGGGTTCATGGGTCCTCCGAGCTGACCCATAGAGTTAGAGCCCTCTGTCAGAGCTAGGGAAGGGACCAGACAGGACTCAGATGTAGGAGTCCTGGACCTCAGCTGCGGTCCTTTCCAGGAGCTTCCACAAGGAGTCAGCTCTCTAAGATGAGAGCTGGGAGGAAGAGGGAGCCGCCTCCTTGGCTGATGTGCAAGACGTGCGCAGCACTAGCTGAAGCTTCCTCCCCGGGCTGGCCCGAGGCCTGAGGTCCAGGCCCAGCTGTGCCAGAACCTGATGTGTGAGGCGGGCAAGTCCCTGCTCCATGTCCAGGTTCCAGCCCACCTGTCGGGTGGCCGCCCTCTGGGCCCAGAGAGAGGTGGAAGCCCAGTGGGACAGGGGAGGCACCGATTCCAAGCCAGCCTGGCTCAGCAGTGTTGGTGGCAAGGAGCTGCCAGGCGTGGGCACCCATCCCCACGCCCCCCACCCCAACTGTGGCAGTTCCCGTCTGCCGGCCCTGCAGACCTCCGGCCGTACCTTGAGTTACCACCCTGGCAAGTGCTTAAGGCTCCGGTCCCTTGTGACAAGCTCCAGCCCCCTCACCCTTGCTGGGGGCTTATCTCTTATGCTTGCCTACTGAATCCTCTCCACTTGCAGAAAAAGTCGGGAGGCAAAGGGTTCCCTTAGCCCTTTCACACTGCTGCCGGAACCTCCATCACTATACCCTCACTGCTGGGCCGTGGCTCTGTCCGCCCCAGCACACTGAGCTTAAAGACGGAGCACGGTGTCCGGTTGAACCTGAACTTGGAGCGGAGGAGGCGGTTAGGGAACACGGAGTGGATTGAGCGATTCGCACGGCTACCGTGTGCTGAGCCCTGGGGAGGAGGGGGAAAAGGAGCCGGAGGGGGACCTTGCCCACGAGAGGATGTAGACCTGACTAAAAAGGAGGTCCCTTCAGTTCTGCACCCCCTCTTCCTCCTCGCTCTTTGGAGGCTTTTACAATGATCTCCTTGTAGGTTCTTCACTCACTCGTTCAGCAAGTAGCCACCGGAAAAGGCGTAAGCTGGGGCTTCACGTGTGGCCTGCAGACAGGTTTTACTGAGACGAACGGTGTTTTTAGTGTATTTACAAGACGTGAATGCTTTCGGGTGAGGCTGCACTCTCCCTCCAGCTCCCCACCGTGCGCCCTGCCCCCCTCCCCGCCCCCACACACAGCACAGTCGCTCCTGTGTGAGTAAACCCGCCGCTGCGGTTTACTTTACCCACCTGGCCTGTGATTTATTGCCATCTCAGTGGATTCAGGAGATGGAATGCCAAGCAAAACATATATCCATGTCTTGAAGCTTACAGACTGGGCGGGGTGGGGGGGCAGGTTTTAATCCACTAAGCACAGGAATAGGCAGTAGTGAGCTCTGCTAAATACAAGAAGTGCAAGGGTGTGTGCTGCGGCAGGGACCGTGGGCGGGGAATGTCAGAGGGCTCCTGAGCAAGGGCCGGTTTAACCCGCCATCATACGGTAAACAGTGATTGGCCAGTGGCGGCCCCGGAAAGCAGTGCGTGCCAAGCAGAGTGAATGGCACGTGTGTGCAAGGTCGCCTGTCATGCACGGCGCCTGGGGCGTGGAAGGACCCCCGTCTCCAGATCGGAGCGGAGCCTGGAGCGAAGCCAAGGAGCCACTCGTGAATGACCACACACACGCCCTGGCCCTCCTGCACGCTCACCTTCTGCCCTCCAAGCCCAGCTCTGCCCGGGTCAGGGCCCCGAGACCGGAAGGGCTGTATGCGCCGCCCTAGCGGTCTTGCTGGACACACCAAGGAGCCAGTGAGCTTCCAGGCTTCCTGAGCCCACGGACAAGTCCCTACGGCTGGAGTGGGGAAGCTCAGGGGAGAATCGTCGGGGCCGAGCCTGTCACGGGGTTGTGCGTGGTCCTCCTGGCGGAAAAGCAGCCACTCCCTCCCCTTCCCGTGTGTCAATGAAAACCATCGTGCAAATAAAGAGGCTGGGCCCAGGGGCCCGTTTCTGTCCGGACGGAGCTGGCTGCCCGGCGTGTTTTCTGGGTGACTGGGGAGGGTGGGGTGACACGTGGGGTGACTCAGGATCCCCATTGTCTTTGATCTTAGATTTGGCACAGGCTGCCAGTGACGGGAATCCAACTGGAACTAAGCTGGTCAAAAAGGGTAATTCATTAGCCTCAGTCACCGAGGTGACAGATGACAGTTACAGCTGGGGCTCTTTGGCCCCAAGCAATAGAAACCTAAGAAAAAATGGACTTATCGGAAGGTGTATTAGTATCGGTAGGTGTAGTATTTTCTGTGGCTGCCATAACAAATGACCACCAATTTGATAGCTTAAAACAACAGAATTATGCTCTCACCATTTTGGAGGCCAGAAACCCAAAATCAAGGTGTCCCCCGGGCGCACTCTCTCCGGAGGCTCTTGGGGAGAATTCTCCCCTCACTGCTTGTAGCTTCTGGTGGCTGCCGGCGTGGCTCAGCTTGTGGCTGCATCAGTCCTAACTCTGCCTCTGCCCTCCCAGCACCGTATCCTCTGGGTGTCCCGTCTCCCAGTGTCCCCCTCTCTCACAAGGAGACCCGTGACGGGATTTAAGGCCCGCTCAGATAAGCCAAGATGATCTCATCTCCAGATCCTTAACCACATCTGCCCAAAGGCCTTTCCCCCAAATAAGGTCACATGCACGGGTTCCAGAGATGAGGACGTGGGCGTGTCTTGGGCACCACCAGTCAGCCCGCTGCAGAAGAGTGTTGAGGTTCACCCCCCAGGCAGAGGCAAAGCAGGCTGTCCAGGCGCCAGGAGAGACGGGGATGAGGGGAGCTCCCCGGGCCACCGTGCGGGACCCATGAACCCTCAGTGCGGGACACTGCCGTCCGAATGACCCTCCTCCGATCACCGTCCTTCCCTGGGCCGTTCTGCTCACAGCCCCGATCCCAGGAGACGGGTTGGTTTGCCCAGCTTGCGTCATACCCCGTCCCTCAGTGGGGATGGGGGACAGGGTCCCTGGATGAACACCTACAACAGGTCACGTGGGATGGAAGAAAGGTCGTCACCCAAAGAAAAGGCCACGTGACGTCCCCAAAACAAAGGGGGGAGACGTTAAAGGGCGAAGATGGGAGATTTCCACTGCATCCCAGCTCTCGGCGGCCGGGCACACGCTCTTGCTGCACACACAGTTTTTGTAAGTGTACCCAGCGTGAGGAAATGATGGTGTGATTTCACCAATGCAGCAGGTGGGTCTGCTGCCTTGTAGTGTGTCAGGGAATCAGTCTTCCAGATACAGAGCTGGAAGGGCGCTGAGGTTTCCCTGAGTGGACGGTAAAGGAAAACTCGTCTCCTTTCCAGCAACAGGCTTCCAGTGGCTTGTTTCTTGGAAGAGACGAGACCGGTAGATGCCTCTTAGCTCCAGGGGCTGTGGTGAGGAGCGCATGGCTAATACAGCAGCTACAGCCGGAATTGCCCCTGGATGAATATAACTCCTGTCAAGACCCATCCCATCTGGCACCAGCCAAAGGGGGAAGCTAATGGTGCTTTCACGGGGGCCGTCACTCTGCGGGGTCCAGTGGAGGCTCCAGTCTCCACGGCCTTTCTAGAGACACAGCACCGCTGTTCTTTTTTCTGTTCTGGAACAGTTGCTCTGTTGGATTCTGTTGGCCTTCTATATGATAATGGCCTTGATGGGTCAGGGAGCCACGTGGGGATCTTTTCACACTCTCGCCCAGAAACCGGAGAGAGAGGACAGCTCTGGGATCCCATAGACCCCCAGTGACACGGGAAGAGGTCAGAACACTTATTTTTCACACGCTCGATGGACCTACAGTGTCCTCTCGGACACGAGAAACTGGCATCAGCTCCAGGGGTACACCCAAGGTTCCCCGAGAGACTGGGGTATTTGCCTTTCTTTAGCACCCAGTCGCCGTGGTCCGAGGCCACAGGTCCTCCTGGAGAAGGTGGAAACACTCACATTGCGAGCGTGTGGCCGCAGTACAGCCGTCCTTCCTCAAGGGCAAGCAGTGTGCGTTTCACCCAAAGGGCTTTAGCTCAAGGACCAAGCTCAAGGCCAGGTGTTCAGTGATGCTCTGCACCTGCCTAGGGCAGGGGGGGCCTAGGCCAGGACTCTCTTTTGGTTTGCTTGCTTTAGAGAATGCTTTTGGTTTTTGTTTTGCTTTGTTTGGGTTCTTATGTTTTGTTGGTTATACAAATCACGTAAGACTTGAGTGGTTACTTCCAAGTAAACTTTTTAGGGTCCTCTAGCCTGAGGTCTTGCCTCCCACAGAGCCTGCTCAATGCTACAGTGGCCACTCCCACTTAAGTTCTGAGGGTCAGATGCTAACCCACACCTGGCCCCCCACACCTCTGCCTTCTTCCTCTCCACGGGTATCAAGGAGCCCCTCCACCCAGCGCTCTTGGCCTAGACTTCCCTCAAAGCCAGGGTCAAGTGTCCTGAGGTCACTGGCGGCCACAGGCAGAGGTATTTGCAGGAAGGGGGCACCAAACAGATCCAGGCCAGCGTCCCCGTCTGCAGAAACCTTTGGGTCCTTTCCCCTGTGATGCTAAGGGATCTGGGGCCTTTAATTCCATTTCACGTGGGCCAGCCTTGGGTCCAAGTTTGCACTGGCCAGCCCGTCAGTAGTGCGAGGCCAGCCAGCTCCTGGCGCGAGCAGGGGCAATGCAGAACCCCTGGTACCTGCATGCGTACAGGGTCAGCCTGGTCCGATGTTACATGTCCCCCTTCCTTCTTCAAGCACCGCAAAAACCCGCTCCCGTGAATACTCCCCACATTCCTCACGGTATCAGTGAACAAGTTTCTGCACTTCTGTCTGGCTCCAAGATTCCTTCCTGCTCACCCGGAGTCTTAGGTTCACCCTCTAGGCCCAAACTGATGCCCGCCTTCCAGCTGGGCACCCCGAGGGGTGGGGCAGGCGGGCGGGCTCTTGGGAGCTTCCTCCAGTAGGGAAGGGCAGGGCTGCTTCCGCCCGTGGTTTGGACGGCCTGGGTGCCCCCCCCACCCCACCCCGTGTTCTCATGTGGCCGGTCCTCCTGTCCTCACCCCAAGTCCTCCTGCTGTCAGCGGCTGGCTCCACCGAAGTGCAGCGGTGCTGTGGACCCGGCCGCCTGCACCCTCGACCGCCGGCTGTGGCTCGGGGATCTCAGCCCCACGGCCGAGCCACGTGAGTCTTTCCCCTCAGTCAGGGAAGAGCCCTCTGTTGCGTCCTGCACCCGAGGCATCTTGGGCTGGCTTTGTTGCCCTTCCCTTGATGTTACCCTGTGCAGGCAGAAATGAAGTGTTCCACCCCACGGCCTCAGCTCCTTCAAGTCTGACTGAGGCAGAAGCCCCAGAAAAGCCCCTCGGACGCCCCAGTAGAACCGACCGCCCCTCCCCCATCTGTGCCCGCAGCTGCGCACTCCCTCCCACGGCGGCCGGCCGGTGTCTCCGTGTGGTCCCTGGGTGTCTGGCGGACTCCCCAGCTGGTCCGCAAGGGCTGTGTCTGCTTCCTCTTTATACCCGAGCCAACTCACTCGGCACCCGGCACGCGGTGGGGGCCCAGCGGAAGCGTCCTCCCTGTCCTGCTCCCTCTCCCCCTGCTCTGGGTTCCAGAATAAACTCCACACAGAGTCACTGTCACGGTGAAGGTCCCCAACACCACTGTTTAGGCTACAGAGGGAGGGTCTCGTTTTTAAAGAGAAGAGTCTGTGGTCCGAGGGGCAGTTTATTTAAAACAAAGGTGACAAGGCGTAGGAAGAAGGAAGGAGGGGAAACAATTCCAACATAAAGGCACCTAGGAAGCATCTCAAATTTTAAAAAAAGGGGGAGAGCAAGGAAAGAAGCGATGTCTCGTCCATATACAAACGGCTGACTTCAGCGATTATGTACATCCAAACCCTATAAAACAGCATTTCAAGTCAGCACTTAAGCCAGTGTTATATTAGTTTTTGTTACAAAAAGGTAAAGCTACAAAATTCACATTTTGAAGTTGTACACCTGCAACAGCTTTTTTTTTCCCCCCAAGTTGGTCTCAGTGCAAGCTGGTGGAAGCAATCCCCCGCCCCCCCCCAAACACAAGTAAGAACATGGGTTCCAAAGACGACACACACAATCCCGGTGAAAACACAGACAGGGTGTCCAAGGAAGGCTGGGGCGGGAGGCCGCGGGCGGCAGGAGCGACTTCCCGCTGGAGGAGGAGCTGCGACCTCCGGAGGCCGCATGGTAGGCTGGAGGGGGCGCTGGAAGGGGGTGCCGGAGCCAGAGCTGGAACCGACTCTGGGTCCTGGCTCTGCCGTATTCCAGCTCTGTCACCCTCAGCAACGGACTTGAGCTCCCTGAGCCTCAGTTTCCTTTTCTGTAAAAGAGGACAAGGGTACCCCTATCTCCCACAGCTATTAGGTTTTAAGATATAGGGCAATTCAGATGATCTGTTTCTTCTTGAGTGTAGTACTTCGTATCTTTCAATTGCTTTGTCCATTTCACGTACACTGTTGAATTTATTAGCATAAAGTTGTTCATGATATGAGCCTTTTAATATCTCTAGGATCTACAAGGACCCCTCTCATTCCTGATATTGGTAAGAGCTATTGAGGTTTAAATGCTGGCTGCTAAGTTAAGTGTGACCTGGATCGGAGTGTATAGTCTCAAGAAGTAAAGGCTGTATTTCTTAAGTTGCTTCAAAGCAGAGGCGGTGTGGTCTGCCTATTTACCTGGCCAGACAAACATGCACCAACCAAACCCACAGTTGGGAAAAGGGACAATGGAAAGAGGAAAATAAAAATGTACTTTCAAATTACGGATGAGGAAACCATGACCACATTCTTAGATACTTCAGCATTGTTTAAAGACACAATTAGCGGTAGGTCCTTGTTTCTTAGAAGGAGAGAACAGGGAAGGGGCTGGGAGTTCCCTGGAAGCTTGAGTCACCGGCGCTCAGCAGTGACCCCCAGGGCTCCGTGACAGCCGACGGGTCTGCCTTGAATTGAGTATTCGAGGAAGGACACGGCTGGGGGATGCCCTCTGCCTCCCTGTCGGCAGGAAACACACACTCTGTCAGGACGCTGAACTGACCCGAAAGAACTTGGGTTCTGGCTGAGGACCCTGTCTGGCCAGACCGCAGAGCCACGTGCTCTGCTGGCCGGCGTGGCAGGTGTGCCCACACCTGAGACAAAATCGACCCCAGACTGAGATTCTGGAATATTTATGGGGAGAAACGGAAACCTTCTTCACTTAATCTAGCTTAGCATGGGAGAAAAGGCCTTCCTGTCGGGCCAAGTGCGAAGTCCTTTCTCGAAAGGAAAGAGACCGAGGCGGGACTGTTCCTTAGCACAGCAGAGGGTGTGTGTGTGTCGGGGGCGGGGGGGCGGGGTGTCTGCTCCATGATCTGGGTTTTCAGACTCGCTTGGCTGCCACACCTGACTACTGATTCAGCTGTCTCCCTACTGAAAAATGCCTGTGACGGGTTATTTAGCCTGTGCAAGAAAAGGTGGGCACTTCACTTTAAAAAGACTTTGCCCTGGAAATACTGGTCCCATAGAGTGGCACTACGCATCCCCATCCCACCACTTCCTAGCCGCGCTGCTCGGGCAAGAACATCCCCGTCTCTGAACCCGGTTCTTCATCTGAGAAGTGGAGGCAAAACACTTGACCCGCAGAGACACTGTGGGGTTGGGAGCAGACGGCAGGAGCCTCCCGAGCCCTGTGCCTGGCAAACCGTGGGCGGTGCGCAAGCACTAGCTGCCACTCACCACTCCACGGGGACCTCCCACTGTCCTCTCCTCTCTGTGTCTGCCACGGAGCTGCTTCGCTGGCCACGCCTTGCAGACCCACAACTGCCTTTTGCATTTTTTAAAACTTGCTTTAATTGCAGAGAATAGAATCTGGCCACAGAAGAACATTCCCTGCCTTTCCATTGATTCCCAGGTTTGGGAAGCAGAAGCAATTATGGAGTCAAATTGCAGCATCCTTAGGTGCAGCCCAGTCCCAGCCCCCTGGCCTGCCTCTGAAAGGCAGAAGTATCTGAAAATAAACACGCATTTGCCTTTCCCAGCTGTCTCCTCTTTGCTGCGTGACTAAATGACAGGTGGCCTGAGCCAACGCTGCAGACGGGCTCAGCGCTGTCTTTTGTGAGCCCTCAGCCCTGCTTTCGGCCCTAAACCTGCCTGCGTGAGGCCAGGCTGCTACCCGGCACGTGGCCCAGAGGCCACGGAATGGCTCCCTGGGGAACCTCTCCAGAGCCTCAGCCACCGAAGCGACAAGGCAAGAGCCAGTTCCCGTTCGCAGGCTCCCCTGAACGACTGAACCCAAACTGACACAAGTTTCTTCCCCCGGAGAAGGGGCTGGGTGGGCAGCGAACCAGGGGAGGGGCCTGAGGGCTAGTTCCGGCCCCGACGTCACCTTGCTTTGTGACTTTGGCCCTGTCACTTGCCCTCCCACCCCGGCCCCCATCAGATGACGCCTAGGGTCCCTTCCAGCTCTGGCTTTCCACGTGTCTGGGTTGAGGCCCCTGGAGAACAAATCTAAGTCTGGCATTCACTATCCTTTCCAGACCCCTTAGCAGTAAAAATCTTTTTAAAAAAGAAGAAAAAAAGTCACATATTTGAATGCAGTTCACAAAATCAATGCCCTCTACCCCTGTAAGGAACGTGGCGCTAAATGCCACGTGGGTGACCTTCACACGAACAGCGAGAACCTGGAACACCCTTTCCCTTTTGCGGACGGAACCCAGCCCCGTGTTTGCTGAGGGTTCCCGAGAGGCCTGTCCCCTTGCTGGGCGGGTCGCGTCCCCTCTAAGGCACTGGGCAGTGTCTGTGCTGTGGCTTTGGGCAGCTGGGAGAGTGACGGTGGACAGAAGGCGCTGAAGCCACAGAGGCCAATTTGCAACGAGGGCGCCAGGCTTCTCCTGGGGCTCAAAGCGTCAGCGCGGCCCCCGAGGCATTCCCTGGGCTGTCACCTACAGCTCCCAAAGCCGGGGAGGGGGGGCTGGCCCGCACGAGGCCGAAACCATGGGAAAACTGGCCTGAACCCCATTTTAAATGCATCCCTGCCAGAGGGTGAGGCTGGCTCCCGGGAGGTGAGTGACCCCGAGGGCGCCCGGCGCCCCGGCCCTCGGGTCTCACAGTACCGTAATCTTCCAGAAAAGAGGCAAACTGTTGAACACTGTACCTGTACAGAGACGCCACCACGCTGAGTGGGGAATCTAGCGATAATTTATACAAAGGCATATTTATAGTTTTCTAAAAAGTCTTTCCAGAAAGAACAATTGAAAGCTATTGGGAGAAGAGACACAACAGACACTGTAAAACTTCCCCAGCTGTCACTCGGCTAGGGGTCTCTGTTCCTGGGGTTTAAGACTCTGAGTTTGAAAGCGCCAGTGTAAGTCCTCTGGAGTGGCTCCCCTGACCCAGTTAGACCCACGCCCAAGGCGGCCCGCTGGCTGGCGAGGCGGCCCTTCCCTCTGGCGCACGTTCCTGAGTTCACGAAGGTGCTGTGGGGAGACAGGGCGCAGGAGTGGTGGCTGGCGAGCTCCAGGGGCCACGGCCCCGCGCTCCCCTGAGGACTGGCGGGAGCGGGCCCTCCCGGCCGGACCCTGCTCAGAAGTTCTGCTGCCGCCGCTTCTTGGCCTCGATGGCGTCCAGGATGGGCTGCCGCTTTGACTGGTACTTCTGCCGGATCTCTTCAATCTCCTGCTCCATCATGGGGTCGAGGGCCGAGAGCCTCTTCCGGAGGTCCTCCACCGTCCAGGTCTTAAGCTGGAAGAGAAGTGGGAAGTGTGGTCACAGCAGAGCCCGGATCAGTGGCCCACCCGCCCGCAGGGAAGCCAGCCTTCACAGGTGCCCCGGGGGGAGGGAGAGAGGAGGAGGACACCCGGCCACAGCGAGTTTGGGGTGGCAGAGGTAGGACAGTGACAGTTTCCTCAAACCACGGCACACCACCAAGCTTTTCTGAGACCACCATCTCCATAAGAGGGCGGAGTTCTGATCTCTTCAACGGACCGGGCCTGGACCAGGAACTTAGCGACTCACACCGCCCCTCCCCGCCCCTCTAACGCACTGGCAGGCACTACAGGAGCAGCGACTCGATGCGTGCAAACCAGCGGCTGCCTCCTGGCGCTTGTCTGCCCAGCACAGGGACATCTGGACAGTGACCACACCAAGCAGGCCGGACGCTGCCAGAAGGTCCGATGCTCTCCCCACCCCTGCCTTCCCACACCCCCCGCTGCCATACTCATCACCGCGGTGTTTGCGGGGGACACTCAGACGCCAGGCCCGACTCGGAACGCTTTCTGTGGATCACATGCATAAGTGCTATGGGGATACAGACATGACGGCGGGGGGGGGGGGCTGCAGAAACCCGGACACTTCTGCGTTTCCACCACCCACAGGAGGAGATAGGACACACAAACGAACAGCAGCATGGCCAGCACGTGCACGTGCAGTGGTTTCTACGTGCCAGTCACACAGTGCTTCACGTACACTGACTGATTCCCCGCAACAACCCTCTGCTTTAAGTATGTCATTTCCCCTGTTACAGACGAACAAGCCCACGAAGGCAGTGGGCAGGAAGAGAGTGGACACGCGACTTGCTGGTGTCTCACGGCTAGTCGGGGCAGAGCCGACTCAAACCCAGAGTCCACGCCCTTCACTAGCACCGCAGAAGGAGCGGCTCGCCTCAGGCGTGGGCTTTACAGCCAGCTCAGCGCTGCTGAAAACACGGCTCCGCCCCTGCGAGTGCCCGCCCCCAGGCCTTCCCCACCTGCAGAAGTGGGGCGGCAGCGCCCCCCAGCTGCGTTATCAGAACGGAGTGAGAGCAGGCCTGTGGGGTTGTCGGCGCAGGGCCCCGGGGCACTGTGCTTGCAGATGGCACCGTGTATGGCGACCCCGTCCCTTCGCTGCAGCCCAGGCGCGCACCCCGGTCAACCTGTGTCTGCGGCTGCCGGGCACGTGGCCCGGCTGCCATGTATACGGAGTCTTCCCTGAATCCCGGCGAGGCCAGGCTGGCTGGCAGGGTGGGAATGAATGCGACATTATCCTCAGCAGGCGGCAATCCACTCTGTGAGCTCACAACCCTTTAATAGGCCCCGGTCTCAGGAACTCCAAAGGCCCCCTCAGCCCCGGCAAAGATTTATAGGACCGTCACTCCCCTCACCCCTTCCCGAGGCCCCGGCAGGGAAGGGGTGCGGGAAGGTGGTGGAGGGGCCCCTTTCTGTCCCCGCTCCTTCGGACGGTGGGTGTGAGTGAGTGTGTAGGGCCGCGGTGGCCTCCCCAGAAACGGTTCGGTGACCTGCCGCCGTAGGCATTTGCCTCGGCCCACTCCAGGGAGGAGGCCGTCTGAGCAGCGAGAAAGGCCTCACAGTCTAAGACCAAAGGCTCTTTGTAACCGAGGACGGAAAGACTCGGGAGCGTGGGGGCACACTGGGAAGTCGGGCTGGAAAATGCCCCTTCCTTTCCAGCTGCAGTTTTATACCCTCTAGGGGGCCGGTGTTCTTGGCCCAGCACACCCCAGAAAGTGATGCTCGCCTGGTCTTGAGCCTTTCCACCCCCTTCTGCAGGGGCCGCCCCAAACCCGACACTGTCCATGATGTGAAGGGCTTCACCTTGGGACCGCAGATCCTGGGCCTCTATGGTGGCTGTGTCACCTTGGACCGCCTCCTCGGTCCTCAGTTTCCCCTCTGGAGAACAGACGATACCAGTTCTTCCACCCCGGGGGCTGCCGCGAGGACTGGATGAGTCACGGGTGTGACGTTCTCAGCTCAGCACGTCATGCAGAACCTGCGTGGCTGATGCTGAAGATTCCGTAAATGGCAGCAGTTGCACTGCGGTTATTAAGAGCTGTTACCGCTGCTATCATTGGTAGTATTGTGAGTATTATATTATTAAAAAGCCTCTCTCCATCTCCCATAAACAAGCTGGGCCTGTAACCTCTGATCTCAGCCAGAGGTCTCAAACAAAGGGAAAAGAAGATACTCTACATTATTCTGGGCTGCAACATTCTACGCTAAGGGCTGGCACTTTCCTGCATGGCCCACTAACAGTTCAACAAAGTATTTTTCATCCGTCTGTCTGTCTATCAAATATTCCCTGAACACCTCGTACGGGCCAGGCACTGTCCACGGCACACAGGGCGCCCGGAGGGGCACTCCTGCGGCGACAGGCCCGACCCACTTCCGGGGAGGCCGCCGCGGCCCTGCACACTCGCTCGCCCGCGCCCTCTGAAGGCAGGCGGAGCGGTATTTCCAGTGACAACAACACACACAAAAACCAGTGCCCTTGCGAAGCGAACGTTTTAGTGAGGCAAGACAGGCAGACAGACAGACAGACAACACAGTCAATTCCTGCACATCAGAAGGTGACACGTGCTTTGAGAAAATAAGAAACAACACAGTGAAGGGAGGAGCCGGGAATTCAGGGGACGCCTCTTTTATCCATCATCAGCACGAAGGGTCGACGGCAGAACGAAGCAGTGTGAGTTGGCAGAACTACGCTGGCGTTCTGGCTTATTCTGCGGCTCAACGGCAGGCCCCCTGCTCCGCACGCCCGTCTCCCCCTTTACGAGAGGGCCGCCCAGATGACCCCAAAGGTCCTGTTAGACTCGGCATCTCCTGAAGTGTGACCATGGGTCGCCTGCACCAGAGTCACTTGGTGAGAATAATACAGGCTCCCGAGCCCAGAGCCACTGACCAGACTCGGGGGGGCAGGGTGGGGAGGTGAGGCACAGGGGGGCTTAGCACTCTGCGTGCTCAGGAAGCTATTCAGGGCTGTCTTACAAGCCCTCGGGTTTGGCAAGCGTGATTCCACAGCGTCCTTCCCGTTTTCCTGGTGGCGAAATGCTCACAGAGCAGCCGGCCTGCCTCTGGTGGAAAGCTTCCTCTGAGTTTCCCATTTCTGTGCAGCGTTTTGTGCCCTTGACCGGACACAGGACCACAGCAAGCTCCTCTGCTCCGTCTCAGCCGCCCTCAGGACAGACCTGCCCGAAGGCCTTTGCGGCTTAAGTTACACCTGACCTATTAGAAACAGCCGGCCGGTCCCTGCTAATGACTCGGCCACACCATCCAGATATGGATTTTTCTGAAAACAGGCTCAGAGAAAGGTTCTTTGGCGCCAAGTGTAGCGTTTCACCCTCCTGGCTGTGGGAGGCACAAATGAATGCCCGGGGGCCCGTGCTGCAGTCACGTGACCGGGGTCCCACCGCTCTGCCACAGCCAGCGCCCGGAGGAGCAAACTCCCAGCATGGCCACGCAGGCAGCTGGGACTGTTGTCACAAGTTAGAGGGAAGGCCACCATTTAGCACGTCATCCCCTGGGATTTAAACGTCCCCCCTGCGCTGCGACTCCCATATTTATGTCTCCGGACCAGAATTCTCCTCTGAACTTGGCTCACACGTCCAGATCAGGTCCCACTGGATGGCTCAGTCCCCGCTGGCCGGTCCCCTGCTCCAATGTAAGTCCGCCACGTGACACTCACTTCCACAGCACAGCTCCGGAGCCCCTTCCCTTACTCCCTGCAGTCTCCCACCTCAGGGCGCTCCAGTCACCCCCGGGTCGTCCCCTTCCCTCACCACCCGCCTGCCCCAGTCCACCTTCATTTCAGTCCGTCTCTGAAACACGAGTGTAACCTACGCCCGACCCCTCCAGTCCCTCTCCCCTCCAACTCCTCCATCCAGGCCACCGCTCTCTCTGAGCAACACACAGTGAGAAATACAGAAACGGACTAATCACCCCACCCTTGTTTGCTGCTATGCTTCCAGCGAAACCCAATGGCTCCTGGGGGCTACGAAGGCCCACACCTCGGCCCCCCGCCCCTCCAGCTGTGGCACCTCCCGCTCTCCCCCTTCGCTCAGACCCTCTGGCCACAGTTTGCCAGGGTTTCGATCCTCCGGCAGGCCTCGCTTTTTCCGGCCTCAGGGGAAATGCCCCTTCTCCTGACGGCTCATCCCGAGTTCTTACTCCCCCTTCAGACGTCCCACGCTCGGGCATCCGATCTGGAGAGGCCGCCTCCTCCGCATCGCGCTCTCTCTCTCTCTCTCTCTCTCTCTCTCTCTCTCGGCCCCTAGTTAACGTCCTCCACACCAGTCACGGCACCTGGTCATTGTCCTCACTGATTTTCTTTTGCTCGTCTCTCCTCCCAGGACGAAAGCCGCACAGGGACAGTGTCTTTGTCTTGTTCACTGTGCTGAGCGTAGCCCTGGTGACGAGCGGAAGAGGGCCCCTGGTTCCCAGTCCGCAGGGGAAGGCGGCCACACACACCCCAGTGGCAGGGTCCCGGAGCCCCACCATGTGCGGCTGGGCTCCAGGGGAGGGGCTGAGAGGGCTCGCTGTGGGACGAGAAGGCAGTTCTGCCCCCAAGGAGCTCATCTTCCCCTCAACATCCTTTTGGAGTTGAAAGCAACCTTTGCTCCTTCATTAAAATGTCTGTCTGATACCCAGTGCTAACAAGCAGGTCTCCACTCTTGGGTTAGTCAGCACTAAAGGGCATGTCCGATTTAATTTTATTTTTCCTGACCAAAAAGAACTTCTACAAGGAACACACTTGGAAGGAATGAGAGTATCAAAGGGATAAGATGCGACCCTCTGGAGAGGACAAAACGAACGCCAAGCCCCAGCAGCAGGCTCGCTGCCAGGGGGTGGGCGGTGCTGGAGCCAGCACACCGAGGGCAGGGGTTTCCGGCGCTCTTCCCGGGAGAGCCAGAGGAGGATGGAGAAGGGAGAATAAGGCTCATCCTCGGTTATTCAGAATTCCCCGGGCCCCTGGGAAGCGGAGAGGGCTGGGCTCTGAGTGTGGCGGAAGGCACTGATGCTGTGAGGTCGCACTCGCTCACTGCTGTCTGGCGAGCGCCCAGAGCCCACTCCCCACTGCCTCCGACCCTGGCTGATGACGTCTGCCAGGTGTCTGAGCCGGTGCAGGCAGCGGCGCACGTGCAGACGAGACTTCTCTGACACAGTGCGGTCTCTGGAAATGTGTTCCATCTGCAGGAGGCATTTTCTCAGTCCGAGAGTCAGCCTCCCTCAGTGTCAGCGGGACACCACGCTGTCTCACTGCCGATGCCACACGCCAACGTGGCAGAAGTATGTTGTTACGTGAGCACATGCCGTGCGTTCAGCGTGGAGCTAGGCATTTTGTCTGCACTGTTTCATGCAACCTGTCTGTACGGAAGGTGCCGTTACTGTCCTCCTTTTACAGATGAGGTCGGTGAGGGTCAGAGCAGGCAAGTAGTTCCCCCAAAGGGCAACAGCAAAGAACAGGAAGAGACTATAACCGCCACCAGGAGGTTTCTGGAAACGGGCCGCTCAGTGACGAACATGGGCAGGCTGGAAGGGTAATGAATTTAGCGGACACGAATGACATCTGATGGCTCTCATGTTCAAAAACGCCACCGCCCAGCAGTGAGGCTGACCTCAGGCGAACTGCATGGCCCCTCTGGGCCTGGGTCCCCTCGTCTGTGAAACAGGGATGAGCGGGGCTGCCCAACTTGCTGCGCTTCCTCCTGGGAAAATACCAGCGCCCAGTGCGTGCTGCACGGAGCTCAGGTGCAGCGACTCCATTCAGAGTTAATGACTGTGATTCAATCCAACCAACCGACTTGGCGGCAGCTCCACGAGGCCAGGAACACTGTCGGGCAACGTGGAAACAGGAGGCAGCATCTGCTGGAGAGGCAGGCAGGGTTAGCGGCAAGGGCACTGCCTTTGAGTCGGATGGACCTGGGTTCCTTGGGAGCTCTGCCCTTGGTGGCTGGGTGCCCTTGGGAAAGACACATAATCTGTGCATTAATTTCCTGTTTTTCGGTGCAGGACAGCAGCATTTATCCCACCGGGGAGGCTGTGAGGCCTCGAGGTATCGGTAAAGTATGCAACACAGTGTCTGGTGAACACCAGAATGATGCTGGTAAGTGGGAGCTGCCTCCTTAACTCCTTTTCTGGAAAATGGAGGAAACTCGTGAGTAACAGAAGCGGTAGCTGCTGTTGCTGTGCGAACTGAGCTTGATGAGCCCCAAATACCGTGCGGGACACACGACATACACATGGAGGGGTTTCCAGTGAACTGTGTCAGATGAGTCTGGCTTGCTTCCTCTGGGCCAGGCTCTGGCCAGGTCCTCAGGTTCCGGCATTGCTACGAACACAGACGGCTGATGGGAACCGATTTCTTCTCACGTAGCTTTGCAGCTGTGAAATTCTGAATTGCACCGTGTCAATGTTGATACACCGTTGGTTGCTCAACCGGCCCAGGGAACAGCTGAGAAGGCCCAGCTGTATTTCATCACAAGCGATAATTCAGAGAAATTACACTGACAATTAGCCTGTCATGAATCAGAGGAACTAAGCTGAACTAAACTCGAAGGAATGCGTACCAGCGCTTCACCTGCCGCGGCCACAGGCTCCTGGGAACAAACAGGGCTGGTCCCCACGCCAGGTGCTCCCTCTCACCTCAGAAGTCTGCGTATGGTGCGAGCAGTGTCACGAGGCGCCCTATAAAAGCCACCGCAGAGAGGCTTGCTGGAGCTTTAAGGACAGGCTTCAGTTCTGTGCGGGCTGTACTCGGGCCCCCACAATTCTGCATCCAACGTCACAAACAGGGTTCCTCAAACACCATCCCTTCCGGACGGGTGAGTCAGGAGGATGCCCTGTCACAGGTGATATTTTACTGAGGCCAAGAACTAGGAAAGAACACACCTTTGGAATTGAGCAAGACGATAAGGAAGCCTGATAGAAGCTGCGAAGTTGAATGAAGCCATCAACATGCCATCTCATACTTGCAACACCAGCCCCAAAGGTTAGCAAACGCGCAGCAGAGAAAACGTACGAAGGTCCGTCTACAGGCATTTGGGGCATTGATTCGGTTTCACCAAAGACACTCACCCCTCCTGTCTCTGTCTAGGAGTGGACTGTAGGACTGTAGGGGAGAGGCGACGGAGCAGGATAAGATTCCCAGGTGATGCAGTAATCTCATGGCAGGTGAGTGAGAACATAATCGAGCAGAGAAACAAGGAAGCTGACAAATCACAACCTGTGTAGGTTAAGGAAGCGCCAGACCCTTCCGTTTCAAAAGATGTTGCTCCTTAAATGAACCTCGTGAGAATTTTAATGAGTGATTTCCTCTGATTCAAACTATGGTCATGCAAATTTTGTTCCTATCAGGCCCTTATAAAATCTTCCTAATGTTTCTCCAATAAGGAAGAAAAGTTGTAAAACTATATCCACTAAAGATGACTTCTACTTCATTTTGAGTCTATGGTGACTTCAAACCATGACATGGAATAGTTTATCAAAATTCCGAACAAAGAGAACATGCCCGCGTGTATATACAGTATGTGCCGAGAAGCCAGGAATGAAACGCAGCCTTCCGGCCTGGGTGACACAGAGACACGTGTGTCCAAGCAGGCCTGGGAATAGGACAGGGGCTCTGGCGGGGGTCAGCTGACCGGCCTCCCCCAGCCTGAAGGCCGAATCCAGAGAGCCTCCTGCCCAGCAGGGGCTCAGTATACAGAGCGTGTGTGGGTGTGTGCAAAGAACATGATTTGATAAATGGCATAAACAAAAAGATAACAAGCAAAAAAGGTTTCTTCTTTAAACAAAGAGGTTTTACTATAATCGAAAGTATGTTACTTGCATATTGCTACTTATTTGTGATTTATTGAAAATCATTCTCAAACGTACATGGACAAAATTAATTTCTGAACTAGTACTTCTGCACGCTTAGAATTCACTCCACCTCTGCTCTGGCGTGAACTTTCACAACTCGGAATATCACGGTGCACCTGCTTTTTGTTACTGTTGTTTCTGTTCTGTGAGTTTTGTTACAGCCTTTGGCTGAGCCCAGGTTTTTTCTGCCCTCATGACCGACTGCGCAGCCAGTACCATAAGGAGCTCACACCCAAACCGGAGGGACTAATGGTTCCCACAAGGCACTGCACTGCCACTATCTAGCATTAAGTATTTAATTACAAAGACGTAGGGAGTAACTTTTCTGTGTCACACACCTGTGCTCGCCCGGCCTGGGACAGGGCAGGAGGAGGGATGGCAGGGGAGTAGTTAAGGGAGGGTGTGTGCAGGAGAAAAGTCTACGGCAGGATCCCTTCACACTGGAAGTGCAGATAAATGAGGCAGATAAGTCATGGGAATGAGCTGCAGCCTGGCATTACTGATTGCGCGCAGCCTGAAACTATGTGCTGGGCCAGCGGTGTCCGCCCTTTCTCATCGCATGGCACACGCAACCTACTTACTAAAGTCCTGTGGCTCTGCAAAACAAAAAAAAAATGTATTTTTTGGCAATCTGACAAAAAAACAGGTACAGTTTTGATGCATTCGCACGGAACGGCCACTGCTGTGTTGGCCGTTGTCCTTTTTCTCCCTGACAACCGAAGGGAGAAGAGGCCAGCGCCCGTGACCACACAGTCAGGTGTCACGTGCTTTAGAAATCCTCGCGGCGTGCCAGCAGGAGGCACTGCGCTCAGCACTCTGCACGCATTACCTCACGGGGTCCTCAGGGCGGTGTATACAATGAGTAGTGTCACCCCACCTCACAGAAGTGGGGACCAGGGCGTAGAAACACAGACATTTGCTCCCGGTCCGACAGCCGGTCCGTGTGGGCAGCTGAGTTAGATGTGGGCCCTTAGCACGTCCGACCACACAGCCCGGGCCGACGCCGTGTCAGGGCAGCGTGTGCTGTGGGAGCTGAGAGGAGGAAGCACCTCTGTGGTCAGTCTCAGAGAGAAAGATCTTACCTTTTTCGTACATTTAAAAAAAAATCAGCCCTGGCTGGTGTAGCTCAGTGGATTGAGCTCGGGCTGGGAACCAAAGTGTCCCAGGTTCGATTCCCAGCCAGGGTACATGCCTGGGTTGCCAGCCATAACCCCCAGCAACCGCACATTGATGTTTCTCTCTCTTCCTCCCTCCCTTCCCTCTCTAAAAATAAATAAATTAATCTTTTTTTAAAAAAAAGCTTTAAAAAAAAAATCTTCACCCAAGGATAGGTTATTGATTTTAGACAGACAGGAAGGGGAGAGGGGGGAGGACAGAGAGAAAACAAAACTTCCATTGGTCGCCGCCCGTACATGCCCTGACAGGGGATCGAACCTGCAACCCAGGCATGTGCCCGGGCAGGGGGATCAAAGCTGCGATCTCTTGGAGGGCAGGACGATGCTGTGTTTAGTGGGGCCACCCGGCCAGGGCACGTCTGTGCACTTACAGTGCAGAGAATGGACGCTCACTCTAACTCGGGCAGCGTCTGAATTATGGAATTTTTAAAAAGTGAAACAACTTTATTTCAAATAATGATTACCCTTGAGATACAGGGAACCAATAAAATTAGGTTAAATACAGGGTGGGACAAAAGCAGATTTACAGTTGTGAGTATGCAAAACACAGAATATATTCTTGTATTATTATTGCTAACTAGCAAGTGTATTAACTTCCATATGAACAACTATAAGTCTACTTTTAGCCCATCCTGTAAGCAAAAGGACTTATGAGTTCATTTGTCAACCTTAATGTAGCCACTCAAAATGCCTTCAGGGGCTACACTGTCCATGCATCCAAGCTTCTGCTGAACGGAGTTCTTTCTCTGTGTCTTTGGCTTAGGGGATGCCCACCGAACCTTCCAGCCCAACTCCAGTTCCAGCTCCTCCTTCTCCCCGTCTGTCTTTCTCTTTCACAAAGTGGGAGCTATTTAAGAGTGGGGACTACATCTGATATATTTTCAGAGTCAGGCCCACAGAAAAGAGTTCTCAATAAATATTTAATCAAGAAATATATCCTTAAGCTTTGCATCCTTACTTGAAAATAACCTTTTACTGGGTTCCCTCAATTATTAGTAAGACGCCGGGCTTTCAAGAAGCTCTGAAAATCTCTAATCAATAAATACGCCTAATGAGTTCATTAACTAAGGCTACGTCAAGGAGCCCAAACTGACCCGTGCGTGCCAAAATCAGAATGAATGATCCTCCAGGGTCGTGGTTGCAGGCAAGTCACAAGGAAAAAGGGACATAAAATTCTCTCTAGTCGTGGTTGCTCATGATTGCTTTTCAAGAAAAATTCTATTTCAAGGATCGCTCTAAATTGGTGTATAAATTTCACACCTCAGGAAGCCAAACTGTGAGAGGAAAACTCTCGGAGAGTCAGCAAACACACGGCTTGGGGTAAGTAAACGCCCTGGAATACCTGGGTGTCTGGAGAGGGCAGGGCACAGGAACAGAGCAGAATACAATGTTCCCGATACGTGAGAGCACCGAAGGGTGACGTCGAAAGTATCGCCGCTCCTGCGGCGACATTAATCTTTCAGAAGATAGCTGTACCTAAACACCAGCTGTACCGAGCTGCTGCTTCAATGTGGCTTAATAATTCAGGAAAAGAGCTAGCTGACTGCGTAAGAATCCCTGCAAGTTGTGCCTCCGTACACTTTGTCGGGCTGGAAATTTCCAGGATAACAGAAGGCCAGGCTTTTCCCCTCTCGTCTTGCCAAACAGAAGAAGCCCAAAGGCTCCCGAGCAAATCTGAAGGCTAAAATGCAAACCGGTCCCACTTTACTTAATAGAAGGGTCTTAAAAGTTATCTTCTGACTACACAGGATCCGATTTAAATACACTAAAAGAACAAAATGTGTACAGAAAACTAGTTAAGAGTGCAAATAAAATTCTCTGAGTAAGCTATTTTGCAGGCCTACATTTTTACAGTTTGGGCTTTTTTTAAACTGGGAAAACTTGTTAAGTGAACAGCGTTCAATCTCTGGAACGCATATAAAAACCTCTGTGAGTCAGTCCTACTGCTGGGAATACCTATATAATGACTTTGCAAAACCTTATTTAGGTTGTAAATCCCTGAGGGTCCCCCAAATCCCCTCAATAGCATTTGAGAAAAAAAATTCTGAAACAAAAGAAGGCAAGTTCTATCCGCCGCAAGGCATGTCAGAATTTCTCTGCAATGGCCATCAAGTCTTATCGAAAACATAAATCAGGTATAGACAAGGGGTGTGTGTGAGAGAGAAAGAAAGACTGATGTTCAATTCTGCCAAAAACACATAACTGCCTAAGAAAGAATTTTATAATCTTTAAAATTTTTCTGATTTAAGATAGTCTAATAATAGTATTCCTATTCTGCAGAAGTATTAACGTGTTTATGTCCCATATACTTTGGGACAATCCTTTATTCTTCTCAACAAATGTTTAATTGGTATGAAAAACAAATGTGACTTAATCTATGACGTGGTAACATTTTCAAATGTGTGTAAGTTCACAGCAGAAAAAATTCTTTGCAGAGACCACACTCCGAGTTTGTTCATTCTGAAAGGATGACCACCATATTGCTTGCAATATGCTCATCATTTAAGCTCAGGGTTAAAAACACTTAGCTTCTCTGGTATAAAACTTTTTAAAATTTGCATCCTAAATATTTTCCATAAGGAGCTAGCGTCATGAAGAAAGAAACTGTCTCCAGTCTGGAGTTTGGTAAACAGCTTGGAATCTACAATGACAAGCAGAGAGGGTAACTGATAATATCACGACGTGTATGACAATATACAATGGGAAGGTATCTTTTGTCACTAATATGATGTTTGTACTTGTCAATAAACATATTCCTTGTAAGTTCCCATTTTCTTAAACCCTTTTCCCCTCTTGAAGTGACTGATTAATAGCACAAGCATACTGTTACTGGTGCTTTTGAGTTGATAGGATTTCTTCAAAAAACAAAACAAAACAGAGTATCAGTTATCAATTCACTGTCTCTTCGTTCCAAAGGCACCCTCCTGTACACACTCTACAATAAACCACAGAACCCCTTTAGGCACGCCCCTAAAGTGTACGTGATGTTAAGCTAACACCTTCTCAGCAGAGAGGCCGAGGAACAGGGCAGGGAGGGGAGGCCCTCCTGAGTGTGTCCGCATGGGGGCGCCAGTGTGGGTGTGAGGACAGTGGGTGGAACGTCCCAGCAGGGCTCAGAATGTGGTCTCTCTGCAACCCTGGTCTGGCCACAACCTTCTGGGAGGTCCCGTCAACACGGGCCCCAGAGCCCCCACATAGCTTGCAAGCTCTGGAGGCTTCCTGAGCCCTTTGGTGCCTGGACCCCCAGTGCACGCCCACACTGCTGGCTGCTGATCGCCTGTTCCCCCCTGCACTCCAAGGGGCAGCCTGTGGCTCGCCCCGAGCCCCCGGGCCATCTCTGGTGTGGCCAGACTCCTCTGTGATGCCAGGGGCTCCCCTCTCCACTGAGTTGGAACCCCTCCCTGGCAGTTCGTCCTTTGCTGGGTTTGCTCCCCAGCCTTAGGGAACCACGGTTCCCCTCCATCTTAGTTCCTCTCTGTCACAGGAAATGACTCCTCGTATTAAACTTCTGTCTGACCCACTGTGTGGTTTCTGCCTCCCGACGGAACCCATGCTACTACAGGGAGGAGGGACACAGCGAGGACACAGGAGCACACCTGTCCACGACCTGGACACCTTCCAAAACTCCAAACCCCAGATAACACTTATATACAAGAAATGCCCAAATAATTTCAAATCCAGAATACACTGGTATCTGTACGTGCAGCCCAAGTGCAAAATTAAAATGCTTTCCTTGGATCCCACTGAAAACTACACTAACGGTGAACAGATAAATAAATTGTGGTATACCCACAAAATTGAAACTACTCAGCAAACAAAAGGGACAACTCCAGATAATGGAACAATACGGAGGAATCTCAGAACAGGAAAGAAGCCAGACACGAAGGACTGCCAGCTGTGTGACTCCATTCCCACGGCATCGAGGGAAAGACAAAATCACAGGGATGAAAACAAGGCATGAGGGAACTCTTGGGGGTGAGGGAAACATTCGATATCTTGTTTATGGTGGTTATTTACACAACTGTATACACTTGTCAAAACTCATCAAACTGGCCCTGGCTGGTGTGGCTCAGTGGATTGAGCTCCAGCCTGTGAACCAAAGGGTCACTGGTTCGATTCCCAGTCAGGGCACATGCCTGGGTTTCGGGCCAGGTCCCCAGTAGTGGGTGCATGAGAAGCAACCACACATTGATATTTCTCTCCCCTTCTTTCTCCCTCCCTTCTCTTCTGTTTAAAAATAAATTTTAAAAAGTTAAAAAAAGACCTCATCAAACTGTACACTTAATTTTATGATATGTAAACCAAACCTCAGCAAACCTGACTTTACAAAACCAAAAAGTGTTCATCAAAAGTTATAGAAGGTAAAGTAAGACTTAAAGGGAACAGCTTTATGCGCATATATTAGAAAACAGATGACTGGAAATTAATTAAGTTTAATGGTTTAATTGGAGGGAAAAAAAACAGAATACACCCACAAAAAGCAGATAAAGGTAGAACTTAAATTCATGAATGTAAAAGCAAGGACCAACAAAACAAAAAGTGGGTTCTTTCAAACAACTGCGGGGGAGGGGCGGTGAGAAGAAAACTCATACATTTGATCAAGAAAAAAATATTAGGGATGAAAAGCAAGCTGCAAATCTTAAAATCCAAAATTTTATGCCCCCCAAAATAAAAAGTAACAAATCAAGATTTCTAGGGGGAAGACGCCCCCATAGATTTATCTGTAATAAACCCATAAAGACCGCGGACTGTGGATTCTGGGCACAAGGACAAAGCAGGATCCGCTGGATGATCACAAAACGTGCGCTGAAGTGACAGAGCCACGGAGGACGAAGTAATCTTGGAAAACAGAGACCAGCAGGTGTTACCAAGCAGAGGGCTTCTCCTGTGAGCAGGAAAGGAAGGACTAGTTACCTCCCATCACCAGCTCTGGCAGCCGAACAGATTACTTAGCACCCAAAGCTTCCTCCTGTGAAAGGGGGGGAAGTCCCCAGGAGCCTGAAACACTGGTTCTGTGCCCACCTCGTTTTCGTACAGCGCTAACTTTGTCACTCCCGGGAGGGCGGGGGGACACAACGAGAGGTGGGGCGGACGTGTGAGCAGCGCCGCCGTGGTGAGAGGGCGGGATTTCCGGACTCGCTGTAAAATAATCACAGTAACGAGAACAATTAGCTGGCGTTTAAAAACGCATTAACTATTACCAGCTGGTCACTGTGTTAAGCACTTTCAGGTATTATCTCATCTGATCGTCATTGAATCTTACAGCTCTAATTACTATTAGTCTGATTCTATAGATGGAACATTTGAAGTTTGCAGAATTAATCTGTCCGAGGCGACATGTCACCAGTAGCGGAGCTCACAGCGGGACCTGGCTCTGTCTGAAACGTCACCTGATGTCTGCTGCTGCTCAGGTGCTTTCACGTTCATTAGCTCAGCTGGAGAACGAAGCTCCTCTCCGCCAAGGAGTCTGAGTAAGGAGAGCACTCGAGACGTAGCTGCTCGCCTCAGTGACAAAGAGTTACTTAGCATAATAAGGCTGACAAGGTTTACTCAAGCCAGGTTACCGCAATACCAGGGGCTCTCCCCACCTGTAAAACGGAGAAGCCGGATAAAGCCAACCTTCCACAGAGTTTCTGTGCGAAAGAACCAAACACGGGGGTCGGACGACCCTGGGGACCAATTTGGGCCGAAATCAGAAAACACTGTATCTTCGGGCAGAGCTTTTCAGCAATGACATGAGTTACTTCCCAACCTGCAGAGTTCCCCCTTCTTGCAAGCCCACATTTCTCTGAGCGACACAGTGCTGGAACAGCTTCCTGAGCAAGACGACGGCCTCCAGGAATTTAAGATACATGCCATTTGGCACCTGCGCTTCCAGTGAAGCCACGTGGAAGTGACCTCAGGACTGCACCTCCTAGGGCCCGAGGTGCCAAGACACTTGTTGCGGGTCTTAGGATCCACTCCTGACCTTCATTCCAAGCCATCTAGAGCTAAATGATTTCTTACCACTATTCATATGCTCTCTACCCAAATTTAGAAAACGCAAGATCGGGACCCATCTCTTTGGTTCGCCATGTGGTTAAGATAAAAAACCCGCCCTGTATTCTAACAGCAGAGAGTAACTGGCCCCGGAGAGTGAACTTTGAGGAAGAAAGCTGCCAGGCAGTTCCAGAACCAAATGAAGGAAATGAGAACCGGTGTGGAGCTCACACAGGCCGGCACCATTTTGAGCGACCTCCCGGGTCACGAGGCCCTGGCACGTAAGTCTTGCTCTCAGCGCCACTGCAGCGACTGAGCTGAAAACCAAGCTCAGGTCAGCTAGCACGATTCACCAGCGGAGCCAGGCGACCACTGTGACTGGAGACAAAGAAGACATTCATGTGCCATGTGGTTTCTCAGAAAGCGTATCTAAACAGCAGGTCTCCCTGGCAGTTCTGGATACGTAGTTCTTTTTCGGACTGCTGTTCTTGGCTGGTTTTCTCCAAGTAAAAAGTACAAGATCTCATTATATTCCCAAGTACAAATGAATTCAGCTTTAACATACTTTAAACCCAGCTTTACAGGAAAAACAAGAAATGTGAAACAAAAATAGTATTCCTTGTCAAGAACAATTTAGGGCAGTCTTCTCACCAGAAACTCCTCGGCATGGTCCCCTCAGTAAAGAGCCATCGACATGCAGCTGGTGTTTATTTGGGTCGGCTGCTGGGCATTCACGCGGCACTGCAGGTCAGAGACCGAAATGCTAACCATGGTCTCCGTTCATCTTTCTTCCAGCGCCGGATTATGAAAAGCAGCTCATCAAAGAGAGACTGAAGAACAGACAAGCATGGAGACAGTCCAGGCGAGAAAGCCAAAGTCTAGGAATATAGGGTCTGCCGTTTAAAATCCTAGCTTAACTCACACACTCAGCAGACAATAAAAAAAAAAAAAAAAAAACAACCTCAAAGGCAAACACAAGTCTCAACTCTTAAGCCTGTTGTTGACAAGAAAAGACGCCTGGTCTAATAAGTTAGAATGATTTCAAAGTAACCTAACTCCAACGAAAAATGTCCAAATACTACTAAATGCCAAATAAAAGGAGGACTAAGTCAATCAAAATAATATAACGTGATAGATTATTATGTAACCATCAAAAGCGATTACTCTTTAAGTGTTTTTAATATGAGAAAATGTTTAAGATAAGTAAAAAAATCAAGATACCATATTATACACACAGAACGATCTCACGTGGTAATATATATTACAATACACACATGTGTGATAATAGAGAAGTATTAGAAACTGGAAGAAATAGGTTAGAACGTAAACTGTGGTTACTGCTGGGGATGGTGGAACTGTAGGAGAAATGTTCTTCGCTAAGCTCTTCTTCGACGTCTAAACTTTCTACAATGGACACGCCTTCTCTGTATAATTAAGAGGGAAACAATGGCATCGCAACATCGTAGGAGAGCAAACCAACACTAAAAAAGAAGGATGGAAAAACGGCATGCATTCAGTTTGCATGCATCATCTCACCTGATACCTACAGGAGCCCTGAGCGAGAGGTGCAGCCGTCATCCCCGTCCGTCCACTAGGTAAGGACACGGAGGGTTAGCCAGGAGCCCGGTGACTGAGTGAGTGGAGAAGGTGGGTTAGGAATCGAGCAGGAAGACTCCGGTGGTTTTAACCATTCTGTACACGGCCTCTCAAACACAATGACAGAATGTGCCTTCTCATCTACAAAACTGACCTAAAAACAAGCATCGATAATAAAATCTACTTTTTAAAAAACCCACTCTAATAATTTAGGAGATTATGACAAGAGGAATCAGCCAAGGTACTAAGGTAGTCAGGTAAACTTTCAAACTAGAAGAACTAAAAGCACCTTTAATTAAAGTTACAGAGAGAATCTCTGTGATCACATGTCACTACAGGTAAAAATATACCAGCACAACAAACTCAATAATACAGATAAATTCTACAATACAGAAAAGGCTAGAAATAACTGTCAAAGAAAGGCTTCTGATAGCTATTCACTATACTGCCGAGGAAAAAATAAAAGCATTTTAAAGCTACAATGCTAGGACTGGGACAGAAAGGATCTGAATTTGTCCCCTGACCCCCGACCCCACAATGAGAGGCATTGACCCTGAAGGCTAGAGAACAGAAAGAAACTTACGAGAAAAGTAAGAAGCACTGTACCTGATGCCAAATCACATAAACTGCCACCAGCCTAGGAGGACCCCTGACTCTTTTTTCAGTCTAGCACTGCAGGCCTTTTGGTTAGAAAGAATCAATTTTGCTTGGCAAACGGCATCAAGACATAGAAGTACTTTGGATCAAATTCTGTAGAATCAGCCTATTTGAGATGCATTAAAGTTAATGCCAAAACCAATATGGTGCTCGGTTCACAGCTCCTTTCTAGAGGTTTTAAAAGCAGAAAAATATTGAAACTCAGAATTTGAGGTGGAAACTTTCTATAAAAACAAGCCACTTTTAGATACTAGGCGCCATCAAGATTTGGTAATTCCAAATTCACCATGTACACTAGAAATTGTTGGTTTTTAGGAGAATTGGCTAGCTGTTTAGAAAAATATGAAGCTGGATTACAACCTTACTCTTTATAACAAGATAAATTATAGGCAGAATAAATACTAAAAATAAACCTAAAACAAAGGGTTAATATTTTCATAATTCTGGGATGGGAAAATCTTCTAAATATGGCATAACATTTCCATAAACCACAAAGAAAAAGCTGCTGAATCAAAGCACATAAAAATTTTAAATATCTGAATAGTTAGACACCATATGTAAAGTTTTAAGAAGCTGGGAAAATGTACCATACATGTTGCCCCAGTTGCAACCTTACTTGATATACAAAGAACTCTTTGAAATCAATAAGGAAAAATAAGAATGCCCTTACTTTAGATAAATCACACAAACTGGCAATTCAAACACCAAAACAATAGGGAAATGTGATAATGCCCACCACAATTTCAAATCTGTAAAGTTTGACCCAAGCATTCTTATTGTAGAAATTAATTCTAAGGACATAGAGATCATGCAAAGATGGCCATTAAAACAATGTTTAATATCCATTTCAGTAATTGTAAAAATTATACGTGCTACAGCCGAACGGACTCTTCCTTCCCCAGCCCCTCCACCGCCCCCGCCCCCCAGGTTAGATGTATAATCCACAGCCATGAACTAAGTACGGCCGCCTGGCCTCTCTGAGACCAGCCTAAGACCACCCCCCTCCTATGGATGCTGAAGGCTCGCCTATCACATTTGCGTAGCTACCAGAGTTCACTGATGCGGCACCACTCACTCTCAGGACTGGACAGGACCTCTGACGTCATCTAGCCCGACACACTGAGCTGCCCTTGCAGCTGCTTCCGGGGCCCAGGTACAGAACACCGAGAGGGGCAGGGGACCGACGGGGAAAGGGGCGCTGCCAAAGGCCAGTGGTCAGGGAATAAGCAGGCTTCCTGTGGGCTTTCCATTTTCCGTGATAACAAAACTGAGACGGGACTTCTCCTTTCTCCTAAAAAAAGGAGAACTCCTCCACATCAGGTACATTTTGTATAACTGTACGTAAAACTGCACATATTGACTACATACCGGGAGCTCAAGCACGATCGTTTTCCTTTCTAATTTATTTATTTTTAGAGAGAGGGGAAAAGAGAAAGAGAAACATCAACGTGTGGTTGTCTAGCACGGGGCCCCCTACTTGGGGACCTGGCCCACAACCCAGGCACGTGCCCTGATTGGGAATCGAACTGGCGACCCCACGGTTCACAGGCCGGCGCTCAACCCTCTGAGCCACACCAGGCAGGGCTCAATCACAATTTCTTAACACTCTCACACAAAGAGCTGAACTCATAGCACCGGTGTCGAACACATTCCTTCGGCATTGAACTTCCGGCAGCTGCTGCCCTCGCTCACCAAGGCGCACGGAGCAGGGCTGCCTCGGATGATGGGGATGGGGCGGGCGGCACGCGGTGTTTCATCACGCCCGAATTCACACCGGACACTGGTTCCAATCAGTCCTGGCTCGTAACTACAGTCTCAGCGGCACTCCAAAGGAAGGAAAGCTGCACCTGGGTCTGGAACAGCGATGCTTCTTCTCGGTGTGTGAAGGTAACTTCCCGCCACACCTGAGACCAAGACCACTTCAGAAAACACAGCAAATTTCCACACTTGACTTCGTTTTAAACCCCACGACTTAAGATTTTTTTTAACTTCAAAACCAGATACATTTAGTAGAGACTAGATTAGTGGTTGCTAAGAGTTAGGAACGGGGTGGCAAGCGTGTAACTACAAAAGTCTACAGGAGCAAGTCTTGTGGAGCTGGAGCTGTTCTTCACCAGGATCACTCAGTGCCGGGAACACTGCACTACAACACTGCACTGCGGCTCTGCGAGACATTAACACTGGGTAAACTGGGGAAAGGGTAGACGGATCTCTCCGTTATTTCTTACAACTGCACGTGAATCTACAGCTGTCCCCAAATAACCAGTTTAGTTTAAGGAAGAAGGGATATAGATAAGGTTTTTTAAAAAGACACATCCATGTCTGAATAGTCCCTAGTACGATCTCCCTAAACAGACAGCGGGCGGGAGTGACCGGTGGGTCCGAACGGCGGCAGAGTCCGCTCCTCCTCCAGCAGCGGCCCCCTCCCGGTCCCAGGGTGTTTGTGTTCCGGGCGAACTCAGCCGGGCAGACCGGCTCCCGCAGGTGACAAGTGATGGCTCCCAGGATGCCTTTCTGTGTCTTTCTTCTCACATTTTCAGTACCATCCCCTCCCCACACCGCTATTTTATATTAACAACACCATCAGTATTAAAAACATCAATATGGGAAATTTCCAGGAAGCTGCAGAGGGAAGTGATCTGACCAGAGAAAACACAAAAGGTCTGTCTGAATCTGTACGCTTGATACGTATACCCAGCGAATAAGAAAGTCACAACAGAATTCAGCTCATCTTAACACTTAAATACTCCAAAGCAAACAACACCGAACTAGGAAGGGGGGGCTGCTGCAGCAGGACCCTCAACGAAACTGTGAAACAGGCCTCGGGCTTGCCTCCTGCTGCTCTCGTTTTGGGAGCCCGCCTCATCACCTTTAACTCCTCCCTGCCGGCAGTTCGCCTGTCCCACCTAAGTACCACACATGTCAGTAAAATGTATCCGATGCCTACTAAGTGTCAGGGACTCTGCTAAGCACTTTAACAGTATTTTCTAATTTAATTTTTTCAATAACCCTGAAGTAAACATGGTCAGTGTCTTCGTTCCAGGTTAAGTGACCTGCCTGGAGTTGCAGATCTCACGGACAGTGAGGCCAGGACGGGACCCGGGTCTATCTGGCTCTGAGTCAGGGAGTTGCACTGCCTCCTGTGTTCATTCTGACCTCCAGGGTGTCTGAGCACCTCCCTGCATTTTAAAGGAACGGGGGAACCCTGACACCTGCTTTACATAGGCAATCTCTTTCAGGCTCACATGGCCCCTGTGACAGGTATGCATTATCTCCGTTTTAAAGTTTAGCAAACAAAGGCAGAGTTTGAGGGCTCTTGAAGATTTTTTAATCTCACTTTTACTTAGCAGATGAAGAAACAAGAGTCCCAGGAAGATTACCTGGCTTGTCTAAGGATGACAAAGCTAGTTACTGTTGGAGCTGAGGTCCGTTTCCGGTCCACTGCTCTCTAACTTTCTGTAAGCTGTCGCTTTGAAAGGAACAGATTCATACGAGAGGAGGACTGCCAGGCACTTTGCTGAATGCTTTACGTGCTGCACCCCGCTCTGACCTAGGCGACTCCCCACACGGCAGGTCCAGTCAGTGTTTTCTGTTACACTAACATTCTACCCAAGAAGGGGAAGGACACTGAAACTTCTTACCTACCAAATCCGTAAGCTAATTAATATGCTCCTGTACACTCAGATGAATGGATATTTCAAAAGGAACATACAGCCCTGGCTGGCGTGGCTCAGTCGGTTGCGTGCCGGCCTGCGAACTGAAAGGTCGCCAGCGAATCCCAGTCAGGGCACAGGACTAGGTTGCGGGCTAGGTCCTCAGTTAGGGTGTGCAAGAGGCAACCGATCCATGTTTCTCTCCCTCTCTTTCTCCCTCCCTTCTGCTCTCTCTGAAAATAATTGAAATCTTTAAAAAGAAAAGAAAGTAACAAAAACATTTGGAAAGTTTTTCAAAGAATGCACAATAGGTCTGAACCAAGTAATGAAATAGCACATCTCTGTAACTGCTATTTTCACCGTTTTCTTTTCAAGTTCTGCAACCTTAAGAGAGCAAGAGTCCCTGCCAATAAAACTTAAAATACGACACGACAGAGGGGAAGCAGGGCGCTGTGAGTGAAAGGGTACAAAGTTCAGGTGCACGAGAGGAGCAAGGTCTAGAGATCTGCTGTACAGTGTGGTGCCTACAGGTAATGGTCCTGTACTGGGTACTTAAAAATCTGCCAAGAGGGCAGACCTGATGTTAGGTGTTTTAATCTGAAAAAAAAATTTTTTAAATAAATAAATAAAGATGGGGTAGACAAGATAATGAGCAACCAATATAAAGATGACTAGAAGTATTCAATATCTATTACAATGGTAAGAACAATAAATTTAAAGAAAAGCTATCGTTGAATAGGTAACAGGGTATGAAAGGGGAAAATTCGGGAATAAGTGTCTGGATGAGACTGACAGGCACACTGTGACAGAAGTGTCCCCTGCGAGTGTGTCAAACGTCTGCTTCGGTCATTAAGGCTCCTCTACAACAGACACCTTTGTTTCCACAGAAGTTAGAGCTGGTAAAATAATAATGCCTTTTAGTTAGCATGACATTTCCTGAACAACGGCAAAATAACCGTAAAGCCCACGGTTACAAAGTAAATAACAAAGAATATCAAAAGAAAGTGTAAGTTCAATTGTTCCAACAAAAGAACAATTCACGTAAATAATTAATGAAAGGCAAAGCTTGAACCATGGGCCTTACGTTCTAAGTATGAAAAAACCATTCGAGTCAATAATAAGTACTCCTCTAATGTTACAAAATTCCCACTAAGACAACACACCGGAAACCACTCTTCCTGGCCACTATAGCCCCTACGCTTGTTTTAGCCGCTACGTGCCTGGAGGTCACCATCAGTTTGTTTTGTTTTGCTTCCTATGGGAGAACGCCCAACAGTGACCAGAGGTAGGAAGCCAGGCCAGGATCTGGGGCCCAGACCTGACTGCAGCCCTAGGCGGAAAAGTTGCCTTACAATGTCTCTGGATTTCAGAGACTTAAACTACGACAAGGATAAGAAATCTCACGTTGCCTCCTTCACGGGAACACTGTGAGCATCGTCAGGTAAAGGAGCGAACGATGAGTGTGCCTTTAGCAGCATCACACGCTACATGAGCACGAGGTGATAACACCACCGCCGGCAGCAGAACCAGTGCGGGAGTCGGGGCTGAACTGCCCCTTGGGCCTTCTCCTGTCTCTGGATTATTTGCTACTGTTCAAAAATCTAATAATTTTCTGTACAAAGGTGAAATTAAGAGTGAAATAGTAACAAAATAAGTAATAATACTTAATACACAAGAACAACAACAAAAAACACAAGCAGTCTTATAATTCTCTGCTAGTAGAATTCCACCACAGTTCTAAATGGTAGAATTTAGAACAAACTTGGTCGAAAAGAACCCTGGCCTCCATTACATTTGGGAAAAGCAGGGCAGGTGGTATCAGGCTTGATGTTCACAGACTC
This sequence comes from Phyllostomus hastatus, assembly GCF_019186645.2. NCBI lineage: Eukaryota > Metazoa > Chordata > Mammalia > Chiroptera > Phyllostomidae > Phyllostomus > Phyllostomus hastatus. Next base: position 11,206,935 of record NW_025333664.1, read on the forward strand.
ACACCTGAAACTCAAAGGGGAGCGTGGCTCACGCAAACCCACTCGCCCTGATTCTGACACAATTTAATGTTACAAGTTACTCCTCCTTTCAAGAAAACGCACTTCACGTGATGTCCAACTTCCAGGCTGACGGATTTTATCACTCATCTTACGCCGCAGGTGACCCCACTTTACCATAAGGCAAGGCCACACAGGAGGCCGTTCACAAGAAGCGAGAGGGTGACACCTATTGGCCAAACTGTGCATTGCAACGGGAGTGTGTGAGCCTCCACTGGAAAAATACCAGGAAATGAAGCTTACGACCAAGAGGTGGGTAGAAAGAAAACACTCTATGGAACAGAAATGTAAGGGAAAGCAAGCAAACGTTGGGACGTTCTAAAAATGATACCCACGGCCACTCTGGGTAATCAATTTCCAACTAGCAATAGCCGTAGTTCCTTTCTAAAGAACAGTTTTATTTAAAGCAGTGTCTGGGGGCAAGCGTTCCTCGGGAACGGATCTCGGCCTTTACAGTGGGAGTGAGTGGCAATCACTGGGGAAAGCGGCTTGGGTTCCTGCACCTCAGGAAAGGACAACGTGTGGAGAAAGAAAGGGAGGGCAGAGGGCCAGCGGAGGAGGTGAGCCCCGTGCAGGGCCCGTCTGTCTGTGCCACAGGCCCTGGGGTAAGCTGAGGGCACTCGCGTGCACCCCCACACCCATCCGCGCGCGCGCGCACACACACACACACACACACCACCCCCCGAGTCCATCCCAGAGCTGCCAGCATGCCCTTCGTCTCACAGACAAGGAAGCTCAGGCACAGAGAGGAGGGCAGGTCGGCCCCAGTTGGCTCGGGACTGGACCCTGAAGCCCCACTGCGGGGACCTTCCCCGCCAGGCCTGCTGCTGCCACCGCCTCAGCCAGGACAGCAGCTGCTCGGCTCCACGCAGGCGCGATGGACTCCCGTGAGACCTGACCCAGCTGCAACTCCGTTTAAGGGCTTCTTGACAAGTGTGAAATCTAACACGTCCTTGTCCAGAAACAACCGGCACCCCGAGCTGTTTACGATACATCACGGTCAGTGGTGGCCACGCAGTAAACGACCGACCATCGGTCAGCCCTCTCCCGTCTGAGTCTTCTTGACACCCCCATCCCTCCCACTGTCGCTCCCGGCCGCAGCAACCCCCGCAGCGACGTGGAGAAGGGACAAGGGACCTGCCTACCACTCAGAGAGACTGGTGCGTGGGGCGAGCACGGTCAGAGACAGAGGATGCTCACTCCCGCTGGATTTCATTTGAGGGGTGGGGCATCGGGATTTGGGGTGGGGTGGGGCGGGGATGACAGAAGGAACCCATCTCAGGTAATGAGAAAACCTGCAAAGGTATGAATGAGGCTACCAAAGCAAATGCTACTACTTTAAGAATTCGGATCAAGATTCTTTCTTTGGAGGGGGGCAGAAAATTGGCAAAAATCTTTTTCCTGTGTTCTCAACATTTCACGCTGTGGGAATATACTGAGCCGTCAAGAGCCCGTGTGAGGGAAGAAATGGGAGGCGAAGCTGAGAAGGGAGCACACGTGGCACTGAAAAGGAGGAAGAGCGAAAAGACTGGTCTAGGTAAATGGGGTCACAGCTCAAGGTCATGGCTGTGGACTCGGCAATGAGAAAAATAGTTCACATTCCTCTCAGCTGAAAGTTTAAAACTGCTGTCCACATTAACAATTAATTTACATTAACAATATCATTTAGTTTTTGGGACCTTCTGATCAATGGAGAGTAAATAATATAAAACCTAAAGTCATTTTTCAGACTTCAAATTAATTCAGCAAAATTAAAGCAACTGGACCAAATCTTGCCTTGGTTGAAACGTGATTCAGACTTAAGTAATCAGGTTCTAGTTACAGCAATTAGGAATTCTAGGCCTGCAGGGAACTCCTTTACTCCTTAACACTATCCTGGCAACATTCCCACACCTGGGGCATCCAACACGCAGGGAGAGCGCTTACTCATGACGCTCGCGTGGCACAGGTGTTACAACTACATTAGTCTCCTGAGTTTACACAAACAGCACCAGACTGTGGCAGAGACACACCTCTGAATAAATTTACTTTGTTTGCCACCATCACCATCGCCAGCCTTAACTACAAAAAAAAAGTTCTACAGGCTTAAAGTATGTAATTTGCTTCTCGAAGCTAAAAGGCTAAAGCATGAACTTTAAAAAATAGAGGTAATCATAAAAAGTTTCATTCTCTATTTATATTTCTAAGTTGACGCTGCGACCAACTTTAGAACCACTACCAACACCCATCCGTCATCAGAGGACTGGCTGGACGAACTACCTACCACACACGGAGTGAGGACTGCCTCACCTCTACGGACTGCAGCAGAGGGGCGTCTTACATATAGTTATGGGAAAACAAAATCATAGACTGAAGTGTGTACCGAGTACTGCTGCTTATTTAAAATGGGAGTACAAATAGACCTGTGTTTGTATGTGAGCAAACAAAACCAAGATGTAACAACAAAAAAAGAGGGAGGAGCCGAGAGTAGGAGGGGGAGGGGCAGAAGCTAAGTCTGCATAACTCTGCTGTCCTGCACCAAAGCTCTGGTGCAAATGAGCTGAACGCCAACCTAGCTGCTTTCTGCACGGAGCGCCATTTGTACTTGAGAGAGTGACTAACAAACTGCGGTTATTCGGACTTGAACCCTGGCAGGCATTTCACAAAAATGAGTTGAGGCTGTCACTTCAAGAAAAACAACAGAGTATTTGCCAGTGATGAAATTCAAACTTTCAAACAAAAATGAGAACTTTGGAATTCTACCACTAGGAGCTGGACAGCTTCGCTCAGAAACTTTTCTGATGAGATTGGTGGTAGCTTCAAGGAATGTGATTGTTTTTAATACTGTAGAGTTCAATACGCCAACGTTTGGAAAATCTGCGATCTCGTATGGAACTCAGGGAACCAGTGTTTTCCAAAGGACCAGTGCGTGATGTTACAAAATCATGTGTGAGTGAAAGTTCACTCAAAGTGCAAGACGTGCAAATCAGAGCCACAATGAGATACCATGTCACACTAGTCAGGGGGGCTATTATCAGGAAAATCAGCAAGTACCAAGTGTCGGTGAGGACGTGAGGGACAGGGAATCCTTGTGCACTGTCGGTGGGACTGCAGGTGCTGTGGCCACTACAGCAAGCAGCACGGAGATCCCTCAGAAAAGCAAAAACGGATATACTGTACGACAGCAATCCCACTTCTGGATACTTATCTGAAGAAAACGAAAACACAAGTTCAAAAAGATACATGCACCCCTATATTCACTCAGCACTGTTTACAACAGCCAATATATGGAAGCAACCTAGGTGTCCGTTGATAGATGAATGGATAAAGATGTAATGTACACACACACACACACACACACACACACACACGATGAAATATTACACGGCAACAAAAAAAGATTAAAATCTAGCAATTTGCAACAACATAGATGGATCTAGAGGGTATTCCACTAAGTGAAGTCAGGCAGAGAAAGACATACTGCACCGTTTCACTTATATGTGAGAAATAGAAAACAAAACAAAAACAGGCTCAGAAACAGATCAAAGGGACGGGTACCAGAATGGAGGGGGTAGGGGGTGGGGACACGGTGAAGGGGAACGCAGTTAATGTCATTGTGATGACGCTACACGGGGACAGATGATCACCAGCATTAGTGAGGGGGCCACACTTTAAGGCATAAAAATGTCAAATCACTATACTGTGCCCGTGAAAATAATACAGCTAATATAATACTGTATACCAACTAGACACTTTTAGGAAACCAGCAGGTGCTAAGTTTCAGTGTAGCCTCAAGGAAGCACGCCCCCAGGTACCTGAAAAGGCTATTAAAACATTTCCCTCTTATCCAACCACATTTCTCAGCTCGGACTTCCTTCGTGTCCTCAGCCAAAATGTGTCACAACAGCCTGGCTGACAGAAGCAGGTGTGATCACACGTTAACCGCTACAGATTTGAAGAAAATGTAAATGATGCCATTCTTCTCGCTCACTTTTTTTTTGGTTTGGCAAAATATGGTTATTTTTCTCAAAAATATGTTATTTATATTAATGTGTAATGGGTTTATTTTTAAGTGAATTGATAACATTTTTAAAATTTCTCAGTTTTAATTTCACATTCAGTACATATCAACAGATATAACGCTCTCCACACAAAAGTTGCTGGGGTCCCCAATAACATTGAAAAGTCTGAAGCGGTCCTGAGAACTCCTATTCTAGATCAAACTGCCAATCTATAAGAAATCCAAAACACATTAAATTTGACCACTTAGATGCAATTAGCAATAGAATGTGGGGAATGGTCTGGGATAACATTGATTTCTTCAGTAATATCAAAAATCGGGTGTGGGTGCATGGCATTAAGGGGGGACCCACAGATTAAAAGCAATTTAAGAGATCTATCAAGCAACTGTAATGTATGAATTTTATTTGGACCCCAATTCAAACAAAGCAGGCCGGCCCATTAGCTCCGTTGGTTAAAGCACGGCACTGATTCAAACAAACTGTAAACAAGCCAACACAAAAACCCCCACAAAGTACGAGATGGTGGGAAAAAACTGGACACTGACACGGTAGGTATTTTATGGCATTAAAAAAATCATTATTAATCTGTAAAGGTATGATAAAGACACTTTTTTTTGACGCTTCACGAATTTGCGGGTCCTTCTCACACAGGCGCTGTGCTTCTCCTCTGCACTGCTCCACTGCTAGCGCATGTGCTGCCCAAGCACTGTGGTGACGTTTTTAAAGGGATCTTTGCAGACACGTATGAAAATATTTAGAAACGGAATATGCCTGGGATTTTTTTTTTTTTTTTTTCAGAATAATCGAGTGGTGGGAATATCAGAAGTGGAGGATTAGTTATGGGTTGATGGCTGTCAGAGTTGAACGATGGAAACTTTTTCAGATTCTATCTTACCAATGGAGGCTGGGATACTGAAGAACATGCACTAATTTTTAAAGTTTCATTTTGAAACTGAAGGGCCATAAATTCAAAGACAGAACGTTCTGGGAGTACAGTATTCCTCTTGTTTTTATAAGATGGCAGATAAAGTTTCAAGCTGTAGATACCAAGGTTCCCACAAAACATTCAGCTGCATCCTCAGGAGCATTAAGTTGAACACATGGAAATAAATCATCTCTGCTATCACAGCAACAATGATACTAAATTATAAATAAGGTAATAATAATTCTCACCTCCTATCAAATGTCTAATTTCTAACGTGTAGAACCAAAAGCAAAAAATGCAACCTAAGAAAAAATGAGTAACTCATTATGTCCTAATAATTCAGTAAAGCTTCTCCATAAAAACCCAAAGAAACCTCGACTTTGCAATCATATCTGGAGCCCTGATCCAGGACAGAATGATTAAGATAAAGTCACATAAAATCAGACAACGCCACCCTCCCAGGGAAAACTCGGGATTAAAATGTATCCTTCCTTACCACACAAAGCTAAGAATGGCTGATAACTTTGTAAGTACCCAGGGGATCCAATCAATCAGTCTTGTTGAGGTTATGTCCTTTTATCAACTTAATTTTGAATTAACAGTTTAATGGTATTATATCCTGATGGACCCATTATGACACAACTTCAGAGAGATAGTAGGTTATTAGCTCTTTGGGCTGCATTAGAATTCTGTTGTTCATTTCTCTGATTGGCCAAGGAAAAATCTCCAAAGAGTACGGCATGTTTCCAGGAGAAACACGGGCACACTGGGCACTCACTCGCTTCGCCAGAAGGGCTCTCCTTCCGCCCGCGGCCCCTTCCCCACGCTCCCACCCGGACTGGACCATCCGGACCATATGCCCCAAGCACACTGCCCAGCCCTTCCCCGCACGCCACATCCCTCAGCGCCCCCAGGGACGCACCTCCCCCTCGGCCCAGAACGCCCTTTCCCTCCTCCTCTAGCTCCAGAATTCCTCGTCATCTTTCCAAACACCCTTCAAATGAGACTTCCTGATGCCCTCCCTGGGGTTCTTGCTGAAGTTCTTGCTCCCTCTTCTGGGCTTCTACAGGACTTGGTATCTGCACTTCGTGAACAGAGTTTACCAAACTAGCCTAGAGACGGGCCCTAACAGTGTAGGCGGTTAGGAGGATGGGCTCTGGAGCCCACTGCTGTGGTTCAAATCCCTGCTGTGCCACTTATTTTCTGTAGAAACTCAATTATTCAGCCCCTTTAACCCTCAGTTTTCTCATCCACAAAATAGCAACAATAACATTACCTACCCCGTGGGATGGCTGTGAGGACTTTGTGTATGGACTGAGCCATACACAAAGGACTCACACCAATGCCTAGCACATAGTATATCCTCAATAAATGTAAGCTACTATTATTAGCACAATGCATCAAAATTATTTGATCATCTTTTCTGCTACACTATGAACTCTCTCTGGGTAGTGACCGCCTTTGCTGAATTAATTCAGAGACTACGTCTGAGAATAGCTTCAAAACAGTGTACTGACTCTGGTCAGGCAATGGCCAGGTGTCAGGGGCACAGACAGGAGCACAGGGAGTCCCAGCGGTCAAGGACGTTGCCGCGCTGCCTGCCCACACAAAGCGCACACAGAGGACTTTGCTGAAGAGACTGAATCCGTGTGTGGGGGCCAGCTACCGCCGACTCTCTTTACAGAGCAAGTCGTAAGAAATCTGGAAACAGCTTCGTCTGAATAAACAGGAAACTTGCTCCAAAACCTAAGGATACCAAGAGCTGATAACCAACAATGCTTGCAAAGTTAGAAACACTGAAAAGTACTGTGTTTCATCTGAGATCTGTAGACACTCTGGCTGACCCCAGACTAAAACCAGGACAATCTAAGAAGTTATTTCAAAAAACCATTGTTGTTGTTTTTTAATTTAAGCAAGTAATATGTTAATATAGTCATATATTCTTACTGTAAAAACAGTTAAAAGTAAAGTTCCTGTCCTCGAAGGTAATGACTCTTATGTAATTTTATATCCTCTTTTTTTAATCCGTGCAGTTACACGTGTGGCTATACACAGAAATATGTAGCATGTTTGTGCTTTTTAAAAATTTACACAAAGGATATCACACGGTCTGCATTACTTTGTATTTTATCACTATTATATAATAAGTTCTTATATACACACAGGTATGTTTCAGAACTCTATTTTTTGTACCATGGGTCTACATTGTATTTTTGTGCCAATATCACAATGCTTTCACTACTGCAGTTTGGTAAGTTTTTAAGTTTCATATATACACTGACGCCAGAGAGAGAGAGAGAAACATCGGCGTGAGAGAAACACTGACTGGCTGCCTCCCACACCGCCCCCACCAGGGGCCGCATCTGCAACCCAGGCATGAGCCCTGGCCGAGAAGCAAACCCACGGCCTTCAGTTCACCAGGCGACTCTCCAACCAACCGAGCCACGCCGGCCAGGCAGTTTTGTAAGTTCTGACCTCTGGAAATAAGCCCAACCTCGTTGTTCTTCTAGTTCAAACATATCGTGGGTATTTTTAAGCATTTACACTTCCATATAGGAAGTAATTACGGCATAATGTTTAAATATATATTTATCTAGGCTTTCAAATGGGATGATACAAAATTATAAATAATAATTCTCTTGTCATTCTAACATTCTTCTGTCTCTAATGGACACTCTCTCCCTCTCTCCTCCAGGAGAGTCTACTGGTATCTTCCTTCACAAAGCCAATCAAACCTGCTCAGTGCCAGGTCCTTTCAAAGAGCAAACTTTCGATTTCATCGATCAATTGTTTCATTTTCTATTTCACTAAATTCTGCTTTTATCTTCATCCTACTTTTATCTTAATTACAACTTTCCTTGTATTCTAAAAATAAAGTACATTTAAGGCTACAAATCTTCCTCTGAATACCATTTTTGCTGCATCCCATAGGTCTGAATTACGGGGATCAGAATTTTAGTTTTATAATTCACTTCTAAATAGTTTTAAAATTTCTATTTTGATTTTATCTTTAAAGCAAGAATTGTTTAGAGATATACTTAGAGATATTTAGATGGATAAAGTGATTCTGGCTACTTTATTGTTGTTAATTTCTAATTTTATTGTATAACTGTCAGTGATGTGGTCTGTATGATTTGTGTTGAGATTTCTTTTTAAGAACCTAAGACATAGTCAGATTTTGTGATATTCCACATATTTTAAAATATTCATGGATATTTGAAAAGTGTTCCCATTTCTGTTTTATCAACCTTGTTAACTGTGTTAAGTCTTGTTTTTGTCTAATTGAAAGTTCACTTTTTGAGAAGAATGTTTAAGTCTTCAACTATGACAGTCTTCTCATTGATATTTCTTTGTATTTCTATCAGTTTTTGGATAAAAACTGGATCAAATATGCCTTTTAGCAATATCTATCTTTCCCACACAGTATTTGTTTTCCCTGGATTCTATTTTATTGTATATTAATATTGTCTCACCTACTTTTTTCAGTATTTGCCTAGTATATCTTTTCCCATTCCTCTATTATAAGTATTCAGTGATATTTTATTTCTCTTATGAACAGTATTTGGCTGGATTGTGACAGCTGTCTTTATCCAGAGTCTGTCTTTCAACAGGAGATGTTAACGCACTCACGTGGACTGTGATTACTGACGCGTCTGCATGGGAACCCCACCCTGTGCGTCGCTCTGCCCCGGCCTCACGGATGTTGTTCCTGCCTTACCTGCGCCCACCTGTCCTGCTTCAGAGTCTTTGCTGTGCTTGTCGGTCCCCCATCTTCGCTTCCCCTCTTTGCTCAGGTATTTGCTGAATGTCTCATCCCTCTGCAAGGCCTTCCCTCACATTCTCTCTCTACTGCGCTTTCTTTCTTTAAATGACTGTTACCCGAACTGATACGTGACCTGACTCGACGCCTGCCTCGCCCCCCACGCTCCAGCTCCGGAGAGCACGAAGCTTGTTTGTCTGGCTCCTCGCTCTCGGCATCCGGCCACCACAGGCTAAAATCGCGCAGTGTGTTTCTGGAACACACACAAGTCAAAGGGGATTCAAGTTTACAGCTTTTTGTGGCTTTGTAAATGGCAAAACGGGAGGGTCGGAACTCTCACAAAAGTAACATTCATCTCCAAGAATGCAATCTGTTGGTAGAATATGAAATACCAGTTTTTAGAAAATATTTTATTCTCAAGCACCTCTTATTTACATTTAATCGCTATAAATATTAAACATTAAAGGAAATCTATGTTGCATTTTCAACTTGGCAAGTGAGGCAATTCTGTTTTAGAAATGCAACAAGTATTGAGTTTCACGTGAAAATATAAAGATTTCCGTTAGCATTACATCCTGCATTACTGATGAAATTACTCCCTATTTGCCATTTTGGGCAGAAAGTTCATTTCAAAATAGCGACTGCCTTCACAGGAAGAAAGAGAGCATCTTTTCCATAATTAAATGCTGCCTGTCAGGAAGTCGGAAAGTCTCTGGGCGAGACTGTTGAGGGAAGCCTGTCAGCTAGTCTGCTACACGCCCTCCTGTAAACTCCGTGAGATTGTTCAGAATGCTTTCTTCACTCAGTGGACCGCCTTCTTCCTTTGCCAGATGTCATTTACAAATGCACATTTTCCTTATTTGATACCTCCAATAAGAGTCCAGGAGACTCAAAAGGGGAGTAAAAAGAAAAATTTTTAAATCATGCAACATTAATAAAATATAAATACATCCTTGTCTCTGGATTTCTACAGCACCCAATTGAAAAGAAGAAACCTACATGACTGCGGTGGGTTAGAATCATTGTACGTAGGTTAAAACAGATCACGGGGCACCACCTGTCTCCAGAGATTCTGATTCACTGTGTTGGGGGTGCGGCCCGACCACTTCCTTAACTATCATTTTAAGTTGCTATTCTCTCTCTCCCCTACCCTTGCTCCCTCCCTACCTCTCTCTCTCTCTTTACACGCCTTTGCCTCCAGTCTCGCTTTCCTGTTTTATAGTTTCTACCACTATGTGACCCACTAAATATTTTATTCCTTATTGTCCATCTTCTAGAATGAAACCTTCACGAGAGATGGATTTTCGGCTGTTCTATTCATTACTAAGTTCCTAGAAAAGTGTTAAGCTCACACAGGGACTCAGAAAACTAATAAATAAATGAGTGAACAAATGGTAGTAGTGACAGATGATGAATGAATGAATGAATGAACAAAGAGATGCTAAAACAAACTAAACTTGAGTTCTAATATGGGTTCAGTGACTAATCAGTTAAATAACCCCAAGTGAGCTACTTCTGGTCCTCAAAAGATCTCTGTCATTAGCTGTATAACTATGACACTGCTGCCACTCTACAAAGTAGAAATTGTGTTATGGAAGAACGACATCATTTCCTCTAAGCCAGTCGGTAGGAGAGTGGAAAACCAGAACCAGAAAGGCCTCTCTCTCAGAATCCAAATCTAACGCCTGAACTAAGTTCTTATAATCAATAAAAAAAAAATTGTAACAAAATTTAAGAATGTACATTTTTTAAAAGAATGTAAAAATTAAATATTCCTAAAGAGAAAATTCTTCTCTAAAAATATTCAGAAAAGGAACGCGCAGTCCTTAGCTTACTTTTCCTTTCCAAATTTTTTATTGCCTCTGCTCATTAAATCTCTGTGAACATTAACAAGTGTCTGTGGCCGAGAGAGAATGTTCCACGGCGGAGAGGAAACAACACACCCAGTTTTTCACGAGAAGCTGTGGAACAACTAAATATTCATCCTTGGCAAAATGCAGAATAACCCTCTCAGAGACCCTGAAATTAGGATAATGCTTAGCAAAGCAACAACGCCGCCACAAAACAGCATTAACTACCCTCCGGCCTAATTCTGAAGGACAAACTCACAGTCTGCAACAGACTATTAAAGACGGCGCATTTTCAGTTGAGGACCAAATATTTCTTTTTCCATTAACCATGTCAAACTCAACACAAGAAAAATGGCAAGTGAGTAAAGGATTTTTAAAGTGGGAAAGATGCCATTCAGTGGGAGAACCAGAACAGCTCAAGTGTCGGTCAAAACGCCGTGTCAAACTCATGAGGCCCTCAGCCCGAGAGCGGCTCCCAGGAGGGGCTGGAGGGGACTGGAACCTTCTGGGGAAACGCCCAGGCACTTGCGGTGGAGACAACAGAACTGGAGGCGTGATGTTTCAGATAGCTCTCTCAGCGGACACAGCCACGTACTTCCGGCACTACTTACAAACTCATAGTCTCCATCCTGGGGCACTTTCCAATCCGAAGAGTTCTTCAGTGGGCCTGGAACACTCTTGCCAAAGCTGTTGATCTGATTTTCCTTTTCTTTTTGTTCAAAGTATTCGAGGAAAGATGGCTTTGCAGGCTGCATGGTCTCATCCCTTCCTGAAAACCAGGAAAAATAAAAGGTGAAATACATCTTAGATTTCGGGTAAATTTAATAGATCTATCTCCATCCAGGTGGGTGATAGCCTCTGGGTCTGGGGCTTTTTGTTGGATAAGGACTTCTTCAAAAATCTGATGAACACTGTAAGAAAATGTACAAGTGCTCACTGAAAATATTTCTTACACAATTTCAGAGGATTCACGGCCCACCTAAAATACATGCAAAGATTTCCTCAGGGCCCCTTTTCTAAGAGGCAAGACTAGGGTGATACAGTGACTCTGAGTAAGGTACAAATAGTATTTTTTAGGTCTCCTATAACAAACACATCCTGTAATATTAGACTGAAAATAGAAGCACAAGCGAAATATTTATTAATCATCTATATACACAACATTCTCCATCGTCCTTGCAGTAGGAAAGGGATATTCAGTATGATTCAGCTGAGTGACTTCCCTTGATAATCTCAGTTGGATTAATGAGAAAAATATGCATAAAAAAGAAAATATAAGTAAATCAAATCTTCTCCATGAATTACATAACTTTATTTTATTTTAACCTTTACTATATTTTATTCCATTACCATTTAGTCCCCTTATACCCCCTCACCCTGGAAATTACCACACTGCTGTCCATGTCCATGAGTTCTTTTCCCTTTTTGCTCAATCCCTCCCTTCCCCTCCCCCCACTAGCTGTCATCCTGCTCTCCATCCATGAGTCTGTCCCCATGCTCCTTGGTAGTTCAGTCTGTTCATTAGATTTCACATATGAATGCAATCATATGGTATTTGTCTTTCTCTGACCGGCTTATTTCACTTAGCATAATGTTCTCCAGGTCCATCCACAATGTCCCAAAGAGTAAAACTTTCTTCTTTTTTTATGGCTGAGTAGTACACCATTGCTTCAATGTCCCATAGTTGTTTTATCCACTCAATTACTGATGGACACTTGGGCTGCTTTCATATCTTGGCAATTTTAAGTAACACTGCAAAGAACATAGGGGTGCTTATGTTCTTTCAAATTAGTGTTTTGGGTTCCTTTGGGTATATTCCCAGGAGTGGGACTGCTGTTTCAAAAGGCAGATCCATTTTTAATTTTTTGAAGTATCTTCATACTGCTTTCCACAGTGGCTGAAATGTAGTATGACTTTAAATTACCATTTACATCACAGCCAATCCTTGAAGCTGACTGGCCTGGGTAAGTCCCTCCCATTGACCTGCCAATAGCAACCAAGGATCAACTACAAGAGGAGGGTGTACTTAGCTCACAGGAAAGGTGTACCTCGAATACCCAGCTTGGGTGATAGGGGAGGCTGTGCCACTGGACTCTACAGGACATCTACTGCATTAGGCTATGCTACCAAGACAGGGAGTCACAGCAGGTCTACCCAATACACAGAAACAAACACAGGGAGGCTGCCAAAATGAGGAGACAAAGAAACATGGCCAAATAGAACAGATCAAAACTCCAGAGAAAGAAGTAAACAAAATAGAGGTAAGTGCTCTATCAGGTGTAGAGTTCAAAACACTAGTTACAAGGATGCACAAGGAACTTAGTAAGGACCTCAACAGCATAGAAAAGGTCCAGTCAGAAACAAAGGATACACTACTTGAAATAAAGAACAATTTACAGGGAAACAACAGTAGAATGGATGAAGCCAAGAACCAAATCAATAATTTGGAACATTCGAAGCAAAACAACCACCAATTAGAACAACAAGAAAAAAAAGAGAGAATCCAAAAAAAATAAGGATAGTGTCAGCAGCCTCTGGGACAACTTCAAGTATTCCAACATTCGTATCATAGGGGTGTCAGAAGGAGATGAGAAACAGCAAGAAATTAGAAATCTATTTGAAAAAATAATGAAAGAAAAATTCCCTGATTTGGTGAAGGAAATAGACATGCAAGCCCATGAAGCTTAGAGAGTCCCAAACAAGACGGTTGCAAAGAGTCCCATTCCAAGACACATCATAATTAAAATGCCAAAGGTTAAAGATAAAGAGAGAATCTTAAAAGCAGCAAGAGAAAAGCAGTGAGTTACCTACAGGGGAGTTCCCATAGGACAGTCAGCTGATTCTTCAAAAGAAACTTTGCAGGCAAGAAGGGATTGGCAAAAATATTCAAAATCATGAAAAGCAGGGATCTATAGCCAAGATTGCTCTACCCAGCAAAGATGTCATTTGGAATTGAAGGGCAGATAAAGAGCTTCTCAGACAAGAAACAACTAACGGGTTCATCATCACCAAACCATTATTACATGAAATGTTAGAGACTTATTTAAGAAAAAGAAGATCAAAACTATGTACAATAAAATTGTAATAAATACTTATCTATCAACAACTGAATCTAAAATAACAAACTAAGCAAACAACAGAGACAGAATCATGGATATGGAGAGTATTTTAATGGTTGTCAGATGGGAGAGGGGTATAGGGAAATGGGCAAAGGGGTGAAGGGATTAAGAAGTATGAACAGGTAGCTCTAGAACAGCCATCTAGATGTAAAGTACAGTATAGGAAATGGAGTGGGCAAAGAACTTGTACACACGGCCCATGGACATGAACAGTGGTGTAGGGGTTGCCTGAGGGAGTGTGGGGTGGTGGGTGGAGGGGAGCAACAGGGGAAAGAGTGGACAACCGTAATAGCATTATCAATAAAATATAATTAAAAAATAAAATACCACTTACAAATGGCTTATGATAAAGTTAACAGGGAAAATGTAATATTACATACACAATATGATATAAATTCTATAAAATAACATACATAGAAAAAATAAAATGACTGAAAAAATATGCAAAAATGTTAATAGGATTTGTCTCTGATAGTAGGATTGTAGGTGATTTTATTACTTGTTTTAAACATTTTTCTTATTTTAAATAATTTTTTAATGTTTCAACTACAGGTTACATACAATATTATACTAGTTCCAGGTATACAGCCCGGTGATTAGACATTAACATACGAAGTGGTAACCTCGATAAATCTAGTGCCCACCTGAAACCATACATAGTTCTTTTAAACATTTTTTAAAAGAAGATGGTACAGGGTAAGTATTGAGTGGACAGAACTGATCATATGAATTACACAGGCCCAGAGGATGGAGAATTCTTCAAGCTGGGGAGGTCCGGAAAGACACTCTCAGGGTGGGCCTCAACCCCCGCCTCAGAAGAGCACCAGCAGTTACACAGCAGGGACGTCAGGCAACAGCAGTCACCACACGAGAGGAGGAGACGGCAGTTACCAGTTATCACGAGTAACAACAGCAAAAGGAGTAATTTTACCTGGCAAGACTGAAAAACCCAGCCAGCTCAATGCACCTATTTCCTATGTTGAAGTGGCTTTGGCTTGTGCTCAGGAGTCTAATACTGGGAAGTATAGCTTTTATCTAGTGCTTTCCATGAGCCTGTAGGTCCATATAGCCCTCCTTCCAGAAACCAGAAAAAAAGACAGAAGGTTCAGAGCCTTAAGAAATGGGTGGGCTACGCATGGTGCCAGGGGGGTAGTAGAAATATGTGGGGGGAGAACTTCTTCGGTTATATAAATGTCTAAACACCATGCTGTAAACCTGAAACTAATACAAAATAATACTGAATATAAGCTGTAATTGAAAAAGGAAATTTTTTAAAAAGATTACCTTGGTTTCATCCTATTTCCGAGCATGGTTCTGTGCTATCCAAATAGCATTCCAACAAATTCACATTTACTTAAGAAAGAAGGAGGAGAAGGGGAAGGGTCTAGCAGATGAAGAACAGCAAGTGTCTCTCCCCTGGCACCCGTTCCCTGCAATCTGATCTCCTGACCTCGCCTAATCCAGTCCCAGGCCAGCAACCCCGCTGCCTCGCAGACATTTGTCATCCCACTATCTCTGTGGCTAAGCTTAACAGCAGCCAGTCCCAGATTTGCCCACTCCCAGCTGTGGCCAACGGCTCACTTCACTGTTGGCTGCCTCCTCCCTTATCAGGAATTACACAAAGATTTGCTAAGACCAGTCAGCGATTGTGTTGAGTGTGCATTTCATTTTGTCTGTGCTAGGTACGATGTTAAGCACGTTTCACGCTTACTGTTTAATTTGTAAGTTAAATTTGAGGTATTATTTCATCACATAGTTCTGAAGGAACTACAACCAAATAAACCTTGGGAAAATCGGGGTGTTTGGGACTTGCTTTAAGCTAAGTCCTTCCCATCAGCGTTCTTCCCTGGGACCACTGACTGCAGCAAGCCCACACGCGGTCCTACACAGGGACCCGGAGTGTGTTTAGAGAGCCTCCCTGAGCCACGCGACCGCTGACACGTGAGGAATGCGGTGCCCTTTGACTCGAAATACTAGATACCTGGATCAGCTGAGCAGAACAGGAAGTCTGGAAACAATAGAGAAAGCCCAGATGGCTATCCAAACGACTGGAGAGCTCTTTGGAAAAAGATTAAACTGGAGCCACGCCTCATACCTTAAACTAGGAAAACTCCAAGAGGAGCGGAGCTCTAATTGTGAAAATGGAAACCATAAGTACTGGAGAAAAGCATGTGTGAATACAATTTAAAACCTGGGTGTGGAAGAGGCTTTCAAGCTATGGCAAAACCCCAGATGCAATAAAAAATGGATGGATGAAAGCCTTTTGTGTGAAGAAAACACACATTTTTGAAGATTAATAAGCACACACGCCCGATCAGCCAAGACAAACAGTGAACTGGAAGAAAACACTCACCACGAATACCGTCATTTTTTAAAGAATTTCCTTTTAAAAAAAATTTAGGAGTTCTTTATATATGAGGGAGATAAGCTCCTAAAGTACACAAAGAATTCTGAAAATCAAGGCAGAGAAGACCGAAGGAAAAGAAAAAGGGCTGAAGACGTGAAAAGACAGAATGTACACAGACATCCAATCAGCCCTTAAACCTGAAAAAAAAAAAAAATGCCTAGGTTCACAGGTAATCAAAGAAACAAAACTACTTAAGAGGTCCAACAGTTTACACTGCAGATCGGCAAAACCTCAAAAGCCCGACAGCCCTCTGTTTGCCGGCACGGGTGTGGGGACACGCACTTTCCTGCGCTGCTGGAGTGCGAAACAGTGCAAGCCCTGCGGAGGAGGTCTGGCGATATCTCGGTACCAAAACACGGGACAGGGGAAGGTGCAGAAGAACCCTCTGGTGTTATATTTGAACGGCAAGGATTAACATGTACTATAATGTACAGAATGTATTTAAAAAATATATTCTGAGCTGTTTTCATTACAGGCTTTAAAGGCACGACACCCGGCCACCAAGGAGCGCACCGAAGGCTCAGATCTGGGTCTCTACATACCATCCCCCGCTCAAAGGAACGAAGGCGTCCTCAGGGAAAGAACTAATTCCAGGTCTAGGGCACGACAGTGCGCCTGCGCATCTTTTTGAGTCAAAAAAAAAAAAGGCAAGCAAATACTCAAAACCTGATGGGGACATATCAACAGGACAGAGGAACCACCTTGAGGGACTCCACTGGGAGATTTGGGGACACGGAGCACCGAAAACAGGACACTGAATAAAGAGAATCCCAGAGCTCAGCGGAGTCATTTGAAAGTGAAGGAGGTTGAGGAGAGAAGGGAAAAGCTCTTCTTTAGAAGGGTCACCACTTGACAACTGTGGAATGGCAGCAAGAGAGAATATCCTCTTTCTTAGAAAGCACACACAGATGGAATGTCTCCTTCCTTGGAAATCGCGCACTTAATGTCTGAGGGTGAGTCGCGTGCATCAGCCACCAGCCTCCCCTCTTCACTGCCGTCATCTCATGTCTGTCCACCCATCCGTCATCACACGTGCACAGGACAATGACCGGTACGAGTTCATCAACACACATGACAACTTCTGGAGAGAAATGACAGGCAGCTTAAAACAAGTTCCCCTATGGAACTATTACAAAGACTATAGGCATTTTTTTAAAGTAAGCACCATATCTAACCATGCAAATTGTATAATTAGTGCTATACACTTCTATGGTGCTTCATTAATTCCTTTCAGATGTCACACTGGTGGATTTGAGAAATTCAGTCTTTAAAACAGGGATGAAACACTAAAAGTACCTTTTCTGTGGGCTAATTCTAAAAAGCATAAAAAGCAAAGGGATGTCTGTGAAGCCGAAGTATAATCATTTGTCTCACTTCTCCCACTGTTTACATGAGGAAATGAGGACATTTGTTCCCTTCACGTGACTTCTCTTATTTAATGACATTAGCCCTTCCCAACTCGGTTAAAGACTTCTAATATTTTTAGAGTTCGATCGCCAACTATTCTTTGTCTTTTTCAGTTGAGTGCTTCGCCGACAGGTTACGTTTATATGGAGGAGAGATTACTCCTGCTGTGACCAACGTATCTTTAAAAACACTGATCAAATTATGCTACCTGCTCTCAGTCTGATTCTTACAGACTGATAATAATTCTCAGTAGACAAATCTGTATCACTGTCATAATTAGTATTACGGTATGTTGTTTGTAAAATGGACACAATCATTTCTTCTTGGTGTCTTTGCCCTTTGTAGGGCCCTCCCACAACGACGATTCTAGGCTCGGTCAAGGTGACTTGCTTTGGCCATTGAGACAACAGCAACTACGTGAAAAGTGCTCCTGGGTCCTGCTACCATGCAAACAAGCCTGGGTGAGCCTGCCAGATGCTGAAGCGCCACGTGGAGAGTAGCCGTAGTCAGCAGATGCCTTAGCTGAGGCCTTCACAAGTCGGCCAGCGCCACCTGCAATGCACCAGCTCACCTCTAAGTTTTGAGGTGATGCAGCGAAAACTAAGTCATAGTATCTATCTTTCCCTCATTCACACACACCGCTCTATCTACAAGAAGAGTTCCATTCTTTGGGAACCGAAGTTCAAATTCAACTTATAGGTAATGGATACCTTCTAAGTTTCCAGCTTTTTACTAGGTACTAAATACCTAGGTACTTTTCCTAGGTACTTTTTACTAGGTACTTTCACATGAAGTTCGCATCCCAATGTCACGGCCACCGTGTACATAAGCACGAGGGAAGAACATGTGCCCTTGTTAGGCACCTACCAAGTGCCAGACAAGGGACTATTTCATGTAATGCTCGAGTCTTTTGGGGCCTTTATTATTATTTCCACCTTCTAGGTGAGAAATTTGCTGAAGATTTCAGGGCCGGTTACCATCAAGGAGGGAACGCAAACCCTCACCATCAGGCCTCAAGTGTGGTTCGCTGCATCTCATGTTGCAGATGCTCTAAAAACAGAATGAAAATTCCTCACATGTCAGAGCTGCCACTAACTTGAGCGCAGAAAGAGCAGGGGAACGGAATCTTCCCAGTAACCTTATCTCCGCAGTGTCCTTTCAGCACTCCGGAGACGGCAGCCTGTCGGCGCCCAGAGCGAAGGGAACCATTCCAAGCTGATTAAAGGCAACCTGCTCCCCAGGGCTCCGGCGGCCGACGGGCTTTTTGTCCCCATGTGCGCTGGGGCCTCTTTTCAGGTGTATCTCAAGAAATGAAGACGTTCGGTTGAATGATAATGCCAGAAACCTGAAGCCATAGGGAGAGCAGAAAAGTCAAACTCTGAAAACAGCCGCGTCTTGCTCTGATTCTTTTATCTGATGGAGGAAAGGCATGAATTCCCGTGCCGGGACTGGCCCATTTCTCTTTGTAAGCAGCATCTGGCCGGCGAAATGGACCATCTGTCTAGGCCCACGGACAATGGGGTGGATTCATAAGTGCAACTGTAGCTCATATTTGCTTCCCTTTGAAAAAATGCTAGGTAAAAGCAGAAGGACCCAGGTGTCCATCAACGGGTGAATAAATAAATAAAACGTGGTGTACACACTCAGTGGAGTATCATTCAGCAATAAAATGGAATGAAATACCGATTCAAGGTACAATGTGGGTGAACCTCAAAAACATCATGTCAAATGAAAGAAGCCAGTCACGAAAGACCACCAACAGGATTCTATGACTATTTCTATGAAATGTGCAGAATAAGCAAATCTGTAGAGACTGGTTAGTGGTTGCCTGGGGCTACGGGGTTGGGGTGAGGAAGCGGGATGGCGAGTGACTGCTAAAGGATGTGAAGTTTCTTCTGGGAGTGATCAACATGTCCTAAAACTAGATTGCAAACAAAATAGGCTATATCCACACAATGGAATATTATTCAGCCACGAAAAGGAACAATGTGCTGATATATGCTACAAAATGGATAAACCTTGAAAACCTTAAACTGATGAAAGAAGCCAGACACAAAGGCCACACTTTGCATGGCCCCGTTTACATAAAACGTCCAGAACAGGCCAGCCTGAAGGCACAGAAAGCCGATTACTGGCTGCTGGAGGCGAGGGCAGCGGGGAGTCAGAAGCAACTGCCACCAGGGCTGTGGTGTCTTTGGGCGGGTGTGTGTGTGTGATGAGAATGCCTGGAATTCGGCAGTGGTCAGGGTGGCACGACCTTGTTAATACACTGAAATCCACAGAATTGTAACTTAAAATGGTGAGTTTTATGATGTGTGGATTATGTTGCAATTTTAAAATAATAAATTTTTAAAAACTGGATTATGGTGATGGTTGTATAACTCTATAAATACACTAAAAAACCACTGACTTGTATTTATTTTTTATTTTTGGTGGGGTTTTTTTTTTTGCATTTCAATAAGTTGATTGAAATGTATATCCCTTAGTACCAAACATAATGGTAGTTGGTTAGGTTACTTCTGCCAACTCAAAATTAACATGGGTAAAATCAAAATATTGCAGTAGATCTGCCTTTTGGGAAAATTGAAAAGTTACCTACAAAACACTGTTTACAAAAGTATAAGATATACTGTGGTTTTGGTTTATTTTATATTTACCCATACCATGATATTGAAATTGGGTGCAGCCATCCTGGATACAATTCACTGAGTGACCATTTAAAACCCTCCTAACACTGTGCATCTCCTTATATGCACAGATTTCACAGAACATTCTAGACAACACCTCAGCAACCTTGTGACGATGAACACATGCTTGCTTAAGACTTCCTGTTGGCACAGTGGGGGAAATTAGTGGAAGTATAGTCTCTTCATTTTAGACAAAATTCTAAGTTAGAAGCAATGGCAGTTTTATAAAAACAGTTCTCAGTAACAACTTCCGGAGTGTTAAATCACGGAATTGCACACTTAAGATGAGTGAATTATATGGTATGCAAACATGTATCAATAACTGACTTAAAAAATAGCAGGACCTTATTTCTCTTCTAGTTCTTTTATTTCTGGATTCACCCGGGCTGTAACATAACGCCAAGGCCACCATAACTGGGAAGGGGCTGGGCCGAAGTCTGAAACCTATCTTTCCCTTTGGAACGACCATCTCTTAGACATTAAACTCGACACCCTTCCCCTTCAAACATTCATTTTTAAGACCGTCACTAAGTGGACTGCAATGGTCAACCCACTCTCCCCTGAATTTCTCCAAAAGTAACTCTCTTCTACCTCACTAGTAATGAATTCTGTTTAAACTATAACACTGACCACAGCCTGCATTTCCTTCTCAGTTGCACACGAGAATATCTGCCAGAGAAAACCTTGAGTAATCCCGCAAAACCTTTTTTCTTCCTTGGGATAGTATGCTTTGTCATACAGTTGCTTTTCTTTTGTTTTTCCAGACAACATTTATGATGTGCGTGTGGGTTTGGGTTTTGGTGTTGTTACTGGGAGCCTGCACGTATTAACTCACTTAGTTACACAAGTTATTCTTCGAGCTTCAGTGTGCAGCCATACTGCTCCTTTGAATGTTCTTCGAAACCACGAAGAATTACTGGAATCGTAAGTCACAAAACCCCCTGGAGCCCGACTGAAATAACTAGTTAACCAGTCTGGGTAAGTGCCTCTCTGTAAACTGGCTTGGCTTCCGGGCAGCGGTACCCGGGCTCTCGAAGGCTGGTGAACCATCACGTACGCAAAGAGATGCAAATCCCAGTGTCACAGGGTCGCCAGCTGGAGGGAGAGAGGCAGCACGCCTAAGAAGATACGAAAGGCTTATGCAAGTGAATAATCCATGCCTTTGCTACTTCAACAATTCCCTCACTGGTCTCACCTTTTCTGGTCCTTTCAGATTCCAAATCATCCAACCGACTCTTCCAAAAAGAAACTCTTTGTTGTATCACTTTTCTGATAAACTGTCTTCACACTACACCATTACCAGCAGAAGGAGGCGCAGACTCCTTCCTTCGGCATTCAGAGTTCTCCAGTATCTGGTCAACATCCACTTCAGTCAAACAGAATAGTCAATGTTTTTTTCTACATTTCTGACATGGTATCCACCTGAGTGACTCCTCCCCTGGCCTTTCTGTATATCCACGTATTTGCTTCCTTTTGTACAAATCCTTTAACACTTTTCCATATGACTAACCCAGCATTTGGCCGGGAGAACATTACCTTCGTATGCGGAGGTCCGTCGGCCTTAACTAAGGTACAGCGTCAGTGAACACCACTATCTGAAGCACCCAGGCGGTGCTCCCTCCACGCAACAAATCAGAAAGAACAGGTACAGCACAGTCGACACTCCACAAATATTAGACAGTGGGCATAACAACTGTCATTTTTCCCTTTTAACCTACAAACTCTTAGTCAGCAGTGAAAGTCCCACTTCATTTTTGGACAGTTAGTCACACAGTAATGACACACAGTGATTGCCTAATAAATACTTCTTGGTTTGTATGACATTATTATTATTAACAAATACTGTGTCGAGTGATATTTTTTTTAGAACACCTAAGAGGACCAGCTACTTTCTTTTATAGATACATTTAAGTTTATCAAAATGCATCTCCATTTCTAGCAGAACAAGAAGAGTAAGCAGGTCAAAACAGCGTGCAGGGGGGGGTCCCACCTTTTGGGGTCTCTGGGCCACACTGGAAGAAGAAGAATTGTTTCAGGCCACACATTAAAGACACAAACACTAACGAAAACTGATGAGCAAAGAAAGGTTTTAAGTAAATGCACGATTTTGTGCTGGGCCGCATGCACAGCCATCCTGGCCACACATGGCCCTTGGGCGGGGGCTTGGACACCCCTGGGAGCAACAGAGAAATACGTTTCCCTAACTGACTGAAGCAGATTGATCTGCCTCTTAGGCATAAGAACCAGAGTGTATCTTTTGGGACTCACCTTCCTTTGCTCTCTGTTACTATCACATACTGCCCTCTCTTGGCTCGCCTTTGCCAACGGACCTATGACGGAGCACATCATCGCCCCCCAAACGCAGGTCTGGGGCCTTTCCCCCAAGTCACACTGAGATCTGGAACTTGCGTGCCCTGACATGTGGTCTGGCAGGGTGCTCTGAATGAATTTTCAGGCACCAAGAGTCTGCGCTTTTTGGCTCATCCCAAAAGAATCAAGAATGTTAATGGTTTCCAAAGATAAAAGTGGGTCCAACATCTGGACACCATTAGAAAAACTGGGCACAAATTAGGACCCAGTCTCCACTCTGGCACGGTGGCCTTGGATTCTTCGTGCAACTGTGAGAAAAGTCTGAGAACCAAGAGGCCTGCTCTTCCACCGTCAGTCTCACCCAGGAGGGCGCTTTTGACATGCATCCGGTGAGTCACAGCGACTATCTCTCAGGAATGGGAAAAATTCCGGGCGGTCGTACATTCCGCGGCATTGAGATAAGAGTTTGGAACTACAAAGGCAGGCTCCTGTGGATCCACAGTCTAGCCTTCTTTAAAATCCACCATCTTGTATTCTGAGCTGTTTAACAGATCCTCAGAACATCTATCATCTCACTGACGAGGAATGTGAAACACACACACACACACACACACACATACACACACACAATATCTCGCTTTCCCTCTCTCTCCTCAGCACGTTTTAAAAACATCACTGAAGCCGACAACTGACCTGCCTTTACATGGACCACTCCCATGCCGGTGCTCAGACACAGAGCTGGCCTTCACAGAACGCCCCTGATCCCCAGAGTAAAAGCTACCAGCTAACTAGCCAGAGAAAAGGAGTCAGGTTGCTGAAAAGCAGCCCTGGTTCAAGGAGATGTTAGGTCCACTGAAAACGCCACTGCTAAGTATCTTCCATGGACTATTTCGTATCATCCTCACAGCCCTACAAAGGAGGGTCTTTCATGCCCCTTTTTTCCAGAGTAGAAAACTGGGGACTCAGAGAAAGGAAGGAACTGGCCCCGTCTGACTCAGTCTCAAAGACTCTGAGCCAAGTTGCAACCCAAATTACTGACTCCACAAATTACTCTTCTTTCCTTCTTTTTCCTTCTCTTGCTCTCACCCAGAGATGGGATTCTAACAAAGCTGGAGTTTTAAGTTTTAGCTTCGGTAGGCATACCTACACTATCTGGGACTCTCATATGCTGCTGACTGTGAGTGGCAGGGATAGACGACCACTTAATATTGTCTGATGACAGCTTTAAACGTCTCGGGGATCAGACCCCAGACAGTAGGCCTATTGTGGTAAGAGCAGTGTTAAAATACCTGCAGTCCTGTACATTCTGCTCCCTGTCCTCGCAAGCGCTGTCGTCCGAGGCCGAGGGAACGGGCAGACAGCACACAAGGGCGGCAGTGTTACAACGGCCCCCTTCACACGGCTGCCGGCGGAAAGACGCTAGGCCGGGAGTCAAGAATTTCCATCTCCCGCAGCTCCGACACTAGTATCTGATGGACGGTGGTGAAATGAAAGCGCTCCAACTAGAGCCTGAACTTTGGTTTTCCACACGAGGAAACTCACAGCCGACAACAGGCGTCTCCACGGGACCTGGGGAACCACCTGTCTGGGGAACCACCGCTGCAGGCCTTTGTACCCAGTGACACCCTCCAGTGCCCCACCTAAGGCACGCTTCTGAGCTGCTGTAACCCAATGATGCCACGACGCTTTCAGACGCTGCTTCAAAAAGATTCATGTAGCAATGGCTCTGGAGTAAACACTAGAAACGTACGAACGCAGTGCAAGTTTTAAAGGAAACCATCTACTCACTCCCCTTAGTTCACGGAAAGGCTGTGGGTCCATGGAAACCACCTGTCGGTTCCGTCACCCCTCGGCCCCGCAGGCCCGGAGTCAGGAGGGGGACTGGCTGCTGGGGCATCTCTCTCTTGGGAATGCGGTCAGGACAAGGCCATGGCATCACACAGCCAACGAGCCCAGGGAGGGAGAACCACGTGTCCGATCTTTAGTGGGTGGGGCGCACGTTATCTTAAGCCACACCGTCCTGGGGCGCCTGTCACCTCCTCCTTGAGGCCACGGCCTGTAACTGCCAACCTGGGAACCCACACGCATCGGGCTCTCTCAGGTGCTCCGAGACCTTTCTGTTATCGCTGCCTCTGCAAAAACCTTTTTTTTGGCTTTCAAATACACTTCATACATACAGTATTATTAAAGCATATGCTCTTTTAGCAAAAGATATGCTTTAAGCTTGGACTCCTTCTATATTTGTGGTACAGAACTAGAAGCTGTTGTTTTAGCTCCTAAATATCAATGTCCTATTTGATAATGATCAATAAAACACAGGAGACATTCTTTTAAAACCATTCTTCTGCATATTAAGACACTCCAACAAAACCCATATATATTTAATATAAAATGCACTGGTGACAATACCTATAAAGTTTCCTTATTTTCACAGCACTAATAGTATTCCATGCCCAATACTCTCAATGACATATAGAAACACTAATTAACACATTTCTAAATATGCTTGATTTTCTGAAGCACATATTTGTATCAATATTAATCAAAGAAATAATACCTGAATCAGTTAGTAAAAACCAACAACCTCAAGGTATCATTTTATTAGGAAACTCTCAAGTGAAACTCTTTCAGTTTGCACACTATCCCAAATTGAGACATATTTCTAAAAATGTCCCTCCATCCAACTGGCTAGCTAACTCATAAAACCCGCCTGTTCATCGTCACATGGTGGGCATTGGTAACGTGGAATGTCAGGGCCAGAAACGGTATTACTGCCGTGCCGTGACACGAGTGTCCCAAGAAAACACCAGGGAGAAGATGCCACACAGACCACATTCTCTAACCACGATTCTCTGACACTGAAATGTGAAAGTAAGTGGTTTTTAAAAAGCACTGCTGAATAATTCATGGGTTAAAAAAGAAATATAAATATGTAAAAGAGCACAAAGCCCCATAAGTTGGGAAAAAGATTTATAATGCACCATATACAAAACTTACGGGGCGCAGCTAAAACAGAACTTCGAGGAAAAATTACAACATGAACTGAATGCATTAAGAAGGGAAATTAAACACTTAAGGGTTTGACTCAAAAAACAATAAAATTTAACACCAACTTTGGTTAAAAAATGAAATCTCTTACACTAAAAATAAGAGCTTCTTTATCTGATTATGGGCGAGTATCTATACCAAATCCTGCTGCAAAGTCAGGCTTACTGGTAAAAACACTAGGAGAATTTTCTTTCAGGTGAGGAATGCCCACCACCACCTCTACTATTTAAAACCATAGTGGGAGGTCTTGGTAACACTGAAAAATATGTAAGTATAAAGATCAAAAGAAAAATCTCAGATTATAATTCACAAACAATAAGATTGTCTTCATAAAAAAAAACAACTCCAGAAAACCCTGAATAAAACAATCCAAAATAAATCAATTTAACAAAGATCTGAAACGTTTTTGTGGATAAAATCACCAAGTTATCCAAGGACACAAGAAATAAGCCAAACAGATGAAAAGATAAACCACGTTCAAGAGCAGAAAGGACTACCATCATACAGATGGCAGATCTACCTAATTAATCTATGTACTCAGTGCAACTCAGTCAAAATCCCCGTGCTATTTTGTGAAATTCGATACACTGTTGCTAAAAATTACAGGGAAGAATCATGACCTAAATTTCAAGCAGTAAACTGTGGGAAAGGAGATTTGTTTTAGACTGACAGTCAGAGGGGGTCTGCAGAGACAACAGAACCAGTCACCTGCGTGGGAGGAGAGGAGTCTTTCGGGTGGAGAAAATAAAGGTAGCTAACTATGGCTCACACTGTCAACAAAAACATATTTCTGACATGTTCAATAAAGTCTTAATGTGAAAAGTAAAACTTTACAACTTAATAGAAAACATCTATGAGACCATTTTTCAGACACCTGGGCAGCAAAGAATTTCTTACAGGAGGCGCAGAAAGCAAACTGTAAAAAAGATTCAGATAAATGTGACTTCGTGAAAATGGAAGTTACTTTCTAAGAAAAGACCGTGCAAAATTAAAAGTACAAGTCACAAGCTGAGAGGAAATATTTACAATGCATATAATGGCAAAAATAAAGAACTTCCACAAGTCAATTTTAAAAAGGGGTGGGGGAAGCTATTTCCAAAGAAAACACTAGACTCTTGTGTAGGCCAACGTGGAGAATCAGACGGAAACCAAAGAGGCCAGGCCACAAAAGCTATCAGCTGTTGTTAATAATATTTATTTTGATATGTAAAATAACTTTCCCCAAGTCAGTTCTGCACAAGAATCTGAAGTTTCATTTTTTAAATTTATTCAATTACGTGGTTAGGGTCATTTTAGCTGATGACAGTTTCAAAACTAGATGCACAGTACCACGATGCAGAAAGAGCATATCAATTCTGGTTAAGAATTCTGAGAAATCTGGGAAGAGGGAGGGAAAGTTGAAACTATTCCACAGGTTTTGGCTGACTTCGGTTTTATTTGAACTTGGCCAAGTGTGAGGTATCAAAACTCCTGCCTAAATAAAATAAAGACATTGCCCTAGTGTTGCTGTGCTTACTTAAAATAGATTTAAAAATAAATAATGGTCTTAATCTTGAATAAATCCTACCATAAAAGGGAGATTTGTGAACACAAATGGGAACACAATGTTAACTCATAACCTATGACAGAGCTCCCTCTGCTGGCCAGGGGAAATACAACTATCCTAACACTGACAGAACCTCTCGTGTCACTTTGGGAACAAGTCCTTCTGTTCTTGGGGGTTGAATAAAGTTCTTCTATAGCTCTTATAAAAAAAACCCACTTACATAAACAAATAGCAGAAGCCTTTCAACATCTCCAAACTGATATTTTATCCAGACATGTGTTTTCAAAGCAGTGTGGGCCATGGTTTAACTCCATGGTTCTTACAGGTGCTCTGGAGGTGTCATATAAAGCAATCGTATCTCAGCCCACTCGAATCTCCCTCCAACTGCAATCTGACTCTACTGTAGACGCAGGTATCCACAACAGAAACATGCTCCCTCATGCAACAACATCGCTGCCCTGTCAACAGAGGCGGGCCCCCTGTGAAAATCATCTGCTCTGTGCTTCTGGAAATCCCCGGGAAACAGGTACGGCGGCCAGTTATTCGAATAACCGGCAAGGAGAGCTATGTCAGGTGGGCCGAGGCTCGCCCACGTGGGACCCGCAACACGAACACGAGCCCTGGCCCCGTCCCTCAACAACTTAATACGGGGGCTCTGCTGAGGGGCAGTATAATGCAGGTTGCAGCAAAAGTAGGTTTACAGTTGTTTGTATGAAAAGTAATATGATAATTCATATATAATAACACAAGAATAAATTCTGTATTTCACATACTCACAATTGTAAACCTATTTTCCCCCCACCCTGTAGAGAACTGAAGTTTTGATCAGTTAAAATTGGTGAAAATAAATAGCTTTCAACCAGTGCCTTCTTTGAACTTCTGGGAAATGTTTAATCCTTGAAAATTAAAATTATAACTGTTATCCTTTATTTAACTTAAGAAAAGACATACATACCACTAAAGCCATTTGCATTAGTTTCATAGAATGTAATTTTAGTTTACAATTAAAAAAAAACTTTAACATGAAAACAAAAAGATTCTTGCATTAATAATTTCTGTTTGGGAACTTCTCTGAATTTTTTGATACACGCTGACAACTGACTATATTTTACAGATTTTTAAAAAAATTTATTTGTCACCCTGGCTGGTATGGCTCAGTGGACTGAGCGCCAACCTGCAAACTAAAGGGTCACTGGTTCGATACCCAGTCAGGGCATGTGCCTGGGCTGCGGGCCAGGTCCCCAGTGGGGGGCATGTGAGAGGCAACCATATATTGATGTTTCTCTCTCTTCTCCCTCCTTTCCCCTCTCTCTAAAAATAAATAAATGAAATCTTTAAAAAAATTCATTTGTCTGAGAAAAGTTAGATATTTCATTTGTCTCTATCCTCATTTGTTGTATTGAAAATTATGTCATTTGTTGTATTGAAAATTATGTCAATGGTATCATACCACTATTAATGCACTGTTAAAAAAAAGAAAGGAGTTCACCCTTACTCCAACGAAGAACTCCTATTCTTGACTTTATGCCTGCATAGCTCCTATACTGCAGTAAGCTGTCCAGATACTCTGTTTTCTGACTATTTTCCACTTAGACGCGTATGCATTTCTCATGTTGCTGTATAGTCCTTTTTTACATTTAGCACACTTAACAGTGTCTTCTAATCATTTCTCCATTGCTGGGCATTTTGGTTGTTTCTGATTTTCCACTATTATGAATAACTCTGCAGGGACCATCTACATATAAAATGTTCCTTCTTTTTAGCATTCCCTGGGAAAATTTCCAGAAGTATTTGAAGAATTTCATGGATAGTATTAGTTGTGAGTTATATGGTTTTTATAAAACATGTGGACTATTACAGCTATAAGGGACGAGGAAAATTCTTTAATAATTCTTTAACTTCATGACCCAGCCATTCCACTTCTGGGAATATATTCGAAGAAACCTGAAACACTGATTGGAAAGAATACATGCACCTCTGTGTTCACTGCGGCATCATTCACTATAGCAGCGACCTGGAAGCAGCCCGCGTGCCCGTCAGCAGGCAAGCGGATAACACAGCTGTAGCACATTGCACAGGGGAACACTGCTCGGCTATACAAGAAAGGAAATCCCACCTTTGGTGACAACATGCATGGGCCCAGAGGGCATCATGCTAAGTGAAATAAGCCAGTCAGAGAAAGACAAATACTGTACGATTTCACTGATATGTGGAATCTGATGAACAAAATAAACATACAAAGTAGGAACAGACTCACAGATACAAAAACAGACTGACAGCTGTCAGAGGGGCGGGGGTAGGGGCGGGGTGAAAAAGGTGAAGGGGTTAAGCAAAAACAAAAACAAAAAACCTCATAGACACAGATACCAGTGTGGTGACTGCCAGAGGGAAAGGGGGTGGGGGGAGGGAGGAGAGGGTAAAGGGGGATAAACGGTGATGGAAGGAGACCTGATTTTGGGTGGTGAACACACAATACAGTATACACATGATGGATTCTAGAATGTACACTTGAAACCTATATAATTTTATCAACCAATGTCACCCCCAATAAAGTCAATAACATTTTCTTTAAATAATAATAATTCCTTAATGTTACTGATTAGGGCACAGAGGCCCTACAAGGAAAGTGAATTATCCAATGCAACACAGACAGCATCTGAGTCAGACTTAGTCTAACAGTCTCCTTTAAATGTTTAAAATCAATTCTGAAGAAATGATATGGTGCCTGAGGTTTGCTCTAAGCTATTTCAGCTTGTTTCTTTCCTTGCGGGGGGAGGGGGGACTGAAATATGATGGGCAGTGAGTTCATCATTTTTGAGACTGGGAGATAGGTCCATGGAGTCATGATATGATTCTGTGCTTTAGTTTTCTGTAATGAAAAGTTGAAATAACCCTGAAAACACGAAGGGGTGGAGATCTCAAAATAAGTGGTAAATCTATCAAACTTGCGACTTAAAAGCTGCATTGTAAGACCTGTGGCAGACTGTTTGTGAACTGAGTATATTTAATATCACTCAGCAGTGACTGCTGAGGTCTTTAAATGTTTTTTCATCATGACTATAATAAAAGATGCATGTTTCTCATTAGGTATGCTAAAACGATCCAAGCTCAGACGCTGAACAAACAACCCACTGAATTAATTAGCACTTGAAATATGAAAATTACATTTGGAGCAAATGTAATTACATTTGGAGCAAATGTAATTTTAAAGAATTAATTCTTTAAATTAAAAAAAGGCAGATTTTCCATTACACGTGGATGCACACATTTACGCATCAGCCTCAATATATTGCACGGTGATTATAATCATCTGCATAATTAATTCAAACAAAGATATGGCACTCAGAAGCAAAAGACCAGAGGTCAGCAGCTTATTGTGGAAAAACAAACCTTCCCAGTAAATCACATGGGCGACTTAAAAAAAAAAAAAGAATTACTGCCAAACAAACCTTCCTAACAAATCACATGAACTACTTAAAAAAAAAAAAAAAGAAAATAATTGAGTTCAAAGCATTCACTTGGTAAGTTATGCAGCCCCAGACACAGTTTACCTAGGGAGCTCCAGTCCCGAGTTAGGGGGTGGAACGTGCCGAAGAGCACAATGCAATGCTAACGTCAAGGGACTAGCAGGGAGTGACAAATGCTGCTTCGTAAATATCCAGTTTGAAGGCCACAAAAAGCAGTGAGAGAAGGAAAGAAAAAAAGGATTCTAAAGGCAATGCATAGTTTGAAGTGCTAATTTACAGGATGCACTATGACACCAGCAGTGTTTTTGGTGGGATTTTTGTTTGCCAATAAATGCTAGAAAATAAATTTAAATATCTATAATCCTGTCAATCATAATAGCTACTTCTAATATTTGGTTTATTTCTCTCTCGCTCTTTTGTTGTCGTTTTTTAATTTTTATTTTTTTTATTTTATTTTTTTTATAACTATGGTTTTCAAGTTACAGTTTTTTTTTTAATATTTTATTTATTTATTTTTAGGGAGGGAAGGGAGGGAGTGGGAGAGAGAAAGAGAGAGAGAGAGAGAGATCAATGTGCGGTTGCTGGGGGTTATGGCCTGCAACCCAGGAATGTACCCTGGCTGGGAATCGAACCTGGGACACTTTGGTTCCCAGCCCGCGCTCAATCCACTGAGCTACGCCAGTCAGGGCTTATTTTTATTTTTTTATTTTTTTAGAGCAAGGGGAAGGGAGGGAGAAAGAGAGGGAGAAAACATCAATGTGTGGTTGCCCCTTATGTGCCCCCTACTGGGGACCTGGCCTGCAACCTAGGCATGTGCCCTGGCTGGGAATCAAACCTGGGACCCTCTGGTTTGCAGGCTGGTACTCAATTCACTGAACCACACCAGCCAGAAAAGTCTTTTTGCTATATATATATATTAATATATGTTAATTTACTTTTTTCCTTTTGTAAATTTTGACGACTCCTTTTATCGCTCAACAATGTATCCTAAGTATTTTTCACCAAACAGGATTTTTACATAGTGTAGTATTCCATCCTATGGTCGTATCATAATTTATTTGACCAAACATCTCCACTAAATATTTAACATACCCCGGGGGGGGGGGTTTTGTTTGTTTTTTATAATTTTAAGTAACATGTTTGAAAAAAATTCTTGAATATAATTTGCTTATATCTTCAATTATTTTCTTGGACCAGATTCCTAGAAGTGGAATTTACTGGGTCAAAGGTCTGAACTCTTTAAACTCCTGATCAATACTGCATTCCAGAAAGGTTACACAATGCACATCTCCATCAACTATATTACTACTACTCTTCCCCATCTTTGTGATTCTGATCGGATGGGATCGGAAGATCAGGGGCCAACCACCAATGAGGAGCCTTGGCCCCCAACAAAACAAGAGTAAAACCTTTCCCCTTCAGAAACAAAGGGCTGATCACAAATACGAACACCCGAAAGGTGAGAACCAGCGCGCTCTGCCTGTCCCAGCCCCAGCAGACCAGCAGCGGTTCCCCTGAACTCGCCGGCCGTTCTCGTACCCCCAGGAATGTGTGGAAACACGGTTTCCCCTGCCGGTTTCCCCTGCCGGAACATCTCCAACCCACCACCCACTCACCAGCCTGCCTGCCTTTTTCCTTCAGGGGTTTTCCAGTGACCCTCAGTCTAACTTAAACATTCTCCCACTCTGCTTCGACAACAGCCCGCATTACCTCTATTTCAGAACTCATTTCATACATGGGAATATAACTAATGGTCTGTCCCTCACGCTAGACAGGGAGTTCCTCCAGGGCAAGAACTGTGTCTTCACTCCCTGCAGTACTCTCAGCAGCTACCGAAGTACCTGGGATACAATCCGCACGGAAGAAAAACTTCTTAAATGAATTATCATTGGCAAAGCAAAGCGTCTAGGGCAGGGGTTCGAGAACTTTTTCTGTCTGTAAAGGACCAGACAGCAAAAATTTCTGGCTTTGGAAGCCACGTGGCCTCAGTCACAAATACTCAACTCTGCTTTGTAGCACAAAAGTAGTCATAGACAATATGTAAATGAATGGACGTGGCCATGTTCCAGTAAAACTTTATTGTCTCAACCAGGTGGCAGGCCAGGTTTGGGATGTGGATCATAGTTCGCCAATCCCTGGTTTAGAGGAAGAAACTGTAAATTTTAGAAAAGGAAGAAAAAAGCCCTGACTGGTATGGCTCAGTGGATTGAGTGATGGCCTGAGAACCAAAGGGTCGCCGGCTCAATTCCCAGTCAGGGCACATGCCAGGGTTGTGGGCCGGGTCACCTTGTAGGGGGTGTGAGAGAAGCAACCACACATTGATGTTTCTCTCTTTCTCTCCCCCTCTCTCTAAAAATAAACACATACAATGTTTAAAACAAAAAAAAAAAGGAAGGGAAAAAGATAATGATGAAAAGATCGTAAGAGATTTAAATGTTTAAACCTGTGTAAAATTTAGGCTTTACTTATACAACTCAATTATCATCACTCCGTACTCTCAAATTCCTTTTCTCTGTGACTTGGTCTGCAATGCAGAGCGAAGGGAAGAAGGGAAACAACTGAAACAGGCAGGAGAGGGCGCACCCCAACGAGAGCTGCACACAGGTGTTAGTTAGGCCTTAGCCATAGGCATAAAAGGATCAGCAGGATGAGAAGTGGAGATGGGCTCAACCTGGAAGGAATTTGATGGGACTTTTACATCTGTGCAATCATTCTGAATAGACTAAGTATTGGTAAACCTGGGGGAGACACACAGAACATTACGAAAACAGGCTAAAGATATGCAGAGTCAACAGCTCAGAATTATGCATCAAAACAATGCATGTGCTTGCCTGCACCGATCCAGGAAAAGGAGGCAAAAATGACATCATGCAATGAGAGAATGGCCATTCAGGTTCAAAAGCAAGTCCCTTCTAATTGCTGATGCTTCCTGCCTCTGACTCCACGTGTCAGCCTTCCCCTCCCCAAAGCCGCAGCCTCCCCCGCTCCCTCCAGCGTTCTGGCTGCTTTGCCTGCAGCAGCAGCAGCAGAAAAGGGCCCGGAGAGCCAGCCTGCGTGGACCGCGTGAACCTGTCTTCTCTGGAACGTGCACAGTCCGCCTGAGAAGTGAGTACACTTCATCAGAGCCTTACTTTTCATCGTCCCCTCCTCTTCCTCATCCTCGGCGTTGATCACCATGGTGCCCAGCTGTGACGCCAGCGTGTCATCGTGCTCAATCATGGTATTAGCCCCATCGCCCATGGTGCTGGCCACGCGGACAGTGCCCATCTCGTCACCCGCTGCTCGGACCATCGTGCCAGAATCCAGTTCGTCCTCCTCCTGTAAAAGGGCAAAATCTCAGACTGGGGCTGATCTGATCAGAAGCGAGTGTTCTGAACTGCTATTACTCATCTTGGGGCAAGTATTTCTGGATTTGACATTTATTCAGGTTCTAAGCCCACTTGGTAGAACTGAGAGCACTCTTATTCATCCAAAGAACGTAAATTCACCCATGTGAGAGCAGCACACCTCACCCTAAAGGACCTTCTCCCTCTCCCCTTCTCAATGGAGCTTTGCGACACAGACCTAAGGAGCTGAGACGCACGCCCTTGGACTCTCAGGGTTGTCAAGGAGTCTGGCAGTGTCAAATCTACATATTTAGTACGAACCCTAGACTCCCCAAAAGGACACGGAAAAACCAAGTCTCAGGCCTGAGCATTCTCTTTCCCAAATAACAAATTACATTGAATGAAAACTAAAAATTGCAAGTGTCTCAGGAAGCGTCATGGGAAGAGCAAGCGAGGACGGGACAGTCACGCAAGAGGAGTCTCCAGCTCCCGGCTGATCCAACCTCCACGCGTCCGGCCTGGCTTGGCAACCGTGAAATAAGAAACGTTCTCGCCTGAGGCCCACGGCCAGGCCTGCCACTCACCGAGTTCTCTTCATCGTCCTGGTCCGCCTCCCGCTGCTGGGCTTCCTGGCGTTTCAGCTTCACGTCCATGGCCTCGTTAATTAAGTCCCGCAGTATCGGCACTCCTTTGGCGCTCTTCACAAATGGGTGCTGAAACAAGAAAGGGGGCGACGCTGGCTGGGACAGTGTATGGGCGACGGTGCCAAACAGTGCCTGGCACACTGTAGCTACTTGATAATAGCTGTCGAGTCAGCCAATGAATTTCATCTTTCTCATTGGTCTCTGGACAACGGCTAAACCACACTCACTTTACAAGAGGGCAGATGCACATTCTGGCTTTGCCCGCCTTGTCTGGCCTGGCTGGCACTGCCTCCCCCTCTTTCTCTGCCAAATCTAGAGATTCTCAACAGGGTGCAGCCACCCCGGGGAGGAAGTTGTACAGTGTTGGGAGCTTGTAGTGACAATGTTGGGAGAACACGAACAGCACGGGAAGAGAGGCAGGGACGCCACACTCGGGCACAACAATAAGCTCGAGCACATTCCGCACATCTTTTAATGTCTCAGAACACACGCGCCTTCTGATAAATAATGCTGGAAACTTTTCCAAGAGATAAGCAAACGGTCTCGTAATCTGGGAGGTGAGTCTGGAGTAGGGGCTTAAAGGGAATAAATCATTTTTATTTATTCACTCAGTTTAGAAATCACTGAGTAATTTACTCACCCTGCTTATTCTTTCTATTCAATGTGCTACAGTGTTTCCAACTATGTATTTAGGTAAAAATGAATTCAATGTAAAGGTGAAGTTACTGCAGAAGTACCACAAACATTGTAATAGATGTAGGCTCAAATATTCAATCAGCAAACACTGGAAACATAGGAATATTGCTGGGTTTCATTTATAAAAATGAAGTTTTTAAATATTGATAGCACTTTACAGTTGTTTGAAGCACAATGTAAGAAATCTATGCTGTGAAAGTTACATATAGAAATTCTTCACGGGGGTTGGGGGGCGGTTGCTTATAGCCTTCCAAACTCATTCTGATACTGTCCCCAGTGTTTCTCTTTGTAATCCATTCTCTGTTCCCCACGACCTATTGAAGGCTGTGGTCTCCAGGTTCTTTGTAAATACTCTATGGATTGCAAACATACCTCACCGGGGGGGCAGGGTCACAATGCAGCAGATGTCTTTTCCATGAGACTTTATCAACACCCCAGGCAGGCAGGAAAAGAATTTTGCCACTACACTTGGAAATAAGACCCAGTTGTTTGCAAGAATATCGTATTTCCTGTTCCCTCTACTTAGAAAACCTATAAAATCATTTCCCTCCTTCATCATATACAAAAAGTCTGGGCTGCTATTACTTAGTATTAGTTTTATGCAAGTGTCCGCCCTTCATATTCCCACATTTCGTGAATGGAATGGTTTCTGTCCTCTTTACTGCTCTTAAATCTAAATTCCTTCATGATGACAGGTACAGGTCTCTACTTCATTATGTCTGTAAGTTGAGTAAAGCTGAAGCATTTCTATATTGACAAATATATTATTTCATTATAAATTATTATCTTTACATGTCTCTGTTGTACCACAGACATTATACTGATTCTTTTAAAATTACGGACACTAATAGATTTATCACCTATGAGTTTCAGTCCAGGAGAGTAATGAGTGTTAAAAAATACATGCATATATATGGCAAAGTCTGTCTGGAAACAGTCCAGCCATTGTTAACATCACAGGAATGGTTTGTGTGACCTCAATGTAACCTGGCAACCAAGGAGAGTGGACTGGGATGCGCATGTGTGAACACTGACAACTTCACTGTACTAGTCAGTGGGGGTGGCAGACGCTGTAGAGTGAGCACGTGTACTGTGTGGCCATCGCATTGAGAATAACTAAGCGAGTAGAACAACAAATCTGCATCAAATTTTGCGTTAAGCTTGAACATTCCTCTGCGGAATCTATATGTATGATTCAGAAGGCCACAGCTATGGGCAAATGGTGATTGGCAGCTGCATCACGACAACGTGCCCAATTCATGTACTACGTCTCATGCAGTTTTTCTGTGAAACACCAAATCACCCAGGTGTCTCAGCCCCCTGTAGCCCAGATTTGGTGCCCTCTGACTTCTGGCCTTTCCCAAAACTAAGACCACCTTTGAAAGGAAGAGATTTCAGACTGCTGAAGAGATTCAGAAAACTATAACAGGGCAGCTGATGGAGACTGGGAGAACTGTGTGAGATTAGGGGAACTGGTCCCAAGGTGCCTACTTTGAAGGGGACCAAGGTGTCACTATCCTATGTACAATGTTTTCTGTAGCTTGTATCTTCTTCAATAAATGTCTCTATTTTCCATATTACATGGTTGGATACCTTCTGGACAGACCTCATATATATGGGGTCCGATATGGTTGAAAACCATTGGCCTAGCCCAATAACAGGGAGTATTTGCCAAATCCATATCATACTATCTTTAATACATGTAAATTATTATTCAAAGTTATACATCACTTAACATTCATAACATGTGAGACACTTTATCTCCATTTTATAAATAAAAGAACTAACATAACACAGAAATTATATTACTTGCCTAAGGTCATGAAGCTACTAAATAGGGAGCCCAGATTCGAACCTGGGCCGTCTGAACTCCAGAATCCAAGCTCCTAACCACTAAGCACGCTGCCTGCCAAATGCCACCCATCCTTCAAGGTCCAGGCAACCTCCTGCAGGAAAGCCCTCCTAGTGTCTCCAATCCAAAGCACCTCCTTCCAGCCGGAGCTATAACACCACCTACCACCCATCTCCGTTCTTTGCCAGAACTGGGTAGATCTGATGGCACTCCTGCCTTGGAATCAAAAAGACCTAGGTTCCAATCTCAGCGCCGCTGTTTACCTGCTGAGTGTCCACAGAAGAGCTAACCTGTGTAAGCTTCCACGTCTCACCTATGACAAGGAAATGATCCCACCCCTCCCAGGGTCTGTGTCATCATTTAATGACTCAACACGTGAAAAGCACCCAGCACCCAGCACCCAGCAGGCACTCACAAACTGTCAGCCCCCACCGCTAACCCAGAGAGCCCTCTATTTTCTGGTCACATTGTCTCCTTCAGTGACTTAACACTCTTTTCTAAGTCTTCCCTACTTAGATCCAAGGCTCCCGAGAGGCGGTAAGGTTCGCGCTTCTTTACCGTGTGCAGCAGGTGGGTTAGCGGACTCTCACCTGCAGGAGCTGCGTGGCCGTGGCTCTCTGCTCGGGGCTCTTCACGAGACACTGCTTCACGAAGTCCATGAAGCCATCTGACCACAGCTCCGGCTTCCGGAATGTGGGGGGAGGGTTGGTGGGAATCATGAAGATCGCCTGGTGAAAACAAACAAAAAAAAGGTTTGGTAAAATAAAAGTGATGCTCCAATAAAAATGGAACTAGAAATACATTTGAAGTTCGATAATATAATTTTTCTCTTATCCGCTGAAGAGCCCACCCAAATTCCAACAAAAGTCTAAGTCTTCACAGTAAGACGTACGACTCTCCCTCCCCTCCCTTCCCTCGCCTTCTCCCACATACGTGTTCCTGTCCCCCAAACCTCACAAAACCCACCAAGCTTTTGATTTTTCTTAACCACAGGACACTGCCTTTCAAAGTGAATAGACAAGACCTAAGAGCACCATATCCTGAAGATAAAACCTCAGCCCCAGAGTTGTCACTTTTCCCTCCCCCCAGAGGCTCCCGCCACCCCTGGATGTAAGCAGTGACTCCAAGGAGACCGTGAACCCAGAAGTCCCCGAAGTTACAAGCGATTCATTAACTTCCAAGCAAACCAATTCAACATACTTGAGAAAATAAAAATGGCCTACTACACTGCAATTAGTTAAAAACATAAAAGAAAACTATTACATATTGAGTTTTCAATAAAAGAGCCACAATTTTTTTTAAAAAAGCTATTTGCAATTAAGCTATATTCAGCTTAAATTACTGTTTTTCAATCTAAAAATATAACCAGTAAATCATCCCACCTTCCCCACTTCTGCCCCCCCCCCCCACCGCCCGCCACAAAGAGAGGAGCTTACCTTTAGGTCCATGGATACTTTTTAAATAAACTGTTAAGCCTTTCAATACGACAAGTAATTAACCAGCAAAGGGAAGGAGCTGGGTTGGGAGGTAGGAAAACCATAAAGCCCCTGAGGAAGGGTCGACGGTGAGGGGTCAATGGTGAGGGGTCCTGGGGGTGGGCAAGGCCTGGAAACCCCTTATGGCGCTTCAGTGGAGAGTGTACCTACAGGCCCCTAACACTCCAGAAGCAGACAGAGGTGCGAGAGTACAGAACCTTCAGCTGAAGAGGGTCTGGGGAGCTACCAACCAGTCCTTGAATATTTGAACCCCTGTGAGGGCCAGGCAGGAAAAGGACAACACATGAACCAGCCTGGGTGTTAGCGACATGAGTTCAAAAGAGCAGTCTGCTGTCCTCTGAATACCACTGTAAGTCAAACATTAGAGAAAACACCGCAGTAAGTGACAACCGATACTCGGCAAACGGAACTGCGGAGACTGAACAGGAGGGAAGCCCTTGCCCCATGTAAAGGAGGGGACCGCTGCTCGGCTCCAGTGGATACTGTTATGTTAAAACGTGAGCACGCAAACTGAAAAATCAGACGCTGTACAGGTCACACCAAGCATTCTGTGGCCCACAGCCTGCCTAGGGCTGGTGGTACACAGCTTCCAGAACGAAGAGGAGTAACTCTTACCTGAATTAATTAGAGGCTACAGCTGGCAGAAGTGTCTCAGCTGGAGTCCAGACTGACACTTAGCCATGATATACAATTAATTCATTTATCACTTGGCACCTAACCAAGTATGTCATGTAACTAACTTTCCGGCGATGACAGTAACTAACCAGCCCACGTTTCCCGTCCGTGTCCTTACCCTCATCGGGTGGATGTCGGCGTAGGGGGGCTTGCCTTCAGCCATTTCTATGGCAGTGATCCCCAGCGACCAGATGTCTGCCACGCAGTTGTACCCGATCTCCTGAATCACTTCGGGGGCCATCCAGAACGGTGTCCCTATGACCGTGTTCCGCTTGGCCATGGTGTCCTGAAACAGGAAGGAGAGAGATGAACACTAAGCATTGAAACTGTTAAGAAAAAGAGGCTTTTCCAACAATAAGACATGTCTTCTACTTGAAATACATATAAAAACCATACTCCAGGAATGACCAAGTAAGTCCCAAAAGAAATTCAAATGACCTAGAGACATAAAAGAGTCTCACATAAAAAATAATAATCAATCAAACACTAAAATAAGATGGACAGAAATTAAAAAGATTACTAATAACTAGTGTTGCCAATATACCAGTATTATACTGTTATTCAAGTATAAACCAGTACAACTTTTAGTGGGCGATTTGGCACAATTTATTAAATTTAAATGTCCATATCCTTTGATCCAAATTTATTTCTAGACCTGTATCTTCCGTGTAGGCACCCCAAGATACACAGAGGGGGCAAAGGGTGTTTACAGTTGGGAGTACGTGAAGCCCAGAGTTTATTCCTGTATTTTTGTTCACTATCAGATAATCTTTTCTCTGAACAACTGCACAGCCGCTCTGGCCCCACTCCGCACACGCAAGTTTTGCAGACATAGTTGTAACAGGTGGGGAGAGGGAAGAAAAAGGAAATAACCCAAAGGACCATCTAAAGTTAAAAACAATAAATACCCATACAATGAAATGCCACATTTAAAAAAAAAAGAGATAAATACATTTTTCTGGCATGGAAGAATCATACAAGGTATATTGTGAAGCAAAAAAATTAGGCCGTGAAATTATATATAATATAACCTGTTTTTATAAAAGAAAAGTAATGGAGCAACAACCAATAATAATAAATATTGTTGTTATATGGATAGCAAAAAAACAAAAAGCTCAAATAACGTACACCAAACTACTGCCCTGGCTGGTGTGGACTGAGTGCTGGCCTGTGACCCAAAGGGTCACCAGTTCCCCTGTCAGGACACATACCTGGTTGTGGGCCAGGTCCCCAGCAGGGGGCGTACAAGAGGCAACTACAAATGGATGTTTCTCTCCCTCTCTACTTCCCTTCCCCTCTGTCTAAAAATAAAAAATAAAATCTTAAAAAAAATACATCGAACTATTAACAATTATAGGCAGAAGTTACAATCACTAAAGACTTCTTTCCATCCCATATCCTTCTGTAACACTCTATGGTTTACATGAGCATGTATTACATGTGCAAATGGGAAATTTAAAAAAAGAAAATTATATATGCATATATGTAAATGCACACATATGTACACATATAATTTAAAATATATTTTACATAGTACATACATATATTTTTATGTAATATGCGCACACACACACAAAGTCCTAGTTTAGGGAGTCAAGAGGAATAAACAGATAAAGTACACATGGGCAATTGACTACCTGCATGCTTCCCCAGAGTGGCAAGCCCTAATGAAAGACAGCCTTCCTAGAATTCCTGTATTTTAGGAAAAGAAGGATTTTAAACAACTAAATATGCAAAAGAACTTCCTGTCATCTTCACCCATCTTCCTTCGGAAGCGCCCGTGGCTCACGGTAGGTTCTGTGAGTCAGGAGCGAAGGACAGGTGATACTGTTAAATCGATCTCACTGTGGCAGTCCTATGTAAAAAAATTAACACAGGAACTATCTTACTGCTTAGTCATTTCCTTTGCTCTGAAACTCGAAATCTGCAGGGGTATTTTCTAACGGTGGTAGTCAAAGTTGTTTTCAAGCATTATAACTAGAAACAGGCATTTGGATAACTAGAAATTCTTTGAAAATTAAAAGTGATGAGTAGATACTAAACCAACTAGGTCAACGTAAAATACTAAGTCCAGAAACAGACTAACATGTTCCAGGCAGACTTCAAATTTCAAAAATAATACCAGCTTTAAAAAAGCAAACAGACAAAACGTATCTATATAATCTACCACCCCAGAAAACTGTTGAAGCTATAACTTTGTTGCAACTGTTAGTATACACCTCTCCAGACTGTTTTTATTTTTTCTACATGTATTCCATATACACTTACATATTGTACAAAATCAGATAATTAATGGTAGACTTCCTGTTTTGAAAACTTTTTGTTGCTACGCACCGGTGAGGCAGAAGGCGCACCAAGAGGCTGCATCCTGGCACCACACAAGGACAGTGTTTTCAGTGACTGCCAACTGCTGCCCGCATGTTCAATGAGAAGACACTATGTCTTATTCAAGGAAAGCAGTTTGGATTTAATTTTTCTTCCTTTTAGAAATATAACCATGGGACCCAATATAATTTAAACTTCTACTCTGTCATTTCTTCTTTTAGAGTTTATTTTTTTTATCAAAGTTAACCAAACTTAAACTAG
Source organism: Phyllostomus hastatus (assembly GCF_019186645.2). NCBI lineage: Eukaryota > Metazoa > Chordata > Mammalia > Chiroptera > Phyllostomidae > Phyllostomus > Phyllostomus hastatus. The sequence goes on from NW_025333664.1 coordinate 11,248,794, forward strand.
GGGACCTGAACCCTAGGAAAGAATCTAAAATAACCTACTAGCTCTTTGGTAAGCTATTGGTTATCTTCTATGATTTTTCTTTTTTTTCCCACTAATAAAATTACATCAAATGTTATATTTTAAAAACAAATAAATAAAACAAATTCCTTCTCAGGACACCGCTGAAAGCTACCAGTACAAGGTAACACTCATACTTACCGTTAGTTGCCCAGCTACCCCAAAATCTGCAAGTTTTGCATGTCCTTCTGTATTTAGCAAAATATTTCCAGCCTTGATATCTCGGTGTATTTTTCTCATAAAATGAAGGTATTCCAGTCCCTTAAGCGTTGATTGTAATATCGTAGCTATTTCATCTTCTGTTAACTGAAAAAAAAAAAAATGAGAAATCAAAATTCTGTCAGTGCACATCAGCATATTTGAAAGAGGAAAAAAGAAATCGACCCAAACTCCCTTCCCAGAATATAAACACAAGATCTCATTCAACCTGTAAATGGCATCTGACAACTTGTAATAGCATCACTCCACAGACCACTCCCGAAGTTACGTCCCTGGCCCAGATCTCTCCCCAAACACGACACTCAGGTATCTGCCTACGCAACGTCTCCAATGAATACCTAACAAGTTATCAAAAGCACAGTACATCCAACTCAAATTCTTTATTTCTGCCACCACCCTACCCTCTTCTTACCACACACCCTGCTCTATTCTTCCCTGTCTCCTCTCTTTCAGTAAAAAAAAAGGCAATTTCATTGTTCCAGTTGCTCCAGCCAAAAATCTTGAGGTCATCCTTGGTTTTTCTGTGTCTTCAAAATATATCTAAATATATCCTCTGCAATCACCCTGGTCCAAGCTACTATCATGTCCTGCCTGAACTAGTCTAACAATTTCCTAACTGGTCTCGTTGCTTCTGCCCTTGACCTTCTACAATGTACTTTCCTCACAGAAGCCATAACAAACCTTTCAGAATGTAAGCCAGATCTGCTCAAAACCCCTAAGGCTTCCTAGGCCACCCCAAGTTAAAAGGCAGCCCGGTCTTCTCCAAGGTCTCCCACGGCCTGGCCCCCAGCCACCCGCACCCTCTACCACTTCCCGCCTTGCTCGTTCCATCTCAGCTCTGCAGGCTTCCTCGGTGTTCCTCGAACACTCCAAGCACACTTCGTCTGCGCCTTTTCACCTGCTGTTCTTTCTCCCTATGGTGCTCGTCACCCAGATCTCTGTGTGACTTGCTCCCTTACCTCACTGTTTCTGTCCAAATGTCACCTCGTCAGAAAATCAGCGGCCCTCCCTGGCTCCCTCCACTCCTACGTCATTCTCTCTATTCCTTTAGCCTATCTAATTGGTCAAAGCAGCATCACCACCACCTGACCTATTACACATTATGTGCATACCCATTTATGTGATGTCTTCCCTATTGGAAACATACGCCACATTTACAAATGCCCTTCATCTGCTTACTACTGAATCCCTAGCACCAAGAAAGCCAGCTGACACGAAGCAGGGTCCTGAAAAAATACCTGCTGAATGATGAGGAACACATAAAAGAACGCTGGAGACAGACACGGAATACCCGACCAGTCCCAGCCCTAAACACGCTCCATCCACAGGCTCTCGCTCAGCTGCCCTCATGACTGACAACTCACGTTCGGGAGGGAGGGCACTGTGGCGCCAAATACATGTGATTTGGAAGCAGAAAGGCCCAGCTTTCGCTCCGGGCTCTACTTTCCAGCCGTGTGACTTAACCCAGTTATCCAACTTCTCTTGGTCTCAGTTTCTCAAACTACAGAATAAAAGTATCTCCTGTCTTCAAGAGTGCCATGCAAATGAAAGGATACAAGGCATGTGAGAATGCACACGGTTTAAGAACTACTACACCATCAACCAATCAACAAATTTTTAAGAAGCATGTATTATGAACCGGGTACTATGCTTAAAAATAGCTAACAATGATGAAGCCTTTAATCTACACTAGGCAGTATTTCTGTAATACTTTTCTCCTTTAATGTTTCTCCTTTAATCCTTATAATAATCAAATGAGGTACATGTATATAATTACCATCACCATTTTATAGATGATGAAGCTGAAGCCCAAATTAAGTAATCTGTGCCAAAGGTTACAGAGCTTTCACTGAAGTCCCAGCAGACACTAGCGGCAGGGCACCGAACAAGAGTTTGGGGTCCCTTCTGTGACCAGAGGGGACAAAGCTCGCCACTGCTTCCCGGCTCTTTATTATAAACAGCTGGGCCCAAAGAAACCTATGTGAGCCCCAAGTAACAGCTCTTAATTTTGTAGTACCCACACTTGAAAAAGAAAAAAAATAACAAGCAAAATTAATTTTGATAATACATTTTACTTAATCATATTTATCCAAAGTATTATCATTTCAAAATAAGTTCAATATGAAATTATTTAATATTTTTTTACACTCTTTTTTTTTGGAATAATTCTTCAAAGTCTGGTGTTTTACACTTACGGCATATCTCAGTTCACACAAGCCACATTTCAAGTCCTCAGTAACTGTACGTGGCTAGGGACGGCCATGCAATCCCTGTACAGCAAACAGTCTTTCACAGAAAGGGCTCTCTGATTGACAGGCTATAGAGAAAGTGAATCTGTGAACACTGGGAGTGGGAGAAGAAAGCTCAATCCAAATTTAAACATTTAAATTTCCTGTTTAACCAAGACTGGATAGTCATTTTTTTCCTAATACAAAAAGAAGGGAAGCATGTAAATATCACAGGACTGGGCTGTCAAAACTGCCACTTTTAAGAGACATCAAGGAGCACACGTGGGGTGGGGGGGGCCCACGGAAAGGGGAAAGCTGACGGCAGGAGAGCACGCACCGGCACAGGCCGCGGGAAGAGGGTGGGTGGCATGAGAGACTGGCGCGGTGGCATCGCTCTAGAAGGTAAACTTACTGTCTTATTTCGTAATCGAATGATGTCGGACACAGAACCGGCCCCACAGTACTCCATCACAATCCACAAGTCTGTGTTCTTAAAATAGCTGCCGTAGTATTTGACCACATGTGGGCTAGAGAGAGAGAGACAATACAAATTAGTGGGAAAGGCTTCACACCCCTCCATTAATTGGTGCTGTTAAATACCTGAAGATGTCTCCGCTCAAAAGATCACGTAGTCATATTTATGGTTAAAATGCACACCCTCCTGATAAGAATGTAAACTAGCATAATTTTTCTGCAGGGCACTATATAATAAAAGTGGGAAAAAATGTATGGGTGCTTTAACCTGGCATTTCTAAGTGCACAATTCATCCTAAAAAGTATAGATATTCAAAAAGAAATGATCACTATCATAGTAGTATTTATAAAAATGAAAATTTAGATGCCATCTAAATGTCCAACATTAGGGCCCCAGCCAGGGTGGCTCAATAGATTGAGCGTTGTCCTGCAAACTGAAAAAGGTGGCCGGTTGCTGGTTCGATTCCCTGTCAGGGCACATGCCTGGGTTGTGGGCCAGGTCCCCAGTTGGGGTGTGTGAGAGGCAACCTATGGACGTTTCTCTCCCTCCCTTCCTCCCTTACTTCCCCCTCCATAAAAAAGTAAATAAAATATTTGAATGTCTAACATTAGGAAGTTTAGTTAAAAAGTAATGATCTATCCATATAATAAAATAGCCACGATTCCATGGAAAATGTTACCAAATACTGATAGCGGAAGACATCCTATTCATACACACACACGAAATGGAGATTACACAATAGTGGAACTCCAAAAAGAAATATGGAAGGGTATGTATACCAAGAAGTATTTAACAATGATTATTTCTCCAAAGGGAGAAGTAATTTTACTTTTTTCTTTTTATTTGCATTTTTCCAAAAGTCACATGTACTTTGGGGGAAAAAAAAACCACTACAATGTATTATAAAGAAAAAATCAGGGGTTTCAAGCCTGAAGAGAAATACCAAATGAGGAAATTCAAAGCCAGACATCACATTAAAAGGAAATAATTTGCCATCCAAGAGCCACCAGCTTTAACTGGCTACATTTATTACCAGGGCTAAACAATGTTACATAATCACTAAAGATGTTAAAATCCACTCAGCTTTATTAACTCTCAGAATTTCAGGTCCCTGTATCCTTGGGAAACACGCCAGTGACAAGGACAACAGGAATAAAACCACGCAAGTGGCTATTAATGAAGACACGGATGAATGAATCTCTTAAGGTGCATTATCGCCACCCTCGCTCCCTCTTCCATAAATCCCCGTGGTACTGCAGCGTCTGCGAGGTAATACTGTCAGGTACTTCCTGTCGGAACACGTCCTGTCCACCTTGCATTTTCAGCTGGATTTTCCTGTCCATTTAGATGCCTGGCCCGTCCAATCAGCCTACTCCCCAAGGATGAGAACTCAGCCCTGTATTTCTGGATATTTCTTACAGCACTTAGCACAGAGTAGGATCTTCAAAATATCTCTTCTTAACGAATTACAGACATCAGTGTACCCTGTTTGGAACATAACTCTTGCAGAGCTGCTCAAAAGTGGCAAAAAAAAAAAAACCCACAATAAAAATAGACTATTAAAAAAAAGTGGTGAAGTCCCAATCTGCCAACTGGAAAAAGCTCCTGTAATGCATCTGACAGAGGAGAAAAAGCAACACTGCTCACTTACTCTGGTCAAGCCAATGAAGAAATACGAGGTTTTTAAAAAAATCTCATATTGAGTAACCACCAAAGTTTAGAACATAAGAGGGAGGGAGAAGAGAGACGACTGTATTCACGAGTCTGTGAGACATAAGGGCTCCTCGGAGAATCTCCACCTGCCCTAATGTTGAAGGGTTATGTGTTTAAAAAAGAAAATAGGTACCAAGTTCATCTGCTGACCAAAAAGGCCGCAGAACAATGAATGCAACCTCAAGTGCAGGCCCGTCTCACTCTCCTTCAACTCCCCGGAGCCGGCGTCGCCCTAAGTGCGTGTTTCTCTCAAGTCTCAACGGCACTGAGGAAGTCTGCTCCGTCGCTGTGACCGCCCCTGTTGTCACGGAGTGTCGGAGCAGAAACCACGTGCTTTTCTGCGGTCGCCTGTTGGCCTGACTTCCTGCTACGGCATTTGACAAATCTTAGTTCCTCAAAAATAAAATACTTAGCTACTCTTGGCTTGAATAAGTTCTTAAAAATTAACAGTAACACAGAAATACTAACAATAATACAAAAACAAGTCCTCTCTTTTTACAGATCTATCTGTATATTCTAAGGTTTCTAAAGCTTAAAGCGTTTGAATGATCTCTTCTTAGTTGCCGCTGTAGAAATGTTTTCTCAATAGGAAGTAAAAGATTATTAAAAAAAAAAAAAACAACTAGCATCATCTTCTCCCTCTTTGCCTCTTCTTCCTAGTTTTAAAAAGGGCTTACTGAAAAAACAAAACAAAACAAAACAAAAACCTATGCAGGAATAGAAACTATAAAAGATAAACTACTAAAACACAAAGTTTTTCATACTTTTCTGAAAAAAACATGCATAGTGATTCCATTAAACTTTCCCTTCTGCCAAACATCTAAGTAAATGCAACTCTAGGCATCAAACTCTATTTAAATAATCACAGCAAATTCAAAAGCATGTTCTCGCCAAAGTAACACCACATGCCTTTACCTGTCGCACTGCTGCATTATGGAGATTTCTTTGATTATCTCCTGCAGGTCTGACTCCACGGGAACTTGCTTAATGGCCACAATCTGACCGGTCTCTTTATGAATAGCTTTGTAGACGCTGCCATAGGACCTATAATTGAGAGAACATTTATAAAGTCAGAGCAAGCCAAGAGATAAAGCTGGTAAAACACAGACAACTTACAGCTCTAATTCATATGCCTAAGTGCTAATACATACATACTTAGTTACATTTGCAAAACTGAGATAGCGAAAGCACTTAGGGAGGAAGCATTGGCATCAAGAGAACTGCCACAAAACGGCATCTTAAAAACTTGACATTTAAATTGTGCTAAGTGTATCAGTATAAAATAATTATTATAGTAGCCACTATTGCATGCCTGATGTCTGCCAGAAACTGTGCACCATCTCAGCTCATCCTTGCAAAAAACAATGAAGGGGGGGTTATTATCCCTATTTCACAGGTAAATCTGGAAAGGCTCAGAGATCACATGACTTGACCAAGGTCACATAAGTGATAAATAAGTGGTCAGTCCAGAATTTGGGTCCAGTTGTGACTGGACACAAGTCTATGCTCGCTCCACACCTAGCCTGAGTCATAAAAGTAGATGTCTTTGTTTACTTGCATCCACTCTAATACCGAGAAAGAAGTCTTTCATTCCTTGCTCCTCTTACTTGCAATGAAATTTAAAACACTATGGAAACAAATTAAATATCTCAGCCTCTTTAAAGGCTAGTATCAGGTGAACAGAGCACATACATATTTTTTGCCTTCTACTCTATCGTAAAGAGTTTATTACCAAATAAACAAAAAGCATATGTACCCATTCCATTTGGAGGCTACGAGAGTATCAGATTTAGAATCTAAAGACCTGGGATTTTAGTTCTACCACCACATTTACAGACGTAGTATTAACCCTATTGTGCCTCCATTTTCCCATCTGTAAAATGACAACACAAACTACTTTACGAGACGATTGTGGTGGTCAAATGACATGCCATCATCATCTTGGCCAGACTGTATCTTCATTGAAATCCTGGTGGCTGTCAGTGAAATAATGAGTACACTGTCTTTCATGGTTCCCAAATACACCTGTTTCTTCCTATTGTCTTGGTGAGCAAAAATCAGAACAACAGTGCAACCTAATATATCCAAATAGCTGAGTGCTCTGAGCTGCCAAAATCGTACTTACAAATAATTTCAAGGTGTTTTTAAAAATCTATGTGGAGCACATAATCCCACTCCTTCAAAATCCCATACATTGGCAAAACTAGTATCATGATCCTTAAATGTCATATAAAACCTTTTTTTTTTTTTTTTTGCAAGAGTAAAGTAACCATTGATCACATGGAGAAGACCCTACTTCCTTGCTAAGATAACCCTCTGATTTGTCAGGGCGGTGGGCCCTGGTCCCAGGGGATACAGCACGGTGGTCCAAGCCAGCCACAGTAATCCTATTTCTATCAGCAAGTGACCCAGCTCTGGCCAACGAAATTTAAGGGGAATTCTGCTGACGGGTTTCTGGGAAAGACTTTCTTCCCAGGTGAAAGAGAAGCACACGAGAAGGCCCCTTTTTACTTGTCACTTCCTTTCCCATTTTGGTTTCTGAGATGAGAGGCATGAGGCCTGAAACTGATGCGGTCATGTTGCGACTACGAGAATTACACAAATGCTAAACTGTTACCCAGCCACTGAACCGTTCGGGAATCCTTCACCCTCAGGTTTATTATTACTTAGTTGTTAAATGTCCTCCTTGGTTAGCCACTGTTAGGTGGGTATTCTGTCACTTTCATCCAACGTTATTCTGGATACACTAATTCCCATATGTGTGAAAAGGCCTTTATTTCACTTTCATTCTGGAAGGAGTTTTGGTGGGTATAGAATTCTTCTTCGACAACAGCTTTGCCTCAGCGTTTTCACTGCGGTTTTCCAGCTATCACCAGAGCCTCACATCTCATAGGTGAGCTCACTTTCTGCAGCTTTAAAGATTTCCTCTTTACCCTTAACATTCTCTGATTTTACCATAATTTAACCAGGAGCTGATTTATCTGGCACTGCGGACACTTCTTCAACCTGAAGGCACGTGTCTTTCTTCAAGTCTGGAGAATCCTCAGCATCATCTCTTTCCTTCCTCTTTGTCTCTTCTAATATGTCCTTCTAGAACTCCCCTGGGACCTGTACCGGACCTCCTCAATCCGTGCTTCTTCCTGGTGTCTAACACTGTATTTCTCTGGGCTATCTTTTGTGATCGGTCTCAGTTCTATCTTTCAGTTCACAAGTTCTCTTTTCGGCTTCTCTAGTTTGCTGTTTCTCCAATTTACTAGGCCTTTAGAATTTCAATAATTGTGGTTTTCATTGTCAAGATTCCCAACTTTTAATTATTCATGGGGCTGTTCATGTTCATGGTCTTGTGTTCTGTTAAGAATGTCATGTCCTCCTTTTATCTTTTTGAAAATCATCAACAAACGTGTTGAATCCCATGCCAGATTGCTCCACTATTTCCACTTCTTTGTCAGGATCTCAGGACAGTGGATTCTCTTCCTGGTACACATTTCCTTTTACCTTGAATGATTTTCCTCTGCACGGTGCTCACCGTCACGAGGACTCCAGGGCATCAGGATGGTTTCAGAGGTCCCTCCGCCCAGTCGTCCAGGCTGTCCAACTCAAACCAGATCTTGTTTCAGGAGTTCGGGGGCCGTGCCCCCTCAAGAGATCACACCTGAATGCAGTCAGGTCCAGTTCCTATTGTCAGACCAGTATCTCTCCTTGTTCCCCAGGCCACCGGCAAATGGTATTGTACTATCCAGTGGCGATCGGACGCATTTATTTAAGCTTCAGCTCACAGATGCAGAGCCTTGCCCCAGCCCACAACTTCATGTAGGAAGCCCACCTGCCATCTCCTGATGAGGACAGGCATGCTTTAACCCCCCTCTTACTATTACAGATATCTTTTCCATCACTGGTACACACCTGGCTATGTGTCCTAATATTTAAAAAATAATTTTCACTCATTCTTATATATTCAAAATGGAAAGGAGAGGTCTCGGCATACACTCACTCAGCAACACTGCCCAGAACAACCCCATGCTTCCCTACACTGTCTCGGTAGCAAAGAAAACTCTGATAGCTCACTGGAGCAATTAAAATTCAGAACTCTACACACTGCACTTACGGGAAGCCAAAGAGGGTTTAGAAGGCTTTAGCAATCATGCTCACTGACAGGCAAGTCTCTTTTTAAGACCTGATTCTCTGTAACAAAAACTAAGTGGCTCAATGAATTTTAACTGGCAAAGAAAGTCAGGAAGTAGGTGTTTCCCATAAGCCCTACAAGGCAAGGATCAACGTAGAAAACCAGAAATATTTGAGGGCAAATTAACCAGATACAAATCTTCACATTTCCACGCATTGGCCATGCAACCACAGGCACGATGTTATCATCCTGTGATAAAAACCTAAAGGAGCCAGTGTGTAGACTGTTATATGAAATAGAAGGCAAAAGGCACGAGGCTCTAATTCAAAACACTCCCCACGTGCGGCCCAGGCATTCTGGTCTGGAGCTTTGGCCCTGCTGTCCCAGGGACCCACACAGCTTCCTTAAAGAGCAGGCGGACTGCAGCCTCCGACCCAACACCCAACACCATCCTTTAGCCGTAGCTCCTCCCACACAGACGGAGGAGCCAGTGAGAGTTCCTGATCCATTCATTTTCCGGAACAGTTTCAGGAGGGCGTGGCAGTTTGCACCGAGAAAGTGTGGTCAAATCTTCCTTCAGGGTTTTGCTAGTTAAAAGAGGCTTGCTGAGGTCCCTTCAGCCATGACGACAAAAATCCAAGTATTCGCGCTGTCCTTTAAAAACACACCATGGGAAGACAGACTTGAAGCATCATTTGTTTTCTCCCTGGTAATATTTTCATAGGGAAGTTTCCATAGATGAGGATATCCATAGATCTAAAACAAAATTTTAAAAAATCATAATTAGCTTAGTCTTTCCTTACAATATATTCCTGGTATGTTCTGTTTGTAGTTTTCTTTTGACATTCCCCAAACCCAATCAAGCCAAACAGAGCTCCCTTCAACACCTAAACATGCTTAACGACTGGAGATTTAACTTCGTTGGACATGAGAAGGCCTGAAAAATGCTGCAGTCGATACAGTTAAAGATAAAGTCATAGTCGCCACTTACTGAGCACTTACTATGTGACAAGCACTGCACTAAGTAACTAGTACCTGACATAGCCCTATGAGGGAGATAGTCATGTCCCCGTTCTATGGCTGAGGCTTGTGAGGCTTCAAAATACTAAGCAGTGTGCTCAGGCTCACTCATGTATTATGACTAATACACAGCAGAGCGAGCAAGGGTCTTAACACGGGTCTGCCTAACGTCAGGGTCTACACCCTTACTACTGCCACGCACTTTTATTAAAAAGCGAGAGAACAAGTCAGTTACATGGTCGGTTATGCCTTGTCTTATCCTTATCTTGTTCGAACCCGTGAGCATTGTTAGGTGCAGGGCCTCTGACTCACTTCTCCGAGGAAGAGAGCAGGGACGCCGAGCGAAAGCTCTATGTGGCGGGCAGGAGATGAGGTGGAGAGGACTGTCGCCACCCCGTACCTTCACACGCTGCCGAGACAGCTGCAGCCTTCAGAGTCATCTTGCACTTGTCTTCGCGCAGCGCAGATGGTGTCCTCTTTCACTTCCCTCCTCGGCTGGATTTCTCGTGCGACTCCAGAGACTATGTTTTCAACTCACAAAAAGGTGATGACTAATTTTTTCCCACACATGGAGATAATCCATGAAAAAAACCTACTCCATATCAGCCAGGAGGGGGCTTAACATTATTACTGATCTATATTAGGCATAAATGACACTAACCCCCCCAGATAATTTAATGACACATATAAGATCTGGTTTTAACAAGCGCACAGTAATTAGACAACAGACATTTGAAATCTGAACATACAGTAAATAGACATTTTTTAAAGTTAGTATTTCAGGTCTTCCCTTGAACCAGTCCTCCCTAAAGACTGAAAACACACACACACACACACACACTTATTTGCTCATATATACAAACTATTTCTGAAGGATTCATAAAACACTGTTATACTGGTTGCATCTGGATGGCTGAGACAGAAGGGGCAGACTTTTCCACTGTACGAACTTTTATGCTGTCCAAATTTTGAATATGAACTACCTACTCAAAAATTAACAACAATGAACACTTAAGAAGGGTATCCTTAGTATTTTAAATGTCCCGGTAACTAGAGGAGAATAAATAAACACACAAGAATGAAAATGTACAAAAATTATGACATAAGCTTTATGTAGCATGAAAGTCAATAATGGCCACTAGCTATTACTAAGTATCGCTTCTCTGGTATATTACAAACTCATTCACAAAGCTGTGTTTCAAGAAGTCCGCCAGTTCCCAACCTGGGGTTTTGGATCTCTTAGGAAACTATAAAACTAGTGGTAGTCCTTGATTTATTTATTATATTTCACAAGGTTGCACTAGCTAAAATGCTGAATTACATTTCTTAAGGGGATAAACGATTGCATATCAATCAGAAGCTATGAGCTACAAATGAAAATGTCTAATAAAAATTTTTAATGAAGTATCAACTAATTAGTGCCATCCGTTAAACAGATAAAAATCATGCTAATCATGGATTCTACAAGAGTGAAAAAAAGAAAAAGACGTCCTTGGTGTTGAAAAGACCAGGAATCACTGAACCCGCCCTACAGCAGCGACTGGGGAGAAGAGGGAAGAGCATTCCACGCTGTAAAGTCACCTCCCACCCCACCCAGGGCAGGGCCAGGGCGCTTCACTCCCTTTTCTTCCCCTTGGCTTTGCGAGAGCTCGCCACAGGAGGGGTCTGGTGTTGGGGGAAGAAAATGACGGCGGCCTCCTGGCCCGCCCCTATTTCTGTACACTCACCCTTCTCCAAGTTTCTCTAAGACGTCAAACACTTCTTCTGGCTGTTTAGTTAGACTATCTTCATCCAACTTCTTCAGCTGCCTGTGAATGAAGAAATAGAAACACAAAATACATTTTACATGCTAGCAACTAGAACACGAAATACAGTGTTTATTTTAAAAGTAGCGTCTTAGGACTGTCTCTATGGAGTCTTCCCTAGTGCACAACAACAAAGGTTAACTGAGAGAATTTTAAGGGAGGGTGGAGGGCGGTATACCACGGTCCCTCTGGTGAGCAAAATTAGGACCAGATGGTGGAGAGCTACTGCAAGGCTAACTCCAGTCCAACGAGTGTTCGAGTTTTTTAACAATGAAGGTGGTTCCAAAGTGGCTTAGCCGGCCTTAAGGAGTCCCTAGGTCCTCATCACTAGACTTTAAACAGAAAATAAATTGTCACGTGACTGAAATGCTAGTGGAGTGGATTCAAGCATTAGACGTAACCGTCAGAAGTCATTTAAATCTTAAGACTCCGTGAATTAAAATGGTCTAACTCGCTCTTCAGAAAAGAAGACCCTGGGTCTCCCTTAGCCAGTTGTTGATAATTTTTTTGAAACAGAGATTCTACAGGTATCACAGGAGTGGGAAATGGAAAATACACGCTTGGACGTGACCAAAAGTGAAAGATAGCCAGGCAGCGGAGGGTTTTGATTCCTATCACGACGACTCTCTCCTGAGTAGCCATGCACCTCTGCCTCGCCCCCCCAAATCAAATACATGTGGTTGCTACAACTTCCAGGTAATTCAGATTTTTCTGACCACACTAGACAATGGTAATAAACACGGGAGGTTATAAATTAACAATATTTTTAAAACCCTGAGACCTCCGAAAATTATGAGTGGGCTTACTGAAGGAGTTTGCAAAGGAATATGTGTGTGTGTGTGTGTCTTCTACACAGTGACTTCCTGAACCTACAAAAGACAACAAAGAAAAGAGAGCTCAGGAAATGGTGAAATACGGAGTAGTCACACTGGTGATTTCTTTGTACAGAAAAAGGTTTAAACTAGCTGAACAATACCAATTTTGACAAGGAAAAAAAAAACCCTGAAATTTAAAACACACACACAAATGTGTAACTTCCTAGAGAAAACAATAAAACCAGAAGACAACAACAACAAAACTCTAAACAGTGTCAACAAACACTGATCGCAAAGGGACAACCTTCTAGAACTTTCTAAATACCCAAGACTATGTACTCGAGAAATGCAGTTTTGCTCCAAGTCAGTAATTGCCGGAACTTGAAAAATTAACGTAACAAATGACCGCGCTGACCTTTGAAAACTCAATAGGTCCTAAAAATTAAATGCCAGTGACATCACCAAAAACTCCCAGCTGCCCAACAGAAAGGGCTGAAGTGAAACTCCCCCTCAGACTTCAGAAGTCAAATTTCGATGAACTCCGAGGTTAGAACGGCATCTCATAAATCAGGGGGTTTTTGGAAGCGCTGCATTTATAACTGCGTGAACAACAGACAATACCTGATTCCTCAAGTTTAATTAAAAGTTTTATAAACAGCTTATGAAAAGGAAGATCAGATGTGCTCTTTTGAAGTACTGAGTCTGTGGTTTGCAAAAAGCAAAACTCACGATTTCGAGTACCCGGCGACCGTGGCGGCACAACGGAGGAAACCACCACTGCCCGGGAGAGAGACAGCTGTGGGCCCCTGATAATATGCGCACAGCAAACTTTATGGGGCTGCTCAGATACTTTTTACACACAAGCTAAGTGCTTTTTAGTTTGTTTTAGCTTGGTCGTAAGAGATCTCTGTATCACTGGTGCCTGATAACCCGGAGGTGGTCCACACATATTTGTTAAATGGCTTAAGGACTATAATGAGGGGAATCATAAACCTTTATCAGCCATCTTTGTGGGTTTTCAAAATAAAACAGAATTTCACCCTAAGGCGTATCAGGGGGTTATTATCACCAAACAGGATTTCTATGGGAAATGTTTTGATAAGTGACGTGGTGATATTTTATACCATGACTCTTTGTGAAAGCAGCGCTGGAACCCACCAGCCGGCTCTGGTGATTCAGCTCTCCCAGCCAGGACTTCCCCAGGTCCTAGGCAGTCTCAGCGCTCGCTCACAAATGAACAGGCCTGGCCAGCGCATCCTCTGTGGACCAGATACCGACAGATACTCTTCTCCTAAGTCAGGTGGCCACGTGGATGGCTCGCATCCCAGAAATGCATTCTGCCCCTTCCGCCACACGATTACCTAACGGCAAACCACTAAAAAAAATCCACCTCCTACGTGACCATCAACATTAATCTATCATCACCCACTGAGTCACACGCAAATGTCAAATGCGTGAACACAAGGAGCATTTCACATATTGGGACTGCTGTCCCTTGCTGGAGACACACACCATCCAGATCCCTGAAAAGATACAGTACCTTTCCCAACACAAATAAGGGTGGTTGTGAAGTAGTTACTCACAGGTCTGGCTAAGTCTCAAACTTCCTTCTCCCACCTTAGGGCTCTCGTGAGCTTCATTTCATGTCTGCATCTGCAGCCCGCCCTCCACACAGCATTTGATGCGGGTGGGTTACAACACAGAACAGAAGGCAAACCGATGAAGTCCTTTTTAATGAAAATAAAAGCAATGTGTTTCCACCTCCTCAATTCATATGCTGAAGTAACTCTGCGTGTGCCTATTTGGAGGCAGGGCCTTTACAGAGTTAATTACAGTAAAATTAGGTCATATGGGGTGGGCCCGAATACAACATGACTGGTGACCTTAAGGGAGGACATGAGGACACAGACAGGTACAAAGGGAAGATGGTAGGAAGACATAAAAAGGAGACGGCCATCTACAAACCAAGGGGAGAGGCGTCAAAAGAAACCATCCCACGGGCACCTTTTTCTCAGACTTCCAGCCTCCAGAACCGTGAGAAAATACATTTCCATTATCTAACTCACTCAGTCTGCAAAACCAAATTGCAGTCCTAACAACCAGTACAAATGATAATAAATTAATCTGCTGCTAACTAGGCAGTCCCCTAGTTATGAGAGCAAGAAAGCACGAGTCGTTCGAAAATTCGGCCCTGCGACGCTCTTCTCCTGCATGTTGAATGCATTTTTAAAATCCAAAAGTCAAAGGAATAGTGTCAAAAAAAAAAAAACGGAAAAATGTACTCTTTTTCCCAGGATTACGCAACACAAAGCAAAGGTAGAAACGAAACTCAGATGCCTAATCCTCTTTTCAATTAAAGCTAAGCCTCGGGAAAAAAATGAACACGTTTCAGAAAGCTATATAACCAGTGTACATTTATAACTGGATCACTATGGAGCTTTAGCACATCTTGTTGACATACGAAAAGCCCTGGGAAACAAGGTACTTCCAGAGAGGCATCAGAGTGAAGCTGTTAAGAGCAGGGACTTTGGACCACGCTGCCTGGATTAAAATCCCAGCTCTGCCACTTAATAACCATGGGGCCCCCAGCAAATCACTAACTTCTCCGTGCCTCAGTTTTATCATCTGTAAAATACAGACACAGAAATAACCACCTCATAGGATTGTTGTGGGGACCAAATGAGTCAATAAGAAGTTGAATCAGCCCTAGCTGGTGTGGCTCAGTGGACTGAGTGCCGGCCTGTGAACCAAAGGGTCGTTGGTTCGATTCCCAATCAGGGCACATGCCTGCGTTGTGGGCCGGGTCACCGGTTGGGGGAAGGCAAGAAGCAACCACACATCGATGTTTCTCTCCCTCTCTTTCTCTCTCTCTAAAAATAAATGAATAAAATCTTTTTTTAAAAGAAGTCGAATCATATGACATTACCATTTTTATAGGTCAAAAATGGTCAAATATCAGCAATTTCATTTGGTTCAACAGGAGATTTGGAAAGCACTGAGCACAGTGTCTGGCATTCGGTAAGTGCTGTATGAGGGTGATAATCATGATTATTTCAGTCTCAGCACACCCCAGTAGGATGTCCGTCCCAACCAGCTATTTGCCTTCTGCAGAGCTTGTGCACTTCAAACAAACCCCAAGTGCGCAGCCCAGGCCGCCAATCCCTTCCCTTCACCTCTTTATTGCCCTGCACTCCCACACACTGAACACTTCCTACTTCAGTGCTCTTTCTGCTGCAGGAAGTCAGAGGTCTCTGCGAAACAGAAGTTAACTACTCTGCACCTCAGAGAAGCATGACTCCCTCAATCTCTACTGTCTACTTTTCTCCAGATGTGGCCGAGTGACATAAGACCCTGGTGTCCACAGAGCAAAGCAATGATACAACCGCAACCAACGCAGGAGTTCAGACTTTCTAGGCTCCGCTTGGCTTAAAACAATTCCAGGTAGCCTCAGATCTGGGGCTGATACTCACAAAACAATAGAGGCCTGAAAAAGGCAATGACCCAGACCCAGAGCAAAGAAGGAAACTCACAGGACTGTGTTTCAACTCTCCCAGGCCTCAATTTGCCACCTTGAAAGCATTCTCTTATTTCCTTATCTACCTCCCAGCATTGAGTTTTTAAGGGCTGTGGAGGATGTAAGGAAAATAAGACAGTGGATACCAGGAATGAAAGATGCCATCACCATTCTAGGATTAGGATCATCTTCCTAAACGCTCTGCTCGACGAAGCCCTCCCTGGCTAGACCTTTACCCTTTCTTGGTACACCTTCAGCCTCAGGAGCAGCGCTTTCGCCCTCATCAGATCCTCCCCGCCACTGCACCCCTCAGATGGAACTCCCTCCCTTACAAAGTCCACCCAGCCTTCCTCTCTGCTTGTTCAGATCCATCCTTTAGACCTCTCATAGGATCTCATCTTGCTTCAGTATTCCCCCGATCTCAGCGAGTCCCTTCTAGGATCGCCCTCCCCCAGTATCCACCGCACCCTTAGCAGGTGCTCTCCCTAACTTGTCCCCGCGTTCCTCGGCTGCTACTCCCTTTGGCGGTGCCCTCCTGTGCCCTGGAATGATCCCACAGCAAGTACTCTCCCCAACAAACCCCACGTTTACCGCCCCTCCTCGCGTGCACCTCTCTATCGGACCCCCACCCGCCAGAGGTCCCCATTCAGCAGGTGCCCTATGAGCCGGGTCGCCACGCCCCGCAGGTGCCTTCTCTCTGCGGGCTTGCACACGCATGTCTCTCCTCCGCCAGCTCCCGCCTTTCCTTCCCGCATCCCCTTCCTCTTAGCCAGTGGCCCCTCACCGGCGCGGCGGATTCCTCAGCTGCACCGTCTCCATGGCGCTGCCGGCAGCCGCCTAGACCCGCTCACTGCTCCATCCTCCCCTGGGACCTCCCCGAGCCCGCCCCGCAGACCCTCCCACACTTCCGCTTTCCGCCCAAGCCGGAAGCGGAGCATGCGCGGGGAGCTGGGCGAGGCCGAAGGACGCGGCCCGGATCACGTGGTGCGCCGAGGGTGGGGGTGGACCCGGAACTGTGGTGGCAGGCAGGCCCTACCGAGGGAGTTTTCAGCCAGGATGGAGATGTCTTCGGGCGTTGTCTCGTGGCGACGCTGTTCGCCGAAGACGGTCGGCCCCCCGGCCCGGAACACGTCTCTGCCTCGGTCCCAGGCCCTCATTTCTCAGACGGAGATACTGAGGCTTCGTGCGAAGCGCTGACTTGATAAGAGCTGTGGATTCTTAACAAGCCAAGTTGTAAGCGATTCCTGGGGAGCGCGGCTCCAGGGACTCCTGGAGGTACTGGTGGTTTTCTAGCTTTCTTACCCGGCGGAATTCTTCCAGATGGAAGCTGGACCCAGCATACTCTGTCCTTGGATGTCACAGAGCATCGGCCTGCAAATTGCCCCACCCTCTTGCTTAACTGCCTCACCTTTGAGTCCCTTTGCAGACATAAAAATAGCTAATATTTATTGAGCTCTTGCCATGTACTTGCTTTCATATATTATTTCATTTAATCAGTATATCAAGCCTGTAATTTTATTCCCAGTCTTATGTATTATTTGACACACAGCCTTACTATGCCCTCAGTGCTTTACTAATACGAATTCATCTAAAGCTCCGATCAACTCCATAACGTAAGTCCGATTATTACTCTCATAAGGCCACAAAGGTGAAGATCGCAAACTCATAATATAGGTTTAGGAATTTAAAGTCAAGTTAGTCTGACTTTAGACCCTGTGCCACCAAACGGGGCAACCACTGATGTGTCCCCTCCAACTGGGCACGAGAGTCAGAGCTTCCTTTCCTCTCTGGGCTCTGGTTTCAGCTACTGCCGCTGGTAAATCCTCAGGTGCCAACGCCATCAGCGAGTGTTAGGAAAAAGGCATATGCCACCAATTTACCATGGAGACAGTTACAGAAGAAGGCGCCCAGAGCAACTTTCACTGTTTGTAATTGTCCTGCTTTTCCCAAAGTGATGCCATCTACGAAATTTAACATCTAAGCAACTACCTCTGAAGGCCACCTTGGTGTATGGTACCCCATATTCTAAAAATGGGATCGTGGAGCCATTATCCTGACACAAGAAGAAAATATTTACTGAGGATCTACTGTGTACCAGTTAATCCTATATTGTCACTGAATCTTTATTAAAACACTATGAAATAAGAATTACTATCTCTGGTTTACAGGTAAGGAAGCTAAGACTCATACATGCACAGCTAGTGAGAGCAAAGTTTTTAACCCAAGACTCTCCTAATTCCACAAAAACCCATGTTTTATTTGCCACTTTGCTCTATTAGGAATCTGTACAGATGGCACTGGGAACCCTGAGGAAGTTAAAGATCGAGGAGAGTTTCGACAGTTCAGGAAGCCGTCACAGGTCCCTCCTGCAAGAAGTCAATATTCTGTCCTCTGAAACCCCCAAGCACTTTTCCTATATGATCTTACTTTTCACGGTATGTTCAGGCCCCACTTCCCACTGAATATTTTCCTTCTGGAAGGATCTGACCTATTGTGCCCACATGTTCATCCCTGTACGTGAGTAGGTACTCTGTAAACATTTTAAAGTAAGTGTCAGTTTATCAATACACAGTGTCAAGCATCCTTTCTTTGTCTCCTTCCCAGGATTTTCCCAGAAGATAGACATTAGCTTTGGAAGGTGCATAACACCTTTTCCACTGGTGAAGGAGGCCCCGAAGGCCCACGCAGGTTCAAAGAAAGCAGGCACATCCTATCTCTTGATGGGGGAGTGGGAATATTTTTTCAGCCATTTTTGGAAACTACAATTTGCCACAAGTGCACTTGGATGGTATACTACTTAGAATGTATTCAGTTGCAAGCAACTGGGGAAAAAAAAAAAACCAACACACACCAAACATCTAAATGGTGACCTAAGGCACCATGGCACTTGTTTCTTAATTTGAGGTTGACTCAGTGGCTTAACAATGTCAACTTCATCCTCCTCTCTCCTACTCAACATGTTGGCTTCTCACGTTTGTGTATTTATTGTTTACAAAATGTACCACACCTCCATGTATCATGCCCTTAACCCCACACTACCCAAAGCAGAGAAAGAGCAAAAGAAGCTATTTTGAAGTCCTGTACCTCGTCACAGGGAAGAAAAACTTTCCTATGAACACCCAGCAGACATCTTATTTATCTTTTTGGTCAGATCAGATTACATTCTAACCCCTTGACCAATCACTGGCGAAAGAATAAGATTATTGTTGGTACCTGTCAACCCCCAGAAATGAATGTACCTGCTAAGAGGGGCTCCTGGTGACTGACTGGGCTCAAATTTATAAACAGAGCCTAGCAGCTGGTGCTAAACATGGGTGTCTCATTTATGCCGTGCTTCACAGAAAAGCCACACTGAACTGCCTTCATATTGCACCGTGTTCCTGGCGGATGAGCTGACCTTTTTAAAAGAAGAGTTCCTGGGATTAAATTGTACCAATAGGACTGAGATTTTTCCATGGCCATTGGAATCGCACATCTCTATCCTCATTTGCATCCCTATCAACCAATCAAAGTGGCTCCATTTTGACCAATTAAGATAGTGCTATTTAGACCAATCATACTGTGAGGATTTGGAGTCCTTATTTGCATAGAAATGGGCCAATCGGTAGCAGGGGGTGGGCACTCTTCTTAATGTAAGTCCAGTTTCCCCTGTGTCTACTCGGGGCTCACTTTTTGGTTTCCACTGGAGGCAGCATTTTCATGTCTGGCAAGCCCAGCCCGCTTAACCACTGAATTGTTTCACAATTGAGCACTTCACAGTGAACAAAGTTCCCCCCTTTACCATGCCCCATATTGGTGCTACATTGGCCGCGAGTCTTATCTGGTTCTCCTGCCATATTAAATGTTCATTCTTTCCTTTTCTATGGGACCTGAGCTGGGCTGATGGGCTTCAGATGGAATGGTCACCCAACCCTCAGAAAGTTTATAGTCTGGTGGGTTAAGAGTTTAAACAAATAATTTTAACTAGATTCCTGAAGGCAGAGACCAGGTCTTTGTCAGCAAATTTCTTAAGTGCCTATTGGGTGCCAGGTCCATTAAGTCTTGGGCAGGCATAGATACGGACCCACTTCCTTCCTTTAAAGTCCTCAAAGTCTTTGAGAAAAACTAAAAACTGACAATCACACGGTAATCAATGCTGAATTAGGGATAAACCACAGGAGCAATAGGAGCAGAGGCAGGAGTATTCATTCCTTGGAGGAGCTCTCATGGGAGAAGACATTTGACTTGATTATAGGTTGAGTCAGGATAAGGCAAGAGAAAAGTATTTGGGAAAAAATTCCAGGAGAGGGGAGAAGAGGCAAAGGTTAGGAAGCAAGAGAAAAAGCATAATGTATGCAAATAGCAAAAGGCAGTTTTTAAAAATGGGGTATTAAGTGGAACATTAAAGTCAGATGAGGCTGAAGATAAGTTGATTTCCCTCAGCGAAAGATCTTTATCAACTTGTCAGTACATTCAGCTATCATGTATACATAATATCTATAAAGCACAAGGTGCTGGTTTACAGCCTCAGGGTCTTTGTATTTATTTTTCAAAGATTTCATTTATTTTTAGAGAGGGGAAGGGAGGGAGAAAGAGGGGGAGAGAAACTCAATGTGAGAGAGAAACATCCATTGATTGCCCCTCCTATGTGTCCTAACTGGGGACCAAACCTGCAACGCAGGCGCATGCCCTGATTGGGCATCGGACCAGCAACCTCTTGCTTTGCAGAACCACGTCTAACCAACGGAGCCACACCCCTCAGGGCAGTGCCTTTGCTCTTGCTATACTTCTGCCTACATCTTCTCAGGTCTCAGCTCAATTATTAGTCCCTTAGAGATGCCTTCCCCAACCCCCTTATGTAAAACAGTTTACACGTGGTCCCTTTCTAGAGCATTAGTGTTTTGCTTTTCTTACGGCACTAATAACATGAGATTATCCTTTTTATGTGCTCAGGGGTCTTTGCCTGCCAGCTCCCACTAAATGTAAGCGCGAGGTGAACTGGGATCCGGCCTCTTTCCCTGTTTCATCCATAACGTTTTAGCAACTCAAGGAGGTCTGCGTAGCTCCAGACACCGCGTTTGGCGACGTCAGCTCCAAAGCGGGCATGCGCCGTGCGCCAAGGACCAGGCACGACGGACCCCCGAGGCACGCAGGCCCCACCCCCGGCCCTCTGCGTCTCTCCCCCGCCCCGGCCAGCGTAGCAGTCGGGCCGAGTCCTCTCCGCTTGGGCTTTATCCCCGGGCTCTGATCCGTAAGACTCGGCGCGAACGGAGGCGGCCGCCATTTGCTGGCCGGACCCCCAGGATGGCCCCCAAACTCCCAAACTCTGTGGAGGAGCTCCGCACCGCCGGCAACGTGAGCTTTCGCAACGGCCAATTCTGCGAGGCCGCCACGTACTACAGCCTCGCGCTGAGGCTGATGCTGGAGCGAGGTACGACCCTGCCCCCGTCCCCCTCTCCTTTTTTCTCGGCCAGGGCTGCTTCTCTCCCCCCGTCTCCCCCCACCCCGACTACCCAGACCTCGCTCTGTCTGTCCCTGTTTTGGGGGGGCCTTCTTGCCCTGCGAGCCGACTGTGTCCCCCTACAACCGCCCCCCCCCCGCCCCCCGCCCCCCCCCCAGCTCTCCCCCCACCCTCAACACCCCCACCCCCAACACCCCCACCCCCGCCTCCTGGCTTGGGCGCTCCCACCACCCTTCCGGCCCATTCCCTGCGGTGGGCATCCTACGAGAAACTTCCATGCTCCATTCTTCCCGCCTTAAAAAAAAAAAAGCAATATGTTTTTATTACTGGTTCTTTTTCTCTTAATGACATGTCAGAAACATTTCCATGTTAATAGATGTTTTATCTCTTTTTAGTTGTGGTAAAAAAACGTTAAATTTACCATCTTAACCATTTTTAAGTGTAGTGGCAAATATATGCTGTTCACATTGTGCAACGGATTTCTGGAACTTTCTCTTCCTGCAACGCTGAAACTCAATATGCATTCAACACTAATTCTCCCCTCCCTTCAGCCCTTGGTATCCACCTTCCTACCTTGTGTACGTAGGCTTTTGATTACGTTAGATACTTGAAATGAGTGAGATCATACAGCTGTTGTCTTTTGTGATTGTCTTATTTCCCTTAGCATGATGTCCTCGAGGATGTTTTAATCCATGTTGTAGCATGTGACAGGATTTCCTTCTTTTTAAGGCACCAGTATATTTTATCGCATGGATATACCATTGTTTTTCATCCATTTATCCGTTGAGAGGCATTTGTGTCTCCCTCCTAGCTAATGCTGTGATGGTATGGGTGTGCAGGTGTCTCCGAGATCCTGCTTTGAATGTCTGGATAAATATCCAGAAGTGGGATTGCTGGATCATAGGGTGGTTCAGTTTTTAACTTGGGGGGACCCCCCATGCTGTTTTCGTAGTTGCTGCGCCATTTTACATTCCCACCCACAATGCACAGTAGTTCCACTACTTAGCATCCTCACCAGCACGTACGCCGTTGTGTTCTGTTCCTTTGATAGTGGCCATCCTGATGGGTGTGAGCTGCCTGCTTTCTGTCAGCCAGCATCCTGTTATTCAGGCCTCGTTCTGATCCCTGAGGATATATATAGCTCAGCCTTCCTTTCTCCTTGGCCATTTATTGAAATTAACATTTGTTGAGTATCTATGTACTGAGTATCTAACCAGGCGTAGAAGGTCCCCTCTCTCAACAATCATACATTGTTGTTTTGGAAGGAGGGGATGGATTTTAAGCTGGTAAACGAGATCTGTACGATAATGATTGGGGGCACATAGAAGGCACAAAGGATGACGTGATGGCGAGTTCACTAGGGAGCTCCATTAGAATGGGGAGGTCAAGGACCGTTTCTTTGCAGAGGTGACATTTGAGGTGATGGCTGAATGATGAGAAGAAGCCAGGTGCACACAGTTTTGGGTGCCGAGCATTTCAGGTGGAAGGAATTGTAAGTAGAGGCAAACGTCGTTTTGTCGTGCTTCTCTTTGTTGCGCTTCACGGATGTTGTGTTTTGTACAAATGGAAGACAAGACCCTCCCCCAGCAAAAAGATTACTACTTGCTTTATTGCAGAGCTGTGGGACCGAACCCACGATCACTCTGAGATGTGCCTGTACAAAGGCACTCAGATGGAATAAGCTTGCTACGTTCCAGGAGCCAGAGCATCCTGAGCCAGGGGAGGGAGAAGAAAGATGAGGTCAGTTAGACAGGCAGAACCTTATTGTGTGGACATTTTACATGATAGGCCATGGCAAGGGGTTTGGGTTCTATTCCCTGATGGGAAGCTACTGGAGAGTTCTAAACAGGGGAAGCACATTCTTATTAGTTCTCCCAGGCTCTGGTTTATTTTGCCCAACCACAGCCCTTTGCCCAAACCCTCTTCCAAGGTCTCTTGCCAAGGAGCTCTCATTGGGACCCTTTTTTGCAGCGTACCGATTCCCCTTTGCCTGCCTTCTCTTTCTCATTTTTTTGACTAGTGTTTGTAGAGTGCTTTACCGTGTGCTGGATGTTACAAACATCACCCCTTTGTGGCTTCATACTAACCCGTGACTAAGTCGCCTGTCCCAGGGTTATACAACGAAGGCATGTCATAGGCTGGATTCGAATATGGGTCTGACTCCCAAGTCCAAGTTTTTAATCATTTTGCTAGACTTCTCCCCAAATCTTCTCCAAATTGCAGTCTTTTTGTTGTTGTTGTTGAAGTTTTGTAGTTTCAGCCATCTTGCCCCCTTCTTTTTTTCTAGAACACTCCTTTTTAGGTCCCCCTGTTCCCCTCAGCCTCGCTTGAAGTTGCTGAAGAATCTAAGATACTGATACTTCTGTTTTTTTTCTTTCATCCTGCCCCAGCCTGCATGGAAAAGTGTGTGCTTTTTATGAACTTACCCCAGGTCCCTAGAAGAGCTGGCCTGGTTTCAAGAAGATCTAGGAGAGGACCGGAGTTTGGTTCTCGTCCTTTTCTAAAGAATATGTGGGCACAGCCCTTGATTTCTCTGATCAGCTCTCCCTTGAAAGGAGAGCAGGGAGCAGCCTGACGCATGAGCCCTCGTAGCCAGTCTGTGCAGGGGTGTCTCTGTGGCTCGTGAGCGCACAGGGGCAGAGGGGTCGGCAACTGGCGTAGCGACACAGGCTGGTTTGTAGGTTCCCATGTCCTTGCCACCGCGGCACTGCTGCTCCCCAGCCCCTGTGCTCTGGGGACCCGCGATAGATTACAAGTTTTCTGGCTTGTACTTGTTCCTTAAGGGCAAGGATAAATTTTACTTGACTCTGTACAGCACTGTGTCGTTCAGGGTCGGACAAAATAAGAAGAAAAAGTTACATTGTATTGTTATTGTTGGTATTGAGTGAAAGATACGCATCCCTGTGGTAGCATGATGTTTAGTAGAAAGAGCAAGTTGCAGAAGGGTAGACAATAGGGTGCCACTGTCGGAAAAGCTTTAGAAGATATAACATGGTATCTCCCCTGTGGTGACATACATGATAAAGATAGACGAGCAGGGGTGAGAAGGTTCCACACCCACTTCAGGATTGTGCTGGCTTCAGGGTTGTGCTGACGCGGGGCTCTGGGGACTGAGCAGAGGGGGAGGGGTGGGGATGAGTGGAGCTTCAGCCATATGGAAAATGAAAGGCTAGCCCTGGCTGGCGTAGCTCAGTGGATTGAGCTCGGGCTGCGAACCAAAGTGTCACAGGTTCGATTCCCAGTCAGGGCACATGCCTGGGTTGCAGGCCATGACCCCCAACAACTGCACATTGATGTTTCTCTCTCTCTTTCTCTATCTCCCTCCCTTCCCTCTCTAAAAATAAATAAATAAAATCTTAAAAAAAAAAAGAAAAAGGCTGGAAGCAAATGTAATGTATGCCGAGTCTAGTGACGGACGGATGCTGAGTATCTGCTGTACCGTCTTCTGTATGTTTCACAGTTTTCCCAAGAGAACTGGTTTTCCGTTATTCGGGGTATATGTCTAGGAATGGAATTACTGGGTCAACACATAGTACTTTCCTTTTCTTTTTTCAAAACTATGGCCCATGTTCATGGGTGTGCAGTAGTTGAAACATTATTTTTAGAAATGAAAAGCATTGCCCTGGCTGGCGTGGCTCATTGGGTCCGAGTGTCATCCCATAACCGAAGGGTTGCACGTTCGATTCTTGGTTCAGGACGTGTAGGAGGCAGCTGATCGATGCATATCTCTCGCATCCATGTTTCTTTTCCTCCCTCTCTAAAAGCAATGAAAAAGTGTCCTCTATGAAAATTTTAAAAAGAGAGAAAGAAACAAAAAATGAAAATCATCGTGGCCACAATAGAGGACGTGAGCTCTATTGAGCTCCCCGAGGGCGAGGACTGCTTTTAGAGAAATGCCTGAATGATCCTCCCCGTGGGGGAGCTTGAGTCCTCCCCCGTAAGTCCTCTGTAGTCCTGCCAGGCCCAGGGCACCTTTTCCTGGCAAAGTCCTGTCTGATTGGACTGGTAGAATTAGTCTTTTTTATCTTTTCCTTTTTTTGTTTGTTTGTTTGATTTACATGCTTTTTGTAATAGAATTAACACCCCCGTTCCTCCTCCCCAGTAGTTACAGCATGGGCTTCTTTGGGGCTGAAGCCACCTGTTTCATGTTTCTCTTTTGCCTGGTACCGAGTTTAGTGCCGGCGTGAGTGAGTAAGACGCTTGGTGTTCTCGCTCCCGTGTGCTCACGGCAAATGCCAGCCTACCAGACCGGCAAGCCGATCAAGTCACGGTCACTTCTGCTCCCTTTTACCAAAGCCCAGAGAGCTCGGTGCACTTCACAGCCCCAGGCATCCACTTCCCCCCCTGCCGGCCTCACACCCTCTGCTTCCACCTGGGCAGGTGCATCGGACCCTAAGGAAGAGAGTGTTCTCTACTCCAACCGAGCGGCATGCCACCTGAAGGATGGGAACTGCAGGGACTGCATCAAAGACTGCACTGCGTAAGGGTCGAGGGGACCTCGGGGGCGCCCGAGGGGCTCGGGCGAGGAAGCTGGGTCCACCTGGCCTACTCCCTCTTTGGAGTGATCCCACCAGTTACGTCTGTGATGGATACTGGGAAGTGTCACTGAGTGTCACCAGGTCACTGAGAATAGGAGGCTGTACTTTGTACTTGGTCTTTGGAGTCCATGTCTTGTGTCTTTGGAGTCTTAGCTCTACTGCTATAAAAGGAGGAGGGAGGGCACTTCTGGTGGCCTTGCAGTCTGTGAGAGTACGGACGTGGGGGTGAGGTAGGGTTACAGGCCAGGGAGTGGCTGGCCCAGGCTTTTTCTGGGCTGGATGCAGGTGAGAGAGGAAGGGGAGAGAGAGCAAGAGAGAGATTAACAGCTGGGAAAGAAGCAAGGAGATGGGAGGAGACGGTGCACATCAGTGCCCAGGTGCAGAGGGCATTAGACAGTTTTCCATACTTCTTTCTTCTTCAAGCAAGTCTGATACTGCCTTCTTTCATCGTTGCTAAATTACCGTGCATACCTAAGGTGCTCTTAGACCTGGTATCCGTTGCCTTGGAGTCACGCCCTAGCGCTAGGTGGCAGAGAGGTGAGCACGCTCGTGCGGTCTGAGCTAAGTCGACCAGTACCAGGCCCAGTGCTAGGTGTCCTTAGACTGTTCGTGGCCACGCTGTGGGCTAAGTTGACCGTCCTTCCCAGGCTGGAACCGGGCTGCAGAGGACCAAGGGGGTACAGTGGGACCACTTGGTCAGTGGTACAGGCGGAATTCAGACACCGCTCCATCTGCGTCCACAGCCTCGATGGTCCTCCCACTGGGCCCCAACTCTGGAAGCAGCAGAAGCATAAAAGCTACAAGGCACTTGCTCTTGATTTGGGGGGACTGCAAGTATGCAAAGTGTCGCGCACGCACACAGATTTTACAGTGTTAGTGGCTCTCTGCCCTCTTTCCCTTCTCCACTTCAGTCTGAGTTGAGAAGTCCCTGTTCTAAGTTGTGACATTTTTAGTAGTGTCTCTGTGCCAGAAATGCCCCGCACCCCCCGAGTACCCCCCTGCCATGGAATGCTGTAGGCGAGCCTGCCTGGACGGAGCTGCGGGCATGGGGCTGGGGGAGAGCCCTGGTGACTTGGCAGCCAGATGACAGTTCTGCTTCCTCCCCTAGAGCCCTGTCCTTAATGCCCTTCAGCATAAAGCCCTTGCTGCGGCGAGCGTCGGCCTACGAGGCTCTGGAGAAGTACGCCCTGGCCTACGTGGACTACAAGACTGTGCTGCAGGTCGACGGCAGCGTGCTGTCGGCCTTGGAAGGCGTCAACAGGTGAGCCTGAGCCGCTGCGGTCCTTCCCTCTGGCACTCCTTGCCCTCGTCATTGGCTTGGAATTGTCACTTTGATACCTTCTGGCAGGATCCCTTTGGGATCAGCTTAGAAATTTCTAATGACCTTGCCCTGGCTGGTGTAGCTCAGTGGATCGAGTGCCCACCTGTGAACTAAAGGGTCCAGGGTTCCATTGCGAGTCAGGGGGCATGTCTGGGTTGCAGGCCAGGTTGTCACTAGGGCGCGCGCGCGAGAGGCAACCACACATTGATATTTCTCTCCTTCCCTTCCCCTCTCTCAAAATAAATAAATAAAATCTTTTTTTAAAAACCCTAATAACCTTGTGGGGAAAGCGTGGAAGGAGAATTTGCTGTCGTATTTGGTAGGCATTTAAGGGATCAGGATTACTGAGTTGTTTTGTTTGTTTTCGCCTAGGTGCTCAAATTCATTCACACAGTAGGGATTTGTTGAGCCCTGTTTGGGGTGCTGTGCCAGGTTCAGTGGGAATGCACAAGCAGAAGAGAGACACAGACCCCACTGGCCTCAAAGAGCTAACTAGAGTGGGGAAAGACAGACCGAGGCACAGCACACCTCGGACCTGGGGCTGCAGGGGTGTGGTTTGTGGGTGTGGCTCGGTGTATCGGACCACACCCCCTTCACAAGGGCCCTGTGTGTGTGCGCGGCTTGGAGCAAAGGAGAGAAGTATAGGCCAGTTGTACAGATTTGGGGGTTGTCAGCACAGGCGATCGAGGTGCTGTGGGGGGAAAGAGCATGCACCTGTGTGTAGCGGAAGGAGGAGGGGCTCCAAGAAATTCCAGCACCTCAGGGACCTATGGAGGAACAGCAGCCAGAGCGGCTGGAGGAAACTTGAAGCGTTTAGTCTTACGAGGGGAGGAGTGTTTCCAGAAGGATGGAGCTGTCCCTCAGGTCACGTGTTGCAGTGAGCTTAAGCAGACAAAGGGTTCTGGAATGACGTCACTGGTCATGCTGACAGGGGGTTTAGCAGGGTCAGAGGCCAGGTGGCAGTGGGATCCAGAAGGCTGGCCGGGCGGGCTGCGAGGAGGCAGAGGAGTGTGGCTGCAGGGGCGCAGGCTTCCAGGAGGGTTTAATCGAGTGGGGGAAGGGTCAGATGCCACCGTTGGAGCCAGCAGAGAGAAATGAGGATACGGTGGGGGCGGGGTGGGAGGGGGAGAGCTGGCTGAGGGTGGTCCTTGAGAGAGGCAGGAGGAGATGGGGTCCAGAGCCTAGGTGGGGGGTTGGCGTTGCCAGCTCTTCTTTTGTGGTGAGAAATAGGAAGGGTCGGGTGCCCGTGCAGGTGCATCTGTATTTGGGGGGAGGAAGGGTGGGGGTAGAGTGGGGGGAGTGGGGGTTTGAAATGGCCGGGCCAATGAGAAAAACAGCTCTGGGGGTTTAGTCAGAGACCGAGATTTTGTCGTCGTGTCATTTGCATTCTAGTGTCGTAGGAACGTGGCTGCAAAAGCAGGAAAAGTGTACGCTTGGCTTTGCTGACTCATTCCTTCCACACATGCGTATTGGATCTTGGTGGGCGCCAGGCGGTGATGAGCTAGGCAGTAGAGTTCAGTTGACAGTCGGACATGGTTTTCAGCACGTTCACTGGGCTGAGAAGGTGGGGAGGGGGACTGGGAAGAGGGGGAGATTTTCCCAGGGGGAGGACAGCAGTGTGCAGAGACTTGCACAGAAGGAGCAAGAGGGAAAGCGGCACCTGATAAAGAGGGGCGGGTGGGAAGGGGCCGAGTCTCGTGCCCTAGGGAAGTGGAACCACTGAAGGGTTTTAAAATGTGAGAATGACGTGAGAGATTTGCTTTTAGAAAGAAATTTCTGAGGGTGGGTGAGCTGGGATGGGAATAAAGGACAGAAAACTGTACTTGAACAACTATTAAAATAAAATTTAAAATATATATATTTCTGAGCATTAATCACATGCCAGGTGCTTGCGTGGCTTCCTAATAGATCCGTTGAGAAGTATCACACAGGCCCCAGCAGGCAAGGCAGTTGAGTAAGAGCATCATCCCTGTACACCAAGGTTGTAGGTTCAGTCCCAGTCAGGGCTCATGCAAGAATCAACCACTAATGTATAAATAAATGAAACAACAAATCAGTGTTTTTCTTTCTCCTTTCCTTACTTTCTAAAAACCAATAAAAAAAAAGAAAAGAAAAGATGAGACACACAGTCCTCTTCTAGGGACTGCGTGGTCCTTTGGGGTGAAGGTGGGTGGGAGTACTCGCAACAAGCAGTAGCTCTCCGCTCTGAAGCTGACGCAGCGTGACCAGTGAGGGCCAGGCCAGGGGGAGCGTCCCGGGGCTGAACGGAGAAGACTTTCGTGGGTGGCAGACTCCCGCTCTTTTCCTGCTGCGTGTCAGGCGGATTGAAAGAGATGGTTCAAACTGGGGGAAGATGATCAGCCGTCTCTTACACACTCCCCTCGGGGTTATGAGAGGAGACACGTCATCTTGACCCCACCAGAGACCTCCCTGTAATCCTGCCTTTGTTTCCAGAATGACCAAAGCTCTCATGGACTCGATGGGGCCTGACTGGCGCCTGAAGGTGCCTTCCGTGCCCTTGGTGCCTGCTTCCATCCAGAAGAAGTGGAATCCCTTGTCTTCGGAGCATCACAAAGAGACGGCTAAAAGCAAATCCAAACAGATCTCAGCTGCCAAGGGCAGAGGTAAGCTGTGTCTTCCCGCTTACAGTTTCCCCGTAGCCAAATCTTGTCAAAATCAGCCTCGTTTAAGCCGAGTTATCAAGATAAGATTAACACAAAAAGAGTCTCCACCTCTCAGGGACTGTCTCAGCTCCACAACGAGGGTTGTGAGGAAACCCTCCGCCCGCCACTGCAGGCATTCAGGCGCGTCGAACTCCCAGCCTGGCACAGAACCGTACGGTGTTAGTTCCCGTCTTTTCCAGCAGCCCTTGGGATATATAACACTGGACTCCTTGGTTACAAGGTCAGAAGACTCACCATGGTGAAAATAATGAAAGAGATGCTATCGGCTCATGCGATTGGGAAGTCGAGAGTTCAGGGTTGGGCAGGGTTTGCCCACCAGCTCCTTGCAGCATCAGGCTCTGACCCATTTCCCCGTACGCGCTCAGCTCCCTTCTCTGGGGTGCTCAGGGCTGTCTTTGCGCAGGCTCCCCTCTTAGTGTGAAAGAGCTATTGGGGTTCCGGGCCCCCATCCGTATACCCATCCGTATGCCTCATCACCTAGGGGAAGGGGAAAACTTTTTTTCTGAGAGCTCCTCTCCACAAATCCCCAACTCACTTATTTTCTCACTGATTCTGGCCTGTTTGGTCACAGGCCATCCCCCGAACTAGTCCCTGAGGCCAAGGCCTGCGATTTTGTGGTTAGCTCAGCCCTGACCTCCACGGCCGGGCGGTGGTGGTGCTTCCCCAGGAAATGAGCCCTGTGCGAGTCCCCGGGCAGGAAGAGTAAGGGAAGGGAGGTCAAAGGCGGGTAGCCCTGCACAGGAGGTGATCTGCCTGGGTCGCCTGTGCCCCCTTGGGTGGGGGCACACTGACCTTCCGATACTGCTCCAGGGGAGCCGCCCAGCTCGGAAGCTAGGCATTGAGGCCGGACAGTGCAGAAGGGTCAGGGCTGGAGCCTGGCGTGGCCGGCAGGAGTTACTACCCTTCCCAGGAGGAAACCTACCTGGCCATAGGTAGTGCTCACTCTGGTTTGCGGGAGCCTGGTAACTGTTCCCCACTCTCCCCTAGAATGAAGACGGGGGTGCTGATGAACTATATGGCTTCAGTGCCCCTGCCACTGACTTCACTGTTGCAGTCACTGAGCCCTGGGTGCCCCGGCAGGCCCTGTGCTGAGCACTGCAACACCGAGACAGGATGGATGGGCGGTCTTTGCCCCTGGAAGCCCTCGGTCTCGTGAGAGACTGAGACACGTAGGCAGTGTTTTAAGATGCCGGAGTAAGAGCAAGTGCTTCCGTAAAGTGTTTGGGGAGTCCAAAATCAGAACTGACGTGTGCGGGGGAGTCAGGAAAGGCTCACAGAGGAGGTGACAGTGGAGATGGTAGGTTGAGCTGGGCCTTACAGGGTGAGCTCTTCAGGTGGGAAAGGGAGGAGGGACGGGAGTCCCTGGCAGGGACAGTGGAGAGCCAGCGCGTGTCGGGGTGTTGCTGACAGACAGCGGGAGCAGGCGTGACGGCAAGTATGGTGCGCGTTCTGGGGCGGGGAGGGGCAAAGCTGCGTGTACATAGCATCCTGCTGGCTCTGCTTTTAGGGAAACTCATGCACATGTGCATAAGGGGATACGTACAGGAATGTTCACAGCAAAATGTTTATAATAGCAAGAATCAAAACCGGAAGTGACGTGTCTCCATAGCGACTGCTTTGCGGCAGTGAGACTGGACGAACCACCGAATGCATCAGCACAGGTCCAGCTCAGGAATGGAGCTTTGAGGGGAGAACGAAAACAAGGTCATGGAGGAATACATAGAAATATTTGTCCCTTTCCGTAAAGTGAAAAACAAATGGCTTATGGATACTACTGTGTAATAAACCACCAAAAACAAAAAGGGGGGAGGGTGCCCAGGACCGAGGATAACAGCCCCCCGCAGGGGTGGACTGATCTGGGGAACGGCCCACAGGGCTGCCGAGGTCCTGGAAATGTCCTGTTCCCCCAGGTGAGGATGAGCGCCAGGGTGTTGCTTTACTCCTAAAACCTTACCCGTGTCATAAATATTTAGTGTTTTATAGTTTTTAAAAATTAAAAAAGCAGGCGACATGGGAGCTGGGGCTGGAACGGTTAACTCGGGCCTGCAGGCCGGGCTTAGCGGCTCAGGTTCCCCGTCTTCCTCTTCCTCCCGTTTCCCCTGGGAAGCTGGGGCGGGCGTGCTGGGCGAGGGGGGTGCGCAGGGCCCAGACCGCAGCAGCCATGAGGATGGCGCTCATCTCCCTTTCCTGAACGCCTGGGGGCGAGGCCCTCTCTTTACCAGATGCTTGTTTATTTACACAGTTATTCTCCTGCTCTAAGTTCAGAGGGCTTGTGCTCCTCCGTGTGTGGTCTCGGATTTCCAGCCCGTTGCTGAGGGAACTGAGGCTCAGCGGAGCAGTGGGCCACACGGGATCTTCCAGCTGCCCGTGCAGTGCCAGGGCTGGCACCCGGGTTGCTTTTTATCGTGTGCATGTTACTCTGTGTGTATGTGTTTACACCAGGAGTCCCCATCCTCTTCTGAACGAAGAACCGTGTTTAATTTCCCAGAAGCCGTTGATCGAAGTTATCCTGGGTCGGGAAGGATGCTTTCCAACAGCGCAGGAAACCGCTGGGGCCAGGGCTGTGGGGCCTAGAAGAGGTGACGCTGAGGCTATGTCACTGACCTCAGTTGGGCATCCACTCCGTGACTTTTTCCGCTTCTGTGTCTGTGTCTAGTGCCTTCCTCTGGGGATGTGGAGAGAGCCCGAGTTCTGAAGGAAGAAGGCAACGAGCTGGTAAAGAAGGGGAACCACAAGAAGGCTATTGAGAAGTACAGTGAGAGCCTCTCATTCAGCAACCTGGAATCTGCCACCTACAGCAACAGGTACCTTCCCCCCAGCTGCTGGCCGGGGCATACCAGACATTGGCCATCCTGTTCCATAATCTCCTCGTGGCCTGTGGCGGGCTCTTCTTCCCTGGCATTTCGTCACTGCGTTACCGCTCAGAACGTGCAGTCACACCCATTTTGCTCACCGTGAGGCAGGCGTTGCCAGTGGCGTCCTCTCTCTCAAAGTGATAGAAACTGAGGGGTGCCAAAGGGAAGCCCGGGCTTTGTCAGCCCCCCTCCCAGAATTCTCGTTAACCACCCACATCAGATGTCTCGCTGCACAGACAGCACCCCAGCGCAAGTCTTGCAGGCTTCCCACCTTCCCCGCTTCCACCCCACGGCTGCTCTGAGGCCTCCCTGCCGGAAGTGTTGGAGCTGAGAACACGGGGCAGAAGTGGGGTGTGGGGTAGTTACCGCCCAGCCCGGGAGCGGGGGACAGGTGACGTCTCGCCTAAGGGGCCAGGCCCCTGGCGCCGCACTGGGGCCTGCACCTGCACCGCCTGTTACCCTTGAGTTCAGAAACCTTGTGTCTGTTGCAGGCCGAGCCTTAGCCAGACCTGCGTTTCAGAGTCTCTCGGGGTGATGCGGTCCGTGCACTGAGTCACGTGACATTCGGGGTCTGGGGCAGCTTGTGAAGCTAACTGGTAGCATTTCTGCTGTGAAACGTAAGGAAGTTACACTTCCACGTGGGACGGTATAAAAGGAGGTTGGCCTCGTGCCAGTTCAGGTTGGGGTTCACTGCCTGAGTTAAAGAGAGAACTTGCCGTTTTAAAGCTTAAATGTAGGACCTCTGGCTTTACTGGCTGAGTGGCCAGGGTGCCTCCGTCCGCCAGGCTGGCCTGATAAAGAGGCTGCGGCCCGCTGGCCCCGTGTTCGTGCAGCGCCGTCCTCTGACCCCCCCCGTTGCCGGGCTCTCTGGCCTTGTTGGCCCGGCTTTCTGGAGACCTCCGCTAGCCCGTTTTCCACAACAGTTACCACGTTTTGAGATGACGATTTGTTTGAAAATCGTTTTTCATGAAAATGTATCTGTGCCACACTGTTTTCATTACTTTTTAAAAAATACTTTATTTATTTATTTTAGAGAGAGTGGAAGGGAGAAAGAGAGAGAGGAAGAGAAATATCGATGGGTTACTTCTCGGCCCACAACCTAGGCATGTGCCCTGACTGGGAATCGAACCGGTGACCCCTCTGTTTGAATCCACTGAGCCACACCAGCCAGGGAATTACTCGTCTGTATAATATCTACAGGGCTGGTCTTCTCCTCATGCTCAGTCAGTATCCCTGCCTATTTTCCTAGATTAGCTCTTCCAGCTAAACCTTAGGATCATTTTGACAAATTTCTAAAAGTATCTTGTTGGGTTTTGGTTGTGATGACACTGACTTTATAAATTTAACTTGGAGGACTGGTAACTTGACACAGAACATTGAGGCCAAAGTTCCCCCGCATGCTGGATGCTGTTGTGGCGCTCCACCTCGTGCGTGAGTGTCTGTGCGGACCCGTGTGCCATCTCTGGCTCACCGTGGTTCTCTGGGTGCACGGGACACCCCAGAGGACACCACCACTCAGGTCCCCCGCACCTACAGCTCGCCAGGTTCTGAATGGACCTCCAGAGCCTCGTTCAGTCCTCACAACAGCTCTTCAGGTTAGGTCATGGTTCCATTTCACCTGTGAGAAGACAGGTGCAGGAAGATGAGTAAGCAGTTAACCCGTACATGGTAGGGCTGTGACTGTGGCCTGGTCTTTGTGACTCCGAGCTTGAGTGCCTCTTCGCTCAGTCCTGTTGTCTCCCAGACTGCTTTGTACTGAGAAGTAAATCAGGTGCAGCCAGCCGGCGACTACTCTGCCCCCATTCAAAATGGTGAGGTGGCCCTGCCTGGTGTGGCTCAGTGGATTGAGCACTGGCCTGTGAACCAAAGGATCACTGGTTCGATTCCCAGTCAGGGCACATGCCTGGGTTGCAGGCCAAGTCCCCAGTAGGGGCCAGCACAAGAGGCAAATGCACATTGATGTTTCTCTCCCTGTTTTTCTCCCTCCCTCCCCCTCTGTATAAGAATAAAATCTTTAAAAACAAACCCAAAAACGGTGAGGTGGAATGGATGGACTTCCATGCTGAGCTCCAGGACACCTGGCTGGCTGTCTCAGTGCCTGTCTTGGGAGGGGAGGGCTAGCCCTGGTGAGGAGGGTTCACGCAGACTCTCCTCCCCACAGATGCAGCGTGGCCTCTTGTATGGCTGTGCATGACTTGCTTTTTTGCCAGCGTCTACTTCTGAAACTTTTTTCCCAGCATTTTGAAAATTTCCAAAATAAAAGTTGACAGATTTTTCATTGAGCATGCACATACCTACCATTTAACTTCATCCTTAACATTCTGTTATGTTTTCACTTTATCACCATTTAGCTGTCTGTTGACCCATCTCATTGGTGACGTGTTTCAGAGTTGCAGACACCTTTACCTCTCATCCCTAACACATTGGCACACATGTCACAGATTAAAGTCCAGTATTTATGTTTGTTAGGTTCTTAAGGCAGGTGACTTTCTAGTCTGTCGAGGGGAAGGTCTCAGAAGGCCATTTCATTGCTTGGAAGAGCACAGTGTAGGGGTGGTGGGCAGAGTGCTGGCCTCGGCGAGGTCAGGGTCTGCCCTGCAGCAGTGGGCACGCCGTGAGCACGTCGCTGTCCCCCCTGCCTCGTCCCCACCCCGAGCTGGCGTTTTTGCCTGTGAAAAGGGCTGGGGTTCTTGTGAGGACTGGAGGAGGTGTAAAGTAAGCTGCACAGAGGAGGTGTTCAGGAAACCGAGATCACTCCTCAAACTGCCCCACGGCTCTGGGTGGCCCCTCGGAAGTGACCGAAACCCCTGGGTTGGCCTCTCCCCCCGCAGAGCACTGTGCCACCTCGTCCTGAAGCAGTACAAGGAGGCGGTGAAGGACTGCACCGAAGCCCTCAAGCTGGACGGGAAGAACGTGAAAGCCTTTTACAGGCGGGCTCAAGCCTACAAGGCTCTCAAGGTAAGCGGACCCCACCGGAAGGCACCAGCTGCGGACACGTGTTACACGCCTCTCATCCGGGGTGGGGGCAGCTCAGGGTGGGCTGCAGCTGGGGTTTGAAAAGCCTCTGCCATCTCGGCAGCTGTCCCCAGTGGGTCTCCTCTCGGTCACGGCACCATGCCCACACCCTTGTCTCCCGTTAGGACTATAAGTCCAGCTTCGCAGACATCAACAGCCTCCTGAAAATTGAGCCCAGGAACGGCCCCGCCCAGAAGCTGCAGCAGGAGGTCAACCAGAGCTTAAACTAAACACCCAAGGGGGCGGCAGGAACCTCTGCTGGCCGACCTCCCTCCGTGCCTGCTCCTGGGCCCCGGCATGCCCCCGAGTGCGCTCTGAAGCACCGCCCTCTGCCCCTCGAAGAGGTAACGGCCTCCCTCCCCTTAAGAGGTTTTGTTCAAATGAAGGTCAGTGTAGCCAAAAACCAGACGTCGTTTTCCTGGAAAGGTCCCCCGCTGTGCTGAAGCCGTGTTCTCCGTTCCCCCTTCCCCGATAGCTAGCGGATCAGAAGACAGGCCCTCAGTAAAGCGCGGGCCCCGTCCCCGCCCCAAGCATGCCCCGGGCTGAGTGCTGCCTTTCACTCACCTCACCAGCCTCACCTCACTGTGGTTCATCTGTGCGAACTGAGCGGGTAGGGGGTGCCCACGGGACCAGAAAACCCTGTCCCACCCACACCTCAAGCAGCCTGTTGAGCTGGTTCTCCAGGGCTGCCATCCTGCCGTGTCCTTGGCATAGCGCCCTGGGCTCTGAGCTCCAGGCCCTTCTGGCCAGGACCCGCTCTGGTGGGGACGCAGAGCCGCGACTCTCGGGTGGCTCTGACGGGCTGTGGGCTGCCTCCTGCGTGGAGGCTCCTGCGCTGCTGCAGGGGCCTGGCCGTGTGACCTCTTCTGAAGGCGGGGCGGGAAGACAGGCCTCCTTGAGGTCGGCGTCCTTCTGTTCTGGGCAGGGACCTGCCTTTTGATCCCAACTGTGGCTCCCTCCAGGTTTCGTAGTTCTTTGTTCCCCGAGGTTACGTTGAACTGACTGACTCCGGTTTTGTTGAACTGTGTGTTTAAGTGATTCCATTAAACGTCTTTCTTCTACATAAACGTGGTGTACTTTCATTCATGCTTTTTCAGCGTAGTGCCTGGAATTTTGCAGTAACAAAAGCTACCTCTTTTTGAACATTCATCTATTCATAGAACAGATTCACTGAAAAGTCTGCTTGGGCCAGGCATGACGTGCCGTGCTGGGGAAAGAGCAGTGGATGAAGGCACCGTCCCTGCGCCCGGAGGGCTGACAGTGCATGGGACAGCGGGACGTCAGATGATTCCCCAGAACAAGTGCCAGTCACCAACTCACGTGTTTTAACGGAGTCATCGCACAGTGCTTTCCTGACCTAACGGGGGAGATCTGACCCCCTGGAGGGAAGGGGGTGCCTCAGGAAGTAAGCTTGAATTGAGGTCCAACACGGGAGAGTAGCTGGGGGAAGAGGGGAGGGAAAGGCCCTCGCGGGGAGGACAGGGGCCGGAAATGCCCCTTGCTCACAAGACGCGGTACGGGCGGGCACGGGCGAGGCCGCAGAGTGCTTCAGCATCCAGCCAGAGCCGGGGGCTGCCTGCCTTTCCCGGGCTGCGTCCTCTTAATGGATCAGCAGTTTGGTGGCTCCATTGAGGGGAGCAGCGTTTTCCTTGTCCCTTTGCGACTCATCCCTCCCAGTGCGGGACGGCATCCAGCACGCTGCTTCTGGCCTTGGAAGGGGTCCCCTGAGCTGCAGACCTGCAGGCTGTGTCCACAAACGCCACGGCCAGGTGACCATCTCAAAGGGGCTGTCCCCTCTTACTGCCCCCTCCTAAGCAGGCATGTTTTTACCTGATTGGAGGCAGGTTTAGTGGTGACATTCAGTCACAGCTGTCTCTCTTCTTGAGGTCCAGAGAGCAAGTACCTTGATTTAGTAATGAATACAAGCCGAGGCCTGGACAACCTGAAGAGGCTTTCCCCTCCCCGCAGGGGAGGAAAACCGTGACCTGGGAAGGTAGCCTGGAGCGGTTCCTGTCCACACACGTGTTCTTTGTTACACCATCCCTGGCCCAGGGCCTGGGAGCAGGGCCGCCTCCTGCACGTTCGCCTGCCCTGGCTGGCGGTGCTCCCGCCCGGCGTCCAGGCGTGGGTGTCTGTGGCTTGAGTTCCTTTCTCAGCTCGGGGTGGTGACAACCATTCAGGCCCTCACTGCGCCACTGGGGAGTCACAGCTGCTCCTCTGGGGCTCGCACCGGCGGTGCTGCCATGGTCCGCACCCTCACCTTCGGCCTCCGTGTGGTGGCGTTTCTGTTCCCTGCGGCCGAAGCCCCGACCCAGCCAAGCCTGCCCTTCGCTCCGCCCCACCTCCCTCACACAAGGCCTCCTGGGAGACAAACCGCAGTTTGCAGCACTTTAATGCACAAAGCAAAAAAGGTGATGGCTGGCCGGGTGACCAGCCTTCACGCCACACACACACACACACACACACACAGCTTGGGTACAGACGCAGCCCCACTGGGAATTAAGTTCCAGATCACAGAGCCAGGAGTAGAAAACGCCGTTGTCTTGTCAGCCAAGGGAGTGAGAGTTCCATTTTCTGGGGATGAAAGGGTACAATCAGTGTTTCTGACGTATGGCAGACACCTGGTCCTCAGCTAGGAACAGAGACGGGCCAAGCCAGGCCTTCGGGCAGGCAGCAGGGAGTGGGGGAGCCCCAGGGAGGCCCAGCCGGGCAGCTGGCAGAGAACGCCTTCCCTGTACTTGATGGTTAACACCTGCTCCAGTCACACGCTTCCCCCAACTTTGTTCCTGGGACCTCAGAGAAAGCAGTGACACGACCTGGCTCTTGGGGACTTGGGGAAAGTCCCTGCCTCCTTCTTCGCTGTTTCTGGGCTCGGCTGCTACTCTCACCAGTCCGCACACCCTCAGCCACCCACCTGGTTTCAGTCACGTTCACTTTCGCCCACTCGGTGGCCTGGTGAGCCTGCAGCACCGCCATCGCCTCTTCCACCTGTGGGGCGGTGGGAGGGGCTTAGTGCCGCTGCCCCAGCCGGGTCCCAGGAGAGCCGTCCCCCTCCCCGCCCTCCACAGCATTTCTGCAGCGCCCTCCTCTGACTGCTGCTTCCAGCTCCCGAGACAGATGTTCACTGCGGAACAGCCAGGAAAACCCCAACCCTTGCACTGAGGCAGGACACGGCTCCTTGTGCCAACACCTTGCCTGTGGAGCTGCAGAGAATCATCTGTCCCACTCCAGCGTTCTGCAGGTATTAGCGAGACGATAACCCTCATCCGTCCAAGCGACAGTTTGCTTGCTCATCCAGGAGACGCCCTGGCCCTGAGCTCTCCTCCTGCCCTCAGGCCCCCCTGCCAGCCAGGCCCCAGCCCACCTTGGCACTGAGGGGCTCCGGGGACTCCAGCATGAGCAGCAGCTCCGAGTCGTCGATCTCCAGCAGCATGCCCGTGATCCTGCCAGCCAGCTGGGTGTGGACATCGTAGATAAGTGGGTGGAGATGCTCACCTGTACGGAACAGCCCCTGCTGGCTTATGAACGCACCCCTGGCTGGTACCCCAGCATCCCAGGGGCTATTGTGGAACGGAGCAGTGAGGCGTCTGGGTGGCCGTCACAGTACCGCTGTGTCACTTAACCTGGTGACCAGAAGCCTCTTCCCCAACTGTGAAGAGGGCATGAAAACCCCGCTCTGGAGGTTAGTCTACAGGGTCGTGTTTGACACCAGATGTGAACCAGTTGCACAGGGTGCTTGCTTATTCTGCAGGAAATAGTTCTAAGTACACACACAGATTCTAGACAGGATATGATAATGCTGAACTTGACCTTATGGCAAGCCAAATACACAAGATAAATTCACTTTCCACCACCAGGTACTTCTGGGGAAGGGCCCGGGGTCGGCGGCTAGCCCGTCCCGGCCATGTGTGGAGGGTCCAGCCAGGCTGCGCTGCTGGGTGCCCTAAGGAGGAGAGCTCTCCCCAGGAGGAGAGTGCAGATGTTTTCAAGGCACGGCTTGCGGAGCCTTCCACCTCCATGAAGCACACTGAGCATTTTCCTTTGAGGTGCAGGAGTGAAGAGGGAGGACCCCTGTTTGCTGAGGAAACAACGCAATAGCAGCGTTGCTATTTGCTGAGGAGCAGTAGAGCGGGGAGCTACAGAGAAGGACCAGGAGATCTCAATGGCCTGGAAGAAAGGAACCTGCCCACCACCAGCAGGCTTGCTCGTTCGTTCACTAACAGTTGGCGGCCCCCTCGCACAGGGCCTGTCCCAGACACAGGAGGAACTGCACGGGAACTCAGGGTCCAGTGGGGAGCGGCACCCGTTTTTCCGATGCACACTTATGTCCTCCCCCTGCAGCGGGCTCCTCTGGGTGGCTGCTGCAATGTGGTGAGAGCTGCTCCCCATGCAGGCGAGGTGCGAGGAGCCGCCCCTTATGGGCCACGTCTCAGCAGAAACCCGAGACCACACCCTCCATACTCTTACTCCTCCTCCTGGCCCCCGACCTCCCCACATCTGGGGTCTCTCCCAGCCTACATCAAGTCAAGAACAGCAGAGCTGAAGAAATCCTGGGCACATCTGGTCTGACCAGTATTTTAAGATGAGAGAATGGGGCCTGGATGACAAGACAGCTCGGGCAAGGTCACCCAGCAGGCTGGTCAGCGGCAAAGCTGGACCCTGTCCTCACGTCTGACCCCCACTCAGGGTGTTTCCCACCAGGCTAGCCAGCTCCCAGCCCCCCTCCTCCTGCTCCAGAGCAGGGGAACCAGCCACTCACCAATCATCTGCTTTTGTTTGCGGAGTGGCGCCTTGGCCAGCATGGACGCAGTCAGGGGCTCCCGTCCGGGGAGGCCCGCAGCAGGCTCCGGGACCTGCGCACAGTGCCAGGGACACAGCCCCTCACCACCACGGACAGGCAAGGCCTGGAGACACTTGACCCCGCCAGGTGAGCACAGGCCTCCAGGAAGGCTCTGGAAGAGGGGAGCAGGGGACAAGGTAAGGACCATCAGGTAGGACAGAGTCCCCAGCAAGGGCACAGCAGACTAGACAACGAAGGTCCACTCCAACACGGGTGTTTCCACAGCGCTAGAACCACTAAAGGCCCCCGATGCACGCTGCCCAGCGAAGACACACCTTAGGAATCCCTTCGTGCCAGACAAAGCACTTTTGATTAAGGAGCTTTTATGGCCCTGCTCCCAACATACTTCTGACCCTTTCACATCTTGATAACTTTAAAAGCATTTTGCTGTTTAAAGACTACTCTTGGTCCTTCCACAAGAGATTGTTCCAAGTATACATACTGACATTCTAGACGGGAGATGAAATTGCTGAGGTTGAGACTTTTGGGGGGTAGCAGGGAGAAAAATACTCAGCCTTTAAACTTAATGACAGTAGGCATTTTCAGTTCTGTTGTGCAGATTAATCACGGCTCTGCTTCTCAACACATAAATGCTGAGACAATCCAAACTGTGACTAATAATCAAAACGTAACCCTGGCCCTTTTCCTCCTCCTGTTAGTAAGGGAGTGATCTCTTCTGAACTGCACATGTTAATAAATGAAACTTTACAAGCCAAGAAAAGGAAGAAACCAAGGCCCAGGAAGGACCAATGCATTAGCCAAGGTTCTAGGCAGGCCCCCGGGACCCTGGACTGAGAGGGCAGCTGGGCCGGCCTCACCCCATGGGTGCTGGAGCATCTGTGTGTCGGGAGAGGCCTCCTTGGCGTAGAGTGTCCTGCCTCGCTGGGCCCGGTGGTCTGGGTACCGATGTTGGCTGGAAGGAACGAGCAGGGATGTTAGGGCCGGGCACCCACCTGAAGCCGTGGAGCCTGAAGATGAGCATTCACGCAGAACCCCAGCACCGAGTGCAGGGCCAGCACACACAGAGGCGCCAACACCCGCCACACGTGCTTGCCTTCAGGCTCCATCTAC
The DNA here is from genome assembly GCF_019186645.2 of Phyllostomus hastatus. Taxonomy (NCBI): domain Eukaryota; kingdom Metazoa; phylum Chordata; class Mammalia; order Chiroptera; family Phyllostomidae; genus Phyllostomus; species Phyllostomus hastatus. Next base: position 11,290,527 of record NW_025333664.1, read on the forward strand.
TCGCTCGGTCGCAGCTGCTGCTGTGAGTACTGAGTTCAGACCTGGCGCTAACCAAGTCCCTGCATGTGCGATCCCATTCACCCACCCACGCAACAAAACGGGGAAAATTGTTCTCATCCCCAATTTAAAGATGAGCCAATTCGGCCCTGGCCGGCATGGTGTAGTTGGTTGGGTGTCGTCCCGCAGAACGAAAGGTCATAGGTTCGAGTCCCAATCAGGGCACATGCCTGGGTTGCAGGTTCAGTCCCTGGTCGGGGCTCATTAGAGAGGCAACTGATCCATGTTTCTCTCACATCAGTGTTTCTCCCCCTCTCTCCCTCCCCGTCTCACCAGGCCTGCCCTCTAGGAGGGTGAATGGCAGGCTCACTGTGGAAACCAGTTCTGACTCCCCAATACCGCCAACCCAGCACCCTTGCACACCCACTCCTCCCGGCCCTGCCAACACTCACCCACTCTTTGGGTGAGGGCCACCTGCTGTGGCATCTGGGGGGGGCCCTTCCTGACGCTGCTGATGGGGGCCAGGGGGCACGGAGACGTGGCTGGCGGCTGGCCCATTGAGGCGGCTGGAGGGTAGGTGGCTGCGGTACAGAGAACACGGACAGGGAAAGGTTGGGGGGAAGGGGGCGTGTTAATCAGAGTGGCACACCACACCCTGACGGGGCCAGGGTGCGGAAGGGGAGCTGGAACATTCCCAGCGGAAAGATGAGTGGATGCACCTCCTCGGGCAGAACCACAACTCCAGGGAGGGGGGCGTGGAAATTTGCGATTACAAACCGACTCGCGTCTCCCCGAAGCCCCAAGATGCACAGGTGTCACGATCACACACCTTCGTCCCCTCCCCCCGACAGTTTCAAGTCGGGGGGACTTCGCTCTTAGAGACAAACCATCATTCATCAGCAACACAGCGAAAGGAGTTCATTTTCTCAGCTTTGCAAGGATTCTCAGCCACCGATCAGACAGATCTTTGGCGCTGACTGAAGGTAAGTGAGCCTTTCACAGGTCAGCACTGTGCTTGGTGCTTCCGCGTGTCTCATTCAGGCCCACACTCAGAAGGAGAAACTGAGGCTCGGAGACGAAGTTACCCACCCTGATTAACACCTTAGGAAGTGACAGAGAGCCAGGCTTGACCCCGAAGCTCGTGACCTTTCAACCACTATGTTGCACACCACCCCCCAGGGCCCACACTGGTGGGTGGAAGGGGCGGCGTCACTCACGGGAGGATCTAGGAGGCTGGGCCATCCACCTGGGGGCAGGCTGGACAGGGGGGCCAGGGGGGCCAGAGCCATAGTACACAGCCTGGGCTGGAGGCTGTGTGGGAGAAGACGGCCCAGAGTGAGGGGCTGCGGCAGGGGAAGTTAGAAACCGCATCCCCTCGGGGACACCACCGCAGGGGCTCCACCGGCCCCGCAACGGACTGGCTGGGAAAGACCCACAAAGCCAGGAGGACGGCCTGCTTCCCGTTTTGGGATGTCCATTACCCCTCAGCCTTGAAGGGTGAGATCTCAGGTCCAACCCTTGCCCCTTATTATTGGAGCAACTAACCCAATAATTTGGATAAAACTGCGACAGGTCCCACCAAAACTTACGCCTCCTTAGGCAATTGCTGAAAGAAGAAGGAATGTCCCAGTCTAGTAGCCTTTAATGGCTAACACCTTTGTACTTCCTCTGGGTCACGAGACCTCCTTTCCCAAACCATGCCCCTCTGCGGTGTTAGTACTCCGCAAAAACGACCATTTAAACTGGGGGAGCACGACCTACTCTCTGCTGGTTTGGCAAAGTCAGACTGTCTGCAGGCACAGAGTGGAACAACGTAGGTGGGGAAGAAGCCTGGGCTTCCTTTGTTTACTGTAATACTTCCCAACCTTAAGTTTGCCCAAAGAATCCTTTTCTGCATAACATTCACAAATCCCTCTCTCCTTTTGGGAAGCGCTGTTTGACAGCGACACTGTTAGCCCCGTTAGAGGTGGGGTTCAAATGACCTGCTGTCTCTGGCAGAGGCAGGTTGGGAACCTATGTCTCCCCGTGAGCTCTCTTCCCGCTCCACCTGGGGCCGCAGGCAGGCCCTCACCTGGGGCACGGTGGGCAGGAAGTAGCTGGTGGGCTGCTGGAAGGAGCCCAGGAGGGGGCCGCCCAGGGCCTGCGCGCAGAGGCGCTGCTGCATGCACTGGTTGGTCAAGACGGCCTTCCGCTCCTCTTTGCGCTGGGCCAGCGCCACGTACAGCGGCTTGGTGCCGAGGATGCGCCCGTTCATCTCGGTCACGGCCTTCGTTGCCTCTTCTGGAGAGGAAAAACACACAAAGCCAAACCCTTTGCTGTGGCCACCCTCTGTCATCACCTAAAAGCAAGACAAGACAAGGGCTGCTGGGAAGGTGAAGGAACACTCCTGAGGCCTGTTCCTCCACCTCCCCCGGGGGCCCATCCTGGCCCGGGGCGGGCCCAGGAGAAACGTGCCATCAGGGGTGTACTGGCACCCCCGCATTCACTGAGGGCCGCCGCATGCCAGATGCCAGATACACTCCTCATGTTGCTGCAACTCCCTCTTGAAAGGGGAGGAGCCTGGGGATCCAGAGTGACAGGCCGGAGACCAGGCCCCTGGCCACCAGAGGGCTGCTCGGGTTTCACAGGCTGCTGCTCCCCGGAGTTGGAGAACAGCTGCATTTCAGACCGTGTTTTTATCTCTCGATTTTCTCTCTGAAAAGATCTCTCAGGCCGCAAAGGGACACTGTCACTGAGGGGGCTTTCATGAGGTGAGGTGTCGTCTAGGGTTAGAAATCTAAGACCAGGGCAGGCTGTTCAGCCAGGGCCACAGTCTTAACCGTTCCAGGTGAGGTCACCGTGATGGAAACCGTCTGCATTCCGACCACCTCTCGGGTTTTGCTAGACTACTCGCACAATCCTCCGCTTCACCTGTGAACGAGGAACCTGAGAAAGGTGCTCCCGACAGCTGCCTTTCCTGGAGACTCCAATAAAGAGTTCGATTTGTAGGGAGTATGAAATAATTTGAATTTCTATTGTTGGTGCTTTGATCTGTTCATTTTCTTTTTACTAGAAATAAAAGTTCTGCCCTGGCTGGCGTGGTGCAGTGGATTGAGCACCGGCCTGTAAACCAAAGGGTCACTGGTTTGACTCTCAGTGAGGGCACATGCCTTGGGCCAGATCCCCAGTAGGGGGCGCATGAGAGGCAACCACACACTGATGTTTCTCTCCCTCTCTCCCTTCCCTCTCTCTAAAAATAAATAAATAAAATGAAAGAAAGAAAGAAAGAGAGCGAGAGAAAGAAAGAAAGAAAGAAAGAAAAGAAAGAAAGAAAGAAAGAAAGAAAGAAAGAAAGAAAGAAAGAAAGAAAGAAAGAAAGAAAGAAAGAAAGAAAGAAAGAAAGAAAGAAAGAAAAAGAAAGAGAGAGAGAAAAGTTCTTTGTACCATTTTTTAAACAGTGACTTGCCCGGGGTCACCCAGCCGGCGGATGGTGCATCAGCCAGGACTCCAGCCCAAGGCACAACCTGGGGAACTCCCTGTTGCCTCCACATGGCCCTGAGTCAAGTCTTTCGGAGTCTGGGGAAAAGGCTCTTAAACTTTTCATTAAAACAATATTTTTATCTTGGAGTAACTTTAGGTCCACAGAAAAGTCTCAAAAATAGTACACAGTTGCTGTATACCATTCACCCAGCTCTCCCTCAACGTTACCACGGGATGTGTGTCCAAACCAGCACGGTAACACGGGCACAATGCTGTCAGCTAAACTGTGCCTTTCCTTTGGACTTCACCAGTTTTACTGCTGGTGTTCCTTTCCTCTTCCAGGATCCAGTCCACGTTTTATTTAGGGTTCTTCATCTTCTTTAGGGTCAAGAAACTGGCCAGGCTCACCCACACCCTGAGCAATGGAGCCGAGATCGTTTTTAAATCTCCTCCCTTGGAGCCCGGGCTCCGCATCAGTGATTTTCCGACTGCACTTTGCCACCTGCTGGTACAGAGGCCTTACCCTGAGAGTTCACAGACCCACAGGGAGGCCCATGCAGGGAATTCGTGGGGCCTGTAAACGCAGATGGGAAAAAAATGGCATCTGTGTTTTCATATTAGCATTCCCCTCTATTCTGAATGCGGGCAACAAAAAACACCATAGCAGTATTAGCTGTGCTTGTGATTTTGACAGGAAGAGAAAATCTTTTCATAACACAGTCATTATTGCTGATCTCAAAATATCTTTTATGCTAGTTGCTACTTCCCTGGATCTTACAGTTTGATGCACTAATGCAGAAGCACAGCCCTGGCCGGTGTGGCTCAGTTGGCTGGGCATTGTCCCGCAAACCGAAAGGTCTCGGGTTCGGTGCCTGGTCAGGGCACATGCCTGGGTGGTGGGCTCCATCCTGGTTGAGGTGCGTACAAGGGGCAACGGATCGGTGTTTCTCTCTGGAATCAACGTTTCTCTCCCTCTCTCTCCCGCCCTTCCCCCTCACTAAAATCTACAAGCATGTCCTCGGGTGAGGATGAACAGTAAAATACAAAATAAATAAAAATAAATAAAGAAGCACATACTGCTATCACCTTGGTATTTTGATCATTCTTTCAGTATAACTGTTGATTATAATCCTATGAATTTTCCTTTATGCTTTTAAAACTATTCTCCAAAGGGGTCCATAGGCTTCATCAGACAGCCAGATTTTCTTGGCACAAAAATATTGTCCTAACAAGTTAATAAGAACATATGTTAGATAGTAAAAAATAATAATAATAATTAGTACAACTAACACTTACTCAAAGCTTACTATGAACTTAATAGTAATGCTTAACGAAAATACTTCATATACATTAACTCATTTGATTTTCCTAATCACTGTTTTATGAGTAAAGATATTAAATTCTATAAAAATATATAAACATATAAAATCAATGAACAAAACAGGTGTGCCTCAACTCTAACCTAAAAATCCAGAGTTTTACAATTCCCTTCATTCAAGGAGTCCTCAAGGAGGTGGGCGAATCTCCTGAAATTATACGCAACGTGTATAAATAATTAGATCATGACATCACTGCTTTTTGCGGGCAGGCGCTCTATATGCAGGTTCTTCAGCTCTCAGGAAACCTCTAGAGACAGAGACCGTTGCCCCCATTTTACAGACAGGCAAACAGAGTCCGGAAGGCACAGCCCCTTCCCTGAGGTTCCACACCTAGTTAACGGTAGGACTGGGATTTAGACCTAGTTCTGATTAGCTTGAACATCCCAGCTTTTGACCACAATACTGCACCACATGTGCGCTTGCCGGAAAAGAGGGCCCACAACTTCTTCTGGTGTGAAATCAAATTTCCTGTTGCCTAATTTACATGCCCCACAGCTTTCTGTCACTTTTTTTTTTTTCAAAAGCTCCTTAACTCAAAAACTGTTCAAACCTCTTTCCCAAATACTAGGACCCATAAAGGACATTTAAAGTAGGATTTAACATGCAAAAGAACTTCTATGCCACTTCCTAAGACCACAGCCATCACAATACATGTGCAGGTCCCAGCCCATTATCCACACGGATCTCTTTGGAAAGTTCCTCATTCCCATGTGCAGCTCCCTACCTCCTCACAGCCAAGTCAAATCCTGCTGCCACTGCCACTTCTTACAAGAAGCCCTCCCTTCTGTTCCACTGAGCTACCACAGCTCTGCCTCCAATACTTGCCTTATGACAGATTTCAGTTGGTGATGCATCTGACTTCCCCACTACACTACACGCTACTCAAGGACAAGGGTTCGTTTCTTCCCACAGGGCCTGGTAAAACAGCAGGTGCTTAACTATGAAATGAATGAACACTGGGCCATCTTAAAATAAAGATGGCTGCTTTTAAAAATAAAATGCCCAGTCCTTACCCTCGCAGAGCTACACTCAATTTCTGACTCAGGCGTCTGCATTTAAGAGCTCCCTAGGGGATTTTAGCAAGAAGTCCGAGTTGAGAACCGACCAGCGAGTTCAACTCCCTCATCTGGAAGATGAGGCTCAGAAGATCTGCTCAAGGTCACGGAGCTACTGAGTCAAACAGCCCATCGGCACACCTCCAGTGCTAAGAGGGCTTCATAGATGGGGAAGAATAAATAAAAAATGGTATAGTCCACCCCTCTCATTTTTCAGACGGAGAAATCGAGGCCCAGGGAGGAGAGGTACGACACCGGCCATGGCCGGACAACTGAAGTCAACAGAAAGGCTCAGACATGAATTTCTGGAATCTGGCATACAGTAGGCACTCAAGAAATGCTTGGTGAATGAACCAAGGTCATGGTGAGCCCCAGTAAGACCCACTGTGCTCCTACCGTCTTCCCCTCCAGCCCAGACAAGGCTGCAGATGGACAGCAAGCTCCAGCAGCATCAGACACAGCCCCCAAACCCACAATGTGCAGCTCAGCACCGACTCCCTGGGCACCATGGGAGGGGGGGGGAGGGTGTGGGCAGTGAGAGGATGTGAGGGGGAGACTCTGCCCCCGGTAGGCGCCCACGGCCCTCACCTTGGCACTGGTGATCACTCCGTAGGGAGAGAACTCTTTCCTCAGTTTCTCATTATCGATGGAGTCATCCAGGTTCTTCACGTACAGGTTCACGCCCTGGAAGGGAAGGACACTGCTAGATACGCCTTCCGCTCCCAGCTCCTGATTGCCTTGCAGGGGGGAGGGTGGGGTGCTGCAGGCAGTGGAAGCCCTGGCCACCAAGCCTCCTGTCCCCAGTCTGGCACAGCACCCAGGCACCCCACCAGTCATGTAGCACACCCATCACCTGGAAGCTGGAGCCCCCACCATCCCTAAAGCCAAGTTCCCAGGAGTGGGATTGCTAGAGGAGGGAGTCACGTTCAGGGCCCTCCACACACAGACGCGGCCGCCTCCAGGAGGCTCGCCCTCACCTGGTAACGGTTCAGCCGGTCCTGCTTCATCTGCTCGAACCTTTGCTTAAGCTCGTTCTGCCGCTCCGCCCGCTTCTGGGCCCGGCTCACGAAGAGCAGCCGCCCACTCACCTCCTTCCCATTCATGTCCGTCACAGCCTGTGCAGAGGAAATGGAGCTAGAGTGCTGGGTGACCATCCTCACGAGGCCCTGGCCTCCAGTCCCCCCTCCTTGGTTTAGAGGGGGCCACCTGCCAGCCAGGCCATCTTGTTAGCTGAGAAAATCAGTAGCAGGATAAAGGTCATCCACTTAAAAAAAAAAAGCATGGGACAGAATTTCAGCATAAACTGTAGATTAAAAAAAAACTTGCTTTTGACTGTATTGTAAAAAGGGAAATGGACATTTGCAAAGCTTCCCATATTTGACCATTAGTTTCTGACTACACGCTGCCTTTTTTTTAATAAAGCAGCACGCATAATTCTTTCAAAATGGCATGACAGCCTAATCGATATCCTTTCCTTCATGTTGGATTTCATGGCACAAAGAGTCCTTTTGCTAATTATGAAGACTTTAGTTTCAGAAAACACTTTTGTCTTCACGCTTGTTGATTTTTCCTTTCTCCGGCCTGAGCCTGCCGGGCCCTAACTTGTCTGTGGCTTTGATTGCATGAAATCCTACGTCTTCGGTGAGGTGTGCAACTTCTCTCAGCTACCCTTCTACACGAAACTGAATTTGCACTCACTCACCCCCACACATCAGCAAAAGGCAGAGCCCCGTGTGCCTGACTCAAGGGTCAGGACCACAAAACAGTGTTAGTAAAGAGAAATGGTGAAGGGAACTGACTTTTTAAAAAATTTTATCTACTCATTTTCAGAGAGAGGAGAAGGGAGGGAGAAAGAGAAGGAGAGAAACAGTGATGTGTGAGAGAAACATCAAGTGGTTGCCTCTTGTTCGCCCCCAAATGGGGACCCAGCTGCCAACCCAGGCATGTGCCCTGACAGGGAATTGAACCGGTGACCTTTTGATTCATAGGCCGGCATTAGATCCACTGAGCCACACCAGCCACGGTGGGAACTGACTTTTTAGTGGTCACTTCACTAATAAATAGTTTCCCGTAATGATGACTTTTGCTTTCTTGCCTAAATATAGAAATATATGCAAATATATGTAAATATACACTGTGGACCCAAGAACTGCCAGTTCTACACCAGTCTTAAAGGCCATTACCAAAGTCTCTAAGAGCCTGGAGTTAATGGACCCCTGTAGCTTCTTCCATCTACTCTCTCTAATCATTTTACAGCTGGGGGAAGCAAAACCTAGAGAGAGGGCGGGACTCGTCCAAGGACTCACAAGAAGTTATCTTTCGATGGAGCCATTTACTTAAATACAAACTTCAGAGTCAGAAAGAGCTGGTTCTAATCCCAGTGATCACTCTTACTAGCTCCAACCCATGGAACCTCCTAACAACGGCAGAGCCCACCCTCGTGGGAGCAGAGATGAAAGTGTACGCAGAACCCTTAGCACCGTGCCTGGCCCAATCCCAGTGCTCAGTGAGAGGTGGCTGCTGCCAAGATGGACCCAGGATCCAGGTGTCCAGCCAGGACCCACCGTGAGCTGGGCTCTTCCCTGTCCAGTGATCTTCACGGGGCCGCAGCCACGGAAAGAGCTTTCTGGTGAGAGGCCAGACACAGCACCTGTTATTGCAGCGTTGTCACTGTGTGACTGCGTGCCATTCATTCGTTCAGCAGACACGTGTCTGGTATCTCCTGGCAGATACGATACTGGAGACTCAACAATGAAACGACACCCAGGCCCCACCTGCAGCTCTGCACAGCGGCACAGTGGCACAGTTAGCACAGTGGAAATCTGTGCTAACGATGGAGAGAGACAGACGCAGTCACAAGTCAAGGAAGACAGGAAGAGGCAGCTCCAGAAAGAGGAAAAGGATAAGCCGAGACCCAAAGGGCAGGCGCCGAGTAGTCTAAAGCTCCGCTGTCCAATACGGTGGCCACTGTGGCTACTACGCATGGGAAATACGGGTAGTCTGGATTGTGCTGTCAGTACCGGACTTCAAAGAATTAAGTACAGTAAAAAAGAATGTAAAAAAAAATCTCAAGTTTTATGTGAAATATTCATTGAAGTGGTCTAATTTAAATGTTATGTTGAATAAACTGTATTATGAAAATTAATTTCACAGTTCCTCTTTCTACCCCTTTTAATGTGGCTACTGGAAATTTTTATTTTATTTTTTTTATCTATTGGAAAATTTTAAATATTTTATTTATTTTTATTTTTAGAGAGGGAAGGGAGGGAGATAGAGAGAGAGAGAGAAGCATCAATGTGTGGTTGCTGGGGGTCATGGCCTACAACCCAGGCATGTGCCCTGACTGGGAATCGAACCTACGACAATTTGGTTCACAGCCCACACTCAATCCACTGAGCTACGCCAGCCAGGGCTATTGGAAAATTTTAAATCGCACCTGTGGCTCATGTTACAGTTCCATTGGAAAGCACTAGTCCAAAGAGTAGGGAAAGCGATGCCCTGGCCGTGTGGCTCAGTTGACTGGAGCACAGTCCTGATGCACCAAGGCTGTGGGTTTGATCCCTGGTCAGGGCACGTCCCAGATGCAACCAATGAATGCATGAATAAGTAGAGCAATAAATTGATGTTTCTTTCTCCCTCCCTCCCCCCGTCTAAAATTAATAAATCTTTTTTTTTCTTAAAGAGTAGGAAAGGGCCCTGGCTGGTGTAGCTCAGGGGATTGAGCAACAGACTGCAAACGAAAGGATCACTGGTTCGATTCCCAGGCAGGGCACAGGCCTGGGTTGCAGGCCAGGTTCCCCAGTGTGGGGCGTGTGAGAGGCAACCACACATTGATGTTTCTCTCCCTTTCTCTCTCCCTCCCTCTCTGTTTAAAAATAAATTAATAAAATCTTTAAAAAAATACGAAAGGGAAGTATTGTGAGGAAACAGCATTTGCAAATGCCTGGAAGCAAGAAATAGCATAGCACTTCCCCTCCCTGGCCTCCATCCTGCCATCAATTCAAGAAGAGGGTAGTGGCTGTCTCGAAGGCCCCTTCCACCTTCCAGCAAGAATGTATGCAAATAAGCCAGCCTCATGGCTTGGAAGCCACTGAAGGAGGCTTAAGCCTTCTGCCTTCAGCACAGGCAGGAAAGGCCCTGACTCGAGTGGCCGGGGCAGGGGCGGGACTCCCTTTCCTTCCACAGGCAGCTGGAGCCCTCTGCTCCTGATCTCCCTTATTCCTAGTCCTGGCTCAGCACCTCCTCCTTAAAACGGGGCCCTGGGGAGGCAGGCTCCTACCTTCTGGGCTTCCTCATGCTTCTCAAAGTTGACAAAGCCAAAGCCTCGGGAGCAGCCGCTGTCATCCCTCATCACCTTCACGCTCAGCATCTTCCCTGGGAAGACCCAACCTGGCTCAAAGGGGAGGCTGGGGAGCCCAAGGTGTTCCCCCTTTCCTCCCACAATTCCCCAGGAAGCCCCAGGGAAGTCCCTCCTCCCAGCCTGACCAGGAAGCAGAAGAGAAAGTGACCCCAAACTCCCTCGGGAAACACACCCACCAAACGGGGAGAAGAGCTGCCCCAGGCCCTGCTCGTCCACGTCCACTTGGAGGTTCTTCACGTAGACGTTGGTGAACTCCGCGGCCCCCGCCCCCAGCTCAGCCTCCCGCTCCCATCGGGACTTGAAGTGGCCCACGAAGCTGCAGACACACCGACAGGGTAGGCAGCTGCCAGCCATCAGCCACCCCCATCTCCACCCCAGCCCGTCCGGCAAGCCTGGGTCGTTGGGGTCAATTACTACCAGCCTCCAGGCCTCTGATTCCCTCATCAGAAGACCGGGTAGGGCAACACTTCTTAGATGGAATATATCCAAGGCCACGATTATACATGCCAGCGTAAGGTTAAGAAGACTTAATTCTTGTGGCAATTGCCCAAGGAACTCCTACCAGACACCCCAAGCAGCTGAGTGCACAGCAGATAAGAGCATGAACTTGGAAGTCACATTTGAATCCTTGCTCTGCGGTTGCCTAGCTGTGGCAAGTTCTGTAATCTTTCCGAGCCTCCATGTTCCTTCTGGTAAAACTGGGATCAAACTCATACCAGAGGGACATGCTCATTCATTTACTGTGTACTGGGCATGCTGGGAGAACAGTGGGGATAGAGTGAGGCGCGGTCCACACCAGTGGTGCTCTGGGGGAACTGGCGTCTCTTAAAAACAGCAGTAATTTTAAAAGTGGTCACGTCCAAATTCATGTCAACACATCGAAGAAAGTGTCATAGATGAAGAAAAAAAAGCATAAGAAAATCTGATGGTTTCCACAGCCCATGTAGCACAAACAAATTGTAGCTGCCACTAAAAACCGGAAAAAACAGTGGCATAGGTAACCTGGGACAAACTGGAGCTGACAAAGACAACGTCCTTCTGGGAAAAGCCCGCCGTGGTTCAGTTTCGTGGACCGGAGCCTCCCCGGGGAAACCCCGGACAGAAGACTCTGAGGGCAGCTCCCAGCTCAAAGCCTCCACAGCCCTGAGCAGGGGCCCCGCCACCCCATGGGCAGGAGCAAAGCTGTGGGCGGGGGTCGCCGCCAGAGCCCCTTCCCTCCAGCACACGCATCCCAACTTTCCCATCTGTGAAGTGAGGACGAAGCCAAACTGAACCGGGTGAAGAAGCACCAGCTAAGCACACGCCTACTTTCCCTCCTGTCCGAAACCCCCGTGAAACGACACAGAAGGCTTGAGAAAAAATTCACAAGCAGCTAGGAAGGCTGAGTCCACGGACGATCTGGCCGTCAGCTGTTCCTGCTAGGACTTCAGGACCATCTCTTCACTTACTGCTCGGAACAGCCCTCCAAGCGTACCAGCAGCCCCATCTCTCTTTGGGGAAAGGGAGGCCCTGCGAGGCCGAGCCACTCTCCCAGGGTCACACCGCCAGGAAGGACACAGGTTGCTGCTGGGTGCCTGGTGCCCGTGAGATGGTGGCGGGTCGCATGGGTCCCCGGCTGGTAGTGCCATGATTCTGTCCCTTCAGCTTCAGCCCGCCCCCCTGCCCGCCACTCACACTTTGCGGTCATTCAGCAGCATCCCATTCATGGTGCGGATGGCCTTCTGTGCGGCCTCGTAGGTCTCAAAATGGACAAAGCCAAAGCCTCGGGAGCCGTGACTGTCACACACCACCTGGGCCATACAGAAAAGGGACAAGGAGAGCATCCGACCGAGGGTTCAGGTAGGAGAGAACAGCAGGACGATAAGAGCTCACGTCAGAGGGCTTGCTTTGTGCACAACACTCCATTTTAGATGGGAAACTAAAGCTCAGAGAGGTTGATCCACTTGCTTAGGATCACACAGTAAGGAGGAACAGGGTCCTCAAATTGAGCACAGGTCTTTTGTACCAAAGACAAGTTGTGAATTATCTTGCTAAGGTGATGGGCAAGAGGATCAGATTCAAACCTCTATTTTTGCATCCCTGTTTTTTTTTTTGCTTTTTAAAAATATTTAAAATTGTCTTTATTCATTTATTTTAGCGCAAGAAGAAGAGAAAGCAGCACACAGAGAGAGAAACATTGATTTGTCATTCCACTCATTCATGCAGTCACTGGTTGCTTCTTGTATGTGCCCTGATCAGGAATCGAACCCACAACCTTGGTATATGGGGGCAATGCTCTAACCAACTGGGCTACCCGGCCAGGGCCCTGCATCCTTGTTTGTAACAGCAAACTAGAAACAATCGGAGTACCCATCAAGGAGACGAGTGAGGTAAGCTACATTCATACTGGCTGACTGCGTGTGTGCAGCTGAAGGGAACCGGCAGGTTATGCAGCTGACACACACTGATCTGGAGGGCATATCATTAAGGGGGAAAAAAAAATCAAGCCCCGTTGGGTTAATAAAGTGGCAATCTACACATGGGAAAATTTTAAACAGAAACACACAAAACTGTTAACAACGACTATTTCTGGGGACTGGGATTGAAAAGGATGGAGCCTTCTTTTTCACCTCATTCCTTTCTACATTGTTTAAACGCTACCACTTTATGTACTGTTCCAACAACAAACTTGTTTTAATTCTGTAAAAGACCTACAAACGTTCTCCCCCCGTTTTGCAAGCCTCCTGGCTCAAATGAGAAGGACAAAGCTTGAGACCGGGAAAAGTCTTTGGGTCACACAGTTCCCAGCCCTCTGGTTGAACCTGCACTAAGACCACTAAGGCCCATTTCAAGTGCCCCTGGCTCCGCCCACCTCTGCAGCCAGTGCCCAGCTCAGCTAAGTGGCATTTTCTGCCTAGGCAACCACCCCGCCTCCCAACCCAGCTTCCATGCTGACCACTGGTATGCTTCTCCTAAAATGTTACTGCGACCGTGTCCCCTTGGGACCTTGCTTCCAGCAGCTCCTGCCCTCCATGGAACTAGATCAACTTGGCATTGGAGGCTCTTTGGTTGGCCCTGGACTAGTCTTGCTTCCAAATCCAAGCCCACCACACCCTCCTCCACTTTCCAGCCCCAAACAGGGTTCCCGCACTTTCGACTCAAGTGCCAGCTTTTCCATTCGGATTCAGTCATGTTGACTGGGCTCCTGCTTTGGGCCAAGCACCTGCTAAGGGCACTGTACTTATCTTGTTAATAGTTGCCATAAGAACACTTTTCAGCCATTTCTTAACCTCTAAGCCTGATTGGGGGAAATGGGAATAAAGATTTATTGAGCATCTACCATGTGTCACATCTCATTCCAGATACTGGGACACAAAGGTGAAGAAGAACAGGTTCACTACTCATACAAAACTTCCATTCTCTTATAAATCATAAAAACAAGGTCCGGCCATGACAGCCTCCATTAATGGCCTTGCTGTAATCACAGCTTTTGTCCTATAGTTTCTATGGTCCTCTCACTCTGAATTGGGCCTGGTGTTGTGGCTTGCTTTGGCAAATAAAATGCAGAGGAAGTGACGGCGGGCCAGTTCCGCACTCAGATCTCAAGAGGCCCGGTGAGCTCCCACTCTACCTCCGGGCCCCTGTCGTTGCCATGGGGACAGCCTGGGCTAGGCTGCTGGGGGAGGAAAGACCACAGGGAGGAAAGCTGAGATGCTCCAGCTGACAGCCAGCCACTGCCTCAAAGCAGAGCCAATCAGCTCTCCACGGGCACAGGAAGGAGCTCAGCCAAGGCCAAACGACCTGCCCAGCCGAACTCCACCCAAATCGCCAAGTGCAGAATTATAAGCTAAATAATGGTTGTCGACAGTGCCGTAGCTTTAGGGCGGGTACACAGCCGGAGTGGATTGAAACACAGGCCTCCAACAGGTCTATGAAGACGGAACTGGAAGGGTCACTATCATTCAGGTACTCCCTGAACCTGCTGCTTACGTGAAGAGACCTCACATACTGTCAGGTGAGGGGCTGCTCTACCACACAGGTACCTGACGCAGACATCCCCCCCTCAGGAGGCGCACCCACCTTGCAAGAGAGGATGTTCCCAAAGGCGGAGAAGGTGTCATACAGGGCCTTGTTGTCAATGGACTCCTCCAGGTTCTTGATGAAGATGTTGCCCACGCCCGACTTGCGAAGCCCGGGGTCTCGCTGGGACCACATGATGCGGATGGGCTGGCCTTTGATCACCTCGAAGTTCATTGTGTCCAGTGCCCGCTCGGCTGGACAGGAGGAGGAGAGAAAGGAGCAAGATAAGGGGACTTTCTTTCCCTGGGTCCTCAGGTGCTTAATTGGGAGCCGCCTCCAAAAGAAAAAAACAAAAAGCCAGTCTCTGGGTCTCACTGGAGAGAAGAGCTTGAAGACCCAGGAAGGATAAAAATGAAATGTATGGCATTCCTCCCATTTTTTATGATCTCATTCAAACTCCTCCCTGTAGCCACGTGAGCACAAATTCCTACCCCCACTTTACAGAAGGGAAAACTGAGGCTCAGAGAGGGGAAGGATCGGTGGCAGAGCCAGGTCTCCTGTGGTCGCTAAAGCACACTGAGCAGATAAAAATGTAAAGGAGGACTCCTAGGACAAACGGTGGTGGCGGCAGTCTAAGGAAATTAAAGCTCAAGGCGCTGAGCAGCGGAGTTGAGATTTGATCCCGAGCAGCAGGGTTCTGGGGGAGGAGCACATCACCTCTCTGAGCTGGCTTCTTCCTGTAAAGCAGGGATGGTGATAATATTAACCACCGTCTCACACTCAGCAAAGGGAGATAATACCATCTACTTCCATGTTGCTGCACAGGCTGGAAGTCAAATAAGGTCTGCAAGGTGCCTTGTCCTATGCGCCCAGCACAAAACAGGTGGTTGGCAAATGGCAACGCGTCTGAAAACAGTAGCCTTTGCCCGTCCTCCTGCCACTACTACGGCCTGTCCCTCTCCCAGGTAACATGCTGTCTCCTGCTCCAAGGATTCCTCCATGTTCACAGGTAGAGAGAGGAACTTGGCATTTCAGGAAGTCTGCTTTTTCCATCTAGTCCTGCCAATGACCACCCAGGGGCAAAACCCCTCCTCTCTGGAGCTCAGCTTCAGCACCTATGAAGTCTGGCCAAAAGGTCAGGTGGTGCAAGGCTTGGAGGAAGATGGAAAGGGCAGTGGGTGGGGAAAGCAGAGCAAAGGGGAAGTCCCCCTGGAATCCAGCTCAGTCATCCCTCACCCACTGGGAAACAGGCTGAATCACCCCCAGCTCAGGGAGCCCCCCCATCCACCCAGGAGACTGGGGTAAGGGCGCTCTCTTTTGGAGCTGGCCAGGCAAGCCTCTTTTGGTTGTTTCTAGAGACTTAACACCTGAACGATACAGTTACTATTATTGTTCTTAAATGACCACTTACTGAGGCCTTCGAATGTACTAGAGATACTTCATAGACACAGCTCTCCTTCCACGCTGCTGGGGATTAAGCCTCAGCCCCATTTCACAGATGCAGCGTGGAGTGTGAACTCTTGCTCAAGCTCACACCCTAGTGGTAGAGCTCAAACAAAACCCGGTGCTCTTAGTCTTGAAACCCTCTCAACGGAAGTGTGAACATATCCATCTGGAAAGCTCTGGGCAATTCTGTTAGCTCTGAGAAACGGGCTGCCGAGCCTAGAGGGGAGGTGGCTTCTCAGGGCTGGCCAAGGGGGAGGCACCGGGTGCAGACCTCCGGTTACCCTGCTGGAAGAGGCGGAGCCCCAAACCCAGCTCCCCTGGCTTCCCTACTCATCACCTGCGACGCCTTCCACATCGTCCTCACCAGGTGCTTTGAATTTTCTCCTCTTCCCAACCACTCTGTCAGGCAGGTCCCACCCCCTTCTTTAGACAGGCAACGGAAGCTCAGAATGGTTAAGCAATTTGCTCAAAGTCACACAGCTGCTGGCTTTCAAATCCAAGGTCGGCCTGGCCCCCAAGTCCTTGCCTGTTTTTAAGCAGCCTTTCATACCCTCCCCTCTGCAAAAAGGAGCACCAGTAAAACGAACAGCAGACGCACACCAACTGCTCGTTCCTGCTTCAGGGGCGTCTCTGGGCCTGTTTTCCTGGCTGCAGAAGAGATGAAAGAGCGGATGGCCGAGATGCCGCCCGTCTGTCGGTGCCCCCCTCCCCCGGGGCTCACCGTCGGCCGGCTGCTGGAAGTTGATGTAGGCATAGCCCAGCGAGCGGCGGGTGACCACGTCGCGGCACACGCGGATGGACAGGATGGGACCCGCGGGCGAGAACTTCTCGTAGAGCATGGCCTCGGTCACGTCTGGATGCAGGTCGCCCACGTAGAGAGAGGCGAGCGGGAGACCCGCTCCGCTGGCGTGCATGGCGGTCGGCGCGGGAAACGGGGAGCGCGGGACTCCCGCTCCCCGGGCTGGCCACCCCTCTCTTTACCATCCCCGGCGCCCCGCGCGCCAATCGGTATTCCTCGGGGCCCCTCCCTTCTTAGCTCCCCACCTGGAACCCCCTCAACGTTCTAGAAGCCTCAGGTGGGCGGCATCTCTGGCCCCGCCTCCAGAGGCGGGGAGAGCCCTCCCGCCCCCCCGCCCCGGGGGGCGGCTGCGGAGAGGCGGTGGAGCCGAGTCCTCTGGGAGGGGCAGAGACCTGGGTTCTAATCCTCAACGTCATTGCCTTTCTGGGTCCTTCCCTTCATGTGGGAGTCCAACCACTATTCCTTGACACTGGCTCTTATGCCTAGGATATTCCCTGCCCACCTTTCTCAGATTCCATTCCATGCAGGTGCATGCCACCAGGTTCACCCAAGCCTGTATGGAAAGTTGAGGACCTAACAGAATGTCAGGGTGATGTTCCCAAGCTGTGTAGCAAGACCCCTCTGTCGGTCTGAGTGTGCAGCTTCGACCCGTAGCGTGGGTTCACCTCCAAGGAATTCCACCCCATTGCAGGACAGTACTCCCGATTTCCCTGCTGCAACATGGCGGGGAGGTTCCCACTGACCCTTGGTTGGATGTGATTTTGACAGGACGGGGGCTGGTCGGGCTGCCCAGCCTACAGCAGCAAGAATGCACCAGTTCTAATCTTGGGACTAAAAAATACCCCCTCTGTCCTATTTCTTCTCTCCTTGCGGACATTTTTAGAAAGGGGCAAATCCCCCGAGGAAGCCCAGTGCTGCCAGCTCCCATAAACAGCGTTGGGGCAGACGACAGACTGGTATTACTTTGGAGATGACCAGGCCTTATGCAACCATCTCTCTGTCTTGGTTCCATCTCAGGGTGTAATAGCCCAGGTCCGGGTGCAGGGGCCTAGCTGGGTAGCTCAGTGGCTCAGAGCATCGCCAGATAAGCCATGGCTGCAAGTTCCATCCAAGGGAACACACACGACTCAAACCACGAATGATGCACAAATAAGCAAACAAATCAATGTCTCTCTCCTTTCCTCCCTAAAAATCAGTAATAAGAACGTAGAATATTTTCAAAAAATAAGAGTGGGGACTTGAATGTAATGCAAAATCCACGGGCTACACCAATCTTTGAAGCCCCCAAAGACCTAACACCCAGTTTTTGGAAGGTGGGCAGCTTCTGTGTTAATGGTCATTTCTTTCCCCCAGCACCCTGACCTCTGGTTCCAAAGGATGACATGGCTGTTGCCTCCTTTTTATAGAGCCCAAAGGGTAGCCAGAAAGTTAGCTAATTCTGGCAGTAACAGATAGTTCCACACATCAATTCACAGGCAACTAACTGATAAAACTTTTTATTTCACGTTTGAATTTTTACACGTTTCCTGATTATTCCGTGTACGGTGGAAACTAGAACTGTTTAAAAGACATACACAAATCTAGTACATCAATAACCAGGGATTTTTCTTTTTTTGCTCTACACTATTTTCACAACCACGGGTGTGCTTGCTAGGCAATATAACCATCACAGAAGCAAACGTGAGGCAGAATACTGGTAAGAAAAAACAAAGCAAGAAAGAGCTACCAGATATACAGACAGGCTCGTTCCACATTCACTACTGCATTTTCAAGCGCCAAGTATTTAACTGCACATTTTTGTTCGGCTAGAAAGAGGGGATTTTTTTTCTTTTTTCTTTTGGTTTGTTTTCATCAGTGCATGAATGTTTCTTCTCTCATTTCAGCAGATGGACAAACAGATGGATACTACAGCTGTGTGGAATGTTACAGACGGGGGGGGTACTGTGAGACTGGTAGGCCCGGGTACTCTGGATTCTCCCCATTGCAAGCATTCATGCAACTTTCCTGCATTATAGGGTCTTGTTTAAACATGTCTGTGAACGCGGCTGGATGAGTTGGGAGATCTGGTGACAGGCACTAACAAGCATTATCAGGGCTGGCTGTAATACAGGAAGTCATGGACACTTAAAAATACTTTTTTTTTTTTTTGGATTCAGATTGTGGTGTGACTTAAGAGCAGCAGCTGTGCCGAGACAGGAAGACAGAGCTATGGTGCTGGAAGCTCTCCGCCACTCCGAGACAAGGCCCACTCGCCGAAGTGCTCTCTGATTTCGCTGCTCACCCCCTCCGGCCCCCTATCCCTGCCCATACAGTATTACACCGTGAACAAGACACGTAGACTTCAAAAAAGGAAAAAAGGTAAAGAAGCAGGAGGACAGAAATTTAAAGAGGGAAGAGAAAAAGAAAGTCAACAGTCAGAAAGTGGGAAAGAATGTTTAGATTTGAAAATTTAAAAGCCCGGAGCCAGGAAGAACCCAAAGACCTAGCACTACTCATGTGAAAGGCAATCTCTGCAGAACATTATTCTTAAAGGTGCCACCCAGGAGACAGACAGGACCACGCGTAAGATACGCGGCGTTCATTCTTCTTTAGCTCATGGTTACAGGGAAAACGGGTTCCACGACTGGAGTGCAGGCCGCGCATCGGTGGCGCTGTTTGCGGGACAGGGGTTTCAGCCACGTGTGGCACTCTGAGCACTGGACCTTCTCATGGTGTCCCAACCCAGTTACCTGCCATGATCAACTTCAACTTTGAGCTTCCGCAGAGGAAGACACTGGACATCTGCGGCCATAAACTTTTGAGTGGCAGTAGCCCAAACCGGTCCAGTGTCTAGGAAGCCCTAAACGGCAGGCAGAGCTGCTGTGAACTGCCACCAGACTCGACTGTGAGTGACAGCTGTCTCACTCCGAGTCCCAGCATTACGACACAAGCTGTGTAACTTTCTGCACAACTTTACAATGGGGCTGTGTTTCAGTGACTGTTCTGGTATCAGATGAACTTCCCAAAAAGTTCAGAGAATTCAGGTCTAGTTTTTTCTACCAGTAAGAGTTCTGCTTAGTTACAAAACCCCATAATCACAGTGTTCAGTTTCAAAACAAATTAAACACACAGTAATCCTGTCAATGTTAAAAATTGAAACTTCAGAATGCCGTGGCATTTATGTGACCAATCTGAGTTTGAGATACAAATACCAGCTGATTATCCCATGGACCATTTTTCCTAGGCTGAGGTTGTGAAAAATCGAAAAGTCGATGTACGATTTTTTTTTCCTTTTTCTTTTTTTATCGCACAAAGGGTTATATGTGGAGGGTACAGAGTGACACTGAACAGATCACGAAGCACGAAAGACGTTAGTTCTCTCCCTCCCCGGCATCTCCTTCATCTCCCTGGTTCTCCGACGTCCACAGCTGCAAGAGAAAAACAGAGCGGTGGTCAAAACAGGTCCACTGAAACTCACTTGGGGAGGCTTCCTGGCCCGCAGCCTCTGGTCTCCCCGGGGCGTTAAAAATTGCCGACAGTGATGGCCACACAAAGGTCAAAACTTGCGTGCTCATTTAAACATGTGAATTTAACCAGTTCAACAATGTGAACTGTACTTGGAAGATGCCAAACCCCTCTTGAGTCCTAGGCACCAGTGAATTATGAGGTGGGTGAATAGAGACCGTCAACCCTCCAAAGCAGGCACCGAAGCCAGCGGTACTCACAGTGAGATTGTCCCTAAGCAACTGCATGATCAGCGTGCTGTCTTTGTACGACTCCTCATTCAGTGTATCCAATTCAGCAATTGCTTCATCAAACGCCTACAACAAAGAGCCTTTAGCAAAGAAGCCACAGGTTCTCTCGAGCAAGTTTAGCCCAATTTCTTCCTGCTAACAAGTAAATACAATTTCTCCTCCTGTCCAGTACTCTGGGGAACCCAGGCCATTGTTACTTCATCTGCCAGTTGTCTCGGCAAACATATAATACATGTTTGTGAAGCACCAACCAAGAAGGACCAAAATTCCTAGGTAAGGACTTTACTGTACTCAGCAAGTCAGCAGGTATACTGTTAAAGGAACGTTCGTTCCAGGCAAATTCATCTAATTTCTTAATTACCAAAGACATTTCTATCAATCCTTAAAAAACAAAAATAAAAACCTCAAAAGGTCTGGATACAAGAGATGAAGGGAGAATGGAAATTCACACCATTAAATCTGATTTGACCCAGTAATGGAACTTTGAAAATTCATTTCACATCCCTTTTCTAAATTAAAAAAAAAGAAAACCTTAAAGTAACAGTGTGCATGGTCAGTGACTACAAAAACATGTAGAAAGGGCAGCCGGGTCAGTGAGAGATGAGGAGGCAGCCGGCAGCCCGGCACACACACTACACCACGGCCCTATTTCTCCCCCTTACACGGCCGGAGCCTCAAACCTCAGCACCAGGGACAGGTAACACGTACAAGAGCCCAACAGTCCAGAGCTTGGCAAGAAACTACCTTCACCCTGATTTTCCCACAACCATGCCCTTAAAATAGTAACCAAACAACAAACGTAAAACAAAAATAGCAGATGTTAAGAAATCAAAAAGTAGGTCTGAATTTATTTCATTAACTCCTACCCACACCTCCCCAAAGTCTTCAAATAAATCGAGGACAATGAGTTACATTCAGGCAATAAGTTACTGAAGAGCACAGCACTGTTTTCCTATTATCACAGACCACAGAGGGGCCTTCTCACCGTTTTCGCCAGGCTGCAAGCCTTTTCAGGAGAGTTCAGGATCTCGTAGTAGAAGACCGAGAAATTCAGAGCCAGGCCAAGTCTAATTGGATGTGTAGGCTGCATTTCTTTCTTACTAATTTCAAATGCTTCCTGGTAAGCCTGCTGAGAGTTTGACACAGTGGCTAAAAGAAAGATTAAAAAATATTAAAGTCTTGGGTTCTTTCACAGGCTGCATAATATCAAATTATTTTACCAAACTTGGCTGGATTAAATGAGCTATCAAATGAGGGGACTGGTGTCTCCGCCATTTGATGTACTATATTAAATGTTTTGAAGGAAAACAAAGACAGCTAAGATGAAGCCCACTGAAGTAGTGAAGAAACACAGAAATAACCTTTAACAAGACTGAACATAAAACCAAAATGCTCTACAGTGGAAAGGCCACAGACTTGAGACCCAAACTCGAGTCACCAACTCTTCGTGTTCACTGGGTGTATGGCTTCCCCAGGTCTATGGTATGAATCTCCAGACTTGGGTTTCTTTATCAGAAAAACGAAGTGACTCCCACCTAAACTCCCAGGGGTGTAAGGAATAAATGAAGCTCAACAATACCTGGCACACAGTACGCACTTAATAAAACAACCTACGATTACCACCATTACAGTAACTCATGTGATAAAAGAAATGCATCTCTGTACGGTGGTTTCATGTCATCCAACTTGATTTCAAGTTTCACCTATAAAAAGACCCGGCTGGCGTAGCTCAGTGGATTGAGCTCGGGCTGTGAACCAAAGCATCGCAGGTTCGATTCCCAGCCAGTGCACATGCCTGGGTTGCAGGCCATGGCCCCCAGCAACAGCACATTGATGTTTCTCTCTCTCTCTCTCTCTCCCTCCCTTCCCTCTCTAAAAATAAAGAAATAAAATCTTTCCTGGCTGGTGTAGCTCAGTGGATTGAGCGCGGGCTGGGAACCAAAGTGTCCCAGGTTCGATTCCCAGCCAGGGTACATTCCTGGGTTGCAGGCCCTAACTCCCAGCAACCGCACATTGATGTTTCTCTCTCTCTCTCTATCTATCTCCCTCCCTTCCCTCTCTAAAAATAAAAATAAATAAAATATTTAAAAAGAGCTACCAAATAATCCCAAGATAAAATTCTCTTTAAAAGCACTACTGCACCCGACGTTTAATGCCCTCCACCGCCTCTTCCCCTTGGACACATTTCATCTGTCGACCCCCATGACCCTATCGCAGGTCAGCACGACGCTGTGATGTTTTGGATTCTGAGTACTGCAGTGTCAGTGTTCATGGTGAATGAACAAGGGAAAAACTATGTTAAAATTATTATGAAGGAAGACTAGCTGCACTACTGGTCAAATTTCTCTTAAAAAAAAAAAAAGTTACTTACTTTGCTTATTGTCTCCAGACGCCACCTCAGAAAGATATCTAAAATAATCTCCTTTCATTTTCAAGTAGAACACCTTACTTTCTGGTTGTGTGGCATTGGGAATAAGATATTTGTCCAACAGCTCCTAAAAAATGATTCAGTTTGTTAAGAATCTGGAAATATTCACAAGACGTTAAAACTATGAGATTGGAGATACACACTACCACTTCTAAATAATTTTTTTGTAGATTAAAAAAAATTTTCCATCCAAAGCTTTTCAATGGGTTTCAGCCCAGGCCCTAACAGCGGACGTCTGTGTTCTTCTGTTAGAAACCCCTGCGGCCATCCGCACGGGGCTGGTTGACTCAAGTGGAGCCGTACAATGGAACGCTAGGCAGGCCTTAAAAATGCCAATGCAGAACTACAGTGATAATATGAAAAGGTTCTCAAAAGAAGTCTGAGTGGAAAAAAAAAGATTATAAATAACACATCAATTCTATTTTAATATTAAAAAATATGTGTGCACACACACAAAAATAGGTACAGAAAAAGTCTGGAGGGCTATTTCTATTTCTCAATGTTAACAATGGTTCTCTAGGGAACAGGAACTATCTGCAGGACCCTGGACAAATGCCCTAATTACCCTGAGCCTCGGTTTCCTCAGTTCTGCACCGGGAAGCACAACAGCCACCTTCTAGGGCAGCTGTGCGAAAGAGCTCACGTACGTAACAGTGCTTAACAGGCTGCCTGGCACACAGTAAGCACTTAAAAAGTAGCTACTACTAGTACTGAGAATAAATTCCTTTAAACATTTATGCTTACAACAAAAGCAGTTCTGAAGGAGTCCAAGCTTCGTAAACAGAGCAATATTTTCGAAGAGTTGTTTTAGAATGTGGCATCCTGAAAAACTGGTTAAGAGGCAGTAAGTACCATGCTTTCTTCACATTCTTTCAGGTGCTCTTAAAAGCTGGTCTACATTTTCAGGAATTATAGCACTTCCTTGCCCTCGGAATACATGCCATCCTTCATCTGAGTGCCAGATGCACCTAACATTCAGGAAGCAGTGCACCATTAACAACCCCCGCGGTACCGACAGGAGACACATTCAGTCACGACAGTCCTACACTGTGAGTCGAACAAAAAGAGCAGCTCAATGCAAAGGCTTAGTTATAAGGGGACTGGGTCAATCCAGGGGAGGAGGTGCAAGGGGCAGGAGTCATTTCAATACTCTTTGCAGACCGGCAGGGTGTAACTCCGTATGGGTGAGGGGTGGGAGCTGCCTGACGCTGGCACACTCTCTGCAGGTCTCCAAAAGAAAGGTGTCATGGGCAGTAACCCAGAGAGGCAGCCGGGGCGGGGGTGGGGGGGTGGACCCCCAAGTGTGAATTCCTTTTCCCTTCAGAGCAGCCCTCACCATTCATTTCTTACCTGATTTCACCTGGAAGAAAGAGTTTTCCCAGTGGGCCCAGGATGAGGGAGGGACAGTATGATCATAATTTGCGATAGGATGCGTACCCCGCCCCACCCCAGATGGTGGTCAGAGCAAAAGCAGTTAGGAATCAACCCCCGAGTACGGCTTCTATAAAACACGGAACAGGAGAACCCCAAACCACTGTGATTTGGCTTTGCGATACAGGCCTGAGCTGCCCAACGTGGCTACCTCTCAGACAAAAACGGGACTTTACACTGGGTAGGCATGACTGGGGAAAGGCTGAAAGGCAACTCAGCTCTTTGCTCCTGAAATCCAGAGTAGCGTATCTGTAGCTGCATCCATCTGTAACCCTGCCTATCTGGACTCAATCAGTAAAGAAAAGATGGAGGGATGCTGACTCAATGTTCCTGTTTTTCACAGGTCTTTTTGAAGGGAGAGGAAAAGTCCCCAAAAGTGATAAGCAACCTCTGATCAAATCAGAGGTGGGAAAAATCACATCATATGCTTGAAAGTTAGTTGCAAATGATCTGTAGTTCTCCAGCATATTCGGACACCTTTGCCTCATAAGCTGTTCTGAGCTGTTCGTACATTAAATCAACACAACCCAGAAGTCACTTCAGAACAGAAACCCCAGCCTTACCAGAACATCGTTGCAGATGTCCTGCAGCTCCGCCTCTATCTTCTCACGGTACTCTTTGCCCATCTGCTGCTTCTTCTCGTTCCGCTCTGTCTTCTGCTCGATGCTGGAGATTACGCGCCAGGAAGAGCGGCGGGCGCCCACCACGTTCTTGTAGGCAACGGACAGCAGGTTTCTCTCTTCGTTGGAGAGTTCGTGGCCCTGTTCCGTGACTGCCTTCATGGCTGCGGCCATGTCATCGTAGCGCTCAGCCTGCTCGGCGAGTTTGGCTTTCTGTACCAGCTCACTTTTATCCATGGTCATTCCCTGGAACAAGAGCAGCAAAAGGAAAACAGGGGTGGGGGGCGGGGGGAGATGGAGAGGGAGGAAGCAAATGAGCAAATGTCAGGCTTCGGGACCCAGGAAATCCACGTGTGCACCACCTTCTCACCACCCACCTGGAAAGAAACACACCTACACGTGAACCATCTACTTCCAGACACCCTCGAGAACACTGACCCGAAGTGCCTATGGACTTCAGTGCACTGCACAGTCTTCCCATTACTTTGGTCTATTAACTGCCCCCCACCCCCCCGAGTCCTACAGGGCAGCTGTGTTCACGACAACCGCTTCCCCCTTCTCTGAGGTGAAGAAATGGGGGTTCAGAGAAGGTAACACTGTTTGGAGATGAGAAAGCCAGAACCCAACTTCAAGTCTGTCTGTAGAGCTCTTTTCTTCCGCTTTCCTGAACTGCCTCAACACACTGAGACTGCTCCGCAATTATTTCTTTAGAAACACATGCTAAATAAAAGTCCTGGTTCTGACCGAATCTGGGTTTGCTCTTATAGCGTAGGAAAAAAACATCTTGAGTGAGATGGTTGCTTTAATTTTCAATCTTAAAGCAAAAGATCTGACTTTAAATGTAGTTGGCAGTGCCCATCAGGCAGTAGGTACCTAAAAATATGCGCCGTTTTTACCATATCTTCTGCAATTTGCTGAACTGGACACAGGAACACACTGCAGCATGAATTACCTGCAGGCAGATCTGGCCCCACCTAGCCCCAGACCTGCTGCTCCCCAAGTGTAGGACTTTGGTCACATCGCCTAACCTGTTCGCTTCAGTGTTCCTGGAGGGAAGTAAGAAAGCTACC
Source organism: Phyllostomus hastatus (assembly GCF_019186645.2). Lineage (NCBI taxonomy): Eukaryota > Metazoa > Chordata > Mammalia > Chiroptera > Phyllostomidae > Phyllostomus > Phyllostomus hastatus. The sequence goes on from NW_025333664.1 coordinate 11,316,304, forward strand.
AACTCTCCACAGGCTGCCGCGAGGAACAGACCGAATCCACGTGAAGACGCTTTGAAAGGCTCACAGCGTTATGCTGTTCACAAGTCTCAGGCACTGATTCCGTACATGGTACAGGTCTCAAGACATAAGAGAGTGTATTTAACAATATGCACAGCAACAGAACTTCAAATGATAACTGAGTTCATTTAAAACTTTCTCTGAAATAGACAAAACTCTTAGTGGCTTCACTTTATCATTTTACCAAACCCTTTATACACCAATCAGTGAATACCTCTTAAATTGTTCACCTCACTTTAGTCAATTCCCCACTGTAATTATCATCAATAGAGAATACTGCAAGTTTTGGATAACATGTAGCTAAAAAATTTATTAACCAATATGAATTAGTTTTATGTATTGTTGGCTTAAATTTCAATATATCCACCTGCGTCAATGTAAAATGCACTAATATACTAAAGTACAAAACAACCCACTTTAAACAGTAGCACAGTATCGGTGTTTTTAAAACAAATTCTTTCATTACTATATACATGTACCACAATTTAAGACTGAAAATGGTTAATAATTTTAAAATAGCAAAGGAAATATAACCCCTACTCACAAAATGGTTTTGCCTCTCAGAAGTCATTTCTGTATTTTCAAGGAAGAAATTCTACAGACAGGACCCTACCACACAAAAAAACATTTTCTGAGACAGAGCACAATGAGGAGATACACCCCAAATCTAGACAATGCAGAAAGAGCTGGTTCTCTCGTTCAGAACAATGGTGTTTCTCCCCCCCCGCTTGTCACCTACGTCGCATTCAGAGCTGTGTTACAGGTGCAGCTCGCTGACTCTGAGCTCACACTCAGTGAAAAAGTCTCACCTTGACCCATTTGACAAGTTCACCCACATCACTACAGCAAAACTGTAGGAGAGAGAATAACCCTCATGAAATATTCCATTTACTCTCCTACATTTCCCAACAACCCCTGCACTTTGGAGGCGTCACGTGATTAGTTCTGTCCAATGAAACGTAACCAGAAGCGATACTACTTCCAGGCTGAAACTGAGGCCTGGGATCCGCCCGGCTCTCTTCCTACAGCAGCCACCTAGAAGGCCATATGTTCTGGACGGTGCTGTCACAAAACTGGAGTTTTTGTGACCTGTGTCTGTGAGGTGAAGGGACTCCTGCCCACCTGTGCTGGACAGGCAATGTGAAAAAACTTTTGTTGGATTAAACCACTGAGATGGTGGGACTGTTTGTTACCACAATACAACTTCGTCTACTCTAATACAGGCACATCAAAAATTAATTCATCATCTTAAAATGTTCTACTCTCTCAGTATGTCTAACTTTCTTGACCATAAAGTATCTGGGATCAGGACACTATCTCCATCACTACTAAATAACCCCACTCCATCGTTCCTAAAAGAGAGAAGCAGAAAGACGACAACTTTAAACGGACTTTAGAAATTTCCCAGTCTACAGACTAATTCAGAGTCAGCAGCCACCCAGTGGTCCACTCCCAAAGCTCATAAAGCAGCACCTGTGCAACTCTTCCTAGGAAAGGCTCCCATACATGAAGCACAGGCCGAAAGCCAAGGCAGAGCTGAGCCACCGCAGGCAGTGCTGTCCAAGAATCAGAGAGACACACGGAGGGTCAATGCTGCTAAAGGAGGCCTGGGGACTCTTCGGCCCTACCAGGCTCCGCGTCCCCCACCCCCATGAAGATGCGCACCTCCTTTCCCCCTTCCCAAACACTGAAAGTTAAATCATACCTCTCTGAGGAATCCTGACTACTCCCTGAGACCTCCCAAAGTACACGCCCTATTTCTCAAAATGAAATGTTGATCTTTCTGGTTTGGGGCCAACTATTTCAAGCTTCTTTGGGATCGCTGCAGAAGCTCCTGGAGATTGAGAACCCATCACGATATGGTAAGACTGAATATAATACATGCCTTAAACAAAGTATACATTTGTTTAAAATTTCTGAATCACACACAAAACAACTTACAACAAGAGAAAGCCATGGCTAAATGTCCTGATGCCTGCTGCTTACGTAACGTAACTTTAGACTTATATAACATGGATTCTGAAGCAGCTAGACCAATTTCAACAGGAAATGGGTTACACAACACCCAGCAGTTTGGAGGAAGGCAGCAGACAACAGAGAAATTAAATTGTTCCTATTTCTACATCTACAATAACCCTCCCATGCACACCCTTTCCCTAGCCCCGCTGCTTTCAACCGCTCCTTACCTTTAGCCCCCCCCCCCCCCCCCCGCTTCATGTCATTGCTACCAGACCCATTCTTAGTGGTTCCCATCAAGTCACTTCCTGCTCAAAATTCTTTAAAGCCCCCTACTGCCAATAGTAGAGTCAGATTTCCTCCCATCAGAAAACACTTTCCAAACTATCTTCCCTGGCCTTTTGCCAAAGCATGCCCTCCACACAACATGTGCTTCTGTCAAAATGGGTTTCTTTCATACAAAGGATGGAGCGCACCAAGCCACTCCTCTTCCTGGAACGTCCTTTCCCATCTACTCAGCATGCAGAATTCCTTCCGGCCACGGCTCCTGTGTCTTCCCCTCCATGGAGCCGTCCACAAGCTGCCAAGCCTGAGCTAACATGACAGCCACCAGCCACAAGTGGCTAGGGCCACATGTTTAAAATATCATAATATTTGGAATATGGAATTAAATGTTAAAAAACTATTAAAATTAATTCCACTCATTTCTCTTGACTTTTTAAATGTTACTACCAGGAAAATTTAAATTACACGAGGCTCATCATGCCTCCACCCTTACTCAGTAACTTTCAACAACTCTTTTGGCCACTCCATCGAATCTAAACTACTGGCTTTCACAGTCCTTCCCAACTCGACTCCCCAGACCAGCCAGACTTCCGCATCCACTACTCGCGCCCTGCTCCCGGGCCGGACGCCACTGCATTTTAGGCATGTTCGAGCATGCCTAGAACTGCTTCTGCACAGGCGTCTTATCTGTGGTTTCGTTTTCCAGTTTGTTACCTGCAGTCAAATGCATTCTCAGAATTCCAGAAATGAACAATTCTTAAGTTTTATGAGTAGTGTGATGAAATCTCGTCATGTCTGGTTCTGGCCCACCCAGAACGTAAATCCCCTCTTTGTCCAGAGTATCCACAGTGCCAGGGTTCCTTCAGTGGCCATCTTGGGGGGGGGGGGGCAACGACACACCGCATTCACTTAACTTTTATTACAGTATATTGTTAAAATTGTTCTATTTTATTAGTAGCTACTGTTGTTCATTTCTTACTGTGCCTAATTTACAAACTAAACTTTATCATAGGCATGTTATGTATAGAAAAAAACGGCACATATAGGGTTAGATACTACCTGTGGTTTCAGAGGGGAAGTACTACAGTTCCTTTCCTCTAGAATGCTGTTTACTTCCTGCCCATGCAAACTCCATCCATCCATCTCAGGCCAGCAGGCCTTCCCTGACCGCCCCACCCCACTGACCCACCCTGCCAACGGGCTTCTCTTTACCTACATTCTGTGTGTTCTGTGGTACAGATGATGAGCGGTGCACCGTGTAATTTTTATGTGTGCATGTCCTCGAAGAAAAACGTCACATTTGTTTCTCATCTAATGCCTAAAGCAAGCCAATCACAAAACGAATGCCTAAACAAGTACCTGTGAAGTTTTTCAACAAATCATTACCGGGAGGGCAGGAAGAGCACAGGCTGCCTGCACGGGGCACGGCAGAGGGCAACAGGACAGCGTGCGACAGCAGGGTCTGCCACTGCACAGCCACAGGAGCTCATTCCATCTCAGTCTCAGCTCTCCCACCTGTGAACAGGAGGCAACGGCTTCGACCTGAGAGGATGTGGTGCTGGGAAGACGAGGGCAGAGAATTAAAGAACAGTAAATCCAAACTAATTTTTTAAAAATGCACAGTGCACAGCACTCCTCTCACAGTACCTTTACATCACTCTTTTAGCCCACAAAAGGTGAGCCTGGATTTTTTAAAAAATATGCAACCCATGGGAAGGAAGAGCAAGTCTACATTACTACTGCACAGGAAGTGAACTTGTCACAATGTTAACATCCTAGACAAAACTCCCCCCTTCAATGTCCTCAAAACGGACACAAATGGTAACTGTAACAGTTTTACTCAACAGTTCCCAACTGAATTTCCTGGATGTCAGGTGGTGATAGTGATGGTTTGTTATCAGGACTTTTCTTCTGAGCCTCGTGAAGGAAGGGCCCAGACCAAGACACTGGCAGGGCCGCCTTTACCTGCCTCCTAAAATGCCTTTAAAAGGCCACAGTCCGTCATCAAGCCTGTCATGAGCAGCACAGGCAAGACCGCAGAGCAGAAAAGTGTACGGAAGGCCGAAAGAGGTCTAAGCCTGCAGCGGCCAGGAGACTTCCTCGTGCAGCACAGACCAGAGGAGGCCCGCAGCTCCAGCAGGACGACGGCCACAGGCCGCAGCCGGCCGTCTCGGGTGCAAAGGCACTAGATGCGGGCATGTCAGAGGACAATCTAAACATCTAACAGGGGAGTGGTTCAAGGAGAGAGAAATGTTACAAGATTACATGGCCATCAAAAGAATTTAATGTCATTAAAATTTCGTTTAAAAGACATGAAGAAGAGGAGGGTAAAGCTGTACCACCATTATTTCATCTTTGTAAAATATCCCCTAACAAACATCATGAAGAATAATTTTCCAAGTACCCATGAAATTATAGGATTTCCTTCAAATAAATGGAACCCCAAATCAGACAGTAAATGCTGAAACAAGAGCACACCTATAAACTAACCTAGCTTCTCTATCTCCATTCTTTGCCCAAGGAATATTTTTCTAGCCAGGGTCAGAATACTGAGAGGTTATTTCCCAGTGGCCAGAAGCAAGGATCCAAGGATAAGAAGGAACAAACAAACAGTTATCCACTGTCAATCCATATTAAAAAAAAAAAAAAAGGCACCGCAAAGAACAAGAGTTGAAAATGACAGCCGTGGCTTTTGGAAGTCTTAACTTTCACCTGTTTTGTTTTCAAGGCAAAGAATAGCCTCAAAATTTAATTGAGTTTAATAATTTGCTCAAGTTTAAAACAAGGACTCTACATCTACTTTCACATGTGGGGATTACCGAAGCCCCAAAGTGAAACATACATGAGCGGGATCCGTTATCAGGAAAGCCCTACATACAACAAATCTGAGCTTCTCAAAGAAACTAGGTGATTTTAAAAAGTAACTTTTCTAAATGTTTCCTCAAATGTTAAAAGGAGACATTAATAGCGAACAAGCGAGATGACGTACATAAAATGCCCAGACAGTGCTGGTCGGAGAAAAGGCTCGACAGGCAAATGTTCTTAAACTACTTCACAAAAATGTACAGTACAACGAAGAAACGACCAGCGTTTCCAAGAACTGTTTTGACCAGTGGCTGACAGGGCGGTTCCACGGCAGGAGCTCGAGAAGCCAACGCATACTTAAGGGTTACAGGGCTGCTTCCTGGAGCAGGACCAGCTAGAATGAGAGGGGACAGGCTAGTTCAAAGGTGACTGGGTCCCGCCTGGCTTTGTGGGCGGGGGTGGGGTTCCCCACAGGAGAGAAAAAGGAAACTCCGCACAGGGACCGAAAACACAGATGTCTAAATAAAGTGCACTCTGTTTTTCTAGATGAAACAGAAATCAAAGGCCAAGGCAGATACAGAAGTGAGAACAGGTATCAATCTGGAGAGAGGAAAACCTCCAGGAACATCTTAAAAATCTAGGCTCCGAGGTTCCCAGATTGAGCCCAGGGTGAGGAATTGACAGCAAACTCTGAGTAGTGTCCACAGACGGGGCCCTGCAGACAGAACACCCAGAGCACCACAGAGAAAGGCACAGCTCCGGAGTCGCTCTGCTGCAGGAAAAACCAACGCCAAGCGACCACAGCAGGGACTGAGGAAGTCGGTGGGACCAGGTGGTTAGTGGGTGTTCCCCAGAAAACGCATTCCTGGCTCTTAAAGAAAACTACTCACTGCAAACACCCACTCTAAAAATGTCTGTGTGCTGTTCTACACGCAAAATTCAGAGTCCTGTAATAAATTTAATTCCATTCAAACATTTGCAGGCCCTTTGCTAGAGAATGAAACACAGCATGTCTCAAGTACAAAATCATTAGCACCATGTCCAGAGAATACAGAATTGTGGAGGGAAACCGCATTTCTATTTGAAAACCCCTTCCCTCTCTCACATCAGTTGCTGAGTATCATTGGTAATTACGTCAGATTAGCCAAAATATAACCTAAAACAATGGAGGTGGTCGGTGATATGCCCAAGGTCACGCAATGTGAATCAATAGCAAACGGGACAATAAATCGATCTCCTGGCTTTAAGTGATCAATCTAAGAAGACAATATGGTAATTCTGATCCATAAGGACAGCTCAATCGGTCGACCTTACAACCTGGGTTCAAAAGCTCCGGGCCCACCAACAGAGTGGGAGCGGCCCAGTCCCACCGGCCAGAGCCACACCCCACCTCCACAGGTGACCGAGACCTCTGTGAGTCTGTCCTCGCGCATCACGCAGGCAAACCCCTCAGCAGGGCTCGTATAAGGGGCACACCCGTTCTCGATGCAAACGTTCAGCACGGTGTCTGCACACTGTAAGCACTCCGACGTCAGCCCTGGTACACGCCACACAGATTCTAACAGATGGTCAGCTGGTGAAGGGACACTGACTCCACGCCTCGCTTCTCTGCAACTCAGGTGGCTTTCTTTAAAGGCTTTTATGAAAGAGAGGCACGTGTCAACTTACCCATGCCTAGTTCTACAACAGCAGTTATCACACTTTACCGTAAATGTCGTTGGCTCCCACTCTGGATTGTGAGCTTCAGGTAGGAACCCAGGTTTTTATCTGTGGGTGCCTGTCACGCTCAATATGAAACTTTTATCAAGTGAAGCATTTTTTTTAAAGGAAATGAACACGTTGCTATTTCCTATGTGGACAGAGGCAGGCAGACCTCACCTATAAAACAGACAGTATTTCTAACTCTGCCTTGGACTACTTCTATTCTTTTAAAAAATGAAATTAGGTAACCTTGGTTAATAACATTATGCGTAAGTTTCAGGTGTACAACATTATGATATGTAATATACAGATATACTACCTGTATGCTACACTGTTGCTCACCCCCCAGACCCTAGTCTCCTTCAGTCTCCATGTATTTCGACCCCCTTCCCCTGTGGTAGCCACCACACTGTTGTCTGTGTCTGTGAGTCTGTTCACTGCTTTTTATTTGTAATAGAGCCACTTCAGCTCCAATCAGGAGAAAACACTACACTTTTTGAATGTTTCTTAGCTACCAATTATTGTATTTACAGACTGAAACTGAGCTTCAACAAGCCCTTGGAATACTTCCTGTCCATCTCCTCTACTAAAAAGTTCAATCACTTAGCTGTAAAAACGCCATACCAGCTAAATGGTTTAGTAAAAACAAACAAAAAATTTCATTAACTGTGGTCTGTGTAGATGTGCAAAGCACTAAGGGTTTGTATCAGCTCATTTAATCCCAAGAATCCTGTGAGGCAGGTGTCATTGTCCCATTTACAGATGCCAAGAGCTATCTGCCCAGGGTCACACAGGCAAATCTGGGACCTACTCTTTCCTCTATGTAGCACTACTTCTAAAGATCAATTATAACAGTCACTGCTTACTTAAGGAAAACAAAGAATAGACAATTCTTCAAAAATTCTTAAGAAGTTAGTACAATGAGGTGTGAAAACTGGCCTTAATTTATCTAGCTTTAAAACCCCCAATCAAACCAAGCAGCTGGAAACAGCATATGCCAGAAACTCAGCAGACTGTTAAACAAGCTTTGGGGCAAGGTGTGCCACAAACACCACCGGTGGCGCTCACATCTCCTTTACTGCTGCCTCCAACCTCTGTCTTTGTCAAGGCCATTCGAAAATAACTTTTATTGTTGGGTCTCTTAGGGAAAACAATGCAACTTACATAATAGAGCAATGACCAGATTCTTTTAAAAGTCATCTCACCCAAAGTCTGCTGGGAATGGCTTGTTTTCTTGAGTCCATCGATCAATTTCATCTCATTGTGAGTATTACAAACACATAATGATGCCCACATTAGCTCTTTTAGCATGCCCACATTAGCTCTTTTAGCAGAGAAAGCAGTAAGATGACTGCATTTTGGCATACACATTACAAAACAGAAAGTACATCAGTCTGTATTTCCTTCCTAAGCAGTCCTTTTAGAGAAATTCCCTCAGAATCCAACTCTTAGTTTCTCCATCGCGATCACTACAGGATCATATTTGTACTGAGACCAAGATGGCTCCAAATCTTAAAGTTTCTATTATACAATTAATGTCTTCTCCCCAGCTAATGAACTGTCACCTCTCCCTATAAAAACGTAGGAACCCAGAAATATCAAGTTCCTCTGAAAGTACATCTTAGTTCATTCTAGGGTACCCTTTCTCATTTAAAGGAAAACTGCTTAGTCTGATACCACTGACAGAACAGGCAGCATAGCAGATGTTAGAATTCAGATTGGAATTTTCTCTCTACTTATGTAGACACACTCCTGATCTCCTCCCTAACAAAACACAGAAAATCGAAAACTCTACAAAAAAGGTTAGCGTGATAAAGAAAAGCTAATAAAGGTGGCTTGGACTGATTCAATTAGAGGAAGAACCAGGACTGGATAAATCAGTGCGCCCCAAGTAACTGATGACATTCCCTCTCCTATGAAGCAAATACTAGGAAAAAAGTCTTTCACAAGCACTATCAACCCGGCCCCAATAAATTACATTGTACCTATTTTCAAAAACGGAGCACTTGTGTACAAAAAACATGAAGGAGAAACAGTGTTCACATGTAAGATATATATATATATATATATATATATATATATATATATATATATATATATATATATGTACTGCTCTACTACAAGTAGAACCCTATCATTACAGCCAGACTGCCTGGGTTTGATTCCTGGCTACAACACTTACCTTTGTGTGTGTGTTTATATCCCTAGGAAATTATTTTAAGCTCTCTGTGCATCAGTTTCTTCATCTGTAAAATGAGGCTAACAGTACTTAGCGATTACTGCTGGTTATAAAGATTAGTGAATATGTGTAAAGCACTTAAAACAAAATAATCGATATAAGTGGTAGCTATTATTATACATTGTCTGACGCTACCTCATCGGTAAATAATGGATGGATGAACTCTCTATGTGCCTATGCTATACAGACATACACACATATGTCTAATCTGTGTATGTATATATTCATTTACATGGAAAATAACATTGATTAAATACCTACGATATCTCAGATTATTCTGAGTTTGTCACAGTAACACTTTAAGGTTGTAACCATTTGCATTATAGAGACAAGAGAATGTGCTGGAAAGACTGGCTACATTAGACACAAAATAAGGTTCTATGATACTGTGTCAATTTTTGAAATCATCATGTATAAAAAGGTTTGGTCTCATCAGAATGCAAATGGAGAGAAAAAAAAGAAAGCCATTAACAGTGAACTCTGGTTAGAACACAAAACCAAAAGCTTGTATTTAATAATCTACAGTTTGGAAAAGGCCTCACAACCCTAGAGATACAGAAACCAAGAAGCAGAGAATTCAACACACTGAAAAATCACAGTTAGAAAATGCTGCAGGCAAGACCGGAATCAAACTGATCTGACTCCAAGTCCAGTGCTCTTTCTGCTTCTGTATCCATAGCCAAATGGGCAAAACACACTTTCAGCACTGGCCCGGAAATCCGGAGACTCTGCCTCGGTAACTGGCATCATGGGAATGGGCTCAGCCTGGTTTTATGGAGCTGCCTCCTGGATCTCCAGAGCTCCAGTTCTAAAATGGCTTCAGCACCACACTAGCACTGCACGACGGGAAATGCACAGAAGATTACAGGGTAGGAGCCATACCCCAGGGGCTGACAGTCCATAAATATTTACTACTGATGAATGAAGATATTCAATCCGAAACCCAGGTGTGTGGTCTGGGCCAAATCACCTCACTTCTCATAAAGACTCCATCTGTAAGATGGGTGAATGGTTTCTTATCTCACTGAAAGGAGGGGCTAGGAAAATAGTTCAGCAGTTGCTACTGAAATTATTAGCCTTCTGTTCTGAAGACCACACGTACAATTCTAATTTGGGTCCAGAAAACTGACAGGTTTTATATCCTTATCATCCCCCATGTGCTGCTAAAGACACCAATCCACGAAAAATGAGGACTCGGGCAACTGAGACACATACTCCTAAATAAGGAATGGCGTGCACTGGAAGTGTTCAAGAGGAAGAATCACTAAGAACGAAGGACTATTTATACATTTAAATTTCTAACAGGGAAATGCAAAAAGCTAAGTAGCCACGTGTCCTGTTCTATAAACTGCATGTGTGTGGTTTCATATGAACCATTGAGAAAGTGAAAAATGCAATTTTTATAGTTTTACAAAAACTTCATCTTTCTGTTCGGGTTCCCGTGGCCGTCTGATTTTATGTTCCTAACATCTTGCCAAATTCCATCTCCCACACAGGGCAAGTGAAATCAGGGCCTGATGCTATCTGGCTTCACCAAAGAGACAAGCAGTGAAGGCAAGGACATGAGACATAGATTTTTACAGAAAGCTCGGCAAATTATTTTACCAATACTGCCACCTTTGAAAACCCCATTACATGCGAGTCTCCATTTGCAATAGACAAAGATGTACTCATCTTATGAAGAAAAGGGGCCCAAATCACTCCCACCCCTCCCTACCACCTGGGAGGCCATCAGGCAAATTTCAGTTCTAGAACATGCTTACACACAGTATGGGGGAATTTTGGGCGAGGACAAAAGACTCTGGCGGTAATGACAATAAATATCGTGCGAAAATATTCAGTGCCCAGCTTCTCTCTTTTTTTTTCGAGGACCCAGCCTGACTCAGTAACCGGTGCCAATAAAGGCAATTTCTTGATTCAAACCTCAACCCTGTGCTTCCCAGGGAATCTCGAGTCCTGCCAGGCTCCAAAACCAGCGAACGATGATGAAATGGCTTTACTGCAAAGCGGGAGGGGGTTTTCTCTCGTCTCTCTCCCAAGGTTAAACCCCTTACCCATCCTAGGAGAGCGGAGCCAGGGGCACTGGGGCTCGAGAACTCGCCCGCATCTGCTTCAATTCTAATTTTTGGAAACCGGAAAGCGAGCAGCAGGAGTGACAGGGCTGAAATGGTCGGATCTCGACGGCCAAGGCACAGGGAGGGGTCGCACGGGGATCGAAACTGGGCAGTGAAGCAGGTCCCGGGGTGCGCGCCCCGAAATCCCCTCCGGCCGGGTGCAGAGCCGCACCCAGCCCGCCGGGCAGAGACGCAAGCGGCGAGGGCAGCTCGGGCCTCTCCAGGAGCGGTGGGGCCGGCCCCGGAAACAGGGAGGGGCCGCGGCGAGGCTGGGCCCGCGCTGCTGGCGGCCGCGCGGGGCCGAAGAGGGCGCGCGCCGTCACCCTCGAGCCCACCTGGGGGTCGCCCCGGTCGCCACCTTCACCACCATCTCCGGGATAGTTCCGGGATTGGCCCCACGGGGGCCCCGGGCGGACCCCGCGCCGCACTCACCGTGGGAGGTCTGCGGGAGACAAAGACGCTCGCGGGCGGTGCTCCGTGCGCGGTGACCGCTTCCTTCCCAGGCCTACTCCTCAGGCAGCAGCAGCGGCGGCGACAGCGGCTGAAGTGGCGGCGCGGCAGCTACCCCGGCTCCGGAATCGGCGGCGGCGGTGGCGGCAGCTCCACTTCCGCTCCGGTCACCACTTCCGCTCCGGGCCGAGGCCCGCCCCCGCCCCTGCGCCTTCTCCTCATTGGACGAGCGGGGCACGGGGTTGCCTGGGCCGCCCTAGAGGGGCGCGACGGAGGGAGAAGGAAGCGGAGCTGAGGGCCGGCTCGCAGCGGAGGGCGGAGAGCCCGGTCCTGGAGCGAGTAGAAGGGGGGCGGAAATGGGGGCGGGAGAGCGGAAAGAGGAGGTAGAGGAGAGGGGGTAGGTAGTGGAGGGCGCGGAGGAGGGTCCAGAACTGGGATGTATGGGAACAAGGAGGACCGGGCGAGCTTTGAGGTTGGGCGGGCCTGGGGCCCTCTTCTCTGAAGCCAGAACTCTCAGGGCCAGGCCGAGAAATTCCGAGGCCACCGGTTTCCACCCCACCCAAAATGTAATCGCCTAGGGATCCGAGGTTGAGGTCTGTCCCCTTTTGCTCCGTCCTTTGGGAATACTGGACCTAGGGAAGGACAGAAATTGCTTATCCCCGAATTTTCGTTTAATCTTCGCTTCAGTCCTTCAAGGTACTTACTTCCTCCTTTCATGGTCCGAAGAGGTGCCGGGGAATCGAACCCATGAAGATCTTTTTAAGAAGTGTGCCTAACTAAGGTCTCTTCCCGAGCTTTTGGAGGAAACTTAGGGAAAGGAAACAGGTCCCCCACTCCCGTGACTGCCCTGTCCGTCATCAACATCAGGTTCCTCCCAAGGCAGTTGACTCTTTTTTTTTTTAAGTTGAGTTTATCAGGGTGACATTGGTTAATACAATTATACAGGTTTCAGGGGAAGGCAGTTGGTCCTTAAACACAGTTCTTCAAAGAGCCTCTCACCTCCACTCGCTTTCATCCAATCTTTCAACAAATAGGTACGGAGCAGGCTTTGTGCTTCCCTTTGGAGACACAGCGAGAACCCGACAGAAGACAGCCTGCCGCCTCGGACCTCACAGTCCGGCAGCAGACAGAACAAAGTGAATAGGACTTTGTCATCTCTCCTTCACCCTGACTCACTAGAGGATAGACTTCCAGCTAATCGCTTTACCCTCGGCCATTCTTATCAAGTCCCTTTCTTGCTTACATCGTTTGGTGATTACTCAGGGCCAGAAGACAAGGGATGAGCACCTCCAGTGTGCCGAGGTTCTCCGGAAGCTGTCCTTAACCTGTAGCCTCTCCCTGCCATTTCTCCCCCCATCATAAGCCTCAATTCAATTGGATGATTCCTTCTCCTCCCAAAATGCTAGCTCCAGGATTTCTAAACCATCTGTGTTCGTTGCCAACAGTTTTTAAAGACTTAAGCTATTTCTGTGTGAAATTCTGTCCACACAGAAATCTGCATCTCTGCCTTCTCTGGTAACACTGTGTCCACATTTCTGTGTGGCAACAGTTGGCTGACGCCAAGGAGTAGCTGCCCACTCTAGATGGGGCATGGACTTTTCAAAGTGCCAGGGACCCCTCCTGCCTGAGCCTGTTCTCCTCGTCTGTGTTACCTGTCACGAAGGCATTTGTGCCAATCGCCCCCGTGCCATACCACCTTTTAATCTGAGCAAGATTGAAAGAGAGTGTTGTGTAATGTAAACAGCATGGGTTCGACATCAAAACCACAGGATTGGCACCCTGGAAAAGGTTCTCAGGGCAAAAACTTCCCCATGGGGACCCATCTCTGGCGAATCAAAGATCAGTAATCCAGAGACTGCTCAGGTTGGACTAAGCCTTAACATGAGATGACTATGCCTCATGCCCTCATCCAGAAAATAGCCGAGTGGGTCACAGGTCTCATGATTATGCCAGAAAGGATGTCATCGGTGCATTGAGCGAACACAAGTGCCCTTTGCCAGGCATCCCTGGGCGCCCGCTAACGTGTTGCATAGATTAGCTGCTTTCACCATCCCTGCATTCCAGGCCAGGGGTCAGCAAACCACAGCTGTTAGCTGACAGAGACATAAAGAGATAGTAACATACAATCTGGCAGAGGCAACCATCAGAATGCCCAGGGTATTAAGGAAGCCTGGGAGAAAAGCATCTAACCCATCCTGGGGATGTGGTGGGAAAGTAGGAAAGACTTCCTGAAGGAGATGATACTTGAACCTTAGATTTCATAATGAAGTTTTAAAAAAGTTATACTTTATTTTTTTAGAGCAGTTTTAGGTTTACAGAAAAATTAACCAGAGAGCACAGAGTTCTCATATACCCAGTCTCTCACACCCTTAGCTCCCCCTGTTATTAAAATCTTACATTATGTAGTATAGTGGTTGTAACTAATGAATCAATACTGATGTTATTATTCATAAAGTCCATAGTTTACATTAGGGTTCATTCTGTTGTACAGTTCCATGGACTTTGACAGATACGTAATGTTGGGCATTTACCATACAGTATCATATATAGAACAGATTCACTATTGTAAAAATCTTTGCTTCAGCTGTTCAAACCTCACCCCCTCACCCCAGCCCTTGGCAGTAACCTCTTACACTCCTCAGTTTTGTCTTTTCCAGATGTCACGTGGTTGGAATCATAGCCTTCACTGACAATTCATTCAAATATTTTATTTATTTTTAGATAGAGGGAGGTAAACATCGATGTGAGAGAGAAATGTGGATTGGTTGCCTCCTTTATGCACCCTGACCTGTGACCAAACCCACAACCCAGGTGTGTGCAATGACCAGGAATCCAGGGACCTTGCACTTTGCAGAACAATGCCCAGGGCTGTGACGGTAGAATAAGTGGCCTGAGGGGAAATAAAGGCTGGAAGGAGGGAAGCCCTTGAAATTCTAGGTATGGTCTCCACTCCCTGGGAAAGAAAGCATTTGAAACTGTGCTTTCGTCCCAAGGCCGGAAAGGCCGGAAAGAGCCCATAGTGCCCAAAGGGAGAAGCCCATTAACACATTTGGGTATTCACCTGTTCCCCCAAAACTGGCACCACCTTTACCTATCAATCAATATGTCACTTCCTTCTCACCCCTTGTCCCACCAACTGTATAAGTCCTCAGCACAAAGGGCTTGGCCTGCTTGGCGTTCTTGGCTCTCTGGCCGCTGGGCCAGGCCAACCGGCCTCCGACCACCTGGCCTCTGGCCACTCGTGTGCTTGCCACCCTGGCCCTCACCACCCCTGCACTTGCCACTCTGGCCTTTGGCCACCCTTCCTTGCACCACCCTTACCCCGCTTCACCCTGAACCTATGCCTTTCAGCCTCCACCCCCACCTTAACTAGGCCCATTCTCTTCCAGAAGAACAGATCTCCAGTAAACCCTGCTTGCACGCTAATAGATTTGCTGATCTGTATAATTCTTTACAGCGCTGGGAAAAAGAACCAGGTCTCTCTCGTTCACAGGGTGGCTGACAATTCTTTTATTAAGCAATGTGATTCTTCCATATCTTTTCATGGCTGAAGAGTTCATTGCTTCTTATCACTGAGTATTATTCCACTGTATGAACATTCCAGTTTCTCCATCGCCCCAATCCGTGGTACCTGTGAATGTAACCTTATTTGGAAGAAAGCCTTTCCAGATGTAAGCAAGGTAAGATGAGGCCATTGGGCTGGGCCCCAATCCGTCACGATTGATGTCCTTATAAAAAGAGGAAAACAGCCCTGGCTGGTGTGGCTCAGTGGATTGAGCTCAGGCCTTCAAACCAAAGGGTCGCCGGTTCGATTCCCAGTCAGGGCACATGCCTGGGTTGCGGGCCAGGTCCCCAGTGGGGAGTGTGCGAGAGGCAACCACACACTGATGTTTCTGTCCCCCTCTTTCTCCCTCCCTCCCTCTCACTCTAAAAATAAATAATTTAAAAAAAAAAAGAGGAAAACACCACGTGGAGACACAGGGGGAGAAGGGAACGGTCCCAGGGAACTGTCGTACAGTTCCGTGGAATGATGGAGGCAGTGAGCGAAGTGATGCGGCTACCAGCCAAGGAGCACTGAGGGCCCAGCACCACCAGAAACTAGGAGGAGGCGAGAAAGGATTTTGCCAGAGTCTCTGGGGGACCCGGCCCTGCTAAAACTCTGATTTCAGGCTCCTAGCCTCCAGAACTTCAAGAGAGTGCTTTCGGTTGTTTGAAGCCATCTGGTGTGAGGTTCTTTGTTACGGGAACCCTAGGAACCGCACACGTACTCGGGGGGGTATGTTGAGTCAGCATTTGACAGTTATGAATAAAGCTGCCGTAAACAACTCCGCGCAGGTTTTTTGCGTGGATGTACGTTTCCAACTCATTGGGTAAATACCCAGGAGCATGGCTGCTAGATCGCCCATGAAAACTATGTTTAGCTTCGTA
The DNA here is from genome assembly GCF_019186645.2 of Phyllostomus hastatus. NCBI lineage: Eukaryota > Metazoa > Chordata > Mammalia > Chiroptera > Phyllostomidae > Phyllostomus > Phyllostomus hastatus. The sequence goes on from NW_025333664.1 coordinate 11,332,339, forward strand.
AGAAACTGCCCAACTGTCTTCTGAAGGGGCTGCGTCATTTTGCATTTCCCCAGCAATGAAAGAGAGTTCTTGCATTTGCTACTGTCAGGTACTGGTTTGTTTTGTCTTTTTTGTGTTTTTTGTTTTTTTTAAATTTCAGTCAATCTTAGATAGATGTGTGATGTAAGAACCTGGTTTGTCTCTCCAAAAGTTTCTTTTTGTTCTTAATCTGAAATTGCATGACCAATGACCTTAAGCCATACAATGGGTCCCCTTCCCTCTTTCCTTCCTCCCTCCCTCCCTTCCTTCTTTCCTTCCTTCCTTCCTTTTCTTCTTTCTCTCTCCCTTCCTTTCCATTCCCCTTTCTTCCTTTTTTCTTTTCTTCTCCCCCCTTGCTTCTTCCTCTCTTTCACTTTTTATGATGACAATTTTCAAACCCAGAAGTAGAATAGTGCAGTAAACTCCATGTACCCCTCACCCAGCGTTCGTTTATCATTCTAAGTCAGGGAGGGACTTTGTTTCGGACTCACCAGAGCCACGACTGAGAGGTCGGGGTGGCTGCCGCTCCTCCTGCCACTGCCGCCATAACTTCCCGGTCACATGCAGCTGGGCACTGGGCCCTGCATCGGGAGTCTGGCCACTGACAGTCGGCTCAAGAGTGAAGTTCAAAGACAAGAGGGCTATTGTTTGGCTTGAATAGGAAGTTGAAATTGCAGGGTTGTTTATGATATGTTGATGTTTGATATCTGTCCAGCCAATTTTGGCTTTTCATCTTAATGGAACAAAGGCTGAAATGCTGATTCTGAGAGACCTATAGGTATAATCAGAAACAGAGCTTCCAAAGCTCTCACTAACTTTGCCAGATGAGGTGGGCTGTCTCAAGGAGACCAGCATTCTCCAAACTCACTGGATTAAAGTAGTCACCTTTGCTTTCACATCAGTGAGGTCACCAGAAAGACAGACATCATTAAGGTAAAAAAATAAAGATTATCAATGTGTATTTCTATCGCATGGTGGCTGAACCAGAAGTCAGTTGCACAGTGTGTCTGGGCTTTGCGGATTTCTGCCTGCAGAGAGAGCAACAAGGCATGTCACACTCCAGCACTTCCTCTGGCCTTGGAAAGTTCACAGAGCCATCCACCTCCAGTCTCTTTCTTCAGAGTGCCCACTGGGCCAAAAGAACCATTACTTTATTGGGTGTTTGGGTGTGTATTTTAAGAATGATATTTTTTAGCATTTGATTTTAAGTAGGAAAACACCTTTTAACTAATGCACTTGTATTACACAGTGGAGCATGAATATGTTTGCATCGTTAAGAGAATGAGAATGTTAACAATAAAAGCTAGTGTCCCCTGCGATCACCACCACCCCAATGCCATTCCTCCTCCCCAGAAAGTAACCAAGTATCAATTATGTAGCCTCATGCATTAATCATGGTAGGTTAGCTTATGCTGAAATAACAGACGTCCTCCAGATCTCAGCTCCTTACAACACCAAAGGTTTATTTCTTGATCCTTGCCTGTTCACCACACATGGGCTTCAGGCATCTTATCTCTGGACACAGGTCAGAGGAGCAGCTGGGATATACTAATCTCACAGTATCGGGAAAAGAATGGCGGAACCTCTTACAGCTTCCCCCTGGAAGTCTCACGTCACTTTCACGCACAGTTCCTTGGTCAAAGCAAATGGTGTGGCCAACCCTCACTCCAGCGGGGTGGGGATGTGTAATTCATCCATATAGACGGGCAGTGAACGTTTTTCCAAAGTTTTCTAGAGTTTACAAAGCTATAGAAATAGTTATGGTTTTTATAAAATTTCTTACGGCACTGAACCTTACTTTCTTCCTGCAAAAATATGTTTTAGAAGTCTTTCCACGTTACGCAAATAGAGCCGTCTCCTTTCTAAACAGCTGCATAGCATGCCGTCACATGGATGGATGTACTAGAGTTTAGCTATTTCCCTATTTGAAGGCATTTAAATTGCTTCTAATTTTTTATTATCGCAAACAAGGGTGTAGCAAATACCCTTTACTCGCCCCTTGTGCATATGAGCAAGCGTTCCTCTAGGGTAGGAACAGAAGTGGAATTGCTGATGAGTAGCTCTCCAAAGGAACTGTGCCAATTTTCTCTCCGTATCCTAACGTGTGTGGCACACTCGTTAGGAGAATTTCAAAGAAAGTTTAATAACAGGACTGTTTACAAAGAACAGCGCAGTCCCCCAGGGTTGGTGAGATGGGGCATGTCACTCCCCTTGGGCCTGAAGGAGCAAGAGGAGAGAGCGGGTAGCAGACACGGAGGAGGAGAGTGGTGTGGGAAGGGATGGGTGAAGCCAGACCAATGTGGTCCCGTTACAAGGAGCCAAGGGAATAAGTGCCTCAAATCACTCTTCTCTCCACTCTCCTACTGGGCTGACCTCAACCAGATGACAGAGGGCCAAGGAGTCTGTTGACGTGACCCATGCGGCCTGCCTCCCGGGACATAGAGGAGGTGGAGAGGACAGAGCCAATCTGGAGGAACACCACTTTTCCACCCACAGTCCAGGAAATGACTTAATTGTTTGCCAATATCATAAGTGAAAAATAGTATATAAGTGCATTTTAATAATTTGCATTACCCTAATTATTAGTGAAGACTTCTGCTGATAACGCAGGGACACAGTGGTGAGAAGACATAAAGCCAGGTACTGCTTCAGCCATTGTGTAGTCATATTGGAGGTCAGTAGAGAGAAGAAGAGCCAAGAAATGGATTTGGTAGCATAGTTTGAGTACTGGATCAAGCCTTACCTGAAGCTATGCTTGACTATTTAGTGACATGAGCCAACAGACAGTTTGTTGTTGGTGGTGATGCATGTGTGTGTGTTGGTTACTCATAACTGAAAGGACTCCAATTGGCCTCGGATTTGAATGTCATTCTTTATCTCATACCAAGTGTCATATATGTTTTGTACATATACATTTAGGGCTGAATGAAACCTTAGATACTATTCTAGTCCAACCCTTATTTTTATTTATATATTCAAAAGTTTAAACATAGAAAAACATAAGAGAGCCCTGGCTGGTGTGGCTCAGTGGATTGAGCACTGGCCTGTGAACCAAAGGGTCACAGGTTCAGTTCCCATCCAGGGCACATGCCTGGGTTGCAGGCCAGGTCCCCAGTTGGGGGTGCATGAAACGCAGCCACACATTGATGTTTCTCTCCTCTTTGTCTCACCCTTCCTCTCTGTCTGAAAATAAATAAAATCTTTAAAAGACATAAGAGGGATGGGTAACAAATATTTTATTATTTTTGCTTTTAGTTTTAAATAGTAAAGAAAAAGAACATTGTAAATAAAGTCAAAATCACTTTTATATCCTTCTCTGGTTCATTCTCCCAGGGAGAACCGCCATCACGAATTGGTTATATAGCTTTCCCTACCATATTTTAATATTTTTACCACACATGTATATATCAATGACTAGTACATGGAATTGCTTTGTGGGTTAAAAAAATTTATAAGCACGCCACCTTGTTATATGTGTCCTTGTGTCCTTTGCTTTTATCACTCAGTATCAGGCTCTCGAGACCTAAGCATGCTCATACTCACAAATATGGTTCATTTTCATTGTTCTTTTGTGCTCCATTGCCTGCATATAGCACAATGAACCTATCGAATTTATTTCTATAATCCACATGGAGATTATAAGCTGTTTTCTCTACACTGCAATAAACATCCTGGTGCATCTCATGGGACACACTGTTGAGACGGTCTCTAGGGTATACATTTAGAAGTTGAACTGCTGGATCACAAGATATGCACCTTTTTCAGCTTTACGCCCATGGTTAATTTACATTGGTTGTGCCAAGTTACGTTTCCAGCATCATTGTATGAAAACTTCTGTTTCTTCCATACCTACATCAATACCTGGCTTTTTGATTTTGCCAATCCGATTGGTGTGAAATTTTATCTACTTGTTTTAATTTGCATTTCTCTTATTCTTAGTAAAGATAAGCCCTTTTTAAAAGTTTATTAATGATTCTGCTTCCTTTTCCAACCCCTCCCCCATTTTACCAGTGAGGAAAATATGGCAAGGGTCACACAATTCATCAGCAACAGGACTGGGTCTAGAACTTGGATTTTCTAACTCCAGTCAAGTCTTTTCTCCAGCACACTGAACCACTTACAGTTATAAAATTTCAGAGTGTTATGGTTTCCACTAATAACAAAACAAACAAAAGAAAACTCTCTTTCTTTCCATCTAGTTAAATGAACTATCAATAGTTGAATGCTGTATCAGTCAGGGTTAAGTTTGTCTATGAATAACAGAGATACCAAATATCGATGACTTTAACAAATTCAAAGTTATTTTACTTCCCCTCTCTGTTAAAGTTGTAGATAGGAAGTTTGGAGTTTATTTGGAGGTTTGTGCCATAAAGTCTTCTGGGACTTAGGCCCTTTAATCTTGCTGCTTTGTTCTACATAGCTACTACTTCCAAACTCATCTCATGATCCAAAATGGCTGTTGCAACTCCTGCCATTACATCTGCATCCAAGGCCAGAAAGAAGGGAGAAGACATGGTGGGGCAGGGCAGGCGGGGAGGTGGAGGTATATGGTGCAACCCAGTTATCTAACAGAATATTCTAGAATCTGCTATATACTTATCTGATTTTCATCCCGTTGGATAGAACCCAGTTACATGGCTGTGCCTGGCTATAAGGGAGGCTGGGGAAATTAACATTGACTTGGGAAACCATCCGCCTAGACACAAGGGAAATGACCTGTATATGCCATTCAAAGCCCAGGATTGGACACACATCCTGATCTGACAGGTGCATTGGCTCTGCTTTCCAGGAGGAGAGTCCCTGTCCCCATGAGACTCTTCCTTGTCCGGTGTCCTTATGGCCCATTTTACAGGACTGCACAGATTTTATCACCCTGTTTCCCAACAGTTTGAGGACACTGGAGTTTCTCATTGCTCTGTGGAGGAAAGGAAGACAATTATTAGGTGACGTTTAGTGGTCTCTGCCACAGGTGCTGAGGAAAATGGCTGGCTGCATTGCAGTTTGGGTTTTCCCTTCCACCTGTGGCCCTGAGAGCGCTCCACAGCAAACTCCCTGCAAGCACGCCTTCGTGTTGGGGTCTGGTTCCTGGGGAACCCAACCCGTGCCAGACTCCCAAGTCAGACAGAGCTGGGTTTCAGTGTTGTCCCACATACGCACTAGCTATACTGCCTCATACATGATAAATCCACTACAAGTTTCAACAAGCCTCCAACTTTTAATGTCCAGAGAGTCAATGATAATAGTATTTGTCTCTTGTAGTCATGTGAGAATAAAGAGAAAGAGTGCATGTAAAGCACTTTAGCACCCTTTCCCCTCAGCTCCTTGCAGGCATTTCCAGAAGCCAATGTCCTCTTGCCTCACTAATGCAGACTTTGGTGAGTTAACTTATTTCCAGCAGATGGCGCCAGTGGATAAATCTGCAGCCCCGTCTAGCTGAGTTCTTTTTTTTTTTTTTTTACTATAGATTACACATCAGTTTTACTCACATCATCTCATTTGATCCTCCTCCAAACCATTTACCAAGTGCTAGCTATTCTATCATTTATTCTTTCACCCGTTCCTCAACAAATGCTTACTGAGCACTTACTCCAGCTTTAAATCCCTTCTAAAACATGATGGTGGCTAAGGAACAAAACAAAAAAGGGAGGAAGGAAGGAAGGGAGAAAGGGGGAAGGGAGGAAGGGAGAATGGAAGGGATGGATGGAGGGAGAAAAATTTCAAGTCCCATTTGAAAGCTTGATTACGAGATGAAAAGATAAGTTTTAGCCATGGGTTCCAGGTTGGTGCCAACTCGTGTTCTTGAAGGAGTCTGCTTTAATGAAGCAGAAGAAGCTTAATTTGACCGAAACTGAGTCAGGAGGAAAGTCAAGGTGCTTCCCTAGGGACCATCTACAGTCCTTCCCCAGGGCTATTGATCTGAGGGCAGGGCCTTTGGTCCCTGGACCGATTAAAATTGCTGAGTAGGAGAAAGGAAAAAAAAATCCATCAAACAAGTGTTGAAGGGCTTGTGGGGGACACACGGTGAGCTGGCCTGGATGCAGGAGGTCCAGACCGAAGGGACTCTGCAGGCAAGCCAGCAGGCATTCCTGGGAGCCACAGGCCCGGGCCTGGGGCCCCGGCTGAGGTCTATTTCTAAGGGGGGACCAAGGGTGCCCACCTCAGCCTTCTCACACTCACTCCAGAGCAGTGGGGGAATGAGCTCACCTGAAGGTCACCTCAGCAGTGCAATTTTGAGGGTGCCAAGAAGGGTTCCCTCCATGGGTGAAATCCCTTTCTCCCTCAGCAAGTAATCTCTGGTGCCTAAAATGCCACCATTTGGGGATGCATTGCCCCTTAACATGCATATTTGAGGAGTTAAGAGCAGGATTTCTGTATAGGCAGTGTGTGTGTGTGTGTGTGTGTGTGTGTGTGTAAGCATATATGGATGTGGGAAAAAGTCTGAAAATATGGGCAAGATGGACCCACCATACCTCCACGCACAACCAAGATTGGAACAATAACCATTTAGAGGCAGAATAACACCCAGAACTGACAGAGAATTTATCTGAATGGAAGTCGGACAGCCAAGAAGTTGAAGTAGACCCGTTCATCCAGACTGGTAGGAGGGGAGAAGACAAGCAGTTGGGCACAGGTCGCGGTGCGCGGAGAACAGGGAGAACTGGGCGCACAAGGCAACCAGGAGCGTGTAAGGCATCTGGGGGGCACAAGATCGCAGTGGGTGGACCCTGAGTACGCAAGAGGCAGCTGGCAGACCCAGTGAGGCAGTGATTGTGGACCAGGGCAGAGTGCGCAACCCAGGATCCCAGAGAAGGGACTGAGGTCCCACCGAGAACGGAGCTACCACCACTGTTCCCTCCCGCCCTAGCCCCCCATACAACGTCACAATCTAGTGACTGGGGTGCCCAGCCCTGGTGAACACCTAAGGCTCCACCCTCACTGTAACAGGAGTGAACAGACAAAAAAAAGAGAGAGAGAGAGAGAGAGAGAGAGAGAGAGAAACATGTCTCAAACAGAAGAAGAGATCAATGCCCCAGGACTCATCCTTTAGAGCGACCAAGAGATAGCCAATCTATCAGATGCAGAGTTCAAAATACTAGTGATCAGGAAGCTCACAGAATTGGTTGATTTTGGGCGCAAATTAGATGAAAAATGCAGGTTACCATAAAAGAGATGAAGGAAAATTCACGGAGAACCAATAGTGATGGGAAGGAAACTGGGACTCAAAAAAATAGAGTGGACCAGAAGGAAGAAAAAAAACAACCAATCAGGAAAGAATGAAGAAATAAGAATTAAAAAAAAAACAAGCAAAAAACGAGGAGAAGCTTAGGAACCTCCAGGACATCTTTAAACGTTCCAACATCCGAATTATAGGGGTCCCAGAAGGGGAAGAAGAAAAGCAATGGATTGAACACGTATTTGAACAAATAATAAAGGAGAACTTCCCCATTATGGCAAAGGAAATAGACTTCCAGGAAATCCAGGAAGCTCAGAGAGCCCCAAAGAAGTTGGACCCAAGAAGAAACACACCAAAGCACATCATCATTACATTAGCCAAGGTAAAAATGAAGGAGAGAATCTTAGAAGCAGCGAGAGATAAGGAGATAGTAACCTATAAAGGAGTTCCCATCAGACTGTCAGGTGATTTCTCAAAAGAGACCTTACAGGCAAGAAGGGGCTGGAAAGAAGTATTCCAAGTCATGAAAGACAAGGACCTATATCCCAGATTGCTCTATCCAGCAAAGCTTTCATTTAGAATGGAAGGGCAGATAAAGTGCTTCTCAGATAAGGTCAAGTTAAAGGAGTTCAACATCACCAAGCCTTCATTTTATGAAATGTTAAAGGGACTTATCTAAGAAAAGAAGATACAGAAAAAACATGTGTAGTAAAAGGACAGCAAACTCACAATTATTAACAACCACACCTAAAGCAAAACCAAAAGAAACTAAGCAAACAACTAGAACAGGAACAGAACCACAGAAATGGAGATCACATGGAGGGTTAGCAACAGGGGAGTGGGAGGAGGAGAGAGGGGGAAAAGGTACAGAGAATAAGTAGCATAGATTGTAGGTTGAAAATAGATAGGGGGAGGGTAAGAACAGTATGAGAAATGTAGAAGCTAAAGAACTTATAAGTATGACACATGCACATGACTAAAGGGGGGGATTTGGGTGGAAGAGTGTGTACAGGGTGGAGGGGAGTGAAGGGGGAAATGGGACAACTGTAATAGCGTAATCAATAAAATATATTTAAAAAAAAGAAAAAAAAAGTCTGAAAATATACTCATTAGTTGTTAACATGGGTTATCTTGGGCCAGAAGCTATGAGACAGCTCATGTCTGAGGTGCAAAGGATGCTGGGAAGCCAGCCTTTGGCATGTTCTGCCTCCTCTGTGAGAACTGAACTCCAGGTTCCCAAGCATGTGGTTCAGATGCCGGGAAGGGAAAACGTTAATGCTTTATTAGTGTGATGACTGTAGTGAAGTTGTTGAACTCTCAGTACTCAAGTTTCTCCATGCGTGACCTGGAAATAATATTAGGACCTTTTTCAAATTGTTGTTTAGAAGATTAAAGGAATTAACATATATGTGTAAAATTGTTAGAGCTGTGTCAGCCATATCTTGGCTTAATGAATGTTATGTTAGGTCTGAGTTTTCAGTTATGTGAACTCTTTGGCTCAAGCCATTTTGAGAGTTGGTTGGTTTGCTTTGTTTTTCTACTTGTAACCGACAGCCTCGACTAACATGAAGACCCATGACACATGGCACAGGGTTGTTGCAAAAGCTTGAATGAGAAACTGCATGTAGAGTTCGTGGTCCATGGGAAACTCTCAATAAATGGTAACTACCTCTACTGACCAGTGGTTCTTTATGAGCTTCCCTCACATAACTGCTAAGAGCAAGGTTTTATAAGAGGTAGCTGAGCTGGTGATCTAGAAAAAGGTTTTGATTGTTTGAGGGTTGCAAGCAGATCCAGGACTCAGAGATACAGAGAACACCAATTCAGAGAGTTACATCCATAATTCCAACAAGCACTGATAGGGACCTACTCTGAGCCAGGCACTGGCTTGCTGTTGGAGCCACGGAGATGAATACACAAGTGTGACTGGTTTCAAGGAGCTCCCAGCCTAGTGCAAGGGTGAAAGCCCGGGTACCCCCAGGGTCTGGTCTGGTGATGTAAATGAGGGAAGCAGACCAGGTGCGAGGAAGGAACAGGGTTAAAATAAATATTTTGCATTCTCCTTTAATCCACTGTAGGAAAAAATGATATTGCAAAAGCTATGACGAATGGCTCTGGTATGAGGTTTTAATGCCGAGACAGTAGGGCATGGTGGGGACTGTGGAAAAATGGAGAAACCACGCTCTCTCCAAAGGGGACTATTGCTGTGAGCATGGAGAAGAAACACACTCATGTTGCTGAATTTCCAATTTGTCGAGAGAAGCCAGAAATCTGGATTTTCATGTGAAATCTCTTGATTTTTTATTTTTGGTACTAAATGCAACAAATTAAACAGTGCACTGTTTGGGCCCACATGGTACTTCTAAATTTTTTGCATTTGCCAGACCCAAGCCCGAGTGCTCAGTGGATAATCTCCAGCCCAGTGGGACAGACAGATGGGCACATGGGAGATTTCAACCCTGCTTAAGAAGTGCGAAGATGGGTGCACAGAGGTGGGGGCAGGGGGGTCTGTGAGGAGCGGATGACACCTGGTTGGATCCCTGCAGGAGGACTCAGCAGGGCAAGACACCCGGGGCGGGCAGTCTGGTCTCAGGAATAGCACAGGGAGTTCAGGGGTCAGAAGCCCAGAGCCCAGCCAAGCTCCAGTGTCACACAGGGGCGGGGAGGGCCGGGGAGGTGGGCGGGGCCAGATGGACAGTGGCCTCGATCATGTCATCTGTCTGTTCAACGATTTCTTCATATGCCTTCCTTTGTAATTTCTGCTGTTTTTCCTAGCAAACCAGAGGCTGTCTCTGTGCTCCCGAACAACCGTTGCCTGTGGTAAAAAAGCCCGTGCAGCTATCAAAGTTGGCAACAGATCTCTTTCTTCCTCCCTTTCCCACTCTGACTCCCCTTCATCTGTGTCTCACTCTTAGCCTTAGAGTATCACAGTAAATAAATGCGTCTGACCTTTGTCAGAACATCTTGGGCTTGCCAGCACAAAAAAGAACAATTTGCACATGGAAGAAATGTTTCCGTTCTTCCCAAATGGCTCTGTCTTTCCTCTATGTCCAGAGCCAAATGTAGTTATGGTTCTGAGGTGCGCTGGGCCAGCAGGGCCCTGGGCTGGGAGTCAGGAGCCGGTTCCTGTCCTGGTCCTGCAGACTGACCCCTCCTGTAGCTGTGGACAAGACCAGGCCACTTGGACCTGACCGTAGTGGGCTTAGAATGTGTTTGTTATACCACGTATAGTTCACTGTATCTTAAATCACTTCCACATATTTATCTTACGTCTGGTAACGTCATTCTTCAGGGAGCCCACAGTGAGACTCAGAGGCGGAAAGCCACGGAATAGGAGAGGAACATTTTCATCATTGTATTGGACAATAAACGGGAATTCCTGCTGTTCCACATCCTCGCCAGCTTGTGGTGTCTGCGTTTCCAGCATCTGGCTGTTCTAAGGGTATCTTGTTCCATTGGATTTGCTTTTCTCTGATGATGTATGATATGGAGTATCGTTTCATATACTTATTTGTCACTTAGGTATCTTCTTTGGTGAGGTGTCTGTTAGGGTCTTTGACCCATTTTTTTAAAATCATATTATTTGTTGTCTTATTGTCGAGTTTTTAGAGTTCCATGTCCTTGTATGTTTTGGGTAGCAGCCCTTTATCAGATGTGCCTTTGGCAAATATTGTCTTTCCAGGTTGTAGCTTATCTTCTCATTCTCCTCACATTGTCTTTTGCAGAGTAGAAGTTTTTAATTTTGTGAAATTCATTGATTCGAGAGAGAGGGAGAGAAACCTCAATGTGTTGTTCCACTTGTTTATGCATTCATTGTTTGCCTCTTGTATGTGCCCTGACTGGGGATGGAATCGGCGACCTTGGCATGTCGGGACGATGCTCTGACCAACTGAGCTGTGTAGCCAAGGGCCAGAAGTTTTTAATTTTAGCGAAGTCCAGCTTATCGATGATTCCTTTTATGGATCACGCCTTTGGTGTTGGAACTAAAAGGTCATCACCATACCCAAGGCTTTCTCCTGTTACCTGCTAGGGGTTTAGGGTATGCGTGGTTCTATCCCAACCTGTGGCTTTTGCCCCTTGCGGTTGGCTTCCCACAATGCCCTTGGCACATTGTCCTCTCGCTATCACGGTAACTCGAACACTCTGTGACCTTCTCTTGCTGAGAAGGCAATTTCAGAGCAGCATTTAAAATCTCTAAGTACTTAGGTCCACCAGACGACTTCTCCTCCCTCTACAAACCTTCTTATCAAATTCAACGGGGACTTACACTTTCATAGCCGGGATTTGTTTGATTCTACACAGGCTTAGGGGCTGATGCCTTCTCTTGGGGCTGGAATTCCGTTTCCCACGCTCCTGCGACCGATGCGGAAAACCGTCCTGGCCGCGTTCTCTCGGATAACAAGAAACGCAAGTGTTAAGCGGGCTGCGGCATTCTGATCAGCACGGCCGGCACATTCTTTCCTGAAAGGCCTAAGTGAAAAGTCAAATTATACAAAGAAGGCAGCTCGGTGAGCATTTGATCATTCAGCTCTATTGACTAAAAGCCTCTTACACGTCAAGTCACTGAGCGGGGCACTTGGAGGAGAATAGGGAATAAGACACGGCCCCGTGCTCATGCATCCTAAGGGGCAGGGGGAAGACAGGCCCTGGAAAGATAATGAGACTTCTAGGTTAAAAAAAAAAAAGACTGCTCACCTCAGCCTCTGCTTCCCCTTTGAGCCTGAGAAAGTAATGGCACAAAGAGGGTTTTTAAAAGGCAAAGCACCGAGAGAGCAGCAGGCACACCATAATCTGGGCCCAGATCTAGCCTGCCGCCAATTTAGGGACAGTCTGTAAGCTAAGAATAGTTTTACTTGTGCCCAGGGTTGGAGAAAAATCAAAAGAAAAGTAATATTTGCGGCACATGACAATGACATGAAATTTGGATTTCCATGTCAGAAGACGTTTCCTTGGAGCACCCGCCACGTGTTCTGATGCGTGCTCCGTGTGTTGCCACCTGTGGCTGCTCTCACGTGACAATGACAGCTGAGTCGGTGCCGTGGTGACCATATGGCACGCAAACCCAAAAATATTTACTCTCTGGCCTCGTACAGAACCATATGCCGACCCCTGCTCTGAGCAGCGCTGTTTCATGGAAATTTTGGGAAGGACGGACAGGTCTGTGCTGTCCGGCACCGGAGCCGGTCACAGTTCCCTGCGGCCGTGGAATGCTGGGAATACGGCTAGTGAGTGTGGCAAAGGACCCGAGAGTTTATTTCCTTGAATACACTTTATTTTATTACAATCACGTTTAAGTAACACACGTGGCAGAGGCTGCTGTGTCGGATGACGCGGCTGTGCGGATGACAGGAGGGCGTGGAGACGGGGGACCCCACGCATTGTGGGAGGCAGGACGTCGCCCTCCAAGCAGAGGGGTGCGTGAACGCTTTCCAGCCGAGGACTGAGAGGCGCTGCTCAGCCTCCTCCTCTCAGGCTTTTGTCCCAGCTTACATGCCCGGATGCTGGCAGGGAGGGTTACACTCTCCTAAAGAGAAGCCAGAAGAGCCTTCTCTGGCCAGTGTGACCAGCTCAGGAGGAAAGGCCTGAAGATGCTGCCTAATGGAGGGTCCCACCGAAGCTCCTGGTTAACGATGCCTCCGCGCAAACGCAGGCTTCCCCAGCCCTTCAGTCTGGGCCCCACCCTTCGCTCTGAGAAGGCAGCCCAGGATCATCGAACCTGTGAGGACAGAGGGACACGAGAAAGAGACCAAACAAACAGATTCACAGGCTTAAGCAGAGATCGATGGGAACACACGCTTCATTAAACTTGGAGAGCTGTGAAGTTGGATGAGAAAAAATGGTCTCCATTTTCACTAAGTCCCACTTAAATCCAGCCTTCCCTTCACTTACAAACATGAGCCACACACCACCATTGTAGTAGCTATTCCTGGGGCTTCACCACCAATAGAAACCAGACCTTTTCCCACCACACTGCCGTCGCTGAAGTTTTCTCAAAATACCGTTTATGCTCATCACGACTTGCAATTTAGAGTACTTATTAGCACACTGCTGAATCTTCTAATATAGAAGCACATATGTTACTACGTGACAGATTTGTTTTTTTTTAATATTTTGATAACTGCATTTCAAGAAAAGTAATTTCCTTGGAAATCCTATGTATGGAAGTTTATTTGTTTAAAAATACACGGGTGGGCAAAAGCAGGTTTACAGTTTTCATACAAATAAATAATATAATCATGAATACATGGTAACACAAGAATAAACCCTGCGTTTTGCACGCTCACAACCTCGAACCGACCTTTGCTCGCCCCTGTGTTATGCTGAGAAGAGGCTCCGAGACTCCATCAGACTGCGGAGGGGTCCACGGCCCAGCCCCTGCGTTAACGTTCTCTCTAGGGCTGCACGTGGAAGAGACGCGGAAGGAATGGTCATCAGGCACTCGGCGCCAGTTTTAGACCTCATCGTTCCAAGAGTAGGTATCATTGTGGTTATTATCTCAGTGGCTTTCATTAGTACCTTGCCACTCGCCTTTTGTCCTTTCAATGGGCTGTTGGGAGGGAGGAGAGAGAAACAGATGCGCTTCATCAGCCCTCTTGACCTGGAAGTTCCGCTTTCTTTTGTAACAACGGTACGTGCCCCTCGTGAACAAGTGCGGGAAGTACACAGACCAGCAAAACTCACCTCCGCTCCAGGGCCTGCTCCGTGAATGTCGTTCTGGACAGCACTGCGTGGGCATGCACATAAATCTACACATGCACACGCTGACTTATATAAGGATAATTACATCTGTAAAGATACACACGTGATTATTAACAAAACAGGATCAAAGTATACATTTATCATTATTTTATTTTTTATTGTTTCACTACATAGCATACTGCATTTATTTTTCTAAGGTGTAGTAAGAATGAGGCAGGTAAGTATTTTCACCATGCAGGTAAGGGAACTGAGATCAGAGCATTAAAGCCTTGTCTACGGTCAGGCCTGGTGAGAGAGGAGGAAGTTCCCTTGGTCTTCGCAGACCTGCTTACTCTTCAAGGACCTCACTCATCTCTGGGGGTGGGGGGGAAGGGGCGGATCCTAGAGCTCAGCTGGACCGAGAAGACTTCCTCTTTCCAGCTGCATCTACCTGAAAGCTTATCACCTTATAGTATAGCTGGAAGTCTTAGCAATTTCAGGGGACTGTAGCTTGGGGACAGGTGACCCATATGCCAAGTCTTAACAGAGATTCGCTGCTGAAAAACTTGAACTGTCACACACAGAGAGGGGAATCTGGTCCACCCTGGCTCCTTGCCTTACTTCCATTCTGATTCCTTTGTGAAGCAAACGGGATCTTTGAGCCAATTCCTCTCGTGAACTCCAAATGCAGCGACTAACCACCAGGTGTCTCTGTGGGCACCAGGTAGGGCAGTGGGTGGGAAGAGAGCCTTTCACACCAACGTTGACCTGTTCAGGTTTGGCTCCCAGGAACTGGAGAAAGATGAGAGAAGCTGGACTTTCTAAGGTCAATCCTAGTGTTTATTTCATCTGCAGGATCCGAAAGCTTGGATGGGCGACATCAGAATCACATGAAGAGCTTGGTGAACGCAGTGATGCCAACGTTTCACTCCCAGAGCAGTGGGTACCGACCTTGGCCATGTAACAGTAGGGAATTGTGACGGTGGGAAGTTGTAGCCCACCCCACCATTCCTTTGATGTTGTTTCCGTAAGTGCTGACTAATATGTGGCTTGTAGATAAACAGCATGTTTGTGTAGGAATCCTAGGAACTAACTTCAAAAGGCACAGACTCTGACCTTCAGGCATGCCAGCTCGGGGAGATTTGCTGACCTTCTGCTGTGGGGTCAGGACGATGTGAAGCTGAGATGATGGGAAGCCAGAATGACTAAGCCAGGATGACGTGCTCCGGACCATCACTGGTCTTATCGGAATGGACCGTCTTCGTCTGCACATGGAGAACTTTTCAACTCTCTTCCTTCATCTCGTTGTCTGTCCCCCTCTCCCTCCTTATAAAAACCTCTGCCCGCACTGAGAGGCGGAGATGGGCTTTGCGGCCCGAGTGCCCCATCTTCCCAGGAGATGAGCTTTGGGACAAGAGTCCCCCGTCTTCCAGGTGGCTGGCACCTGAAAACAAACCACTTTTCTCTACATCAGCCCCTGCCTCGTCAATGCTTTCAAAGACGCGGGTGGCTGGACCTGCTTGCAGTTACAGACGTATATTCATAACACCAGGGAATCTTTAAAAAAAATAAAATGGCAGAGCATGTGTGTTGTAAACTGAATGTCTGTGTTCTTCCAAAATTCACGTGTTGAAATCCTACCCCTCCCCATGTGATAACATTAGTGGGGGAGGTTTGGGAGGTCATTAAAATCAGATGAGGTCCTTAGGGTGGCGCCCTCGTGAATAGTATCAGTTCCCTTATAAGAGTCACAGGAGAGCTCGCTTGGCCTTCCCACTCTCCTTCGTGTGAGGATGCAACAGGAAGATGGCAGTCTGCAGGCTGGAAGAGGGATCTCACCAGCCCCGACCGTGCTGGCGCCCTGATCCGGGACTTCCACCCTCCAGAACTGTAGGAAATAAGTGCCTGCCATTCACAAGCCACCTGGTCTGCAGGAGTTACGTTAAAGCGGCCCAGACTGCTGGTAAGGCAAGGTGCTCCAGGCTCCTCCACAGAAACACTGGAAAGATGAGCAGGAGCTGCCAGAACCAATGTTACCAGAACTCTGGAAAACCACTGAGGTTTATAGCAACCAAGTGAATGCTCAGCTTAGAAAAAGGAAAAAAAAAGCAATAACAACAAACTTTAAAAAAGCCCAGAGCAAGCAGCCTAAGGCAGAGTTTTTTAAAACCCCCCGGCTATGCTGAAGTGTTGAAGCCAAACACGGAGAGGTGTTCGTTTTGTTTGTGTGCTTAGGTTTTAGTTCCTGGCGGTCAAGGAGATCTCTGTCAAAGCACTAGTTGAACGTGAGCTGAAGGAACAGCAGCTTCAATGACTACATATGACAAGGAATGCAGTCTCCGTAAAATAGCTTGGGAAAATCACTAAACAAATGGATGACTGCAGCTGTCAGCAATCAAGACCAGCAAGCCCTGGGGAAGAAGGGTTTATAATATTCAAACGTCCAATTCTTGGAAAAAAAATCACAAGGCATCCAAAGAAACAAAAGTACAGTCCGGTCAAAGGAACCAAATAAACTGACAGACGGTGTCCCCGAGGAAGACTCGACATTGGACTTACTAGCCAAAGACTTTAACTCAACTTTCTTAAATATTCTCAGGAAACCAAAGGAAACCATAGACAAAGAATGAAAAGAAATCAGAAAGACCATGTATGAAACAGAACGAGAATATCAATATTCTACCAAAAGAGATGTAAATGATGAAAAGAACTAAATAGAAATCCTGGAGCTGAAAAGTATAATAACGAATGGAAAATCTGATGCCAAGGCCTCACCTCAGTCTAACTACATCCAAGTCTCTGGGTGCGCAGCTGAAGCATCAGTATGTCCCCAAACTGTCAGGGTTCAGACCCGCCGTCCCAGAGGTTCTGTTTCAGGAGGTCCAAGGCAGTGAATTTCAGCCATGGAGACACATTAGCATCCCTTAAAGAACATTAAAAACACTGATTTCTAGACTCCTCCTCAGATCAACTGAGAGAGAAACGTGGATCAGTTGTCTCTGGACAGTCCAGACCGGGGATCGAACACAAAACCTTTGGCCTATGGGATAATGTTCCAATCAGTTGAGCCAGCCGGCCAGGGCAAAACTGGTCCATCTCTTGTGTTTCTGAGAACCTCTCACTCAGCCCTTCAGAGCCTTCTGTCTCCCATCTCACCTTTGGCAACGGAGACTACTAGCTGCTTAACCAGTACCTACTCTCCCCTTCTTAGTAACAAAATCCCAATTTTGTTTGTATAAAGTGTGCCTAGTTGATAACACCCCTCTGCATCTCTTGCAGCCAGTGGTGGTCCTCTGACCTGGTTCTGACCAATGAGATGTAAGTGGAAACTTGGATGGGGCGTCCTGAGAATCTGTTGTCTTCCTCACACAAAGGGGTAGGGGAACTCAGCAGTAACATGCCTTATCTCATCGCCTTTGCTTTCACTCCTGCCTGGGAAGTAGGTGAGATTTCTGGAAGTGGAGCAGCCATCTTGTGACTATGAGGGTGTGAGCCACTTGCTAAGGATAACAGAGCAGGAAGATAGAAATAGCTTCAGCCCTTAATGATTTCTTTGAGCCTGTGCACCAGGCTGGACTGCTTATTCCTAGACTTCTTTTTTTTTTTTAGATTTTCTTTTTTTTTTGAGAAAAAGGAAGGGAGGGAGAAAGAGAAGGAGAGAAACATCAATGCGTGAGAGAAACACGGATCAGTTGCCCCTCACACTCCCCTAGCTGGGGACCTGGCCTACAACCCAGGCCTGTGCCCTGACTGGGAATCAAACCGGTGATGTTTCAGTTCACAGGCTGATGCTCAACCCACTGAAGCACACCAGCCAGGGCCCTAGACTTCCCGTCACGTGAGAGAAATAAAGCTTTATTTGGTTCCATGAAACTCCATGCCATCCTAACTGAGAAGTCCTCCAAGAAACGTCTCTCCTCTGCCCTGTAGCCCTGACATGTGGCCTTGATTAGCACCTGTGGTGATCCAAAAATAGACCTGGGGGGAGGAGGGATTGGCCATGGCTGCGATTCTGAACTTGCTGAGCCTTCACCTGTTCTGTCCACGCTCTGAAGACGAGGACCATTAATTACACTGTCCTCGGCCAGCCAGCGCACAGGAGGCTACGTCTGCGTTCTCAGGGAAGCTCAAATATAGCTCAGACTCCTCCTCTGCTTCTGCTGAGCGTGCAGTATCTATGTCTGGCGGCCCCAGGAAAGAATGGGGAAGCTTCTCTTGGGAGAAGGGAGCTGAGACGAGACGGGGTCTGGAGAAGGTGCTTAGAAACCAGAGATTTTGGCAAGACCTTCCCTCCTGCTTCCTGCAAGGCGGGTGTCATGTCTCCTAGTTAACAGGCGGAGTGACCAGGTGTCGGCCCTGTTATCTGGGTGCATGTAACAGAAGCGGACTCTATACCTGGAGAAAGAAGTATGGGGGAAGGATACGAGATGGCTCCCAGAATGGCAGCCCAGCCTGAGAAACCAGCTTGGACGCCAAGGGAACGCAGTTCCGGGAGCTCTGGGTTGAGCAGGAGCCAGCACTGGGATGACACAGCTTAGGTCATGAGCCCACGGCACAGTCAGGGGGCAGGACGCTTTGCCCGATGGTCTTTCTAGACAGCATGGGGACGAGTGCTGTTCCAGAAGTAACCCCAGCGTTTGAGGACCAGAAGAACATCAAGAGGATGCTGGGTGGTGAAAACAAGCGAACAAAAGTTGTTCACTGCAGGTAGTGTAGAACTGGTCAAGGGTTTGGGTTTGGGGGAAGTGGCTGGCCTTAGTTAAAATCACAGCTCTTCCCTTTACTCCCTGTCCTTGGTCAAGTCAATGTCCTCATCTGTGAGTGATGAGAATGAGACACATTTAAAGGCACAAGAACATAAGCCCTTGCGGACAGAGATTTTCATCTCTCCTGCCCCCACCCTGCCGGGCCCCTTGTTATAACCTCATCACCTAGACCAGGACACAACTCAGAGTGAATGCTCAGTACCTATTTATTGGAGGAGTGAGCAAACCTTACATTTGTCCCAGAATGCCTCTTCGGTAGGGAGCTGTGCTGTTGGAAACATAATGAGACAGGTGCTTGGAGCGGAAAGTGAACATTCCCACTTGTCTCACTGCCCCCCCACCCCGACTCTGGGGAGAGAGCAGGTGAGAGCGGGAGACACGCAGGCAGACGCCGAGATAGAGGGAGAGACTCCGCCGCGTAGGCTCTGCCCCGACACGCTCACCGCGGGCACGCGGACCTGCTCACTCACACCAGTCACTCTGCCCTCACCCCCCGGGCGAGGCTCTTTAGCCGAGGACGACAAGCCCATGTTAAGTGCAGGATGGCTCCGGTGCAGAAATCCCCAGCACTTCCTGACATGATGCTGGGGTATCACACTCTGCTCGTCGGTTTGGCAAGTGAAGGAGGCGGAAGCCACCAGGTCCCTCCGTTTCGCAGTGAACCAGGACATACAGTGGCGTACAGAGTAGATCGCAGCCCCGGGGAATGTGTGCCTTGTTTACAAAAATACACGTGGTGTGTGCGGGGGAGGATGTTACTGGTGAGAGGAAGGTCTTTCCTCTCTGTCAGTCATGTTTTCACCCACGGGTCCTCACAAGATGAAATTCTACGTTGTTCTATTCCCCAGGGCTGCTGTAGAGACACAAAGCATACAACGAAGAGCCAAACCTGGAAGAAATAGGTATTTTTGGTAGCCTTGGTCCCCCAATAACCAGCATCTTCGTCATAGTCATCATCACCCTCCCAAGCACCACCATCACCACCACGATTTGTCACACTACTGTCACACCACCATTATTACCACTGTCACCAGGATGTCACCAACTGCCATCAACACTGCCCCCAGCCCAACCAGCCCGATGTTGCCACCCGTGGTGAAACCACCACCACCACTGTTACCACTTCCAGCATCTCTGTCACCATCATCTTCACCGTGAAAAGTATCATCAGCGTTGCTATCACTACACAGTAAACGATACTGGGGCCCCTTCACCAGGCTGGTACGCCCATCCTCGAGCTGCTGGGAGAGCCGGTTACTGACAGGTCACAGCTACTCCCTGCTGCCAAGACTTCCCTTCAGCCAACAGAACTTCCTCGACAGGAAATGCCCGGGAAGTCCCACCCCTGCAGGCGACCTGCACCCAGTGACCGGCTCCCTGGGATGCATAAATCCCCTGACCCCTAGTCTCACTCGCTCTGGGACAAGTCTGTGGTAGTAGTCACACTCCGGAGCTCTCGCGCCACCAGGCTGAGGCTGGACCTCAGTGGAACCCCCATATTTTTGGCCCAGCTTTTCCTCCTGTCCTATTCGGTTCCCCTCATCCCTTCCCAGGTTTCACCTGGAGAAGTCAAGAATCCCATTTCAGACTTTGCTTCGAGAGAACTCGGCGTAAGATGTGCTACTGCCGCTTTCGTCGCTGCTCTGGGAGACAGGTTTGGGGAGATTCCACTTGCACAGGCAGTACAGGGCCCACCGCGCACATCCTCCCCGGCTCTGCGTTCAGGGACGTCACTTCGGTAGCTTGAAATCAGCCTTGGTGTGGGTGTTTACACCATGGAAACTGGCAAAATTTTTTGTTGCTGCTGTTTGTTTGTTTGTTTGTTTTGGCATGCTGGTGGTTAATATTTACTGGCATATCCCTGGGCACAGGCTGCCATGCAATTCCAAACCTTTGTTGAAATTCCAGCCCAAAGTTGAAACTTAAGGGTCCGAGATAGACTCCTACCCATGGGGAGACTGATCCACAAGTTGCCAGGGGTGCATAGGTTATGTGGCCTGCTGAGACAAAATGGCTTAGGCCAGCAGATGTCTCGTGGCATTGGGAAACCGATAAATTGTGGTCAGTTGACAAGGAGAGTTGAATAATGACAATAATCATAGCTACCATTTATTGGATGCTAAGCTAAATTTGTGTCGTGCTAAGCATTTGTGTTGCATGCATTACCTTGTGTTATTCTTATAATACCGGTTGTAGGAATAGTATCAGCTCCCTTTATCAGAATGAGTAAGTTCAAGGAGGTGCAGTGCTTGCTCAAGGCCACATCGCTTGTTGGTGGAGAAACACCTTCGGACCCCAGAGCCTGCAGTTGTAACCACTCAGGAAGGGGATCTGGGGGCCTAGACGGGCAAAAATCGCAGGCCCAATGTTGGGAGAGAGTAGAACCTAGCTTCTAGGAGAAGCTAGGAACCTAGCACATTCCAGAAGCAAGGAGAATGTGCTCATCAGGATGCTTTGGTTTGAACCAAACTTCACTAGCTTTGATGAAAAACAAAAAAGAGAGTTCTTCATGGGCTCAAATCCATCCCTGGGAGGGGCAGAATGGGCTGGGCTTGGGACTGGCTGGAGGAAGAGTCTAGAATCCAAACCCAAGCAGTTCTCACTCTCATTCTCTCTCCTCTCCTCCCCATTTTCCACTCTCTCCATCTCCGTTTCTGTCTGCATCCTGGCATCCTGCCGAGGAGAGGTCAGGGGAAAGCTGCCCCCGCTGCCCCGGGCCCCCAGCCCCATCTCATTGCGGAGGGCAGTTGTCCGAGGCACCCAGAGGGCAGTACAGTCCTGAACCCAGGGAGCCATGCCAGGTGACTCTGTGGTCAGTGAGGGGACAGAGAGATGATGACGAAGGTGAAGATTCTCAGGGATGGAGGATCGTTGCCAAAGCTCACCTTCTTTTCCCGTGACTGGAATTCCTGTACTCACTCATGGCTCTTCCTGGGCAGCAGGCGGTGTGACAGGAAAGAGACATAGCGTAGGTTTGATGCCACAGAGATCTAGGTTCAAACAGTGGCTCTGCTGTGCCTACCCAATAGATACGTGATGACACGTGCGATGGTTAACTGACAGTGTGGCTTTGGGCAACTCGCTTCACTTCTCGGAGTCTCGGTTTTCCGTCTGTAACATGGAGACGATCGGCACACACAGCGGAGTCGGGAAGGTTCAATGAGTGTGAAGCGCCTGGGACATCGGCAGTGCTTAGTCAATGTCAGTTCCCTACCCACTCAGTTTTCGGCAGAATCAGCTCTCCTCCGCTGCGTCGTCTTCAACTTGACCGGTGAGGCGGCCTCCGCTCTCACCCGGGCTGTAGGGTAAAGGGAAATCAATTATTTTAAAAATATCTGGACAAGGCCCCAGTTCTTTGCTCTGCTGGTAGTTACATAAATCCTAAAGTCATCTCTATCTTCCCCTGCCGCCCTGGCTAGCCTCCAGACCAATTAAACATTGATGTTGTAGCTATACTTGTCTTCTTCCCCCTCTTCCAGCCGAAACTTGGACATCAGTTCTTTCAAATAAAAAAAAATTGAACTGTTACATTTGTGGGCTTCTTTGGTTTAAGAAGCACTTCCAGATTCCCTATTTTCATGTACTCATTATAGGAATTAAAGCACCATGGAAAAATACAAGTAAGAAAGTAAAAATAATAAAAACAAACAACCCTGGCTGCTGTGGCTCAATGGATTGAGCACTGGCCTGTGAACCAGAAGGTCCCTGGTTCAATTCCTGCTCAGGGCCCATGCCTGGGTTTTGGGCCACTATGCAATTAGCAACCAATTGATGTTTCTCTCACACCTTGATGTTTCTCTCCCCCTCTCTTTCTCCTTCCCTTCCTCTTTCTCTCTAAAAGTAAATAAATAAAATATTTTTAAAAAAGTTTAAAAATGCCCTGGCTGGCATAACTCAGTGGATTGAGCATGGGCTGGGAACCAAAGTGTCCCAGGTTCAGTTCCCAGCCAGGGTACATTCCTGGGTTGCAGGCCATAACCCCCAGCAACCGCACATTGATGTTTCTCTCTCTCTCTCTCTCTCTTTCTCTCTCTCTCTCTCTCTCTCTGCCCCTTCCCTCTCTAAAAATAATAAATAAATAAAATCTTTTAAAAAAGTTATAGAAACAACAAAGCTAAATTAAAAAAAGTTTAAAAACAAAAAAAAAAACCCTTGAAATTCACATAATTCAAATGAGATGAACACTGTGGCAAACATCTTTCAAAACATATATACAGATAATCAGAAATAACTTTAATTATTTCATATTATAATACTCTTCTTACCTTTTGAAAGATGTTTAATTTTGATTCAACAAAATTTTTAAATGAAAGTAAAGATAAAGGAATTTCTGAACATTAGGTAAGTATCCTTCTACCAAAGAGACATTAGCTCCTCAAAAGTCCCTTTGGAAAACATCAAGAGGTCGTAGCCATCATCTTTGTCTTTTTTCCAATTACAGTTGACATTCTGTATTTCAATTTTAGTTGGTGGTTACCTGCAATGAAACATTGGCACTGTTACACTTTTCCTGACCACATCTCCACAACTTCCTGCTTTATAGTAGTTACATTGATATTTTTACATTGTTGCATGAATCTGTTAAAGATTGTATTTAGTCATGGGCTACAGGAAATCTAAGCAAACAGTAGCTTAAATAAACAAATAGTGAAGAGTTAGGCAATTGCTGTCACTGGTTCAGTGCCTCAAGGATGTCAGCTTTGTGTTCTCTGAAGTTCTTCGGCAGTTTTCCTCATGGTTGCAAAGCAGCTGCTGCTACTCCAGCCATCATGTTCTTCTTCCACCAAGGACCAAGTACTTTTCAAAAGTACTCTATCAAGAAACAAAAGCTTTCCACGAATTCTTAGTCTATGTTTCATTGGTCACAGCTGTATTATGGCAGCCCCAAGCTGCAACAGAGGCTAGGAAAGAGGGAATATTTTACTAGTTACATTTGATGGCCCCAATAAAACTAGTATTTCTTAGTAAGGAAGAAAGGAAGAAATGCTGATTCTCAGTTATTTTTTGTTTTGTATTTAAATATATTTAATACTTACAGGTAATCTTACATACCAAAATTTCTTCATACTTAAATTTTTTCTTTTGGTACAATTCTCGGTTTGCAGGATTTCATTGTTGGGAGGAGCTGAGGCTGGAATCTCAGGAAGCACCCATGGACACCTGCCTTGCATCTCCCTAATTTGTCCATGGCCTTGCAATCAGACTCTAAGTGGAAAGAGTCAAGGTGGCCCGGACCTGCTTCCCTTACCCAGGCAGGAGCTGTCTCTTTAAAAGAAGCTGACGGCAGCGGTGGCTCACTGCCATCAGAAATGGCTTTTGATTGACAGCCAAGGTGCCCCCTGAGGGCCTGGCATCTGACTGGCAACAGAAGTGTGAGCTGTCCAGGATGGGTTTGTGTAACACCCGCCAGCAGGATTTTTAAATTGAAGGAATTTGTCTTAAGGGCGTTGTTTCTAGTCCATTGCAGGCACCTCAGGGCCTCTCCCCTTTTCCTTCCAAACAGGGCTGGGCCCGGGCTTCAATCCTTCACTCTCTCTGTTCTAGGAACCGGAGAGTCCTGCCTGCGAGACCAGACTCAGGTGGGCGCCCAGGGCTGCAGACCCTTGACCAGCGCTGCCCACCCCCGGAGTTCCAGGTCTGGACAGCAACCAGCTCTCACGTGTGTGTCCTCCTCTCCCATGCCCTCTGATAATGAACTTGGCATTATTTTTGCTAATTATGAAGATAATATGAGCTCATAGTAAAAAAAAAGATATACAGAATATGCAGAATATTATGAAAAATAAAATGGAAATTATACTTAGCAATAATCACTGCTAAAATTCTCCTGGTCTTTTCCTCCAGGACTTTTTCTATTCATTTATGCATGTTATTAATGAGATAGACAAACTTACAGTAAAGTACACAAATTTCAACTACAAATGGATGAGTTACATACGAATACATGGATGTGACCACAAACCCAGATCAAGATCTAGAGCATTTCCAGTACCCCAGCAGGCGTCCCAATTAACAATCCTTCTTTTTTTTAAAAAAAGATTTTATTTATTTTTAGAGAGAAGGGAGGGAGAAGGAGAAGGAGAGAATCATAGATGTGCGAGAGAATAGATCGGTTACCTCTCACACACACCCTAACTGGGAACCTGGCCGGCAACCCAGCCACGTGCCCTGACTGGGAATCGAACCGGTGACCTTTCAGTTCACAGGCTGGCACTCAATCCACTGAGCCACACCAGCCAGGGCTAATCCCCCACTAAATCTTGATCATCATAGTCTGGTCTTTCCTAATTTTAAACTTCACGAAAATGGCATAGTTGCATTTTTAAAATTAAAGTGAGACATAACTATTTTACATCATGTTTTTCTCTAATTAATGTATCATGACTATTTCTCCATGTCATTATTCTTTCAAAAGTTATTTTTTGTGGCCATGTATTTTATCATAGGACTCTATGTGATTTGCTTAATGACCCCTGAAATTTCGATGTTTTAAACAGTACTATTTGGAGCGTCCTCTTTCACACAGAATAGCAGTGGCTGAGAACATGGGTTTGGAGTTAGAGAGACCAGGGTTCAAGCCCCAGCCTGTCACTTATCAGTTGCTTGAACTTGCGCAACTTATAACACCTCTTTGAGCCTCAGTTTCCCCACCCGAGAATAAACACAATAATATTCGTCTCATTATGTGTTGCTGGAAGGTGTAAGTGTAAAGTACTTAGCATATGGCCTGGCACAGGGTGAACACCCAGTAAATGTTAAGCCACCATTACTCATCTCCGTGTTCACTTCTAATTATTTCCTTAGAAAAAAATTCCTAGAAGTAGAATTGCTGGATCAAAAAGAATGCTTCTCTTTAGGGTTTTTGAACACAGCCTGCCAAATTGCCCTCCAGAGAAGCTGTGCCAACTCACAGAACTAGCAGCTGTGGGCAAGGAAAGGGCCAGAAATATGTTAGCAGTGAATGGTGTCCCCTTACTACTCTCTAAACTGTGGGTCTCATCCAGAGAGAGAGAGAGAGAGAGAGAGAGAGAGAGACAGAGAGACAGAGAGACAGAGAGACAGAGAGTATAAGACAAAGGAAAAAGAAAAAAGAAACCTTGCTGATCACATAAGAAAAAAGCAACCCTTATTTTGGTTTGCTTCCTAGTGAGGTTGAACATTTTCTTTTTTTATATTGGCCATTTGTTGTTCCTCATTTGGACATTTGCTTGGTCTGTTTTTTTGCTATTTTTTTTTCTGTTGTGGCGTGTGCTGGTGTTTTAGTAACTGGACTCCTACCCGATCCAAGAAGCCCTGTTCTGTCCTGCGTGGGTGGCAGTTCTGACGAGGGCTTTGGCCTTGGCCCTTGGCCCTCATTTCCAAGTTCCCAGCGTGGTGGTCTACCTGGTTTCCCGGTTCCTCTGGGTTTGGGCTTCTGCTCCATTCTCGCCAGGACCCCTTGTTACCGACTATCCCTTTTCACCGCCCTTCGCCAGCCTGAGATGTGTAAGTGCCCAGAGCAACTATTGTAATAATTTAGTGTCTCTTTAAGTACATGTTTGTTCAACATTGGTTTAGGAGAGAGACTGGGTGGTGCATGAAGGTAGAGTTGAGAAGGACTCCTTGTGGCAACAAGCAATTCAGCTCTGGCCCCCAGCTTGCATGACGGGCTGAATGAAGCTAGAAGCTGGAGCTGCTGCGGTTAAGCAGACCCGTCTTCCTTAGAAGGTTGTTTAAGAGTCCAAATCATCTGCCCCCTCCCCAGTGCCCCAAACGGTTTTCTAAAGTATCATCTTTGAGTAAGGATAGTGACATCCTCGAGAGGAATTCGGGTCAATATAATTCTCTGTATCCCATTCTATCTCCAAAGTTAATTTAGAGCTCAGAGGAGCTTAGCACCTTCTATAGATTAGCATGCTTGGGAACTGCGCCCTCTGACTAGTGCCTCGCTGGTTCTGCCTGGATTTCTCAGACCTTTGAGGACATCCTTTGCCAAAGAGGTGACCCCGGAGGAAGGCCCACGACAGAAAAGCATAGAAAAGCAGTTGTCTTGAAAGAGGACACACCATTTCCACCTATTAAATTAGAGAATATTTTTTAAAAGGGAGACAGAGAGAAGGACAGAAAATGAGTTATCTAGAAACTTATCAAGCATGTCAGAAAAAAAACCTACTAAAGGATTGTTTTTAATCTCCTGGGTAAATAGAGGTCCTGCATAAATGGAGAAATATCCTATGTTTGTGGAAGGTAAGGCATATAGCATTGGAACGATGTCAATTCACATAGTTTTAACTAAGTATCTGTGGGAAAGCAACTGGATAAGCCAATTCTAAAATGTGCACGGAAGAACAAGTTTCCACAAGTGCCTACGACAAGTATTCTCAAAATGAAAAGCAGAGGTGGGAGGTCACGCAAATAGGCATTGAGGCAGACTACAATCTCTAATTTGACGGTGTGCTAGTGATGCAAGAACTATGACCAATGGAATGGAAGACGAGAATCCAGAAGCAGAGCCGTGTACGTGGCTATTTGGCATGTGATAGATGTGGCAACGTACATCAGTGTGGAGAGCGTGGATTGTTTGAAAGGTATTGGGGGAGTGGCTCCGCTCTACATAAAAAAAAAATAAAATTACATTCCATCCACACCATATAAAGACAAACCTCAGGTGGCTTAAGAAGCTGTAAAATATTGAAAAGCAAATCTTCATGATATTGAATTAGGAATATCTTTGTAATATTCATTTCTTAAGATACAAAAAGTCCAAACCATAAAGAAAAGGATGGAAGGATTTCTCTCCAATAAATGAGATCTCATACAAAACTAATGAATGATTGACAGGTTGCAAAAAGCATTGGCCACGACAATCAATAAAGGATTGAAAATTAAATTACACAAGAAACTCAGCAACCTAACAGAAAAATGGGCCAACTCACTCTCAGGGGAGCTCGAGTAGTGAATAAAACACATGAAGAGAAACTCAACTTATTAGTAACCAGAGAAAGAACAATGAAAACAACACTAACACTGATGCACTGCTCTGCATTCATTCATCAGAGTAACAGCAACAGCAACATTGTAATATCAGTGCCAGCCAGGATGTAGAAAGATGAGAACCTTCGCCTTGTAAATTAGTATAGCCCCTCTGAAGAGAAATTTCAAAATATTTAGACAAACTGAATATATTTTAATCCATTATTTTTTGAATTGTGGGTCACGTCCCATTAATATGTTATAAAATCGGTTTAGTAATTTGTGAGCAACACTGTAATAAGGAAGTTGAATTAAATAGAACAAAGCTTATCAGAATGCTAATAAAAGTTAAGTGTTATCTCACGGAAGTTTTGTTTTACTCATGTGTGTGGAGGGAGCCTTACCAGATTATGATGGGAAATGCATTTCCTATTGTGGGTCACGGTCAAGTACACTTGAAAGACACTGGCAACCCTACCCCCTAGCCGTCCCCCTTCTGTATAGACTCTCTAACAGAGATACAGACAGTCACCAGCATCGTCTATAACAGCCAAGTGATGGCAACCAGTTACATCAGTCTGAGCGTGAATTTTAAAACGGAAGACAAAGGTTAAACAGTAGTTCAAATGGATAAATTAGAGTTACACCAAATAACACAGATCTTTCGCACAGCACTGACTGAACAAAAAAGGGAAACAGCGCCCCGGCCGGAGAGGCTCATTGGTTGGGGTGTCATCCCGTGCACGGAGCGGTTGCGGGTTCCGTTCCCCGTCCGGGCACAGACGTGGGTCGTGGTTTCCATTCCCCAGTCGGGGAGCCTATGAGAGGCGACCAACTGAAGTTTCTCTCTCACATCGATGATATTCTCTCTCTCTCTCTCTCTCTCTCTCTCATTACCCCTTCTTTTCTCTCTAAAAGCAGTGAGAAAAATGTCTTCGGGTGAGGATAATAAATAAATAAATAAATAAAAAGACTATTTAAAAGGGGGCAATAGAATAAAACACGTAGCACGATAGCATTAACGGGAGGCGGGCACTCACCTTCCTGTCTCCCCTTTCTTCACTGAATCAAAAACAAAGACACCCGCTATTGAAATCCACACTTAGAAGTGTCTCGAAGGGGGTCTGGCTGAGTGTGGGGTTACTTGGTTTCCAAAGACAAAATGAGGAGGGGGTGTTATTGAAGAAGGCAGGTGAATGTCAAAGGGGTCTTTGGCAGGAAATACCGTCAGGTGAGTGTAGCCATTGGGATGCTTTTGGTGACAAAAAAAAAAAAAAGCCCAAAGTAATATGTGTTAAACAATAATGAAATGTTTACGCTAACAGTTACACTAAGACACTAAGTAGGGCAGTGCCGAGGTTGGTTAGCTCGGTGGCTCAGTGACATCATTAAGGATCTGGGTTCTTTCTTTCACCTGCTCTGCCAAACTGTGTTTCAGCGTTGCCCTAATTTAGCTTCGCTCCTGGTTGCAGTGAGTGTATGTCCTGCAACGGAGAAGCTAATGTTTCTCTGTGAGTGTTTATTTTCCAAGAGTGAGGAGATCTTTCCAGGTAGCTGCTTGCCCCCCAGATTTCACTCCCATCCCCCAGATTTCACTCCCATCACACTGGTAGAATTGAGTCATAGGCACGCAGTGAACACTGGAAAAAGGAGCGGCTGTGTAGTGGAGGGAGAATTACCGAAATAAAAACAGAGGAAGGGGCAGGAAGAGGGATTTGGGTAGGCAACCCACCCTGCATGTTTCAGATGATTTCAAGGGGAAACGGGAGGAAAAAAAGAAGAAGAAATGGGACTGGGAGCTGAGATACCAGCCCCAAGGCTGACTTTGTCTGTTCATCTCTATGGAGCTCTTCTTCACTCTCCTGCTTTCCTGTGAGGTCTGGCCTTCTCTGCCCCCTATGGACTGGCCCGGGCCCCAGACGAGGCTCCTTGAGCCCCACCCGAACGTCTCCTCCCAGTTCACGTGCACGCACCCTGAGTGACTGTGTGAGCCAGGCCGGGCTAGTTGCTGTAACAAACATGTCAGAAATCCCAGTGACTTCGGACAACAACATTTTATTTCTGGCTCACATCACAGTCCAGTTTGGGTCCCTGTGCGTGTGCATGCATTTGCGTGAAAGATGACCAAGAAGAACGGCAACTCTAGGTGCAGGGGCTGCTGCAGGCGAGGCCTTCACGGGAGCAGCCCAGACCAGGGCTGCAGTGAGGCCTGACTTCAGTCCCTCCGCCTTCCCGTCCCCAGTTCCCTCCAGTTCCCTCCCTCCCTCTCCCTTGTTTCTGCCTCCGCCTCTTGTTTCCTGTCTCTCGTGTCTCTCTGTTTCCTGCCTCTGTTCTGACCTCAGTCTCCTTCTAGCCGCTGTTTCCTTCTTCCACTGTCTCTTGTCCAAAGTGGTCGTTTTTGGGGGGCAGAAATCACACCCCCTACACTGTTCTTTTTCTTTCCTTCCTTACCCTTCCTTCCTTCCTTCCTTCCTTCTTTGTCCCTTCCCTTCCCTTCTCCTTCTTTCCGTCCTTCCTTCTTTCCTTCCTTCCTTCCTCAGAAGCTGCTCCAATAGTAAGCGAAGATGCTCTTCATGGAGAAGGTGTGTTCTTGTCCCCTTTGTTTCCTGACCCCCCCGCCCCCCCGCCACTTTCTCCCACCGCTAGAGCACATTGGGTGCTTCTCCAGAGGGAGACCAGAGACCGAAAGTCGTAGGAAGGAAGCAGCAGGAAGCAGTGGACTAAGCTCCAGGGTCTGGCATTGTCCCAGCTCTGCCTGACTGTCCGATGACACAGGACAAGACCCTGACATTCTGAAGCTTTCGGATGTCCCCCGGCCTGCTACATGCCTATGCACAGAACTGCTACAAAATGCAGTTTTTGAAGGACTGGTGCACTCAGAATCCCCGTGGGGGAGGCGGGGCAAGGGTGCTCTCTCCATTCCTGGGGTATAGAGAGGGCGTAGCCTTTATCCAAGGTCACACAAGAAGGTGGGGCAGAAACACTTAATGGCCTCTGCTATAGTAGAGCTTTTCCAGCTTCTAGCTCAGGGGTGGGAAGTAAAGTTGTTGATGAGAACTTGCTGAAATATACTGGCCACCACAATGATGATGATAGTTAATGATGATAGTTAATATAGTAAGCACTTACTATGTGCTATGCAACATGCTAAGTGCTTTATATGCAATATCTCACTTAATCCTCTTCTAGCCCACTCCCTGCCCTATAAGATAGATACCTGTACTATCCTCATTTGATAGATGAGAAAACAGACACACAGAGAAATTTGGTAATTTGTCTAAGGCAGATAACTACATAGCTAGTAAATGTCAGTGTATTTGAGATAAGTGGGCGAGTGGGTGAATGAATGGATGGATGGAAGAATGAATTAATGGCTAGGATGGTTAGAAACAGAAAGCTTACATTGATACACAGATATAACCAACACAACCCAGTCTATTTCAGTCTCTCTCTCTCACACACACACACAGAGACACTAATACACTCACAGGTAAGGCAGACACAGAGAAGGACACACTATGAATAGAAGATACCAGCGTGTACCCACTCAAGCAGATGCAGACCCACACAGAGATTGGGACGCACGGAGATTGGACAAGCACTCTTTGTATCTCTGTCTCTCAGTCCCCCCTCCCTTCTCTCTCTCTCTCACGCCCCCCAGTACATACAAAGACCAGGCTGCACGCTGCATTTAAAGCCAGACTGGGCTCACTTAACACAAGAACACACGCTTTGCAAGGACATGCTTAGAGACAAGGTCATTCACAGACAAGGATACAGCTATGCAGGAATGCCCATCTGTTCAGAGACATGCACACACACACAGACACGTTTACACACGCATGCACATGCACCCCTACCCCAGCGGGCAGAACACAGAGAGGGCCCACCTTTCTCTCTCTGACAAAGCAGCAAACTGGGACCTGCTAAGCTTTAGCTACATTCCAGCCACGTCCCACTTTCTCTGGAAATGCACTTGCCTGGGTCTTGCTAAATGTGCAACATTTAGGGGCCACTTCCCCCAGCGCTTCACCTTGGAGGAGAGACGCTGAAGAGGAGGGGTACCCCCCCAGACGTGCTGTTTTCTCTGAACATGCCGCAGCCAGGCAGTGCCTCTGTCCCCCCACTTTTCCTTCCTGATCCTCACTTGCCCAGTCTGTCTCTTAATCCTGCTCGAGTTATCTCTGGAACTTTCTGAGGCTCAGCCCTTCCTGCCTTCTCCTCAGCCTTGGCTCTTATTGCCTCTGACCCAGGTCCCACAGCCTTCCATCTGGCCTCGGGACCCACGGTCCCCCACCTCTTCCACATCACCTTTCCACAGGGAATCCTCTCTCAGCCTCCACTGCCTTTTCCATTTTAAAAGCCAGCAGTGGCTTCTTGGTTCAAGCCAGGACTCGCTGAAGAGAAGAGGGAAGGCATCCTCGGAAGAGAGGGGGCATTTACTCCAATGCCTTCCTCCCAGAGCAGCACCCCCAATCATTTCAAAACGCACGTGCAGAGGGAGTGACGTTATTGTGCGTGTGCCAAGAGATCCTCAGGGCCAAGAACAGCCCCGGCACACAGTAGGTGCCATTTTCTCCTTAAATGTCACCTCCCCAGGGAAACCATCCTAGATCCCCTCAGGCTGGGTTAGATGGGGTGGGAGTTACTTGCAGGTGCACACACATGCATTATAAAGTACACAGATATAAATCTTGCATGAGAGTTGACACAATTATAATTAAAATTATTATTATAATGAAGCCTTTATACAATGTTGCCATCGATTACTGGCACAGGTCTTTATTTAATTTTGCTAGACTGTGAAGTCCAGGAAGCCAGAGACCAAGTCTGTTTTATCCGTCTCTGGGTTCTTACTGCTGGGCACAATGACCAGCAGAGGGTGGCACTCGAAATATTTATTCAGTGACTGTATCTATTAAGTGACATCTCATCTTCACCATGCCTTTGCCAAGTGAGGGTTAATCATGTTCATTTAAGAATTTAAAATTTTTTCTATGACAGGTGATATTTGATATTATTTTATATTAGTTTCAGGTATATAGCACAGTGGTGAGACCAGCGATTTTCAACGGGCATGTTGCAAGAGGAACACTGGTACCCACCGCCCCCGGCCAATTTTAACACATGTCCTACTTGATTATTTAGTCAGGGGCACTGACCTCTTTTCCCTCAGACTGTCAAATTGAAAAATGACAACAGCCAACACGACAATAACCATCTGGTGTGAATGAATCAAAATTACACCTATTTTTTTTTGTCAGATTGGCAAAAGTATATTTTGAGGAGTGCAGCAGAATTTTAGTAATTAGTTTATGTGTGCCATGAGATGACAAACGTTGGAAATCACTGCATCAGACAACTGCACAATGTACAGAGTTGTCCCCCTGATAATGCAAGTGCCCACCTGGCCCTGTTTCATGATGTTACCGGCCGGATTCCCTCTGCTGAGCTCCACATCCCCGCGGCCGTTTGGTACTGGCCAATCCGCACCTCCTAGTCCCTTCACCTTCCTCACTCAGCACCCCAGCCCCACTCATCAGGCAGCCCTCAGTCTGCTCTCTGTGTCTATGAGTCTGTTTCCATTCTGTTCTTTAGATTCTACGTGTAAGTGAGGGGGCCCCTCCAAGGTCCCCCAGCTAACATAAGGACAGACACACCCAAGGCAAGCACTACCTCTTCATCTCCAGTCCCCGCAGCCGTGTAGCCCTTGGCATCTCCGCCTCCCTGACTTCTCCCCCGTCCCTTTCCTGCACTGAGCACCCCCCCCCACCCTGCACCCGCCTCGCACACCCCCTACCGTCCGTCTTGTCCATAGAACACTATTTATACTCAGGCGCAAATGGTGGGTTTCCCACGGGTAAATGACATCTTTGCAAGGGACCAAAGAGTTCAGCTTACGATGCAAACCCTGCTGGTGGGCACGAGCTAACCAAGAAAGGAGAGATCGCCCCAGGAGCTTCCCGCCTAGGTTGTTGGCCAGAGGCTGAGTCAGCCTCATCGGTTGCCCTTCCTCCTCCACGCTGTCAGCTTTGGGGACCACCTGCCGCTCTTGCCAGGTGAGTAGGCAACTGGAGTGCAGAAGGGAAAGCTTTGGCCTCCATCAGGAGGCTTCTGTCCTGCCCGCAGCTTTGCCCCAATGTGCTGTGTGGCATTAGGCAGGCCCTTGCACCTCCTGGGCCTCAGTTTCCCTCTCTTCCAGAAGAGGCAGGTGCATGACCTTTCTGATCCTTCCAGCGCTGACGTCTGCCTTCGACCCAGATGGGGCTGTCCTGTGCTTCCTAGTAGGAGCTCACACTCACGGAGCACTTACTGCGTTTGGGCAGTGTTCTGAGAACTCTGCATTTGTCCCCCAGCCCATGAGGACACACTGTGAGGCACTGTCGCCACTTTACAGTTGAAGAAACCGAGGCCCAGAGAGGCTCCTTCCCTCCCTCAAGGTTACTATTCCACTGTGGCCTATAACATCATCCCGAAACTTAGGGGGGTAAAACCACCGCCATTTATTCCGTGGGTCAGGAATTTGGGGTGGGCTCTCTCATGCAGTTGCCCTCGGATGTCAGCTGGGGCTCCGTGGGAGTGGGATGCCCAAGATCACTCAGTCACATGCCACATCCCTGTTGGCTAGGAGGCCAGCGGAGCTTGCCGAGACCTCTCCAGCACAACCATCTAGGGTGTCCAGGCTTTTTGTGTGGAGGCCGGCTCTCTACGGAGTGGGTAGCCTGAGTGAGCCAGAAAGGAGCGGCAGGAAGCTTTCTGACCTAGCTTCAGAAGTCTACATATCACTTCCTTTGCATCCCATGGTTACAAGCCCGTCCCTAAGGTTGACCCAGTTTAGGAGACAGGGACATAGACTTCACTTCTCAATGGGAGGACAAAGAATGTGTACGCATGTTTTAAAGCCACCACGGGGACTCAGCCGGTAAGTGGAAAAGCTGGAATTTGAACCTGCAAAGGCTGGCTCATCGTTGGTCTGTCCGACATTGCTCATGGGTCCCACGGGAGAGTGTTGGGCCGAGGAGAGGCAGCCTCTGGCTTGTTTTCTCGGGGTCCTTCGGGCTGCTGCATGCAGGTGAGCTGTAGAGGCCAAGGGCAGGAGTGTGAACACCAGAGAGGAAGACGCTGCAAGACTCTGGTGCAAAAAGACAGGAGCTTAGCTCGGGGTGGTAAGAGGAGGGTGGCGAGGAAGAGTTGTCAGAGTCTGGATACATTTCGGGTGCAGAATTGATAGGAACTGCTGATGGATTGGATGTGGCAGGTGAGGGAAAGAGAGGAGTCAGAGATAACTCCAAGATTTATGGCCTCAACAGTGGGAAAAATGGAGCTGCCGGTGACCAAGTTGGGGAAGATGAGTGGGGGAGGGGAGGGTTGACTCCTAATCTCCACAGCAGGCTGCCTGCGAGCTAGGTGTGGTTCCTGGGGAGAGGGGAGGGATCACGGGCATTTACCTGTTGCAGACACTGAGCTAGGTGTTTCACATATTGCCATAGGCAGAATTGCTAGAATGACCCGGGAGATTCTGGCCCTGGTACAAGCCCTTCCTGTTGGAATGTGGGTAAAACTTATGGACATAATGAGATATCGCTGCTGTGATTATGTCACATTGTATAACAAAGGGAGATTATCCAGGAAGACTTTATCACAAGAATGCTTTAAAAGTACACTTTTCTCAAGTTAGTAAGCAGAAGGGAAGTTAGAGGCAAAGGAGGAGAAATGGTTGACATCCTGTGATGACCTTGAAGTTGGAGAAGACCATGAGCAAAGACCAGAGAACCACTTCAAGGAGCCGAGAGTGACTCCAGCCAATGGCCAGCAGGGAAACAGGGGCCTCAGTCCTACAGCCACAAGGAAGCGAAGGAGTGAGCCTGCAAGCGGATTCTTCTCCAGAGCCTCCAGCTAAGAGCCCAGTCTGGCTGATATCTCGGCTCCGGTTACATTGTGTGGAAGGCCTAAGCAACAGATGCAGTTGAACGTGCTCAGACTTCTGACCTATGGAGCTGTAAACTAATAAATAGGTGTTGTTTGTAAGCCTGGTAGTTTGTTATGGAGCAGTAGAGACTTATTTCACTGAATCCTCCCAACCGTTCAATGGAGGGTCCTATCCACATTGTACAGAGGAGGGAACAGGCAGGCAAGGTCAAGGGCTTTGCCCTAGGTCCCACAGGAGAGTGCCACAGCTGGGATTGAAACTGTGGAATGTTGCCATGCCCCAGGCTGCTTCACAGAGAGGGTGTCAGAGCAGCTGGCAGACCTTGGACGCCTGGGACCTGACCTGGTGGGGACCTCAGGTGCTGGTCAAGGCCAGGGAATGGAGCTTGAGTTTCCGACTGGGAGCTCTGAGTGTCTGAGCCTGTGCGTGAGTCCCTGAAGGTGTACATGCGGCGTGTCTGTGTGAGCTTGGCAAGTGTGTTACATTGTGTGCGAGTCTGAGTGTGTCTGTGCATCAGAGTGTATCTGTCACTGGGAGTGACTAAGTCTGCATGTGGCTGTGTCTCCGTGTGAGTGTGTGTGTGCCCGCTGAAGTGCGTCTGAGTGTCTCTCGTGGAGGGTCTGCACCTGAGGGTGACTGTGTGTGGGTCTGACAATGTTTGCCAGTGTTTGCGTGTCTGCGTGAATCAGCGCTGTGGGTGCCAGGGCGGGGGCTGCGGGCTCAGCATCTCTGCAGGTCTGAGGGTGTATATCATCTGAGTCCGAGAGTGCCCGTGTGTGTGAATTCTGGGCCGTCTGTGAGTAGAGCGGGTGCACGAGAGTGTGGGCGCCTGTCTGAGCTTCTCTGTGGGTTTGTGTGGGATCTGATGGTCTCACTGCGTGGCCAAGGGTGTCCATGGAAGCCCCTCTGTGTTGCCAAGTCTCTGGGTGCGAGTCTGTGTGTGGCCACGGGTGTGCCTACCGGTGTGGGTCTGAGTCTGTGGGTGTCTCCAGTTGTATCTAACTAGGTGGGTCTCTGGGTGTGTGGAGTCTGTGGTTGGTTCGGCAGGTGTCTCTGTGAGCGAGGGTGGCTGTGGAGCATTTTCCAGAGCGAATGCAATAGAGTGGGTGCCTGCTTGAGATCTTCCATGGGCTCACGTGTGAATCTGAGGGTCATGCCTGCCGGTTGCTCTGAGTGTGCCCTTTCTGAGACTGTGTCCCCGGGTGAGGCCTGTCTCGGTGGGTGACTGGATGCCTGCGTCAGGACCAGTCTGAGAGCAGCGTATGGCGTTATGGCAGGGCCACGGGATCGGGTCGCAGACAGCCTGGCGCTCTCGTCCCTCCGGCACCCACCTGCTGGGCTCGCGCCGGCGGCGGAGAGGCCGCGCCCGCGCCCTCCAGGCTCCCACGCCCCGGCGCGCGGCACCCCCTCCCCCGGGCGGCGCCCATTGGCTGCTGCGGCGGCGGCTCCGAGCCCGCCCCGCGCGGCCGGCGGGGGGCGCCGCGGGCCAGAGCGCGCTGCGCCGCCACCGCCGCCACCGCCAGCGCCACCGCCACTGCCACCGGGAGCGCAGCGCGCCTCGGGCTCCGCGTACCGCCAGCTCCCGGCCCGCCAGTCCGCCGGCCCAGCCGCCCCCGCCAGCCCCGCCGCGGAGCCCCGGCCTGGCCCCGGGTTGCCGCCACCACGCCGCGCGCCGTACTCCGCGTCAAGAATGGGGCGGCCAAGCTGCCCAAGCCGCCCGCCGCTGCGGCCGCGGCCGAGGCGCCCGGCGCCGGCGCCGGCATGGAGCGCTCCCAGAGCCGCCTCAGCCTGTCCGCCTCCTTCGAGGCGCTCGCCATCTACTTCCCGTGCATGAACTCCTTCGACGATGAGGACGCGGGTAAGCTTCCAAGGGGCCAAATCCGGAGGCCCCGTCCCCGACCCGGTGCTCCTTTAGAGGTGGCTTCTCTCTCCTCCCCACCCCCAACCCCTCTCGAGGATGCGCCCTAGGGTCTTCTTTCCCACCCACAGGACCTCAGGGTTTCCGGGAGGCGATGCCTTCTAGCCTTCCGCCGCCCCCTAGGGACCCCTAGATCCTCTGCATTCATTCACCGCTTTCCCGCAGGTGGGTCCTTTGGGTCGCCTGGACCCGGCTCTCCCTACTCACCTGCGCCTACTGGATGCCCCCGTCTTGTCCCTGGATCGGACTTATCACCCTTCCTGAACCTCTTGCGTTTACCCACTCCTTAAACCCTAGGGCTCCAACGCGCCCCTGGGGCTCCGACGCGCCCCCCGCCATTGGAGGCAGCGCGCAGACCTTAACTCTCCATCTTTGTCTCGGCTGCATCCAGAGGCTCCCTGCCCTAGACCCCCTGCCCTGCGGCCCAGGGCCTTAGTACCCTATTCGTCTCTTCTCCGCTTCTCCTAGAGGCGGGGTCTCCGGACTCCGGGTTTTTTTTTTTTTTTTTTTTTTATCAGACTGGAGCGGATCCCGGCCATGGAGTAGGGGGAGCTGGCTGGGTGACGGCCTATCCTCTCCTTTCCAGCTCGCTGGTCCTGGAGGTAGACGTAGGGCGGCGCCAACTCTAGACCTCCGTGTTCTCTGGAGTGTGCCCCTGACCCTGGGTGCTCTTGTCCCTGGAGAAGCCCTTCTAGGTGGGCCGAACCCGGGTACCAGCCAGCGACCCGAACCTCTGCACCCTGGCCTGCGCGCAACCTCAGCAAGAGCCGGAGGGGCGGGGAAATGTAGGGAAACCTGCTCTTTGGGGCCCTGGGACCAGGCAGAGGGCGCAGAAGGACCAGCTTCTGGCCTGTGGCAGCGACTTCCCCAACAGGTGGGGAAGCTAGAGGGTTTGGCCGCGAGTTCCCCAAAGAGTGCCAGCTGGGGAGTCGGGACCAGGCACTAGTCTCGCTTCTCTACTTACCAGCTGTGACCTTGAGCAAGTCAGGCCACCCCGGCCTCCATATCCTCATCTGTAAAATGGGATGACGGCGCCCCGGACACTAGGGCGGAGTTAAAAGTGTTTTGTAAACAGAACGTCGGAGAGTATTTGCATAAAACCAGGGTGCAGAAGGGAAGAGGGCATGTGTGGAGAGGAGGAGCAAAATGGCTACATGGGCACGTTTGAGAACCCGATGAAAAAATGGACTATCTCTCAAAAAAATACACATATGCACATCCACAAAAATTTGTCCGTAGTTTTAGAGAGTTCATGGGCCTTGCTTACGACTCCCCGGCCAACCTGTTGTCTGATAAGCCACGTGGGTGACGAAGGCTCACATCTTCTTGCTGGAGCAGGGGCAGGTGGGGGGAAGGGGAGAAGGTTCTCCGGAAGAGTCCGTCGGCTCAGTGAACGAACGCGGGTGCGTGAGGCAGACCTGGGCAGACCTGTCTTGCTGTTGACCTAGAGGAGGGGGTGGGGTGAAGATGGTTCCTGCAGAGCCGTTGCACAGAATCACCCTGTTACAGAAAAAACATAACTGAGGTTCAAGGGCTTCACTGCCTCCTTGATGTAGCTCAGATTGGTTGTGTCATGCTGGACAAGGCAAGGTGAGGAGGAATGGGGGGGGCTCTCCAATACCGTGGCCTCCACTGGAGCAACATCAGACAGAAGAAATCAGGTTGGTATGGGGGGGCTGGGGGAGGGAGCCCCGCGGCCTCCGTGAGTTGGCTCCCCTACCCCTGACTCGATGGTCAGGGGCTCTCCTGAAGTTCCACCGGCCACTTGGGCCTCGAGTCGCAGGCTGGGCAAGCGCATGGGATTGTGGGAGCATCCATGGCGGGGACAGCCAGGCTTTTCCCCAGAGTCGCGCTTCATGCCGTGGGTCATGCACCTTGGTGACTCTTGCTCGTTGCAAGGTGACTCACGGTGACTTTACTTAAGTCAGAACAGGTCACTTCGTGTACTACTGGAGAATTTTCAAAGGGTCCACAGGATGTTTTCCCCCGGGGTTTCTCCAAGTTCTTAACTTTTTCACTCGGGAACGACCTAGACATCATCCTGTCCATCCTTTTTTCTTTTCTTTCTCTCAGACGTGCGCGCGAGAGAATGCGTGTGAGTGTATGTGTGTGAGAGACGAAAGCCCTGGCGTGCCTGTGTGCAGCCCAAGGTCACCCAGGGAGGCAGGCAGGCACCGAGCCGAGATGAGAATCAGGTTCTCTTTCCAGCAAACCACCAGCCCTCTCTCAGAAAGAGGATTTTTCCAGAGCCGAACCTCGCTGTGTAGAAAACGGTTCCCTCCCAGGTGAGGAGGCCCCAGGGAGCCGCTGATGACCAGGAGTTTGGTTTGGGGCGTCTTGGGCCTCAGGGAGGCCTGGAGTCAGGGAGGGGGAGGGAGAAAGTCAAGTTTCATCTCCAGAAGACTAACTAGTGTCTGGCAAAAATCGGAAGTCGGGAGCGTTGTCTTAGTGCGTAGTTTCTCTTGGTCTCCTCCAAGTCATTGATTTTCTCCAAAAAAAAAAAAAAGCCTTTCGGATTTATTCTTGTAGAGCAGCATCGCGCTGAACTAATTTCTAAAAGCAGCTTGAATAATCTCTCAGACACGGGGCCGAGGCAGCTCCAGGAAGAGGGTGGTCAGAACTGGCCTCACTGCATCGTCCTCGCGTCCGTTCCTTCCCCAGGTCCCCTGGGTGGCTCAGAAGCGTGCCCCCGAAGGGCCTCTGGCTGGTCTAGGTGCCTCCCCTTTTTGCTGTTTGCCACTCCTGTCGAAGACATCTTTTCCGTCAGCCCCATCAGCCCCATGGAGCCGGAGCCACCCCCAGGGCTCACAGGCCGCCCTGTAGCTGGTTTCCTGAGAAACCGTGTGAGGAGGAGACTGTTTCATTGGCCTTAACTGGGCCGGAGCACTTGGCTCTCTTGGGCCTGGGAGGTTTGCACATTTTGTGGGCAAAAGAAGCTGCCCTTCCTCCCACCCCTTTCCAGCCACCCTCGGGCTCGGGATGCTAGCCGTTGCAGACTGCCAGGATTCCTCTTGAGGGGCATCTTCCCTGGCACACTCAGGGCTCCCTTCTCATGCTGCTTGTGCCCCTTGTCACAAAGGTGCTGGGGTTTCCGGGAGGTCTGCACTTGGGGCCGCTTTTGTGCCTGTGCCTCCGTCTCCCAGCCTTGCTGGCTCTGGGTTTATAACTGGGGAGGGTGGCGGGGAGCCGTTAGAAACGGACCTCAGCTTTCTCATCTGTATGATAAAGAAAATAGTATCATTGACCACAGAAGGTCAACATTTTAAAAAAATGATTACCTCTGACTAGGCATCGTCCTAGGCACTTTAAATATATTATTTTAATGCTTTTCTCATAGCAACCCTATACAATTAACATTTAAGCTCCCCATTTTCAGATGAGAAAATCGAGGCACAGAGAGAGTATTCATTCAAGGTCAGTCAACCAGGAAGTGAGAGAGTTAGGATTTGAACTTGAACGATCCGACCCAAGCATCTCTGCTTTTGATCATTATGCCGTTTGTGGTTGCAAAGGCTCACTCCAGTCAGTACCTGGCGCCAGGTAGGCTTGTGTATCTGTTAGCCATTATCTGTCTCATCATCAAGTAAGGCTTGCTTCTGAACAGGACCGTGAGGAAGAATCTGTGGGTTTGGGGAAGGGGAAAATCTGTTTCTCAAAAATGTTAGTTGTTATCATTTTTAATGAGCTAATTTTATTGCATTGCTACAGCATGTAAGGCAGAGCTGAGCCCTCCTTCTTGGAATTGGCTTAAAGATGGGGGTTTGGGGGACTTGCATGCGGAACAAGAGGGCAGGGAGCAGTCCGGCTCCCTGTGTCCCTGTTCTTCCCAAGCAGTGAATTTCCGTCACAGCCACAGTCCTAGCCCTCTCGCTCTGCCTGGGGGCACCGCTGAGAGGAGGGGTGTCTGCGGTTTCCAGCGGATACCAAAGGGGGTTGTTACAGCAGGGGCTGGAATTGAGGATGGTGACCCTGAGTCTCACCAAGTGGTTTTGGCGTCCAGTCCCCCCCCCCCCCCCCCCCGCCCGGGAGAAGGGCGGAGAAGCTGGAGCAGCCAGCTCTGATTTGCCTATAGGACGCTTCGATCTAGTGCAGGGAGGATGTTGCCATGGCAACACCGGCTGGCTACCGGTCCCTTTTCTAGCGGTTTGGGCCACATCTCTGGGCTAGAGAGCCCTTGATGGCACCTCCCTCTTCTGCTCAGGCCAATCTGGTGGGTGGGGTGGCTTGATGGATGGGCCCCCCAGACAAGTGCCAAAGCCCCCCTCCCCTTCTTTCTGGACTGAGGGGAAACGGAAGGAGGTAGTCTGAGTTACCTGGCCGGGGTGCGGGGTGGAGACAGTACCCATATCTGGCCAGACAGATCCCGGCAGGGGGAATCCGATCTCCAGTCCCCTCCCTCCCCCACTCATTCCATTTGGCAGGGTTTTCGTTCCCAGACCAAGGGCTAACTTTTGTCCTTGAAATTTGACCTGAGCTTTTTCTGGGAAACAAAATGTCCCGCTGTCCCACCCCTTCCCCCTGAGACGGTGGGAACAGAGTGTTTCAGCCCTCGAGCGAGCGAGCGAGCGAGAGGGGCTGGGTGGAAGAGGGGCGATGGGGCGGGGGAGGCCTTAAAATACCCTTCGGGGTCAGGGCCACTTGAGGGCCTGAGGCTGGGGTTTGGAAGCCTCCCTTCCCACCCTCATCCCTGGAGCAGGCCACTTCCAGTCCCCTCCCCCCTCCCAGTTTACCACCAAGTACAATCACCTCCCTGATGTGTTGGGAGCTGGGTAGAACTCTTCCAGATTTGGATAACTGAGGTGCGGTAAAGAATTACACCAGTTATTCCCATAGTTCAAGTGGTGGCATGGGGTGAGAATCAGGACCCAAACTACTTTATCGTAATCCAGTTACCCTGAGAGAAGTGTGTCAGAAAAATCAGGTGCATGGGGATCACCCCCTCCCCCACGACACGGGTCACCGACTAGAGGACCTGCTCCTCGGATGCTGCCAGAGCCCTTTTCTTGAATTCTCTCTCCCTCGGGCATCTCCTCCTCCCTCTCGCCTCCCCACACTGCCAGACTCCGGGCTCCAGCTTCCTTGCCTTTGCAGCTGCGGGAGGCCCACTCGGTTCTGCCTGGTGGGAAGCGGGGAGGAGGGGTCCATCCACCTTGTCTTCCTTCGAGGATGCTGCTGCCTCGCTCCCCACCCACCTCCATCCCAGAGGTGGAGCCCAGCTCCAGCGGGAGGCTGCGTGAGGACGGGCAGGGGAGTGGAGGAGAGGACAGGAGAGCTTTCTCGTCAGCTGACCTCTCCTGTCTCGGGTCTTTCTGTTGGTCTGCCTCCTCGAACGTCATTACGGCTTCACAAGCGTCCCTTTAGCGTGTCTTTTAAGAATTGTTAGAAAGGTGGCAGTTTTGGAGCATGTGCTTGAAAAGGTTCAGACGTCTCCCCCATTGTCATCTGTTCCTTGCCCCCCCCCCCAAAGGGCACAGTCAGCCCCCTGTCTTACTGTCAGGGCGCCAGCTCCCGCCCTGTGGTCTCCTGGAATGACCAAGCAGCTGCACGGGAGTGCTCTCCCTCCCCAGCCCCATGTACCCCCTGGGGTTTGGAACTGACTTCTCTTTGGCTCTGGGGCCTCAGTTTCCTTATTCTGAAAAGAGAAAAAGAAATCAGGTGAATTCTCCTTGTCTGAGCACCTCTGAGGGTTGGAAACATGAAGCAATTGAAAGGCTCCTTGGCTGTGCTTTCCGCAACCTCGCTGAACCCCGCAGCCACCGGAAGGCAGCGGCTGCGGCAGGCGCACCCACTTGGCCGGCGAGGAAGAGCCGGGCAGCCCAGAGCACCTGAGCTCCCTTGGGTCGCCTGGTGGTGATGCAGGCCCAGATGTGTCTGGCTCGGAGGCCGCCCTCCACCTCCAGGCGTGGAATGAGATCCCAGGTGGGAAAGAGCCGCGTGAGTCCTCGGGTTGTGCTCGTGC
This sequence comes from Phyllostomus hastatus, assembly GCF_019186645.2. Lineage (NCBI taxonomy): Eukaryota > Metazoa > Chordata > Mammalia > Chiroptera > Phyllostomidae > Phyllostomus > Phyllostomus hastatus. Next base: position 11,375,734 of record NW_025333664.1, read on the forward strand.
CGGCAAAACAGCAAGTGGCAAAGGTGGCGGCGTGGGGACCTGCTCACATCCACGGGCACCCCTGTAGGGTCCGCCATCCTGTTACAATCGGCCGCAGCCCCCTGGCGTGCCTTCCTGGCCATCAGTTCCCGGATGATCCCCATCGTGGGGCTGCCTGGCCTCCTTGAAGAATCCCGCTGCCTGCCCTGGCCCTGGGGGCCAGCCATCACCTGCCTCTCCAGACCGATGTAGGCCAACGCTGGATTATATTTAACGCTGTGCTATTTCCACTTGACAGCTCCAGAGTGCGTGCCCCCTCCCCTTTTCTCCTGCCTTCCCCCTCCCCTTCCGATTCACTCAGAAACCGAGAGGCTGATGTCAGCGCCTTATTCTTAGCCCCCATCATTGTAACTGCAGTTAGCTGTGCACACTTCATCAACAGTTTTTGCAAAGGGGGTGTGAGAGGGCTCTGGGGCCAGGCAGCTGCCTCTGCTGGATGGCCCAACGGGGCAGGTTCCAGGCCTGGCTTTCCAAGACTAGCAGTCCTAGAAGAACTGTCAGCATCTCGTCCATTCTTCTCAGTAGGCAAGGAGGGAAACTGAGGCTCAGAGAGGCCAAGTGGCTTGGCCGGGGTCACATGTTAAGGATCCAGGACTCTGGCCTCTGAGTCTGGGTTTTCTCCTTTGGTATTTATTCATTCAGCTAATATTTACTCAGCGGCTCCGTGCTGAACAGGTGCTGGGGATGTGTTGGCAAACGTGGTAGACACGGTGTCTGCTCTCATGGAGGTATGTTTTGGGGTGGGGGAGACAGACAGTAAACAGGTAAGCAATGAAAAAATAAGGAATTTCAGAGTGTTCAGTGGAATGAAAGTAGAACAGGTTAATGGGATAGGAGACAACATTAGGTAAGGCAATCAGGGAGGGCTCACTGAGGAAGTGACGTTTGAGTTGTGGCCTGAATGACAGAGAGACAGCAGTGGAAATGCGAGGGCCGAGAGTGATCCAGGCAGGGGGCACTAGCTGGTGCAAAGGCCCTGAGGTCAGTGTGAGTTTGGTTGTTCAGGGAACAGAAATCAGACCAGCACGGTCAGACCGAGCAGGAGAGGGGAGACGAGGTCAGAGAAGGAAATGGCGGGGGGGGCAGATCGCTCCGCCTTGTGCACAGTGATAATACCAGGGGGAGAAGCCGGGGTCCAGAGTGGGAAGAGAAAAGCTCTCCCCACCCCACGCTGGTTAAAGCCAGAGGGAAGCCTGAGAGCCAGCCTCCTGCGCCCAGTCGTGTTTGTTCCTTAGAGACGGCCATTCCTTTGAATGCACCTCGTGGCTTCCTTCTGCATTGTAGCTGGAGCGTACAGTGGAGGTCGGCAGGGGGGGCCACCCGGCCTGCCCTGCTCCCCTCTTCCAACCTCACCCGCCCCGGCGTTATAGCGTCCCGGGCCGACGCAGCTGTGAAAGACACCGGGGAGCTTCTGTGCTGGGCCAGAAAGAACATGGCTTTGGAATCCAACAGATCGGATGTTTCACTTGCCTCGGTCACTTCTAAATGGTGTGACCTTGAGCAAGGGGTGCCAGCTGTCTGGGGCTCAGTTTTCTCACCCATAAAATGGGAGCATGAGAATAGTAGGTCCCCCAAAGGGTGACTGTGAGGAAGAAGGACACGACGCACAACGTGCACCTTCCCCAGAGCCGGGCATGCGGAATTCAGGTTTCCTCAGCGGTGAGGACCAATGAGATTGGGTGTGATGCCGGGCGCATAGTAGGTGCTCAGTTAGTGGGAGCTGCTGCAGTTGTTGGTTATTACTGTCTGTTTCAATGGGACAGAATTTTCTGGGAAGCTAGTTAAAATGCAGATTGCTGGGCCCCACCCCACAGTTTCTCATTCAGTTTGGAGTGGGACCTGAAAATCTCATCTCTAGCAAGCTCCCCAGTGATGCTGGTGTTGATGCCGCTGGCCCCGGGGACCCCGTCTTGAGAACCACGGGGTTAGAAGGAAAAGCCGGAGAGAGTTGAAGTTGGGATGTCACTTGTGTCTTAGATGCTGGGACTTTGGGTACAAACGCAGCACGCAGGTAGAGGCTTCAGGCGCCCCTGTTTTCGTTACAGGGTCTCAGGTCCAGTGAACCTCGGCTACTGCTGCCCTGCTTTGCACCAAGTTTAAGGTGTCGGACCCCGTAAATCATTCTGGAAGCCTTCATCTGTACAGATGATAAGCGAACAGGCATGAATCATACATCGGGCCTCAGTGTCCTTTTACGGGACGCAGGACTCAGACATCGGGGACTTCTGGGGGTTCAGGTCTGGCACCTTTGGACAGAGAGGACAGGATGCGGCCCCTTTCCTGCGCTGGGGGAAGGCCGGGTTGTGTGTGAAAACCAGGAGTTCATTTGAGGACGAGCCTCTGCTGGGAAGAAGTAAATCAAAGGAATCAAGGAATTATCCGTGCAAAGGAGCAGAATGCTGGGAAATGCTACCAAGGAAGCTTCCTGAGCTGGTTTATTTAGATATTTCTCAGAAAGGGGTCGCTGGTAATTTTCTAGGAAAGGTTGCGATTTAGCTCGGATTGGAGGCAGCGGGGACAAGCCGTATGAGGTGGTTAGATTCCCACCCAGTCTTGTAAAACTCAGAGTGCGAAGACAAAGGCATTGGCACATAGTTTCCAGGTGGGACTTGTCCTGAACTAATGGGAAATAACTCTCCGAGAGCACGGAGGTCGGAGGCCCCAAACCCGGGTCCAAGCCTCTGCCCTGTCTTGGCTGTGTCTCTTGACTGTGGTGTGTATCTGTTCTGGGCCTGGGCCTTGGCCTTGGCCTTCACAACATGGAATGAATCCCTCCTGCCTTGTGAGGGTTAGAAGGCACCTGGGGAGTGGAAGCTGCTGCCTTTCCTGCGTTTGTGGACGTCCTGGGTGCAGGGAGGGAGGGACAACGGGAGCGCGCTGCCTGGGGCTGGATGTTGGCCCTGGTCTGGGTGGACCGTGTCCACTGCGTGCCCAGGGGAGCCCAAGAGGCTGCGTGAGCAGTCAGGGGAGGAGGCTTCTGCACAACTGCTGAGCCTCAGCGTCTCCTCCAGCCGCTCCCCTTTGTCTTTAGGCCTCGTAATCCCTGACTGCAGAGCGAGGGCCTGGTGGGCTAGGTGGAGATACAACCAGGTGGTCCCAGAAAACAGAGGACACCAGGCCAGGTCCCCTAGCTCCTCCTTTGGAACCGGCCCCTCCTCTGCGATAGCCCCTGCACAGTCACTTTTGTCCCCAGAGTGTCCCCTCCTGCCAGAGTTTCTCTCTAGCTGGCCCTTGGCTGATGGGTCCCTGAATAATCTTTAAAAGAATAAGTCATATTTGGATTAGGTAGGCTGTGCAGATGGTACACCATTTTAAAAGCACAAGAGGGTAATTAAGCCCTTGGGGTGGTACCAAACCCTGTGCCAGACACCGAGGGTTCGGGGATAGTCAGGGTATACGGCAGTTTGGCATGGCAGCGGTTGCAGTACAGGCTCCACAGCCAGATGGCCTGGGTTTGAGTGCTGGCTTTGCCGCTTATTAGCTGTGTGACCTTGAGCAAGTTACTTAACTGCTCTGAGCCTCAGTTCCCTCAGTTGTGAAGTGGTCAGGTACCCCCCGCTTTGCAGGTGTCACGAGGATTAAATGTGCACGTACTTGTACAATGCATTGTAGGGAGCCCGTGCTAGTGAAAGTGTGTCAGAAGTGTTAGCTGTTACTGTCTCAGCGCCTTCAAGGTGAAGTCTCTCTGAGGTCGTCTACCCATCATCTCTTGAACCCAAAGAGGGGTCGCACAGGTTGTCCACAGCCTCACTACAGGTCTCTGGCAAGGCCAAGGACAGAACCACCTTTCCGGACTCCCTGCCTGGGCCTTCCTCTCCCCTCCGACGTGTCCCAAGCGGCCACCCCGGAGCCGGTCGGAACCTGAGGCTCCAAGTCTGTACCCTGCATCACCGGCACTTGGTGTCCCTGGAAAATGCCACCTGGAGACGCCCTGGAAGTGGGTGGCAGAATGTGTCACTAATTGGGGCCTGAAATGGAAATTAATGAGTTATTCAGCAAATGTCTTGAAAAACATCTTTCATCTGCCAGGGCCTCACACCAAGACTGGACCAGGTGCCTCTGGGGCCCGCCCAGGCCCAGGCCAACCCACCCCCAAGCCATCTGGCCGCAGGAAGCTTCTGTCTCCGCCCGGGTTGTGTGGGGTGTGCCGAGTGCTTGGGTTCAGGTGGGTGCCAGCAGCGAGGGAAAAATAGACAGGGACGGGTCCACCTCGGTTCATCGAGTCCCACTTTATTGCCCTCCACAGATGTTGAGGATTTTTTTTTTTTACAAACTGAAGGCCCTCCATCAGCAAATAGATCATGACTCCCGTTCCTGTGAATCTTTATTGTGAACCGAACCCACAGTATCTCTGAGGTGCACCTGTATAGTGTTCTTAGACTGCTCCCATCAATCTCCAAGTTCAAAAGCATACAGAAGACAGGAGAGCTCTTCCCGCCCGTTCCCGTCGTCTCAGCCTACGACACGGGTTTCTGTGCAGGGGACACGCTGGGCGTGTGTTGTCAGGTGGGACATGTGGTGGGGGGCAGTGAGAGGGACGTGGACAGGCAGGAAAAGCAGTGGCTAAAGATGGGCACTCAGCCGCAGGCCAACCTCAGCCCGATCCGTGGGAAGTTCTAGGGAGCAGATGGCATCAGCGTTGACCGGCCTTCTGTGCTCCTGCATCAGTTCGTCTCGGCTCTGGACACTCGTCTAGGCTGTCAGGGGGAGGTCATAACTTGGGGGGCAAGGCAGCGCCCATCAGTTCAGGGCAGTTCTCCAAAGAAGGGGCAGCTGGGAGCCAGAAGCCGCAGCGACTCACAGCAGATACAGATACTCCTGCTTGGCAAAGGGGGTCTGGCCAGGCCAGCTCCGCCCACGTGCTGTCTGGGGCCCGGGGAGAGCGGGTGTGGCCGGCTCTGTGCAGAAATCCCTACTTCAGGCGGTTCTCTGCAGAGGCGAGGGTGAGCCTTGCCTTGGGTGGGCTGGAAGAACCGAGTGTCTGCATGAACTCTTGACCCGGCCAAGGTCACACAGCCAGTGAGGGCTAAGAAGGGCTTCAAACCCAGGTCTGCCCCCAACACTTGTGGTCTTTCCATATTCTGTGCTGCATCTCATTTTTTTTTCATGCATCTGTATGTACATTTTGTGCTTCCTAGCGGGCTTCTCCCCAAGCACTTCTTGGAAGTGCATCTGGCTTGATTTTCTACGTGACACCTTGCAAACGCAAAGCCCTTCAGGTCGAACAACATTTTTGCCTGTGTGATGGCCCCTGAGCCTCATAGAACACCGGCCCTGGCTACAGAGAGCTGGGCAGCGGCCCTGGAAGCTGCCTGAGCTGAAAGGTTTAAGGGGTAGGGATTTGGCTCTGGAGGGAGCCCCGGGGATTGGTCCTAAGAAAGCCTGCATTTGAGACCGCATTTCTGCCAGTCTGAGTGAGGGCAACCGAGCTTCTGGGGACTGTCAGCGAGACTCAGCAAACCTCTGTGAAGGGCCAGAGAGTGGGTATTTTAGTCTTCGAGGGCCAGAAGATGTCTTTTGCAATTTATGCAGTTGGAGCACGAACGCAGCCCCAGACGGCGTGCACCTGCTAGGCGAGGCTGTGTTCTAATAAAACTTTATTTACAAAAATAGGCTCATGAGCTGCATTTAACTCATGGGCCATAGTTTCCAGACCCTGCAGGATAACACGCACCTTGGTTATCCCAGGAGGGGGGAGCAGGAGTCTTTTCATGCCAGCTTCTGTCACTTGACTGCCGTCACACTGTGAGTGACTACAGGTCAGGGACTGTGTGACTGTCAGCTGCATTTCACCCAGCACACAGTGACTTAGAGCTGAAAGGTGGACCTGAATCCCAAACCTGTCTCTCCCATCTCTCCTCCCTCTCACTCACCTCCGCCCTCCATTTTTCCTGGTCTTCCGCCAGTATTTGCTGGTGGCCAGTCCCTATTCTAGGTGCTGCTGACCCTAGGCGAGCCCAGCCTTTGCCTACATGAAGTTTACCGTCTGGTGGTGGGGGAAGCGGGATAACACATTCCATAACCCACAGGAACAGCCAAGAACTTGACCGCTGCTGTGATGAGCATCCCGTAAGACAACTGCAGGGAGCCAGAGAGGCTGGCGCTGGGAGAGCTGACCTGTCTGGGGTTGGGGCGCCGAGCAGGGGAAGGGCAGAGACCTAAGGGATGAGTAGAGTTGGCCAAGTGAAGGCAGGGGAGGGGAAACAGGTGCCATGATGCTGAGACCGTGGCCTTGGGAGTCCGTTGGGGCTGGGGGGCCAAATCCTCTGTTCTCTCAGGCTCTGTGCCTCTCTGCCTTTCCCTCCTCTCTCCCTTTCTCTCCCTCCCTCTCCCTCCCTCTCTCTCTCTCTCTCTCTCTCTCACACACACACACACACACACACATGCACACAGATGGGAATATTAACTATAATTACTTCTGCATGGCAGAATTATGGGTAGTTTTTGCTTTCTAGTCTGCACCTTCTAAATGGTTCCCAGATATTACAATGGACGTGTCATGGTGAAAACCGAGGGCTTCGGGGTCTGGAGACGACGCCCCCACCGGGAGTGGTGTGGCCTCAACCACGCTGTCTCATCGCTCGGTGCCTCTGTTTCTCGAGCTGTAAAATGGGGGCAATGACGGTCAGCCTACAGCGCCCGTCATGTTCTGACGCACCACCTCTGCTAACTCGTTCAAGCCTCATGGCTACCTCCGGGAGGTAGGTACTGTCCCTGTCCCTGTTTACAGATGAGGGAAAAGGCACAGAGATGTTATGTACGTTGCCTGAGGTCATGTAGTATGGGATCAGGGGCAGGATTCAAGCCCCGCTGTCTGACTCCAGAGCCTGAGCTGGACCCCTGGGCTCTACTGCCCACCTCACAGGGTAGGGCAGCGCCTGGCGTGTAGGTAGTGCCCTGTTGACTTAGTTCTTATTGCCCTGGCGGGTGTAGCTCAGTGGATTGAGCTTGGGCCGCGAACCAAAGTGTCGCAGGTTCTATTCCCAGTCAGGGCACATGCCTGGGTTGCAGGCCATGACCTCCAGCAACCACACATTGATGTTTCTCTCTCTCTCTCTATCTCCCTCCCTTCTCTAAAAATAAATCAATAAAAAATCTAAAATAACCCTTAGTTCTTATTATCAGCAGCTGCGCAGAGGCCCCGCAGTGGGCATGGAGTGTTCTGAAAGCCCGGGGAGAGACGCTCGTGGTTGGGGAAATAGCGGGACTGGCACAGGCGAGGTCATTAAAGTCGAGATTCTTGGACTCGAGCTGAAAGACAGTGGAGCCCCTGTTGGGGTTCGGCAGTGGAGTGACCGGCTCCGATCTGGGGTGTGCAGAGACCTCGTTGGCTGCAGGTGGGAAGAACAGAGCCAAGGGGCCCAAGGACGGCTGGCTCACTTTGGTTACACCCTGTCCCCATGTGAGTCTGACTGGCCCGGTATTGAATCCACGACCACGGTGATGGTGATGGTCTCGTGGCTGGACGGGCTGCGTGGGCCAGAGCACAAGACACGAACAAGTCAGGAGTGTGTCACCGGGTTGGTCCGGTGACGCTGGGAGGCCGGGACGTGCCAGTTCGGAGGCAGGAACAAATTAGTCTCCTGGAGACGAGGCCGGGCCAGTTCCTGCCGTGTTACATTATTAAATTTGTAATCTTCATTCTAAGACTTTCCAGCAGCGAATAAGAACCAAATTTAAAATGCCGGCTCTGCATTTCGGGAATGAAGCTCTTTGTCAAGAGCTCTTGAAACCCATAATTTCTCTCCAGAGGGAAATGTCTATGTCTTTTAAAAAATTAAAATAAAAAATAAAGGAAAACCACTCTTTAGTGAAAGGTTGGGTTCGCACGGCTGCCTGAGACCCTGATCCCGGCCAGGAATCGGGGGTGGGGTCTGTGTGTCTCCAGCCCCAGCAGGGGCTGAGAGTGGGGCCCAGCCTCCGGATGCCCGGGGCTGCCTGGGAGAGTTCAATCCCGGGGAGAGTGGCCTCGTGCCCACCTCACCCCGAAGTGGCCGGCAGATGTGCTGATTGGTGAAAGGGTTTGGTAAAAGTTGGACCACGGTCCCTGAAAGAATCGACCCACGTCAGGCTCTTGAGAGTTTTCTTGCCACCTGTTGGTGGGGGACCCGGCTGCCGGTGGAGCCGTGGGCTGCATCCTTGCTGCCTTTGGACTGGGAAGGAAGGCCCGCATCTGTGGTCACCGTGGGGTCGCTCTGCAGCCTTCCTCACTGGGGCAAAGCGGGGCGTGCCCACCCTGTGCCCTCCTTTCAGCCCCTGCTCTGGGTACGTGGGCCCCGGAACTCCCTGTCCAGAGGGCTCTGAGTCCGCTCCCCAGATCTGTTCAGACCGCTTCCCTAGTTCCACCCAGGGTGGGCTCTGCCCATCACCGGTGCCCTGACGGGTGGCCCCGAAGTGGCAGTTTGTGGGAGTGAGAACAGAATATGGATGTGCAGAGGGGGCCCCTTGCTGTGTGGGGGGCTGGGGTGGGGTGTAGGGGTGGGGAGAGGGGGCCGAAGGGAAGGGGCAGGCGCAGCTGAGGGCCTGCTCCCCTCGCTCTGCGTGTTCGGCCCTGGAACTCCGAGGACTTGAAGTTTGAGCCTGTCCTGGCCCTCAAAGTCATTACCAAGGCATATTTGTCAAAGTGGAAGGGGAGGACATATTTTATTTAATAGCCTGATTTATAACTTTTAAATATTTAGAACAAGTATGAGGGCCTGCATTGCCCCGGTTCCTCATCGTCCTTTGAACTGAGAGCGAGAGCGAGCCAGGCACGGCCCTTCCCCGCGTGGTCCCGTGTCCTGGGCCTGGTGCAGCCACGCGGTTTATCTGGCACCTTTGTGCGAATCAGAGGGAGACGCTTTCCCCCTTACCTGCACTCCACACGATGGAATTCACCTGGTACCTCCTGCAGGAGGATGCATTAGAAAAAGCCCCCCCCCCCTTCTCTAGGACCAGAGGGGTGCACAGCTGGGCAAGTGAATCAGGTGCGTCTCAGCCCTGTGACCGCCCTCACTGGGCACCTGTGTGCGGGCAGCGGCCAGTGCCATGGTTCCCAGGGCCCCGCCGGCCCAAACCAGGGAGGAGCCCCGGGCAAGGCCGGAAGGCGAAGTGCTGACTCACTGGGACCCCGACACGACCATGACGTCATCCTGCACGTTTTGTTTGGTTTTGTGTGTTTGCTTCGTTGCTGAGACGTCCCGTGTGCGTGAAGTCATACAGCGTTGGTGCGACTCCCTCCACTGAGCGTGAGGCCCTCTCCGTCCGTCCCTCCGTGGAGCTGCACGTGGCAAGATTTCATTCTTCTTTATGACTGAGCTCCCACCGCATGTGTGTGCCGCATCTTGATCCGTTTGTCTGTCACTCCCTACACTTCCAATAATTCCCCTGATCGTGAGAGCGGACGTTTATTTTGTGTTTTACGCATGCCAGGTGCTCTGAGCACTTTGCCTGGAGTATCCTACTGAAACGGCAGGGTGTGAGGGGAGTACAGGCGTCACGCCCATTGTGCAGACGAGGAGACCGAGGCTCGGAGAGGACAGGCTCATCTTCGGCCCAGGGCCTTTCCACAGGAAGGTCGCACTCGGGCCCGCTGGCGCTGAGTCTGTGAGCCTGACCGCTGCTCTGCACCGCTGTTCACAATGTTTTAAAGCATTCTGGGTGCAGTGAACTTGGTTACTGACCTCTATTCCAATGTGCTGGGTACTGAAGGGGTGGTACAGGCGAGGGTGGGGGCTCCCTGAGGCGGGAGGAAAGACAAGCAGAGCAGATAACTGGGTGACCCGATTGAGCAGGGGGTGAGGCGTGCGGCCTTGAGGAGGAGAAGCTGCTTGTCAGTCTCGCCCCGGGGACGGTGCTCAGTCTCCCGAGGGTCCTGTGTGGTCGGGGGGGTTGGGGGAGCTTCCTATGGTTTCTCTGGGCCTCGGCGGGGCCAGGTGGGTGCGTTAGGAAAGGGCGCGGGAGGAAGTGGGACCAGGACCGAGGTGTGGGTGGGTTAGGAAGGGCCCTTCTTGAAGGCCAGAGCTGTGCTGTCACCTTCAGGACTCTCTACCGCCACCACCACCACCGCCACCACCACTACCACCGTCCTTTCCAAAATTGGGAAAGTGAGATCGAGAGGGGAAGGAAGGGTCGTCTGGAACATTCCAGCCAGGGTGGACACGGAGCTCGGGCCTCTGAGCCCTCCCGGGCCAAGGCCTGTACCTGGAGTGGGAGAGCCACCGTCGTTTTAATTTTTTAGAACAATATCGTACTCTTACAAGTTGCAAATACTCGTGCGGTTGTGCTAGCTGGCATTTCCCGCGCACACGTGTGTTCCAGATGCCGTGCTGGGATTTCACGCACGTGACCTTGTGTAGTCCTCAGAGCGAACCTCCAAGGAAGGTCCTCTTGCTGCTCCCGTTTTATAGACGAAGCGATTAACGAACTCCTCCAAGGTCAGACACCAGCAACCGGCAGAACCTTGCATCCAAGGTCCTCCGTCTGTGCTGTGCATACCGGTGGTGGGAATTTTGGAAAGATGCAGAGAAAACACACAACGAGAAAATAAAAGTGGCTTCCGTTCTGTCATCCGAAAGCAGAACATTTAACCAGTGGAAACGCATTTCTTTTCCGGGGTGTGTGTGTGTGTGCGTGTGTGTGTGTGTGTGTGTGTGTGTGTGTGTGCAGGGGTGCATGTGCAAACCAAGGCAGGGCCGTGCTGTGACACTGTTCTGTAAACTGAAGCCACTATTTAAAAACCACCTTAAAAAGACCTTCACAGGCTGGTCTCCCCAGGGACAGCGATTTCTAGGATCGGGCCTGGAGCCGCGTACGATCGGTGTGTAGACCACGGACCTGCCCAGACAGGCCCAGGCAGCTCACCCTCACAGCCACGCTTCCTTTTCCTCCCTGCTTTCGGCTCCTGTTCCTGTAAAACAAATAAATTAATTAATTAAGAAACTGACAGACCTACTCAGGATTTTATTCCATGCCTGGCCCTGCATTTAAATGCAAGAAGCAGAAGGCTTGGGAGCTATAAATAGCCCAGGCTGCTTCTGAACGGCGGCGGGGAGAATTTGTAGGTTCTGTTTCCTCCCAACCTGGTGACCTGGATTACTTCCTGCGCGGCTGCTTTCCTCACTGCCTCCTCTGCCCATCCTTCACGGAGAAGAGCAAGTCCTTCTCCAAGAGTCAGAGAGCCCCTCCCCTGGGCCTGGGTGCTGGGTGCACGCACGTGAGTGTGCCGCCAGCTCCATCACGACCTGGGGTGGTGGGGGTAGGCGTCCACAAATGAAAATCTTGTCATCGTGGGACCCACCGAAGAGGGGTCCCTAGGTCTGGGAGTCAGGGAAGGCTTCCTGGAGGAGGAGATGCTGGAGCTGAAAAAGGGAAGAAGGGGTCAGGGAACCTGGGGAGCAAGTGGCCTGGGAGGAGGACCCTGTGGGGCCAGGAGTGTCATGCTTGGCACAGAGCAAGTTTTCGTTATTAACAAGTGATCGCAAGCTGTTTTGCCAGCATGTCCTGGGTTCCTTTGGTGGCTCCCAGGGCTTCTGGAAGCCAATGACATTGGCTAAAAGAGGGTGCTCAGCATTTCAGATCGATTTCAACGGGCTCTGCACACGCCTTCCCCTCTGGAACCGGAATGCTGAGCTCCAGCCCAGACAACTCCATTGAAAGTCTCCTCTGATGGACCTGGAAGGTGCTGCTTCACAGTGAGCTCCCCCAGGGGATGCTGACGTTCGACCGCTCACGCTTGGGACTCACAGCGCCCACCCGTCTCCCGTCCGGGGACTGGGCCCTGGTCCCCAGCCCGGCCTCTCTGGGAGGACAGCGAAGGGAGCTCACAACCTTCTGAGGCGGTTCCCTCTGCTGACAGACCCCCAGCTACGGGAAGCGCCTCTTCCCTTGCTCCCCGAGTCGCCTTCACCGTTCATTCTAACGCAGTGGGGACCCTGCAAATCAACTTTGCACAGTCCCTTGTTGTCTACAAACTGCTTATTTAACTCGAAGGCTGAACCACACTGGTTTTGAAGTCAGACGGGCCGGCATTTAAACCACTCCCCTTTCCTTGCCCTACCCTATTAGCTGTGACCTCAAACCAGTGCGTTAGCCGCCCTGTGCTTCAGCGTCCTCGTCTCCTCAATGTAGATAATCACAGTGCACACCTCTCAGATCCCTGGAAGCATTGAATAACGTGTGTGTTATTGGCTCGGTACAGTAATAAGACACTTCATAGCAATTTATTATTATCACTACTATTACACAAAACACTTGCATGGTAAATTCAATCTTCTAGAGGTTTTTATCGAGTGCTGAATGAGTGCCCAGCCCCGCTGTAGGTGACGGGGCGCGCCGTGAAGAAGTTCTGACTAAATGGCTGTCATCATTATCAGTGTTGTTAGTATTATTCGAGCTACACTGAGCTGAGATACTGAGTAGGTAGTGAAATCACCCACCTTCTACCGGCAGGAAGATGAAGCTCAGAGCATTAGGGGGTTTCTGAAGCCTCACTCGGCTGATAAGAGATGGGAAGTGATTCTATCTGTCTTCCATGCATCTTCTGTTGGTGTTTTGCGGTCGCGCCTACATGAAGGAAGAGAGGAAGGGAGGAAGGAAGGGAGGGAGGGCGGCAGGGACCATTAGGCTCAGGGTTCAGAGTCTCCCCCGGCCTGGCCTCCAGGACTTCCTCCGTGCCAGGCGGTTTCGGGACAGCTCCGTGGTCTTTTCTTCTCTCCCTCCACCGTGTCCCAGCAGAGAAATCCAGTTCTGATGTCTCCGAGCATCTTACAGGCATAAAGGAGTCCTCGGGGAGCTCCGTGCGGCCTGACTGCTCAGCCCGTGGCCCCTGGTTGCGTTGCAGCCCGAATGTGGTCTGGGTTCTCAGATCTGCTTCGGTGGCCACGTGCAGCTGACACCTCGCCCACTGTCTGCAGCCCCGCTCTTCCCCGAGTCGCTGCCCAGCGCCCACAGGGTGGCTTCCCATTGGTTGGGTCCCAGGCTGTCCGCTGCTGGCGTAGAATGCCCCTTGCTCTTGGCCTCCTCACTGTTCCAGGGAAGCGAGCAGGAGCTTTGGCCACTGAGTCCTCTCCTAGAGGTCTGCCTTTCAGCCTGATCTTCCTCCACTGGTCGAAAGGCTTTGTCCCCAAGTAAAGAAACCATACACATCAACCAGGGGATGAGAAATGTAACTAGGAAAGGGTCCTTGCAATCGGACATACAGACTTGTTCTTTGCTGGCGAGGTCGGTCCCCAGCCCGGGGCTCTCATGTCCTTTGCCCTGCACGCGATGCTGGCTCGGGCTTCCCTCCTGTGAGCCTTGCTCTGAGCTTGCTCGCTCTCTCGCACCGCGAGTGGCTGCCCCGTTTCTTTCTCCCCTTCCATCCCCTTCATCAATGGCGCAACGCTGATTTTTAGTAGCCTCTTGACAGTGGGAAAAGCCCGAGTTGAGAGTCGAGGGACCACTTCCAGAGCAGTTCTGCTCCACGGAAACTTCTGTTGGCCGCAGGTGACTATGCAGCACTTGAAACGTGGCTAGTGCAACGGAGAAACCAAACTCTTCATCTTTAAACTTTTAATTGAAGTGGTCACGTGTGGCTACTGGCTACCATTAGGCCGTGTATTGGGCAGCTCAGCTCTGTATGTGCTGAACTAGAGGACCCCAAGCAGGTTTCGAACCCTCCCTGGGGAGATGGAAGGGTACGGCCAGGGGCTCCAGATGGAAGCTGTCTGGAGCAGAGGCTGGGGTCTGGGACCAGCTAAGGCTGGAGCACAGTCCCACTGTGCCGAACGCCAGCTGTGTGATCCCGGGCAAATCACACAACCTCTCTGCTTCAGCGTCTTCATCTGTAAAAAGGGACGTAATCACAGTCTCCTCACCAGGTTAAAGTGGGGTTTAAAGATGCAACAAATCTCGCCCCCAGGAGGCTCTTGACAAATGGTAGACGTAGTTTTCGCTGGTGTTGTGGGAACCCGTTTTCTCTCCTGCCACTTTAGGCAACTTTCTGCTACAAATGGTTACAAAGCACTTACTTTCAGGGCCTGAGTTCATAACCTTGACACCCCCGCCCCCGAAATTATGTATAAGTTGTGTCCTAGTGTGTCTATTTGTTATTCTGGAGAAAACCAGAATTTTTTAAATGGAGAAAAACATCTTTCGAGAGATTTTTCCAAGGGACCCAAGCGGTTTCAGAGCTCCGGGAGGGGAAGAAACCGGTGTTCACGGTGCGTGTGTGACGGGGCCGGTGTAGCCAGGAAGGCGGCGGCCCGGCTCCAGACAGCCAGCGGCCCTGTCCCAGCCCTGCCCCCTCCCAGCCGTGTGCCCCTGGCTGAACTTCAGCCTCCTCATCTGTGAAGTGGGAACTAGATGGGAGACCTATTTCATGGGTGGTCGTGGGGATTAAATGAACGAATTCGCGTTCATTGCGTAGTGTGGCACCTGGCACGTGGACAGCGCCCAGGGGTTGCTAGCTGCTTGTATCCTCTTCACCATCACCATCATCATCTTCTTCCTCCTCCTCATCACCATTGTTTCCATTCACTGCACGCCAGGCTTGATGCGGGGTGTGTCCGCCTTCCGAGGCCTGTGCTTCCTCGCCGGCCACACCATCTCCAAGTTCATCTCTTACCGTCCCCATCGCTCACGGTGCTCATGCTGCTCTGGCTTCCTGGTTGTTGTTGTTTTTTTTTTAAATTTTTTTAGATTTTTATTTATTTATTTTTAGAGAGGGAAGGGAGGGAGAAAGAGAGAGAGAAACATCAATGTGCATTTGCTGGGGGCCATGGCCTGCAACCCAGCACGTGCCCTGACTGGGAATTGAACCTGCCACACTTTGGTTCGCAGCCCGTGCTCAATCCACTGAGCTATGCCAGTGAGCTATGCCAGCCAGGGCACTTCCTGGTTGTTTGTCGGGTGTACAGACGCCCGTCTGCCCCAGGGTCCCTCTGTGCGCAGAGTCTGCATTGGGAGCCGGACCCCCTGCCAGCCCCCGGCCCCTGCCAGCCCAGATACCCACCTGGCCCATTTCTTTACCTCCTTCAGGTCTTTCCCCACATACCGTGGTGAGGCCTCCCTCGCCTCTGTTTAAAAACGAGACACCCGTCCCTCCACTCACCTTCTGGCGCCCTCTCTGTCATTATGTGTCTGTGTGGCTTCAGGTTTGCTTGCCTCGTCTGCACTGGAGCTTCGGGAGGGCGCTCTGTGCCCCTCACTTTGTTTTCTGCTCCAGCACCAGCACCTAGCACAGTGCTTACCATGTAAAGGTGCTCGAGAAAAGGCTTGGTGAGGGAGGGAGTGAATGAATGAATCTCGTTGTGTCTGAGGCAGACTCCCGCAGAGCCTGAAACTCCAGAAGATGTCTCATGCAATTTCTCCCACCCCAGCCTGGAAGGGCTCAGAGGACAAGGACCCCCTCTGTCTTGCTCGGTGCTGTGTCCTCAGCACTAGTACAAGGCCCGGCACACATATGTGGGCTGGATGCACGAATAAATAGATGCAGGTGTAGTGGGATATAGGGACTGGCAGAGCGTCTGTGGCTGTCCCGAGGAGGGGCTCTGGCCAGCCTGGGGAGAGGGGGCGCAGAGCCATAGAAGAATTCACACACGAGGCGAGGTGAGGAGTCTCCTGTCCCTGGGAAGCTCGCCTTGACTCTTACTTGGCCAACGATGGAGCAACTTGGGGACAAAGGGAGGGTGGTGGCTTCCCCTCCTACAGGAGGCTGGGTGGCCTGTGGCAGCCCTTCTGCATCTTGATGTCTGCCTGAGCCTGTCCTTGGAGTTAAAAATAGCCAAGGATGGCAGCCCAAGGCCACGCGGCCTGTCTCCACCAGGGAGCGGGGATTCTGCTGCCCGGCCTCGGCCTCGAAGGGGGCTGCTGGGCGGCAGGTCTGCGAGGCCAGCAGCTCGCAGAGCTACCCCTTCCTGCCCCCTTGAGG
Source organism: Phyllostomus hastatus (assembly GCF_019186645.2). Lineage (NCBI taxonomy): Eukaryota > Metazoa > Chordata > Mammalia > Chiroptera > Phyllostomidae > Phyllostomus > Phyllostomus hastatus. Next base: position 11,391,662 of record NW_025333664.1, read on the forward strand.
AGAAGCACAGACTCCTCTTTCTCTCCCCATCGGGGACGGCTCTAAATGAGCTATAGGATGTCACAGCTCGGAGGGCCCTCCAGGCCTGGGACCTTGGCAGACATCACCAGTTAATTAAGCTGCCTCACCCCCGCCCCCCTTCCTGGGACGGCGGCAGGAACCACCGATCAATCACGGCACCCTTCTCTGCCAAGTCTAGACAGTCTAAGAATTCTTAACATGGGGTATTTTAGGTAACAGCTACCAGAGGTGACAAAAATAAGAAGGCATTTATCATCATAATCTAGTCCAGTCCCCTCATGGTGGAGAAACTAAAGCTTGGGGGCGGGGGGCAGAAACTTGTGTGATGTCACCTAGGAAGTCCATAGCGAAGCCGGGACCGGACCCGGAGCCCTAACTCTTTGACGAGACTCCCCACCCCATTCCCCTCTGGTCTCTGCTGCATCCTCTTTCCCATGAGAACTGGACAAAAGAAAGGTGTTTAACCCACGGACTGCAGGCCTCAACATTTTATGCAACACGTTGTGTATATGGGTGGGGTAGTTTTCTAAGGAAAGAGAGAATAGCTTTCGTCAGCGTCTCAAGAGGATCCTTGCACAACCCAGAAAGGCGAGGAATTGGGGGAAAAAGCAAGTGAGTGAAATGGGCCGAAGTCTGGCCGTGCAAAGTGTGGACCACAGAGCAGCAGCGTCGGCCTCACCGAGGAGCTGTTAGAGATGCAGAATCTTGCAGGTTCGATTCCCAGTCAGGGCACATGCCTGGGCTGCAGGCCATGGCCCCCAGCAACCGCACATTGATGTTTCTCTCTCTTCTCTCTCTTTCTCCCTCCCTTCCCTCTCTAAAAATAAATAAATAAAATCTTTTTAAAAATAACATAATCCAATTGTTTTAAAAAAAGAAAAGAAATGCAGAAACTCAAGCCCACCTGCGCCTGCTGAATCGGAATTTTAACAAGACCCCTGCGTGACTCATTTGCACATTCAAGTCGGAGAAGGCAGAGCTGGAATTCGGAAGCCTGAGCAGGCTGTGGTTTCCTGGATGGGTTCGGGACAGCTGCCGAGTGCCAGGCACCTTTGCAAGTCGTGTCCCTGCCCTCCTTTGAGAACCTGGAAGGAAACGGAGGCTCCTCAGCCAAGACGGGGCCCAGCTGCTTGGCAGCTCTGCCAAGGCCAGATCAAGGGAGGTCTTTGTTTCATCTGTTTGCAAATAAAGGGTTGGACTTCTATCCAAGGAGTGTGAGCCCCCGCCTGCAAGAGGCAGGTGTGCAGGCAGGTTCTTGCCTGGAAAGGCTTAGTGAGCACCCTTAGCCGCCTCCTGCAGAGCGGTGCAGGCAGAGACTGGATTTTTCAGCAGCCGTGGCATTTGGATGAGCTGAGCGGGAGGAGCAGGGAATGTGCGCTGGAGGCCGACTTAACCAGCAGCCGCTGGTGCTGAGAACAGCTCATCCCGGGGGGTGGTTTCCTCCGGTGAGTGCTAGTGCCAGGTGGTTGTAGCTGGTGCCGACTGGTCTCGGCTGATCCTGGCCAGTTCTTCTGGGTCTGTTGGGCTCTGATGGAGCTGACCATGTGTAGACGGAGGAAGGTGGCAGTGGGCAGCCTGGGGCACAGACAGAAGGCCTGCCCTGCTGGGGCTGGGAGTGAGGAACTCCACCTCCTCTCCCGCATGTGCTCCCTGCGTGTCTTCTCCCGTGCGCCTTTGCGGGGATACTAGTGCCTGTGTGTGCTCGGAGGATGGCAGGCCTGGGGTTCGAACCCCACCGCCCAGGCCGTGTCTGGCCTTTGCAACGGGCTTCACGTGCTGACAGAGGCCAGTGTGACCCGAAGAAACCCTACTCACCCCCATACCGCTGGCTCCTCAACGCTCCTATTCCATGTAGAACAGGGGTCAAGAGCGGGGTCTGGGGGATGAGATGGATGTATACATATACACACACATGCAGTTTATCGAGATATCATTGCATAGCCTACAACTCACCGACTTAAATGGACCACTCAGTGGGTTTTTGTGTATTCATTAAGTGCTCATCACCAGAGTCTCAGAGCATTCTCATCGCCCCCAGAAGAAACCCTCACACTCGTTAGTCCTCACTTTAGGTCCCCCCTTCACTGCAGGCCCTGGCAACCACCAGTCTGCCCTCCATGGCAGTGGTTTCGCCTGTTCCGGGCATTTCACGTAAAGTCGAGGCATCCGTGGTGCGTTGTGCCTGGCTCCTTTCATGTTGCTTATTTTCCAGGTTTGCCCGTGCTGCAGCCTTTATCAGTACTCGGTCCTTTTTATGGCTGAGTAATACTCCAGCACTGGGATAGCCTGCATTCCGTTCGTTCATCAGCACTGAGCCCTCGACGGTCTGCACTCGCGACTGTGGGCATCGTGCTGCTGTGAACCTTGCGTGCAGCTCTGTGTGCGGAGCGGGTGGATTTGTTCCGCATTCCCCCTCCCTAGCCAGCTGTGGGACCGGCAGCAGCCTGCCTCAGTCCTCAGAGCCTCAGTTTCTGAGAGTTTCTGGGACCTGGGGACATTGCTGTCCAGCCCAGAGCAGACAGGAGATGCTACTTGTTCATAATGGCAATTACAATGTACCGAGTGCCCTTGTCTTTATCGCAGCAGCCACTGTGCATAGGTTACATCATTGAGTTCGGCCCCGCCGGGGGCACCAGAGGATTTATTTGTTTCACAGTTAACGATGGTGACGGGCTAACATGCTTCCTTGTTACAGCAAATCATTTCAGAGTCTGCTGCGTTCTCTTTTCAGTGTGTGTGCAGGGGGTGAGAACTTCCCCACACCTCCCTCTACTTTTTGGCTTCTTCACGTCATTAGGGGGCCTATGTCTTATCTTTCCCTTTCTTTCGTACTTAAAAATTTTTTTAAAAATATACACGGAGAGAAGTGCAGAGGCAGGAAGAGTCCTGGTGCCATCATTCCTGCTTTTCCTTCTGCCCTGACAACGGTGCGTCCCAGAAAGGGCTGGCTCCTTCGTCCCGAGTCCCAGAAGAATTCGTGGGATAGAGCCACCGCTGACTCACAAGGGGCGGTCAATATGAGCAAGAACTAAACCTTTGTTCCGTAAGCCGCTGAAATGTGGGGGTCACTTGTTACTGCAGCATAACCTAGCGAGAGCTGACCACTACAGTTAGTCCTTACAACAGTAGATGACGTGGGTGCTATAATGATTTCTATTTTCTGAGGCAACTGAGGCTCGGAGAAGCTCAGGGACTTTCTTTAGTTTACCAAGAAAGTAGCGGAGGGAGGCTTCAAGTCCCAAACCCAGTTATTCTGCCTCCGGAGCCCATCCTTCTGAGAAGACAGAAGCATGTGGGCCGTGTTTGGGGGAGGATGGGCAACCCAGTGCGGATGTGCACGCGACCTGGTAAGTGCGTGGCGTCACCTCGCAGTGTAGGTTTCGGGCAGGCGGTGAAAGCCCTGAGTGCTGTGCCCATGGGGTCTGCCTGCGGCCCGCAACCCGACTTCTTCCAGAGCTTGCTCGGCTTTTCCGGTGCAGGCGGCAGCGGCTTCCCGGAGAGGGGCAGGCACGTGTGGGGACTGTAAGTTGTCTTCCTCCCGCCGACGGCTGAGCGGCCCCTTCTTCAGAAACTCTTCCCATGCTAGCTGGAATAGAGGGAGGGCCTTTCCCGTGACCCTTCCTGCTAGGCGTGGGCCCGCCCCGTCCCCCAGATGCATTTCCCCTGCATCCAGAACTCTTCGTCCCCAGTTTACACTCGATTCCACACGTTTGCCTCCTTCCTCCAGGTTTTGCACGTACCAGTGGAGTTCTCGGTTGCCAACGTCCAGAGGAAGTACTGGCATCTGCAGTAAAATCCTATTACGATTTTATTTGCCATCCATTCTAATTCAGTATTGAAATAATTCTACTCACAACCCGAGCCCTCTCCCTACTTCCAATGCTGCATCTATTCCTCTTATTACTCTTGCCACCCTGTGTATATTCTGCCCTTGGACCGTTCTGTGTTGCAATGGAAACACCTTGTATTATAATCGCCCCTTTGCTTGTCTGTCTCCTGGCAGACTGGGAGTTTCAGCGAAGTCTGGGTTTAATTCCTCGTGTGTTATGAGACTCCAGCGCAGACCCTGAGCAGGCACTTAGTAAGAGTTTGCTGAAGGAATGATAATTACTTATCTGTTTCATCTCCCCTCCCCCTCTACTAACTATAAGCTCCCGAGAGACGGTGACTGTGTCTTATTAGAATCCCCAATGCCAGAAAAAGCATGGAATAGGGAAGGAGCTCAGTAAATGTTACTTTAATGGGTAAGTGAGAATATATCTTATTCCAGGGTCAGGGTTACAAAGGACATTCCTGTACATGGCCCAGTTGACCCTTCCAAAATATTCAGATTCTCCTTGTCTAGAGTTCTTAAGTCCTTATCACAGGCTCTTTGGCTCCCTTGCTCCTATCTATTTAATTTTTGCATCTTTATGATCGATCACTCCCTTTTTATTCTTCAAGTCATCTGGAAGAAGGTCTGAGGAATTCACCGCCCCTGCCCCCTTCCTTAGTGTAAAGCCGCCGAAAGGATAAACTGCACTGTGTTCCACTCCAACCCGAGCTCGTGCTCCCACTGAGCAGCTTTGCCATCTGGGGCAGGCTCATGGGCCTCCCTGTGCTCTGCTCTGAAGATGGAGACAGGAGTGGTTGTGAGGCCCAGATGAAGTCACACAAGTTGAGCGCCCAGCACCGGCTCAGGTCGAGCTCAGCAAATGGGAGTTCCTGTCCATCGCAGGATGGGGGACTTAGAGGCACCAGTGAGAAGGAGCTGTGGTTGAGTATCAGCATGGGTTGCGATGGCCTAGTTATTTTGGGATCTCTTCTCCGGCTGAGCACCGCCTTTGCCCCAGGCAAGCCTCGGCCTCCGCTCCGAGTCAGCACCACGGACAGTTCCCGGGCGTCCCGCCGGCTGTGCGGCTGCTGCGCTGAATACGTCTGAGCCGCATTGAATCACAAGTTATAGCGTCATTGTATACGCACCGCAAGAGAACGGAAACATGTCAGCATTTACGTCTAGCTTACCATCGGCTGTCATTCATATCTTAATTTGAGGAGTGTTGAAACAATGTATGTCTGAGAATCTATGAAATGACGATAACTTATGGGTGACGGTATCAGTGAGCAGCTGACCACTGACTGCCCTTTGAACAGGTTAGTTGTGATAGCCAGTGTTTACTGAATGCCTGCTGTGCCCCAGCCCTGTCTTGCTGCTTCCCTGTCCCGGGTGCTGTCTGCCCTCTGTCGGTTTATTTAACAGACATCACAGTTGGGGAAGGCGAAGGTGAGCACGCAGACAGTTCACGAACGGTTTTCCCACCGCCCTGCTTCCCTCAGTCTTCCAGGCCCGAGCCTTGTTGCCTCAGAACGCTGCCTCCTGCTGGAAGGTAATCGCACGTGTTAACCTTTTCAGTCCACATGATGCTGAACCCGGTCAGAAAGCATTTCAAACGCAGAGCCCGTGACCTGACAAGTTCACTCCTAGGTGTGTGCCCAGGAGAAATGGGAACAAACGGTCACCAAAAGACACGCACGGGAATGTGTGTGATGGAGCTATTTGCAACGTCCCCGAATCGGAAACCACCCAAACGCTCCTCGACGGTGGGAAGGGTGGGCCGCGCTGGGTGCGGAATCAGAGTGAAGGCGGAGTGGGCTCACGCTGTCCACACCAGCCAGGCAGACTGAGGACTGTGCTTCAAGACGCAGTGGAATAGAGACCCCCAGAGAGGTGAGAATACGGGGGCCCTGGGGCTCAAGGAGTTTGATCAGGGGACCCTTCGTGGAAGAGGTGGCCTTTGAATCCTGTGGCAGGGCAAAGCGAGTCCATGACCCAGTCGGACGTGGTGTTCGAGCTGGAAGGACCGGGCCTTGAGTTCCAGCTCTGCCGTCCGTAGCTGTGTGTGTCCTTGGGAAAGTTATTTAACTTTCTCCATCCTCGTTTTCTCCCCCTGCCCCCAAACTGGGTAGGTAGTAGTTCACTCATGACTCCTTGTGAGAACTAAATGAGATGATGCCTGCGTAAACACGTGGCGTAGCATCGGGCAAAATGGTACCAGTAACTTTAATAATAGCCCCCTTTCCCGCTCCTTACCGAGTACCACCACCCACCGAGGATGCCCTGACGTTATTATATTATTACATGACCTTATTGTGATGTTTAATCCTCACAAAAGCCCTAAGAGTTTGATGAATGCCCAATAATTTGTAAGTGCTATTTAAAGCTTAGCTCTGGAGGACGGTTAGAACTTCTATAGGGAAGGGGAGGGAGGGAGGGAGGTAAAGGAGAGAACGCCAGGGTGAGGAGGTCACCGAGGGTGGATGTGAGCGGAGAGGTGCCGAGCGGGTCTGGGGTGTGGAGGCGGAGGGAGGCCGGGAGCAGGTGGGGAGGGGGTCAGGGGATGGAGAGTCTCGAATGCTGGGGTGCAAAGACGAACCTCGTTTGGCAGGCAGTGTGGAGCCATTCTGTTTCAAATAGGATTATAGCGTGATGGAAGGTGTGACTTATTTATGAATTTGTATTACAGAATTAACACATTATCTGTAAAACTTCAAGAGGCATAGAAGCATACAAAAGAGAAAATCTCCCCAGTGTGCTGCTTGGAGTATATAAATTGGTCCAATTCCTTTGGAAAATTATTTGGCGATGCCTGCTAAAGCTGAACAAATGCCTGTCCTGTGACCCAGCAATTCTGCTCCGAGGTGTATTTCTCAGAGACCTGGGTGCAGATGTTCACCAGGCCATGCACTAAAGTAATTACAGCGGCATTATTTTTAATAGTCCCAGACTGGAAAAAATCAAATGCCCATAAGCAGGACATAAATAGATTGTGGTATATTCAACAGTGGAATACTGCCTAGCTGTGATGATAAGCCATTTACAACTACATATAAAAGCATGGATGGATCTCATACAATCAACATAATATGGAACAGGAGAAGCACCCTCCCCACCCCCCCAGAGAAAATCATGCTCTGCGTATCAAGTTCAAAACCAGGCAAAACTAATCTCTGGTGTTAGCGATCAGGAGAGTGGCCGCCCTGGTGGAGCAAGACGGAGACTGGAGGAGGGCAGCAGTGGGCTTCGGAGACCCTAGAAAAGCTCTGATTCTTCCCCTGGGAGCTGGTGACCTGGGGGTGTCTAGTTTGCAACGATTATCAAGCTGTCCCCTTAGGGCTTGTGCACTTTTCTCTGTATGTCTTATCCTTACATGTGGACAGGCCACAAAATGACCTTCCACCTCCCTCCTCTAAAATCGTTTTTCCCCACAGTCATTCCCCAGGAGCAGTGTAGTTCGAGTCCCCCCAGGGTTTTCTGAGCCCGTGCACCAAGATAAAGCTGAAGCTACGGGCCTATAGCTTTACAAAAACAGCACCATATTTTCTATACCATCCCACAATGTGTTGTTTTTTTTTAGCTTAATAATTCGAGGCGGCCTTCCTGTGTTTGTGTGCACGTGGAGCCTGATGATTCTTTTGGAACAGTTACTCAGCATTTTACTGTGGGGCGTGTCACTCTGTCGACTGGTCCTCTCTCAGTGGACAGTTCATTCCGGCCTTTCACTGGCGCCAGCCGTTCTGTGGGGAGCCTCTGCGTGCATGTCTCCGTGTGCTTTTGTGACTCTCCGTGGAGAACACGTTAGTGTAGGGGTGGACTCTCTCCGTCTGAGGTGGTAAATCAGGATAGTTAATCTGTTAATGGCTCGTTTGGTGGGTTGGAAGCAGGGAGACCAGGTAGGAGGCTGTTAAAATAGTTTAGACTTGAGGTAGCGAGGGTGGTTGGGTGCGAAGGGGATGCGCAGGGAGGGATAGGAGAGGCGTGAAGGGCAAAGACTTTACGTGATTCGGCACTGATGGGAGAGGGGGACAGTCAGGGAGGTCCTGGGGTCCTGAGACTGGGGGACTGGGAGGTCTGGGGATGCAGGTCGGAAGGAGTTGAGTGTGGGATGTGGGACCAGGTGCGGGTTCAGTTCTGGTCGGCTTGCGTCCAGGGGGCCTGGTGCGTCATCCGGGGGGTGGCGTCCAGAACGCAGCTGGAAGTGTTGCTCTGGACAGAGTTAAGGGCTCCAGACGGAGGCACGGGGTTCGATCAAGGTGGTCCTCGTGCTGCTGCGGGGGGATGGAGTCAGCGAGGGGGAGGGTCCAGAGGAGAGACGGGATCGGTGTACAGGGATGGCGGCAGCGGTCGAAGAGACAGAGGACATCTGCTGGAATTCGAGACCACAGAGACCAAAGAGGAGGGTCCGAAGTGACTGGAGCTCCAAGGATGAAGTAATCGGGAGGCTGTGTCAGTCCCCGCCCCTCTGGCCCCCCGTGGGTGTTACCATTGCATCATGTACTTAACACACCTGTGCTTAGTCCACGTGATCACCTGGGTGATGCCCACCTCCCTCTCTGAACTGTGGCCTCACGCCACTCTCGCTCTGCGTCCCGGGCGTCGGACACAGTGTTCAGCACAGGGCGGGGTTGGTTCCCTAGTGTTGGCGGGTTCGCTGCCTCCTGCAGGGCCCCAGCCCCACACGCACCACTCTGCTGGGAGAAGAGGGGCTTGGGGACTTGTGGGAGAACATTGGAGCTGCACAGTTTTGAGTGCTGGGTGCAGCCAGTGTGAGTGGGTGGCCCAAAATGGGTCACTCCAAGTCCGTGTACTTGTGTGTCACAGCGGCCAGCCACAGCGGGGACCCAGAGCTCACGGCTCCGCCCCAGGCCTCTGTGGTGGAGCATTGTAGCCACGCAGGATGGAGCCTCTCTTCTCAGTGGAGACCAGGCTCAGAAGTGCATTCAGCAGCTTCCTGGGGGCTTCCCACTGAACAGGAAGGCACCCACTAGATGTTTCTTGGGTGCTTTCATTCACCCCGAAGGGGGCTCGGGGAGCAGGCCCCGGTGCGCGGCTGCGGTCGGAGCTGTGGTTGAGCTGGTTTAGCGAGCCGTGCGAACGGAGAGGCGGCGTGGCGGCCACACCGCGGGAGACGGGAGTGCGTGGTCGGTGGTGTGGTGGGAGAGGCTGTTCTCCGAGGAGAGGTGTTGGTTGAAGGGGGTGGTGGAAGAAGCGAAGGCTGAGCAGACTTGCAGGGGGCGTGGAAAGAGCCAGAAGACGGAGAGGTGGCAGATTCTAGGTCCGGAGAGGACGCTGGGGTGGGAGGAGGTGGGGAGGGAGAGCAGACGGCAGAGGCAGGGAGAGGGCAGCCCTCCCGCTCCAGGGGGAGGGGAGAGGAGGGGAGGGGAGGGGCAGGTGGGAAGGTCTGCGGTCGGTGAACTCGGGGAATGAGAAAGGACAAGTGGGAGAAAGGCCGTCTGTTGGGGCGGAGGGGGCTCTGGGGCGGGGAGTGAGTGGGAACGCACTGGGACCGTCACCTGGGGGACTGTGACTGCATGAGCAAGCGATGGCCAGTGGACGGGTTAGATGGTAGACCTTGTTGGTGTGGCCAGGTCCAACTGTGGTCCCAGACTGGGCACTCACGAGGGGGAGGGTGGCATGTCGGGGAGACACACTAGATCTTGGCTTGGGGGTACCTGGGGAACGCCGGAGGTCTTTCTCTGCAGTGGCTGCGGTTACCTTTGTTTGCCACCTACTGTGTGCCAGGCACTGTGGTACACATTCTGTCATTTAACCATCTCAAGAGCTCCATGGGGCAGATGCTACCTGGCTTGGCCAAGGTCAGCTGGCCTGTGACCGTGCCTGGGCTGATCACTGCAAAGTCAGGCTCCCCTGTGTGGCCGTGCACCTGTCCTGGGGCCCAAAGAGGGCACCGGGTGTGGGATGCTTGGGGACCGTAGAGTGTCCCTCAGATGTGAAGCCCAGTTCTCCAATCATCCTCCCTGGTCCCCTGGGGACTGAGTTGTCGCCATGTTCGGTCCTGCCCTTTCCCAAGAGACCTGTGTCAGACCCTGGCGGGCGGGGGCGAGCCAGCACAGGGCGAGGAGGGGAGGTAGAAATCACAGGCAGGGGTCCGGTGTGGGTCCCCGGCCCCAGGACCGTGCTCGTGGGCACATGAGTGGAGGAGGGCCGTCTCCGTGCCTGCGAGTGTCTCTGAGTGAGCACGCGTGTGTTTTGGGATCTTTCTCGGCGCCTCGGTACCTGCTCTACGCAGAGAAACAGCAGTGGTGGGGGTGGGGCGTCGCTGCAGGTACCAGTTAGTGAAAGTACAAACAGTGGAGTGAGGGGAACACAGACACAGGGACATACATGTTCTCCCGTGTGCCTGGGCGACACGCACGGGAACGCACAGTGTCAGCTTTCCCATGTGCTTTCCCGAGTGGCTTGCCAGGCCCCTCGGATGTGGGTGCATGTGTCTGAGTGAGTGGCCCTGGAAGCACAGTTCGAGGGGTCCGTGGAAGCCCCTGGCCACACGGGGACAGGCACCGAGACGTGCACACGCACACTATCTTTGCACGTGTATTCCTGTGCTTTTTCCTGAGTCTGTGGGCACCTGTATCCGTATGGGAGACGTACATGTGGGCACACGCTCTGAGATACACACCCAGAGCGTCTGCGTCTGTGTGTCTGTCTCAGCGCCAGGAGGAAGGGGATGCCGTTGCTGTGTTGGGCGGAGGGAGGCTGGGAGAAGGCCAGCGGCGGGCATCTGGGCTTGCTCTGTCTCCCGGCACGCACACCCAGCTGTCCTGTCCAGCTGCCCAGCGGGATGATGGGGTTTGGGTGGCGCTGCTGTCCCCCAGGGGCTCAGCAAGCACTGGTGAAACCCCGGAGGTCTGCCAGCTCACCCCAGACTTCGTGGGGAAGATCCCACTAAAGGTCCACCCCACCTCTAGCAAAGCCACAGCCCCCACAGGGCGGTGGCAGCTGGAAACCATGCGATGATGGCCAGGCCTCGGGGCACGGAGCAGAGGGGTCCCCCTGGGGCCGAAGCCTGGCTCCCTCTCTCCCTGACTCTACAGAAGTGGACGTGCCACTCAGCCTCCGTGCCTCGGGTGGGGGTGTTAAAGCCGGGAGTGGGAGCACGCACCTCGTGGGGCTGGGGACAGTCAGGGCCGCTCTCAGGGCAGGGCCGCCGTCAGCCAGCAGGTTGTGGCTGAAGCCCGGCCGGGACGGGACCTGTCCTCGGCCGTGTCCTTGCAGGGTTCAACCTTCTCTGTGGAGAAAGGTTGTCCATGAGCCACCCTGCGTGGGGGGTGGTGAGTTAGGGAGGGAGCCGCAGCGGTGCCACAGGGCGGAGAGGGGCAGCGGTGGGAGGGCCAGGGCGTGCTCAGGGAAGGTCTTGGGTAGGACGAGGTGTGGTCACAGAGCGGGAGCAGGGATTGAGCGGCTGTGGGGGAGGGGCTGTCCCAGGAGAGGAACTAGCCAGGGCAGAGGGCCATTTGTCTTACAAGAACCGTGTTCTTCTCCCATTTTACAGTTGGGGAAACAGAGGCACAGAGAGGCTGAGTGATTTGCCTGGAGTCTCACAGCCGATGAGGAAGGGATCCAAGATTTGAACCTGGGCAGCCTGGTTTCAGAGCCAAAGGGCTAAATCTGTGGTCCTCAACCGGGGGTGACTTTGGCCCCCAGGGGATGCTGGGCAATGTCTGGAGACGCTTTTGACTGCCCTGCTGGATTGGAGGGCACTTCTAGCATTTACTGGGTGGGGGCCAGGGACACCTTCACGATGCGCAGGACGCCCCTGACGACGAAGCAGCATCACATCCGAACCGCCCGCGGTGCTGGGGCGGAGAAACCCTGCACAGCACTTCACAAGAGTATGACACATAGTAGGTGCTCAGTAAGCAATAGCCAAAGAGGAGAAAGGATTTGGAGAAGGTTGCGAGGCAGAAGTGAGTTCCCATTCAAAGGGGAGAAACAGTCCGTGTGTATGAATCCGTCACGTGAGAGGACACTGGTGACACAGTTTTGGGTGGGTGTGAAGGGCAGACTGCCGGGGGCGGGCAGGTGCAGGTGAGGCTGGTGGTAGGGAGGAGGTGGATGGATGGGGGGTGGGGGCTGAAGCTGAGCAGCCACCAGCCACCGAAATGCTAACCAGATGTCTCGCCCCTCTGTCCCCTCCCACCCTGTGTCTCTCTCCTCCTCCCTCGGCCTCTGCCACGAAGGGGACAGCCGGAGGCTGAAGGGGATCCAGAGGAGCACGGAGACGGGCCTGGCGGTGGAGATGCCCAGCCGGACGCTGCGCCAGGCCAGCCACGAGTCCATCGAGGACAGCATGAACAGCTACGGCTCGGAGGGCAAGTGAGTGCGAGCCCGGAGCCCGGCCTGGCTCCTGGTCTTCCCTGGCTCCAGGTCTTCCCTGGCGCGGGGCGGGAGGACTCAGCCCGGGAGGGGCGGGGCCTGAGGGTTGCTGGGCTACCCAGCTCCAGAAGCGGGGGTGATGACCCCGGGAAGCTGCGAGGAAGAGCGGGGTGAGCCAGACTCTGGTGCCTGCCTGCCTGCCTGGGTCTGGGTCTTGGCTCCACCACTCACCGGCTGTGTGACCTCGGTCAGGTCATCTGCCTGTGCCTCAGTTTCCCCATCTGTAAAGTGAGGATAAACACTAACCTCATAGGGTGTCATCAAGACTAAGCTCAATTTTATAAAAAGCACAGGGCAGAGCTCGGCCTCCTCCTGGCTGCCCCCCCCCATTTCGGGCCCTGTCTTGCAGCTGGGGCTCCCGCTGGCTGGAAGCCATCCCACCCCCAGCCCCTCCTAAATTGGGCATCCCCGGCCTGTGTGAGTGGCCTGACCTTGGCAGATACTGCCGGTCCACCCACCTCCTTGGGAGACTTTCCGGAGGGCGAAAGGAGGAGGAGGAGGAAGACAGGCGGAAGGGAACAAATGTTTTCTTTAACCTGAGACACTGGCAAGGCAACAAAACCTGGAGGAAGGTATTGGGGGTATCTGAGTAGCAGTGGGTCCCTGTTGACCCCCGGGAGCGGGTCAGGAGGTTTGGGTCCTAGTCCTGGCTCCGCCACTGACCCCGAGGGGCCTTGGACGCGTTCCTTGGCCTGTCCGAGCATCCGGAGGCCGGCAAGCATCTCGTCTGCTGCTTTCCAGGCAGGTCGGAGGACCAGGCCATGGGAGGGCAGGGCGGTGCGGTGAGCAGCAGCAGGAAGTCAACCCATATTCCCATTTTATATATAGAACAGGAAACGAAGACTCGGAAATGCCACACCGCCGTCACCAAGGGCAGCAGCGTGGGAAGGAAATGAAGTTGTTGCGAGGAGTGAATGAGTCGATATACGGGGGGGCACTTAGAATAGCGACTGGCACGTAGCAAGCACTACTGTTCACTATGTTGCACGGTGTTTGTTGTTGACTTAGCCGCTGTTATTTGAGTATCTTGCTCCTTCAGGTCAATTGCATCCTAACGGATACAGCGAGCCCCGCTAAATACAATCGTGTCTATAAAGTGCTTAGCACAGAGTGGGCGCAGGATACATGTTGGCTTTACAATGATTAAATAAGGTTTCAGATGGATGTCTTGAGCCCCGTGGAGCGGGGACTGGGTGGGTTGGAAGGTGCAGGGTCCAGTAGAGGGCAGAGCCTTGCCCTCCTGAGAGGGGCTGAGCTCCGCCAGGGGCTGCCCCTGGCCCAACACCTGGGTGAGGAAGGGAAGGTGAAGGGCCAGGTGGGGCCCTTGAGCTGTGTGGCTGGCATCCTCTTGTTCTGGGGGTATTCTGGGCACCGGCAGGACCCAGATGCCAGGCTCTGAAACAGGAGGGGGTGCGGCCGTCCTCCTCCTGGGCTCCTGCCAGCCCAGCTGAGGCGTCCAGGAAGCCAGGGTGCTTGAGCAGCCTCCGCCAGCCCTCGGCCCTGGGTGCTCCTGGGTCTGTCTACCCCGGGCACTGGGTCACTGGGCGTGAGCGTTCCTGCAAGTGGGCCCAGGGGTGCTCTTGTGTGGATCTTTGTTTCAGCAAATGGGATCGAGCACCAACAGTGTACCAGACATTTGGGCTGGGCACCTTGGGGACCCTGCCTTTCTCTGACAAAGCAACTGTCCGTGGGGAGAGCTGCAAAGGACAGGCGGAGAGAAGCGGGGAAATGTTGCGTCCTACCCAGGTTCTTGGGGCTGGGGGAGGGGTGGGTGTGGGTGGGGCCATTCCGTCAGTGAAGGTCCCCGAGCTCCAGGTTGCACTGTTCCAGCTTGGAGTGGCTTTGGCCCTGGCCGTTCAGGGTGTGGTCCACAGTCCAGCAGCATCAGCGTCCAGCCAGAGCTTGGTGGAAATGCAGCATCTCAGGCTCCACCCCCAACCTGCCGAATCCGTATGCAGTCAGCGGGGTCCCCGGGGGGCTCGTGTGCACACAGAGGCAGAGTGGGCCTGGCTTGCAGCAGTGGTGTCTGGGGCGGACACGCACAGAGCTCGGGCTGTGTGCGGACACCGTGCCGCGTGCTTTTACACATACTCGCTCACTCACTTCTCAGAGCAACCCAGTGACGCTGGCACTCTTCTTGTCCACACCTCACAGACGAAAACACGGAAGCCAAGAGAGGGTGATGAACTTGCCCAGGGAAGGTCACACAGCCGGTCGGTGGCTTCCAGTGCTGGGGTTCCAACCCAGGCGTTTGGAGTCTGCCCTTAGCCGTCACACTTGATGCTCTCCCTCATTCAACGGCTGCGCCTGTGTCCGGAGGCCGCTGACCCCAGGGAGGTTTGATGGCTAACTTTGGCCACCGAGCGCCCTGAGTCTTCTCCCTGTGAGCCCCAGGATATCGGGCTGATCCTGGTTTTCCCCTGAAGCTGGCGAAGGGCTTCCTTCCCGAGCCCCTTCTACCTGCTGGAAAGTTGGGTTCTGAGTGTCAAGGACGGAAGGGAACAGCTGTGGGTCTGGCGACCCGCCAAGCTCCCCGACCCCAGCGGGCCCATCTCCCCCAGACAAAGAGCGGGCGTGAAGCCCCCTGCACAAGGACCAAGAGGACAGTGTCTCCCCGGAGAATCCTGAGGTGCTCCCTGGGGACCATCTGCTTTAGCACGGGTTCCTCAGAGCCCGACCCGAGACGTGCATCCCAGGGCAGGTCGGTCATGGGAGGTGATTCCAGATAGCCACGGCGGAGGGGCCCGTGGGGGAGACGGGGCAGGGGTTAAGACATCCAGTAACTCGTGCCTTGAGAAGCCGGCTGCCGTGGTGGGAAACCAGAGCTTAGTCCTGGTGGGGACTCGCAGCCCGTGTGGAGCATGCGCCTGAGCGTCACCCCCCAGGAGGCGAGGGAGCTGAAGGATCTACACCCCGACTGTTGTCAGGTACTGGGGGGCGGCTGCTCCGGTTGACCCCCCTGCCCTTCCTGCGGCCCAGCGGACCCCGGGGGCGCTGAGAAGTTCCTCGAGGACCAGAGGAATGCATGTGCTGGCAGTCAGAAGTCGGTGTGATATGGTGGGGGCATCGGGGGGTATGGGGGGGTCTGCCCGGGCAGAGTCTGCTCCCCCAGCCGAGTGCACCGCACTGCGTCCCGCGGCCCAGACCAGAGCCCCGGGGTTCTCCCACGTGGCTCCCCTTCTCTGACATCCCAGATTCAGTCCACAGTTGGGCTGTACTCCCTCCCTCCTCCTGATCGCTTGACTCCCCTTCTCCCCATTGCTACCCCTTTGGTGAAGCTGCCTGTCACTCCGGCTTGGAGACCTGCAAGTCCCCACAGTCTGCACCTCAGCTCTTATTTCCCCCGGCCTCTGCCAGCCGCTCCCATCCCCGGCCCTGGGCCTCCGCCCGCCCCGGGCCCTGAGCCTCTTACCCTTGCCCGTCTCACCCCTAGCGCTTTCACATGCTGTCCCTCCTCCCGCCACTTCCTTTCCTGCCCCTGCTCCCGCCGCCTCCTCTGACTCATTCCTCCCTCCTTCAGACCTCAGCAAAGAACTGGCACACAAGCTTTATCTCATGTGCCAGCCCCAGTTAAGGGATAATGGCTCCCTGGAGTGCTGTGTTGAGAAGGGTTCTGGAGCCCCGTCCGGGCATGGCGGGAGTGTTGGGGTTGATTAGCAATGTCTGCCCTGGGCGTGGGCAGGGGAAGGTGGACCGGCTCGGTCTGCCGTTCCTCTGACGAATCAGCGGCTTCCGGTTCGTTCTTCCCCCATCACAGCGCCCCACACACTGTGGTAACTGTCACGTGTGTGTGTGTCTGTCTGTCCCACCAGACACTGGCGCCCGGCCCACAGACGATGCCCTGGAAGCTTCATGCAGTAATGAAGCAGGCACCACGAGCAGAGGCGTCCACAGACCCCACTTCTCCCCGCTCCTTCCCAGTCTCCTCCATCACACAGAGTCGGGGCCCAGCATCCTCTCTGTGAACCCAAAGCTCTCAGAGCGGCTGCCAGCACCCCTCCAGCCCCTTCCCTCGGCTCCTGGTAGTCCTGTGTTGTCTGGGTCGTCAGCATCCAGCGCTCTGGGTGTCTGGGTCCCTGTGCCCACAGCCCTAGAAAGCAGAGTGTGAGCTGACGGCAGGGCCCCGGGGCTCAGGGGCTCAGGGGCTCCTGCCTGCCGTGGCTGTTCGCTAATCACCAAGAACCCAGGAGGCTGGGTGGGTCCTCAGGCCCCTTTCCCCGCCCACCTGGGCTGTTTGCAGTCACGAGCCCGGAGGACAAACCTGGACTGGATGTGGCCGGGGGTTAGGAGACGGGACTGGGGGTGAGTTACAAGCACTCGTATTTGTCTAGCATCTGACTGTGCCGGCTTCCGTTCTGTTCGGAGAAGTCCATCTCATTTAACATCTACAGCAGCCCTGAGTGGGGCTCCTGTCGTTGTTTATTCCTCCTTCACCGGAAAGGAGACCCAGGCTCTGAGAGCTGAAGAATGTGTCCTCACATCTGGTGAGCGGGAGTTAGCATTCAAACCCGGGCCTGCCTGACTGGGTTACTTGACCGTTCTGTGCCTTGGTTTCCCCTTCCGTAAAATGGGTACTGGCGACAAGTGCCTAGCTTTCACAGTGTTGTTACCGGTAAATGAGAATTTAGTGAGTTAATGTTGATAACCTAATACTGTCAGTGCTTGGCTCATGACAAGTTTTTGATAAAATAAATCGAATCCTTGGCTTCCTGTCCATGAGCCACACTCTGATGGCAGGTGGGGGTGGGGTTGTGGGGAGGGGGCAGGTTTGGAAACGTCTCGAAGGCTGGAGAGGCCGGAGTCGGGACCGTGTGCTGCTGTGCACCCCGGCACTCAGTCCATTCTGCTGCGCTTGTTTGGGAAACGTAGTCTGTTCTAACCCGGCGGAAGTGTCAGGGAGTAACCTGAGCACAGCGCACACTATTTTACCTTTGCTCAGGTGCGATCGCATCCATGGGAAACGCAGGTGAACACGGGAACTCTGAACCCACGTAGGAGTGCGCGGGTGCAGGCGGGCCTCTGACGCAGCCTGCTCGCTCGCTCCGCCCCCGGCTGGGACCCGCCCACAGCCTGGGTCAGGACGCCCCGCCCCTTCGCCGCAGGCCTCCGCCCCTTCGCAGAGCCTCCCGGGCTGCGATGTTTCTGATGCTCATTTCCACACGCAAACTTTGGGCCACCTCCAAGGTCAAGCAGCGTATTTACTATAGGACGCAGGCATTTCTTAGCCTTCTAACGTGTACGATTGCCACCGTTTTTACTACATCCGTGTCTCTCTTCTTTTTCTGGATGTGATACTGATGTAGCAGTTGGGCACCATGTCCCAGCCCCACGTTCCCCATAAGCTCTGTGATTTTTGTCGCAGGATTTTGCATGCACAGTCATTTTTAGGAAGGCGGGTGTCATGCCACAGCAGAACCAACTGTACCGTTGGCTCAGCCAGCCTGTGGGAAGGTGGACGGATGGGTAGACGGATGGACAGAGAGACCACCAACTCTTGAAGCCTTTCAGGACCACGTCACCCAGAACCGCCATGACGGTTGAGCTGCCTTTTCATTTCAGATGCAGCTGGGACCAGGGATCCGTCTGGAAGAGAGAATAGGGTCAGGCCTCCAATAACCCAATTACCTCTTTGACTGTGGAGGGCGTGGAAAATCCAGGGCCAGGCCGAGCTCAGAGATTAATATTGAAAGACAAATGGGTTTCGGCTCCTCAAACAAAACTAACAGGATTTGAAATGCAGATAATCTCATTTCACCATTAGCACACAATAAAAGGCCGGTAGAGCGTGGGCTGTAATCTTGTTTCAGGCCTCCGCGTGGCGTGGGCCCCTGGGAGGAGCCCCCTGCTGGAGCCCCCTGCTGCAGCCCCCACTCTCTCCGCCCCGTGGCTCGGGCTTGGTCTCTGGCATCCAGACGCCGCCCTTCCTGACATGTCGGGAACCAGAAAGGCCGGGAAAAGGCCACACAGGGAGAAGAGGCTGCCCCGGGCTGGGTAGCAGGCTGTGCTATCTCGCTCCTTCATCCAGTCAGCAAGTACCGTGCGCTAGGTCGCCTGCCAAGCAGTGCGCCTGCGTGATCTCACTGCCTCTCTGCAACAGTCGGCAAGGCGATTACAGTGTATTCCTATTTTATACACGGGGAGACAGGAGCTCAGAGAGGGTACAAAACCTACCCCAGGTTGCACAGCACTGGAATCCAAGGTCTGTATTATGCCGAAGTCCAGTCTTAACCATCGTATTGTCCCAGCGTAGAACCCGCTGAAGGGTTCGCCTGTGAACATTTGTTGCGTTCCTACTGTGTATAAGGCATGGTCTGCGTAGTGGCTTGTATGTGGTAATCACCCAGCAAGCTCTTTCCTACCCCTTTGCAAATGTATCCAATGAGCAGGGGTTTGGGACACATTTAGAACTGATACAGCACCAGCACCCACCAATGGAATGGCTGCCTACTGTCCACGAGGTAGGTGTGGTCTCATTTGCAGAGACGCCTGCAGCTCACCGGTGGTTGACTGTGAGGAGTAGAAGCAGCTCTGACCTTGCACCCTCTGCTTCCCGTCCTGCTCCTGAGAAGACCCCGAGGTGGCGTGGGGTCTCCGATGCAGTTGGTCCCTGGCCAGCAGGGGCCTGCCACCACTGTTTTCTTCCTCCCCCCAGCCCCATGGAGGGTGTGACAACCCATTCAGGGTTTCTGGGGCGTCTGCCTGGTTCCTTGGCAGCCAGCGAGGCACCCTGGAATGGGAAATCAGGCAGCCGCCCAGATATTATAAACAATTACTGCTAATTACCAGGCCTGCCAGTTCCCCATTGTCTGCTCACAATCCTACCGGGAACTGAGGAGCAGACAATGACGATGTTGGAGGAAACTTTCAATTTCAGGCTGTAGAAGGCCAGCTCTGCTTGGGAGGCTGGGCCCCTCCAGGGACTTGGAATTCAAGAGGCACCAACATTTGGGGGCTTTTGGAGCCCCCAGGTGGCCAGGAGGTTGGGGCAGAAAAGAGGCAGGGGTGGAGGGAAGGCCATGACCATGGCCTTGGTGAGCGAGTCTGGGTCTTAGCTATGGTCTGTTAACGAAGGATCTTTGAGTTTGAAAGAATAGTGGGCACTTGTTTCTGTGCCCAGATCGTTAAGTTATTTTCCCCGTAGCTTCTCGGTGATGCTGTTGCATAATTGTTGAGCTGAGAGATTCGGGAGCCTGGCTGCTGGGATGCAAACACCGTTCTGCCTCTGTCTTGCTTTGGCCTTCCCTGGTGGGCAGTGGGAGTGGGCGCTCCCCTCTGGGACCTGGAGGGACCATGGAGCTCGGAGTCTCACAGACTCACTTCACGGGACTCCAGGCAGCCTTTGCTGCAAAGCAGCATGCCCTTTACTCAGCCCCACCCATAGGGAGGATGGGTGCAAGCCCTCTCTGCCTTCACTCCCACTGGCTGGGGTTTCCTGTCATCCCTCGGCACGGCCAGCCCAGCTCGGGGACCCAGACCTTCCTCCAGGCTTCTCCAGCCTCCCAGGCCTCTCCCCGCTGCCCCGCCCCGACCCCCTGTGACATCCTCTGCTCTCCCAGGCTGCGGTTGGTTGGTTTACTTGTTCGTTTGGAGGCAGGGCAGCCTAGTTTGGCATCTGTCCTTCTAAGTCTGTTTCTTCTTGGATTTCAAGCTCGAAACCTGAGAATCGGACTGACTTGTTCACTGCCTACTGCCTGGATAGGGAAAGGGTGGCAGGGGTGGTAGGAAATCATGAAAGTGAGAAGCACAAAGGCCAAAGTGTCAAATTATTATCCTGCCAGCAACTCTGTTGATAACCCAGGTAAAAACAATGTATCAGAATGATGCCAGGGTGTCTCACATGACTGAGGGAGAGCTGAGCAGCCAGCACTGGGTAGCTGGTAGTTGAGGCCCTTTGGGAGGGTGGGCCATTCACACGGCTCAGACCTAGGAGAAGGGAACTTTATTATTCCCATTTGAGAAAGAGAAAACTAACTAAAATTGGCTTAAGCAAAATATATCATTGTAATGTTGTTGTTGTTGACTTGTGCAACTAAAAAAAAAAGTACTTGCTTCAGGCAGAGCTCGATCCAGGAGCTCACACAAAGACACCAGTTTGATGGCTTTGTTCATGGACCACAGGTGGTAGTAAGATAGCTGTCAGAGGCCCCAGTCTGTTTCAGGTTCAAGTCTGGTGGGGAAAAAGTGCTCTTCACTCCCTACAGGTCAGAGAAAGCTTCCCAGCCAGAGTCCTGTGGGCTGAATTGGGCCACACACCCATTTGAGCCGATCACTGAACAAGGGAAGGACTGGCCAGGCTGAGCTCACACCAACCTGTGGAGCAAAGTCTGCTCCTGTCCATAGGAATCAGTACCTTGGGGGAGGGGCACCGCAAAGGAGATTGGAGATCTTGCCCCCAAAGGAACAGGGCAGACATTTGACAACCCACAGTAGCAACGAATGCAGACCTCCAAGGTTGAGCCACTTGTCCCATGAACCTCAAACTGTCAGGGGCAAATGACTCTTCTGGGGATCATGTTATAAGGCAGATTCTGATTCAGCCGCTGGGGGTGGAGTAGGATGCTGTTCTGTTCCTGATTAACTCTCGGGGATGCTGGTGTCTGGACCACACTTTGGGTACCACGGCATCAAACCACAGGAGCCAGGCACTGACGAGCATTCCTTCCCGAGATTCCTACAGCCACCCCGAGAGGCAGGTATCTCCTGACCCATTTCAGGCAGGTGGCACCCAAGGCCCAGCGAGGAGAGCTAGGGAGATGGTACAGGAGATTTCAGGGCCATGGAGGTAGCAAGGGGGGAGAGACAGGACCTGGGTCTGTCTGAGGCTGGGTGGTGGACGCGGACAGAATCATCGTGGCAGGAGGGGTGTCTGGGGTTGACCGCCCGAGTCACCTGAGTCCTCGGTCTCTCTGCCCCTGGGAACGTTTGCCATTTTCTTATCCTTTCCTCTTACAGCCTCAACTACGGGGGCGTCTGCTTGGCGTCGGACGCGCAGTTCAGTGACTTCCTGGGCAGCATGGGGCCAGCGCAGTTCGTGGGCCGCCAGACCCTGGCCACCACGCCGATGGGTGAGTGCCCCAAGACTTGTGCCAAAGGGGGGTCCCACCGGAAGCCCTGAGTCTCCCCACTCTTCCCCTCTGCCTCAGCTGCATCTGCTGAGCACCCGTTGGAGCTCGGCCCGCACCTGCCAACCCTCTGCAGAGCCTGGGCATGTGGCGTGGGACGTGGTTCCCGCCTCACTTTGGGCTGGGTGCGGGGGATTTGTCGTAAGCAGAGAGGAGGACCCGAGTCCTTGATTGAGCTTAGACGCCACGGCCCAGTCTCACCTGGCCGGGTTTCTTGCAGGGGACGTGGAGATCGGCCTGCAGGAACGCAATGGCCAGCTTGAAGTGGACATCATCCAGGCTCGGGGACTGACGGCCAAGCCAGGCTCCAAGACACTGCCAGGTGGGGGCGCCCTCCCCCCGCAAGGGGGAGGTGGAGGTTGGGGAGCCTGTCTGGAGGGATATCTGGGTGTAGAAGAGAGAACATGGAGCCCCACGGTGGGGGAGTCCTTTGTTCCAGCCCCAGTGACTCACCAAGAACTGCCAGTGACTCAGGAGTCCCGGTAGAGATTGTCGGCTGACCTCGTCAGCACCCTCTGCTGGACGGAGCTCCTGGAGGGCGCAGGCCATTTTTCCTGTTTATGATTTTACCCCAGTGCCCTGTAGGGTGCTTGGCGTGCCGTGGGTGATCAGAAAGCATTTGCTCGGTGAATGGGTAGCGATGACTGTGTGAGGCAGGGGCGGAGCGGGTGAGTCAGAGACAGAGAAAGGAAGCAGGTGAGTACAGAGTGAGCAGGGGAAGGGGGAGGCTCGCAGGACCGCCTGAGGGGGTGGAGCAGGCCTCGCCAACCCTGGCTGCACCCCAGCACCACTCCCACCTCCTGGCACGGCCCTGTTGTCTCCTCCCCAGACTCCATGGGAGGCACTTTGACCCCCAGCAGTTAGTGGTGGGCAGCCCCCTCTGCCATGCCCCATGCCCGCCACCTGAGGCCCACACCAGGGCTCACCTGCTGGCCTCTGTCCCCAGCCGCCTACATCAAGGCCTACCTGCTGGAGAATGGCGTCTGCATTGCCAAGAAGAAGACCAAAGTCGCTCGCAAGTCACTGGACCCGTTGTATAACCAGGTGCTGCTGTTTCCTGAGAGTCCCCAGGGCAAGGTCCTGCAGGTGAGGGGCGAGGGTGTGCACACGCGTGTGTGTGCACCTGCACCTGCAGTACTGGGGAGGAGAGGGGTGCCCCGGGGGAGGGCCTCCCCTGGAGGAACTGCAGCGCAGTGGTTGACCAGCGCTCCACAACCTGCTGTGCGGCTTTGAACAAGTTTCTCTCTGAGCCTCAGTTTCTTCATCTGTAAAATGGGGACACTAGCAGCACCTGCTGACAACAGTGGCAGTAATGGTGAAAGGTGTGCTTTGTGCAAGAAAAGTATTTGCAAGTTTGGCCTATAGTAAGTGCTCTGCAAATAGCTTCCATCACCATCATCGCCATCATCATCACCATCATCGTCATCAACCTCTGGAGGCCAGGGGCTTGGCCTGAAGCCCAGTGGTAATAAACTGGGAGCCTTTTGAGCATGCAGACAGGCGTTCGGCCCTCTGGCCACCAGGAGAATCCCAGCGGTGACTCAAACCTGGAGCTAGAAACAGCTGCCCGGTGTGGGTACAGACAGGGCCAGGTCGGGTGCCTGCAGAAGCCAGGTGCCCGTTCTCCCCCGGAGCTGTCTTTTGGGCACTGCTGGCCTGTGCCTGATTCCTTGCTCCTCACCTGGACGGGCAAAGCCAGTGAGGATGGGTCCCAGGTGATACCCATGGCCAAGACCGTGGGGCTTTTGCTAAACTGGGAAGCCCAGGTCCTGTCTAGGACAGAGTTTGTCAGCCTGTGGGTGGAGACCCACCACTGAGTTGGGAAATCCGTTTAGCTGGTCTCAACAGTTGCTTTTCAGCGGAATGGGTAGGAGAGAGACCATGTCTCACTCCCAGTAAGGTAAGTCCTCTTTGGAGGGGGTCCGTGCTTCAGTGGGGAAGCCAGTATGTGCCCAGGCAAGGATGCTCCCTGTCCAGAAAGTCTGTAAGAACCCTCCAAATACAACTTAAAACAGCCAGGAGACCGTCCAGATGCTGGGCACATACAACACCTGCCACTTTTTGAAACTTTGTTTCGCCGGGGGCTCTGAGGTTCCGGAAGCAGAGGGCACGTGGGGGAAGTTAGTAGGGGGCTCACAGTATAAAGGGTCGGCCCTCAAGACTGGGATTCAAGGGTGGGGCTTGTGGAGGATGGGCTGGAGTGGAGGGGGTGAGGCCAGAGGCAGAAAGGCAGTCACCCAGGGAGCTCTGGAGCCAGCAATCTAAAGGTGGTCCAGTCTGCAGGACTCGGAGGTGAATTGGGCCTGGGGGTGACCCCAGGGTCCGGTTCTGAGCTCGGGAGTGGCATTGGACGGCTGGAACCGCTGTGTCTCTTGCCCCGCAGGTGATCGTGTGGGGGAACTACGGGCGGATGGAGCGGAAGCAGTTCATGGGTGTGGCCCGCGTGCTGCTGGAGGAGCTGGACTTGACCACCCTTGCCGTGGGCTGGTACAAGCTCTTCCCCACCTCCTCCATGGTGGACCCGGCCACGGGCCCCCTGCTCCGGCAGGCTTCCCAGTTGTCCCTTGAGAGCACCGTGGGACCCTGCGGCGAGCGATCCTAGTGCCAGGGATAGGGAGGGGCTCCCCGAGATGGCCTGGAGACCACCCAGCCCCGACCTGGGATCCCAGGCCCAGGGGCACCTCGGACAGAGGACGACGGGGTTCTCCCCCACCGTGGGGAAGAGGAACGGGGAGACCCGCCCCCCTTGGGACCCTCCTCACCCCTTCTTTGCTTCCTATCCCCTGAGACCTGTCCTCTCCCAGCGGGATTGGCTGCACTTTTGACTTGGCCGGTTGGTGACCTGGTGGCCGTGGCTGCAGGCCGAGAAGGGAAGGGCTGAGGTGGCAGAGCAGACCACTCTCCCGCCCCAGGCGCTGTCCGACTGCTCCCCCTTGTGCGTCCTCGGAAGCTCGCTGCCCGGAGCCAAGTCCAGAACCCAGCGGCCGTCTCCATGGTGCCAATAACCAGCAAGTGTCTTTCCTGCGGCACCGGGTTCAGGCAGCTACACCCGCCCCGACGCTGACCGGGCGGCTTTGCAAGAAT
The DNA here is from genome assembly GCF_019186645.2 of Phyllostomus hastatus. Taxonomy (NCBI): domain Eukaryota; kingdom Metazoa; phylum Chordata; class Mammalia; order Chiroptera; family Phyllostomidae; genus Phyllostomus; species Phyllostomus hastatus. Next base: position 11,416,103 of record NW_025333664.1, read on the forward strand.
CCGGAGCCAGCTCTGGGGGGCCCTACAGCCCCCAGCCCCCACCGTTTGAAGAGGAGCTCTGGCCTCCTTCCGCCTGCCAGTGGAAGGAGTTTTGCCGCAGCCTGTCTGTGTCCATCTGTCTGTCCCCTCCTGCCTGCCCCTCTTCCGGTGGTATTGGAATCCAGCAGGGACCAAAGGAAAGGGGGAGGTGCCCAGGGCCCGGCACAGACCCCCAGGGTGCCTTGCTCTGTGGGACCGAAAGAAGCTGCTGTGGGAACTGTGGGACTGGAAGAGCTCTGTCTCTGGGTTTTGGTGGATGAGCTGCAGAACCCCGGTTTTCCAGAACCCCAAGCCCTGAGAAGCTCACCGTCTCTGCATTTGGGGGTGCTGGATTGGAGAGGGAATCTGGGGAAAGCGGGGGTTGGGACTGGTGGTGCCAAGGTGAGTGTTTCCCAAATAGGAGACTCCCTTCTTGTTGGCTGAGGTCAAAGGTCATTTTGTCTATTCCTCTGCCCCCTGCCTAGGGGCCTGGGGAGGCAACACAACTCCCCTATTTTAGTCTTTTTAAACCAACCACGTGTACTAAGAGCAGAACCCACTGCCCCGGCCTCAGTTACCTTGGCTCAAGGAGAGAAGGAGAGGAGAGGTAGGAGTCGAAGAACTGTGGGATTCCTTCTCAAGCAGGCCTGGGTAGCTGCCTTCCCGGCCCAGCCCTCCCCCGGGCCTCCGGAAGCCCTTTTGCATGCTGGGGAGGACTCGGGCTGGCCCCTCTTTATAGAAGCACATTTCTGCCACCTCCCCCGGGAGGCCCCCAGCAGCCCGCCACCCCTCATTGCCCAGTCCCTGCTGTGTAGGGCGTAGTCCAGGTTAGCTGGGTAGAGTTAGTGTTCCAGGCCCTGGGGCCCGTTCTTAGCTTGCACATAGTTCTCGCAGAGCCCCAGGACCGGGCGGAGAGGAGACACGAGTACATTCCAGGAGATGGCCATCTCCTCGCTGGCCTGGGCCTGGGCCTTGGGAGGCCAGCCCCTCCGTCTCCCCTGCCTCCCCCTCCCCCTGTAGGGTTGTAGCTGGAGCTGCCCCCTATACTCAGATGTTCTGATTTATTATCCTTGGTACCAGTTTCATTTATGAGGCAACCCTGAGGATGTGGGCCTTGGTGGCGGGGCCCGGATGCTATCAGAGGGGGGGCGTTTTCTACTGCGGACATCCGGCTGTGTCCGGTCCCACCTTGTCCCTGGTTCCACTATAGGCTACTGCCCAGGTGACTCCTTCACCTGGAGTCCCTCATCCCCACCCCCACCTCCATACCCCCCGCAGCCCGCTTGAGCCCTGGGCATCCTTCCAAGTCTGGTCAAGTTCAATGGCCTCCAGGGATCTTGTCACACTGCACTGGGAAGGGGTGACGGGGAGGCCTTTCCATCCAGGAGGCCTTCAAGGTGCCCGGGTGATTAGGTGGAACCCCAGGACTCGGGCAGGAGGCAGCCGGGCTCTGGAGGGACTCGCATCTGAGGCCCAGAATCAACCCCTCACTGTTTTGGTTTGTTTTTTTAAACCAGTGTGATTTCTCTGCTGTTCGTTTATTACTCGCCATTTGGAATATTTTGAGCCAGGAGAGCACCTCCTCTCTCTGCAGCCATCACCGCTCTGGTTGTACAGGGGTCGTTGTCAAGGACGGGGCAAAGCCTGGCTGTCCCAGCCGAGGGGAGAAGGGGCTCGGTGCACCCCAGCCTGAGCCCACCCTCTGGTGTCTGCACAGCCTTTATAAAGAGAGAGAGAGAGAGAGCTCCAAAGCAATAACAACATCCTGGGGGTGGTCCCCGAGGGCCCCCCCACTGACTTTCCTGTGTGTTCTGTGAAATCTCAGCTCACCTCCTGGAGGGGTGGCGTGAGTGAGGGCTGGAGCCCTTTTGCTTTGTATCATCCTTGTTAGCGCGTGCCCCCTGCCGAGGGGCTCTGCCCGTTTGGCGTGGGAACCACCATCCGTCCTCACCCAGGGATAGGGGTTTGGGGAGGGGGTGAGGGTTCTCATTATTAGCTTCGGGAACCTTCAGACCCAGCCCGTCCCCACCGCTGTCGGATCCTTTGTAGCTTCGACTCCAGCATTTGGAGAGGATCGGAGAGGGTGGCGTTGGGGGAGTCGGGTGGGGAGGGGCTAGGGATGATTTTATTTTTCAGTCTCTGGTCCGAAGGTCACATGCAGAGGTAACCTGGAGGGAGTTGTCTCCACTTTCCTTCTCCAGAATCCACTTTTCATACTGAAGGGAAAGAGGCTTTGGGACCATTGGTAAAGCCATTTCCATTTTACTGACGAGGAGACTGCGGCCAGTGCAGGAATCACTGCACCGGGGGTCACCTGTACATTCACTGGCACCTCCAGCCTGGGCCGCCGCCTCCTCCTGCTCCTCGGAGGCTGAGCTGGAGCGGGGGCAGGATGAGGTGGGGCCACCATTTCCCCCCACCCCTCCTACCCTCTCTCACGGGAGCCTCCCTGTGGCCTTGAAAAGGCGGGCAGGGCAAATTGTAGCCCGTCTGAGAGGTGAGGAAACTGAGGCCCAGAAACAGGAAGTGACCTGCCCAAGACCCCTCGGCACGTGTGCCGGGGGGGGACAGAACAGGGCTCCATTGTGCCCCCTCCCTCCAGGGGACAGGAGACCATTGGTCCAGGGCGTGCCTGCTGGGATTACTATCTGTGGCCTTTAAGCCCCGGGCCTCCCAGCCCTGTGTGGTCCCATCTCCACGGGCCAGCGATTTTTCTGGGCCCGGGTTTGGGGAAGAGGGTTTGCCATAGACACCTAGCTCCCCTGTGGGGGCCGGCCCAGCTGACTGAGGGCTTGGTCCAGGCCTCAGTGAGTGGGTGGGGGCCCCCACCGAGGGGCCGCAACCCTCCAGGACCAACTGGAGGGAGGTTGGAAGCACCAGTCCCTGCCTGGCGCTGCGTAGGTGTGAGGCTGCTCTGGCATGCCACACCTGAAGGAAATCCTTGCAAAACCTTCGGCTGCAGTGATACCTGGTCCTCCTGTAGTACTTCTCAAACTTTTTTGTTTTCAAAGTGCTTTTACCTCCAGGGCACTCTCACAGGAGCCCCTGGGCAGTAGGTGGGGGGCCTCTTCTCAGCCCCATTTCAGAGGGGGCAGCTGAGGCCCTGGGAGGGGAAGGCGCCTGCCGGTCCTGGTCCCGCTGTGAGCGAGCGGCCAGGCTCAGGCCGGAACTCAGTTCCGAGCTCTTCCCCCTCCACAGGTCGGTAAGGAGGTTCAGGGGTGCGTGGTTGTGCACTTTACAAGCTGCTTCGCCACCATCCAGTTCCTTAAACCAGGAACTCCCGGGCGCACTCGGTGTTCGGAACGGCGCTGAGCCCCCGCCCCTCGGAGCACAGCTGTTGCGTCAGGCAAGGCCACCTGCGTTTATTTATTGAGCAGCAGCGCCGTGCCAGGCCCGGGGGACCGAGCCACCCCAGTCCCCCTGCAAGGACTCCCACAGCCTTCCGGGAGGGCCCCATGTCTGTGCGGCAGGCAGCGCCTCGGTGACAGTAAGCTTTCATGTCCACGAGTTCATCTGACTCACCCTGCGGGGAGGCTGGTTGTGCCCATTTACTCATAGCTTCTGTGAGAGCAAAGTGGAGACGCGAAGCCAGGGCCTTGGACATCCCGTCTGTGGTGTCCTCTCCTAGACCGCCTCCTGAGAAGGCGGCGGGAAGGCAGGGCCCCGGGTCCTTGGGCTGAGGCCTCTCCATCCACCCACCTTTCCTTCACCCCCAGGAGCAGGAGCCCCTCGGGCCTTCGGGGAGGGAGGGTGTCCCCGGCCCCTGGGTCGGAGTGGGTCACGTTGCATTGTGTTCACAACCATGTAGCTCATGTTGAAAATTAAAGTTTTTGGCTTTTCTAACTCGTCTTGCTCTGCTTTGTGTTGAGACGGTCGTGTCTGGAAAGCCAAGGGTCGCTGGTGTTTTAAAGAGCTGAGCGTTGGGGGGATGCCGGCGTGCTGCCAGAATGCCGTGCCCCCCACCCCCACCCCGCACCGGGGCCTGTCCTGGGAGCCCTTACAGAGGTGCTCGGGAGGGAGCAGGATTCGGGATGAACCCAGTCGCCTTACAGATGAGATTTCACTGAGGACCAGGTAGGGGATGAGATGCCCCAAAGTCACATTCGGGTTACTGGCAGGACCCCGTTCTCACACCCCCAGACAAGAGCTGGTCTCACTCAGCTGCGCCCAGGTGGCCCCAGGGACATGCTGGGCGTCAGCAAGGCCCCGTCGTCCTGAAGTGGGGCTGGCCGAAGACAGAACATCCGCTTGGGTGGGCAAAGAGCGCGCTTCATTCCCCCGGGGGCCAAGTCCTATCTACTGTGCATGCCGAGCAAGAGAACTCGATCGTTTAAACAGTGCAGTGGTCCGACCGCCGGTCCTCGCTGGGTGGTGGATGGTTCCCACTGGTCCATCTCCTGTCTGTGCTGCTGGTGGTGTGAGCAGCCGGCCTCCAGGGTAGGATTCCAGCGTTGGAAATGGAGCGTTTCCCCTGCAGCACGGAAAGCCGGCCCCTTCGTGCGGGAGAATAGCCGCCCGTTCCCACCCCGGAGGGCCAGATGGTGCCATGGGCCATGGAGAGCCTCTCTTAGGGGACTGACTTGGTCATGTCTTCCTAAAACAGTTTGGACCACAGGGATCTGCACCTATGAGGTGACTTTAGAGTCATGCTTGTGTGACGGCGCGACTTTCTTTTTGGAGAGGAGGGAGTGGCTAGCCACAGAAGGGAATGAGAGCCTGCCAGTGGCAGCAGATGGCTCTGCAGCCATCTCACCCCTCTCCAGGCCCCGGGCAGAGAGGTGCGCTGTGGAGAGTCCGTTCAGACGGACTTCCGCCGCACCTGGAGCTTGCCTGCCCTGCCGCGGCCATCCGTAGCCCCAGGGCTTGCCGGGGGCGAGAAGCCCAGATTGTCTCGGGCCCACATCTCAAGCTGGTGGACGCGGGAGGAGACGGAGGAGCCCTCGGGGCGCGCTGGGCGGCGGCGCAGGGCGGAACCGTGGCTCTCCAGCGCCCCTAGGTGGAGCGGGCTGGTGCGGTGGGCAGCGCGCTCGGGCGCGTCGGTGCTGGCCGCCAGAAAGCGCAGGACCACGAGGTTGAGGAAGGCGCCGATGACCGTGAGCCCCAACAGGATGTAGAGGAAGCTGAAGGCCACGTAGGGTGGCTTCCTCTGCAGCGCCTCGTCGCTCTGCAGCGCCACGAAGTCGCCGAAGCCGATGGTGGTGAGGGTGATGAAGCAGTAGTAGTAGGCGTGGAAGAAGGTCCATCCCTCGAAGTGCGCGAAGGCGGCGGCCCCGAGGGCCAGGGTGGCCGCGCACACCAGCAGCCCTGCCACCACCATGTTCTCCGTGGACACGCGCGGCCGCCGCAGGCCCAGGCAGCGCTTGGCCGCCAGCAGGAGGCGCCGCACCAGCGCGTTCAGCCTCTCACCCAGGCTCTGGAAAGTAACGAGCGTCAAGGGGATGCCCAGCAGCGCATAGAACATGCAGAAGACCTTGCCTGAGTCGGTGCCTGGCGCGGCGTGGCCATAGCCTGGAGGGAGAGCGGAGGGGAGGGTCGGTGAGTACCCAGTGCCGTCTAACAAGACTGTCGACCTTGACACCTGCCTGCCTGGTCTCCCATCCCCCAGTGAGGGCTGAGCATCTTGAAAATGCTGGTTCTATTTACCTAGGTCACTCTCTGGTTTCAAAAACCTTGCACAGTTATCCATAATCACCCCAAATCGTAAACAACCCAAATGTCCCTCAGTTGGAAAACGGATAAACAATCTAAGGTAGTAGTACATCCACACAATGGAATTCTTCGGAGCAACAGAAAGGAATGAACTGAGGTTATCTGCAGCAACAAAAGACGACTCTCAAATGTATTGTGCTGAAGCCAGGCTCAAAAGGTACGAACTGCTCGGTTCCATTTCAATGGCATGCTGGCAAAAATAACTATGGGGACAGAGAACAGATCTGTGGCTGTCAGTCACGGAGACTGAGGGCGGGGTTAACCACAAAGGGGCAGGACCAAACTTTGGAGAGGGACGGAAATGTCCTATGTATATATAGGTCGTGGCTGCTGTAACAGGGCAAGTCTTCATTTGTCAAAACCCACGGAGTGTGCACTGAAAAATGGTGAGTTTTACTGTGTGTGAATTGTATTTTGATTTTTTTTTAAAGTGGTAAAATCTTCCACGGCTCCCTGCACCCACAGAGTGAAGAACTGGTTCTCACACGGTGTCTAAAGAACTAGAGCTCCGCCCTGGCTGGCGTAGCTCAGTGGATTGAGCGTGGGCTGCGAACCAAAGTGTCCCAGCTTTGATTCCCAGTCAGGGCACATGCCTAGCTTGCAGGCCACAGCCCCCAGCAACCGCACTTTGGTGTTTCTCTCTCTCTCTCTATCTCCCTCCCTTCCCTCTCTAAAAATAAATAAATAAAATCTTAGGGAAAAAAAAAAGAACTAGAGCTCCTTCTGGATCTGACTGCCCTTCACCTGTCCAGACCCCCCATGTTGTCTCCCCAACCAGCATGTCACACCTCCATGTGCCTTTTCTCGTGCCACCCACCCCCACCCCCTGCCAGGCAGCCCTGTCCACCCTGTCCTCCCTGCCCCCATCTGCTCTCCCTCCCCAGACCCTGCTGCAGGCCAGCTCTCACTGCACACCCCTGCAGTCTGGTGCAGCGATTCCTCATGCAGTCCCCTTGACTGTTGCGGGGGACCCAAACGTAAGTGCATAACTGCGCTTCTTCCACGAGAGAGGAGAGAAAGCTTTCGTGGTATTCTCAGGGGGTCCCATGACCCAGGAAAAGTCAGGCAGGCCTTCCCCAACAGAACATGCCTCCTCTAGCAAACTGACCTCGTCTGCCAACATGTAAAACACCCAAGCCCTCTGACCCTATGGAGTCCCACGGTTAGGAAGTCAGTCCTCCGACACACACACGTGCGGAGTGACGTGTGCATGTGGGTTATCACTGAAGTGTTGTTGCTCACGGCGACACTCTCAGATGGCCTGAGTGTCCATCCATCGGGGCCTGGCTATGTAAATCGTGGTGGCAACCAAATGATGGACTATCACATGGCGGGCTCCAACCAGGGGTTATCTTGCTCCTGAGAAGACAGTTGGCAATGTCTGGAGACATTTTTGATGGTCCCAACCGGAAGGTGGTGGCTGTGTGCCACTGGCCTCTCGTGGGTAGAGGCGAGGATATGGCTAAGCTTTATGCCATACAGACAACAAAGAACTTTCCAGTCCAAATGTCAACTGTGCCAAGGTTGAGGAGCTGCTGTACAGCCGTGAAAAAGATGACACAGTTCTTCGGCAACTAACAGGAAAACATCACCAAAAATCGGGGTTGGGGCAAAAGGAGGTTTCCAGGTGTGGGTACATGAAACACAGAGTGTGTTCCTGTACTATTATGTGTTAATTATTGTATTATTTCCCATACGAACAACTGTAAACCTACTTTCCCCTCCACCCTGCATGTAGGTTTAAAAATTAAGAGAAAAAACAGTGTGTGTAATGGAATACCCGCACAATGTGTGTGTTTTAAAGGGATACAGAGGCAGAGAGTGCATCTAGGAGCACACACCCGAAACTGGTAACTATCTGACCCAGGGAAAGGCATTGACGGGCTGAGGGACAGAGAAAGAGGGAGCCTTCTCTTTCATTCTGTGCCCTTTCCGACCACAGGAAGCGTGGACTGTGTGCGTACATAGTTCATTCAAAATGCCAGTACAACCGATGTATTCGAAGGCCAGTGGCTCCACTCCCGCTTCCCACCGCACGGCCCTGTCTGCTCTCTCGGCAGCGAGGGCTCCGCCCACCACCCCCGGGCTGGGAGCTCCCTGAGGCTGGAAACCAGGCCGGTCGCTTCTCTGTCTCTCTGGTCACCACAGCTTCTACAGATCCTGGCACAGACTGAAGGGTCAGTGGAAATGTGATAACCAATAATCATAATAAACCGAATTGGGGGGGGTGCTGAGACAGAGGAGGCTCCTTAGGAAGAAGAGGCCAGGCGGTGCTGTTTCCAGCTGTTTGGGGCTCTGTCTGGTTTTAGGCAGAGAGGGAAATGAGTAGTGATACCTAAACATGAGGGGGTACTTTACGTGGATTCTCTTGTTTAACCCTTTCAATGGCTGTAAGAGATGGCATTACCTCCATTTGACAGATAGGGAAATTTGGATTAGAGGGATGAAGCTGCCCAGAGGTCACCAGGCCGGAGCTGTCAACCACTATCCTCCACTGCTTCTCAGCGTCTCTCCTCTGTCCCTGCAGCGCTCAAGCTCCCGGTTCTGTGGGCTGTCTGCAAGGCTGACTCAGGTAGCCTGCACCACACAGCACGTGCTGGCGCCCCCAGGTGGCCAAACATGCAAAAACGGTTTCCCCGTCTTAGTCCTTCCTGCAGACTCCCAGGTGCATGTGTGTGTAGTGGTCCAGGGGAGGGGGGTGGGGCAGGGCAGAGAACACCCAAGGGAGGAGGCCAAACCCAGCTGGGGGAGGGGGTCTCCAAGGAATGCTGGAGAAAGCAGAAGAGATGGATGGGGTCCCACACCAGTGGGCACAGTGACAGGGAGGATCTTAGGCTGAGCTGAGCTAGAGAAGCAGGGGTCCCGTGTTGACAGGAGGGGGCTTAAGGGCTGAACGGAGGCTGGGCCCACGGTTGGCAAATAATGAATTGTCATCATTACTAATTAATAGTGCCTATTTAGCCTCGGGCACTGTGCCAAGCAGTTTACATGCTTGACCTCATTTAAACTTGGCAATCGCCAGTGAGGTGGAAAAAATGGCATTTTGAAGTTGAAGGAACCAGGGCTCGGAGAGGTACAATCAATTACCGGAGGGTCAGGAGGCAACAGAGATGCGAACAGAACTCTGGTCCGCGTAATTGCAGAACTCAGGCTTTTAACTCGGCTGCTAAGCCCACAAGCTCACACCCACTTGCAAGAACATTACGGAGACATTTTCTCCAAGGCACGGGCTTCCAGGGCAGTGGTCCGAGCCCAAAAGGGCGCCTGGACATCCCCAGCGGGGGCCCCAGGAGTGGCGGGCACCCAGCTGGGAGCCCTGCAGAGCCCGCTTCTCTCTTTCCCTGCTTCCCCGGGCTTGGGCTCCGCAGGTACCAGCCAGACGGTGGCCATGGCAACGGCTGACAGTCCAGATGCTGCAGAGAAAGTGCTCTGGATCCCCGAGGGGTCCAAAGCTCGTGGAAATCAGTCATTCCTTTAACAACTGTTTATTGAGTGTCTACTATGCGTCAGGCGCTGGCCGTACTGCAACGATGAAGACAGACTAAGTCCCTGTTCTTATGGAGTAACAGAATAATAATTACAATACAAAAATCAATTACTTTTTTTAGTGTTTTCTGTATGTCAGGTCCTGTGCTAAAACTTTCTGCATGAGGGCCAATTAGCACCCCTACTTTAGAGGAAAAAAAGTGAGGCTCAGAGAGGTTATGCAACTTGCCTCAGGTCACACAGCTAGTGTGATGTGGCCAAGGATGCAGCACAAGCCACTTGGGCTTCCGGGTTTCACCTGATCTGTTCCCAGCCCCTGGAGTATTTTCTGGTCACTCCTCAGTGTGAGCCTTTTGGCAAATCTAACCTGCTGACGTCCCCCAGCCCAGCCTTGCTCCAATGACAGCCCATTCGGCGCAGGGAGGCAAGTGAGGCTTGGTGAGCAGAAATGACTCCTCCAAAGTCACCCAGCTGGGCAGGGAATTCAAACCCGGGGGCACCGCGGGCGGCTCGGGATGGAGCGAGCGCCGAGGGGGTCCCCGGGGCGCTCACCGATGGTAGTGATGACAGTGATGGCGAAGTAGAAAGAGCCGGCGAACTTCCACTGACGGCCCGCGCGGTGCGGCTCGGCCTGCAGCGCCAGGCGCTCCAGCTCGCGGTAGTCCTCGGCGGAGAAGCCGTACTTCCTCCGAAGCTCTCTCCGCTTCTGGGCCAGCAGTCTCTGGCGGCCGCTCTCCGCCTCGGACTCCAGAGCATCGAAGACGGCGGCGCCCACCAGCAGGTAGGACAGGATGCACAGGACGAGTGCCGCGGTGCGCACGCTCTGCTGCTTCATGACGGCGCCCTGAACCGCGCTGTCCCGGTCCGCGCCTTCCCGCTCCGCGCCGTGCCAGCCACGTCCCCGGCCCGGGCCATGCCCCCCGACGGCTGCCCGGTGTCCGCTCCGCCCCAGCCAGCGCCCACGGACCCACGCGGCGGGAGCCCAGGCTGCGCGCGGCTGGGGTGGGGCACCCAGAGGCGGGGCCTGGGGGAAGCGAGGAGGGCAGGGAGGGCTCCCCCAGCTGCCGCCGCCCAGCCAGCCACACATCTGCCTTTGTTTACCCGCTGGCGCCCCCGGCTAATGTGTCTGCAAACAGTGACCTCTGGAGCAAAGCACCCGGAGCCCGAGTCTGCAAAAGACCTGCCTCCGCTGCTTTCTCCTGTAACCACTCATTAATTCGTTCAGTCAGTCATCCAACAAATGTTTTCCAAGCACCTGTCTACTCGGTGCAAACAAGATTCCTGCTGCAAATAGAGCTGATATCCTAGAAAGGAGGGTTGGCTGGAAACTGAACCAAAAGATAACGGAAGACTTGTGAGAAAGAAGGGAATCAGTTTTGGGGGGAGGTGGGCCCCAGCCGCTAAGGCAATGGGGGAAGGCCTCCCTGGGGAGTGGCTGGGGGGAGGGAGCATCCAGGCAGCAAGTGCGAGGCCTCTGGGAAGTGAGGCTGGAGCTAGGAGAACTGGGGCTCCCCGGGGGCTGAGGGAGAGGAGTGGGGAGGGGAGAGGAGTGGGGGGCAGAAGGAAGACAGAGAGGCAGCTTCACAGAGGGTCTTTCCTACAGACCCTTATCTGGGTTTACTCTTCAATACAATCGGAAAGGCTGTAAGCAGGAAAACAAATACACCAATGATCTGATGGACATTTTTCAGAAGAGCATTTTTGGCTGTGCTGTGCCGTGGGAAACGGATGATGGCTAGGAGTGGAGGCCAGGTAGGAGACTCTCCTAGTCCACATGTGAGCCGAGGGTGGCCTGGTCAGGGGTGGGGAGTGGGGTCAGCACTGGAGATGGAGAGGAGCCGGTGGTGGGCCTGAGATGTGTGGGGAGGGGGAGCTGGGCACCATCAGCCTGACATGTGTCCCAGCCCCCTTGCACTTGAAAGCGATAGCCAGTGGAATGTGGGCAGAAGTGACCCGTGCCACTTGCAGGCCTGGCCTGTAAAACCCTCCCAGTGTGGGTGGGTCTTCGTGGAGATTCCAAGCAGAGCAGCAGAGCATGGGGCTCGGGTCTGTCCTGAGCACCTGCATCCTCTGGTCTTGGCTGCAGCCTTGGCACCTGTCCCCTGCCTTCCGTCACCTCGCTGGTCTCTCTCCCCGAGGCCCCTCTGCACTAAACTTTCAGCTCCTCACACAAACTCTTGTTCTGTTTGGGATACTCCTCCCCCCATCCATTCAACAGCCAGCATTGAAAGGACGCCTGCCAGGGGCCAGACGTCCCCTGGTGCGGCAGGTGCAGCTGGCTCCTGCCCTCTCCATCCTCCTGCTCTCAGTTTACTTGGACACCCCCCTCCCCGGGCGGCCCTCCTCTGCTGCCAGTGGCCTGGCCTCCCGCCACCTCGCATCTCTCCCACTGTACTGTGATCCTTGCATTCCGTACCTGTGTCCCCTCTGAAGACAGGGATCCTATTCTGGTCACCTCTGTGTCCCCCAAACCCAAAACCAAAGCCCAGAGGACACACCCGTGACTGTGGACAAAGAAACAGCCACAGCATGCAGAGGTGAGGCAGAGGGATGCTGCACCCTGACCGCCTAGGTGTATGGCCACTTCTGTTGTTTACCAGCTGTTTAAAATTGGATGCCTCAGTTTTCCCTCCAGTAAAATGGGGTTAAAAAGTTCCTATCTCATTAAGGGGCTGTGGTCAGCAGAATAACGGCTCCCCCAAACAGACTCGTGTCCTGCCTGCCTTGGGACCTGCGGATGCGTTCGCTTGCATTGCAGAGGGGAGGGAAGGTTGCTGAACAGCTGACCTTGAGCTGGGAGGCAACCCTGGATTATCTGTGTGGACCCCGTGTAAGCACAGGCGCCCTTCTAACCGGGAGAGGGGTGCAGAAGAGGGGGCACCAGAGAGATGCCAGATGAGAAGGACGCGCCTGACACTGCTGCCTGTGGGGACTGAAGACTGAGGGAGGGGCCCCGAGCCGGGGCGAGCAGGCGACTTCTAGGACCTGGGAGAGGCAAGGAAACGGACCCCTCCCTAGAGCCTCCGGACAGACCAGTGTGGCCTGTGTGGTCCTCCACCCCCACCGAGCTGGAAGATGACACGTTGGCGTTGGTTAAGCTGCTGAGTTTGTGATAATTTGTCCCAACAGCCAAGGAACCCGCTGCAGTGGCTGCGAGCACTGAATGAGACAGCAGACGTGAGGCCCCGAGAACTGTGTCTAGGAGTGTCAGCCGTCATGACAAATACCACAACTGAGCAAAGGCCTGGGCCCGCAGGGACGTGGCACCCAGAATCCACCCTGACTCTGTTCTCGGGCAGAATGGGGGCCCGGTGCCTGTGGGGGGGACCTTGGAACCCCTTTGTCCCCCAAACCTGGACTGCAGCCCAGTGACCTAGAAGCTGGGTGCTGGTGCTGCCACCTCAGCCTTATTTTTAGCAATGGCATCAGCAAGTTTGACTTTCTGATTTCTGCCCAGATTTCAGAGGAGCAGAGACCTGCACTACAGTCTCAGATGGGGGTGGGCAGCATCCCAGGGACCCGCAGCCCCCAAAGGGCCTGAGAGGAGCTTGTCGGGCAGGGTGCGGGTGGAGAAGGGGGCGGAGAGGGGAAGGCTGGGCCCACGCCGGGGACCGTTACTAAGGGCCTGGTCATGAACATCGCTGGAGCCAATGAGGCCTGGGTTCAAATTCCAGCTTCCCTACTTCCTAGGTAGATGTCTGCGGACAGAGCACTTCCGATTTTCTGTGCCTTGGTTTTCCCATCTGAGAAATAGGGTGATGATGAAGCCTACCTCACAGGACCATGTCAAAAATGATGTAAAATATTGTGTGTCCCTTTCCAGGGGACCCTCCCCCCACCCCCCTGGTTGCACCTGTCTGCCTGTAGATGTCAAGAATTCTCTCCCAGAAGCAGGGGCACAGCTACAACTGGTGAGCGCCTGTTCATTCACAGCACAGGTGCAGAGTTACTGATGGAGCCCTCGCATCCCCGTGCAGGAAGCAGAGGCCCAGAGGAGAAGCGGCCCCTCGGGCCAAGTCTGAACAGATAGGCAGTGGCCGAGCCAGGACTTGAACTCGGGGCTATGTGGCCACCATAGTCATGATCCTTCCAGTAAACGGCCCCATTGGGCAAGATGTTGCTGGTTTTATCACCTTCCCATCACCTCTCCGGACCTCACCTGCCTCATCTCTAAGATGGGACTAAGGAGTGCTGGCTGGCTGGCCCCCCAGCCCGCACTCCTGACCGTTGTGCGGACCCTGTGACGCACAGCTGAGAGGTGCTTTGTCAAATGTGCCCTCTGGGGATGGGTATTATTGGGGCTGTGGGGGAGCAGCCTGCCCCTGACAAGCAGGTGACTCTGCTCTGTGCTTGGCGTTTTCGGTTCAGCGGCTCTATTTTAAGCCAGAGGAGGCTGGCGTTTGTGTGTGTGTGTTTCGCAGCTTGGAAACCATCAGCTGTGCAGTCACCAAAAACAGCAACACCCCAAGGCACCCCTGCAGCTCCCCTCCCTCGGCCTCCTCCCCCTCTTCCTCCTTTGGGACACAGAGAGGGCCTAGTGATTTTCCTCTGTCCCTTCTTTTGCTGAGGCCTTAGATCTTCTTCCCCTGCTCCGAGGTTGGCGGCCTTGAGGACAAGGAGACAGGTGACCCCAGCCCCCGTGGGGCCCTGGATGCCTTTAAAGCACTTTACGTCCCTCATGAGTCTAGATCCTTTGGAAAGTGTGTGAGCCGGGCAGACCTTGCCACCGCACACCAGGGAGACGGAACGGGCTCGGAGAGCAAGGACTGTCCTCTGAGGGGCACACGGTGGGCAGGGGCTAAGAAAGGACACGAGCGTCTGGGAGAGCCAGACCTCAGGTCCATCTTGGTGAGGGACTCCACCTTCCTGAGTCTCGGTTTCCTCATCTGTGACACGGGGGTGGAACGCTCTGCCCAGCAGTGTTCCCGCGAGGACGGAGTGACAGCGTGAAGACGCACCACGCACTCAGCACAGAGCGGGTTCCGGGCCGTGTCAGTCAGCCACCTCCGCCCAGCTAGTTTCTCCCTCTCCTCTTCCACACCGCTGACTCCCCAGGCTCGCTGGCATCTTAAGGCATTGATTTCTATAGTTTGAATATAGTTCAGTAATTTTCCTGGAGGACAGAGGGCTGGACGATTTTCCCCGGTCAGGTCTCTCTCCTAAAATACCGGATGATTTTGACCTCAACGAACAATAGGAACCAGCCCTTTTGGGATGGTAGCCATGGCCTTCTGGCAGCCTGAGGATCATTTAGGGATGCGGCTTGCGAGAAATTAAAAGCCGCTTCATGCTAATTTAAAGAATGTTATTGGTGGGATTTTGGGGTCTCCCAGTGTCTTCCAGGTGCTGAAAGATAAGCCATATGGTTTGGGGCACTCAGATGAGATGGAGCCTTGAGCGTCACCAGGAAGACACCAGAGCCACGCCCAATATGAGGGGCACCATTGTCCCCAGAAAGATGGGATATTATTCAGGGGACAAATGACAATTGTCTGAGGGACCAGCCAGAGCTGCTGGGAACATTCCTGCCATGTGTTTGTGGGGCTCTTGGGAGTGTGTTCTTCAGCCTCCTGAGGACGGACATCTTGGGGTTCATGGGTATGTTGAAACCTTTACTCTGGTTAGTAGTTTTAAAAAAGTTTTATTCATGTAGCCCAGTGGATTGAGCACAGGCTGAGAACCAAAGCATCACAGGTCCAATTCCCAGTCAGGGCACATGCCTGGGTTGCAGGCCATGACCCCCAGCAACCGCACATTGATGTTTCCCTCTCTCTCTCTCTCTTTCTCCCTCCCTTCCCTCTCTAAAAATAAAAATAAATAAAATCTTTTTAAAAATTTTATTCATTGATTCCAGAGAGAGAGAAAAAAAATAGGGGAGACGCTCTGACCAACTGAGCTACCCAGCCAGAGCTACTTTGGTTAATACTTTAAAAAATATATTTTATTTTTTTATTTTTAGAGAGAGGGAAATGGGGGGAGAGGGAGAGAAACATCGTTCGGCTGCCTCCCACATGCCCCCCACTGTGCCCTTCGTGGCATCGGGCACTTTGAGCCCCACTGAGCAGGGGAGAGGAAGCCCAGCTCATGGGCCGTGGGGCCTGCTTGGGGTCAGGCTGTGGGGGGCCAGAGCCACCCTGTCCTTCTGCCAAGTTCTTGCTCCTAAAGGCCACGCTTCCCTGACCCGAGGAGCCTAGCGAGGCCCTGGCACAGGGTGCCACGTGGCACTGCGAGGTCAGCCAACAATGATGGAAGCCTGCCCCTCTCTCCAGACCACACGATGGATTGGATCAAGAGACGTCTGAAGGCCTGGATTCGGGGGGCAGGGTTTGCATTTCTGAAGACACCGTGGCTGCAAAGGGTCAAAGCAAAGGCATAAAAGTGCCCGAGACACAGACAAAGGCGTGTGCTGCATTAGTGCAGCACCAGATGCGCTGGCTGATACAGCAGCTACTAGCTCTAGGGGGGTGCTTATGTTTATTCATTCGAATTGAATTAAGTTTTAAAATTCAGTTATCCAGTCACACGAGACATACCTAGTGGCTTCTACATTGGACAGGCAGCTATAGAAAAGCTCCAGGCCTGGCTGGCATGGCTCGGTTGTTTGGGTGTCGTCCTGCAAACTGAAAGGTCTCCTGGTTTGATTCCTGGTTGGGGCACAGGCCTGGAGCGCGGGCTCTGTGCTCTGCCCCTGTCGGGTGCTTGCAGAAGACCAAAGGCCACCAACTGATCTTTCTCTCTCACATCAAGTTTTCTGTCCCTGTCTTCCCCTTTCTCTAAAGTAAAATAAGATAAAATAAAGTAAAATTAAAATTAAAGGAAAAAAGGCTAAGACCCAGCATTACATCAGCCCTCCAAAATATCTTAAAAAAAAAAAAACACAAAAAAAGAACAGCTCCGTCATCAGAGAAAGTTCAACTGGACATCACTGGCATCAAGAGTGGACTTTGCAACCAGACAGGTGGTGGGTTTTGAGCCGTGGCTCCACCCCTGGCCTGCTGCTGCCCTGGGCCCCGGTTATTTACAATAGAATGAGGCTGATAATCCCATAGAAGCCCACGTGTCCAGCTTAACTGGACCAGGGATTAGTCAGTTAATCAAAGACCCAGGGAGTCATTTTAAGTGCCGTACAGCTTGAACGTTTGCCAGTCTGTTCTTTGAGTGTGAGGCTCATGGGCTTCTCACATTGCGCTCCTGCTGGAAACGACACCCAGAACCTACCTCCTGGTTCCCGGGTTTGGTTGACTGTAAGCGGAATAAGACTTGGAAGGCACCCGTGTAGCAATCTGAGTGCAGATCCCTCTAGATTCCCAGGGTGACTTTTCCCCCAGATCCTTTGTCGTCGTTTGTTCCACGCCTCATCTGACAGTATTTTTTAGCAACTCGTCTTTGTGGAGTTTCCACAAAAACAAACCTCTTCCTTTTTGCACTCATATTTCATCCGTTTGTGGAACATCCGAGGAAAGCACCTCAGTGCAGCATAGTAACAAGTGCGGCTGCACAATCTGGTTGGGAACCAACCCAGCAGAGCCTTGGCAGATGCGCCGCTTGTCTCAGCGCGGGCTGCTGTAACAATGCCGCAGGCCGGCTGGCTGGAACAGCGCACGTTGGGTTCTCACGGTTCTGGAGGCTGGAGGTCTGAGCGCCCGGCGCCGCCGGCACGGGGAGGCTCTGGGTGTGAGCCCACTTCTTGGTGCACAGCCAGCGGCCTCTCATTGGCAACTCACGTGGCGGGGGACGGCGAGGGGAAGCAAGCCCCCTCACATCTCTTCCCAGGAAGGCACGAATCCCATCCATCCACAAGGCTCCGCCCTCCTGCCTTTACCACCTCCCTGAAGCCATCGCCTTGGGGGTTAGGGTTGGACACTATACACTTTGAGGGGTACACGCTTCCAGCTTTCAGTCCAGGACACCAGCCCCTGGGAGGGTGCGGAAGGAAGCGAGGATGCCAGGGAGGGGCCTGCCGGGGGTGACCGTTCATTACGTCTGGGGCAGGAGGGAGTGGTGGGGTCGGGAGAACACTGGTTAGCCTGGTGGATGGATTAAACAGACGTTGGTAAAGGGACTTTGGTAAAAGACTTTGGTAAAGGGACCTTCTTGGTCACGTTCTGTCGAAGATCATAGCGTGGAGTAGTCTTGTGGAAGACGCCTGTCCAGTCAGAGACTACATTTCCCAGCTTCCTTTGCATCCTAGTGGGACTGCTCTCCACCAATGAAAAGTGAAGGGGAGTGGTGAGCGTCTCTTCCAGGTGGGGCCTTTGGGAAGCAGGTTTATCCCTTGTTGCAATCTGGATGTAGCACGCCCTGAGGTCCGGGAGGATGGTGGAGCTGTTATGCGAAAGTCTCCTGGCTCACCCCATGAAGGAATGCCACCCCCCAACCAGGAACACCTGCCTTGGGATATTGTGTGGATAAGAAATAAATGTGTATGATGTTAAGCCACTGAATCTGAGGCTTGTTATAGCAGCTACCCTTACCCTAATTCATAAACTTGCCTACTAGGGCTGTTGCGAGGATTACATTAAGACGGCACGCATGTAACAGACTCGTGAATGGGGCTTTTCTCCGTCTCATATCTTCAGTTAAAGCCCCAAAGCAAGGACACAAGGTGCTGAATGCCCCCCGCCCCACCACCCATTGCAGAAAGCCACAGACACTCCTGGAGGGACTTTCTTAGGGACATCATACCTCCTTAGGGAACACGATCCCCCCTCCCATAGCCTCCACAATCAGAAGACTGGAGTTTGGGAATGATTTTCTAGAACAGGGAGAAATGATGCACCTTTTCTGCTCTCTTGGAGGAAGATAAAAGTGGGCTCTGCCTGACAGGTCCCACTTGTGGAGGTTTGGGGTTCCTGCCAGCAGGGTGGGTGGTATCTGATCCTCTGCCTGCCGGTCAGGCGTGCGGAGACACCTCCGTGCCCGCTGGTGTGGGGAGAACGTGCTCAGAGACAGCAGGGCGGGCGTGGGGGCGGGGGGAGGGGCATCCTTCACCCCCACCATTGGGCTGCATGGGAATGGGAGAGCTTGCCCTGAGCCGAGGGGTGCCAGGCTGGTCTCCGGCCCCACAGAGACCGTCCTTCTGCTCTCCAGGAAAGAGGCCCGGACAGAAAGAGGCTGTGAAGTGCACGTGTAGACACGGGTGCCAGAGAGGTCAGGGGGCCCTGGATCTCCCCAAACAGCCAGGACACCAACACAAACCGCTCACATGGCCCCGGAGTGCCAGCCTTTGCCCACCTGCCACACAGAAAGACTCCGTCTTCCCGAGAGAACTTGAGAAAGCGCCTGCTAGGTTTCTGTCCCCTGTCCTTCGCTGCTCCTTCTGGGGCCTCATAAGAAGGAAAAGCTGGAACGTAGGAGGGCCAGGGTATGGGAAGGACCCTCACACTGCTCTCAGTGCCGCAGAAGACTGTACGCAGAGAGCAAGGGCAAGTTTCTGGAACCTGACAGCCGGGGTTTGAATCCTGTGTCTAGGGTTTATGAGCTGTGTGACCTTGGGCAAGTCACCTCACCTCTCTGGGCCTTAGTATCTGTCAGATGCATAGCGTTGTAAGGTTCACCTAGTTAGGCTATTTAACAGTTTGTTAAATCAAATAACAATGCTTTCTTGAGGTGGGGGGTCAGGCTTGATTTACCTGGAGTGTTAAACAGAAAATGATTCATTGTTCAACCTGAAGTAAAAGGCACAGGGCAAGAGGGGAGATTTGGTTGAACATGTTCAAAGGCCGTGGTTGGAGAAACACCAAACCCATCTGTGTGTGTCCTTCACCGAATTCAGATTATTTGGTAAACCGGTTCTACACGTAAGGTGTTTAGCTGAGTTTGGGACACATGAGAACCCGCCGTGCATGTTAGATACTGCGATTCAAACTCACGCCAGGTCAGGAGTCAAACCCTCTCTCAGCGCTATTAGTTCGGAGTGGCAATAGGAATGACTGTGTTTATGGTGGGAAGCAATGATTCTCATACTCTTTGGTCTTCAGAAAACCACCACGTTTCATAGAATGATTGTGAATTCAAATAACATCGCCAACTCTGCTTGCAAAGGAAGCGCAATGGGGAAAAAAAATCCACAAGTGCTATTTATACTCCTCCTCACTTTAGAGAAGAATGAGTTTCTCAACCCCCGCAGGTAGGAGGGTCCCAGGTTCAGAGAGAAGTAGCACAGTCTCAGATGGAACCCATTTCCCGTCTGAGGTGACACCACCGTCCGTGTTTTCAGGGCTGGTTCCCGGCTGCTGTATGAAGACCTCCGCTGTAAGTCACCGTGGAACGCGCGAGGGTTCAGACTACTTTCCCCTTGAGCCCTCGTGACGGCCCCGTAAGTAAGTCTGACCCTCCTCTGCGTTTTCTCTGTGGGGACATCGGCGGGTCAGAGAGGTCAGACAACGCGCTCAGGGTCATGCAGCCGGAACGATGAATCGGCCCCGGCGTCTCCATGTTCCTAGGGGGAAAAAATAATAATACAGCAGCTCCTGGGGTAGCATCGTTTTGTTTAAAGCTGCTCCACGATAACACTGATGAGCGGGTAAATGAATTCCCGGCCGAGGGCACGGTCTGCGTGGAGTTCGCACACTCTCCGCGTGTCCGCGCAGGTCTCCTCTGGGGCCTCTGGTTTCCGCCACATCCCACCGGCGTGCCCAGGGGGTGAGTTAGTGAGTGCGCCTCGTCCCGGTCTGAGGGAGTGTGGGTGAGTGTGAGCGGGCCCACAGTGGAAATTCGTCCTGCCCAGCGTGGGTCCCGCCTTGCACCCTGAGCTGCGGGCGACAGGCTCCAGCCACCGTGACCCAGAACTGG
Source organism: Phyllostomus hastatus (assembly GCF_019186645.2). Taxonomy (NCBI): domain Eukaryota; kingdom Metazoa; phylum Chordata; class Mammalia; order Chiroptera; family Phyllostomidae; genus Phyllostomus; species Phyllostomus hastatus. The sequence continues at coordinate 11,436,110 of NW_025333664.1, forward strand.
AATAAACAGGTTGGAAAATCATGATGTTTCTTGTTTTTACTCATCTTTCTCAAACGTATGCGTAGCTCATGTGCATTCAATGTTTAATGTTAGGAAGGTGTCGAGTCTTTATTTAGAAGTTTGGTGATATTTTTTGTGGCCAGAAATAGGCCAGAGGAACCGAACATGTTTCTATCACTGAAGTTTAGTCTAATTGGTTTTGTCGTCTCACTTAAAGTCGCAGTTTTCCAGAACCTACCCACGACGTTGGGTGAGGACTTGCTGGAGCCTTTTCCTCTGGTCTGAGTGTTGGGGGCCCTCCATCCTGTGTGGTCACCCAGGGACCCAGGCCCCTTCTTGTGCCTTGTCCTGCCCTAAAGCCGAGGTTCTCACCCCAAAGACAACAGACCCCTTGGGGGGTCTGAGGATGGACTCAGGGGGCTCCTGAACTTGAAGGGGAATGTAACCGCATCCTTACCCTGACCTCCGGCTGGCGTTCCGAGCTTCCTTCAGTTACGCATGTGGCAACTTACTTATTGTCGCCAGAAGGAGTCACAGGTGTTTTCGTTTCACGTGGCAGTTGTAGCAGAGAGGCCGACCTACCCTTTATTCCATCGCCACCTTAAAATGACGGTAGTTAGACCGGATCTCGGCGTTTAATATTAATAACGAAGCGCATCTAATGACTGTCTCACTTTTTTGACTAAGTTATCGTAGTTCAATAATTTACTTCCTTAGTCACCCCATGCATTACATCTTATATAATATTACTAGTCTGAGAAGGAGACCGGAGACTTTCCCAGCTGCCCGAGGAGTCCTAGGCTCAAAGGGAAAAGTTAAGGACCGTGTTGTAGAACCCTGGAGTCCCCCCGGCCCCTGGGTCCCTGTGTGGGACCAGTGGATGGATGGAGGCAGAGAGCGCATGTAGAGGACTGTGCGGGGGGTGGGGTGGGGGGGTCCAGATCTGGAGTCCTACCCCTCGGCCAGACCTCAGTCAGCTGGCTGGGAGGTGCGGTCTCTCTCTGGGTGCCCGGGAGGAAAAGGGAGATGGTGTAGAGAACAGTCAGCCAGCCTCTGCCCAACGATCACATCACTTGCAATGACTCAGATTTAAGGAGACGCTGGGCCCCTTGTCTTAGCTAGTTCTAGCAGGAGGGTGTGGGAGGCCGGCACTGGGCACCAGGTGTCCACCTTGCTCCTTTCACCTGCAGACACAACACAGCAAGTCTGGTGTTGCGTGGAGGCCGCGGCAGGGGCTGGGGGGTGGGGGAGGGCATCGAAGCGGCTCTTCTCAGATCCTGCTGCTGTTACAACAGGCTGTCTGCTTTGTGCCCCTAAGAACCCATAGTCTGTTGAGGGGGCTGATACAATTAGGACACAATGTACCTCCTCGAAAATACAACTACAGCTCCTGTGTATGCAGGACTTGAGTGTCCGCCGAGCACCCTCACACGCTGGGGCTCGTCCGGTCCTCCCTGCAGCTCTCAAGCAGGGCAGGGCGAGGGTGGTCGTCTCCACGGTGCAGAGTCGGGAGCTGGGCTCAGGAAGGAGAACTGGATGCTCAAGGCCACAAACTAGAGGCAGAGTCAAGGCCAGAACCCAGGCCTCAGTCACCCTCCAGTAGGTATGTAGTAAATTAAATACCTCCTGTGTACCAGGCCCCGGGCTGGGCTTCGGGGACATAGGAATGAATCCAAAATCTATTCAACTTCTAGGGTGCAAAGTCTAACATAAAAGTCAAGAATGGACAAGTGATGACAATACATGACTATATACAATTATATTTGTTGTGACTCTTTTAATTCAAGCAACAGGAACCCAACTCAAACTGGCTTAAGTAATAAAGAGAAGTTATTGATCCACATAACTAAAGTGTAAGGATGTATGGCTTCAGGCATGGCTGGACCCAGCAGCTCAAACACTACAATGCTTAAGGAAGCATTAAGAACATGACTATTGACATGAAATTTTAAAGTACATTTGTCATTTCTTTTGGAGACCCAGTTAAAGTGTGTGAGAAACCTGGCCAGGCTGGTGAAAGGGCTCAGGGGGACTTTATGTCGCACAGGGGTTGCCCTGAGGCCCTGGGCTGACCGTCTGCAGTAAGCTGAGATCGTATGGCTGCCACAACATTCTAAAACTTTGGGCTTTAATGGGGTTGAGAGTGGGGCACGGGGCAGGAATCCAGAGAGGAAGGAAGGAGGACAGGACGTGAATGGGACGTCTCAGAGACAGACGACGCAGGATGGTAATGGGGACATGGAAGTCTGGTTCTTGAGATGAGAAGGGGGGTGAAATCAAAATTAGCCGCTTGTGTCTGACCCCCTGCTGGCCTCAGGGCTGTAGAGAAGCAGCTGAAGAAGCTCATGCCCGAGAGAGAGCTGGTGAAAAGACCTGGCCCGGCGATGCGATTGGAGCCGTTTTTATGAAGACAGTGGCGAGGGGCCAGAAACCAGTGAGTGGGCTACAGACAACACAGCAGCCAGCTGATGGGGCCACTAACAACCGGGCTCCTTGGCCAACCCCAAGACGTCCAAGAGGCCTGGGCTCTTGCCCTTGGGTTCTCCCTAATATTACAATGAAGACAGTGGCAGAGGGGAAAAGGCGAGTTCTTGAGAGTTAGCTAAGTCACGACCCCATGGCTGAGAATGTGCCATAGACCCTAGGACCATATTTTAGCCATGAAGTGGCAGGTGGACTTTTTGATGATGCATCAGACACGGTGGCCATGTGTGGCCTTACCTTTCCCAGGTACCCCCCAGTGAGGCTGCTGGAGGTGCCCCTGGGAGAGGACACTCCAGGTCTTGCTACCCGAGCAGCCAGGATAGGCAGGGGCTGGTGGGCTGCACCCTTCTCAGCACTAGAGAAAGGGCCAGCCCAGCATGTGTGCACGCTGACGGGAATGATCTGGAGGAACCGGAGACACGGCAGATGTGGGAGCGGGAGGGGCAGAGTGGTAGGAGGAGAGCACCCGGGCGGGGGCCAGAGGACGGGGGCCAGGGCCCTGGGGCTGAAGGACAGTAACCAGGGCTCCTCCAGGTGGTGGGGGGACCGTGCCCCGGGCAGAGGGCACAGCCGGGGGAAAGGCCTGGGCAACAGCGGGTAGCCCTCTGAGCCGTCCAGCGTGGCTGGAGCACAGAAGAGTCTGGAAGGCACAGCAGGCCCGTGAGTCATGGAAGGGGCCTGGACTGAACCCAGGGGCCAAGGCTGAGCCTCCGAGGGGTTCAGGCAGAGTGACATAACCACAATTGTGCTCCACAGTGATCCTTCTGGCTTCGCAGCGTGGCCAGTGGGAGGAGGGAGCTGGACTGTGGGCAGCAAGCGGGACCAGGGAGTCAGCCAGGGGACAGATGGAGGTGGCCTGGCTCCGGGCCCAGTAGGGGCCATTGTAGGCATCTGTTTAAATAATGTTTTAAGAAAGCTGTTGCATTGGTCACAAATAGAAAAGAATCCCATGCCTAGCTCTGTCACTGCCTCACTCTGAGACTGGGGCCAAGGCGCCTCCCTTCTCTGAGGCTCAGTTTCTCCATCTGTGAAACCGGAGGAGGTAGCGGGACCAGCCTCAGAAGGCTCCTCCCTGCTGGTGGCTTCTCCGCGGTTCATGCACCAAAGTGCCACAAGGGGGCAGCAGGGCACCACTGTTTTCTTCCGATTCCAGTACAGAGATTTTAATGAGGGGGAGAGTTTTAAAACACAGATTTATGGGCCCCACCTCCAGAGTTTCTGTGAGTCTGGGTTGGGCCACAAGATATTGGCGTTTCTAACCAGGTCCCAGGCGATGCTGATGCTTCTGGTCTGGGAACCCCACTCTGAGAAATACTGAGGATGAGGATCAGGGGCGGTGGGGGCGGGGCGGGGGAGGGGGTTGCGGTTGGGTGAGCGCTGACGCACACAGACGTGGCCCGGGGAAATCACTGTGAACTGGGCAGACACTCCCACGTGTCAACTACATTTTACTTTTCTAAGCCCCATTCAATCCCGTTTTTTAAAAAGCAAGATATATTATTTCATTCATTCGATCACACCTGAGCCTGGTTCGGTCCTGAGGTTCTAGGTCCTGGGGATCCATCAGTGAACAAACAGGCCAAGTCCTGGTGCCTGTGGAGTTCAGCAACAAATAACGAACGCTGTAAGGTATGCAGTGTGTCCAAAGGCGGTCTGTGCTCCGTGCACCAGGGAGACTGGAAGAGGGTGGCGGGAGTGAGTTCTCAGTGTAATGGGGACTTGTGCACCACACTTGAAAGAGATCAAGGGGACGAGCCCCAGGGGCATCTGGAAGGTGACGTCAGGCAGCGGGAACAGCCTGTGCAAAGGTCCCGCGGTGGGTGCACGTCTAATGAGCTCGAGGAACAACAGCAAGGAGGCCAACGAGGAGTAAGTGGCGCGAGCAGGGGGGAGAGTAACTGAGTGCGAGGGCGCAGGGGTGGCAGGAGCCGAGTGGGGGCTGGCAGGTTGCGCGGAGGCTCCTCTCCGAGGGAAAAGGAGCGGTGTGATGCGGCCTGGTTCTCCCGCGGCCCTCCGGCGCACTCTGCGGGAGCAGCGGTGGAAACCAGGAAGAGGCTGCGGCGCTGCTGTGGCAGAGCCTATGGTGGCCCGGCCAGCGGGGGCAGCGGGGGCGGACTGGGGTGATGGGAGGCTATGCGCACTGACATACACATGCTCCGCTTTCTCCTTCCCTCGGTAAACATCCGATCACCCACTCCGCTCCTCCGCGCAGACAGCTCGAATTCCCGGCCTGAGTTCTTTTCCGTGTCAGACCTGACCCACCCTTGATCTCCAGCCACACTGTCCTGGTGGTGGCTGCTTCCTCTTCAGACTCCACCATCTAAAATGCCCCCTCCTGTCTGCCACCCGTGGGGCTCACCGTTGCCCTTCCTGGTTTCTGCCAGTGGCCCCCAGTCTCCCCGGCCTCCAGCGGAAATACCGGGGGTGCATCTGGTGTCTCATTTCCCCTGCTTGTCTTGTCCACCCTTCACACAAGATCCACAGGTGTGGTCGGGCCCTGCGGACCCTCCCCTCCGCTCCTTCCCACTCTCGCAGGTTCTCCTCCAGGCCCAGGCACCTTAGCCCTGAGCACTGTGGTGGCTTTCGTCATTTTAGCCTGGTGGCCAAGAGCGTAGACTCTGGAGCCAGCTCTCTGGGTTTGAATCCTGGTTTTGCCAACTTTGAACTTGTACACTTGGGCTATTTCCTTCATTTCTCTGTACCTCTGTTTCTCTGTGAAATGGCATATTTATATTCACAGGGTTATAGTGAGGGTCACGTGAGTCATTGCATAGAAGATGCTTGGAACAGAGCCTGGTGTGTGGTTAGAACTCAGTAAATGTTAGCTCCTAGTTTATTATGAATGCAATGTGTGCCTACGGAGCACCTATCACGTGTCCAGACTTCCACTCCACTGGGAGAGAGCCCGGCCCGGGAGAAAGGTCACAGGCCCCAACCAAGCCATTCTGCTTCTGAATGTATGTTCCGCAGGAATGTTTACCGATGTACTAGAATGTTCACAATGCCCCATTCATAATAGCTGCGAACTGGAAACTACCCACATGCCCACGGAGAGTAGAATGAATAAATAGAATGTGGTATGTTCACACAATAGGATATTATATAAGAAAGAACGCGTCATCGTGACTTGCAACAATGTGGATACAACTTACAACACCAGGGACACAATGCACGAATATAATGGGAATGGCTGGGGGGTCGGGTACCTCTGGCTGTGAGCTTCAGTGCATGTGGCCTGATTTTCACCTGGGGACCTTTGCCCCCAACGCCTCCTCCTCTTCTCCACCAATAAGGAGATCCCCAGCCCTTGCCTTCTCGACCCTCTCTGACTTGGAAAGAACCACGGAGGCCGGGTGATAATGGCTTATACTGAAAACGAACGTAGAGGAACTGCTCCCCAGATATTTACGGTACTCCTATGTGGCGGGTACTCACTCTTTGCTGTGACCCTCTAGGGTGGGTACTATTATTTATGCCCATTTTACAGATGAAAAAACTGAAGTGCCAAGAAATCAAGTCAAGCTAATAGTAGCTAAAACTTCTATTTAAGTTACACAATGCTCTCAACAACCCTCTGTGTTGACTGCTGCCATCACCCCCATTTCAGAGAAGGGAAAACTGGGGCGCGGAGAGCTCAAGCACCTGCCTGAGTAGGAACAGCAGGGCCAGAGCCCGGCAGGTTGGCCGGCTCCCTCTTCACGGCTCTGCTCGCAGCTGCTCAGGTGTGAGGTCTCGGGCCTGCAGTGAGCCTGGCCCGGAGGCCAGCACTGCAACCCTGGGGCTACTCATTCATCACCCTGGGCCTCAGTTTGCCCACCTGTAAAAGGGGACTAGCAAGAGCATTTTCCCTTCGAAATGTTTCAAGGGTAACATGCAATTACATGGGTGAAGCTCTCTGTGCGGAGAGGCCCCGTAGGGGACCCTTCAGTGCCAGTTCACATTCGCATCCTCGCTCCCTGCCCTCCTCGTTTCTCGGGATATTAGCCGAACTTCTCCTCCTGGCTGCGTGTTCCGAGTTTACCCATGCTGAGCCCGGCCCCGAAACACTCAGCCCAAGACCGTAAGCGTGGGCTGGAATCCCATCCCAGCTGCCCTTGGACAGACTGCTTTTCCTCAGTTTCCCCGTCTGCGAACCAGAGTCCGTTCTGTTCTGTGACGAGGGTGTGGCTCCAGCGCTGGCTGTGGTTCTCCAGCTGGGGCACCCGCAGGACTGGAACGCGAGCAGGCGGGTCATTTACAGCCTCGCCGGCCGGACTCGCCCTCGCTCTCAGGCCCTGCCGGCGCTCCCCTGCTCTGCCTCGTGTCTCCAGCTCTGCATTCTCAGGGTCCCCGCCTTCCACCTTCTCAGGAGGTTTGACCAATGGGGGGCCCTCCTGGAAACTGGGGGACAGGAGAGAGCAGAAGCCGGGGTCTATTCCCGCTCCCCACCCCGTCAACCTTTTGTAAGGTCTGCATGGCTGCGTCACCTCGGGGGCTGCTGCTCCCAGCACACGGCCCCGCTGGGGTTCCCCCTTCTGCTGGCTGGTCCCCCAACTTCCGGGCTCTGCCCTCCCTTGGCCCCTCCACCCCTTGGCCCCTCCACCCCACCATCCCTCCATGCCAGGGCTGGTATTGAGCCAAAGAAGCCATTCATTAAAGAGTGCTTACTGTGTGATTCTACTGATGTGAAGTTCAAGAACAGGCAATACTCATCTGTGGTGCTGGAAATCAAGTCGGCAGTTGCCTCCAGGGAGTGGAGGGATGAGCAGGAAGGGGCCGGAGGAAACTTTCGGAGATGATGGAGATGCTCTACTCCTCGACTGAGGCGCAGCATACAGAGGTGTGCCCAATATAAAGACTCGTTAAACACACGCCTGAGACCGATGCGTTTAACTGTGTGTTTCCCAATTCCCCAGTTGAATCCTGAAGAAAACACTTTTTATTTTTAAACAAACACAGTAGGTCACAGAGGAGCCCATAAATGTAGAGGTGAGGTGTTTGTTTGTTTGTTTGTTTGTTTGTTTTTAACAATGAAACACGAGACTTGGCACGGAACTTCACACGTAGGTCGGTTTATTTCAGACCAAGCTCCCAGGCCCCGGAGGACCCCCACCCCTGCTCCTCCGGAGCCCAGGCGACTGCCGGGTACTGACCTACACGGTGCCTGGCTCCGTGCCTGGCACCTGGCAGGGGCTCGGGAAAGGGTCGCTCTCACTGACACGCGCTGAGTTAATAGGTCACTCCAAGGCCTGTCCTCTGACTTTCTCCAAGGCAGTGATTCCATCATGTGGTTTTCACAAAGCATTCTCTCGGCCCCTGAGTTCTTCCCGGGCTGGGGAGGGCTTTCTCAGACAGCGTGAGCCTGACACCCACGTGCGCGCAGAGGCGCCTACTCAGGGACGTTCGACCTCACCCCTGGAAAGGATGCAAGCGAGTCGGAGGGTCTGTGCCCCTCTTCACCACACCCCCAGAGAGACAGCCAGTCCTGCCCAGTACCTGCCTGAGACCAGAGATGGTCGCCCACCTCCTGGAAAGCTAGTGCATGTGCCTGTTCGATAACAGCCGTGTAGAGGCTGGGGGTGGACCGGAAGACCCTAGAAACCTGGCCAGCCCCCCCAGGCTGGGAGTTAGAGGAGATGGGACTAATGAATGCAACCCTGCTCTATCTCCGTCCAGGCAGACCAGGCTGCCTGTGGCCATTCTTGTCCTCCAGGGTCCAGCTGGGGGACCAGGGCTGGAGGGTGGCCTGCGGCTAAGCTCGCCTGCTGGGCCTGGCCCTAAAAGGCACCGTGCAGTGGGCTGCGGCCCGTGGCAGGCGGGCAGGGCCCAGGCAGGCACAGGCGGTGCTGGGTCTCCAGTCGGCAGAAGCGGTTCTGGTTGGACACCCGGGTGGTCACGCCCAGCCCACAGGTGGCGGAGCAGGGGCCCCAGGCTGTGCTCCATTCCGGGCAGGGGGCCGCGGGAGGTGGGAGAGCCACCAGGCCGGACGACTGGAGTCCTGTGGGGGAGAAAAAAGGGTCAGCACTGGGAGGTCGGGACTCGGCAGCCGCATCAGCCCACAGGGCTGTGGCGTGGTCGGTCGAGGTCCTGTTGCCCGACCTCTCTGGGCCTCTGTTTCTTCCTCTGTACATGTCCTCACAGTCGATGGTTAGGGCTGCATAAAATAATGGCAGGGAGGTACGGTGCCTGGTACTTGTAAACACCTCCTGCATGATGCCGCCGACCAGGACCGTCCCCCAGGAGTCGGTGGGCTCCTCTTTTACCGGGAGGCCACGGCCTGCGTGTCTCGGGGCCGTGTCTTGGCCACTGGAACGCTAGTGGTTCCGAGGCCGAGCCTGGAACAGAGCGGCGGGTTCGCCAGGGTCTAGCTTTTCCCAGACCCCCCAAGTCTTACTCTTCTCTGCTCATATGTTGGTGTCCTTCCTTCGGGTCCTGTATATGCGTGGACCTCAGCCAGGGGCGGTTTTGTCCTCCAGGGGCCCCTTGGCGACGTCTGGAGCCATTTTTGTTTGTTACCATCAGGGAGGGAGCTCCTGGGATCCCATGAGCAGAGGCCAGGGGTGCTGCTAAACACGCTACAGTACACAGGACGGTCCCTCCACAGAGTTACCGGCCCCGACGTCAGAAGTTCCGAGGCTGGGAAAACCCTGTGTCACATGCACACGTGTGCAGCACGTATGGTGTGTGTGCGCGAGCGCATACCTGCAGGCACGCACACACATGATGGAGATAAAATCGCATGCGCGGTGTCCTATCCTGTTTTTTCTACATAAGGTGAACCCACGGCCGTGTCCTGTGGACGAAAACAGGGCGCCACACTCCGAGTTTGGGGCAGCCACAGCTGCCGCCGGAGGAGTGCTGTGTGCTGGGCACTGGCGCAGCGGCTTTACCGGTGCTCGCTCATCCAGTCCTTGCAACAGCCCCCCGCAGGGGGCGCTCTCATTTTACAGCGGAAGGGCCCGAGGCACGGAGAGGCGGAGCACCTCTCCGAGTCACGCCTCTAGAATATGGTAGAACTGGGCTCCGAACCCGGGCCGACTGCACGCTTCGCCCACCCCGCTCCACCGCCTCCCCTGTGGCGCCGTCGTCCATGGGGCCAGCACCCTCTTTCCAGCTTCCTCTTTAAAAACAAGTCACATTCGTATAATGGTAATTTTTTAAAAACCCAACACCTGGCAACAACAAGGTCTAGGCCCATGACCCAGGCAGCCACCTTGCTACGTCCAGTTTGGAGTTCCTCTTTTGGTAAGCTCCAATAATAGGATATTAATATTATGTATTATATAATATGTATGGTCTATCAACATAATACGTATCCCTATATTACAAGTACAATAATAATCCATATTATAATATACATGTGCGAGTTTGGTTCAAGTATTCTAACCCCCTTTCCCCTTTACCACGCTGCCAGCAGTTTCGACTCTTACTCAGTTATGACTAAAATGACGCACTTCTCCCACCATTTCTTGTGTTGTCGGTTTTAAAGAGGCCTGTGACTCTGCTCCACTTGCCCACATGTCTCCTCGGCCCTCCCCCCTCCCCCTTCTGGGAATAAAACCTTCCCTTTGGAGTGTCCAGGGCTCCCGACACCTCGGAGGCCCCGCCCCTCCAGCCGCCCCGCCCCGCCCCACAGGCCGGGCCAGCCCCGCACTCACCTTGGGCCAGGAGGGGCTGGACCCCCACCGCCCCGGCCTGGTCGCACACCCACTCGGGGCAGCACTTGCCCGGGACCTCAACCCTCCGGGGGTTGGGGCAGTCCCAGCTGGGCAGCCGGACGTCCTCGCTGCACAGGGGCACGCAGGTGAAGCCGCCGTCCTCACAGCGGCAGCGAACCCTGCAGTGGGGCTGGAAGGTCTCCCCGTCCCGGTACCGGCGGCCGTTCACCTCACAGCTGCCGTCATCGTCTCCCCCTGCGGAGGAGAAACAGGGTTTCCATCTGTGGCCAACCCCAGCTCCCCGCCCCCCCTCCTCCTGCAAGCACGGCTGTTCCAGCCACATCCTCCGCTCCCACGGCTCTGTCTGCAGAGCGGCCGACCCCATCGGGGAGCAGCACCCTTAAAGCACCTGAGCACGGGGAGGGGCTCCAGCCCGGCGATTCGCACCCCGGGCCTCGGCCAGTCTGCCCTGGCACCCGCGGGAACACAGCCGGATCCTGGCACAGGGCTCGCGAGCAGCCTGGCCTGGTTTGAGCCCCTTTCTTAGCTCTGGACCCAGGCCAAGCGATTTCACTTCTTCCGACACGCTTCGGCTTCCTCTCCCGCAGAATGGGTTGTAATGGTTCTTAGCCGGGCGGGCAAAAGTAGGTTTACGGTTGCGATGTACATAATACAACAATAAACTCAGTTTCGTGTCCTTGCAGCTGTAAATCTACTTCTGCCCGCCCTGTATCTCGTGGGGTTGTGGTCTAGACTAAACAAAACGAGATCGCGTGTGGAGAGAGCTTGCAACATACGGGGAATGAACACAGCACAAGGAAGGCATTAGACCCTAGTCACTCTGTTGTTGCTAGCACGAGCGTGACGGATCAACAACAGGCAGCTGTGACACGCACGCTGAAATTTCACGCACCAGCTGTTATCGTCCGTCTGCTTGTTGTTGCCATCACTGTCAGGCCGGGGTGTAACTGGCTGGCTGTGTGACTTTGGGTAAGTCGCTTAACTTCTCTGAGTCACCGGACCAATAGCAATGATGAGAACAGTAATCTCTACCTTCAGTTTCATGAGATAATTTGCACATAGTCTGTAGCACGGTGCCAAGCGTAGAGTAGGTGCTCAGGAAACACTTTGAAGGAAGTCCTCAAGATTTGGGCGTTATTAGCACTTCCTCTGCTAGCCTGGGGCTGAGAGTGCTCACCCCGGCACGGCCAGGTCCTTTGAATGACTGCCTGGCACAGGGCCCAGCACAGGAGAGACACTGATAAAATAGTTCTGACTCCTTGTAACCCCAGAGATGTATATATAGTGTGCCCCTTCTGTGTGCCAGCCACTGCGCTGCTAGGCAGGGCTAAGGCACAGCCCTTGCCTGGAGAGACTCAGGGGCCAGTGGGGGAGACAGATATGAAAGTTATCATCTCCACGATACAGTAACGTGTCCTGGAGAGCTTGTGCGTGTCAGCTGCTCGGGAAGTACAAAGACAGGAGCAATCAGGAGGGGTTCCTGGAGATGTGGGTGGCAGTTCAGCTGGGCCTCTGGGAAAGGACTCGTTGGCAAGCAGGATTTCAGAGAAAAACCTCAAATAGGCCCATATGCATGCAGGGATTTTGGAACCAGGTGGACTTGGGTTCGAACCCCAGTTCCCCACTTGAAAGCTGAGGGACCTGGGGCAAGTTACTTCACCCCTCTGAGCCCTGGCACCCTGCTCACAGGGCCGCCGGGGGGCTAAATGAGCTAGTGCACTTAAAGCACCTCCCCCCTAGCCCGGAACATAGCAGATGCTCGATAAATGGGAGTGGGGGTGTTTCTTCCTGTGGGGGCACAGGACCAGTGTCAGCTCCCTCTCCTTGCTCCTTCCAGGCCACAGCCCTTTAGCTTCAAGTCCCAACATTTTGGCTTGGACCACGTGGCCACTGTTTTTTAGAAACTGCAGGGGCAGTTGCACCTCGGTCCCTATCCCCAGCCTGGCCCAGCCCTGTCCCCCAGCCCCGGTGCCACAGCCCTGGGCCTCTTGGTCACTGAGATGACCTGGTAAACAGAGGGACTGTTTAGGAAAGTCAGCTGGAGGGTGATAATTTTAGCAAGGTTTCCTGGCACCTCTCCTGGGTCCTCCAGCTCCGAGTTTGCTGGGTGTGGGGAACGATGCTTGGGCCACCACTCCCCAGCCCTGGGGCACCCGGGCATCGTCCCAGACAGCACGAGGCACCTCCAAACTTACTCGCTCTTGGGTCTGTCCAACATCCATCCATACACACACGCACACACACACACACACACACACACAGCTGCCCCAAACCCACAACTCCGTCCAGACCCTCTCCAAGTGTCCCTTTGTCCAGCGGCCTCCCCCAAATAATTTCAAAGCACAGTTCTGTCACCTGGTGATTTCTGCATCCTCCTTCCCCTCTGAGAGGCTCTTGTAGGAGAAGGAACAACACGGGTATTTTTTTTTTTTTGCCTTCAGCTACCTGCATGCTGTGTGACTTTAGGCAGGCGATTTAACCTCTCTGAGCCCTAGTTCCCTCACCTGCAAAATAGGGGTAATAATAGGACCTACCTCATTACTAAGGCTTGCTCACTGTATATGCTCAATAAACGGTGCCTGTTACTGCCAGCCCCACTGGAACTATTGTTATCATTCATTCATTCATTCACTCATTCAACAATTACTGAGTGCCTACTATGCACCAGGCACTGTTCTAGGCATCTGCGATTCAGCAATGACTCAAACAGGCAAAAATCCTGCCTTCATCGGAGCTTTTGCTGCAATGGAAATAAACACAATCAGCAAGCATGTAGAGTTTATGATGTCAGATTAGTGTGGGAAAAACAAAGGAGGGCGGGGTTAAGGAGCGGGGCAGGGTTATGCATTTTAAGTGTGGCAATCATTGTGGAGGGAACCGATCATCTGGGGCAAAGCACACAGGCAGGGAGCAGCGGGTGCAAAGGCCCTGAGCTGGGAAAGCGCCTGGAGCATCAAGGGCGCAGCAGAGAGGCCATTGTGGCTGGAGCGGCGAACAGGACGGAGAGAGGGGATTAGACAAGAGAGTGAAGAGGACCAGGACCCCGCGGGGGCCTTGTCGGCACTAAGAGGACTTTGCCTTTTACTCTGAGGAGCTGAGAAGCTGTTGGGGGCTGTCAGGCAGAGGAGGGGTGTGATCTGACTTATATTAAAAGGGGCCTTTGCGAATAGATGGGGGACAGAAGCAGGGAGACTTGTGCGGTTGCTCCCAAATCCAGACAGGCAGTGGCGGGGTTTAGGCCAGGGTGGTAGCAACGGAGGGACTGAGGGTGTCAGGCTCTGGAAATCTTGTGAAGAATTTGCTGGTGGATAGTGTGTGGGAGGTCAAAAATGGAGAGACGTCAAGGACTCCAAGGTTTCGAACCTGAGCCAGGGGAAGCTGAGCTGGGGAAGCCGCTCCTTTGGGGTGTGGGAGACCAGGGGCTTGGTGTTCCCCCAGAGCCAAGACTGAGTTCAGCCCCTGTGAGGTCTTAGCCGGCTCCAGCCCACCCGAGGGGTTCACCAGCTCCCAGCCTCTAAATTCAGTTCAAATCATTAAACATTCACAAGCACCCACCATGTTGCACGACCAGGGCTGGGAGTGGTAGGAAGAAACAAGGACCAAGGGAATCCTTGGCCTCCGGGTGAGTCTGAATCAAGATGGAATTGGAAAAGCCCCTTAATGAAGTTCTTGGCAATAGCAGTCACCAGGTACCAAGCACGGTGTCAGGCAGTAGAGCGATGGAAACTAAGATTGAGGAGCCAGCTTCCTGAGTTCAAATCCCAGCTCAGCTACTTATGAGTTGTGTGACTTTGGACAAGTGGCTTAACCTCTCTGTGTCTCCTTTTTCCATTTATAAAATAAGGATAGCATCAGTACCTACCTACCTCATACGGCTGTCATGAGATTAAATGAGGCAATATTTGTGAAACCCTTAGCGCCTGGCACGTGCTAAGTGCTACGCGGTGTCAATAAATCCTTGCTGTTCATCACTTGACACATGCCGTGGCTCATCTGAATACCAGCCTTACAAGCTGCTACTTGCTTCATGTCTTTTTTCAGGCACGTTTTTATTAGCAATCATCTGCAAGTTTATTTAACAGATTGCCCATCATTATTATACTTCTCCAGTTAGATGAACTATTTAATAAGGATTTACTAAGAGTCGCTTCCTTTCTCTAAGTTTTGTTGCTTTGATTGTTAACAGGGTTTTTTTTTTTTTTTTTGTATAGAGGGACTCGTTGTCCATGATTCATGGGCCCCTCTCTCTCGTTCTTATTGTTATAAAAGTGAGATGGAAGAGGCCAATTGCTCTGAAAGGCTTATTATGAGAGAGAGAGAGAGAGAGAGAGAGGAAGGCAGGGAGGGAGGGAGGATCCCTTACTTCTTTCTATTTCTCTAAAGCAGTGGCTCTCAGTTGGAGGTGACTTTCTCCCCAGGGGACATTCAGCAAAGTCTGAACATAGTTTGTCATAACCTGGGGGTGAGGGTGCCACCAGCATCTAGTGGGTAGAGACCAGAGACATGGCTAAATGTCCTACCAAGCACAGGACAGCCCCCGCAGCAAGAATGATCTGGTCCCACGTGTCCCCAGAGCAAAGCTGGGAACCTGATCTAAAGCACCGGGGCCCCCAGGGCCCAGGAGGTGGTGGAAGATGAAGGGTGCTCAGGCTCCCAAGCAAAAGCAAACTCCAAATTCAGGCTGCGGGCTTCCTCTCCAGGAGGAAGACAGGCAGAATGTTGCCTCAGAGCCTGTCGGACCGGGTCCCAAGCTGTGTGATATTGAATATGTCAGTTAATATCTAGGAACCTCAGTCTCCTCATCTATGCAATGGGCCTGAAAGTACTTACCTTGCAGGATCATTGTGTGATTGATGTAGCAAGTGCTTAGCCCAGTGCCTGACATACACTATGCCCTAAATAAGGGGCTGAGCTTTTATCTTCCCCAAAGTACTGTGAAGGTCCTGAGAAGGGGATGATGACTTCTGATTAGAAGACTCTGGGAGGGCTTCTCAGAGGAGGAGGTGTTTGAGTTTGGCTTTGCAAGTTGGCTATGATTTGGACAGGAGTGGTGCATGGTCATAGGAAGTACAAGAGGGGAGAAGCAGGGAGGGGGCCTCAGGAACGCTGGGTCACCAGACTTGGCTGAAATGGATGATGCACCTGAAGTGAGGGCTAAAGGTAGGGAGAGGGGGTTTCCCTTTGACTGAGGACGCCATGGCCTTGACCACCCCTCGTCTCCCACAACACCCTCCATCAGTCCCGCAAACCTGCTTACAGAGGCACACGGCCCCCCGGCCGCCGGGACCCGCCCCGAGCCGGCAGACCAGGCCCTGGCTGGGGTCACAGACGTGGAGATGGTTACAGGACTCCCCAAGCCGCCGCGCACACACCCGGCAGCAGTTGCAGCCGTCCAGCACCAGGGGCACCCCCAGTGGGCACTGTGGTGGCGGCCAGGGGCAGACACATGGTGTTGGGCACAGCTGGGCACACACCTGCAGAGAGAGAGACTTGACTTAGCCATGATATTTCAAGGCAGGCAGTGAGACCCTCACAATGGGCCACCTCTCTGCCAGGCTGGATTGTGTGGGGTCCACACCTTGGCCCCAGCATCCCACAGACCTGGCCTTGAACCCTGGCAGTCCCATGGTACTCAGTGTGGTCATGAACATGGACTTGGAACTAGAGTTCCAGTCCTAACTCTGCTCCTTGTCAGCTGAGTGATCTTGGGCAAGTTACTTAAGCTCCCTGAGCCTCAGTGTCCTTATTTGTAAGAAGGGGGCAATGGGAGTACGTACTTCATAGGGTCGTTTGGGGAAGCACATGCCACAATGGCTGGGAAACCCCCAGCACAGGCTGGGTGTACAGCGGATGCTCAGTGTGGTTAGCCGTGGCCATCGTCATTGTGGATTACCATGGAGGGCTGCGGCCCCGCCCCCTCGGAGCTTACAGAAGGCAAAAGCAGCAAAGTGAAGGGTTAAAGCCACAGGGTCCTACACCGTTTCCAGCAGGTGGACTGGAGGCACTTACCTTGGGGGCCGAATAAATCAGACAGTACCATGGAGGTTTTTGACCTTTAGAACAATCCAGACTATGTTGCTGGACAAGCATCGAATCAACCAGGACACTTGGTAAAATACCGACCCCCAGGCCTGCTCTGGGATTTGCCAAATCAGAACTTCCAGAGGCAGGGCCCCGGGAATCTGACTTTTTAACAGGCTGTTCAGGGGCATCTGATGCACAGCCGGGTCTGTGATTTCTCTGCTCTAGTCTAACCCCTTCCCCCACCGTGCACAGATGGGGCACCTGAGCTCAGAGAACGGAAGGGACTTGCCAAAAGTCAGTGTGTTAGCTGCAGGGCTGGGCGCCTGCTTCTGCACTGGCGACCCAGAGTCCCAGGGTGGGTGGTTGACTTTTCCTCTAACAGGGGAGAGTCGGAGCCGGGGACCCACACCCTGAGGGCAGGGTCAAGGTGTCAATCAGCTCAAGTATCCTGACTGCCCCCCCACCGCCCCCACTCAGGACAAACAACCAAACCAGAAGCTAGATGCCATGGGCTCCCCGTATGTCCAGTTGAAGGTGGGGACCAAGAAGTAGGCATGATTCAAGACAGTCCCAGTGGCCCCATCTGTGGAGAGCCAATCTTCAGCAGAATCCTTGGGGGACTGGAGCCTTTATCCAGAGGATAGAAGACTTGCAGGTTAGGGAGATGAAACCAGAGCCCTCAAATCCCCTATGTGGCCCCAGGGCAGGCAATGGCGCATTTGCCCGGGTTCCCACCTTGTCCTTCCGCCCGTCAGTCCCCAAACCAGTGACTTGAAGTTCCCACACTGGCCACGAGGGGGTGCCCCAAATAGGCCTTCCAGCTTCTGGGAGGGGAGCGGAGGTGAGGGTCTCAGAGCAGGAGGGCCTCCCAGGCCTCCCATCTAAGATGGTTCTGGCGATGGATGCAGGTGTGCAGCCGTGTGCTGGGGCCTTTGCAGGAATTCCAGGTGGGAGACTGGGTGATACTGAAGAGACTCAAGACAAGATGGCCTGGCCTACCCTCCCCCCTCACGTGTGGTCTGGACCAGGAGCAGCAACATCATCAAGGAGCTTGTCAGACATGCGGCCCCTAGGGCCCTTGTTCATGATTGAAACCTGCATTTTAATAAATCCAAAGGGGATTCACATGGCATTGACCAGAGCAGCCATGGGCTGGCCAGGATTTCGGGTTCCCTGGCAAATCAGAGGCTTAGCTTTCCTGGTTAGTGGGAAGTGGGGAACTCTGCCCAGAACCGGCCCTTGGGCCCCTCCCCCCTGAGAGCAGTGGGGCCAGGACATGGGACCTCTGCTCTGCACCTGGCTTCCCACTGTGGCCTCTTCCTACCCAGCAAGCCCGGCAGGGGCTGGACCGCACACAGGCCCTGATACCCAGGAGAGGCTACTCTTGCTATTGACGACCATGGCTGACATGCGCCAGGTGCTGAGCCCTTTGACGTGCTGTCTAATTTAAGTCCCCGATGCGGGGTGCTTTGTGCCCATTTTAGAGATGAGGAAACTGAGGCTCAAGGCAAGGTAGTGACGTCTCCAGTAAGAGGTAGAGCCGGCACTGGAATCCAAGTTCCTGGGAATCCAAAGCCTGGGCTCTTAATGACCAGGCTTGCCTCTTGTTCTCTGGGGCTCTGGTGCCAGTTTAGCTGCTGCCTCGGTTTACCCATTTGTTCAGGAGGAATAACAACAAGCCAGAGAAGGCGTTTCAGCACGCCCCAGGAGGAATATGCCCTCTCTTGTCTCCCTCTATCTCCACCCCCACCCTAACAACCCCATCCCTCTGTTCAAGTTGCTCCATCACACCTCAGTCTCCCTGGACCCTCGCTGGGGTGACTGGGGTCAAGGCTCTGCGGTCAGAGCCCTGGACATGGCATCATCTGGGCGAGGGTTGAAATCTGAGTCCTGCCACCGGCCCGCCGTGTGATTCTGAGCACTTCCCTTAAGTGCTCTGTGCGGAGGGAGCTGTTTTCTCCTCAGTGAGAAGGGGTGGGGACGCCCTCCCTGAATCGGACTAAGTGAGGTCACGGCCAGCTCTTGTCAATGCGACTCTGCTTGTTTCCAGGTCTCTGTGCCCGACCTCTGTCCCCGGCCCTGAGCCCAGGAGCCTGCCTGCCTGCGGGACATGGCATTCTCTCTCTGAGAGTGTGGTGGCTCTCTACGTTTGTGATGACAAAGTCCCTACGTTCTGTGTAGGAGGCTGCCGGGCTCCCTGGGACCCGGGAGGAATGAAGGGGCGCACAGCAAGCTGGAGATGGCATCATTTTGGTTTCCCAATAAATCCTGGGCCCCGAACCCCAAGTTCCCTGCTCCAGCTACTCCAGCCACCCACCCCGGCCTTGTAGGCTGCCCACCCCCTTTGGCAGGACAAACAGCAGGATGGGGGTGCCAGTAGGGTTCTCGGGCTTCCCCATACCGCTGCTTGGGATTCGAAGGGAGAAGCTCCTGCCCGAGCTCCTCAAAGGAGCATGAAAGTACCGTGAGATCATGGCTTGGGGTGGGGCCAGTCCAGAGAACAAGAGGCAGGGGACCGGGGACTCGGCAAACACTGGGGGAATGACAGGATCCAGCGACTGCGGCCATGGTCCAGATTGGGGGTGAAGAGCCACAAATTGAAATCCCCAGCCCAATCCCCACAGACCCAGGCCTCTCCTGTGCTCTACCTCCTCTATTGCTCTGATGTTCCTTTACTGTGTGGCTTTGGGCAACTTGCTAACCCTCTCTGAGCCTTGCTTGACTGAAAATGAGCTTGTAATCCCTGATAGGGTTGTTGGGCATGTTAGACAAAGCAGATGTTCCATAGCCCTTTGAAAAATGTCCCATTAGGGAACGCCGTTATTCCATGGAGCTGTCTCCCTGTCCCCTCCAGCCTGGATCGGCGGGTCATTCACTGCCCGAGGACCCAAGAGCATTAATGCCCTTGCAGTCTGAACTTTCCAGTGAGTTAGACACCAACATCCATCCAAATCCTGGCTGGCTGTTAGGCAAAGCAGGTCACACCTGGAGGCTCATCTGTAAAGAGGACACGCACTTCTGCTTTGTAGAGGGTTGTGGGGCTGGGTAAGAATCATAAAAACCTCTTTTGAACCTTTGCCATGTGCCAGGTCCTCTGCTAAGCACTGTAGGTGAATTATCAAAAGTGATCTTCACAAAGACCTCATGAACATCGTGCCCATTCCACAGAGGAAGCAGCTGAGGCTCAGAGAGGGGAAGGGACTTGCTTGAGGTCACACAGCAGAGGCGGCGGTCTGGGCAACAAGAAGGCAGACTTGGCTGTGCCCGGCACGGGGCCCTGCAGGGATCCTGCCAGGGGTCCTTGGCAGTGACTTCACACCTCCCCCACCACACCCAAGAAGCCAGCAGTATGTGTTGGGGCCACGGGGCCCCCTTACCTTTGAGAGGAGGCAGAGGAAGGAGAAGGCCAGGAGGTGGGTCTGAGGTGTGCCTCTCATGTTAACTGTGTCCCCCACGGAGCCAGCCTTGAGCCTGGGAGGCAGGACCTGTAAGTCTTTATGTTCTGCAGGCTGTGAGGTCACTCCCACACGCACACACACACGCACACACACACGCACACTGGTCTTTGCATTCCGTGCTCCTCTCCCCATCCTCAGCCTCCCACCGTTTACCTGAAGGTGAGACTATGGAGGCCACCAAGGGGGTGCCCGCCAGGGTGTGTGTGCGAAAGCCAGAGCCACTGTCAGCACCAAGAGCCTGTGACAGGCTGGCAGGGGCCTCTTAGCTCCTCCCAGCCCGAGAGGGCCTCCCCACGCCTTGGCTGTAGCCGCTGCAGCCCTGCCCAGACCCCCTGCCCGACCCTGGGGGGCTGTGGATCCAGGAAGCGCTGGGCAGACACCCCCTCGCTGAGCTGCCCCGAGTCCTCCTAAGCCCTGTGGCCCGGTCTCTGGGCAGCTCCAGAGGGCCTGCGGTTTCTGGCAGGAGGATTGGCAGCCACCCAGAGGCGGGTGTGACCCAAAGCAAAACTTCCCTGGCGGCCTGTTTGCTTTTGGCAACGAGGGCCCTCCCCAGGGCCTGCTTTCCGGCCTCTGGCAGGCGGCTGTGGCGGAGGAGCCCACGCAGGCTGGGCCTGTGGAGTGCCGGCGCTCGCTGGGCACGACGAGCTGACCTGGAAGGACCAAGTCCGTTTCGTGCAGTTCGGCCATCTCGGAGGGCCCCTGCGGGGACTGGGTACACAGCGCAGCCTTTGGGTCAAAGCCCAGAGTGGGCGGTGCCAGGGAGAAAACAGGTGGAATTTCTGGGCACACCAAGAAGGGGTCCTTGTTGAAGCAGAGGGCGAGGGACGGCCTTCTGAAGGAGCTACCTTTGCAGACAGCCAAGGCAAGGTGGGGTCAGAGAAGACAGAATGTTCCAGGTGGAAGGAACAGCATGTACGCACACCTCGAGGAGGGAGAGAGCGTGATATGCCAGCGTCGCCGGTTCTGGGAGCTGCAGGTGCCCGGGGGTGGGGGGTTGGGGGGGGGGACTGGAGCTGACTCTGAGGAGGGGTGTGGTGTCGTACATGGGGAGCAAGAGACCCAAAGTCAAGCCACCAGTGTTTCGGAGACATCTCCAACATTCCGGCCAGTGAGGGGTGGGGGGTGTGCAGACGAGAGCTTTGACTGCGGACTGCGGCAAAGATAACAGAGGTGAGGCCAAGGGCGAATGGGGAACCCTTTGGCCCCCACAATCTCCACCAGCTCCTCAAACTTCAGCCAGAGGGAGCTGGACCGCAGAGGGTTCTGGAATGGACAGCTGGTGAGGAAGAAGAGTGACTCGATATCAGTATCAGACAGAGGGACTTTCATCCGGGTGGGGGGTGACGCCCTCCGGGTTGCCGTCTTAGGGGAAGAAGATGAGGGGGGTGAAGGATGTCAACTGATGCTCACTGCTGCCAACTCAGTGCCAACAGGAATCCCCAGTTTGGGAGGCAGCGAAGAGGGAGATTTTATTCAGTGCAAAACAGCTCCACCTCGCTACAGCACGGCTGTGACTACAGCAAGGCTGTGAGGCAGCCCCAGGGTCAGGCCCCTCTCCTGCTAGAGCTCAGCCAGGGAGACACAACCTTCAGGGTTTGGTGGAATGGAAAGGCCTGAGCCTGGAGGGAGCTGGCTTATGTGGATGCGAGTCCCTATTCCTGGTTTCCAATTGGCTTGCCGTCATGCAAATGAGGACTCCAAATCCTCTCCATTTGATTGGTTCAAAAGGCACTGTCCTGATTGGTCAGCATAGAGCTGCTCTGATTGGCTAGAGCTGTGCAGCTCTGACTGGATGGAGAAAGCCTCAGTCCTAGGGGTTAAAATAGGATTCCAGGAACTCCTTTTCAAGGGCCGGCTCAGGTGGCAGAAGCACGGGGCACAGGCAGGCGATTCAGCTGAATCAGGTCCAGAGCAGGCTTCTCCATTAAGTGCTGTTTGCACAAGTGGCCCCAGTGCAGAAATGGCCGCCAGGCTCTGTTTTTATAAAAACTTGAGCCCAGTTAGCCACCAGGAGCCCTTCTTAGTAGGCGTCTGTTTTTCCTTGGCATTCACAAGGATCAAGGATGAAGGTGGGATTGCTGGAGGAAGTCCTCTGGGGGCCGGGGTGGGGTGCCCACAGACTTGGAGGGAAGGAGAGATACTTGACTCAGTGATTGATTGATGGTCGATAGATGAATTCTTATATTTGAGTCAGAGGCATGCCTAGGGCATTTTATACCCAGAGTGGACCATTTTTGAACACTTGCCTTCTTTATAGAATGAAGTTACTTTCTGTAATAACTGTGAGATGAAGCACATATACGCCTATTTCATGGGGAATCCAAGATGTGCACGTACCAAACACACTCACCATCCTTCACACATGTTTCCTGTTTTCGATGTTAAACACCACCAATCAGAACGCCGAGTAGATGCATGGAATGACAGGACTGGGCACCTTGTATCTGTGTCTTTGCTGTCATTCATGGTCATGGCGTCTCTGGAGCCACTGGAGATGCAGGCATACGTGACACCACAGGGCTGGAGACGGGGCCGTCCCTGAAGCAAACACAGTGAATCCAGAACTTTCTCGGTGAAGGTGTGTCCCTCAGCTCCCATGTGCTGGGGGTGATCGGAGTCCTAGAGGTTCTCCAAGGGAACTTCCCTGCAGACTATGTTTGCTAAAGGACAAGAAATTAACGTGTGCTACTTCAAAGCTTACACATATATACTAATAAAATCCAATAGTTAGAACTTAGACCAAAACAAAAGATATTTTCGGAACAGGATACTTCAGACTGACGTTGTTTAGATTTGCCAGTGCGTGGTCATGACAGAAAGCAGACTGGCTTCACCTCGATTTTATTTTATCTTTAAATTTTCTATGGACAGTGTGCCCCAATGGGAAGACCACTCCCATATTCTGTCCTTATAGGGCCACTGGTTTTATTATTATTTTTATTCTCACCCGAGGACATTTTTTTTACATCACTTTTTTTGAGAGAGAGGAAGGGAGGGAGGGAGGGAGAGAAAGAAACATCAATGTGAGAAAGAAGCACCGATTGGTTGTTTCTAGTACACGCCCACACCCGGAATTGTTCACACCCAGACTGGGGCTCGAACCCACCTGGACCAGGGATTGAACCCAAGACCTACGTGTGTGCCCTGAACTGAGAATCAAACCCACATGCCTTCAGTGTTGGGAAGATGCTCCAACCAACTGAGCCACACCAGCCAGGGCGGGCCACTGGTTTTAATGACAATGAACATGACTAGGTATTGAGCACCCAGTGGGAGCCAGCCCTGGGCCAAGTTCTTGTTATTAAAAAGTGGTGTTTCTGATCCTCCCAGTCCACACCTCAATAAGAAAGGTAGGGTTTAGAGAGGTTACGTAGCTTATTTAACGTCACAGAACTGGTCAACGGCCAGATTTTCAGTACAGGTCCCTGTGACGCCACACTTACACTGTGGTTTTTGTTGTCATTTATTTTGCTACTGCTCATCGAGCTCTCTGTGGAATCTATTTTTTTAAAAACTGAGGGGACATATTTATATCCTTGTGTATACATATATATGCTTAAAGTGTGTTAGTATTAAGTGCAGAACTCAACAACTGTCTACCTATGTAGATACCCATGTACCCACCACCCAGATCAAGGTACACTTCCAAAAGAAGTTCCCTCCTGCCTTTTCTAAAACTGTATTTCTGCACCCCCCAGGTACTCATTTTTCTGACTTCTGTCGCTATTGATCACTGATGATTCATTTTTCCTGGGAGGAGCAGTTCTGAAGCTCTCCTTTCTCTGAGGCTGGGAGGAGGCGGGAGAGAAAGGAGGCGTGAGGAGGAGCAGGACAGAGGCCCACTGAGTGGTAACACCGGCCACATCAGTATCGGGGACCCTCTGCTGACCGTGAGCTGGGGAGGAGGGCCAGCTGCCCCCGGAGGGGACAGGAGGGGAGTGGAAGCTTCGCCGCCCGCAGGGGCCTGTCTGAGTCAGAGCACGGCTTCTGCGTGGAACGTGTTCCCTCGGGTAGCTGAGGATGGGCAAGTGGAGACGGCAGGGGGCCCTGCGGCCCGGCTGGCTGGGGAAGCTCGCAGCTGGCACCGGGGCGTCTGGCAGCGAACGTGTGAGGGACGATCCTTCCAAACACAGTTCGAAGAGTCGAAGGACTGCAGCAGAAACCGCCGCTCTGCTGACTGCTTACGGGCAGTTCAGATCCCCAGCCACCGAGTTTGACTCCGGAGGGATGTGATAGTCCAGGGAACTCATAAATACTTTGGCTACCGTTACAGCCCCCTGGATGGGACCCCAGAATGGGCTTGGCTGCCCTTTGCATTGCTGGAAACAGACTTAGGCTCGTAAGTCAAAAGGTCTGAGCTTCAAATCCTGGCTCCCCACCCAGAGGGAGCAAAGGCCGGAGGGGTGAAAGGGACACGTGGGGACACACGTCAAGAGCGCTCACTCTCAGATGCCGAACTTGCACTTTCACGACCCTCAGAGTGAGGCACCCAGGGCACAGAATGAGTTCACGGTAGGGAGTCAGTAAATATTGGTTGAATGACTAAATGACAATTTCCTATTCCAATGTGTTTATCGGGACACATTAGGCTATGCTGAGGTCACAGAGAAACCCCTAAATCTCAGTGACTTAAGACAACGAAGGCTTTCTTTTGCCCACGAATGGTCCAGTGAAACTGGGTAGCTCTTCTTCACCTTGGAGCTCCACCCCGTGGCCCTTCCCTACTCAGATGTCTGCTCCGAGGCATGCGCATCAGCTGGTTGCTTGTTGGAAACTAAGAATCCCGGGCCCCACCCCAGAATCAGAGTCTGCATTTTCATAAGACCCCCAAGTGATTTGTATGCACGTTACAGTTTGTGAATCACTGAGCTAGACTGGAGGTCTTCAAGGTCACCTTGGAGAAGAGGGGTGCTTCAGAACGGACGTGATGCTCATTGCTCAGGCTCATATTTCATTGGCCAGAACTCGTCACATGTCCCTAACTTAACCACAAGGTGGGCTGGGAAATGTGATCTTTCTGTGGGTGCCCAGAAGAGGAACCAGAGTGAGGAGCATGGGACAGATTCTTTGCCACAAGTATCTTGGGATCTGGGCCACATACTTCGGCCTCTCTGGCTCTCGGTTCTCCACCTTGTTTTCGTTTGAGGTGGCCTACATGTTCTCTCAGACCTGGGCCAGGCCGAACACTCGAAGATCTAGGAATGCATCTGAAAAATGAAACCCGCCTGGATCAGGGCATGACGTATGAAAGCCATGAAACAAATGGATGACGTGGAAAGGATGAAGTCAGTTTCAGCCATTCCATTTGTCTCGGTCCTCACACATCCACGTCATGCCGAGCCCTGTGCTACGTCAGGGAAATAAGATGCCCAACACCGACCGGGGAGCTCACAGTGGTGACATTAGGTGGCGGGGACCGAGAAACCCAAAGCAGGGCCCAGACCCGGACCCAAGCAGGGCCAGGAGTGAGCAGGGTCCGAGTTCCTGTGGCTGGACATAGCACTGAGAGAGGGGCCGCCTGTACTGCGGGAACAGAGGGCACCTCAAGGGTGGTCCTCCTGTGCCGAGGAGGGAAGGGGAGAAATAAAGAGGGCGCCTGGGTTCCTGATGACACCGGGGCCTGCCATGAGTGCCCTGGACTCAACCTGTGGATTTCATGCACGTGATTAAAAAAAAAAAAAGTAATGCCCTGGCTGGGTGGCTCAGTTGGCTGGAGCACTGTTCCATACACCAAAAGGTTGTGGGTTCAATTCCCGGTCAGGGCACATACCTAGATTGTGGGTTTGATCCCTGGTCACATGTAACGGTTCACAATAGTTTTTAAATCACCTTTAATCCCTGCCACACCCATGTCCTTCTCCTCTTTTACTCTGCATTTTCTCTTACTCCCTCATTTTTCTTTTTGTCGTGATCAATCCTATGCGGAGTCTGTCTCGTATTAACTTCACCCTAGAAGCCAGCTTTGGGATCTGTGGCTCTGCCGCATGCTTCTTTTCTTCTTTAGTTCCCTGGTTTGTTTCCCAAAGGTTTTCTCTTAGGAGCAGCTGAACCTTACTTTGGCCCTCACGATACCAAGTTGTTCCGCCTCTTCAGTGAGGTCCCTCCATCAGGGAGATCCACAGGAGGGGCCCAGGGAACATCACGGCTCACCCCGCCTGCGCTCCTGCCCTTGAACGCAAGGCTTCAGTGCTCCGAGACTGGCTGCTCCCTCTGCCCTGCCTAGGGCAGTGTTGGGAGGGGCTAATGGGGGGGGGGTGGGGGGAGGTTGCTGCCCGTGGCCTGCTCATCGGGCCTGCAAATACACATCCCCCAGGCACCCCATGTGGCCTCGTCTTCCACACATTCCCCAGGCTGGGTGGGAGTTCAGAGGCCTGCCCCAGGCCCTGCGGTCCCAGGTGCCTCGATGAGCTCCACCCTCCCCCCCACCACCCCAGGACGGCCGTGGGGCTTGAACAGTTTCACACTTGGCTTCGGTCTGAGCTGGCCAGCCTCTGTGTGCAGGGACCAGCCCGGAGGGTGAGACGCAGAGCTCTCGGCGCACGCATGTGACCAACTCTGCGCACAGCTGCACATACCAGGGTGAGCTGGGAGTTCCTGGCAGTGAGGCTGTCCTCACTTGCTGGGTGAGGGGTTGGCACAGGGGCCGTGCCAAGGGTGCAGCTGGAGGCATAGATAAGCCTGCTGGGGAGCTGCAGGAAGCCATAATGGGACATGGAAAAGGCTTTGAAATTGGCACCAGGGTTTATTTACAGACCTAATATGCCAGGAAAGAGGCACTGAACCTGGCATGTGTTAGGTGCTAGGTGCATTTTTGTTGCATGAGTGGATGGATGAATGAATGAATCTCAGGACTCAAGGCCTAACCCAGCTTCATTGCTGCACAGTCCGAGGCAAGTTCCATGCCCTTGCTTGGCCTCAGTTTCCTCCTCTGCGAAACAGGAGATGGATGGATGCTGTCTTCTCTAGGCCTCTTGGCTCCAGGCATCTGTGTCTAGCCTGGAAGCATTGCTGGAGTGGAAGCTCCAGCCCAAGGGGGAGCATGGAGGGAGGGCCCTCAGGCACGCAGCGTTACAGATGCCAGAGTCCTGTAGACTCTCTGATGTCAAACTAATCACCGGAGTTCAAGAGACCTCAATGAGCTGGTCTCAGTGAGACTCAATGAGACTCAATGAGCTGGAGTCAGCTGGCCAGGAGGGACCAGGACCCTGGGTGGGGATGGCTTTGCTGTTGGCCAGATAGCCCTTGGAGAAGGCAAATAACAGGTACTGCCTCCCCAGCCAAGAGCCCCTCTTCAGTCAGGATATCCGGTCTCTGGGGACTTACTTCTCGCTGTCTGGGTCCCTACAGAGGCCATTATCTATCTAACCCATCCATCTGTCTATCAATCCGCCTGTCCATCCATTGATCCATGTGGTTTTCTATCCATCCATCCATCCATCCATCCATTCATGCCTTCATTTAACAAACACTGGAAGTAGTAGGCCACGCCCTACTATTAAATAATGAATCAAGAACAAGGTCTCTGCCCACAGCGAACCCACAGAGGGAAAGAGATGACGACGGCACAGTTGGCGGCAAGTTCCGGGTACTGAGGGTGATGAGGGGGCAGGGCCTCACCCAGCCTGGGGGGTGGGAGAGGAGGCCTTCAAAGTCTTCCTGGGGAAGACGACCCCTGAGTGGAGTCTTGAAGCCAGAGTAGGATGAGAAGGCAACTAAATCAGAGGGGCAGAGAACGAAGGCCTGGAGACGGCAGGAGAGCAGGCGCTGCATGGGGAGCTGTGAGTGGCCGGCTGGGAGGAAGCCTGGAGAGCCAGGTGGGAGGTGGGAGGTGGGGGGAGGTGAGGCTGCGGAGTCCCGGCTGCGTTAGTTGGGGAGGACATTGGTGGCTGGGGGTGGGAACAGGGACCCAGACCTTGGGACCCCCAGGGACAGTCTGAAGACGTAGAAAAGCTCCGGGGCAGGCGTCAGTGAGCCAGTTTCCCCCTCCCCTCTGCTCCTGCGTGGCATTAGACAGGTCCCGTCACCTCTCTGGGCTCGGTTCCCCTGACAGTCCCCTGCCA
Source organism: Phyllostomus hastatus (assembly GCF_019186645.2). NCBI lineage: Eukaryota > Metazoa > Chordata > Mammalia > Chiroptera > Phyllostomidae > Phyllostomus > Phyllostomus hastatus. The sequence continues at coordinate 11,463,794 of NW_025333664.1, forward strand.
TGACAGGGTTGGCCTCTGTGCCTCCCGGGACCCTTCCGGCTCTGAGGGAGTGAGTCCCTGAGTCACACGCGGTCAGCAAAACCGATACCCGGTGAACATCTGGCCGGGCCCGAGGAGGGAGTTAATTGCTCCCAGGCCCTGTGTGTGTTGGTGGGGGGTGGGGGTCCTTGGTTAGGAGACCCTGCTCAGGGGCTGCCCCTGGGGGGCTCCCAGTCATGGGGCAGGAAGAGTTAAGAAGGGAGTGAGTCACCAACCAGTCATCAGCTTGGGCCCCAGGGTCCCCAGGTGGAGAAGGGGAGGCCCACTTGTGTCTCTTGCTGTCCCACAGCCCTTCCTCTCAAGACAGAAGACCCTCGTTCAGAACAAAAATCCCACATGAAACTATAACGTTTAAAAAGGCCCAAGGGAGATTGCTCGGGATGAGGCAGAGGGTGGAGGTCCCCAGCCGGGCTCTGGCGCTCTCCCACCCCGAGGCCCTAAGGAGCCACTTTGAGTCCAAGAATCCAAATGCCCTCACCCCTCAGGAGGAGAAACTGAGACCCAGATGGGGAAGGGACTGACCTGAGGTCACACAGCACGTTGACTCATTCCTCTCCTCTCCTGGGCCCCTACGCTGCCCTTCCCCAGCCATGGAGGACGTGGAGCACTGAGAGTAAAGCAAGCGCCTGCTCCACCCTCCCCCTCCCTCTGTGGGCCTCCCTTCCCCCAGGGAAGCTGTGTGTCCTGTGCGACCACTCCCCTTGGCTCAGAGACATGCCAGCTTCTCAGTGGCACCCTAGAGACATGAGCTAGAGCTGTGCCCTGCCCCACACAAGACCCAGATGGTTTCGCCTCCATCTCCGGGCCTGTCTCCCCAGCTCCGCTGTGGGAAGGCTGGGAGATGAGAAATAGCTGCATTCAGGTCGGGGCCTACTGTGCGCTGTGGATGCATGTAATCTTCACAGCCCCTCGGATTGTTTGTATTGTCCTTGTTGCACAGATGGGGCAACGGAGGCACCAGGAAGTGAAATACTTGCCTAAAGTCACATAACCAATAGGAGGTGGAGCTGGGATTTGAACCCAGGCAGCTGGTCCCCGAGTCTCTGCTCTCACCCACTGTACCATGTTGCCTTTTAGGGGATGGCCTGCACACACCCTCCAGTTCCTAGCGTCTGGGGTTCAGACAGGAAGAAAGAAGTGGTTCAGAGGGAAGGGGGAGACTCACATCCTGGCTTTGTCACTCACTGTGTGACCTTGGGTGAGTGCCTTTACCTCTCTGGGCCTCAGTTTCCAAGCAGGGTGGTTGTAAGAGTTAAACGGCTGGGGCCTGGTTGCATCCAGGAGATAGTGCACTTACTGTGATTGACATTCCCCCGTCTCCCTCCATGGCCCCTTGAAACCACTCTCTTTGGCTGGGGAGGAGGTAAGCGCTGCAGCTGAGGCATCCCATTCCATCTCCAAGCTATCTGGCTCTGTCTCCAGTTGTTCCACCAACCCCCCTAAACTCTCCGAAAGGAGCAATAGGGCAAGTTCCAGCCACACCCTCCCCCTGGGCTCAGCGCCTAAGCCCTGTCCCCTTGGATCCAGTTTGCCCTCGGACGCCCGGCAGGCATGAGGGTGGCCCGGGCTGCCCAGGCTGCCATGAGGAGCTGCTAGACTGGCTTTCAGGAGCCCAAGAGGGGGCAAGTGAGACCAGGAGGCCCCCATGACCCAACTCGCCAGCCCCACCGGTCCCAGAGGAAACACTTTATTACTGGAAGCCCAGCCAGGCAGAGGGGGTGGAAGCGGCCATGTTAGAGGAAACCACACAGGGTCAGCCAAACCGCTGCCCTTGAGGCCAGCAGCCCGTGGACTCACCACGAGAGGCTGGCTCACTGGGTGTTTACGGAAACGCTGGTCCTGGAGCTGCCCCAGCTGCTGGGCTGGGGTCCCCTGAGGCACCCCCAAGCCTCAGAGTGCCAGCTTGGCAGGGGACGCCACGGGCTGCAGCTGGGACCTTGTTTTCCTCCTCGGCCCACCTGCTCGGAGTGGAAAGAGGAGGAGTCCAGAGTGAGCGGCACTGGAGACCCCGGAGCCCTGCAGGGGACCAGCCCTTTCTGACACCCCTGGAGAGCTGCATCAGCCCAGGAGAGGCATGGGTCAAGTGGAGTCTGGGTCCAGATGGCCGGGGTTCAAATCCTGCCTGTGCCCCTCACTGGCTATAAAACTCTGGGAAATCTGCTTAACTTTTCTGTTCCTCACTTTCCCCATCTGAAGATGGGGACGGTGGTAATAGTATATACTTCCCAGGGGTGTTGATATAAGTACATGACTTAATATTTGTAAAGGGCTTAGAAGAGCTGCTATCACACACCGAGTGTTTGCTACAGAAATGTTTTCGAACGGAGCATCTAGACCAGGAGGAGGAGCTGAGGTTATGGAGCTAAATCAGATTTAGATTCTGCCCTGGAGAGGTTCAAAGTCAAGGTTCCAGCCACACCCTGGAGCTGTGGGGGCGACCTGCCTACCTATAGTCACAGTGACAACTAATTGGTGGATGTCTGCCTGTCCAACCTCTAGGGGGCCACACGTGTCCCTTGACTGCTCTATTCCGGAGCGCAGCGTAGAGACCGACACCAAGGGGGCATTTCCACCGGGCTGTCCAGCAAGTCTGAGACCACCTGACGCTCTCTGGGCCCGACTGAGTTGCAGGCGCCGAGCCCAGAGCTTCGAGTGCGTGGTTCCTTCCACCCCCCTCCGAACCCCCAGTGGAGGAGGTCGTTGCATTCTTTCTATGTTCAGAGAAGCAAACCGAGGCCACGGAGGCCAGCCCAAGGTCCCGTAGCTGGTACATGGCCGGGCCGGGATGGAATCCACATCTGTCCAAGTTCAAAGCCTGGGTTTTTAACACTAAGCTAATTGCACAGCCTGCCCCCTCCTCAGGCCTGGGAGTTCAGAGCTGGGCCCAGCCCAGCCGGAGAAGACCCAGAAGGATCTTGGAGGAGGGAGGACGTTCTAGCCAGAGAGACCAGCCCGGGGAAGGCAGCGAGGCCAGGCCAGCCCCTGCGCCAGTCTCCGCGACAAGGCCTGTTTGTGGCATAGTGACGACTGTGGCGTGTGGGACTCCAGCGTGTGGCCGGAGGGAAGGCTAGGGGATGACCGCCACCAGCTCTGACAGCCAGGAAGAGGTTTGATGGTCCTGGAGGGGGGTGGGCGGTAAGACCCCCTGGACAGTCCCGAGCAGAGCCTGCAGGAGGCCAGACAGACGGCCACTCCAGGGGGCAGGACGGAGGTGCATTGCAAACGCAGGAGGTGGGAGGCGGGGAAAACTCATGCGCACAAATAACAAAACTCAGAGTCGTTCCTGGTGAGGAGCTATCTCCCCACAAAGCAAAACTTACCTGCCCTACGTTCCACTTCATCCAAAGCTGTGAGTGTGTGTGTGTGTGTGTGTGTGTACGCGTGCACGCATATGTGGGCACACGTGCTTCCTGGGCATGCGACAGCCAGACTCAGAGTCCTTGGAGCCCAGTCACGTGTCTCCCTCCCACCCCAGCCGCAGCCCCAGCCCCTGCAATGGCCTCGCTTGGGGTTCACCCCGTTTTGGCCACGGCAGCTGCCAGCACTGGGTGGGGGCACAGAAGGTAACAGTGACTGGGGTCCGGCGCCCACAGGGCCCTCGGCAGCCAAGCCTTCACCCCGCCCCCCAGCTCACCTACGATCCAGATGGGAGTGCAGCTTTTGGACCTGCCATATATTTGGACTGTGACCCTGGCCTTGAGGTGTCCCTCGTGTGAAACATAGAAACAATAATAAATGGGAGGGCTGTTGTGAGGATGGATTGAGACCTTGACTGTGAAGCATGGAGCGCAGTGCCGGTTCCAGTGAATGCTCGGTCACTGTGAGCTCAAGGCCACTGTTGTGGCCTGAAGGCAGAGGCCACTGTGGCCCTGGGGAGAACTCAGAAACCTCTGGCAGTGGCCTGGAAAAGGCGAGAGGGCATCTGGGCCACCCACTGTCCCCAGGTGCCCGGGACCTGTCCCAGCGCAGGAGAGTCAGCCTGCCTACACGGGCGCTGGGGCCGGTGGACCCAGCCATCTGCCTGCACCCCTCGGGCAAAGGATGGCAAGAGGCGGAAGGTGCTGTGTTCTGGGCTCCACAGTGTGGGTTGTGGGGTTGGACCACCTTGGCCGACTGCCCTGCCCCCACTCTCTGGCCCTCCCTAACAGCACGTCCTTGGACGAGCTACTTATAATGTTCCAGTGCCTCATTTTCCTCATTTGCGAAATGGGCACAATCGTAGTTCCTACCTCACAGGGTCATGGCGTGCCCTGCTTGGCACTGTGCCCAGCACATGGTGAGCACACAGCAGACACCAGCAATCGTAGTTATGACGCCACTGCAGAGAGCAGGGGCCTAGGACAGGGGAAGTAGTGAAGTTCATAGTCATTAAATACCGTGAGGGGAACGAGCCACGGTAAGGGGGTGCGGTGCGCACGGTGGAAGCCACGGACAGAGACCCGGGTCAGGGCCCAGCCTACTGTGCAAAGCGGCCAGTAAGAATAATAGCAATAAAAGAAGGAGCTCCTACCCTTCGCGGCGGCATGGATGGAACCCGAGAGCGTTATGCTACATGAAATAAGCCAGGCAGTGGAGGAGGTTGGCTCCAGGAGCAACCAGGAGGGCTGCCCTCCTCTCTGGTTGGCAGGGCGGAAGCCTGGAGGTTTCTCCCTACATTCCAGGGCGTTAAGTCTGGGGACCCAGGCTTCCGTCATTGGCCGTCACGCTCCCCAGAAGGAATCTCTATTCATAACAAACCCAAAGGTCACCCGTCTGGGAAGGAGCGTTCTGTCTCCACCCCAGGGTGGGAGAGAGGGCCCCCGCCTTCATGGAGACCACCCTGGTGTCCAGATGGGGATGACCTTCTCCTCTGGGTGTCCTCTGTGGGTAGCATCTGGGTGGGCCAGGTGGAGAGAGCGGATGAATGGACATCTCAGTGGGAGGAGCCCCTAGAGAGTCTTAGTGCGGTAAGGGTGGGCCCTGTGTCAGCCCACCTGAGCTCAGACTCCCCTTCTGCCGCCTCCTAGCTGTGTAGCCTTGGGCAAGTTGCTTTACCTCTCTGTGCCTCTGTTTCCTCTTCTGTAAAGTGGGGGTGATATTAATACTACCTACTCCATAGGGTTGTCATGAGGATTAAATGAGATCCATTCACTCAACAGCTGCTTATTGAAGGCCTACCGACTTCCCCGAGGTGAGTAATCAGACACTAAGTAAAAGACCAAACCCTCTGCTTTCACGCTTTAAAAGACGAAAATTGTGACAAAGATTGTTTACTTTAGAAAATGATGGCACCAAAAAGAAATGAAGCAAATGTAGTCAAATGTTAACAGTTGTTAAGACCAGGGGATGGGCAGAATGGCAAACCGTTGTTCATTATATGTTTTCTATGATTTTTCTGTATGTTTTAAATATTTTATAAATGTGAGGAAGAAAGAGAAGTGAGATGGAAGGAAGGAAGTAGGAAAGGAAGGAGGGAAGGGAGGGAGGGAGAGAAGGGGGGAGGGAGGGGGAGGGAGGGAAGGAGGGAGGGAGGGAGGGAGGGAGGGAGGAATCTACCCTTTGGAAACTTACAAGTGAGTGAACAGACAATAAACAAATGGGTAAAGCTTGCAGTATATCCCTTCATGCTAAGTTCTTTGAAGAAAAACTAAGAGGAGGAATTGCAAATGCCCAGGACGATGGGGGGAGTTGCATTTTAACCCTAGTGGTCAGGGGGTCAGGGGACGTGACACCTGAGGGCAGCGCTCAGATGGCCGGTGTCTGCCCCTGGCCGCTCCCAGGGTCCACGTCCAGCCCTCTCCAGTGAAGGAGTCACGGCAAAGCCCCAGGCCCAGGACTCTCGGGATCCTGAAATCGTAGAATTCTGTGTGGCAGGTACCAATTCCAGTTCCAAGTTCAGATGGTCAGAGGAGGTCATCTGTTTTGAGTTAATTTGTATAATGGCATCCCATTTCCTATATGGGGAAGAAAATTCATCTTGGTCAATTCGTTTGTTTTCTTCCACCTCTCTCTCTCTCTCTCTCTCTCTCACACACACACACACACACACACACACACACACACTTTCCCGGGGGTTGTGTCTCAGAGTTTGTCTCGGGCCTTCCTGGCTCGGACACACCCTGTGACATTTCATTTCTCGAGTCTTCCCCCCTTTACTCTTGGATTCTTCAAAGCTCTCGGGGTCACGTTGACCCACAGAATTAAAAATATGCTCACTAGTAGCTTTTTCTCTGGCTCTCCTCCCAGCCTTTCTATTTGGGGGGAAGGAGAGCCGGGAGGGGAGAGATGTGCATCCGTCAGGGCCGGCTAGGTTAGGGTGCTGTAACAACCACGCCCAAACCTCGCTCCCCGGAGGGCCAGCCGCAGCCCCACCCTGTGCCTCCGCACCCCAGGACCCAGGCCGCTGGAGCAGCCACCACCTGAATGCTGTGCAGCAGAGGGACAGAGGGAGCTTCGGGTCACGCCTCTCTCTGATTCATTAGGAATCAATATGCCCCAAGTCCCCTCTGGAATGGTTGTTTTTGGAATGAAACAGGGCTTTCGAAACCTAAAAACTTGTCCTCTCCTTCCCCGAGTCAGTAGATGCTCCCGGGTCTCCCTGTTGGACAGGGGACAGAGAACCCCAGGCACAAAGTGCGCACAGTCCTAGAGTGTGGATGTCATGCAGTCTTAGATGAGCCGAGGACACAGAGTGGGAGACTCCCACGGTCCCGGCTGTGGGAGATCGAATCCGATGGCACTTCCCACACAGGAGGTGTCTCTGTCACCCAGGAGCGCATCATGTCTGCGCCAGGCAGCCCGCTCTGTGAAGGACCAGCTCGAATCATTCGAACGTCCTGCTCTATTCAGTGAGCCAGCCTCCCCCCCGCCCCAGGGCCTTCCACTCCAGGGCTCTCCTGGGAGTGCAGGGGTGCTGCCATCGCCGTGACAACCCTGGACGAAGGCTGAACTGGTGGCCAGCTTCGGGGCCCTGAACTGCCCTGGGGGTCAAACGCATCATTACTCTGACAGGTTCGATTCCACCAAAATAGTCTCTGGGTCTGCATTCGGGAGGCTTATAGATAGTGGAAAAAGCAAAGGCGTGGACTCAGGCCTGGGTTCAAACGCTGACATCCTGATGTGGCCCAGAGGCCAGTCTTAGCTCTCTGACCCGTGGTTTTCCCGCCTGTCCGACAGGACGAACAGTAACAAGAGCAGCAACGACACCACCTCCTGTGTGAGACCTGACACATAACAGGTGCCTGGCACATAGTAGATGCTCAACTAGCCTGGGTTCAAATCCAGGCTGTCTTTTATTGTTTGTATGACCTGGGGCCTCGCAGTCTTGAGCCTCAGATTCTGCCTCTCTCTCGGGGGAGTTCCTACAACTCACATCCCACAGGGTCTGGTCAGGACTTTTTAAGTTCATGTTTACTGACAATGTGCTAAACTCTTGACCAAAATTGGACACTTAGTCGTCTAACTATTAGGTAGACTATTTATAGGGACCCTGATGTGAGCGGCGGAGAGACTGGCACACAGAGGCCGAGTCACTGACCCAAGGTCCCAGGGCTGGTGAGGCGGTAGAGCCAGGATTTGACCTTGGGCATTTCGCCTCCACATGGACACTGTGTCAAGGGCCTGGCACATAGTGGGCGATCAATTCGTGTTTGAACTACTGCCCCTTGTCCTGCCCCTCCCCCCAGGCAAGCACAGAGTAGGCTTGCCTCCCTGATGTTCAGCCTTCGTTCCTGAGTGTCGGTCACTCAGGAGGTTTCAGGCTGCAGGTAACGGAACATCCTGATCCTCCCGACTTTTTCGTGGGCGAGAAACCCAGAGTGGGGGTGGTTCCAGAACTGATTAATTCAGAGGCTCAGTGCCGCCACCCAGGACCCAGACTGCAGCTCCAGCACGCTCAGTGTGTGGCTTTAGCCTTCAGGCTGGGCCGCCTCATGGTCTCAGCAGGGCTGCCAAGGTTTCAGACATCACATCGTCACACAGCCACTTGAAGCGGAAGAAGAGGGGAACCACCTCCCTGCAAGGCCTTTTGAACCAAGGCAAGTCCTTCTCAGACCCCCCCACCCCCAGCAGCAGCCTTTGTCTCCTCGGCCGGAACTGGGTCACAGTCGTGTGGAAGGTTGCTAGTGGTCACCAATCCCCGCCTTCTTTCTGGGGCACACGGCTGGGCTGTCTGTCTCCGCCTCCTTTGCAGTTAGATGAGGCCACGTGACTGAGTCCTGGCCAATGGAGTGTGAGCAAAATTAGCTGCACCGGTTTCAGGTCTGACTTGTAAAATCTCCTACCCACGATTCTTGCTGAATGGAGAGGACACTGCTGAATGGAGAGGACACTGAGGTCGAGGAAGCCAGGGTCACAAGACAGGAGGTGCCTCAGTCCCTCCACGGCCACGCAGGGGAGAGCCCTCCCGAACTTCAGGAGCTGTGATGGGGGAAACTACGGAACACCTGTGGTGTGAAGCCGCCGACACCGCGGAGGTGTGTTTGTTACAGCAGCTAGCAAGAGTCAGCCCGGCCAAGGGGACCTGAGAGAACCTTGCCTGGCTCAGGCAGGGGCTGGGGAAGAGATTTCTGCCTGGGTATTCTGCCCTCCCTGTACCTGCACCCGACACAGGCAGGCTTTGGAGAAGGATGAGGGCAGGGAGCGGGGTGAGCAGGGGTTTGGGGCTGGGCTTCGGGAGATGGCTGCGTTCCCCATGTGGCGGGGCCAGAGGGTCGCACACAGGGAGGGGAAGGCTTCTGTACACGCCTGTCAGTGTGGTCACCAGCTTCTCTGGGCTCCCAGGGCGTGGCTGACGCAGCCCTCTGGACCACACCCCGTGCATCGTCCCCTGGATGACAGAGAGTCATCCAGAGGGCCATCACAGATGGTGGCTCCACTTGAGGAACTTGGGGTTCTTAGAACCACATGTCCGGGTCTCTCAGCACACGGAACCTCAAGAGTCTAGGGCCCCGGGGGGCTGGGCACGCAGGGTGGTCCAGGCCACTTCTCCCCACTCTCCCCGGGGAGGGAGATTTGAGCGGTGGATAAGAGGCCAGATTTCGCATCTCCACAGCTTCCTGGCCCGGTCTGGTCTGTTGGACAGGTGAGCTCACCTCCCTGAACCGAAGTGTTTTCATCTGCAAAATTAATTCCTTCACCATGGGTGACGATGAAATGAAACCAGCGACAGAGAGCGCTAAGCGAAGACCTGGAACCCAGTGTGTGCCCTTGGAGTGCTGGTCGCCCTTGTCCTCGCTGGTGGGGGAGGCACATTTAGAGTCTGTCACCTCCCCCTCCCTGTCCCACCTCTCCAGGCTGAGGTGTGGCCAGGGCCAGGGCCCGGGCCCTGCCGGAAGAGCTTCCCCCTTCCCGGAGCGGATGAGCTGGATTGACGGAAGTCTGCCCTGGGTGGGTGGGGGGGGGGGGGCGGTCCCAGCCCTGGTTCCTCTCGCCAGCCAGCGAGCCACAGTCCGCTCCGGAGCCTGAGTGTCTCTCCTGCACAGGTGGGCGCCGTGGTTCCCCGTCTCCACCTCGCAGAGCAGCAGCCGAACTCAGCAGCCGCAGCAGATCGCTGGGCTTCAGGAGACAGACTCCACAGCCTCCCGCCCTGGGTTTCAGTCCAGCTCCAACCTCTACTGCTCATCTTGTGACCTTGAAAATGCCACTGGATTAAAGTTTGGGGGCTTTCAAAGGGGGTGACGCTGGTTCCTAGCTCACAGGAGGGATGGAATGGGACCGGCCATGTGAAATGCTCGGTCTAAACCTGTGACTTAGGAAGGGCTCGGTTAACAGGAGCAGTTGTTGTTGTCGCCTGTGGTCTCAAGACTTTGGAGGTGCGGACGGGGCTCTAAGCTGAAAGGTCCTTCGGTCCGTCTCCATGAGATACCAAAGAGGAAGGTTCTGCTTCACCCCGAGTCTGCGTGGGTTTCCTGACCCCCCTGCCCCACGCTGATGCCCTCTTCCTAGAACTGGAACCGCGTGGGAGGCAGTGTGTGCAGGGCGGGGAGTCTAGGGTTTCACATTCTAGTCCACCTTCCACCACTTTCTGGCTGTGTGACCCCGGGCAAGTGCGTCACCCTTTCTGAGCCTCCTTACTGTCACGTGAGGGAATGGGGCTGCAGGCTCCACCCTGAGGACTCAGACGCCTGTGACATTCAGTGACTCCTTCCTCATAACAGCCAGTGGCCAAGGAGAGAGGGTGTGGCTCCCCCCAGGGGTCAGGGTCAGGGTCAGGGTCACTGCTCTGCGTGGAATCTGGTCTCAGCTGCCCAGAACTGCCTCTCCTGATGCCTGGAATGTCACCATTAGTGACTCACGCCTTTGGGAAGTCACTGCTCTCACCCCACTGAGTAATAACAATAACAGTCTCTCGTGGCTTCTCTTTGCCCAGCGTTCCTATCCGCGGTCTCATTGGGTCTCGCTGAGCCGCTGTGAGCCAGGCAGCGGGGAAGCAAGTCCGGGTCAGATGCAGACAGTGACGCAGGAGTCAGTGGTCGGGTCTGGAGACCTGGTGTCCTAGCTTCGTGGTCAGGGCCCTTCCCTCCGACGTCACCCGTGGAATCTGCACACCCGTGTTTGTAGCAGCCAACAGGTGGAGGCAACCCCTCTGTGTCCACAGATGGGTGAACGGATAAGGGAAACGTGGTACTTGGAGGTGTCCCATGGGGTGTCACTCTGACTTCAAAGGGAAGGAAATCTGGCCCACACCGCACCGTGGGTGGACCTGGGGACATCATGCTGAGTGACACAGGCCAGCCACAGGAAGGCAGATGCTGTGTGATCCCTCTCGGGAGAGGTGCCCAGGGTGCTCAGAGTCGCAAAAACAAAGTGGAGCGTGGCTGCCAGGGGCTGGGTGGGGGAATGGAGAGTCGTTTCGTGGGTGCGGGGTTTCAGTGCAGCAGGATGAGGAGTCCCGAGGGCGAAGGTGGACGCTGTGCATGCCCTGCACTGCTGACCTGGACCTTTAAACACGTCAGGGTGGCACCCTGGCCGGGCGTCTGGGTGGGTCGGAGCACCGTCCTGGGCACCAGAAGGTTGTGGGTCCGGCCAATGTTTCTCTCTCTCATCAGTGTTCCTCTTCCTCTCTCTCCCCCTGCCCCTCCCTCGAAAACCAATGATCATACCCTTGGCGAGGATTTTTTTTTAAAGTTAAGATGACAAATTTTATGTTGCGTGTCATTTTGCCAACATTTAAAAAGTCAAAAAGCTTTTAAACACTGCTTCTAGGAGGGAGATGAGTGAGTCCCAACATCGTTAAGGACGTGTAACTCAGTTTATCGTGATTTGTGTCAGTCAGGATGCAGGCGAGGTCATGCGGCTGTAACAAACACCCCCAAAGTCTGACTCCTGTGTCAAGCACATAACCACTGCACCATGCTATCTCCCTCTCTGACCCTTGTACCCTCTGGAACGTTCTTCCTTGCTGCGCTAAACCTCTGCTTGCTCTGTCTGCACCCCAGGCCCACGCTAAGGCAATAAAATCAGTCACATTCAGCCTTGGCTGGCTGTGTGGCTGTGGACCAGCCAGGTAACCTCTCTGAGCCTCCGTTTACTTATCTGGGAAATGGGGACAATAACAGGCCATATCTTGAGGGGAGAATTCAAGGAGAATGGAAAACATCACCACGGCCGGAGGCCCGCTGTCAGGCTGTGGGTACATTTAAGCCTCAAGTGGAGTTCAGAGCCCAGGCCAGGGAACAAAGCAGGCTTTCATCTTGAAGGGCCCTTGGCTTGAAGAAATACCTTCAGCCCCCGGGGAGACCCCTTCTTCCAGCCAGCCTTGCATCCGGGCTGGGGGATGGGTGGGAGGGGAGCCAGAGGCTGCGGATACAGCTGTCCTGAGCATGAAATACTTTTCTCCCCAATAATCTGTTTTCAATCTCTCATTCTTTTCTTTTTTTGGATCTCTCCTGCCAAGGAACAAGCACGAAGTGTGCATTGTGCGTCAGCTCCTGGGCCAGCCCGGGCCACCCCCGGCTCCGGGAACTTCTGCTTCTGGTGCTGGGGCCGAGGACCCTTCAGATTGCCACGTGTGTCTCAGCCTCCCCAGCTTTGCACAGGCCCCTTCTCCCCCTGGCCCCGCCCGGCCCGGCCATCCCCTCGCTCCTGGGTCTGCTCTGACCCCGCTGCTGGTCAGCTGTCAAGGTCGAGGGCCCTCTCCCGTGGCCGCCCCTCTGATGGCTGCCCTGCCCCCCACCTTAACACACCCCCTCCAGTCTCCCCAGGTCTGGGTGTCTGTCTTGAATTCTCATTCCCCCCTAACCCACAGGTGGCAAACACCAGGCCCCCGGGCCGAATCCGGCCCTCCACCTGGTTTTACCTGGCCTGGCACCTTGTTTCTCCAGGGCAGCAGTGGCGAGCTCTCGCTTAACTGTTAAGGAGCAGTCACATGTATACAGTCCTGAAATGACATCTGGCCCTTTGAAGGCAACCTCGAGGCTGATGTGTCCCCCGGTGGAAATGAGTGTGACACCCCCACCCTAGTTATTAACACTTCCGAGGGCAGGGCCAGTGCCACCCACTTCTTTGCAGTTTGAGGCTTCCACGAAGAGGGCTTCCGTCACCACTAATCAATAGGAAGAGATTATTCTTGTTTGAACCCCGTTTTACAGATGAGATGAGGGAGGCCCTGGGAGCAGAAGTGAGTGCTCTCACAGCTGGGGAATCAGGCCTCCACCCAGCTAGTCTGCATCTCCCAGCCCACCCTGTGATGGGGGCAAGGCCTCTTGGGTAGACTCGGCACAAGGGTGAGGAACATGGAATGATGGATACCAGGGCCTGGGGAGAGGAGGAGGGTGTGGGGGGCTGTGGGTGAACGGGTGCAGCGTTTTTGTTCGGGATGACGGAAAGTTCTGGAGATGGATCGTGGTGATGGTGGCCCAGCAGTGAGAAGGTACTTAATGTCACCGATCTGTAAAGTTGAAAGTGGTTAAAATGAGAAATTTGGTGTTGTGTATTTTACCACAATAAAAAATATAATACAACCCACAGAGGCAAACCGCCTATGTAATTTAAAATTTTCTAGGCGACACATTTTAAAAAGTGAAAGGAAATGAGTGGAATTGACTTTTAAAATTATTTAATCTGACCGGTCAAAAACATTACCATTTCAGCACATCATCGATATAAAAACATTATTAAGGCGTTAGTTTACTTTTTTGCACACTAACGAAACCCCACGAGCCTTTCGCACCGACGGCAGGCACATCTCAGCTCCGACTCGCCGTGTTTCAAGTGCTCAGCGGCCACGGGCCGTGGCTTTCGTGGCAGATAGAGCAGGTCCCATGCGAGTCTTTGGGCTCGTGTATTGTGCATTTACGCTGGATGCCTGTGCATTTTTGGTTTCCATAGATACAACCAAATTGCCTTCCACAGGTGTTCAAACTAGTGTTGCCCTGGCCAGGTGGCATGGTTGGTTGGAGCGTCGTCCCACAGACCATAAGGTTGTAGGTTCGATTCCTGGTCAGGTTGCATGTGGGAGGCAACTGCTGATGTTCTCTCTCATCGATATCTCTCTCTGTCTCCCTTCCTCTCTGTCTAAAATTAATACACATATCCTTAGGTAAGGATTTAAAGTAATCACAAGGTTTTAATCCCGCCAGCCCTGTGGGGGGTGGGGCGTTTCCCCATGCCCCTACCTGTATAACTGCCCACCTGATAGATAAAAAGTGCCTGCTCAGCGCGCACCTGACACCAGTTTCCCTGAGTAGGAGTGAGCCTGTTTTACCTGCTAAGAGCCCTGGCATTTCCTCTTCTGTGAGCTGTTGGCTCACCTCACCCGAGGGCTATGTTTTCATATTTCTATAAACACCTCTCTGTGGTCCCCTGGCCCCCAGCAGGACCGGGGACTAAGGCCAGGTATCGCTGAATCCTGCGGGAATGGTAGCTGGCTCTTCCCAGCAGGTGAATTCTGTGGCCAGAGCTCTGGAAGCAGCACTTACCCTTGAGGGCATACCTCCCTCTGCTGGCGAGGCCGAGCTCCTGCACTCCGGCCTGGGCCAGAAGAGGATGCCCAGCAGCTGGGTCCTGTGGAGTCTGGGTTCAATGTCACGTCCATTTATTGCTGTGTGACGTTGGTTAAGTAACTCCACCTCTCTGGGCTCGCTACCCTCTCATCTGTGAAATACGATGAAAATGGCAGCGGTTCCTCTCACCCACAGGGTTGCTGGAGGAATCCTGAGGTAACGAGACATGAAGGTGCTTAACAATGGCTGCAACACGGAGCGAGTGCTGACTAGGCGGCAGCTGGGTTGTTTTGGAGCCGGGAAGAGAGGGGGTGGCCTGACACCCAGTAAAGGAGGCAGGGGTGCCGCTGGGTTTCCACGGGTCCGCCCTGCCCAGCCAGCTTCAGTTTCCTCTGCTGTAGGACGGCCACCTCACTTCACAGCAAGGGGCTGGGACGGGCTGCGATGCCTGGGACCCCCACCCCCGTATGACCCCGTGCCGTAGGGACCTGTCTGTCCTCTTATCTGACATGCAACTCTTGCGTAATTGACGATTGCGCTTGAATCTTTCCTATGTCTAAAACCCCCCATGGCTCCCCCCTGCCTGCCGAATCAGTCCAGTTTCTCGCCCTGGCCTTCAAGACCAGCCATGGCCTGAGTCTGGACTGCCTGTGGGGGGCGACCCGAGACCGCATGAGAAGTGGTCCCTGTAATCCTGCCCTTTGCTCAGACTGAACTGAATGCCACTTTGTTCGTTCATTCCTCTGTCGTCTAGTCACTGAACACAATTTACTAAACACACTATTTATTTATTCATACGTATTCATCGCCCACTATGCAAAGATGTTATTATTTTAGACACTGGAGTAGAGACAGTGATCTTAACCAATGCAACTGGAATGTCTTGATTTGTACATTTTATAAAGCATGTGACCATGTGATGGCGTCGCAGAGACCCTCTGACGGTCTTGGTGGGGGGCGAGCAGGGGGAGGCATCCCGAAGCTCCCTTAACCTCAGGCATACCTGCCTGCATGTCCAACCGCGCAGGTCTGGCTCCCAGTGCTGGAAGCCCTCCTTGAGGAAGTTTGCTTCCGCCTCTGAGCTCCAAGGGCGTGACATCCAGCTCTGCCAGGGCAAGTCATTTCCCCAAGTCCCCCAGATTATTTTTACCAACGGGTAGCAGAGACTCCTACTCTGAGAGGCTTGCTGCGGGACTTCATTAGATCAGGTGTGAAAGTGCCTGCCCGTGGTAAGTGCTGGTGGAGCGGTAGCCCCCACTGGCAGCTGGAGCTGCTGACTTCAACCCTGGCTCCCAGCTCCCTGAGGGATCTACAGGTTTCTCTCTCTCTCTCTCTTTTTTTTTTTACCACTAGAGGGCACCAGAATTCACAAACTTGTCCAGTGTGCTCTGCACCCTGGAGGCTCAGCCTCCCAAGCTCCCCAGGATAAGAATGAGGGGTTTCTGGGGGCTCAAAAGAGCCCCCACCAAGGCAAGCTGAGAGCTTGGTAGGGATCCTCTGCTCCTAGGGCAGGCTGTGCCTGGCCCACAAGGGGTCTCCAAACTTCAGGCTCCAAGGGATGGAAAGGAGCCAGCTAGGTCGTCATGCCGAAGACCCACTGTTCATCCCTCGGTGCATCCCACAGCCAGAAAGAGTGGGCAAAGGAGCTCCGACTCCTGGAGCTGGCTCTTGGCGTTTCTGTCTGTGGGGCCCTGGGCAAGCGACTTGACCTCTTGGAGCCTCAATTTCGTTTTGCATAAAATGGAAATGTCATCCCTATATGCAGAGGGATGGTGGCGATCGCGCGTGTGGCTTTCCATCGCGTGAATACACTACAGTGTAATTAGCTGTTTCCTGCTGATCACAGATGTAACGTATTGCTTTGTCAAAATGTTTTTGCTGAGCGCCTCACCATGAGCCAAGACCTGCACTGGCTCACGAGATGGGCAAAGACGAAGCCAGTAGTTTTGTTAGGGGTGGTGAGGTTCTGGGTGATAGATCTTAGATCTCCCCCACTTCAGCTCCCTTCCCCAATTCTCCAAACTCTCTATGACAGTCATGCATCGGCTTTACGATAGTAGAAAAGGAACAGAGCGAGGAACATTGATTGAGCACCTACTATGTGCCAGATATGTTGCTTCATCCTTCCTCTGATTCTCAGCTGTATGCAGGCAGGGACTGGCTGGCTTATTCACTGCTGCAATCTCTGGGCCCAGGACCGCGCCTGGTCCTCCACAGATACTTCCTCAGTGATCGAGAATGACTGAAGTTTATAGATGACGAGCTGAAGTTCAGGCTGTGTGACTTGTGCAAGGTGACCCAGCTAGTGGGTGCAGGACCAGGGTCCTGAGGAAGTTCCTTATCACCCAGTGCTGTCCCTGCTCCCCACACCCCCACACCCCTTGGCCTGAAGCAGCTTATTTTACAAATACCTATTTATGTACCAGTTGCTGAGCAGCAACCCTGAGGCAGGTGTTAGAATTGTCCCCATTTTACAGGTGGGAAAACTGAGGTATGAGTTGTTAACTAACTTGCCCAGACCACACAGAGTAAATGGTAGAACCAGGGTTCTCCTCCAGGTGGTCTGTCACTAGAACACTTGCTTCTGACCACTGTGCCATTCTGCCTCGTGGAGGGACTGCAGGGTGTGGGTTTTCTCTCCTCGACCCCCTGGGGTCCCCTGGGAGACCTGGAGCATGCCTTCTTTTGAAGCCCCTGGAGCTCCTGACATGCAGCTGGACATGATGTAGGCAGTCAGCTCAGGCCCTCCGGCTGCGGTTTGCACAGCAGATGATGTCCCTTAGTTGCTGGAGCCCTGTTGGGGACATTGATTGGGGAGTTAGTGGGTGGCCCTGGGTTTTTAGTGCAAGGTCATCTCTGCCCTTTGAGCCTATAGCCACCTGCCCACGCCTGCCAACAGCAGATGGCACTCTCAGGGTGCCGGGAGGAGGCAAGCACTGGACTTTTCCCCTTTATTTGCACCCCTTTCCTCGTTCTTAGATGCATGTCCAAAAGTGTAAGGCCTGCATGCACATGGGTGTAAATGTGCACGTAGCCCACATGGACACATGTGTTCCCATGCACATAAGTGTAGAAACAGTGGTCCTGTGAGTGCACGTGTGTATGGCTGTGGCACATGCAGCCGTGTGTGTGTCTGTGGGTGCAGGCGTGGGCTTGAGTGTGAGCTTGAGTTTACATACTCATACATTTCTGCTCGGGTGTGAGTGATGTGGAAAGACAGACCACCGAAGTGGAAGGGCATCTCCTTGCCCAGCCTCAGTTTCCTCATCTGTAAAAAGAGAACAATAATAATACCTGACTGGTGGAAGGGTGCCAGACACACAGTGAGTGCCATAACATTAGCTATTGTTACTATTACCCTCCCAGGGTTTGTGCTGAGATTCCGTGAAGCAGTAGCTTTGAGGGTCTGGCTCAAGACGAGTTTCTTCTGTCATCCTTAGATCCACCATTTTGGCTTTTGCCCTCAGTTTTGTCATTGCCAAGACGACATGACAGCTATGGGGAGAGCTTGGGGACCAGAGGTAGGGAGGGGTGGGGTGCCTGTCACCCAGAGTCCTTTCTAGGCTTTATCCAGAGGTAGGCTAGCACAGGGCTCGCCACGAGGGCGGTGATTGAAACACAGCTGAACCGGTTATCAGACATACTTTTCACCTTAGCTGACAAAAGTGAGTATTTTTTATCCTGCTTTTGTTTGCCCATCATGGACATTTTCCAGGCCATGACAACCAGTCTTTATGGTTGCTAGAGAAGTTAGCAGAAGATTAGAAACTTCTCAATGCCCCGAAACTGGGATATAGTTCGTTTGCTTATGGAAGATCCACTTTAAGAAATGTGATTCAGGCCCTCACTGGTGTGGCTCAGTGGGTCGGGTGCCCTTCCCATGACCTGAAATGTTGCCGGGTTCAAATCTTGGTCAGGGCACATGCCTGGGTCACAGGCCAGGTTGGGGGCACACAAGAGGCAACTGATCAATGTTTCTCTTGCACACCGATGTTTTTCTCCCTCTTGTTCTCCCTCCCTTCCCCTCTCTCTAAAAATAAATAAATAAATTCTAAAAACAAGAAAAGAAAGAAAAATGAGTCAGGCCCTGGCCAGGTAGCTCAACAGTCAGAGCACCATCCCAGTATGCCAAGGTTGCAGGTTCGATCCTTGGTCAGGGCATATACAAGTAGAAACTAACGAATACATACATAAGTGGAAGAACAGATCAATGTTTCTTTCTCTCTCTTTCTCTCTTCCTCTCTCTCTATAAAAAAAGAAAAGGAAGGAAGGAAGGAAGGAAGGAAGGAAGGAAGGAAGGAAGGAAGGAAGGAAGGAAGGAAAAGAAAGAAAGGTAAGTCAGTAATGGCCATATAAGATTCTTTTCTTTCTTTGGGACAAGTGAATATTATCATTTTGGGAATAGGGTGTCCCAGGATTTATCTGTCCCTGGACACAAAGCGATTCCACTAAAAAAGGTGAAGACATTAGTCATCAAGGAAATGCAAGTGAAAACTGCAGTGAGATACCTCTACCTGCCCACTAGGATGGCAATAATTTTATAAAAGACGAGCAATCTCAAGTGTTGGCGAGGATGTGGAGAAAGGGGAACCCTCACGCATTGCTGGTGGGATTGTAAAATGGTGCCGCTGCTTTGGAAAACGGTCTAGCAGTTCCTCCGAAGGTTAACAAGCAGAGTTACTCTGTGACCCAATAGTTCCACTCCTAGATATGTATCCAAGAAAATGAAAATATATGCCCACACACAAGCATCCACGGCAGCATTGTTCATAGGAGCCAAAAGGTGGAAACAACCCAAATGTCCACGGGTTGATGAGCGGATGTATTACATATGGCGTGTCCGTACAGTGAAGGTTATTTCACCATAAAGAAGGAATGAAGTACCGATTCCTGCTGCAACGTGGCTGGCCCTGGAAATCACACTAAGCAAAATAAGCCAGGCAAAAAGACTTCATGCGGCTCTTCCGACCAAGATGGAGGCGTAGGTAGACATATTGTGCCTCCTTGCACAACCAAAATAAGGTCAGCAACAACAATTTAGAAGCAAGATAACAACTAGATCTGACAGAAAATTGAACTGTATGAAAGTCAGACAACCAAGGAGTTAAAATATACACATTCATCCAGACCGGTAGGAAGGGTGGAGTTGGGCAGCCGGGCAGAGAGGGGTCATGACCCAAACAGCGGTGGCACCAGGCGCGTAAAGCATCCGGGGCATGTAAGGAGGCATCCTGGGCGCACAAGACCAGAGCGGGCGGACCCTGGGCACGCAGGCGGCTGGCAGACCCAGCAAGGCGCCTGCCTGTCTGGGCGGTCCCACATTCACGCGCAGATAAACCAGGTAAAACTGGGGAACAAGACAGACCGCGCAGCCCAGGGTCCCAGCGCTGGAAATAGAACCTCGGGTCACTGATTGAAGACACCTGTGGGGGCTGAGGCACAGGAACAAACGCCCAGCCTCACAGGAGAGTGCATTGGAGAGACCCATGGGGTCCTAGAACATGCACAGGCCCACCCACACGGGAATCAGCACCAGAAGGGCCCAGTTTGCTTGGGGGAAGTGGTGGAAGGGACTGAAATTTGACAGAAAGTGGAGCAAGCGCCATTGTCCCCTCTCGGACTCCGCCCCCACATACAGCATCACAACCCAGTGGGTTGCCCTGCCCTGGTGAACACCTAAGGCTCTGCCCCTCATACATAACAGGCGTGATCAGACACCGCCCCCCCAAATGGCCCCAATGGAAGATCAGCTCAAGGCTCCACAGCAAATACAACTAAGTGACTAAGAGATAGCCAACCTATCAGATGCACAGTTCAAAACACTGGTGATCAGGATGCTCACAGAATTGGTTGATTTTGGTCACAAATTAGATGAAAAAATGAAGGCTACACTAAGTGAAATGAAAGAAAATGCACACAGAACCAATAGTGATGGGAAGAAAACTGGGACTCAAATCAATGGAGTGGACCAGAAGGAAGAAAGAAACAACTAAACAGAAAAGAATGGAGAAACAAGAATTCAAAAAAATGAGGAGAAGCTTAGGAACCTCCAGGACATCTTTAGACGTTCCAACATCCGAATTATAGGGGTACCAGAAGGGGGAGAGGAAGAGCAACAAGTGGAAAAGTTATTTGAACAAATAATAAAGGAGAACTTCCCCAATCGGGCAAAGGAAATAGACTTCCAGGAAGTCCAGGAAGCTCAGAGAGTCCCAAAGAAGCTGGACCCAAGGAGGAACACACCAAGGCACATCATCATTACATTAGCCAAGATTAAAATGAAGGAGAGAATCCTAGAAGCAGCAAGAGATAAGGAGACAGTCACCTACAAAGGAGTTCCCATCAGACGGTCAGCTGATTTCTCAAAAAAGACCTTGCAGGCAAGAAGGGGCTGGAAAGAAGTATTCCAAGTCATGAAAGGCAAGGACCTACATCCCAGATTGCTCTATCCAGCAAAGCTTTCATTTAGAATGGAAGGGCAGATAAAGTGCTTCTCAGATAAGGTCAAGTTAAAGGAGTTCAACATCACCAAGCCCTTATTTTATGAAATGTTAAAGGGACTTATCTAAGAAAAAGAAGATAAAAAACATGTATAGTAAAATGAAAGCAAACTCATAATTATTAACAACCACACCTAAAACAAAAACCAATTAAGCAAACAACTAGAACAGGAACAGAACCACAGAAATGGAGATCACATGGAGGGTTAGCAACAGGGGAGTGGGAGAAGGCGAGAGGGGGAAAAGGTACGGAGAATAAGTAGCATAGATGGCAGGTAGAAAATAGACAGGGGGAGGGCAAGAATAGTATGGGAAGCCTAGAAGCTAAAGAACTTATGACACATGGACATGAACTAAATAGGGAATGTGAGTGGGAGAGGGTGTGCAGGGTGGAGGGGAGTGAAGGGGGGGAATGGGACAACTGTAATAGCATAATCAATAAAATATATTGATTTTATATATATTTTTAATAAAAGACTTCCTGGGATTTCTGATGTGTTTGTTTCCATTCCATGACAGGTCCAGAGCAGGCACATCCGTGGTGACGGGAAGTGAACAGGTGATTGCCAGGTGCGGGGAGGGGACACCAGCAGGGGCCAGTGAATGACGGCTAACCGCACAGGCTTCTGGGGGGGATGATGGAAAAGTTCCTGCCTTGACTGTGATAAACCTAGGAAAAACCACTGAGCTGTACACTTTAGATCAGTGATTTTCAACCCTTCTCATTTCATGGAACACATCATCAGTGACTCAAATTCTGCAGCACGCCAAATTATATGTTTTTTGCCGGTCTGACAAAAAAAGGTAAAATTTTTACTGATTTACAAAAAAATATATAATAATAATAATTACCTATACTTTTTGCTCCAAAGTGACTTTTTTAAAAAATCAGGTGCCTATACTTCTATACCTAAGAATTTCTGGTACCAAGAATTAACCGATCAGATGCAACCTATATTATGCAACATGACCAATCAGATGCAACTCTATTGGATAGCCTATATATTTGTAGGTAAAGACGGAGCATTCATCCCGGACAGCCAGAGTTGTACTGGCTGCTGTCAGTGTTTTATCTTACCATCTAAGGGAAAAGATTTCCGTGCCCCTGAAGAAATCGTCACATGTTGCCGGTTTTAAGAATCCTCACGGCACACTCGTTGGATAACACTGCTTTATAGATGAGTAAATCATATGGAATGTGAATTTTATCTCAATAAAGCTGTTAGAATAGTTTTTAAAAAAGAACGGAGAACCAGGATGCCAATGAAAATATAAATCATCATTTACTGGGAACACGGACTGTGGGCCAAGGACACATTAATCTCCCTCGACTTTCACAACAGCCCTGCCTTCCCCACCGACTGTGGGGATGAGGGCACAGTCGGGAGGGAGCGCACAACCCGCGCCGCTCCCTGAGGAGCGAAGGGTTTGAGCCCCACAGCTGGAACCTGAAGGGCTTTGTCTCCTCCTTGGAAGGAGCGGGGAGCTGGTGCGCCAGGGCAGCCGGACAGACATGTGGGGCCCAGGATCTGGGGCTCCTCCCGGCCCTTGATCTGGCTCGGGCAGCCGGAGCTCATGGTCAGGGGTCTTCATTGCTCCCTCGGGCCTTCTCCCAGCATCTCCCTGCTTAGGGGCCCTGAAGCAGACCCCTGGCAAGGGGCCGCCTGGGGGGCCCAGAGGCTGGTTTGGCAAACAGGGCCGGCTCAGGCCTGCCCGAGGCCAGGCTCAAGCCTGTCCACAGGGCCGGCCCCAAGACCTCCCATCTTTACTCTGCAAGATACACAGATAATGGCTGTGTGCACAAGATGTACCGCCAAAGGTTTTCATCACCGCGTTGTCTGCAATAGGGACAGCCCAGAAAGAGCCTGCCTGCCTGACACGGGGGCGGGGGGGTGGGGATGGTTACTCCCAACAGAATGCGGGGGAAGAACACGGTGCAGCCCTGGGAGCTCGTGCGGTGGACACGTGCTCACCAGCAGGAGCGGGCTCGCAGCACACTGGGCGAGAGTCGCAGCCCCAGCTGGGCACCCTCGCTGCCCCGCCTCCACCCGGACCAGCCCCTGCCCGCACCCTGCCACCCGGCAGTCCTGAGCTGCCTGTGGCCCCCAAACGCCCAGGCTTTCTCCCTTCTCGGGCACGTGCACTCACTGTTCCCTCTGTCCTCAGTGCCGCCCTGTCCCCTTTCTTGTTTTTTATTTTTTCCTTTTTTAAAAGTAATTATTTTATTGTTCAAAGACAGTCGTTTGCATTTTCCCCCAACCACTCCCCCCTCTACCACAGCCAAACCCACCCCCTTTCTTTTCACTTATTGTCCAGCTGGCTAACTCTGGTTCAGCCTTCAGGTCCCAGGGGAAATGTCTCTACCACCCCCCCACCCGGGAAGAGCTCTTGGGCTGAGACAGGCAGGGTCCCTGCTCTGTCATCTTGCAGCCCCTGTGGGTCCCCAGGCATGGCATGGGTCACACTCATGTAACTGGCTGCCTCCTGCATCTGACAGGTGGGGACAGGCCTGTCCGACTCACTGTCAGGGCAGGCACCTTCCAGTGACCCCCTCGGCAACTGGAGTAACAGCCAGACTGCTGTCCGCATCCTGCGAGGCCTCCTGAGATCTGGCCGGTGCCCACGTCTTCAACGCGTCTCCTCTATCGCTCACGCACTCTGCTCATGGATCCAGCCGCTTCTCCAGCTTGCCAGCTGCACCTCTGCCCCAGGACCTTTGCATGTGGCGTTTCCACTGCCTGGAAGGAATGACCGAATGATCAAGACTTGATCCCTCTCCTCGAAGTCCCAGGGGAGGCAGATGCATAAACAGGCCCTCCTCTGGGTCCTGGTTTCTTCACCTGTAAGAGGGACGCGGTCATCTGCCCAGTCTCTCTCTCGCCCCTTCCCCCTCCACTGCGTCCCTTGCAGGCCAGGCCGCCTGTTTGGTGCACCGTGCAGGGCAGAGTGGGTGCGAATGGTTGTCATTACAACGGGCGGAGTGGGAGCTTCCTGGGGGATCAGGACACCGCAGGGGCAGGGGAGGAGGGAACAGGAAGGCAGACCTGCTCTAAGATCATGGGCACTGGGTGCAGCCCGGCCTGGAGCAGGGACCAGCTGAGGCTGCTGGGCCTCTAGGGGGTCAGGTGTCTGGTGACTGCTGATCCTTCCCTTCCCGAGCAAGGAGGGGCCAGGCAGGCTGCTGGGGGCCCCTGGCCCTGGTACCCTTCCCATTGTGACTGTCTCTGTGTCACCTACTTGACTCCTCTCCTCCCAAGAGGAGCCCCAGAGAGCCACAGGGCACCACAGGCTCCAAATACTTAGTTCTTGCGCTCTCCCTCCGCTCTTTGGGCCTGTTCCTGCCCACACCCACCCCTTCCCAGTGCTTAAGGGAGCGGAGTGCATGCCCCTCACCTGGACTCATCTACTGCCCCAAAATCCTTCTGGGCCCATTTCCCCAGCAGAAAAGACTACTGTGAACCTTTATATTTGTCTAGCAGGTGGCGTTTAGTGAATTAAAGCACCATGTGAAGTTATGGCTGTAGTGAGTGGGGCTTCTATTCCCATTTGACACAGGAGGAAGCTGCGGCTTTGAAAGACTGTGGCCACATGGGCTCAGGCAGAAAAGAGGCCGAGGAACTCATCAGGTGGCTAAGGTGCGAAGGGCACTTTGCAGTCAGGATCTCATTCAACCCTCCCCCCAGTCCTTCCAGGCAGGCGCACTGGTCTGCGTGCAGCAGGTTACAAAGCTGAGGCTGAGGGCGGTGAAGTGAGCTGCCCGAGGTGGCAGCCAGCAGCTGCGCAGTTGTGGGTCCGAGGCTCAGAGTTGAATACAACCGACCGCTGACGC
This sequence comes from Phyllostomus hastatus, assembly GCF_019186645.2. Taxonomy (NCBI): domain Eukaryota; kingdom Metazoa; phylum Chordata; class Mammalia; order Chiroptera; family Phyllostomidae; genus Phyllostomus; species Phyllostomus hastatus. The sequence continues at coordinate 11,488,084 of NW_025333664.1, forward strand.
CAGCGCCCTTGATCGCGGTGCCCACCACCTCTGCGGCGCGTTTCAGCTGCTCGGCCGTGCAAAGAGGCAGGCGATTAGCTGTCCTTCTCAAGGGAGAGGACTGAGGACCAGTGACCAGCAATATCCCACAGCAGGCCGGACACGGAGCTCTGAGCATTGGCAGGAGTTCAGGGTTAGGAGGAATGGCAGGGTCGTTGGAGGTCATCTCGTCACCCTCCCGTCTCACAGACAAGAAGACAGATCCAGAGAAGGGAAGCGACTTCCCCCGTGTCTTCCAGTCAGCCAAGTAATCCTCAAAGCTCCTTCTCCTGCAGGAAGCAGTCGAGGTCATCGGGCAGGGGCAGCAGGTCACGGCCACCACCTCCCTTCAGGCTAGGTCAGTTCCCCAGCTCTGCGTGACTATCTCACCGCCCCACAAGTATCACGTTGGACCAGTTCGTTGAGTGTGCTGTGTCACAGGACGCGGTGATGGGGAAGTATTAGGCATCTTAGATGCCTTACTAAGATATACAAGTATGTTGACTTAATAAAAAAATAAAAAGGCACAGAGATTATAAAAAAAGATACATGCAGACTAGAGATTAGGAGACAGACCCTGTATCAGTGAGAGTTCTCCAAAAAAACAACCAATAAAAGATGTACACTTACCCTTGAACAGTGTGGAGGTTGGGGAGCTGACGCCCCCACACAGCTGAGAATTCACGTATAACTTGTGACCCCTCGAGAACTTGACTACCAATAGCTTACTGTGGATGAAGAGCCTTACTGATAAGATAAACAGTCTTAACACATATTTTGTATGTTGTATGTCTTATATACACTGTATCCTTACAATAAAGTGAGCTACAGAAAAGAAAATGTTACTAAGAAAATTGTAAGGAAGAGAAAATACGTTTACAGTATTTGTTGGAAAAACTCTGCTGAACAATGGATCCGCCAGTTCAGAGCCATGTTGTTCGAAGGTCGCCCGTGTGCGCGAGGGTTCGTACATCCCCGGAGGTGTGCAGGGCCCGGGCTCAGCGGGCGGACACCAGGGAGAGGACTCCTGCGCTGGTGGGAGGTGGGGGAAATGCCTGATGAGGCCCTTTCTTGGGCTTTTGTCTCTTTGGACAAGGGTCCCGAGATCCCCTCCCTTGTGTGGCCACACAGCCAGTGACAGGGCAAGTCAGGATTAGGGACAGTCCCCTCCCCTCCTCTTCGGCCTGTCCTCTCCGTGCTTTTCTGTTCCGCAAGCACAGTTAAGCTCGCACCCCACGATCCCCGGGCCTTTGCACGCACCGTGTCTTCTCATAGAGATGCATCCAGACTCTATGTCCCGGAAACTTCTAAAGCTGGCAGGCCTTTAAGAAAAAAAAACAATACAAAATGAGATAAGAATGTGAACATGTAGAACGAGAAACAAAACCACAACAAATTTTAAAAGCTGATGAACACCACACAATGTTCAGAACAATATTATTTACATTCTCCACCTGACATGGCTCCATAAAACTTTCATTCCTTTGTTTTGGTTACATGCCTTTAGAGTAACCTCTTTATATGACCTTGACTTTGCCGTGGCATTTTCTTTTAGAATAAGAAGACAAGTCAGTCTTTTCTCTAGTGCAATTGACCAGACGTTTTTTATTGTTGATAGTTTAGAAAAATTGCTTTCAAATTCACAGCTCTTATTGCTAGTACCATACAATTTTAGGATTGTCATCAGATTTAGAAAACCCTCTCTTGGGTTTCTTTCCTACAGGAGCTGTAAGGTTTCAGGAAGCATGAGAACGTCTCCTTGATTATTAATCAAATCTTTTTGACCTGACACCACCTACTAACCAGCTGGCTGCAACCGTCTTACTTGTGAGCGGACAGGAGGTTTCAGTAGGAGGTAGGAGAAAGAGGGAGACTTTAGTGTCTGGGGCTCTCTGGGAGTGGTGGGGAAGCTGAGGGACCCAAAGGAGAAGGAGCACCCCGATGGTGAAGGGGTGAAGGGCAGAAACGTGGGGAAGCTGTGACTACTCTTACATGACCTCACAGTTGGGATAAGGCTTAGAAACGCCGAAGGCAGTGAAGGTTCCCTCCCCGAGGCAGATCCATGTGCCTGCTGGGAGCGCCTGGCCCCGGTCCTCCCCTCTCCCTCCATCCTGGGAAAGGGCCCATGTCCTTGATCACAAAACTCCACTGACAAGGAGCAATGATCCCTCCAAGACTGCTAACGCCCCGAAGACAAGCACTTGCAAAATGATTCCGTGACAGGCCACTGCCCCAGGAATGTTCCCGCGGAGAGGGCTGGAGGGAGCTGAGCGAGGGGTGGGGGTGGCTTCCTGGGTTCCCGCCAGCCCTCCCCTGCGGCTATGCCCGGGGCTTCTCTTCCCACTCTGGTCCCCACCGCCACTCCCCACCGCCTGGGGCGCCTGTCCACCATGCCTTTCCTGGAGGGCTCAGAAAATACGCACCCCAGCTAAAGAAGCATCCAGGCCCCCCTCTGCACACTTTCCTGTAAGGCCAGCACATCTGTGGACACCCAGGGGCTCCCGAGGGCCCGTGAGCCCCCCTTTGGCTCCACTATCTCATCTGCTCAGACCAGACCGCTGCCTGGAACCCACAGCAGCTTGGCCAAAACGCAGCTTGCTCATCGCTTCTCCACGGCTGACGTCCCCCCAACTCGGCCCGGCTCCTCTGGCTCAGACAGACAAAGGCTCTCGGAAACTTGAATTTGCAACCACCCCCCTTCCAACCACTGCCCTCCCACCACCCCCACCATCACCACACTGGAAGGGACAGGAAGACATCGTGACACTGAAGGCCCACGTAGAGAAAGAAGAAGTGGCTGTGTCCTCGGTGTTCAGGGGCCGTTTGGAGCTGTTGGTGCAGGAGGGCCTCAGCAGAAAGCTCCACAAACCACGGGGGCCTCGGGCATGGAAGTTGAGTCGTCCTCAAGGAGTGATCCCAGCTGTCTTGCCCGTCCTCCTCTTCCCACCCCGCACAGTCATGCCTCTCTTGAACTCTAAGGGGCCGCATAAAACCTGCACCCAGGGGAGCAATGGGCAGTGGCAGCTCATCCCAGGCTCACCCCTGAACCTGCCCCCAAGGTCCCCTTTTCTCTGACTCTTCAGTGAGCTAACAGCAGCCCCACCCCTGGCCCATTTCTTGCCTGTGACATTTCCAGAGAGCCAAAGCAGGGCCCACCCGGGCTCTCTCCTGTTGCTTCTTCTGTCCTCAGCTCTTCCTTGTTTCACTGTCCGCAGCTCTCATAAATGTACTCTCAAAATTTAAAAAAAAAATGGAAAGAAGTGATTCCAGGGCAGTTACACCGGATGTACCAGAAATGCTGCTAATGCCAGCAGACCCTCACGCAGGTCTACAGCAGTGCCCCCCACTTCTGAGGCCAAACATTCTGAACAAATTCATTTCAGTTTAGCGCCAAAACTCATCTGGTGGCCCAAACCGAACTTGAACAGATATGTGAATACCCAGACATTATTCTCTGCAGAAACGTGAAGGAGTCTAATTAGGGGAGGCTCACCCAGATCCCACAGCTCTGTGAACACACGGCATGTGCTTTCTGAACCCCCAAACTCCCCTAATCCCATGACTCAGGAGGGCCCTGAGACAGCAGGGGTTTGCTTGTTTGTTTGTTTGTTTGCTTGTTTGTTTTTAGAGAGAGGGGAAGGGAGAGAAAAAGAGGGAGAGAGGTATCCATGTGAGAGACAAACATCGATCAACTGCCTCTTAAACATGCCCTACTGGGGACCAAACCTGCAATCCAGGCATGTGCCCTGACCAGAAATCAACCAGCGACCTTCCACTTTGCAGAATGACACCCACCCAACTGAGTCACACTAGTCAAGTCCAGGTGTGACTAAGTCCTTTCCATCTGTTAACTCATCCAACTCTTGCAATAACCCTGTGGAACAGAACTTATCATTCTTCCTCCCATGTTGTAGATAAGGAAACTTAAGCAGAAAGGGGTGGAGTGACTTGCTTCACAGCTGGTGGGTGCTGGAGCTGGGGTTTGGACCTGGGGAGCCTTAGTTCTAGAGCCCACCTCTGCACCACCCCCATCTGCCTTGCCAAGCGAGGTGGGGGTGGTAGGTTGGGGTTAAACAGCACAGAATCGCCCTTGTAAGCTGCCTTTGCAACATGGACATGCCCAGGAGGCTTTGTGAGAAGCCAGCCTGCAATGACAGGCATTGTCAGAGGGTGACCAGCCGTCCTGGTTTGCACTGGAACTGCCTTAGTTTCAGCACAGAAGGTCCTGCATCCCAGCAGACTCCTCCTTCCCACCACGCAGGGATGGCTTGTCGCCCTAGGTCCTGGGGACCTCGTGCCTCTTCCCCCAGGAGCATCGTGAGCGTCACGACCCACTGAGGGGGATTCTAGGATCTGAAGGAGCAAGTTGTTCCCACTGGAAGGCTTCTCGATGCAAACCAAGTTCTCCTGCAGGCACTCATCCAAGACACAGGGAGGGCATGCTGGCTGTGTCCCATTCACTGAGTGACAGTGTGTGTGTGCGATAAAACTAGCACCTGCTTTAGGGGTTTGCAAGGACCAGTGCAACCATAGCGGGCTTTTCCTTTGAGCTCTGACTTTGGACTCCATGGTAAACACAGAGGTGATATTCTAGTGGGGGGGAATTTACTCTGACATTCCAAATGAGAAAGGTCTGGATTTCAGCCCCGCCTTTAAATTTTAACCCATTAAACGCCTACACTGGATACCTGACTTCTCAGGAATGAACCACATCAAGGACTCACACCCACCTGGCACCCATCTGGCATAGGACTCACACCCGCTGCTGTCTCTCTGCAGAGAAGACGAGGCAGGGCTGGGGCTGCAGAGGCAGGAGAGGAAGGAGCCTGGGCTCAGAGAGGGAGAAACAGAGCCCTGTGTGCTGATGGTCCCAAGGGCTCCTGAGCTGAGTGAGAAAGGAGGGGGCCAGGGTGCTAATGCCACACCATCCACACAACTGCTGAGGGCTCTTCCAGACCAGAACACGGGCAGGAGGCTTCCGGTTAAACATGGCCGACTGAACACATCTCCCGCCACTGTTCTCTGAAGTTCCAATAACATATGGATGAAATTCCAAAAACAATGCATAAAGGCATTTAAAAAAATACACACCCACCCACGGGGACAAGGAGAACCTGGGAAGAAATAACAGCAGATAAAAAGAATCAACCAAATTCCGGAAGCTGGAAAGCAGATGTTGAGCAGGGGCTGATTTAAGAAACCCAAGAAGGTGAAACCTGCTGTTTGGGGGGAGTGATCAGAACCCAAGGCAGTCTGAGATCCTCAGAAAAGTGCAGGGCAGGACTGACAATGGAAGGACTGGATGGCTATCCACCTGGGGGACAAGTGGGCTTGGAGGTCTCCTGCCCCAGCGGACACAGGCAGGACACGACCCCTCCCCACCGCCGCAGGGGGCCCCACTCGTGGGAGAAGCTGGGAGATGAAAATCTGAGATAACGTTCCCTGCAGAGCTCAGCACGGGGCCCGGAATAGAGGAGGTCCTGGGCGAGCTGTTGGCGTCATTACGTTCCGATGGCCTCTTTCTGTCTTGTTCTCCGAATGTCTTGGTCTGAAAGCTATGAGGCAGGATGTGAGGGCGATCTGGTTGCGACATCTGTCACCTCATTGATCGCCGGGGTTGGAAGCTATGAGGCAGAAGAGGCGACTGGATGGCAGAGTCTGGCTGCCTGCTAACACCCCTCCTCCGACCCACACGCCCTTCCCACAAGCCAGGGTATCTGATGCGGCAGACATGGCCGGCTGCCTTCTCCTACCTGCCACCCACTCCTAGCTTGCCGGGAAAGGGTTGGCTCTCTACCTCGCTTTCCAGCCTCAAGGCATTTCCCCAATCTGCTTTACAATGAGGAGTGGCCACGGGACTGTGGATGTGGAATCTGTTGCAGGGAAACCAGGTGGTAGCCTTAAAGGAGGAAAGCCGTCGTGTGCCCCAAGGATAAGGACGGAGTGCGAGGGCCGGCGGAGGGGACAGATGGAAGGGCCTATCTGTGTGGGGCGGCTGCACCAGCCGCGCATCGCCTGCCCTAGACTCCTTTTACATGACAGAGAAGTAAACTTTTTGCTGTGGTTAATTTAGGATTTGGTGTTGTATGCATCTGATCCCCATCCTGGCTGATAAATCTGAGATGGAGACATCCCTCCCTTGCCCTCTTTCCGATTCGGAGAACCTTGAAGATCAGAATCCTTCGTTCAGAGACCTTAGTTAAGGAGTCCACAGGGCCAGGGGCAAAATGCAGCCCACACGTACAAATGTAGGTTATCTCATGAGCTAGGTTATCCTATGAGTTAGGTGTCTATGTGGATTATCCTACGAACTAGGTGTGTCTGTGTGTTACCCTGTGAGTGTGGCACTACGTGTGTTATCCCCACTCAACAGAGGAGGAAGCTGAGGCCCGGACAGAACTTGTGCAAAGTCACAGAACTGTCCGAGGTGAAGCCGGGCCCGCAGACCGCCTGCGTTTCACACTTGCTCTGTCAGCGTTTGCGTTTTTGCAATCCTTCGTTCCCCACCACTTGCCCGAAGTTCACAGGGGAAGACAGCAGAACCAAGGAGGAAGAGACACTTAATGACCCTGGTCATACGGTAGCAAATCGACGGCACAGGCTCCCCTACGGCATCGTGAGCCAGCCGACCAGGGAGTGGGTTTTCTCTCCACGACCTCCGTGCCCGGGGCAGGGCCAGCCTGGGGAGCCGTGTGCTGAATGAACGACGTGACCTGCCCTCAGCCACACAGCTGGATGGCCAAGCAGAGGCGCCTGCCAGGGCTCTGCCCCCAGACCTGGCTGCTGTCCAACCTGCGCTGCTTTTTCCTGAGTACTGACAGAGGTCAAGAGCGCAGGCTCTGAGGTCTGGCATATTCACACCCAAATTCCAGTGTCATCTCTCACTGTGACTCTCTGTGACCATTGGGAGCCTTGGTTTTTCCTCTAGTGAGTGGGGCTGATGACGGTGCCTTCCTCGCAGAGATGATGCACGTTAATCCCTTCCCCTGGTGACTAGCTCGAGAAATAGTAGCTATTATTGTGACATATGTTTTGTATGAGTGTGTGGGATGGGACGGATTAATTTGCCTGTGTCTTTATTTTTTTTTTGAGGGTATGTTTATATGACCTGGGGGCAAGGGAACAAGAAAAAGCTTAGGACAGAAGAAACAATAGGAGAGAGGCTGGACGGGGCTGCCTCGACTTTCCAGAAATGTTATAGGAAAAAATGAGCCCAGGCAGGCCTGCTTTGACTCACTGGAAAGTCCGAGAAAAGGGGACCTTGGGGACAAGTTCAGCGGGTGAGCCTGGGACGAGCTGCTGCTGCCCACTGCTCCCCTGGTTGCAAGTGTCATGGGAACCTTTAGAGATTATGAGACACACGTTGGTGGGAGACGAAGATGGGGAAGGGGAAGGCAAGGGCGTGCTTCCCAGAAAGGGAAGCTCCTAAGTTGCCTATCTTGAAATCTTTCTCCTCAGGCGCTGACTTGCTCTCTTGTAACCCAAGGCTGCCTGAGCCCTGGGCAGGCCTGGACACAGGTCAAGGGCTCAGGTGAAGGCTTCCCGTATATCTCAGGAGCTTGGGAACAGTGACCTGAATCGCCCACTTACACCCCATCATTCCACCAGCACACGACCCCCTCCCACTCTCTACCCAGCCCTGGGTCAGTATTGGAGATCCGAGATCATTTGAGCCTGTCCTATCTGTGAAGACCCTTTACCTGACTGGTGGGGTCAGACGAGGTCACATGACTTCGTTATACACAGAAGACGATGACAAGTCGTGTGGAAAGAGCAAAAGGGGCCCTGGCTGGCGTAGCTCAGTGGATTGAGCGCGGGCTGGGAACCAAATTGTCCCAGGTTCGATTCCCAGCCAGGGTACATGCCTGGGTTGCAGGCCATAACCCCCAGCAACCACACATTGATGTTTCTCTCTCTCTCTCTCTCTCTTCCTCCCTTCCCTCTCTAAAAATAAATAAATAAAATCTTTAAAAAAAAGCTTAAAAAGAAAAAGAAAGAGCAAAAGGGCTTCCTCAAGGAACACGTTTTCCCACTTCAGCAGAGATGCAAGAAGCTCACCCACATCCCCACCCTTCTCTCCTCCCGCACTGGCTGCTGGGGGCCTTCCCCGGGCTCCGCAGCTTGCTGTGGCGACGTGACCCAGCTGTGGGGACTGGATGGGGGCTGACGTGTGATATGTGCCACTTCTGAGCCTGGCCCCTGCAAACCCTAACCGCCCCCTTGATACTCTCTCCCCCTCTGAATGGCTGGAATAAGCACGAGCCTCAAGGCGACCTTGAGACCCACAAGATTCAGCCCAAGTCCCAGAAGGACTGAGCAGAGAGTTACCACCCACCCGGACTTGGTAGGTACATGAGCAAGAACGCTATTTCTAGCACACTTTATTTCTGCCAGGTCTTTGTAAAAGTCGATGTGTTGCAGTAGCTAGGGTTGTCCTCACTAATCCATCTGCCTTTGAAGCCCGCTTTTCTTCACGACAGAACTCATGTTTCCCCTGCACAAGTTTGACACTTGCTTTGGTGCCGAGCACTCAGTTGCTGACGCCATGGTCACAGCTCCAGTCTTTGTTTAACTGGCGCCGCCACCCCTGATCGGAGCGCGCAGCTGCAGATCCGGGCAGCCTCACTCGTGCCTTCTGTCTGCACGGGCTTCTTCCCGTTGGCCGGCACGAGGTCGTGACCTAGATTTTGTTCAGGAAGGACACGCGAGGGAATCCTGCGTGTTTGAGAAGGCGCCTCTCTTGTCTGCACATGTGAATGGCATGCGGTGTGGGGGAAGCATCTCTCTCAGTTCCTCCTCCAGCTCCGGAGACTTTGGCCCGTGGTGTGTGGACGGACAGGGTGAAGTTCAAGGCCAGCCTGTGTCCCCCGGGTCTTGGCCAGGACCCGGCAACACAGTCAAACTGAGTAACTGAGGAGAGTTCAATAAAGGCGTTATTGAACATTGACAGTTGTCAGGTGAATACAGTCTGAGGTGCTTGCATACAACATGGTAACTCCGGCTGACTGATAACACTTTTGTATGACTAAACTGTGCTAAGAGAGTACGACTAAAAGGTTCTCACCAGGAAGGAAGGAGGGAAAGGAAGGAAGGAAGGAAGGAAGGAAGGAAGGAAGGAAGGAAGGAGGGAAAGGAAGGAAGGAAGGAAGGAGGGAAAGGAAGGAAGGAAGGAAGGAAGGAAGGAAGGAAGGAAGGAAGGAAGGAAGGAAGAGAGAGAATATGTGGGGTGATGGGTGTGTTAATTAACCTGATGGGAGAATTCTTTTGAAGCAGGATAATATAAAGCTAGGGAAATCCCTAACAAGTAGAATAAGGGAAACTGAGGAAAAATAATAAATAAGGCCACACAGCCTGAGCAATTTACAGCCAGCCAATGAATCACAAAGTTTTATTTTTCCCAACCAAGGACACTTAGGAGCAAGTGGCTGACATATCCCAGGACAGACTGGCTTCAGTCCCCGTCCCTCTTCGGTGACGTTCTTGATGACGTTCGTTAAAGATAAAACTAATGAGCCCTGGAGGGTGTGGCTTGGTGGGTTGAGTGCCGGCCTGTGAACCAAAGGGTCACCAGTTCGATTCCTGGTCAGGACGCATGCCTGGTTGTGGGCCAGGTCCCCAGTGCAGGGTGTGTGCGAGGCAACCACACATTGATGTTTCTCTCCCTCTCTTTCTCCCTCCCTTCCCCTCTGTCTAAAAATAGATAAATCAAATCTTTTAAAAATGCTCTAACCGAAATTACAGTATAATATAAAAATAAATAAATAAAAATAACTAGAAAATAACCCCTGACCTCTGTATATACCTACTTTGATGAATTCACATATTGAAGGACACACCTGAAAAGCTGATAAAAATTTTGTTAAGACCCTCCCCTAAGGCCTCCCCTAGGACTCCTGCTGGCCAAAGAAAGAGAAAAAGCCTTGATACGAAGGACACAGACACGCTCTCGCTGGAGCACACCCGCCCCTTGTATCTCCTCTGCCTGCCCCCTGCACGCAGAGACCCCAGGAGACTTGCAGCCAGGGGGCAGCAGGCTGGTCCCCGGGGACCAGCTGGTCCCCGGTCCTCCCCCCGACCCTGTCTCCAAGGCCACATTTTTCTCTGACTTTCTCTCTCCTGTTGTTTCCTCTACCCCAAGCCCTTCCTTTGTCTCACTGTCCCCAGCTTTAATAAACATCCTCTCCAAATCACATGGACTCGTGCTGTGAAATCTTTTCTACACAAAGTCAAGAACCCACTCGCTACTGGCTGGCCCGAGGCAGACCCGCTCTGGGCCCAGAGCCTGTCTGGTGACACTTTCACAGTATATACACACACATTGGCTCGTCGCATCGTAGCTGAGCTCCACGCAGTTCAACAAGGGGCCTCTGCAGGCTCTCGGCTGAGGCCAAGAACTGGCTTCTGTCCCAACAGCATCCTAGCAGGAGGCAGCATTCTGCAGCTGGATTGAGGGACTCACGAGCCTCTCCATCAATCCTGACTTCCAGAAGGGTCTGAAGGACAGAATCATCTTGTGCACGTTCACCAATAAACTGCAGCTGGGCTCGGTACCCAAGATCAACGGCCCCATGCAAAGCTGGCACCAGCTAGAAACCCTCTCCAACTTCACGGAGGCCATGGTCATCTATAGCATGAACTCTGTGGGCTTGTTCAAGGCCAATGACCTGTTACAGCGGGAACATGACACGGTGCAGCCGTGTCTTCTGGCTCTGGTAGGGAAGGCCAAGACAGAGGGGCTGCGGAGCGATGCGAACGTCGGCATCAGGTGCTCTGAGAAACAGGTGCAGGACCTCCATGACGCCATCGTGAGGACAGGCCAATGTGTCATCAGGCTCCAGGTGGGCACCAACAAGTGTGCCAGCCCATCAGGCATAATGACGGACGGAAAGACAACCCCAAGAACCATATCCTGCCACCCACGGACTACTCAACCATCCGCTTGCAATTGGGCACCAACACGTGTGCCGGCCAACTGGGCACGAGGGATCCCAGGACCTGGCCGCATATCTGAGATACCAAGCTGGGGACCGACAAGTGCGGCAACTCCTCCGTGCAGATGGGCTACACACAGGGCACCAGTCAAAGAGGCCAGATCTCTGGCCTGGGCCAGCAGTTATGACCCCAAGTACTGCCCACAAAGCCCAGTGGGCCATGGACCTCCAGAGTCAGCCGGCGACTACTCAAGCTCAAGGACGGCCCTGAAGCAAGCAGGCTACTGAGGCTCCCCTTGCAGGCAACTCTGCAAGTCATCACCCCATCTGGGATTTGGGGTTGTCCTGTGTTTTCATCTTGTTTTTCCATGTGTTCACATGCCTCCAGCAGAGGGTCTGTGAAGCCAGACTCACGTGCATGTGGGGTGGAAGTCCCCGCCAGGGCACAGCCAGGTAGCAAATTTCCCAGCAGGCTTTGGGCCACGCTGTTGGGGGGAAGAAATTTTCTTCCCTTGCTTCTGCCCTTCTTTCCTTTTCTCTGCTGATCAGTTTGTGATTTCTGTACCCACAGAAGTTGCCGTCGGTTTTAACAGAACAAAGGCAATTGTTGGGGCACTGGTGAGTAGGAGCCAGCATGCCTGTTACCTACCGCTGCGTAACAACAACCTACCGCAAGACTCAGTGACTTCCACTAACGACCATTCTTTATTACACATGTACCTGCAGGTCAGGAGTGTGGGGTGAGGTCAGGTGGGTAATTCTTCTGTTCCACGTGGCGTGACTGGAGTCACATAAGCACTTGGAGCTGCTCTGGCTTGCAGAGCCCAGCCTGTCTTCACTGCTGTGTTTGGTCTGTGGGTCGGAGCGGCAGAAAGGCGGTGGCATCGGGACAGGTGAGTGAGTGCAGGGACTGTATGCGGACTCTCTAGTGGGATGGTCCCAGGGCAGTTGGACTTCCTGCATTGAGACTCAGCGTTCCCAGAGAGAGTGTTCAAGAGACCCTGTGGAAGCTGCAAGGCTTCTTTTTAATTTATTTTTAGAGAGGGGGGAAAGGAGTGAGAAAGAGAGGGAGAGAAACATCAATGTATGAGAAACATTGATCGGTTGCCTCTTGCACATGCCCCAGCCAGGCACCTGGCCCACAACCCGGGCATGTACCCTGACCTGGAATTGAACCGACGACCTTTTGACTTCTGGGACGATGCCCAGGCAACTGAGCTACACCAGTCAGAGCACTACAAGGTTTTCTTATGGCCTAGATTCAAAGTTCAGGAATGTCACGTTCAGCACGTTCTCTCAGGGAAACAAGTCACTCAGTCCAGCCCAGGTACGCAAGAGGGAGAATTAAGAGTCCCTCTCACGATGGGAGGAAGAGCAAAGAACATGTGTCACCTTCAGCGATGAGCAAGTCATCCAAGTTGGCTGGTGTTTGAAGAACGTGCCGGGCAGTGATGAACCTGACACGGGAGAGGAACTTGAATGTCAAGGCAGGGGCTGGGCCGACAGTAAGGAGGTAGACAGTGAAGGTCCTGAAACCACAAAAGCTGGTGCCTGTGCAGCCTGTCACTGCCAAAACCAATAAGTAGAGACAAGGAGTGAAACTTTATGGGCACTTTATTCAGATGGCCGGCGATCTGAGAAGAAGGCGCATTACGTACCCTCAAAAACTGTCTTAACAGCCCATCTCAGGCTTCCCTTTTTATAAAAAGAAAGGGCTGGTGAGGGGTTTAGGAAAAGGTTAATTGACTAGAAGGTAGGTAAGGGGTTTGGAGAAAAGTTTCATTGGGTAGGAGCTGCAGTCAGTAGGGTTTTCCTAGAACTTCTTCATCTGCATCCGGGGCTTTTCCTCGCTGGAGCACATGGCTCTGATACCCTCTCGGGGCACAACAGTTGAATGGCTTCTTGACCTCTGGAGTCACAGGTCACATGTTCCATTTCCTAGCATAACAGCTTCCACATGCATTAATCACTTAAGCCTATGAACTATAACTGAAGCTAGAAACTTGAACTCTTGAGTTTCCCTGTCACTGCCACATGCAATGCAAATCAGGTTCAGCTGATCTTTATTCCCCACCCCCCCAAACATAGCTTGAATCCGATCTTCCCCATCTCCCGGCACCGTCACCAGCACCTCCACCAGGCCGTTGCAGTTGCCCCCTTCCCGGTCTCCAGACTTGCTCCGGCCCCTCTGCAATGCCTTCCTCTCACTGCAGCTGAGACTCATCAGTGAGCCAGGAGAAGCGGAATACTGAAACCGAGACAGCTAGTTAAATGGCCAAGCAGTTTCCAGCCACCGAGTAAATCACAAAAGCCTGTCCTAACCTAGGACACTTGAGAGTAAATGGTTTACACTTCTCCCCAGCCAGAGGGTAATGGCTTAAGTCACCCTAGTCAGCGAGATAGATAACAGAAATCCAATCAGCGCCCTTTGTGCCAGCCACAGCCAAGGATGGGTGAAGTCAAGGGGATCAATCTCATTTTGGTGCATCAGCATGGAACTGATGAATATACTATTGAGGTCCTCCATAAGACCTTCCCTAAAATTCCCCCCTTTAGAAAACAGGTAAAAACCCCCAACACAGAGACCCAGCTGGCCGTCTCTGGGGCACGCCCATCTCAGGCGTGCATCTTTCCTTCTCTCTCCTAAACTCTAAGGGTCCCCAGGAGACTTGCAACCAGGGGAGCACTGGGCAGCAGCAGCTCGTCCCAGGCTCACCCCCTGAACCTGCCCCCGATGCCCCCCTTTTCTCTGACTTCCCAGTGAGCTAACGGTAGCCCCGCCACGGCTCACTGCCGTCCCTGTGATCATTACTTCTCAGTGAGTCCACCCAGCCCAGTGTGGCCCACTTCTTTCCTGTAACGTTTCCAGAATCCAGAGCAGAGCCCCGCCTGGGCTCTCTCCTGCTGCTTCTCCTACCCTAAGGCCTTTCTGTGTTTCACCGTCCCCAGCTTTAACAAACGTACTCTCAAAAGTCATCTCGGCTCGTGTTGTGGAAGTTTTCCCACATGAAGTCAAGATCCCACGCGCTACCTACCTGCTTGGGGGCAGATCCGCTCTGTCCTGGTCCCTTTCTGGTGACACAGCACCCCCGGGCTTAACCTGCAGCATGGGCATGAGACCATCAGGCATCTTGTTAGAAGACAGATTCCAGTTGAGTAGGTCTGGGCTGGGGCCCGAGAGTCAGCAGTTATAATCAGCTCCCGGGTACCATCGATGCTAATGATTCCCGGAACAAAATTTGATAACGTATTCCCCCAAACAACACTTGATTCTGCCTTGCTTCCACTTAAAACCGTCTCCTGACTCTCCAGCGCTCTTGGGGAGAGACCTCACTGTATCCCACAGGTTCTCTGTGGCCCCGGTTCTCACCTGATGTTCTAGCCCCTTGCCCTCCACTCCCCTGTCCTCTCTTTTCTCCTTATTATTAACAATTTATTTATAACCTAATGAAATGAAACAGAACCACCGCCCCACGGAGCATCGGAACATCACCAATAACCTGAATGTGCCCCGTATGCTCCTCCCCTCTCCTGACTTGGGATAGCCATTCTCAAGTTTCTGCTTAACTCTCCCTTGATTTAAAACATTTTCTACCAAATGCATGTGTCTAAACATGTACATTTTTGGTTTTGTTTTTATTATGCATTCCAAAAGTTGCACCATAGCGTATGTAGGTTTCTGCGACTTTTTCAGCGGACATTGTCTCTGAGATAGATGCGTTCCTGTTTGCTGCTGAAGTTCATTCAATTTCACAGCTGTGTACTATTCCACGGTGTGAATATTCCACAGTGTATTTGCCCACTCTCCTGTGGACAGGCATCTGGGGTGTTTCCAATGTTTTTGTTACTACCAACAGCCCAGGTGTGAATGAACATTCTCTGGCTTGCCTTTTTCCACTCCAACTCCCTTCACCAGGCAAACCACTGCAGGTCCTTCGGACAAGCCTTCCCCAACCTGCCGGCCACGTCTGGTCCCCATTAAAGCTCCCTAGTTATACATTTATGTTATGCGATTGTGTGATGAGCGACAGTGAAGCCCACAAGGTCTGAGATGCTCGTGGGTTCCCAGATGCCAGCTGGGGCCTGCCACACTGTAAATGCCCAGACAGCTGGCCTCCGAGGGGCCAGCAGGAAGCAGAACCGGGCGGCAGCTGGAGCCTGAGCCCACAGGTGACTGCAACCCCAATCCCTGGGGCCAATTTTTGGGTGGGCCAAGGCGCGGAGGTGACTTGTGTTTGTCCCCGCGGCGGGGAAGGAATTCCAGGAAAAGTGCCGCTGGGACCGCGGGGCGGGGCGGGGCCTGAAGCGGACAAGGGGCGGGGCCTAAAGCGGAGCGGGAGCGGAGGCGGGGCGGGGCAGGGGCGGGCAGGGGGCGGGGCCGGCCCGGGCCCCGTTAAGAAGGGAGTGGTGGGCCACAGTTACGACGGGGCCCGGGAGAAACCGACCGGCGTCCTACTCAGCCCGAGACCACCTGCACTCAGCGAAGGGAGAAGCGCCGGGGCACACGCTTGGCACCATGGCCCAGACGCCCGCCTTCAACAAGCCCAAAGTGAGCGCGGGCCGGGGCCCGGGCCGGGACTCGTGGTCGGGGTTCTGGCTTCTTGTCTGGCTGGAGGGCTTTAGGGGCTTCCACGCTGCGGGAGCGCACGGACGCCCCTGCATGCGCTTCCTCCCGCAGCTCAGGCCCTCGCCCGCCTTCTGGCTGTTTAGTGAGAGACAATGAGGAAGGGAGGGTCTTGAATTCGGAGGCACCTCTAGCTGCCTTCAGAGTTCTGCTTCCAGCGCTGACTTGGCCCTTCTCGGTCTCAGTTTCACTGCCTGTCAAATGGGCTTCCTAGCCTGGGGCCCCTTGTCTATACCCGGAGGTATCTGGCGTTGTGTGTAGTGAGTACTGAGTGCTCTGTGAATTTTACTGTAGCATTGTGATAGTTTTGTCCGTGCCAAGGAGCCCGTTGTGGGTGTACGGGCGGGAAGAACTGTGAGCCATGCCAGAGATAGGGGCAGAGGGTCTGGGTGGGCCTTAGGCCTTGCACTCTTCTGGTAAGATTCACTTGGCCACTGGTCCCAAAGGATAACTCTCTTGTCCCTCCTCCCGCCAGCTGTGGTGTCTTGGGAATGGTGGGGTCAGGCAGAGTGCAGGCCCACCCGTGGGGCTTCAGAGGACTGGGATTCATCCAGGGAGGGGAGGCATGGGAAAGTCTGCCCAGCAGAGAGGACCAGCTAGTGGGATTTGAGACTGCTAAGGGGTCAGGGGCAGGCATGAGTTTCAGTCTGCCTTAACTTACCCACCTGAGAAATAGGTGCAAGCGATGAGGGCAGATGTCTCGAAAGTGTTGGAAGAATCCTGTGTCTGTATGCAGAGGAGAGGAGCACAAAGGGGTGGGGGGGGGGTTTCTGAGGAGGTAAGTCCTAGTCCCCCACCCACCGATGATGCCCCACCACAGGGCAAATGCTCAGCTCCTTCCTGCCAGGTGTTCCAAGTTCTGGGGGAGCACTTTTGCCCCCCATCCCCAAAGCCTCCTTTACACCTTGTCAAATGCAGGTGCCCATCAGTAGTGGTTCCTTCCTTTGAAGGTTTTTTTTTTTTAACTGTTTGGGACCCCTTCTGCCCTTGGGCTGGGGAACCACCTTACCTGCTAGGAACACCAAGGCAATAGACACACCCCCTTGACCAGGAGTGAAATGGAAGTTCCAGAGGTAAATGAAAGGTGGCACTTCTATAGGATTTTTGCTATATGCACCGGTTTGATCCTTGTAACACTTTTGTAACAGCCCAGTGGGAGAGAGACTGTTATCCCTAATGTTTGGCCTCGCCCAATCCTTTCCTGTGATTGAAATGGGCGGGTCGTTTCCTCTCTCTGGGCCTCAGTTTCTGCGTGTGGGAAATGGGCCCCCCCTGCTTGTAGTGGTATCCAGAGGTCACCCACTGTGTACTAGATTTTACATCCTCAGGAATAGGGAACATACCCAAGCTGGCTCAGCCCCTGCGACCAGAGCCAGCTCCCTGCCTTCCCGTGGGTGGGGCAGATAATGAACTACTAGTACGAGCGTCCGGCGTTCATGGAGTTGCATTATAGTGCTGTGCCAGGCACCATTCTGGCATGTTACCTGGATTAATCCATTTCATTCTGACAGTGATGGTGTGAGGTGGCTGGTGTCCACCTGTCTTATAGACAAAGAGACAGAAGCACAGAGATGAACTGGATTAGGAAAATCAGAGTAGTTTAACTAGGGTTTGAGCCCAGTGTGGCTGGCTTCACAACCCTGTGGCCCTAACCAACTTTCCGGAACTGTCTCTGCAGAAGCCTTTGAGGGTAGGGGTACCGGAACCCCGGGTGCAGGCCTCTCTGGCATCTCATACCTACCTCTAGGTGAGGCCCAGGACCTGGCCTGCTGTAAGAAGCCAGAGCAGAGCTTTCCAAACTTTAAGGTGTACTCAACAATCACTTGACTTTGTTAACATTCGGGCTCTGAATCAGGTCTAGTGTGGGTGCTGAGATGCTGCACTTCTGACAAGCTCCCAGGTGGTGCTAATTTGGCTGGAGGAGGGACCACACTGTTGGTAGCAAGACCCCCGGCAGCTGCCTAGTGGTTTGATTATGGCATTCCGACAGATGCTTCCTGAGCACCTGCTGGGCCCTGGAGGAGGCGCAGCGTGTGTGGAGGGGTGGCCCTTACGTATCGCCGCAGGAGGCAAGCCTGGAAAATGGCATGGCACTCAGGGCAAGCTCTGTGTCGGGTGGGGTCGGGGGGCACTGCTGATCCCCTGCCTGGGATTTTAATAATAATAACGGCTGTCATCTGAATGTTTATGGGTATTCAGCACCTTCTGTGATTTACCTCACAGAATCCCCTGAGCAAGGACTTGGCAGGGTAGATTTCCTCTTCCTCTTCCTCCTCCTTTTCCGTCTCCTCTTCCTCTTCCGCCTCCTCTTCCTTCTTCTCTTCCTCTTCCTCCTCCTCTTCCTCCTTCTTTTCCTTCTCTTCCTCTTCCTCCTCCTCTTCCTCCTCCTCTTCCTCCTCCTCCTTCTTCGCTTCCTCTTCCTCCTCTTCTTCTTGCTGCTTAACATGGTGTTTATTTGTGAGAATTCAGGGGAACAACAGCCAAAGAGGAAAGGGTGTGAGGAAGATTCCTCTCTGGAAGGTACTGAACCCACCCCTCCTATTGTGCTCCTGTTTGGGTCACGTGAGCCCATCCCAGCCCATCCGGTCGGAGCCAGGGGAAAGGAATGTGTCTGTGAGTGACAGGGTTAGAAGGAACCCATCTGTAGCGCTTCCCAAAGCTTCGAAAGACTGGCCGACTGTTACGCAAGACACGCAGTAAAACACTTCTTCACGGTGTCCCTTGCAAATGGTGTGAGGGAAAGGCTCTCCCACGTCAGGGCCAAAGACTGCAAAAGGCAGAAGGTGAGGGCAGGCCCCTTGCTACACCACAGGCAGAACTCAGGGCGACCTCGAAACTCAAGTTTCGTCCCCATTTACAGATTCGGGGGCCGAGGCTGGAGTGGTGACGTGGTTGGCCGGAGGCTAGTCAAAACCTGAGAGCTGAGTGGGCCAGCCACGTTGGAACAGCAGTGTTCTGAGCTGTGCCTTTTTGAGGGAGAGGAGACTTGGGGCTAAATCTCCCACGTACTTTTCTCTTTCTCATATTTGAACGTTTGCTCTGAATCAGGTGCTATTCTGATATGTGTATGTGCACGTGTGAATTCATTTAATGCTCACCACAGCCCTCCTGAGGGAGGTCCTGTTATTCTCTCCATTTACATGGGAGGACACGGAGGCCCAGAGAGGGGCAGGAACTTGCCAGCGTCACACAGCTGGAAAGCAGAAGGGCGAGACTTGCACCCTGATCTACCTGAAACTGACGTGGATGCCGTTACTGGCTTTGCTTAGCTGCCATCCCCACTTAGTGGGGGAGGAGTTAGAATTAGGGTGACCTTGGACTTCAGAGCACCTGGGGTAGGATCCCAGCCTCAGCACTTATCAGTGACGAGAGCTTAGGTGGACAGTTTCCTGAACCCCAGCTTCCTTCTCTAAAATGGGCTCATACCGCCAAGCTCATGGGGCCCTAGGGGGAAATTGAACCGCTGGTTGGTGCCTGGGGGCTGCTGTGGACTCGGGAAGTCTCCCCACCGCCCGCCCTGTCTCTCTGTCTTGCTGCCGCTGGAAGACACTGCCTTGGGCTTCCAGCCCTTTTTTTGTGTGTGACCAGAGCCACTTGTTAAAGTACAAATGCCGCGGGGAAGAGCCTGGCTTACCGGTTACATCTCCCCACCTGGCAGTTGGGAGGGACAGGAACAGAGACTGGGTTTCTCAGCCTCTGACGGAGGAGGAAGTGAGGACCACGGCGGCGGGGAAGTGCCGAGTCCGGGTGCGCAGTGAAGCACAGGAGCCCAGTCGGCCTCCTGATTCTGTATCTGATCTCACATGGGCTTGACTGGCGTGGGCAGGGGCCCTGTGAGCTGGGAGAAACCTGTCCACCCGCTCGGTTGTCCTAGGGAGTGTCCCCACAGCAGGGAGGGGTGGGACTGGGGTCTGGTTGGAACGGGGGCGTGGGGGAGAAGAGCAGGCCAGGAGCCCCAAAGTGAGGCTCAAATCTGTGTTCACCCAGAGTGTTGGGGGCAGGCTTACCCCCATCCTTTAGGGTTCTGAGGCCCCGGAGCAGCAAGGTTGGGAGACCAGTGAGGAGTTTAAACTTGGGTGGCAGAGGGGCCAGGCTGTCTGGCTCCGTGTGCTGATCTCCCCACTTGTCCATCGTTGGAGCTTGGCTGAGCGTCTTCTCTGTGCCTCCGTTCGTGCATGTCACAGGGGGATCGGACTTTTACCCACCCCACTTGAAATGTCAGTTACAGGCCTGCCTGGGGTGGGGCACGCCAGGGCTAGCTGCTATTGATGCTTTTTGTCATGATTATTAACCATTCAGTTTGGACTTTACCAGCGCTGACTCAGCGCCGCTATGGAGGGTGAAGGGTGGTAGGTGCGACTTCGTCCTGGCTGTGGCACTCCTTAATCTGGGACCTGCAGCATGTTCCTTAATCTCTCTGAGCCTCAGTTGTCTCACCTATACAATGGGGATAACTCTGCTGAGTTCCGAGGCTGTTCCCCACGGGATGTCACCCTGGACACATCTGTCTTCTGTGAAACCTCTAGGGAGGCCCACAGCAGCAACAGAGAGCTAAGTCAGGCTCCGGCTTGGCAGGAGGCACTGAGGAACAGCTCCGCCCCTTCCCTTCTGTACCTCACAGCTGCAGGAGCCCAGATGGGGCTGAGCATAGAGGCCTTCCTGGAGGAGGTGTGGCTGAAACAATTTGTCAGCCCCAGGGCTGTTCTGTCTCCTCCTCTTACCCCACAGGTCAGCTGAGAGGCCGTGGCCCCTGCTGGCACTGGCCTCTGGCACTGTCCAGATCATTGCCAAGACCAGGGCTAGGAAGGGAGAGGACGTCCGCCCTGCCCTGGCCCCCCACCCTATGGGCACTGTGGCTCATCCAGGTTCTGACTGCAGCGCCCGGATTCTGGGGCTGGGCCGGCAGCACTCGCTGCTTTGCCCTGCCTGGATTCTCCGCCAGGCCATAGGGTGTAGGTGAGCCCCTCCTCGAGGCAGGGAGAGGACACAGCACTGCTGACCTAGGACAGGGAGAAGGGGATGCCATCACTTGGTCACTCGGCACCTACTGGGCCCTTCTCACTGTGCCAGGCGCTAGGTCCTAAGGGTGCAGCCTGAGGACGCAAAGTCCCTGCTTCCAGGTAACTAACAGTGGTTGGGGGCAGGAGATACACACAGTAAGAGACTTTAAAAATTAGTGGGATGGAAATAAACAGTGATGTGTTTGGGGGGCCCTGAGGAGCCCTGAGAAGCAGTCTGATTGGGGCAGGCGCTGGGGGAGGACAGCCCCCCACCCTTCGGCAGTTGTAAGCAGGGAGTCAGATCTCGGAGTGTCCTGCCAAAAAATCCAAGACTTGGGTCCTCGTCCTGGCTCTGCTACGGCCACCTTGGGTGACCCCGGGCAAGGGAATGCAGCTCCCTGGTCCTCACTTGTCTGGCTGGCATCACCCGAGGGCAAGGACTCAGGGCGTTTCCCCATGCCCCAGGGTGCCCACTAATAAATATTGTTGGTGACTGGGATGCTTCCTGCTCAGGTCCAGGAGGATCTCCTGCAGCTCTGCTTGTGAGTCCGACTCACGGAGAGCAGGTGCAGAAAAGGGGGCGTGAGGTTCCTCTCCCGGAGGCCTGGCCCGGTGCTGGGCCCGGGGTGGGATGCGGGGGTGGGTGCTGGGCCCTGGGCAGCCCTCGGGCTTAGGGCTGGAGAGACTTGGGTTCCAACCAGCTCTGCCACTGTAGATCTGTGTGACCCTGGGCAGTTGTCTGAATTTAGCTTGGCCAGTCCGGACGGGGCTACCAAATACCTCTGCAGGGGGGTTGAGGAGAAGCGAGGTAAAGGGCCTGGTAACAGGCAGCTGCCGTTACTGTTGCTGTATCATTTATATCCAAGGCCAGGCCTGTAGGAGTTGAAGACTCAGACCGGGGTTCAGATCCTGACTCCATCACCGACTGACTGTGGGTCCTTAGCTACTGCTTTGCGCCTCAGTTTCCCCATCTGGAAAATGGGAGGGGAGCCCCAACCTTCCTGGTCGTAAGAATGAACTAAGAGAAGGCATGAGCGTGGTCTCGCACCCGGTAGTCACTGCTGCTGCTTTTCCCTGGATGGGGTCAGTGGGTTAGGGCCCCCGCCGCAGCCTCTGAGCTTGCACCCCGTGTCATCCGGGGTGGGGGTGGGCTGACACTTCTCCGTGGGTAATCGCAGTTTCCCAGAAAGTCCAATGGGAGCAGCTGGGGCTGCTTGTGGAAGTGGCTCCTGCCTCTGCTCCTCCCCCGAACCACGTCTAGGCAGCCTCCCAGAAGCCCCAAGGAGGGTGGAATCCGTGGGGCACGGTGGGCAGGCCGGCTCTGTCTTCTCTGTCCCTGGGGCACTCCTGCCTCCCGCCCGTCTCTCGGCCATGCACCGCTGCACCAGGTGCCTCACGCTGAGTGAGCACCTACTGCATCCGGAGCTGGAGGAGCTCTGGGTACTGCTGCTCTACCATCTGGCCTCCTGCAGCTGCGCTCTCTCTGCCTCCCTTAAATCCACTCCCCAAGCAGCAGCAGAAACAGCTTTTAAAAGGCCACTCCCCTGTTTCAAACTCCTCAGCGGATCCCCTTAACCGTGGCCTGCCTGCGGTGTCTCCCTGGCTTCCATCCCCTAACTTTCCGGCTTCCTCTCTCACCACCAACCTTGTTCCCTGCACTTGAACCAATTTCCTGACTGCACCCTGATCCGGACACTTAGCAGCTGCGGTTCCCTGTGTCTGGAGCGGTTCTCTGCTGTCCTCCCTCCGCCCACCACGCCCTGCTCCTCTGTGTGTTCCCTCCCCCGCAAAGCGATCTTTTCTGGGTACTTCTGAGCCCCTCCTCCCCCACTTCCTGGCTGTTTTTCTTTTCCTCGCACACACGCACAATCAGTAACGCTGGGTTCTGAGAGCTGTGCGTGCTTTCGGGCGGGGTAGGCTACAGTCTGCCGCAGTGACCACCGTCCCCAGGTCCAGGGGGTCTGAATCGGCTGAGGTGTCCGTCATTCTGCTCATCTTCCATGTCCGTCACCGTCTGCTCATCACTGTCATGTAGGCAGATGGGCGGCTGCCATCCTGGGCGTTTCTGGTTGCTGTGCCGGAGTGAAGAGAGGGCTCTGGAGACTTGTGCGTTGGCATTTAAGTGCTGGGGCCAGAAGTAGCCTCGCAGGCCCGCCCACCGCCACCGGGGAAGCAGCACCAGCCACAGCCTCGCAGACTGGCTGAGCTCGGACTCGTAACTCGGAGACGCTCTGGTTTTCGCCTTCTAACCTCTCCTGCCTTCTCGAACCTCACGCTGTTCTTCCCTCTCAGCTTCAGTCTCCTCCATCGTCACTGAAACACGCTCACGTCATTCCCACCTGAAAAATAAACACAGTGCTCTTGACCTACCTCCACCTACATTTTCTCCATTTCCTTACCCCTGCTTCTCGCCTTCCCTACCCCAGTGTGGAGTGGGCTCACTCAGGCCTCTGGAATGGTTCCTTTAGCGTGGTGGTCCTCCATCTTGGCCTCATGTTTAAAAAACAAAACATAACAGTAGCCCAACAAAACCTGCACCCAGGCTCACCGCAGGGATTGTGATTTAATGGACGTGCGTGGGCCCGGGCATCCGGCACTTTCCAGAGCTTCCTGGGTGCTCCCAGTGGGCAGTCGGGGTGAGAACCACGCCTCCTGGTGCCCCGTGTCCTGGGTCCCGGGACACGTTTCTGCTCCCCTGCTCCTCGGCCTCTGGCAGGACTCGGCTGTATGAGTTTCCTGTGGCTGCTGTGACAAATACCACATGCTGGGTAACTTAAAACAGCAGAAGTTCATTGTTTCACAGTCCCCGAGGCCAGAAGTCCAAAACCAATGTCTCAGCAGGGCCATACACGCTCCGGGGGCTCCAGGGGTAGGAGAATCCATCCCTTGCCCTCCTCCAGCTTCCGGTGGCCCCAGACGCTTCTTGGCTTGTGGCCCTGTGGCTCCCATCTGCCTCTGTGGTCACGTTGCTGCTTCCTCTTGGGTGAGTTTCTCAAAACACTTTGTCTTTTCATAAGGAGACAGGTGGCTGCAGCAGGGGCCGTCCAGGGAATCTAGGATGAGCCCCTTCTTTCAAGGCTTTTAATAATCACACTTTGCCGTCTAAGGCAACTCAGGTCCTGGGGATGAGGACACAGACATGTTTTGGGGGGACTACCATTCAGCCCTCTACTCCAACCAGGTGGACCACCCCTCTGCCCTGAAATCTGGTCGCCCCTTGCCTTCCGAACCCCACACTCCCATTTCCCTCCCACTTCTCGGGGGCTCTTCTCCAAGCCCACCCCCTTCTGTGAAGCCCGTGAGTGCCGGTGCTTGCCAAGGCTTCACCTGGGCCCTGTCCTCCACGCTGTCCCCCCGGGGACCTCACTCAAGACCACAGCTCTGGTTACCTCAGTTCCTTCCAACATCTCCAGCCTCCATCTCTGAGAACTCCAGGCCCTCATGTCCACAGGCTCCGTCCATTTGTACTCAGAAATCTCAAAGATGCCCCAGTCTAATGTGACAAAGATCAAATGGCTCACACCTGTCTCCCCACACTTCCGCCCCTCCTCATCCCCTTTCTTCCGGAGCTCTCCATCTCAGAGCGTGGGAATCACCTCCCACCCCATAGGGGCCAACCTGGAGCATTATCCTTGATGTCTCTCTCTGTCCACCTGCTTTCCCACATCCGCCTCGTCTCCCTGGTCCAAGGCATCACCTCTCATGCACTGGACTGCAGTAGCCTCTAACCGGTCCTGCTGCAGGTTTTCCTCCCCCTGCAGCCAGTCTCAAGCTCTGCGTGGCTTCTCTGTGCTCTCAGGTTAAACCCGTCTCTTTCTGGTGGCCCGGTGGCCCTGCAGCCTCTGCAGTCCCACAAATACTGCCCCCCACCCCGCCTTGGCACCATGCTGTGGTTCCTCTCATGTGTGCACCATGCTCTCTCTCACCACACGGCCTTTCTTGCGGCCTGGAATGTTCTTCCCATCCTCCTCCTCACTTGGTTCTTCATCTGTCAGGTCTTAGCTCAAGACCTGCTTTCTCTGGGAAGCCGTTGTCGGCCCGCCGGCTGGGCGAGGTTCTTTGTTTGCTCCGCTCTTTCCCAGGACCTGTCGGTGCTTCCCAGGGAGCGCTCCTGGCTTTGATTATATACTTAGCTGCGGGATGCTTCGTGTCTCTCCCCCTTGCTGGCCCATGCACGTCACAGAAGCAGGCCTCTGTCCCTTTGCTCACCTCTCCCTTCCCAGCAGGGCCTCGGCAGTCCGGTGCAGGAAGGACTCTTCGTTGACGGTTATTTCACATTGACTCTGTGCTGAGCACGCTGTGTGCTTGCACGCCCGTGGCAAACCCTCCGGAGCCAAGGAGGCAGGTGTACACTCTTCCCTGCCCAACGGGTGGAGACGCCCAGGGATCTCGCAGAGGAGCTGGGTGACAAACCATAAAGCCACCCTGCCTCTTTAGCTGAATCCTCGCCTCAGCCACGGGGAGGATTAAGGATAAGAAAACAGAGGCTCAGGGAAATGAGGTCCCCTGTCCAAGGTCACGCTGCTGGTTGGCAGGTCCCTGGACTGGAAACATCAGTGTTCTCGATGCTGAGCATTTTGGGGGGCACCCAGCAAACCTTTGGCTGAGTGGGATCGAATTCATTTGGTCAGGGAATCCAGCAGCTCGGTTGACGCCGAGCTTGTGTGTGAGTGCCGCTGGGTCCCGTGCCAGCTGGACGGCTTCTGGGGAGATCTGATGGCTCAGATGTCCTGCTGATGGGCGGGCTTGGCAGCTCTGTCCCTGCCGCCCCCCCTGGGCCTGGGCCGGGTTTCCTCCGAGGGAGGCGCCCACGTGGGTGTTCTAGGACATGCTGAGCTTCCTCTCCAGCCAAGGCAGCCGCCTTCTCGTCCACGTCCCTGAGTCCCAGGGACGGCCCCACGCTGGTGGAGATGGCAGTGAGAGTCGTCTAGGTCTCCCCCTGGCCCAGGAAAGTGTCCTTTGTGACCTGGGACGGGCAGATGACAAAGGCACTTCCCTGCCGTCTTCCAGCACCTGCTGGGCTTCTCTCAGCAGCACGTGGAAAAATCCAAGGGGAAGGAGCCGTTTCCCGTGGGCCCTAGTATCCGCCTGCACTGGTGTTTGAATCCTTACAATTGTTCTTAGACAGGGAGGCAGTCGGGGCCGTGGTCTTCCCGTTGAAACCGAGGCTCAGAGACGGAGTGTCGTGTCTAAGTTGCGCAGCCAGAGGAAGGGCAGGGCTGGGAGCCGGGCCTGACAGGCGTCTCCCAGGCCCCTGTCTGTGAACTCTTGGGTTCGTGTGCAGAGCGTTGTCTGTGGGGCTGGGCGTTGTTCGTGGGGCCGGGCTCGTTGGAGCTGATCACCCAGATGGCCGAGTATCTAGTGTCCTTCCTTGAGTCGTGGAAAGATCTTGTGTTGCTTTACTATTAATTCCTGAGAAGCTGTGTTTAAATAACACCTGCTTTTGAAAATGGAGCCTGGCCAGCGTGGCTCCATGGGTTGGAGCGTTGTGCCATATACCGAGAGGTTGACGGTTCGATCCCCGGTGGGACTAACATACAAAAAGGCAACCAGTTGATGTTTCTTTCTCACTCCCTCTCTTCCTCTCTATCTAAAAGCAATGAAAAAAACTGTCCTCAGGTGAAGATAAAAAAAGCGAGAGTGGTGTCTGATTTTTGAAATATGCCATGTGACTCACTAGTGCAGGAAGTTGCAGGAAGTCTGTGGTCGACCCTCGTTGTTACGGTTGGAGTTTGTTGAGCGAGTTGTCTGAGAGCCAGACTGGCCGGGGCGGCAGCTGGGGCTCGGGAGCTCCGAGGGGACCTCGGCCAGCCTCATGTGTAAGGAGCACCAGCTTCATTCGGGACTGGGCTCAGGTTAGAATTCTGGTTCTGTCACTTGTCGGTTGTGGTTAAACCCAAAGGCACTGGGTTGGGTTCCTGCTTCCACCACTGGCTTGCTGTGTGGCCTTGCACCAGTCGTTGAACCTCTCTGAACCTCAGTATTCTTGCTGTGAATGGGATAGAGAAACCCGCCACACAGGTGAGGGTCAAACGAGATGGCGTGTGTAGAGTTTGGTGACATGTCTGTGAGTGTCCGATAGGCAGTGCCTCAGGGTTATCGCGGTTAATGTTAACACGGACTCTCTGAAGATCCCCCAGGCACTCACGGTGCGTGTTCTCTCTCTTGCTTCCCTTCGCCCCTGCCAGGTAGAGCTGCATGTCCACCTCGACGGATCCATCAAACCCGAAACCATCTTATACTATGGAAGGTACGTCCACGGATAAGAGGCCTTCCCTCCCCGGGTCTGGGCAGGGTCTCCAGTGTGAGGACCTGGGAGAACCCGGGGCTGCTGCTCCTTCCCTCCCCCATGCGATCCAGCCAGCCCCGGCCAGAGGGGCGGGTGTCCGAGCTGGGGACCCACAGCCCGTGCCTTCCGCCTTGGGTACCTTTGCCTCTTGTCTTTCCACTCGCAGGTGAGCCAAGGGAAGTGTGCCTTACCTTACATGTGGAGACACATACACACACACACACACACACACACACACACACAGAAGCAGTTCCCAGGGCTGAGCCTGTCACTGTTTTCTGGCAGAGAACTGGCGGCAGATGACACACCCACACAGGACAGGGGGTGTTGCTGTCCGCATCTCACTGAGGAGAGAGCAGGTTCAGAGAGGTGAAGGCAGTTGCCCAAGGCCACACACAGCAAGTAAATGGCAGAGTCAAAAGTTGACAGGCCAGCTGACTGCCACAGCTTTTCCTATGTCACCATGGAGATGAGCTACTGCGAGCCTCGAAGGGGCTCCCTCTCTGGTCACAACTTAGCATCTTCCAAGTGAGACATGCTTCCTGCCTCAGCTCGTATGGATGCGGGTGGGCTGAGGGGTCCCCGGAGCCCCCAGTGAGGGAGGCCCATGCCTCCCTCCCCACACCCCCCACGGTGGCGGCCCCTCTCTTGGGGACAGCACCTATAGCTCAGGGACTTTCAAAGTGCAGTATATTTGGATTTAAATCCATACACAGCTTTCTCACTGTGCCTTTGGCCTCTGCAAGTTGAGGATAAGAATAAGGTCTTCCTCTGGCTGGTGCGGCTCAGTGGACTGAGCACCAGCCCGCAAACCAAAGGGTTACCGGTGTAATTCCCAGTCTTGAGCAGTCTCTACTAGAGACCCGGTCTGCAACCCAGGCTTGTGCCCAGACTGGGAATTGAACTGGCGACCCTTTGGTTCCCAGGCTGGCACTCAACCACTGAGCCACCAGCCAGAGCCACGTTGCTCCGTCTTGTCTCACATGCAGCAATCTTGCTCGAGGAAGCGGCTATTGATTTGCTATTTAATTACATAAGCATGTTCACATTTACTGCACGCCAACACACCTGGGTCAGCTTACTGATCCCTCATGACCACCGGTAAAGTAGATACTATCATTGTCCCTGTGTTACAGACACGGAGGACACTGAGTCACGATCGATGAAGTGACTTGTCTAGTGAGCACAGCTGAGACCGGGTCCCTGCCCTTGACCGGCACCCCTGCTGCTAGAGGTTTAGGCGAAGCGCCCCAGGGGAAACACTCAGCTTGGGACTCCAGGAAAGGCACTCCCTCATGGCAGGGTCATTAATCACAAGTAATGGCTCTGCTAAGCCAAGCCGCTCGGCTTATCTCCACCTGTCCCTCGCCTGTGCTGAGGGCCAGCCACTGATCAAGGCCCCGGTGATGCCATTTGGGTGGGTTATCGGGGGCCAAGATGGGATCTAATCGGGGTGCCTATTAAGGGGTCACAGAGCACTCACTAGCGCAGCAATGAGGCAGGAGTGCCAGGGCGGGGTGGACGGAAAGGAGCCATCGGTGCTGGGCGGCTGGTTGATCTTCCACTTCCCACGCCGCCTGGGAGTATCGGGGACAGTTTTGACCCTGGAGAGGCGGTGCTGGTGCCAGCTGGAGTTTGACCTCCGGCAGGCGAGGGGAGCAGGGAGTGGGTCGGATCAATATGGGCAGCCCTGGAGGACTCCCAGGTGGAGGTGGGCTGGGGCCAAACCCAGTGGCTCCTTTTCTGCCTCTGGGGCCTCCACTGCCTCGGTTGTCACCCATTTCTTCTTCCTGTGAGTCCGTCCTCTCCGGGGCCTGTTCCTGATTCTCTCCGTCTCCTTCTCGATGCCATCTGCTCTTTCTTCAAGGCACGTTCTGAATCTGGCTGTGCTCTCGTCCCTGTCACCACCCTGTCTGAGCCCCCGCCAGTCCCTCACTTAGACTGTTGCAACAGCCCCCTGACTGGTCTCCAGGTGTCCACTCCTGCCTCCCCCATCTACCGTCCCCACAATACTGTAGTCAGAACAGTTGTCTTAAAACATGGTTTGGTCCTGGCTGGTGTGGCTCAGTGGACTGAGCACGAGCCTGAGAACCAAAGAGTTGCTGGTTCAATTCCCAGCCAGGGCACATGCCTGGGTTGTGGGTTGGGTTTCCAGTAGGGGGCGCATGAGAGGCAACCACACATTGATGTCTTTCTCCCTCTTTTTTTCCCTCCCTTCCCCTCTTTCTAAAAATAAATCAATATATATTTTTTAATTTTTAAAAAAGACATGGTTGGATCAGCTCACTCCCTTGCTCAAACCCTCTCACGCGTCCCTCCCACTGACTCAGGGTCAAAGCCAACGTCTGCACATGGCCCTTAATATTCTCCAAAGCCTGAGGGAGATCTGTGACCTCTTCTGCTGCCCTTTGCTTAGTCCACACTGGGTGTTTCTCAAACATCCCAGACCTAAGAAACCCAGAAAGGGTGAGTAACTTGCCCAAGGTCACACAGCCTTTATCTCAGAGCTGGGATTCAGCCCCAGGCCATCCGGCCTCAGGGCATGCTGCCTTTCCCAGGACACATTAACAGCCTCACGTGGTCTCTGCACCTGCACAGAAAATGCTCCGAGTTTTACTGGCGAGGACGTGGAGGTCCTCCGAGGGGACAGGGGCTGCCCAGGGTGGTGTGGCACACACAGGAGGGGCATGGACTTCCAACCCCACCCGCTGAGTTCACCCTCCTGTCCGGGCTCTCTGTGGCCGGGGTCCTTATAGGTGCATTGCCCACCGTGGCAGGCAGAGGACAACGGGGACGGAGTTGGGCAACAGCCCCATCTCTGGTTTGCTGGGCAGATATAGAGGAGCCACGCTTGGAAATGTGGGGCCCGGGATGGGGAAGGGAAAGGAGACGCCCGCCTTCCTGGGGTGGGGGGTCAGACACACGCGTCTGTCTCGGCCGCTGCTGTCCATTCCCCGCCCGGCACACCCAGGGCTCTCGGAGACAGAGAGTCGGAACTGTGGGCCTCTGGACCCCGGGTGGAAATCCATGAAAGGAGATCTGGAAGAAAGTGTTCGGGAGGCAGCACCCCAATAAGTGGTAGTGGGGTCCAAGGCGAATGCGGCCCCTGAATCTGCCGATATGAGAGCCAGAGCCTTAGCGCCACCCCCTCTGCCTTCAGCCCACTGGCTCCCGGAAAGACATTCAAAACGCAGTGTGGGGCGGGCTGGCCGGCAGCGGGGAGAAGGCTCAGTGCGCTCTGAGCACCTGACTTCGGGGTGACACTCATTGGGCGCTCACAGGGAGAGGGGCCACCCAGAGGGGAGGATGGCATATTTAGGGGGCTTCGGGGGAATAGCTTTTTAGGTAGGAAACCACTTTAATGTTTGAATAACAGGAGCCACTAAGGGACTTCAACACTGTTCCGTCCAACTTCCATTTCTTTGACAGTTTCCTCCTGTCATCTTGCTTTGTGGAAAACTGGATGCTTGAACCCCCTGACTTTTTAAAATTGAGTTTATTGGGGTGACATTGGTTAATAAAGCTGCAGGGGTGTCCGGCCCACGGCCCACAGGCCTTGTGCAGCCAAGGATGGCCGTGAATGTGGCCCCACACAAAATCGTAAATTGACCTAAAACTCGATGAGATTTTTTTTGTGTGATTACCTGTCACAAGGCATTTAATGTGTGGCTGGAGACAACTCTTCTTCGTCCAGCGTGGCCCAGAGACGCCAAAAGGTCGGACGTCCCTGCACGCGTACAGGTTTTGAGTATACAGCTCAATGAAGCGCCGTCCGCACCAAGATGCTCACCGCCCACGTGAGCCTCCTGGTTTCATCATCTGACCTTCTTCCCCGGTTGCTCCTGTTTGTTTTTAGAGGATTTTTATGAGTCCGAGTCCAACGGACGATGTGGCCGGGAAGCCAGGCCTCCAGTGCTCCCTGCTCCTTTATTTTCCTTTTAAGTCATGTTTGCCTTTTGTTCTGCTTGCTGACGGACTTTCTCGCCTTTGTTTTCCGTGCCTCTGGTTACGTCCTGATGGTTGCTGCCATGTTCCTTTAAATTCCCAACAGCTTTTTCTTACTCTCTAAACGCCCCCCTTTTAAGAAAGCAATGTCTCATTTCAAGGGTGTATTGTCTTTCATCTCCCTGCTCGTTTTAGGGTTAAAAGTTTTCTGCATTTTTTTTGTTTGTTTCCTCAGATCTCCTTTTTCGCTCATTCTATTCCTCAGGGTAGAAGTGTTTCTTGAGTGTCTGGTGTCCTTTACTGCCTCTTTTATCTTAAAAGTGGGGAAACTGCGGCCCAGTGTGCCCTGGGAGGCGGGGTCTGTGGCCGGCGGGCTGCGGAAGCAGAGATGCAGGCCTTACTGAGTGGTGACCGTGTCCAGCCCGTGGGGGGACTGTGGGCAGGGATGGGAGGGACTCAGGTCAACGACTGGCTCGCCGGCCCTCTCGCAGGGCGCTGGGCCGAACAAGCCCCTCTGAGAGAGAGCGGACGAGACAGAGAGCAGAGGAGCGGCAGGGCCAGTGCTTGTCCGGGCCGCCCCTGCCCTGTAGTATTGCCCCTGGTAGCCTCGGACCCGGCAGAGGACCAGGTGTGCCCACTTTCGGGGCACAGGCGGAAGTTGTGGGCTTGCTGCCCGGGCACCTTCCCTGTTCCAGGTGTGTGTGTGTGTGTGTGTGTGTGTGCGGGCACATGTCCACATACACAGGCTTTCACCCCTTGAAATCCACTGGCTGGTTGTGGCCTCAAGGACAGGAGGTGCTGGGAGAACTCTGCCCTTGGTTCTGTTTGCCCTGGACCTCAGTCTTCCCATCTGTCCAGTGGGTTGGGGTTGGATGGTGAGGTCCTCAGGTTTCCTGCTGTGGCCCCCGGGAGAGCTGGTCCAGTCCTCCCTGGGGGCAGTCTGTCACCTTCTTGTTTTGTCCCTAGGAGGAGGGGGGTCACCCTCCCAGCTAACACTGCCGAGGAACTACAGAACATCATCGGCATGGACAAGCCGATCAGCCTCCCCGCCTTCCTGGAAAAGTTCAACTACTACATGCCCGCCATTGCGTGAGTCCCCCACCCTCGGGCCCCGGGCAGCGTCCATCCCTGTGCCTGGGAGAGGCCACCAGCCCCAGGCCTGCCCCTCGGCCTGTGGGGCAGGAGACCCCAGGCTGCTTCTCACCATTCGTATACTTGCTTGACTCTCTCCGTGCGTTTGGGCCTCGATGTTCTCTTCTGGAAAGTGGGCGTGAGAGACAAATGCCTGCAGCTTCTACAGAGAAGTGGCGGCACAAGGGGGGTTAGGAACACAGACCCTCGTCTCCGGCTTTTTCATGGAATAACGTTGGGCAGAGTCCCTCTCTGGGCCTCAGCCCCCCTGTCTGGACCCTGGGCCATGGGGTCCCGTCCAGCTCCTGGAGTTTGGACTGGACACAGCACTGTCCTCAGCCAGCTGCCTCTCATTGTGCATGCAACTGCTGCCTCTATCGACAGCCAGGCGCTGGTGATCTGATGTCACTTTGCATCCCCTCTACTTTTTCACAGCAGAATATCCCCGATGTAGATGCATGTAACAGATGCACAGCTCACAGAACTACACTTTTCACAGTCGTCCGCAGGCCTGCAGGGTGGACTCAGTCCTCATTTCCTGTGGGGGGTGGGAATGAAGGGCCAGGGAAGTGAAGGCGCTTGCCTGCCGCGCCACAGCTGGCAGGTGATAGAGCCCAGATTCTCGCCCCGGTCCCACCTTGAGCTTTCTGGCAAGAGGCAGAGCTTCTGAGGACAGGCAACGATCAGCCTTGGCAGTCGGCGCCATGCGAGCTGAGGGTGGGGGTTGGGGGGAGCCAAAGGGGCTGCAGCCAGTCAGGAAGGGCTGCCTGGAGGAGGCAGTAAGGCCCCGGCTGTGGGATAGCAAGGGTGTGACATTGTCTAGAGGGGCAGGCCTGAGGAAAGGCTTGGAGGATGGGCCAAGCGTGGGTTGTTGGAGGATTGGCAAAGCAGGTGTGTGAGGCAGGTAGAGGTGTTGGCCGGATAAGCAGCAGAACAGGTACGAGGAGTCCTGGGGAGGGAAGATGGGTGGCCAGGTGGCTGACTTCATGCTGGAAGCTTTCGGGCTCAGCCCGGAAGGCACTGACTGTTCCAGGGTTTGCCTCCGGTAAGCAGACACATGTCGCCTTGCTGGAGACACGTGCTGCGTTTCCCAAGACCCCGCCCCCTGCTCCCTCCCCGCCCAGAACACACGAGCAGGCCTGGACACCTCTGCCACGCCACCTGGAGGCAGCTCCCGTCTCTCTGGCCCCATGACAGAAGAGGCCCAGCTCCCTGAAGGCCAAACTCATCCAGGCCACTAAAGGCCGCCTCCTGCAGGGCTGCCTGGCCACTTGAGGCCATGGCCAAGAGCTCTGACTCTCCAGCCTCTTGCCTGCGCCCACAGGGGTCAGATGAGAGCCCTCATCGCCTGCCACTGGCCCCTAGGCTCACCCCTCTCCAGCTGCATCGGCCTCCTGTGGCACAGCGGGCACCACGCACAGCCTGGTCTCAGGTCCCCTGCGACTGCCGTTCCCTCTGCCTGGACCGCTGTTCCCGTGGATGCCCCGGGGCTGCCTCCCACGGCTCCCTCGCATCCCTGCTCAGATGTCACCTTCTCAGTGAGGCCCTGGGGACACTACTGAAAACTGCTGTCCCAGACCCCGCTCCCCACTGCTTTGTGTGTGTCCATGAAACTTCTCACCATCTGACCTACGATACAGCTTCCATTTTACTCACTTCCCTGTCTCTCTCGCTAGACTGTAAGTAGGCTCTGGGGGGCCAGGGAGTTTGTCCACCTCGTTTGCTGTATCCCCTGCGCCTGGGGCAGCGTCGGCCGCAGCCGTGGGGGAGATAAGGACCCCTGCCACCCGGGGCTCACCCCGTGCCCCAGGGGTTTCCCACAGCAGCTGCCCACCCTCCCCCTGGTTCTCAAAGGCACAGGCCCTCCCATGGGCCGCCTCCTTCACACACTGCTTTCTGGTCAGGGGTCCTTTTTCACCCTGCGTGGTGGAGACTCCCGGCTGAGGCCCGGTCCCTGTCCTCCGGTCGACACCCACGGCAGCCCCTGCAGGTTAACCTGCGCCCTGTTTCCCGGGCCAACACTCAGGAACAGCAGTCAAAACACCTGGAGCATTTGTCTGTTCTGCTCCGAGCACCGGCTCGGGCGAGTTTTATGAGGCTTCGCTCACTCACCTTCACGGTGACCCGTGGATGTGGGTGTCCGAGAAGGCGGCTAGCTGGGGTCGCGCGGCAGGTGAGCGTGGGAACCAGGGTTCGGGTCCGCGTCCCCGGCATCTCTCCCATCCCGTCCCGGGTCCCTTCGGACTCGCCCATTGGTGCCCTTCTCTCTCTCCGTTTTTTCTGGAGTGGGACTCACAGACAGCGGTGGCACGCGCTGGAGGGGCGCGGCTTGGGGTTCTGGCAACCGCACACGTTGGGAAGTGATTACCAAATCGAGCCGGTTCACTAATCCCTCGCCACACACACCGGCCACGTTTCTTGTGTGTGGCTAAGAACACTTACGCTCTACCCTCTTGGCACATTCCAACGAGACAGTTCAGTGTCACGTGCGGCCGCTGTGCTGTGTGATAATAAATCTCTAGAACTTACTCATCTCCCACAACTGAAACTCTGTGCCGTTGCTCCGACGCCTCCCCACCCCCTGCCTTCCCGTCTGCGGCAACCAGCGCCCGACCCTCTGCTTTTACAAGCTCCGCTGCTCTGGCTTCCGCGTGACATGTGCACGCGGCCACGCAGCGGTCGTCTCTCTCAGCCGGCTTCTTTCCGAGAGCGTCCTGCTTTCCAGAGTCGTTCACGCTGTGGACAGCAGCATTTCCTTCTTTAAGGCTGCTTGGTCTTTCTCTGTGGGAGATCATTTTTAAGATTTTACTTATTTGCCCTGGCTGGCGTAACTCAGTGGATTGAGCTCAGGCTGCGAACCAAAGTGTCGCAGGTTCGATTCCCAGTCGGGGCACATTCCTGGGTTGCAGGACATGGCCCCCAGCAACCACACATTGATGTTTCTCTCTCTCTCTTTCTCCCTTCCCTCTCTCTAAAAATGAATATTTTACTTATTCATTTATATTTTTAGAGAGAGGGAAAGGAGGGAGGAAGAGAGGGAGAGAAACATCAATGCATGAGAGAGAAACACGGGGCCCGGGCCTGCAACCCAGGAATGCGCCCTGACCGGGAATCAAACCAGCGACTTTTCGCCTGGCGGGCAGGACGCCGGTCCCGGTTGAAAGGTCTCTCTGTCTGCTCACCCGCTGGTGGGCGCCTGGGTGGTTTGCATGCCGGGGCTGCTATGAATAATGAACGAGCATGAACTTGCAGGCGCCTCTTGGAGATTCGGACGTCACCGCCGCTGGACGCGCACCCAGAAGTGGGACGGCTGGGCCCCAGGGCCCCCAGGGCTGTGTGTACCCATATGAGGAACCTTCCTGTCGCTTTCCACCATGGCTGCGCCCATTGCCAGTCCCACTGCCGGCGCCCAAGGGTCCCGTTTTCTCACTGACACCTGTCGTGGTGTGGCTTCTCTTTTCGGTAGCAGCCACCCTCACAGGTGCGAGGTGGCGTCTCACTGTGGTGTTGTACTTCCCTGATGATTAGAGAGGTTGAGCACCTTTTCTCGTGCCTGCTGGCCATTTGTATGTCTTTTGAGAAATGTCTAGTCAGGTCCTTTGCCTATTTTTTAATTAGGTAATTTGGTTTTGTTTGCTGTTGAGTTATGGGAGTTCTTTCTATATTTTGGAGATTAGCGCCTTAGATGTGTGATTTGCGAATATTTTTCTCCCATTCCGTAGTTACCTTTTCACTCTGGGGATGGTTTCCTTTGCTCTGCAAAAGGCTGTTTCGTTTGATGTGGTCCTGCTTGTCTGATTTTGCTTTTCTGGCCTGTGCGTGTCCTTTCCTCTCGTTTCTCGTCCCTGCTGGCCTGCACCCATCACTCAACACACTCCAAGTGGCCGCTATGTCCTAGGTTCTGTCCTTGGCCATCTTTGAGCTGTGACAAGACAGATGGAGGGGTCCTTGTCCTACGGTGACTGCATTCTAGGCGGCGAGGTGAAAATTGGCCAGTGAACCATGTGGCGTGGAATGTCAGAGGGTAATAAGGGCCATGGGGAAAAGTAAAGTCCAGAAGGGGTGGAGAGTGACAGAGGGGCCCTGGCCAATGTGGCTCGTTTGGTTGGGCATCGTCCTGCATGCCAAAAGGTCTCTGGTTCCATTCCCGGTCGGGGCACATATCTACGTTGCAGGCTCCAAGTTCCGTCCCTGGCTGGGTTGCTTGCAGAAGGCAACCAATTGATGTTTCTCTCTTCCATAGATATTTCTCTCCCTCTCTTCTTCCCTTCCCTTCTCCCTAAAATACAGTAAAATTACAAAATCCAGAGGGAGAAGGGACATGGGGCGATCTTGGGGAGCTGCACATGCAAAGGCCCGGATGTGGGAACAAGCTGAACCGCCAGCCTCTGACGGGCTCGCAGAACGTGTGAGGGGGGCGGAGCCGGGGCAGGTGGCAGGGGGCGGGGTATACAGGCCATGTGGGCCAGGCAAGGGAGTTGGGATTTCATTCCACATGATGGAAGCCATGGGGGTTCAGAGCAGAGGAGCCATATGCTTGGATTTAGGTTTGGAAAAGATTGCTCTGGCTGCCACGAGGAAAATAGTTACCAGGAGGCGGTGGAGACACGGAGGCCAGTGAGAGAGAGGAGGTGGTGAGAACTGGGGCGGAGGGGACAAGAAGCGGCCTGCAGTCTGGAAGCAGAGCTGACAGGACTGGCCGAGTGTCTGGGATCTTCTCCGGTGGAGGCCCAGAGCCGGGCCCCGGAGGCTAGGGGGCTGAAGAGCAGGAGTGGGTTTGATCTTCCAGGGGCTGGGGACAGGCTTGTTGTCCCTGGAGCTCTGAAGGGACCTCGGAGGAGGCGGTCCCAAGTACTCTCTTCCCGTCCCAGGGGCTGCCGGGAGGCCGTCAAGAGGATCGCCTACGAGTTTGTTGAGATGAAGGCCAAGGAGGGCGTGGTGTACGTGGAGGTGCGCTACAGCCCGCACCTGCTGGCCAACTCGAAAGTGGTGCCGATCCCCTGGAACCAGGCTGAGTGAGTGGCCGACCCCCTGGAGGGCGGGGCGGCCGGGACAGGGGGGCCCAGCCTGGGACCCGGGGGGGCAGACTGTTGGGAGGCCCTGGTCCAAGACGACTTTGACCTTGCCCCGTGATCTGGTCTGTGGCCTCGGAAAGATGGGCTTATCCGGCCTGAGAGACAGGGTGCCCGTCCCTCACACGTCCGTTTTTACCTTGGGAGAAAGCGTTTGGCTGTGTCTTGTCACCCCTAGTCCTAGACACAGGCCTGCAGCCTCGAAACACGGCTGTCCAGTGGCTTCCAGGGGTCCTGCTCTAACCCCGGAACGGAAACGAGTCTGGCCCATTCCTGTCCCCTGCTGGGACCCCAGGGATCTCTAAGTGGTGTCACCCAGCCACTTTGCCCCTCCTAGCCACGACTCCGATGCTCGTAAACAAGTGGGAATTGGGCCAGGTGAGCGTAGCTGTGCCCTCCACCTGGGGCGGGGCTGTGTCTGACACGGGCACCCCCCTGTCCACACCCCCAACAGGGACACCTGTACCCCCCCACCCCCACAGGGACATTCTCCAGGTCTGGAAGTGCCCAGGCAACCCCAAGGAAGCTGGGAGGGTGTGTGCTAGAGCTTGGCCATCTCCCTCAGTCTTGTCTCAGAGGTGGTGGGGAGAGGCTTCTGGAAGATTCCTCTTCTTCCCCTCCCTCCCCTCCCCCACTCTCCTCCTCTTCTTCCTCCTCTGTCCCAGACCCAGTGTGGTCCTTTAGCCCTTGCCTTGTCTCAGGCCCATCCCTCCTGCTCTCTCCACACAGAGGGGACCTCACCCCGGACGAGGTGGTGGAGCTGGTGAGCCAAGGCCTGCAGGAGGGAGAGCGCGACTTCAAGGTGAAGGTGCGCTCCATCCTGTGCTGCATGCGCCACCAGTCCGGTGAGTGCGACCTCGGCCCTCCCCTGGGCTGCACACATATCTGACAGTGACCCCAACCTCCTGCCCTGGTGCTGGGGCTGCCCCTGGTGTCCGCTTCGAGTCCATCAGCTGGACCTTCGGGCTTCCTGAAGTTATCAGAGCCCTGCCAGGCAGGCTCACAACTTCCTGGCAACAAAGGCTCCCCCCCCCGCCCCCCCCCTTCCGCCCGGAGACTGGGCCTGCAGCTGCAGGGCCTGTGGGAGGCTCCACACCCACGGAGCCTGACCATAAAGACCAAAGAAAACCATCTAAGGCAGGTTCTGAACAGCCCACAGCTCTCCCCCAGGTCCCGTGGGCCAGGCCCCGTCTGGTCTGCCCGCTGGAGTCTGAGGGGTCTCCCTAGTGACTGACTGCGGTCAACTCTTCAGGGCTGGGACTTCCAAAGGGCGGAGCTCCACTGTGTGACTTGGTCCCCTCTTAGGGCCTCGGATACACATTGCCGTGGGAGGTGGTGGCACTCGCCTCACTCTCCACTGTGAGGACGAGTGAGAACCACAGCAGAGGGCTAGTGCCCCCACCTGTCCGGCCTGCTGCACAGCGTGGCTTACGTGTATTTTCTCCAGGCCTTGCCGCAGCCTGGGAGCTACTGTCCTTGATCCTGTTTGAGGGATGAGGACGCTTCCATGAGGGAGGAAGGGAGGTGACGCCTCCTGCTCCTCCATCAGGGAGGCAGAAAGCTCAGATGTGAACCCAGAGCCATCCGGTTCCAAAGCCTGTGATTTTTTCCTTTTTTTTTTAAATGCTTTGTGATGACTTTCTCGGTTAAGCCCCTAGTATGTGAGCAGTATGTTTAGTGATGCCAGTGTGAGTTACGTGCTAGGTTTAAACGTTCAACTGTGTGGGCCTCCGTCTGCTCACCTGAGCGGGGAAGAGCCCCCCATGGCGGTTGGGGGGACAAATGAGACAACGGCCACGTGTTGTGCACCGAGCCAAGGCTCCGCCCTCAGTGCTTGACACACGGGATCTCGGCAAAGCCTCGCCATGACGCGGTGCGGTAGCTGGTGGTGGCCCCAGAGAGGAGGGGACACCGAGGCACTGGGGGGAGCGGACTGCCGGAGGCCATGCGGTCAGGCTGCGGAGGTCGGGGTTTGAAGACAGGACACTGGGCCTCTGTCTCACGCTAGCCTCGGGTGGGGGGTGAGGTAAGTGGGATGGGACAGCAAGCAGGCATTCTGGAAGGCTCTCTCCCCCGGCCGCCGCTGCTGACAGAGCCCTGGCGGGCATGTGACCCACAGACTGGTCCCCGGAGGTGGTGGAGCTGTGTAAGAAGTACCGGTACCAGACCGTGGTGGGCATCGATCTGGCTGGAGATGAGACCATCCAAGGAAGCAGCCTCTTCCCAGGACACCTGAAGGCCTACGAGGTGGGCACTGTGGGAGGAGGGCAGGGAGACGTCACAGGGACTGGGGAGTGTGAGGCCTCCCGGGTCCCCAGATGGGTCCGGGGGGCTCTAGGGACTGTGAACTTGGTGTAAAGAAAAGGCCCTGCTTGCGGTGGGAGGCTGTCCGCCTGTGTCTGCTGCACGACCTTGGGCGGGTCTGTCCCTTCTCGGGCCTGTTGGGAGTGGCGGTCTCAGCTCTTCGTGGAAGGGCTTACGAGCGGGGGGCTCCGGAGAACAACCGCTCGGGCTCAGTGCTTGGCTTCCCACTTCCTGTTTGGCCTTGGTCACATTGCCTAACTTCCCCGAGCCTCGGTTTCCCCCAACTCCCTGCAAAGTAGGTAACAGTGAATGTGAGATGGCGGATGCAGAGCATTTTGTGCCGTGCCTGGCACACGCCTGTCCCACAGATGGCGGCTGTCACCCAAATCAGTGAAAAAGACCAGGCTTCCCCATCCCGAGGCAGCTGGCCTGACCGTGGGCGTGGTTCGGCCTGCGGAAACTCAGACCCAAAGCTCGGTGAAGGCAGGGCCTGCGGGGGGCTCCCCAAGGCCACGCACCACCTGGCTCTTGTCCTTTCAGGAGGCCGTGAGGAGCGGCATTCACCGCACGGTCCACGCCGGGGAGGTCGGCTCCGCAGAGGTGGTGAAAGAGGTACGGAGCCCCCAGGTGGACTGCAGGGCCCTCCTGCCCACCTCTGCCCTGCCCCTTCCTGAGCTCCCATCCGCTTCTCTGCAGGCTGTGGACAGGCTCAAGACAGAGAGGCTGGGACACGGCTACCACGCCCTGGACGATGAGACCCTTTACACCAAGCTGCGACAGGACAACATGCACTTCGAGGTGCCTGGGAGGGAGCACTGGGGGGTGGGGGAAACCAGGAGGGGCCTGGGGGCTGGAGTGGGGCAAGCTGTGGTGGGCGTGGGCGGTGGGCACCAGAGCTGCTCGGTGGTGGAGCAAGACTGGGATGGATGGGCTCCTGGGAATGAGCAGCAGGGAGGCCACGTGACCGCGGCCCGAGCAGGCGGCTCTGGCCCCGGGGCGTGGGGGGCGGGGCCCCGAGTGGCCTGGGGAAGTCCCTGCGAGCCGCACGCCTGCTCTTGCAGGTCTGCCCCTGGTCCAGCTACCTCACAGGCGCCTGGGAGTCGACCACGGAGCACCCGGTCATTCGGTGAGGCTCACTCCCGTGGGGTCCACTCAGTCTCGTACCAGGAGAGCCAGGGAGGGAGAAAATGCAGGGACTGGGCACCAGCCATATGGTCCTCATACGAAACCTGTGCAAATCCCTGCGAAACTGGCGTTACCCTCCCCTTACAAGCGGGGAAGCCGAAGCGCAGATGTGCTGTAACGCGACTGAAGAGCAGAGCTGGGGGCTGGAGCTCACTGAGCTGGACCGCAATGTCCTGCTGCCCAAGAGAAACTTCACCCTCCAGCCCCTGCCTCCTCGGAGTCCGGGAGATGAGTCTCCCCTGCTCACACGGTCTCTGCTCCTGGCACCTCTGGGCATGCCCCCGAGCACTGGCTGCAGGCTTTCCCCTGGGGGTCTGGCCCGTCCTCCCCTGCTCCCACCCCGCAGTCCAGGGCAGAGGCCTCTGGCCTGTGACTGAGCCCTGGGAGTGGCCTCAGGCCTCAGGCAGGCAACACTACCTTTCCTGACACAGGATGAGGACAGCAAGGACTCAGGGTGACCACGGTCAGGCTGGCACTGGTCTGTCATGCAAAGGGAGGGAGCTTGGGCTCTCACAAAGGGAGGGGAGCGTGCAGTGCCTGTGGTCAGTGCAGGTGGAGGTTCTGGAGGCGCACGGGCACACGGCCTGTGTGCTGGAGAGAAATCCCAGGGCCCCCTACACTGCCATGGTGGTGCTCAGAGGGAGAAGTGACCCAAGGGCGGTGTGGGAGCAGTCCACGGTGGCGTTCCGCACAACCCAGGGTGGGGAGAGCTGGGCGGGGAGAGCTGGGCAGGGCCCTCTGGACCGAACACCACGGCGAGTGCACAGAGCAGGGTGCAGCGGGAGTGAGGGCGATGGGGGAGGGTGCAGGCAACTCGCCCAGAACGTTGGCTGTGAAGGGACAGGCTAGAGAGGGGGGTGGCTGGAGGGGGCGTTGCTCGTGCGGCCTCTCTGGGCTGCCACTCTACCTGGCTCCCTTCCGCCTTCGCTGAGCTCTCGTCTGACTGGAGGGTTTGAGTCTTGAGTTGCCAGTTACAGGGCCTCGGACAAGTCGCCCAAGCTCTCTGAATGTGTTTCTCGCTCTGGATGAGATCTTCCAGGCGTGAGGAGGAGGATGCAGGGCCTGAAGGAGGCTGGTATGCAGTGTCTGTTCACGACAGAGTAAAGGGGGGCTCTTTCCCTTCCCCCCCTATCCAGACTCAAAAAGGATCAGGCGAACTACTCGCTGAACACGGACGACCCGCTCATCTTCAAGTCCACCCTGAACACCGATTACCAGATGACTAAGGACATGGGCTTCACTGAAGAGGAATTTAAGAGGCTGGTGAGTGGGTGTGGGCCCCGCTGGCCTGCACTCCGGGCCCTGGCGTGCGGGAGGACCTCTGGAGACGAGGAGTGAGTTTGCCTCACCAGGCCAGACCCGGAGCTAGGTGCCCTCCAGGCTGACGTGCTGACCCCGACCCAGGTGTTTCACCCTCTGCTTGCCCTCAGAGAACCTGGAAGTGTGGTCAGCTCTGAAGTTCTGCACCCACTTCCACGCCATTCACAGACCCCAGGCCGAGCCCTTGGTTTTCAGGTGTTCAGTTCCCCAGGCCCGTCTCTCTCTGGCCCCCGACATCCTGCCCTGCCTCTCAAAGTGTCTCCAGCTCTGAGAACACAGAGCCTCCCGGTCTCTGCTCCGGCAGCTGCTGTCACGTGACCTTGGACAAGTCCCTTCCCCTCTGAGCTTAACCGACCGCCCACCATGCAGGGAAGAGAGGGCTATCCCTAGATTGCCAGGCGCTCCCCCCCCCACCACCCCGCCGAGTTCTCTGGCTCCATGCCGTCTGCCCTTCTGGCCCTTCCAGAACATCAACGCGGCCAAGTCCAGTTTCCTCCCAGAAGGTGAGAAGAGGGCGCTCCTGGATCAGCTCTACGAAGCCTATGGGATGCCACCTTCGGCCTCCGCAGGTATGTCCCTGGCTGACCTTCCAGGCTGCTGACCAGCCCTGGCTCCAGCTAGGCTTTCCGGGCCACCTCGAGCAAGTTGCCCTCCCTTCCTCTCTCGGGCGACACTAGGGACAGCGGTGACTCCTTGGTCCCAGGGCCCTGGCTGGTGGCAGCCTTTCCCTGGACTGGTGTATTTTCTATATAAAAGCCACCTTCAGGCTGGTCTGGGGCATCTGCACGGCTGCCCAAAGCCAAGGGCAGGGAGCTGGGCCCAGGTCTTAGCTCTGTTCTTTCTGGTGTGGCCTTGGCAAGGCACTCCCCTGCCCTCAACCTCC
Organism: Phyllostomus hastatus; assembly: GCF_019186645.2. Classification (NCBI taxonomy): domain Eukaryota; kingdom Metazoa; phylum Chordata; class Mammalia; order Chiroptera; family Phyllostomidae; genus Phyllostomus; species Phyllostomus hastatus. Next base: position 11,530,786 of record NW_025333664.1, read on the forward strand.
GTCTCCCTTGGGGGCTCCTCTCTGGCTCTAATGTTCTGTGATTTCTTTTGAATGCCCTGGGTACTGAGTTGCCTGACCCCCTGCCTCTCTGACCTGGCCAGCAGGGCAGCATCTGTGAGGACGCGGCGGCCGCCTCGCTGAGCCCTCGTCCCGTGGATGGAGACTTCGCAGCTCTGGGGGACTGAACGGCACTCTTACCTTTACTCCTGGGAAGACTGTCATTTCCAAAGTCGGCTGCTGACGCTCTTGAGGCCTGCGTGCCCACGTCCATGCACACATATACCTCAGCACGGCCACGTCTCCCCCCGGCTCTGTGCCGGGCCGGGGCAAGTCTGAAACCCTCCTCCTGCGGTGACTCATACTGAAAAGCTGGTGCTTAATAAAGAAGCTGTCACACAGCACATGATATGTGGTCTTGGGCAGGACGACACGGGGGGTGGAGGGTGGGGGGTGGGGGGGAGGTGGGAACAGAAGGAGCCGCTGGGGCTCCCACACTCAGCAGCCTGCCCGGGGACAGGGCCCGAGAGCCCAGCAGGAGCCGTGGAGGGGGGGCCAGCGCTCCCCCACTGAGGGCGAGAGGGGCCCACAGCCTGGCCCCCCTGGAAGAAGCAAGGCTTCTCTTGAAGAGCCAGAGCCAGAGCCGGCTGCTTACACGCCCCCTGAACCCTCGATGCCTCTAGTCTAGGTTTTAAGGGGCAAACCTTCCTTCTGCGTTTCTGACACTGCAGACTGCGGAGAGAGAGGGAGAGAGGGAGGGAGAGAGCTCAGCCACCAGGCCTGGGAGCGGGGCTGGTTGCTGTGGGAGCCCCGGGCGGAGACAGAGCCCAGCTGACCAGCTGACTGTGGACTCGGGGGAACAAGGCCCAGCCCCCGCTTTTGCTGTTTAAAGGGGAAATAACCGTCTTAAACCAGTCACACAAATCATCGGCATTTATTTCCTGGGTCCCAGGTGTGATGCATCTTGGTAGAAAGAAAGGGCACGAAGTTGATCAGGTAGTTTGAGCACAAAAATCCCTTCCCGAAGAGCGGTCTGTGGAGCTCCCGGCGGGAGCCTCGGGGCGGCACAGACGCACAGGGCTTAGCTTAAAACGGCTTCCGAAAACCAAAAGTGAATTGATTGTCAGCTCCTTCCCTCTCTGCTGAAAAATGTTTAAAACTTTTTAAAAGTTTAAAAGCATTTTTTTACAAAAGAGATCAGACCCCCCCGACCTGGAAGGCCGGGTCTGGAGAGGAGGGGGCAGAGCCTGGCCCAGGCTGCCCGGGGTGGGGGTGGGGGGCCTTCCTGGGGGTGCTGCTCCCCCAGGCCAGCAGGGCCCGGCCCCCGAGTCCCAGTGCCCAACGAATAAATAACATCTTGGTGCTTTAGTGTCTTAGAGGTGTACCTGGGCACAGTGACGGGGTGGCAGCGGGGGCCAGTGGGGGTGGGCAGAGGGCCTTCCCAGGTCGGGGCCACAGTGGCCTCCGGGGTGCCTTTCGGTTTGGCCTTGTTTGCCTGGAACGTGGGCTCAGAGAAGAGGCTGTCGGCCAGTGCCGGCGCTCCTTGTCCCAGTGGGGACAGCAGGTCTCCCTTCCAGCCCCGCGGGCGAGGTCAGACTCAAGATGAGGTGGTCCCGTCGCTGCTGCTCTCGGGCTGGTTGCTGGCCTCCTTGTCTGGGGCGCTGGCCTCCGCCTGTCCTTCTGGAGGGAAGAGGAAGGGGAAGAGGGGCACACGCAGATGTGAAACGCAGGAGGAGATCTGGAAGGGCCCGAAGCGGCGACAGTGGGGGAGCCGGGGGACGCGCGGCAGGAGTGAATGGGGGTGGGGGGGCCGAAGGGAACTCCAGCCTGGCCTCTAACGCTCTAACACAAAGGAAACGCATGTGGTGTTACTGGTATAATTAATCAAGGCCAGGGCTCTGGATGGATGCTACCAGCAACAGGCCACGGGCTGCTGAGGGTCAAGATGCCTGTGCAGGTTCTCCAGCAGGAGAGGGCAAATGGGAGGCCCCACCACATGCCAGGCCTCGGCGCGCGGTCGTTCTCAGAGGACGTTCTCAGGCCAGCTCAGGGGAGCACCGGGGTGCGGCCTATGCCTGTTTCGCTGAGCGGTGTCCTCACCAGACCAGCCACACCGCAGCCCCAGCCTCTGTCTTCGCCCCCTTAGGCCGGGCCCTTCACATGACCGACCAGCACTGCCCTGGACCTCGCTCTGGGCAGCCCACACAGCAGCCTGGAGGGTGGTTGGGGGCACAAGCGAGGAAACCTGGGCACTGAGAAGCGAACTGGCCCGAGCTGAAGTGGTGGAGGGAGCCAGTGTCCTTTCTGTGAATTCCAGCTCCTGTCACGCAGCATTCTCGAGGCTTTAGAAAGGCCTCTCGTCGCCGGCACTGCCTCCCTGTGCCCTTGCGCTGCTGCCTTGGGAAGCGGGCGTGAGCAGTGGCAAGTGGTACGGGCAGAATCTGGACATCTGGCTCCCTGCCAGGCTACCTCCTGTCCTGGGTGGTAACTGCAGCAAAGGCTTGGTCCCAGAGGGTTCTTCTGGCCCCTCCAGAAGCCTGACAAACTGGACGGCACTTGGGGCAAATCCCTCAGCTGGCCGTCTATGGCGCCCTGCTTGGCACGGAGCTTCGGCCCGGCAAGCAGAAAGGATCTCGTCAGACTGCCCAGGATCTGTGCTCTGCCACCTCCTGGCTGTGGGGTCTCGGGCAGTTCACTGAATGTCTGAGCCTCTGTCTCCTGATCCATAACGTGAGGACGGTGACCCCTCTGACTGCCCAGGAGGGCTGTGCTGGGCCTGTGCGTGGCCATCTGACGCGTGGGAGGGTCTTAGCAATGGTGACGCTCCCTGTGGGCCGGTCCCAGCTCTCCTGGCCAGAGGAGAAGGTCCTGAAGCGCTTTCCTCACCAACCAGCACCCTCGGGCCTCCTGGGGCCAGTTTCAGAGCGCCAGCTGAAAGTGTTCTTGATCACACACTGCCTGGCAGGGTGCTGACCCCTTCACGCCTTGCTGCTGTTTCTCTCTCACTGTAAGGCCAAGCAAGGGAACGTTCGTGTCCCCGCATAAGCAAGCACCAGGGAAGGCAAGGGTTTGCACACAGCGTGCTGCGCATCAGCCTGCTGCGCATCAGCCTGCCGGGAAGCTTTAAGCACAGAGATTCCGAGCCAGGCCCGCGGACCCAGACCCTGTGGGCTCCCACTCCCTCGGTCGTCTGCGGGGCAGCACAGCCCGCAGGCCCGCTGGGGCAGCTCTCAGCACGAGGCCCGCCGGAGGAGGGCTCCTTGGCCGGTCTGGCCTGCACTCCACCCTGAGCGCCTCGATTCCTTGCAGTGAGCACTGTGCCTTTCTCAGGGCCCCTTCCGAGTGTCAGGCAGCCGCCCTGGCCAGGTGGCTCGGGTGGAGCAATGCCCTGTACACCAGAAAGGGTGTGGGTTTGATCCCCGGTTGGGGCACATACAGGTGGCAACCAATTGGTGTTTCTTCCATCGATAGTGTTTCTCTTTCTCGAAAACTCAATAAAAACATATCCTTGGGTGGGTGAGGGTTAAAAAAAAAGACTGCATGCAGCCAATGCGATCCAGATCGCTACAGGTCAGAGAGAGAACTTCTGCAGAAATGGCATGCCCCTTTGGACCCAGACGCTTCAGAGATTTCGAACTGGAGGGGAAACAGGTGTTGGAAGGGACTGGGTCCACGGACGAGGGGCTGCAGCTGCCGGCGCAGAGGGAGAGACAGTTCACCAGAGCTGAGGACACAGCAGCCCCGAGCACGAGCCCCCTGGCAGCATGCCCCGGCGGCAGCTGGTCTTTCGGCTGCAGAGAACGGCCACGGACCAGGCACCTCTACCGTGTTCCGAATGCTGCCAGGCACCGAGGACACAGGACTGATCCCGTGCAGAGAAGCTCACAGCCTAGAGAAGGGCGCTGGGCTCAGGGTGGTTCTGGGGGCAGGGCAAAGATGCGCCTCCCCTGCCCCAGGGGGATGCGGTCAGGGAGGCCTCGCAGCAGAGCAGTGGGGCTTCTGAGAATGAGCCGGGCAGGGGCGGGCAGGGAGAGCCAGACACAGGGCACAGTGTGCTCAGCCCTGCAAGGGGCTTTCAAGGAACAGAGGTGCTGCCCTGGCCGGTGTGGCTCGGTTGGGTGTCATCCCCAAAGCAAAAGGTCACCTGTTTGATTCCTGGTGGTTAGGTGCGCAGTTGTGCGGAACCAATAAGTAACGAATATATTTATATTTAAGTAAATATTAAAAAAGAGATAGAAGTGCTTTCCTCTGGCTGGATCAGAGGCACTGAGGGGGAAGGGCGAGGGGGGCCGGGGAGGTGAGCAGGGTGTCCATGGAGGCACCTGTGCCCAGGGGTGGGGGAGGGGCAGTGTGGGCTGCACGACTAGGAGGGCGAGCAGAACGAAGACAAAGACGGGGTGTGGGGCGGTGTGGTTCCTGGGGCGGGGTGCTGGGGGCAGCCCCGCTCTCATTCTGGGCTCACTTGTTGGTGACCCTGAGCAAGCCACCCAACTCCTCTGGGCCTATTTGTCCAGATAAGAAACATGATAGGCTTGGCTGCCGGTCCCCACAGAGTCTCCTCTGTTCTGTGGTCGGGAGGGGGAGAGGCAGGGGAGAAGGGGTGGTGGGGGATAGAAGGGGAGAGGGAGGGAGGAGGTCGGGGCCCCACAGGCAGCACAGAGGGGACCGCAGGTGCGGCTTTCTCCGATCACTCACTCAGCCTGTGGTTTCCACACACCTGCTCCTGCCGGCAGAACACAAGGCCCCGGCTCTCCTGGAGCTCGGATTTAAACCCAGGAGACCCCACCAGAGAGCCGAGGAGTCATGTGATTAGGGAGGGCCAATGACAGCCGCCCGGGAAAGCCCTCCTCAGCACCTGGTATCCGAGCCAGGGTGTGAGGCAGCAGCCACTAGGCTGCGGGCTGCGTTGGGCTGTGCCAGCGGGGAGTCAGGGGACCTGCCGAGTGCTGAAGGGGTTCTGACCTGCCCCCTCCAGTGCCAGCTCGCCCATGTCTCCGGCCAGCTTCCTCACGCTCACGGCCTCGGAGTCCCCCTGGATGTCAGGGACTGCGTTCCGACGGCCAGTCCGGTCACAGGAGATGAAGTCCGAGTAGGAGGACTCGACCTCCATCACGCCTGTCGCATCGCTCTTCAGGCCTGTGGGGACAAGGGCAGGAGGGCAGCAGGGGTGTCCAGGTGCATCCCGCAGGGAGGGCACGGCTCTGGCCCCCAGCACCGGAATGTTCCAACAGAATGGCAGTTACGGCCGTGACCACTGAAGACAGAGCAGAAAGCACAGAAAAGCTGCAAAGTGCACAATGTCCCTGAAATTTCACACCCAGAAAATCACTGATGTTTAAAGAACATCTTTGTCTTTGAGTCAAGTTATTATTGATAAATATCTCCACATCCCTCGCTATCACATGCCAGCCCTGACCCACGTGGCTCATCGGTTGAGCATTATCCTGCAAAGCAAAAGGTCGCTGGTTCAATTCCCAGCCAGGACATATATGCCTGGGTTGCGGGCCAGTCCCTGGCTGGGGTGTGTGCAAGAGGCAAACGATCTATCGGTGTCTATCTCTCTCCCCCCGCCCCCTTTCCCCCTCTCTAAAAAATAAATCTTAAAAACAAAAATCCGTGCCAGGCACTGGCGCAGTGCTGCAGATGCAGGAATGCATGGGTCAGCCATGGTCTCTGCCTTCAGCCCCCTCCGCCACCTCACACCTCTAATCACCAGGGTGCTCGGGCTTCTAGGGAGAAGGCAGGGCACTGGGTAACTGCCGGGGCCTGACCAAGGCCCGGGCCAGCGATTCGAGGAGGAGCAGGCGTCGCCAAGACAAGGAGTTGAGGGAACAGCACTGCTGGCTGGGGAACAGCACGTGTGAAGGCTCCGAGAGCGATGCAGGCACCGAGCTGGAGGACGAGGAGGGAGGGCAGGGGCAGGAGGGAGGGCAGGGGCACCTAGTACTCGGAGGAGCCGGGCGGGGCCGGCCACACCCGCAGCTCGGTCCTGCGGTGTGAGGCCAGGTTGTGAATGGCGGATCTGCATGTTCAGAGGTGGTCGGGGTGGAGCAGGGCCCAGGAAAGGGGAAAGCTGAGCTCCCGCAGAGGTCAGACAGGACAAAGATGGTGGGCGGGGGAAGGTGGCGGTGGTCGGATTCTAGCGGAAATCCGGAGGACGAATGGACAGGCCTCGGTGTCCGACTGACGGGAAGTGAGCCTTCTGGCGAGGGCAGACGGCGGAAGCGTGGTCTCCTGAGGTGCGGAGCAGCAGAGGAGGAGTAGTTTGGGGAGTGACGGTGGGTGAAGATGACAAGTTCTATTCAACCGCGTTAACTTTGAGATGCTTGCAAGCCCTCCAAGGGGGAGGGGAGGAGGAAGGGGGAGCCTAGAAACGCGATGGGGTACAGCATGGGGAGGGAAGACAGGACATTAGAGGTAACTGCTAAGAGAGCAGCTAACAGCCCTGGTGGCTGATCACAGAGCCTGGAGAGAGGAGAACCATGCACGTCAAGAAGGGCCATCTCGATTTTAAAAACTCTGGGGATCACACTACGCATTGCATTCTATAGCCCACTATTTGGAACACTCTAGAACGTGTCATTAAGGTTCCCTACCGATGACTTTTGCGCCTGCGTACTTGGGTGCACGACAATTTCATCTGCCCCTAGAAGTGAACGTGGGGAAGCTTTCCAGCCTCACACAATCCCAGACGGTAGTAGGTCTTTGTGCAAATCCTTAGAGATGTTCCCAGAAGTAGAACTGACAGGATAAAGGGAAGGAAAAAATAGTCTGAAGACACATTTCAAAGCTGCCTTCCCTCTTCCCGCCAAGATGGAGGCATAGGTAGACACACTGTGCCTCCTGGCACAACCAAAATAAGGGCAACAACAATTTAGAAACAAAATAACCACCAGAACTGACAGAAATTGAACTTGACAACCAAGGAATTAAAATAGACACATTCATCTGGGCCAGTAGGCGGGGTAGAGTCAGACGGCCAGGCAGAGAGGGGTCTTGGCACAAAAAGCAGTGCCACTGGGTGTGCATGGCACCCCAGGTGTGCAAGACGGCGACGGGCGGACCCAGCGAGGCAGTGATTGTGAAGCGAGGCGCTGCAAACAGGCGCTGGCTGACCGAGTGGTCCCACATTCGCGAGCAGATAAACCAGGCGAAACTGGGGAGCATGACAGACCATGCAGCCCAGGGTCCTAGGGCAGGGAAATAAAACCTCAAATCACCGACTGAAAACACCTGTGGGGGTTGAGGCGCAGGGAGAGACTCCCAGCCTCATGGGAGAGTTCACTGGAGAGACCCACAGGGTCCTAGAACGTGCACAAGCCCACCCACATGGGAATCAGCACCAGAAAGGCCCAGTTTGCTTGGGGGAAGCAGTGGAAGGGATTGAAATCTGACAGAGAGTGGAGTAAGTACCATTGTTCCCTCTCGGACCCCGCCCCCACATACAGCATCACAATCCAGTGGGTTGCCCTGCCCTGGTGAACACCTAAGGCTCTGCCCCTCATACATAACAAGAGTGACCAGACACCGCCCCCCCAACATGGCCCCAATGGAAGATCAGCTCAAGGCTCCACAGCAAATACAACTAAGTGACTAAGAGATAGCCAACCTATCAGATGCACAGTTCAAAACACTGGTGATCAGGATGCTCACAGAATTGGTTGATTTTGGTCACAAATTAGATGGAAAAATGAAGGCTACGCTACGTGAAATGAAGGAAAATGCACACAGAACCAATAGTGATGGGAAGAAAACTGGGACTCAAATCAATGCAGTGGACCAGAAGGAAGAAAGAAACAACTAAACAGAAAAGAATGGAGAAACAAGAATTCAAAAAAATGAGGAGAAGCTTAGGAACCTCCAGGACATCTTTAAACGTTCCAACATCTGAATTATAGGGGTACCAGAAGGGGGAGAGGAAGAGCAACAAGTGGAAAAGTTATTTGAACAAATAATGAAGGAGAACTTCCCCAATCTGGCAAAGGAAATAGACTTCCAGGAAGTCTAGGAAGCTCAGAGAGTCCCAAAGAAGCTGAATCCAAGGAGGAACACACCAAGGCACATCATACTTACATTACCCAGGATTAAAATGAAGGAGAGAATCCTAGAAGCAGCAAGAGATAAGGAGACAATCACCTACAAAGGAATTCCCATCAGACTGTCAGCTGATTTCTCAAAAAAGACCTTGCAGGCAAGAAGGGGCTGGAAAGAAGTATTCCAGGTCATGAAAGGCAAGGACCTACATCCCAGATTGCTCTATCCAGCAAAGCTTTCATTTAGAATGGAAGGGCAGATAAAGTGCTTCTCAGATAAAGTCAAGTTAAAGGAGTTCAACATCACCAAGCCCTTATTTTATGAAATGTTAAAGAGACTTATCTAAGAAAAAGAAAATAAAAAACATGTATAGTAAAATGAAAGCAAACTCATAATTATTAACAACCACACCTAAAACAAAAACAAACTAAGCAAACAACTAGAATAGGAACAGAACCACAGAAATGAAGATCACATGGAGGGTTTATCAGCAGGGGAGTGGGAGGAGGAGAGGGGGGAAAAGGTACGGAGAATTAGTATAGATGGTAGGTAGAAAACAGACAGGGGGAGGGCAAGAATAGTATGGGAAATGTAGAAGCTAAAGAACTTATGACACATGGACATGAACTAAAGGGGGGGAACGTAGGTGGGAGAGGGTGTGCAGGGTGGAGGGGGATGAGGGGATGGGGGAAATGGGACAACTGTAATAGCATAATCTATAAAATATATTTTAAAAAAAGGCTGCCTTCCCAACTGGCACAGAGGTACAGTTAAGGGTGCTGGCTGCCCGTGCGGCCAATAACCTGCGGACAGCGGAAGCCGGCCCTCCACACAGTCAGGTGCCCGACTGCCAGCTAACCCTGAGCAGTGCAGGTTTGAAATGCGTGGGTCACTTAAAAAGAAATCCACTTGCAAATGGACTCATGTAGTTCAAACCCACACTGTTCTGTTCGAGAGTCAACTGTATTTATGATGATGAAAAAATGAGGTACGGAACTTTATAAATTCATCACTGTCCCTACTTCTCTTCCCAGCAGCTGCACGTAAGATTGCCTGTTTACCTGCACCCTTGCCAACAAGCACTGCTATTACATGAGACCCTGTGGCCTGCTCGGGGGACTGGAGTGTCTCTCGCCGACCACCTGTGATTTCTCTGAAGGCAATCGGACCACGCGGGCACCGCCTGGGCCCTGCCCACTTCGCAGAGCCTGCTTTGGGACGTGGGAGGGGTCTAAGCCGCTGGCCTGACCACACACGTTCAGAGTCCTCCTGGGCGGGGTGCGTCCAGCGAATCCCGGTTGTAGACACACGCAGGCAAAACCCCAGCGTTCTCCGCAGTGTGAGGACGCTCACCGCGTGTGGTCAGCGGGCGAACCGCAGGGGGCCCTCTGAGTGTCCAGCAGGAGGCCAGGCACGACACGAACTACAGTGTACTTATAAAAAAGAGATGCGCCAGATGGACCTGCACTGATACAGCAAGGGCTCTGAGATAAACTGCTAGTTGAAAAATGTAGGTTGCAAAACAGGGTCTAAAATAAAACCCAGTTTCTGTGGTGAAAGAGCAGATACAGGCAGGAAAAAACCCTGCCAAGTGTGATTCTTTGCAACTAAGGGGAACTTTCACTCCGAAGACTGTATTTTTGTAAAGGCGGCAGTTCTCACGCGCCCAGGCTATCGTGTGATGCTTCCAGCAGGCGGCTGATGTCAGTCAGCAGCACGCGCCTGAAAGCGCGGGGGTGGGGGGCTCAGGGAATGCGTGTGTGTGTGTGTGTGTGTGTGTGTGTGTGTACCTGAGAGAAGGGGGGGGGAGCAGGAGGCAGAGGGGTTAGGATGGAGAGGGGAGGTGGGGAGAGGGAGGGAGAGGAGCGGGGGAAGGGAGAGAAGGAGGGGGGTGGGGGGAGAGGAGCTGTTGGCCAGTACGGAGGGCTGGAACCACATCTCCCAACGCCTTGCTCAGAAGGGACACCTGAAAAATACATCAGAGCACTCAGAGATCAGGCATGGGAGATAGGGAGGTGTCCAGGAGTAGAGAGAAGAGGGTGACCCTGTGTTGTGAACCTGGTCCTGCCACCAGACCTAGGGCAGGACTCTGGGGTTCCGTTCCGACTCGGGCGATCCCCCAGAGCTCCAGCAGAGGGCGAGCCCAGCCTGCCTTGCTCCCGGCTGCCTCCTGGGAAAGAGGCAGCCCAGCTTTGTGCTTTGGCTCCTCCTCAGCAGGGAACAAACAACAACAAAAAACCTCTGAAATCCCAGGGGCGGGTCCTTCTGCAGGTCACAGAAGTTTCACCCCTGCACTCTCCCTCTGGGTGAAATGCTCAAAGCTTCAGAACAGGGGAACGGCAGCAGCAGTAACAGCAGCATAAAAATCACCATAATTCTAACACTAAGGAAAGGTAACATTTACCATGGCATTACATATGTTTCCCATACTGCGCTGACTCAACTGCCCCACAGCTCTCTGAGGTCAGCGAGGGGTGCGCGCAACCATGACTCAGAAAGGCCCCGGGCGCCCGGGCTCATTCTCCACGTGGTTCCTGCTGCCGGCAGGAAGGGACAGGCCCGCGCAGGCCGCGCTGTCTCCCGGCACCGTTTCCTGAGCTCTTTTCCTCCAACCACAATGTTGGCTCCACGAGAATGAGGGTTTTTATTTGGATTTCTTCTTCTTTTTTTTTAATTGTAACTTGAGGCCATGCCCATTGATTTTCTAGAGAGGGGAGACGGGAGAGAAACATTGATGCAAGAAACACCAGTTGGTTGCCTCTCCCATGCACTCCAATCTGGGACTGAACCTGCAACCTAGACGTGTGCCCTGACTGGGAATTGAACCTGCGGCTTTCTGGTTCACCGGAGGATGCTCCAACTGAGCCACACCAGCTGGGGCTTCGTCTGGGTCTTCACCAGGCTGGACTGAAAGGCCCAGTCCTGGGAGCTGAGCCCACGGGCTCCGGCAGCTCCACACTCAGATTCCCCACCACACAGTGAGCAGATAGATGCTCAGTAAACAACTTCAGGTTAAATCTGCACCTGTCTGTCCCTCCATCCCTCTCTCCCCGTCTGCAGGGACAACGACAACTCGACTCTGTCCCGGGACTGGGCGGGAGGCCCCTGTGCCCCAGAGGCTGCTGTGCCGATGCTGTCGTCTGGTATCTCCCGGATCTGACACCCTGGGATGAAGTTACAGCTCCATCTACTAAAGGGAACAGACACCCTGGGCCTTGGCTCCCCCCCTTGCCCGGCTGACCTTACAAGCTGCCGGCTGCAGGAAGCTGGCACTCCTGGGGCCAAGAGGGAAGTGTGCCGAGCTCAGAGCACAATCCTGGAAAACACCAGCCCAGCCAAGGAGCTCCAGCTGCGCCCCCCACCCCCTCAGGGGACGGGGCCCCAAGGGCGGGTCTGGGCTGTGCCTCTCCTCTCAGCACAGGGTTCATTCACTTTTCTCATTTGTATTCTTCCCTCACTCTCTCCTCTTTAAAGCCAATAGCAAATGTGGAAATAAAGAATCCTCAGAGCTGGAAATCGCGCCAGGAAATGGCCATCTCAGACTGTTAACGAGAGTGTAAATGGGCAGGGCCTCTCTGGGGAGTGACTCGACAAGATGCAGCAAGAAGCCTTGACTTTTTCCCGTTCCCTTGAACCACTGAATCAGTACGTCCGCTAAGGCAGCTCACAATGACTTATTCTAAGAAGATCATCCAGGTTGTGCATAAAGACAAACGCACGGAGATGTTCACCACAGTGGAATGTGTAGCAGCCAGACACTGCAGACATTGCAATGCACTCCAGAATGGACATGCGCAATGGCCGTTAATATCCCTAACAGACCCGGGGGGACGTTCACGCATGTTGTTGAGTGAAGAAGAATCTCAACGCTGTGATCACGTATACTGACACTCAGTTATGAGTGACTTAAACACTCTTTGTGCTTTCTAAATTTTTACAGTGAACACATCCACTGTATTTTAAAAACATGTCACTTTTGAACGTGTGTGCACATGGTGTAACACTTACAAGATATGACAGGGAGAGAGTGGGCAGGCGGCCTCCCCTCAGACACGCCCAGAGGCAGGCCCTGCCCTGCGGTCCCCCCCCCCCCCCCAGATGCTCATCTTCCCTCGTTGCCTTCCTCCCTCCCTTCCTCCTTCTTATTTAAAACAGAAAGCTGTTTTCATCTTGGTTTTTTTTCCCCCCATTTACAAATATGAAGGAAAGCAGTGATCATATCGATTAAGAAAGCATTTAGTATGGTCCGTTTTTGATGGGTGATATCAACAGAACTGCCCTTTGGACATTTTTGTTCAGCTCCTTTGCTTTCACTGTTTAATGGCGCACAGTCGGCCGAAACTCAGACTTCGCTCTCCTGTGTTCACCGGTCCTGGTGGAGCGTCAGTGCCACAGAGGCGGTGACGCGGGCCGGCCGGCATGCGCACTGCGGTGTCCGAGAGGCCTGGCCCAGAGCTGAGGCTCAGTGAACTCTCGATGGATGAGGGATGCTCTAGACCCCGGGGCGGAAGGAGCCAGGGGTGCGCAGCCCTGCATCGCAGCGGTGGCCAGAGGTCTGGCTCAGGCTCTAAGCAGGAGGGTGACCCCTGATGAGTCCCTTCCGCTCCCCCAGCTGCCTCTCCCCCGTCTGAACAGTGAAGGCTGAATCATAATTACTCAGTCTCTTCTAGTCCCGACATTCCATCCGTCCCTCTGTCCGCTCAGTCAGTGTTTCCTGAGCACCTTCCACACACCAGGCACTGTGCCCAGTGTGGGGTATTCACGGAAGCCTAGAAAGACATTCGGACAATTTGAAAGGGGAAACACGCACCGACCAGGTAAAGGAGTCTATCGTCACAGGCTGTGCTGAGTGCTGTGGAAGAAGAGAACAGGGTCCTCGGAGGGTGGATGTGTCCAAGGTCCCACGTTCGGGGCAGGCCTTCTCAAGGAGGGGGCCCTGGGCTGCGATCTACAGAGAAGGTGGGTGGAGGGCGATCCGGGCAGAGCCAACAGACTGCCTGGGTCTGTGGCAACCCAGTGTCTCCTGTCTCAGCTCGAGCCCCCCACAGTGAACAGGAGGGACACGTCTTCCCTCTCCTTCATCCTCAGGGGGTCTGGGTGCCTTCCTGGGGTCTGGACCCCTGAGAGGCACCTGAGTGACCCCGAATGCCCGGGTCAGAAGGGAAGAGCCCTCCACTCCCTCGGCGGCCCAGGACCGGAGGCTGCGGCTCCTACAGGTGCCTGCTCGGGTGCTGCCAGGGTTCCCCGCAGAAGCTGCCTTCTCCCCTCGGTTCCTCCCGTTCCCCCAGCCCTGCGAACCAAAGAAGCTCCCGACTCTGCCAAAACCTACACAGTCCGTTCCAAGTCTGCAGCTACTAGCCCTCAGCACGCAGGCAGATTCCATTACAGCTCCGAACTGTTTTCCAAATATACCAGAAAGGTCATTTCCTGTTTTTTTTCCTTCTTAAAAATTAAACATTTGCAGAGACCATACAGAAAGAAAGGAGACGGTTTTGCAGAGGACACAAAGCAGAGTGGGACACGGTCCTGTGGGAGAAGCCTCCTGGGGGGTGGGGCAGACGTTCTCTGAAGTTTCTCTGGGCGAAGGGGGTGTTGTGCGAGGCTGACGGCTGCCCCAGGGCCCACTGCGCTGGCATGCCTCCCACTCAATAGGCACGGCTTGTCTCTGCAATGGGCAGCCAGAGCTGCAGAGCCACTGGGCGAGCAGAGATGTTGGGGCCCCAGACCAAGCACATTCTTCGAGCCTGGGAATGGGCGGGGCAGCTGGTGCTAGCTGCCGCTGCAGCCTGCTGGGGACCGGCACCACGCTCCGCCTGGCGCCTTAGGGGCACATCCAGCTTGAAGTCACCAGAGAGGTGCCCGTCTCCTGCCAGGACAGTACCGACTGTCCATTCAGAGAGTGGCTCCTTAGTGCGACTTGGCCTAGAAACAGCCAGGCAGGGCCCTGGCCTGGGGAGGAGTGGGGAATGGGGTGAGACCTGCAGCCCCAGTGTGGGCAGTGGGGACACAAGCCATGGGAGTCCTCCTGGGGAGGAGGTGAGGGCAGGGTGCTGCAGCCACTTCCAGACCGCCAGTCCCCAGGGACACCATTCTGTCCCTCCAGGGGCTTCCAGACACCACAGCCCCTGGGCCTCTGCACAAGTGCCTCCCCCATTAGGGACCTCTGTGTTCGTGGCCCTTGGGACCAGCCCCCTCCTCTTCTGTTTATTTACTCCGCGGGATTCTTAACCTTTCCCTAAATGGGATGCTGAGACAATTCCCAAATAGCCTCAGGCCCATCACCAGAGCTTGAGATTTGAGAACCTAACTGCCTGTTTAGCAGGCCCCTCCCCTATCTGGCCAGCGGGTCCAAGTTCGCCTGTCACATCACAAGACTGCTCCCTCTGGCCCTCCCAGCTCTGCAGGGCACCCGCTGCCCAGGCTGCTCCATCAAGCTGGCAACCTGGAGCTGCCTGGGGGCCCCGCCTCCTTCACCATCCCTCGGAGTCCAGCACTGGGTCCTGTCACTTCCACCAGCAAGACAGGGTCCTGTCACTTCCACCTGCAAAACGGAGTCCCCCTCCCCTCACCAGCTCTGTTTCCCACCAGCACCCTCATCACATCCCTGCCTCCCCCTTGGCCTTCGCCCACGCTCTGTTCTCTACACAAGCAGCCAGGGCGATGCTCTCAGATCAGGCATCGGGTCACGTGACTCCCTGCTTCGTTCAACCCCGGATGCTCTTCCATCCACATCTGGCGAAGTTCAAAGTGCACGCCAGCCCCTGAGATCCTGCATGGCTCTGGCCTGGCTTCCTCTGTGACCTTCTGCCTCATTTTCACTCTCTTCTTGGCCCGTTTTGCTCTGACCAAACCGGCCCCTCTTTAATTCCTCAAGACAGCTAAGCTCTTCCTGCCCTCCGGGTCCCCACGAGACTGTTCCCTCTGCCTAGAACATCCTCTGCCATCCTGCTCTTTACAGAGCCTCATCCGTGGATTCTAGGCCTTGACTTTTCACGTCTTCCTGCTCCAGGGCCCCGGCGTGGGGGCTCTGCAGGGAGCGAAGCCTCCAGAACCCCTCTGCCCACCACCACAGCACGCCGGGAAGGCCTGGCTGGAGTCTTCCGAGGTGCAGTGGGCACAGCAAGGACAGCGGGGTCACCCCACCTTCTGCCCTGACAGCTGAGTGACTGACCTGCCTGCTGATACCTCTGCTATGAAACAGGGGTGTCACAAGGGCCTTGAAAGGGGGCTGGGGGGTGACCCAGCACTCGTGGAGCCCTCGCTGCGTGCCAGGCTGCACTGAGCATCCTACAGCCAAAAGACCTCAACCCCACAGCAGCTCCAGGAGCAGCAGGTGCCCCCGTTCCCGGCCTCCAGAAGAGGGCGCTGGAGCACAGAGAGGGGAGACAGCTTGCCCCAGGTCACGTGCCCACTGAGTCTGGAGCAGGGTTGAGCCTGAGCTACCCGGCTTGGAGGCACGGGAATGAACTAGCATCATGCCTGGCACATAATTAGGGTCTTTTAAAAAGTGTCCATTCCCTTCTCTCCCCTTTTTTCTCCTCTATTCCCAACCGTGTAATAAGGCATTCCTGAAGGAAGAACGAGAAAGCAGTTGAAGTCCCAAGAAAACAGTTGACAATACGGGTGGAAACGTACACCCAGGAGTGTTTTACCCTTGCTCGCGCAAAACTCTGTTTAGAGGGTTAAGAACCTTTCTAGTGGTGCTAGCATCTCTGAATCGTGCCACCAAGTTCTATTTTTTGTCTAACTTCACAGCAGTGGTAAAATCGTTACTTGGGGTACAAATGTCACAGCTCTGACCCCCCAACAGCTACACCTCCCCCTGTGGCGGGGTGGGGTGCCCGCAGAGTGGGCCTGGGGCCTGGGGCAAGGACGCAGATCTGCAGTCCCCGACAGCCTGCGCCTCCAAGAGGGCTCTGGAAGGGGGCCACGGGGGCTCTGGAAGGGGGCCACGGGGGCTCTGGAAGGGGGCCACGGGGGCTCTGGAGGGGGCCGCACGGGCCAGCCGAATCACTGCTTGGAGCCCGTGCCGGGCGGCCCTGGTCTCCCGCTGCTCACACATCGTGAAAACTTGGTGAGGGCTCGGCTAGAAGGCGTGGGTCCCAGGGATTGGCAGTTCCCATCGCAGCGGGGAGGGGGGAGGGGGAGGCGGGAAGGGAAACGGAGGTCGTTTCCAAGCAGGACAGCCGAAGCCCAGGGCCCGGTCTGAGCTGCGGCCCTGCTGATGCCAGACTGGGCGCCTCCAGTGAGGCTCTTCCCCTCGGACCTCGGGGGTTCGGAGTGTGGAATGCCGGGGTGAACGGGCCTCTCCGTGGTGGCTCCGAAACATGACTGGAATTCTCTGACATTCCTCCTAGGAAGAGGTGAACTGAATGAGCTGGCCTTGGTGACCTGCTTCTGGCTAAGGCACAGGTGGCACACACAAGGCCCGCGGGCCGAATCCGGCCCTCCACTTGGTTTTATCTGGCCCGGCACTTTGTTTCTACCTGGTGGCAGCGCTGAGCTCTCACTTAAACTGTTAAGGAGTAGTTACATGTATACAGTCCTAAAATGACATTCAAAGTGCCCTTTGAAGGCAACCTCGAGGCCGAGGTGGCCCTGGGGAAAATGGGTGTGACACCCCTGGACTAAGGGAATGCGTCTGCTGTGACCTCCAAGACGAGGTTGGAAACGGCCACCGGGCCTCCGCCCGGCTGGCTCTCTGCAGGCTTGTTTCTGGAGCTTCGTGCCACACCTGGGGAACCCGAGGCCGCGCCGCGCTGCGCTGCGAGGACGCCCTGCGAGCCCCCCACAGGGCCGGCATCCAGAGTCCTGAGCTCGCACGGAGAGATGCGCAGCAGCTCCCAGTTGCGCTGGCCCCGAACTGCTCCAGCGCAGCCACGGTCTGACTGCAACCGCGTGAGAGATCCAGCAAGGCCTAGCCAAGCTGCTCCCAAATTCCTGCCCACAGAAGCCACGGAAGACAGTGAGCGCCGGCGGCGGCAGTTCCCGACCACCGAGAACTGGGGGTGACGGGCGCCCAGCTCTGGGGCCCCTTCTCCAGTTTCTCAGAATTCCACAGCAAGCACGCCCTTCCCCACTGTGGGGAAGGAAGAGGTGTCATCTCTCTAAAATTAATGAATCCGTCTGTTCATTCAGGCCATGAAATCTGTCGCTCGGTGTGTACCAGGCTTGGGATGAGACGCCGTGGACACGAAGACAGTGAAGCAGAGCACCGCCGTGCCCTTGAGGAAGTTCCTGGTGCAGTCGGGGAGCCCACGTTCACCGACTGTGCACGGGACCCCAACCCCGGGCTCGGTGTTCCAGCCCCCACCCCCACCTCCACCTCCAGGCTCTGAGCCTTCGTGGGGGCTGCCAGCGCCCAGCCCGTGTCCTGTGTGACTCCCAGAGGCCCAGGACAGAGATTCCTCGGCCTGAACACCCTCCTCTCCGACCCAGCAGGAGAGAAGACCTCCTTGTTTTGCCTCTTGCAGCACTTGTAATGCATTCAATAGAGAATACGTGTGGCCGTCTCCCGGGAGCCAGGCCTGACGCAAGTACGGATACGCTTGCTCAACATCCGCCTTCCCGGTGGTTCCCAGAGGGCAGGTCCCCTGCCTCTCCCGTTTGTCTCTGTGTCCCTAGCACAGCTCCTGACACACAGAAGATGCAGAATAGACTCGTATGAATGGATGAACAAGCCAGCAGACAAAGTAAGAACTTCAGGACATTCACCCTCCAAAGCCAGTGATTGAAATAGCCACCTGGGTCCTGGCTCCTGACCAAATAAGCAACAACAGTGATGACAAAGTAAAAACGGCCACCTCGAATGGGACGTCTATCCTGCGCGTGAGACCTGGTGACAAGTGCTGTCCATGTGCCGTCTTCCGTGCGCTCCCCTGTAGCCCAGCACGAGCAGGTCCCTCGTGCACACAGCTGGGGCGCACTGGCCCCAGACTCACACCCAGGACTGGCTGGCTCCCAGGTCCCAGGCCTCGATGGTGGCATCTCTCTTTGGCTCAGGGAAGCAGAGTGTGCCGAAGCCCTAGAAAAAGGTGAGCTTAAAGGGGCAGAAGTGGCAGGGGGAGACTGCCTGGAGAAGAAAAGGGGGGTCTCCTTGTTTCCCATTCACGCCCGCCCCACCGAGTCGCCTGACCGGCTAGAGCTAGATGCTGGCGCTGAGATTTCCAGCACGTTCCTTCACTCCTTCTCACTCATCCAGTCCCCGCCGGGGACGGACCCTGTCCAGCAACGACCCTGAAGGCACGTCCAGAGGCACTGTGCTCCTCGACCCTCCCGAGAGCCCGTGTGGCTCAGAGAGGGGGTGACAGTCACCCATGGCCCTCCGACCAGTCAGCGACCGAGTCGGGATGTGAGTCTGTGTTTCCACATTCCTGATTCAGTCCTGATGATGGCTGTGCCCTGATGTGGGCGGGACAGTGTCCGTCCAGTCCCCATCGGAGATCTGTTCTGTTCCCAAGCTCCCTGCCTCTCCGGCTTTTCTCAGCTCATATGGCTCCCCCCTCCTGGGTCAGATAAGGCCACATCCTGCGCCGTTGGGGGGCGGACGGCTTGCAGAGGGATTTGCTGAGCACCCACCACAGGGCCTAGTAAGTGTTTTCCCTAAAGGAATGAGCGAACGGAGGAGTGAGCCCGGAGAGATGGACACGGACTTTGCTCACAGGAAACAGCTCAAGGGAGCTGCGGCTGCACATCCCCTGGGTGCCTGAGGGGTCCTACTTTCGCTGCCTCCCGGGTCCCAAAGGGCGACGGCGTCTTCGTGAGCGCCCTTCCCACCAACAGCCACAGCGAGGCGGAGACAGGAACCGAGCCTGCGACTCAGAAGACAAAGAGACCCTGAGCTGAACCACCACTGGTCCTGGCGCCAGTGGAGCAGTGCGTGCCCACGAAACCTCCATTTTTTATATTTCTCATAAAAAAAGTCTCATTTTATGAGCCGCTCCCTGAGAAAAGCCTATTTGACAGGGGATGCTGACAAATGAAAACTCATCTCTTGCTTATGTCAACCCCAAATTGGAGCTTGTAGCTTCTTAGCCAATAAAACCATTTATAAAATACACTGGGTCAAGCTTTATTTGTCTCATGAAGCCTTAGGGAACGGCTCGCTCCAGACCACCCAGATTCCCACACGGTCACTCTTTCTTTCCAGTCCCGAAACTTCCCCTGGAGCGCCCTGGCCGCTATGGCTCGGGTGGTTGGAGCGTCACCCCGTAACCGAAGGGCTGCTGTTCAGCTGCTGGCCGGGGCTCCTGCCTGTGCTGCAGGTTTGATCCCCGGCCCAGGCGCATGCAATCCCTGGTCTGCGTGCACACGGGAGGCAACCAGGTCACGTCTCCCTCTACCTCGCATCAGTGTTTCTCTCTGTCCTTTCTTCTCTCTCTCTCTAAAGGCAATAAAAAAAAATGTCCTCGGGAGAGGATTGAAAAAATGTAAGAGGAGGGAAGAAAACCTCATCTGGAGAAAGTAGACAGACGGCTGCCCAGGACCGGGGAGGGCTGGGCGATGGGAGGGCGAGGATGAATGGCTTGCGGCGTCTTCCTGGGGTGATGGAAATGCCCCTACACTGACTGTGGTGAGGGGTGCACAACTCTGGGAGCACACGGAGGCCCCTGAACTGTACACTTTTTTAGTCATGTATTTTCAGAGAGGGAGAAAGAGGGGACGAGGGAGAGAGACAGGGAGGGAAAGAGCGATGTGCGAGAGAAACACGGATCAGTTGCCTCTCACATGTCCCCAACCCCGGACCTGGCCAGCAGCCCAGGCATGTGCCCCGACTGAGAATCGAACCGGTGGCCTTTAAGTTCACAGGCCAGCGCTCAATCTGCTGAACCACACTAGCCAGGGTGAACTGTACACTTTAACTGAGTGAATTGTATGGTACATGAATATCTCAATAAAGCCTTAAAAAAAACCTCATTGGAATTATAATGAATAAAAATTCTCCTATATCACACTAATGCCTTAAGGTGCTACCCACTAACCTTTTTTTAAAATTGAATTAATTGGGGTGACACCGGTTAACAAAATTATATAGGAATTATACAACTCTATAATACACTGTCTGCATACTGCACGGTGCATTCACCACCCAAAGTCAAGTCTCCTTCCCTCACCTTCTGCCCTCCTCCCCCTTCTCCCTCCCCCAGCCTTTCCTTACTGATTTCAGAGCACTGCTGTAGGCACAGCTTTCCAAAACCTGCTACAGCACCGCGCTGTTCTCAGCGTCGAAATACACAGGGCTGTTTGTCTGACACTACACAGCCCCATACTTTCTCTGCTCGCTTGATTTTCTTCTAAAAATGCCCTTTAGTTTTAAGGTTTGCTGGTGAAGCGCCTGTGCTCGGATCACAAATCACCCGTGAGCTCTGTGGAGAGTTCCTGGGTCTCTCTGTGCCTCGCGTCTCCATATGTAACGCGACAGAGCCAGCCCCACTGGAGGTCCGAGAGGACTAAATGAGGTAATGTGTACAAAGCAGCTGATGCTGTTCTCAGCAGGGGAAACCCAGACTGAATTTCCGCCGTCACTGCTGTTCTTGCTACTGCTCTGGGCAGAGCCGCCCAGAGGGACCCTCCTGAGCTACGGACCCCAAACCCGAACACCCGCCGCACAGTGCGTTCGGCACCCCCGGTGAGCTCGGTGAGATGCAACGGGCCGGGGGCACCGTTCATGACCGGGCAAGGGAACATCCGTGGGATGACTGCGAGCTGTGGGAATGTTAGGGGATGTGTGCTAGTTCACCGCCGAACAGGAAAACCCAGCGGCTTGGCTGCGTCTCCCATAACGCTGGTGTCTGACGGACTGGCGCCCAAGGGTGGCTCTCTGCAGACCAGTGGTTCTTCGAGCTCAGAGGTCACGACTCATCCTGCCGTCTGAGGAGAGCTACACCCAGAAAAGTGTGTGTGTGTACATACAAAACTGCACTCATGGTTGCAGGGGGCTCCTAAATCCCAGAAGCCAACCACAGAGCCCTGGTTAAAAACCCCAGCCACACATCGCCGCAACACGCCAAGGTTGTGGGTTTGATCCCAGGTCAAGGCACACACAAGAATCAACCAATGAATCATGAATGCATAAGTAAGTGGAACAACGAGCTGATGTTCCTCTCTCTTTCTTTCTAAATCAACTTAAAAAAACAAAACAAAGCAAACAGCTCTAGGCTTCCTAGAACCCCAGCGTTCTCAGGGCTGGGGGCCCTGGCGTCGCTCGTTCCCACAGCAGCCGGAGCAGAGGCCCTTTGGAGGCCTGCCCTCCTGCGCCGGCTGCGGCCGGATCAACAGTCCTGGGAGCAGGCTGCCGCGTCCCAGTGCCTGCCAGCATCTGCATCCAGGGGATTCCCAGGGGCACTGAGTCAGAACAGGACACAAGCCTAGTGGTTTGGAAGCTACTGTGGGGCAAGGCCCAGAGGCCTGGCTGATAGGCAGCCGGGGAGTTCCAACCCCAGAGCAGCCGCCTGCCAGGCGAGACTCGGCGCTGCCAGCGGAGAGGGACTCTCAGGAGAGGTGCGGGAGGAGGGCTGGGCCGTGAGAGGGAGCTCAGAGGAGCTGGACCGCCTCCAAGCTCCCAGGGCCAGTAGGACTCCAGCAGGGAAACAAAGGCTGGAGATTCCACCCTGACTGCAAGGAGCCGGAGCTGAAAGGGGGCGGTAAAGTTGGGGTGCGGGGAGGTGGCTGAAGACGGGGAGGTCAGAGACCGCTAAAAACTGCTCGCTTACGCCAGAAACGTTCAGATGCCGTAAAAAGATGAGCACTGCCCCAGGGCAGCCACACTTCCAGGCCACGCACGTTCCGGGAACTGCGTTTTGCTCCCAACCAGAGGGCATCTCCCCTCGGCGGCCCACGGGGCAGTGCCTGTTTCTTCGGGCTGGGCTTTGCTTGCTTCTGTCCCCCTATCACAGAGTCCACACCGCCAGAATGGGCCCGAGTCTTCTCGAAAATAGCTTTACAGCGAACAACGGGTAGACAGGGAAGCCGACATCATACCCAGATTTGCTAAAAACCCTTGTGCGTGATTCTATCTACTTAAGTAGATGGCTCAAGAAACCATTCTCTTTTAAGCCGCCAGAGGTACAGTGTCTTCCTGACGCTATAAAGAGACTGTAAATAACTCACAGCTGTGAAATACCATCTGACTTCTGAAAAGGGCTATCCTGCCGTTCCTTCATGGGGCCAAAGTTCCTCTCTAACTCTGTTTGGAACCTCGTCTCGTCTTTCTTCAAGGAGAAATCAAGGTTTTCAGGCAAACGCCCCCGGTGCCGGTGCCGGTGCCAGTGCCGCAGCAGAGCGGTGTGTCGGCAGGACCACCCACCTGGTCTAGTTTCCTTGGCCCACTCGCATCTCTTCCGACTGCCCACCGTCCACTGGTCCGTGCAGAAGTTCTGAGGGGCCAGAAGAAAAGAAAATGAGAGCCAGCCGTGCTCCGGCGCCGTGAATGGGGACAGCCCTTCGGGAAGACCAGGGGGCGCCGTCTGTGAACACGGTGTGGACACCCTCCGGGCCGGTCAGACATCCAGCAGGTCGTACTGCAGACGGGTCACGTGAATGAAGGGATGTTCAGTGACACATACGGGGTAATGACAAAAAACAGGGGGGACCACGGACACGCTGATGGGAAAGAGTTAAATCAGGGCGCATCACTGGGACGGCAGACAATGCGGCACTGGAAAGAAGGGGAGAGGTTTCGTTGCGCTGACGCTGATGTGGACGGAGACGTACGTGCTGCACTGTTGAAAAGATGGTACCATTTATCGCTTTTTAATAAAACTACCAGCACATCTGTCTAGAAAAAAACTTAGAAAAAAGCCCGGCACTGTGCAGATAACACTTTTTTTGTATCTACACAGAAAACAGCCCCGAGACCCGGAGATTGCGGGGGAGAGGGAGGGGGACAAAAGACTTCCCCTTTTTACTTCAACTCCAACTCTTTCTGTTTTGGCTGAAAACTCTTAAAGAGGCATAAGTAACTTCCATAACCACTATGCAAGCTGTCTATCTAAAATTACAAAACAGCAGGAGTGAGGGCAAAGGACGTGTCTAGACAAACTGAGCAAGTTCACCATTCGGAGACTCGGAACATTTGCCAACGGAAGGGAAACGGAACACAAGACAAGTGAGACTTTAGAATCAGCAGAGAGCAAAGAACTCGGTAAGTGTATGGGCAGATTTAGGGAAACACTTGTCAAGTGCAGCGCAGCTGACCAGGGAACAAAGACAAGTCCGACAGTGTTCCGTGCTTCACAGTGATGGCCCCGAGGACACGAGAGAACGCAGTCACAGCTTTTGAAGGTTCTTGGTTACTCAGGACAAATATGGAAATACTGTTTCACTTTACACAAAATATCAATGAGGCATATTGAAATTTTAAAGGTAAAATAACAAAATACAAAAATGGAATGCAGCCCTGGCTGGTGTGGCTCAGTGTACTGAGTGCCGGCCTGCGAACCAAAAGGTCACCGGTTCGATTCCCAGTCAGGGCACATGCCTGGGTTGCAGGCCAGGTCCCAAGTAGGGGGTGCACAAGAGGCAACTACACATTGATGTTTCTCTCCCTTCTCCCTCCCTTTTCCTCTGTCTAAAAATAAATAAATAAAATCTTTTAAAAAACAGAATGCATATATTCCAAACCAGTTAGCATGCTCTGGGTAGAAAAGGCTTATTATCCAAAAATGTCAATTCTTCCAAGATTACATAATTTTAATTAATTTTCAATAAGAATACTAATAGCATTTTTGAAGGGGAAAATGGATACAATTAAAGTTCATATGGAATAATAAATATCTAAGAAAAATTAGCCAGGAAACAGGAAAGAACATTATTTAAAAAACTAATATTCGGGGGGCTTATTTTATGAGAAAATAAAAATTGACTATAAAGACATTATAATAAAAAGACAAGGGATTAACATAAAAACAGACAGAAAGGTTAGAACAGCAAGTCCAGATACAGACAGGTGAATGACCTCCTTTACAACAAAGGTGGGACCTCAGTGCAAAGCAGAAAAGACAGCTCGTTAACAAACGGTGCTGGTGTCTCTAGAACAAACCCCGACTGCCACTTCTCATGATGTATGAGCAGGAACTCCACAGGGACTGAGGGTTCAAAATTAAAACCCATAAAAATATTAGAAGAGCATTTAGGAAAATATCTGTATAACTTGAGTTGGAGAAATTATTCTTAAGCAAGGTGAGAAATCAGACACTACGAAGAGAAAAATCAAAACCAGACATTTTACCATAAAAAAATAAAAATTTCCTGCCCTGGCCAGGTGGCTCAGTTGGCTGGAGCACTGTCCTGATGTCTCTCTCTCTCTCCTCCGACACCTTCCTCTCTCTCAAATCCAAGCATATTCTCAGGTGAGGATTTTTTAAAAAAAATTTTCTATAAATTTAGTAGAAAAAATGTAATAAACAGATAATTAGATTAGGAAAAACATTTGCAATGCATCTGGAATCCTTGAGACATAGATATCTCATATACTCATATCTTATATCTATATATACATACGTGTGTGTGTGTGTGTGTATACATACAGCTCCCACAACTTGAGAAAAAGGCAAACAATTCCTAAGAAAAATGTGTGAAGGAAACTCACAGAAGAGTTAATGACATGGCCAGCGAACATGAAGTCATGTCCAATCTCACTAGTAAGAATATACACAGTAAACAAGCACCCCCCGCTCTATCAGCTTGGCCACAAAATAAATAACGGAGATGAAGGGAGGGAGGGGGAGGGCTGGTGAGTGGGAGGGAGGAGGGTGAAGGGAAAGAGTATCTAATATTGGTAAAGATTCAGGGTAATGGAAGTACTAATATATATTTGGGGAGAACGTCAATGGAGACTTCTTTGTAAAGTAGGGTGATATTATCTACTAAAATGTTAAATACATATACCCTTCGACCCAGAAATGTTATTTTTGAAAACGTAACCTATAAAAATAAAAGCACCAGTAGAGGATGTATATGTAAAGATATTTAATGCAACAATATTTCTGGTAGAAAAAAACACAACAGGTAACAACCGGAGTGTCTGTCACAGGTGAAGTGGCTGAGTATATCGTGGTACCTCTAGACCCACAGCCCCGAAGGTAATTAAAAGAGTGAATTAGAGTTACACCTACTTGTATTTGTATGGGGAAAAGTAACCTGCAAACTAATGAAGTGTGATCCCACTCTGATGAAACAAATAGCCACATACTCACACAAACCCTGTATCCTCTCATATACAGGAGCCTGGAGCAGGTACACACCGAACTGGTAACACTGGTCACCTCAGAGGGCAGAAACGGGGACCACAGGGAGCAGGGAGACTGTAGCTTTTCCTTTACAAAGCTTCCAGTTTTTAATTACTGTATTTTGCTGTGTACAATGTGCACTTTTTTGCCCACATTTTTGAGGGAAAGATAACGATGTGTATTATACATGGGTAGTACTAATTCTCTGTATCTATATAAATGTTTTTAATGTTTATTCATGCTTATGCACTAAAAGTATAACTCTGGAAAGCAATAATGATATCTGTATGCAAAATAATACCCTGGAATGTGACAACTGGTTTTGTTTCTAAATATAAATAATTAAAAATTTGAATTAAAAAATTAAAACAAGCCCTGGCTGGCGTAGCTCAGTGGATTGAGCGCGGACTGTGAACCAAAGTGTCGCAGGTTCGATTCCCAGTCAGGGCACATGCCTGGGTTGCAGGCCAAGGCCCCCAGCAACCGCACATTGATGTTTCTCTCTCTCTTTCTCCCTCTCTTCCCTCTCTAAAAATAAATAAATAAAATATTTTTTTAAAAATTAAAAGTTTTTTTCCTGAAAATTCAGGCCAAAACTGTGGGTGTGCATTGCACATGGGAGCACATTAGCACATGTGGGAAGGCACTATACACGGCTAAATACGGTAGTTACAATGAACACATGTATCACTTTAAGGAAAAATAAAAAGAATAAAGACAGTAATAAAGAAACATATGAGAGCAGAGAGAGAATGACAGTAAACTATGTTGCATACTACCCTTTACCTTTACACCGGACAGTTAACTGCACTTATTGTCACTTTCTTTTTTGGTCAAAACAGAACAGTTTATTAAAAAACTCCATGGAGGGGAAAAAGTATACTTTATTTCCTAAGCAGTTACGCCTCGTTTCATTTTTTAATTTTTATTTATCAATTTGAGAGAGAGGGAGAATAAGGGGAGAGACTGATTTGTTGTTCCACTCAGTTACACACTCATTGGGTTCACTGCTGTGTGTGCCCTGACCAAGGATCGAGCCCGCAACCTTGGTGTATTGGGGCAATGCTCTAACCAACTGAGCTAGCCAGCCAGGGCTTATGGCTCTTATTTTAAAAGGGGGAAATTAAATAAAAATCATTTCTCCCTTTAAAATCCAAAAGGAAGCCTAAAGCTTTGGCTTGAAATTTCCCTGTGTAGGCGGGGTGCAGGCTGGTTTCATGCTGGTGACTGTTGGCAGTGGCTCTGTGCCCTCGAGTGCCTTCCTGCCCCAAATCCACGGAAACCCACCCCCGGGAGCGAGGGCGCTGTCCGCTGGGAACCACAGCCCTGAACCCCGCAGCGCCTCTGCCCACAGGCTCTCTGGGTCCCCAAGCAGGTGCTTTGGTTCCTGTATCAATTGGGTCCTGGAATTTAGAGAAGGGAAGTGGATTGTTTTGCAAACCATTTTATTATTATTATTTTTTTTAAATATGTTTATTGATTTTAGAGAGAATAAATCTAAAGGAAGGGAGAGAGAGGGGAGGAAGAGAGAGAAACATCAACTGGTTGTCTCCCATGCGTGCCCCAACCAGGGATTGAACCCACTCCCTAGGTATGTGCCGACCAGGAATCAACCCCCCAACCTTTTGGTTATGGGATGATGCTCCAACCAACAGCCACACTGTCTAGGGCCGAAACCATTTTTGAAAGAGGGAAGAAGGAGCAGAAATGGTTTAGCCCAGTAGATAAAAAAAAAAAGAGGGATAGCATTTGTAGCAAGCTCTTGAAGGACAGCTACCTATGCTGAACCTGACAGTTCAGTTATCTGGAAGGTACATTCTTTTATTTTTAGATTTTCTTTACTCATTTTTAGAGAGAGGAGGAGGGAGGGAGAAAGACAGGGAGAGAAACATCGATCAGTTGCCTCTCACACGAGCCGGACCAGGGAGGGACCCGGCCCACAACCCAGGCATGTGCCCTGACGGGGATTCAACGACCTTTCGACCTTTTGGCTGGCAGGGTGATGCCCAACCGGTTGAGCCATGCCACTCAGGCCGGAAGGGGCGTTCTGTCCTCCCTGGTGGAATGCTCTGCTTTTAACTTCTGTTACTTTGTTTCATTGAAATGATAACGACACCCCACATTTCTACAGCACTTTGCATCTTTACCACCACCCTGGGATCGGGTCAGTGTCTGCCATTCCCACTTACAGAGGAAAACGAGGCCCGGAAAAGCTAAGGGCCTTTCTGGCAAGCTGGACACGAAGCGGCAACACAAACTCCGTTCTCCAAACCCCAGGTCCAGTCGGAAGCTCACGTGTGACAGTGCAGACAGGAGGAGGAACCGCAGGCAGGTCAATGAGTAAAACAGGCTCTTGGGAGGAGTGGATTTTTCTGGCCCCTTATGGAAAAGTTCTAACCTAGGAGTGGCACTCGATGCCGCGTTGGAAGGCGCTCCTGCCTGCGCACGGGGACAGCCCGGGGACACCGCCACTGCACCAGGGAAGGACAATCCCCCGCATCGATCCCTGGGCCCGTCCCCTGTCCTCGTAAGCTTCTCCTCACCAGAACCTTCGCCCGTTTCCCTCCTCTCTTCCCCTCCGTGCTTCAGCTACACTGGCCTTCCAGTTCCCCCAACACCCCCCACGCTTTCCTGCCCGGGGCCCTGTCCCAAGTGCACCTCTCTCGGCCTGGACTCTTCCTTCCCGCTCCACAGCTCCCCTCTCCTCCTGCCTCCCTCCCGCCTGGGCTCCTGGCAGACCCCACCCGACTCCTCGCCTGGTTCACACAGCACCTCTTCGAGCCAGCTCGCCCTGACCGCACTCTCCTCCTCGTCCATCGCCCACGCACCCTGTGGGCTTCACGCGAGGAAGGACCCGGCCTGTTTTACTGTAATACTGTCTACCTAGTGCCTGGCAGATATTAGATGCTCAAGAAATATTGAATAAACACATGAAAATTCACTGAAGTGAACCGAGGGCTCATCTCATACGCTACTGGCCCTCTCTTGGGGCACAAAGCACACGTGTTGGGGTTATCTGAGCCTTCTTGAGCTGACAGCCTCTGCACTACTCACACCTGGGCGCTCCCCAGAGCACCCTGCAGAGCGCCTAGCACACACAGGTGGGTGCACTCATTTCCACACACAGGGAGGTGCAGACAGAGGCTGCGGCCTCTGCGCAGGGGCCTGAGCGAGCACCTGAGCACGCGAGCACCTCCTGGAGGCGCAGACAGACTCTGCCCGGGGAGAAACTCAGTGAGAACCAACCCTGGCTGGTGTGCAGTGGTGGTGTACGTGAGTGAGTGGATGGCGGGGGGGGGGGGGGGCATGCTAATGGGAACGTACGGGCAGAAACTTTCTGGTGCCACACTGTGAATCTGTGTCAGAGATCTACAAGGTCCATGGCCTTTGCCTTGCCACGCCTCATTAAAAAATCAGAGAAGTGAAATCAGTGGGTGATCAAAGTTTGTTTTTCCTTCCATGAACATGTTCTAATTTTGTAATTAAAAAAAAACCCCCACACAATAAATGCTATAAAAACCAACCAACAGAAAGTCCAGTGGTGATTTCAGGTTACGACGGAATCACCGTCCGTTTCCTTACCGAACGTGGGAGTGCGGCCCCTACGCTTTGTGAGGGCTTCCTCTCTTTGTGTGCGGCCGCGTGGGACGGGAAGGGGCCAGGGGTGAAAGCGGCAGCAGGGGGCCCGCTCTCGCTTCTCCCTACCACGAATGCCGGCAAAGCTCCAAGAGTAAGGAACCGGGGGAAAGCTTGGGAGTCATCAGCTGAGCTCGAAATCAGGACCCCCATCCGGTAACGACCCACCCACCCACCCATCTTGCCCAATGCCGGAAGAACCCCACAAGACAGACCAGAGGCCACCCGCCTCTTGGGCCTGCTCCTCGGGCCCCCTGCGCAGAGCGAGCTGGCCCCCACGCACACCCTTCAGTGAGTGTCAGAGGCCACGCCCACGGAGTTCTCAACCTAATGACTGACCTTGGACCCTGGGACACAGTCAGTACGCTTTAGCTACCAAGCACTTCATTTCTTTAGTGCCGGAAGGTCCATTATTCAGTTCTGAAAAGCCAGGTTAAAGACCAGTAATTTCTTGGAAGATGATAGAGGCTCTTTGGAAGGCTGGCTCCCTCCAGTAAGAGCGGATGCATTTTAATCGGCAACTGGGACTCACTCATCATCACAGCTGACGGCAACCTCCAAAGAAACCACTCTTTGAAAGAGCAGTGCGCGCTCCGAGTTTTCATAATGCACGTGTGATTTCCAGAAGGTGGGGAGCTCAGCTTGAGTCACGATTAATGACTTGTTTCCAAGAACTTTAGATTTCCCATGTCTGTCTCCACGCAGGAACTTCTGACCCCTTGTCAGAGCAACAGACTTAATCGGGCAGCTCAGCGTCTTGTCACATTCAGAAAGTAACACCTGCCACCAGCTTCTTCCTTAAGTGGCTGGGCCAGGGTCCTCCGGCCCTGGGAGAACAGCACCCACTTCTGCTTTCAGCCTCAGCACCTGACTGGGGGACAGGAGGCAGCACTGGGGCCCAGTTTGAGGAGCCAGAGCGGCAGCTCTGGGCCCGTCCCTGGGGTTGCAGCAATGCCGAGATCAGAGAGGACCTCACACTCCTCACACGAACGCCATCCTGGGAGGAGGGGCAGGTGCTGCACACACTGGCCAGCGCTCTCTCTCTGGAAACCACAAAGCAACTGACCCCACGCATGTATCTGTGTACTGACCAAGTTCATTACGAGCTCTGTCCCACGTCACCCTCCTGGTGCCCCTCTGAGATGGGGGCAGCAGCGACCCCCGCCTTACGGAGGGGAGAAGCAGGCTCTGTGGGGGGAGGTAATCTGTCCCCGATGTCTCAGCGAGGAAGCAGTAAAGGCAGAGGGCTTAATGCCACCCTTGCCTGCTTCTCGTGGAAGGACATACTGTCTAAAGGCACAGAACTGTGGCCACCAACCAGTCCAGGGGTGGAAAAGGCAAAGGCACACGGGGGCCAAGGGGCGGCAGGGGACCGGGAACCAGACTGGGCAAGGGAATGGCACAGGTGGTGACAACCGGGAGAGCACACCCACCTGAAGGCATTCCAATCCAAATAAAGCAGAAACCCCACACCTCTCAGACTACTGACTCCAGTTCACCCTGCCTCCTTCTGCCAGACGGAGGAACTGAGACTCAGGGCGGGGCTAGGGAAAAGGCAGTACATGCGGTGGGGAGGTCAAGGGCTTCGGGGGTGAGGGGGAGCCAGTTCTCACGAGGAAATTCGGCTGTTACCTGTTGGCTGACAGGCGCGGGCAAGTCACTCACCTCTCTAGGCCCCCTTGACGTGCAAGATGAAGATAATCTCTGCTGCACGTCTGTGCTTCGAGGATCAAAAGAAACTGACATACAGGGTAGGCAAAGGTAGGTTTATGGTTGTGAGTACACAAAACACACAGTTTATTCTTGTATTATGTATTAGTTATTGTATTATTTTCCATATGGACAACTATAAACCTCCTTTTGCCTCACCCTGCATGTAAGATGCCCAGCCCTGCACGTGACTGTATTTCCGGGAGACAGAAGAGCCCAGCGGACGTGCTCGGGGCAGGTGGGATCGTGGGGAAGAGCACAGGGAAAACAGTGCTGACACTGGCCGCTCAGAACGAGACCCGACGCCACCCTCACCTGCTTCCCGAAGGCCTGGATTTAGGGGCATCCCACCACAGCTCCCCTCCCCTGCCCCCCCAACCCCCGCCACTGGCAGGGACCGTTAAGGCCCAGGTAGGTACTTACTTCCAGAATACCACCCCCTCACCACCACCTTAGTAGGAGAAGTGACTTTTTAAATCATCCAAAGTCTCAAGATCCCGGGGGCTGGAGGGAGGCGGAGACCCTGGCCTTCCCACTGCCTGAGCCCACGGCAGTTCCATGGCAGCCACAGTCCACAGTCCACAGCCCACCTCAACGGGCTGAGCTGCTGGGGAAGGCCGCAGTTCCAGATACACCGAGGGGCTCTGGGAGCCCCCCTGGTGACCTGGATCTTAATTCACGCCGAGTTTTAAAAGCCACATCTTCCTGGGGGGTAGGATCTCTGATGGCCTTAAAGATAAAAAAATCCCTAAAGCTGCCAAGACCTAGAACCTGGGAGACTCAAAATCTAAGATGTGACAACTCCTTCTGCTTCTCTTTGGGCTTTGGCGCCAGCCATCCTTTCCAGGAAGCAGCGGAGGCGGTGCCCAGGTGACACGAGGGGTGGGGGGAGGCCAATAAAGGGATCGCCCCGCCTCCTCTCCCTCCCTTGCCAGGGCAGCCACTAGAACGCTAGAACGGTGGGCTTGAAGTTCAACTGCAGCCTGCCGTGTCTCTGCTGTAGCCATGTGCCAGGCTTTCCCCAGGCAGAGGGGCGCAGCGGTGGCTGAGACAGACTCACAGAGAGGGTGCGTACAGTCTAGTACCCAGCGGCCTGAAGTTATGCCAGCGATTCCGCAAGCACGGCTCAGGGAAGCCCTCGGAAAGAGTTCAGGATAACATGGGGGCGTGTGGTGGAGACTCACCATCAGTCAGCGAGGTCAGGGAATGACGACAGCCCCTCCCGTTACAGAAAGGCGTGAGCACAGTGACGGGCCTGGCCCTCAGGGGTGGCTCAGTCACGTTCATTCTTTTTTTCTCCCCCCGCCCCGCCCCAACTGTGTGTGAGCATGCACACACACACCTGTCATCACACTGAAACCCTCTTTCTTCTGACAAAACCATAAACTCAGGAGTACCTCAGTGGTGCCCGTGTCCTGCCCTGGTATAATTCTCCCCGAGGCACCGGGTTTTAGGCATCCTGGGATACTGACCACCAGAGGCACTTTGCTTCTTAAGCCCCAAGGGTTCTCTTCGTGGGGAAAGCAGCACTGACACTGTTTCAAGCTGCAGCTGGAGACAGAGCGGTCGTCTGGACTCGCCCCCTCACTTCCGCACGGATGAGGACACGGGCCCGGCAGTGTTCCCTCGGGTGGGCCCTCTGGTGCAGGCTGGCCCTCTGTTTCCTGTGTTCTCGTCAACGACTTCCACGTGCGAGCAGGGGAAGGCCGTGACACACGGCCGCTGCGGGCCGGGTATCTCAGGCCACGGCAAACCCTCCGCTCCGGCTCCCAACAGGTGCGCAGCGTCTGGGCAGGTTCAAAATCCCGAAAACGGACTAGACAAACAAAACGCCCGAGGGCTTACGTGTCCTGTTTATGTTCTAGGTATAAACAGCAAACTTCTAAAAGGAAGCAATAAAAAGATCACAAAGCCAAAGTTCAAGATTTCTAAAGCTTCTTTCCATCTTGGAGTTCCCCATGCAGGCGCGGCAGCACTGAGGGGCATGTGATGAGATACTGTCATGAAATCCAATCACGTCTGTATCTGTAGTTTAAAGTATCACTGTTGTACCTGGCTAAGGGTGAGTCTCCACTGTATGAGGGAAAGGCTGTAGGGAATTTTCACCTTGACATTTACCTCTAGAATGCTTAAAATTTTTTGTACTGCCTTTGTGATCAGAAAAATATATATCAAGGTCTTTAGAAACACCTATTTCTAAGGGAGGATTTCTTCACCGATACCTAAAAGGCACCAGGAGCTGCTTTTAAAGCTCTAGATGCTCTGTGAAAGTTCTTGGGCAAGAAAGTCGAGCAGCGTTTGGCCGGAGCCCCGTCTGAGAGACCTGAGGCTCAGAGCCCTAAGCAGTTTTGGACAAAGCCATAATTTTCAGGGCAGCAATGTATCATAAAGTAAAAATAGACACTTTGTGGCCAACAAAAGCAAGCCCTCCGGAGAGCTCTGCTTCTCCCTGGGGTTTGGGGAACGAAGCTGTACTTACTCCAGCAAAGAGTTTCTCCAAAAGCCCGGCGGTCCGCAGTCAGAAGTGGAGGTGGGATTTCGGAAACCAGGACTCGAAACGCCTCCGTTTGGAGGGTAAACCAGATGAGCAGGCCGGGCAGGACTCCCCCCGCTCCCCTCTCCCTCTCCCTCTCCCTGGGTCTCCTAAATAAAATGCACTTCGAGGTTTTAGTGGGCGTTTCCCACGTCTCCGGCCAAGCCCAGCCCCGTGCGCTGTAATTCAATGCCCAGCCTGCTGATGTCAGCCGCCGAGCTCCTGCGTTCGGTTTCCACCTCTCCGTCACCGGAGAGATCCATTTCCTCTGGACAATGAGCCGGGGGCTGTAACACTACCCTAGCAGTCCTCACGTTCGCCCAACATCCTTCCTTCAATTTTCAACGCTGCAGCCCTACTGACAAAAGGCTTCCTACGCCCACCCACTGGGCCAGGGGTCCCGGCAGGAATCCCTCCACCGCCTCTCAGTCCCTGCCGACTGTTTTAGTTCATCTCTTTCGTCTGTAATATACTAGGTTAGGGTGGAGACCTTCTTCCCCTCCCCCAGCTCTTCCCGCTCAACTTTCCAAGCTGTTTAATTCCTCCACAAAGTTTTCCAGGGGCATGCTGGGCACAGTGCACGCACGAGTTCGTCCTTCGCTTAGGGGAGATGACACGCGCCCACGTGAAAAGGCTCGAGAGGACCACTGGCCTGTATCCGGGGGAGCTGGCACCCCATCCTGGTCACGCACCTCGCTGAATGAAGGGCACTAAGCAAGTCAGCCCTCTCTCTGGACCTCAGTTTCCCCATCGACAAAATAATGGCTTTGATGTCTTCCCCTTCTGCACCTCAGAGACGGAGGAGCTGGACGAAGGTGCTGTAGGGCATTTACTGGAAGCTGACTGCTTAATTACATGCTTGGGGGGGGGGGGAGAACCCGGGAGAGGCCACGGGACACTGCTGAAGGAAGAGAAGAGGTCAGGCTGAGCCTGGCTCCTTCCACCCCCTTTATTTTGGAGCGGGATTGTTTCTCTGGGAGAAAACCCGAAAGAATTCGCTAAACAAGTCCTG
Organism: Phyllostomus hastatus; assembly: GCF_019186645.2. Lineage (NCBI taxonomy): Eukaryota > Metazoa > Chordata > Mammalia > Chiroptera > Phyllostomidae > Phyllostomus > Phyllostomus hastatus. Next base: position 11,564,936 of record NW_025333664.1, read on the forward strand.
GGGGACGTTGAGAAAGAGGCTGCATAAACAGCTGAGTAAGATAAAGCAGGGAGAGAATCCTGCTGTCCTTATTAGGGACGAACAGGGACCAGCAGCGGTCACAAGAGATCATCACCACTGGCATTTGCAGAGTGCTTGAAGGGGAAGACACAGAAACCTCTCCGCCTCTGTGCGCAGTGGGAAGCCACGTGACGTGGAGAGTGATCACGAGCATCAGTTTGGGAGTCGGGGATACGGATCTGAGTCCTGCGTGACTTGACTTCTCTGAACTTCAGGAGGTGGTGGTGGTGGGTTTTTCTTTTTTTTTTTAACTGTAAAATGGAATGCTGGGGCCTGCCTGTTAGGACTGTGAGAACGAAATAACGCGTGAGGAAACAAAGTCTCTGACACAAACCAAGTGTTGACACACATTGGCTCTCATTGCTGAAGTACAAAATCTCATTTTATGAGAATTTGGTACCCAGGGGCTACACCGTTCATCTCCGTTTCCTGAATAGAAAAATGAAACCCAGGGAAGCTGAGTGACGTGCCCAAGGTCACACAGCTCAGGAGGAAAGGGCCAGACCTGAAAAAAAGAAGTCTCCGTTAGGCCAGCACGCCCACCAATGCTACTTCTCAAAATGGCTCTTTCACCGAGCCTGGCCCTTGTTCCTGAGTGGGGTCATCACCCCCTCTTAGAAAAATGAGCTGAGCATATTACAGTGAGTGGGCAAGGGGTGGGAGGGAGACGTTTCCTGGGTTCGGCCAGGCCAGGGGTGAGGGGAGCCGGCCGATCTTTTGCTTAGAGAAAACATTCGGGGCCAGGAGGGAAGAGGCGGCGCTCACCCGTTCCACCACCTAAGTGCTGCGTGGCCCGACGCAGGTCTGGGGTCTGGGCTTCATCTCTCTCCCCCCAGGGAGGCGGATCCGGTTTGTCTTAAAGCTACTGGGATGGGGAGCTGGGGCTGGAGCTCTACTGGGAAGGCAGCAGCTGTTCATAAGGCTGTGATAATTCGTAACCGAACCGGAATTTTAATCAGTTCTCAGAAAATTCTGAAGCTCATCAAGAAAGGGCCAAGCCAACAGGCTCTCTGTGGGGGCGGGGGAGGAGGCTTCCAGCTGTGAGTGTGGGAGACACAGTTTGTTCCTGCATCATTACTCATTAACTACTGTGTCCTTTTCCATACGGACAACTGGGGACCTACTTTTGCCCCACCCTGTGCCAGGAGGGAGAGTGCGGATGGGAGGGCTGCCCCACAATTTGGTGGAAGAAAAAGACCACCAGCCTGTAACCCGGGCGGCACAGCAGTCACTGGCTCACGGACCTGCGTTCCCTGTTGCTAGCCGGGGATGACCCTGACCTACCTCTCTGTGTGTGCCTCGGTTTCCCAACGTAAAACAAGAGCCAACATGGCATTGATCCTGCACGGTGCTTATGTGGGAAAGTGCCTGACGCATACTGCAAGTTGGAAAACACTTGCAAAAACACGCTGTAACGTCTTAATAGTAAAGACATCGTTTTCTAACTCTGATTCAGTTGCACCGTCCTCTGCCCTGAGGATGATGTGACGAGCAATGACAAAGGTTGAGAATGTCGGGAAGCCTGGAAAAGGGCCCAGTGCCTCTCCAGCACACCAGGAGGGGGAGGGGACTGAGGCCTGCGCCGGCTGTCAGGGCTGCACTCGGCGCGGAGGGCCTGGGGGCCAGCCAGGCCACTGGCTAGGCCACTGTTCGTTTGGGCCTTTATTCCAGGAGCCTGAGTGGCCTCAGCAAAGGAGCCCCAGCTCTTCACAGGTCAGCCTTACTGAGGTCCCCTCAGGGCTTTGCTGTTTCGTTTCGTCAGTTACTTGACCGAAAATAACAGTACGGAGCCCACTCATAGAAACAAAGATCCAATTTTCTTCTACAACACCATTCGGCAACACTTGCCTTGCGGACTGGGTCACTGCACACTGGTGACAATCCAGAAAGAGTGGACCACAGCGACACCAGCACACTCATCTTGTCTGCCGACCACGGCAGGTACCTTCTGGGGCCCGGGGCCATGCTGGGTGCTGAGCACTCTGGACCAGCCGGGCGTTCCAGCTCCGGCGGCAGGAAGACCCGTCGGTGCCAGGCTCCCCCTGCCACCGCACTTCGAAATCCTCCTCAGCCGTCAGACGTCAGATTAAATGTCACTTCCCTCTGAGCCAAGCTGGCTCCCCCTTCCGTATGCGCCCTGCGGCACCTGTTTCCCCTCTCCTGACCCTTAACGCATGTCATGGGAAGTACATGTTACATGCTTCTTTCCTGCCAGACTGTAAACTCCATGAGATCAACAGCATGTCTCGCTTGTTCCCTGGTACAAAATAGGAAACCCAATACACGCTTTCTAAACACACAGCCTCACTCACCTTGGACAGACCAGGCTGGAGGTAAAGCAAGCAATAACACGTGTTTGAAAAAGCATCACGTCTCTGAAACTGCAAACCGGGTTTCAATCCTTGCGACTCCGTGCAAAGACGGGGAGGCTCTTCAAGTGGAAGATCTGCCTGGGGCCACTCAGGGGCTTCTAGTACGAGCCCAGGCCCCTTAACTCGACCTCTGAAGCACCCCGAGTCCCGAGTCCCGAGTCTCGCAGCTGCTCAGGTGCCCCGCAGCGAAGTGCGCCCCTCCCACACGGAAACAGTGGCCCCCCAGGCAGGGCGAGGCCCATGGGGCACACACACAACCAATTCCAGGGGAAACCGAGGCCTACTTCTTTCCTTTTTCTTTTTTGAAAGATCTTTTTTTACTTATTTTTAGAGACGGGGGAAGGGAGGGAGAAAGAGAGGGAAAGAGACATCAATGTGTGAGAGAAGCATCAGTGTGTGGTTGCCTCTCGCACACCCCCCAACCGGGGACCGGGCCCACAACCCGGGCGTGTGCCCTGACCGAGAATCAAACCGGCGACCTTTTGCTCTGCAGGATGGCACTCAACCAACTGAGCCACACCAGTTAGGGTGAGGGCAAAAAAAAAAAAAAGAAAGAAAAGAAAAAGAAAAAAAAATCTTGTATCTTCCGAGAGTTTCTGGATACTGTATCCATAAACATGAAATAAACTGATAACACCGGGCTCTTGGAAATGAACAACATGAATACTGGAATTAATAGTTCAGTAGAAGGACTGGAAAATAAGAAAAGGAAATTTTTCAAAACACGGGGGAAAAATTCCATAGGATAAAAAAGGATGTCGACAGAGGAGACAACCCAGGGAGTTCACGGTCAGACTGAACAGGACGGTACCACAGGGAATTATCCACTGATAAGAAATCCTGAGGAAAAAACCCGAGAGCTGAATCAGGGAGGCTGCACCTTCAAAGTGAAAAGCTGAAGAACGTGTTGAGAAGGATGAAGAGAGACCATAGCTAGACGAGGTTTCCTAATCTTCCAGAATTCAAAGTGGAAAAAATCCTGAAAGTTTCTAAAGAGACAAAGAGGTGACTTCAGGAGAAAAGAATCCGACTGGTGTCAGACTTCCTACCAGCAGCGCCGGGGCCGAGCACCGCGGAGCCAGCGAGGGACGCGCTCTGCGGGAAAAGCCCTGCGGGGACGCGGCCTGGCGCCGCGAGTCCAGGCCCGGCCGGCACGAGACGTCTGCAGACCCGCACAGGACTGAGAACAGTTTCCCTCCGGGCCCTGCTCTCTCAGCGAAGCCCTGGGGATCACACGTCACCTCAACACCTACACGGGGGGTTGGACAGAAGATTCAAGAAACAGAGATCTCCTGAGCGAGGTGAAAGGGAATGTCCAGGATGATGAGCTGCTGGACCGGCCGAGACAGCGCCCGTCTGACTGCGGGAGGAGAGTGGGCGGTTCTAGGAAAGCAGAACTGATGATGGGTCCCTCGACAGGTGTGCTGAGAACTGTATTGGAAGTCTCCAGGAAAGTGTGGAAAGACTTAGCAGTGAGAACAAAAAAACCAGAAAGGTGAGCACATTAAAGCAGCAGCTACTAGAAGGCCAGGCAAGGCAGCCGTACAGAAAGGAGACACAGTTCGAAGGGTGCTGGCGCGGCGGCAGACACGTGCCACGCTGTGACACTGGAAAACACGGAACACGAGGGAATTGGGATGCGGCATTGGGAGGACAGGGTCAGGAGGGCGAGTGGAGCTGCAGGGCCGAAGCTAAGGCCTCTGGTGCCGGTCAGCAGTGACGCCTGCAACGGACGGAGAGAGAAAGCAGTATGGCCGTGTGCGGGCTTGGTCTGGATGTGGCTTGAACAAAAACACTTGAGTCCATCGGAGATCTTTGCAAATAATAAGGGACCGTTAATTATTTTATGTGTGATTATGGCCGTATGGGCGTGTCTATGCGCGCACACACGTATACACAAGTCCCTACTCTCTCAGAGACACGTGCTGACGTAGCCACTGATGAAAGGACCTACCCAGAGCGGGGCTGTAGGCACGGACGAGCAACGCTGCTCTTGACTCCTGAAGCTGCGTGATGGGTGGTACATTACACTAGCCCCCTTCGTTGTGTATGCGTTTGAAAATTTCCACAGTAAGAAAGTGTTTCAGGAAGAGATAGCTGTACAAGCATATTATTCAAGATATAGTAAAAAATACTAGAACGAACAGCTAACAGGACCAAAAGTGCAGACTCCCAGAAACACAGCAGGAGGGAAGGAACAGCAGGGAGGGGTGGAGGCAGGGGAGGGCTGTGTTGTCGAAGTTTGACATTTGACCTTACTAAGAACAAAGCAAATGATGTGCACGCGCCATTCTGACAAAAACGGAATTTTAAAAAAAGAAATGGAGGGAATACTATTTAGAGAAATGGAGGTAACTGCCAGAAGAGTTCAGGGCAGAAAAATTAAATGGCTGTCCCAGAGTGAGGGGGTAAGCAGGATAATGGATAACGGTGCATTTCTGGACTCGATGACTTCTTTTAATGATGTTCATATCCTTCCTTCCTCCCTTCCTTCCTTCTATTCATTATTTTTAATCCTCATCCAAGGGTGTGCGCTGGATTTAGAGAGAGAGGAAGGCAGAGAGAGAGAAACATCATTGCAAGAGGGAAACACGGACTGGCCACCTCCCATACACGCCAAAACTGGGTCTGCGCCCTGACCAGGAATCACACCCGCAAGTTTTGGTGTACAGAACCATGCTCCAATCAACTGAGCCACCTGGCCAGGGCTGTATCACCTGTATTTTTTTTAAATGTTGCTCTGGCTGGGTAACATCTGGCTCAGTTGGTTACAGCATCATCCAGATACTCTAAGGTTGTGGGTTCAATCCCTGGTTGGCACAAACAGCAGTCAACCAGTAAATGCATGAATGGGTGGAAGGACAAATCACTGTTGGCTGCTCAATCTCTCTCTCTGCCCCCTTTGTTCTCTCTCTCTCTCTCTCTCTCTCTCTCTCTCTCTCTCTCAAATCAATGAAAATTTTTTTTACTCTCACCTAAGGACATGCTCATTGATTTTAGAGACGGGGGAGAGAGGGAGAGAAACACTGATTCACTGTTGCTCGCACCCGCCCAGACTGGGGACCGACCTCGGCCCAGGCATGTGCCCTGACTAGGAATCGAACCCGTGACCTTTGGGTTTATGGGATGATGTTCCAACGAACCAAGCCACACCACCCAGGGCTTACTAAGTAAATATTTTTTAAAACATTATCAAAACATTATCTGTTATCAGTTATTGCTGTTGCTAATCAGCAGGGCCTTTGCTAATCTTCACATCTACAAACCGAATCTGTGTCTCCAGGGGAGGAACCCCAAATCACCCGGGGTAAATACCTCCACCTTAAATGTAACAATAACTAGTGCTGCCACTTAACTGTCGTCTACCATTTGTCAGTGCTTTACATTAGTCATTTTTCATCTCTGTAGCATTCCTGCCAGGCAGGTATTGGTGTCCCCATCTCGCAGACGAGAAGACTGAGCCTGAGAGACTTCAGCCCTTTGCTCGAGGTCGCAGAGGAGGCCAGGCTTAGGAGACTCTTCCCACTGCCCTCCCTCCCCCTTCGGTTCCACTAGTTCGCTCTAGTCCAGACGGACTTTTACATGACCTTCCTCATCGACTCCATGAAACGAAAGACAGGATTATCCTCACTTGGCAAATGAAGAAACTAAAGCTAAGAAAAGCTGGGTAACCTGCCTAAGAATCCAGTCCTTTCTTTCATTCCCTCACCACCTATCCCCTCCACCACAAAGTGTCAAGTTACGCATCCTCCTCACGGGCATCTGACAGAACAGCCACTGTAAATGAACGCAGCAGAAGCAGGAATCTTTTCTTAAGACTTATCTTCTCCGAAGGAAATACGGTAATAAACCGAGGAGTGTCCTCAGTTGCTCTACTGTCACCATTTTGCTTGAGTCCTCAAAGGGGCTCTCGACCCGTCAGCTGCCCGCCCGCTGGCACGGAGCAGAGCAGCTGTCGGCCCGGGCGGCCTGCAGCGGCTCTGGGGGCAGGTGCCGCCCTGCTTGGCTCCCGGAGGAAGAAAGGAGCGAGACGTGCGCTTCTGCCCTGAAGAGGGAAATGCCTTTCTCCTAAATCCGCTTCAGTTGAGGCCATGCGGCCTCAGGCTTTTCACAGTTGCCAGGAATCTGGGCTCGGTGACTCTAGGGCAGAGGCAAGTTTGCAAAGCTGCACAACAGACCGTGTAGGAGAACAGCCCAAAGTGGGGGACTGGAGGGCCTGCATATCTGGCCCTCTCGAGCCCCGCGCAGTCGAGAAGCAGCCCGAGAGCTGGGCCCCAGAGCCAGGCTGCTCCGGCAATCTGAGTAACGGCCAAGCAGCAACCAGGGGGAAGAAGCTGTTTTCGTGAGTTCAAACTATTTCTAGCACCAGCAATCTGCACATGTTTGGATGACAAATCTCTGAGCTTCAAGTGAGCGGTGGTGCTTTGCTCCTGGACAATTTCACCAAACACATTCCCTCCCCACTCCACCCCCGGATCTGCTCCCTAACACATGTTGCCCTTAGGGTGTTTTATTTAAGTTGCTGAGTTTTGAAAGATTATAAAAAGAAACTACATTTTAAGAACACTGCCTTAATCCATTTGCCCCTGAGTTTAAGCTACGAAGTAAGGTTTGCTTTCAGGCTTGAATCAGAGCCTAAATTCTAATACATGTGTATGCTAAAAAACACACAACCGAAACAAAAACAGCACCTGAACGAGGTCTCCAGCTTCACAGGTGCTAACTACACTGTTGCCATGTTGCTGAGCCCTGCTCAAGACCCACAGAGAGGGGTTCTTATGACAGTTTACGTAGGATGGTAAAGGCTGCACGGAACAGATCTGCAAACAATGTGTAATCACACAGACATTCCAAACAAACAAAGGACGTCTCACCACCCACCGAAGCAGTGCCAGTGTCCTGGGATCAACAGCGCCCTTCCCCCGCTGCACTCCAAACAGCAGAGGCCTGACTGTGGGAAACGAGGTGCAGAGCCTTCTGCAGGGTTTTAACTCACAGAAGGTGGTATGCGTCCCCCTGCCAACCAATGTGTCGGGCAAAACCAGCCCACCTCTAAAATCTGTCTTGTTTCTACAGCAGACGCCATGCTTACCAGCCGCGTCCCCCGAGCCAGGCACCAATTCCGAAGGGGAAAAGTCGTTGTTAATCTTCACATGCAGGTTTACAGTTGTGCATACGCAAGACAGTTTGCTCTATCTTGTATGGTTCTTTATTTATTCTTGTATTACTTACTCGTATTATTTGTCGTCTTATTATTTGGAATCCTTAATTATGATTTATCTTTTAGATGATGCGGGCTGGTCACTGAACACCTGCACGCCCACCTCTGCGCGCCCCCCAGGCACCGGCGGACATGGTGGCGGCTTCCCATCCTGCCTCGTGGTGTGGGCAGGAAGCAGCCCAGAGAGAAGGGCAGCAAGTGAGAAGAAAGGTTTACGGTGTGCAGAGTGATGCTGGGCAGCTACACGAGGGGGAGGACACAGAAGGGACGAACTTGTTTTCCTTCCCCTCGGCTACAGGAGCTCATCAGAAACGAGCAGAAAGGTCTCTACATAAGCTTTCAATGACCCCACTTTTTAGAATCAGGAGGAAAGTGCGAGCGAGGGTCAAGAAAAGAAACATATCTATGCCCAGTGCACACGTGAATTACTGTAGAAAGAGTTTGCAGGTCAACTTACCAATCCTACATTAACCAAGATTTTTAGTGCATGCACTCTCTGGTCTCACGATTTTACTTCTAGAAATTTAAAGAATAAAGTCTCATCATTCAGAACTTAGCTAAAATGTCGCCCTGGCTGGTGTGGCTCAGAGGATTGAGCGCAGGCTGCGAACCAAAGGGTCGCCGTTCAATTCCCAGTCAGGGCACATGCCTGGGTTGCTGGCCAGGTCCCCAGTGGGAGGGAATGTGAGAGGCAACCACACACTGATGTTTGTCTCCCTTTCTCCTTCCTTTCCCCCTCTCTAAAAATAAATAAATAAAATCTTAAAAAAAAAACTCAGCTAAAATGTCACCTCTTCAGGACTTCCCCACCCCACCCAACTCGGCTAACCACCCAACTATCACACCCCTGTAACTGTCCACACAGCGCTTCTATGTTTCTTGTTCATTAAATGTATTCACTGCCTGTCTTTCACTGCTACCTCCTTACCCCAATAAAATGTGAGCTTTATAAAGCACAACAACCTGGTCCGTCTACTGCACTGTTCTTCCTACGTGTTAGACACTAGCCGACGACTTTCCACGACCATCTCATTTAAATCCGGCAGCCATATTGTTAGATGGGACGACCGGAAGCGGGAGGGAGACACGTCTCACCCATTCATTCAGCAGTGCTGAGCCCGGACCAGTAAGACTGCCGGGTGTGCCGAACATCACGAGCAAAGACAGTGCAGGAGGCGGGGAGCCCTTGAGACTCTGTGCTGGGAAAGGGAGGCTCTGTAGCAATTTCACTAAGACAGAGTGTACATTAATCTCAAGGTCTGGAAGGCGGAAAAGGAGGAGTACCTAGAGGCTGACTAACTGTAGGTAACTCTGGAGTCCGGGACAGTCTAGACTAGCTGATTGTTCGCTTGTAGCTTTTTGCTCAAGTGTATAGACAAACTTGCAGCTTCACTTTTCCATATATATATGTGTAAGGCACTCAGACTAGCTGAGCAGCCACTTGCAGCCTTGTGCTCCAGTGTATTTCATAAATAAACTTACTGTCATCTCGTTTCCACTACGCATGCTGCCTCTCGCTTAATTCTTCTCTTGTGAGCAAGGCAGGAACAGAGGGGAGGGAGACCCCCAACTCGGGTCTCCCTGATAACAATAGGAAGTTTCTGTTATCGTCCCACTTTAGGATGAGCAAACCGAGGCAGAGCTGAAGTCTAGTGAGTGGCCAGTGGCAATGGGGACACAGACACTGGTGAGTACGATTACAAAGCCATGCTCTTAATTAAGCCCCTCTCTCAAAATGAACCCAAAGTTTCCATGTGTACACTTTTTGACCAAGTAATTCTAGTTCTGGAAATGTATCATTTGGAGATAATCAGACAAGATTACATTGCTAGGTACAGCTTTACTGCAGATTGTCTGTAGCAGCAAACATTGGAAACATGTTCAGGCAAGTCGCCAGTCAGCTTGCTATACGCCTCAAGTTTATTTTTTGGTAAACAGAAGCCTGCATATCAGAGACTGTGAGATTTAATGAGACAATGCACTGGTAAGGAACCAGTTTGACAAGGAACTGGTTTGAAGTCAGGGTTTTTGCTGTTGCTATATGCATTGAAATCTCTAAAAGGATAAAAATATACCAAATTGTTAACAGAGGTGGCCGTGGGAAATACTAGCGAGTGAATATGCAAGCAGGGCTTATCAAGGGGCCTTGCTGAGATGGGGGAGAAGGCAGAGGCAAGGACAGCGAGGGTTTAGGGTTAGGCGCCAGGTCCTCTGTCACCTCCCCTGGGGGAACAACAAGTGTGTGGAGGGTTGTTCACCCAGATTCTTATCTTGCTCCAGGCCACCTCTTGTCATTCCGAGTAAAACAGACAGGTGACTGCAGACAGTTAATCAAGGTTAAGGCAGTTAACTAAAGTTATGTATGGACTTTCTCTCTGAGTGCGGTGGACCCCCTCTTACTAAAACAGATAGTGACCAGAGGCAGCAACTGACTGAAGCTCTTTTATGGGCTGCTTCTCTGGGCGCTGTGGACCCCATCCCACCTTCCCCCTCCTGCATGTTCTAACTTCTGCCCAACAATTTCAGACTAGCCTCACCCCTCCACTCCCTTTTTTTGGCTCCAGGATTTACTAACGACAAATAAAACAACAGGTGGAAATGATTGACATGAACACTGAGCACAAGTGGAGGAAGGCAGCGAGAGGCCAGGACACTGGTGCCACTTTAAATAGCCAGCCTGCTCCTCCGGACTTCTGATTCTTCTCTGTCTGCATAGAAATATCTCATACAAAACAAATCAAAACAAAAACCAGACCCCTTTCTCTAATAAACAGTAACCATTGGTTTTTTAATGCTACTTTAAGTAAAAGGAATTAACACACTTAAAGAATGTTCTGAAAAACTCATCTAATGCTAAGAGAAGTCTGCAACCCACATTGCTGGTTTGCACTGCTGTGTGAGCCAATATTTTCTGACCTCTGAGATAATAATAGTGTCTGCTATTTGGACTGTATGGGGCACATTCACATACATTGTCTCATTTCTCCTGCAACATGGTATCTCTTTGTAAGTGTTTATATTCCCATGGGGAAAAAAAAGCAGAGTCAAAGGAGGGCAAAGTGACTTGCCTAGGGTCATTTACAGCTTGTGAGTCCGGCAGCCAACGTCAGAATACAGTCAGACCTACCTTGTCCTAAGCTCACAGGGGAAATGACAGTAAGGACAGAAACAGCAAGGCCAGGAGAGGTAGCAGCCGGGATAAAAGTGGAGAGAATGCGTCCTTGTGGCACTGTTAGAGCATGGGTGTAAATGCAAATCCTGGCTCCACCTTCCACTTACTACCTGTGTGACCTCAGGCAAATCACTTAACCTCTCTGAATTCTGATATCTCATTTGTAAACTACAGAAAATAACTATCTATTGCATTTAAATGTGGAGAGGTGGAGGGAAGAACAGGCGGTAGAATGAGAAGTATGGAGACGCTAATTTCTTCATCTTTTACAGAGCCACAAAAGGAGTGGATTAAGACCATTATTTCAGCCAACGGATGGACTAAGTTTCCCAAACCCCTCCAGTGATGGGTGCCATCACCCTGGCAAATAGGTCAAAGGCATGGCTGAGCTTAAAAGCCAGTATGGGAAAGTTCGTGAGGTCAAATAAACAGCACAAATCCAGTGAGATGAGCAGGCGCCAGAGCCTTCAAAGACACCGGCAGTTCGGATAACACAGAGCTGCTCATCCAAGTTAACTGCCTGGAAGGAGAAATGAGGAAGAAAACGTGTGTGTGTGTGTGTAAATTATTTAGAATTTGGGACACCCCAATTACTAAAAACTATTTAAAGTAAAAAAACAGTGGCTTTCAGGAGAAAGCCTGGGTAAGTGGAAGAAAGGTTATTTTACATTTTTCTATCTTTCTGCCCTACCTGGATGTTTGTTTTTGTGTACATGTATTTTATAATTTTTGTTAAATTGGCAAAAGAAGGAAGGTTGGTAGTATTCTACATCACCTACCATAAGAAATAGTAATGGGCTGAATAACATGAATATATATTTCAGATAAAGGAAATCCAGTCTTACGATGACTAGAATAGGTGTTCTGCTTTAAATGTACCTTATTAAAGGTTTCTTTGTAATGAGAATACCCAGTGTTGTGGAGATACAGAAAAAGGTAGGTGAAAATGCAAAATGCCTCAACATTCCTAAAAGGCAATTTGGTAATACATATGGAAATCTTTAAAAAAAAAAAGGCATGTGAGGTCTGTCCAGAAAGTATCCAGCCATGTGCTATATAAGAGACAGACATTTATTAAGATACAAGATACAAGAAACATTGTACATAAGATGTCTCTGCCCCCTTCAAAGTAGGCACCTTGGGACCTCACACAGTTCTCCCGATCGCCATCAGCTGCCCTGCAATATTTTCCTGAATCTCATCGACGGCCTGAAATCTCTTCCCTTTCAAAGCTGATTTTAGTTTTAGGAAAAGCCAGAAGTTGTAGGGTACCAAATCTGGGCTGTGGTGGGGCTGAGTCACCTGGGTGATTTGATGTTTCACCAAAAAACTCCGCAGGAGACGCGATGCGTGAGCGACCACATTGCCAGTCACCAGTTGCCCACAGCTGCAGCCTTCTGAATCGTCCAAATAGTTTCCGTGGAGGAATACTCAAACTTAATGCAAAATTTGATGCAGATTTGTTGCTCTGCTCACTCAGTCATTTTGAATGAGACACCACATGGTACACATGCTCACTCAACAGTGTCTACCACCCCCACTGACTAGTACAGTGAAGTCGTCATTGTTCACACACACACACTCCAGTCCGCTCTCCTTGGTTGCCAGGTTACATCGATGCCACGATGTTACTCAAACTGTTCTTGTTAGTATTAACAATGGCTGAACTTTTTCTGGATAGACCTTGTACACAGGGTATATGTATGAAAAACTCTGTACTTTCTGCTCAGTTTTGCTTGAATTTAACACTAGTCTAAAAAAGTTTACTAATTTTAAAAAGTGTACATGCCCTTTGACCCAGTCATTTCACTTTAAAGAATTTATCCAAGAGTAATCATTATAAATGTATAGAAAGATATTTTTTAAAGATTGTATTTATTTATTTTTAGAGAGAGGGGAAAGGAGGGAGAAAGAGAGGGAAAGACACCTGGGTTGGTTGGCTCACAACCAAGGCATGTGTCCTGACTGGGAATTGAACTAGCAACCACTAGGTTCTCAGGCCTGTGCTCAATCCACGGAGCCACACCAGCCAGGGCAGGTGTGTGCAAAGATGTGCCTTAAGGCTGCTGACTTCAGCACTGCTTAGAATAGTAAAGAACTGAACACAATCCTAAAAGTCCACAATTAAGGAGTGGTTAAATAAAGCTTAACATATTTATAGAATGGAATATTGTGTAGCCACAATAAGTAATATTATAGAAAAATATCTAATGACATGAAAAAGAAGTACTGTTTTAATGTTACGATGTATTGAGTTGCCCAAGAAATCTGTTTAGTTTCCTCCGTAAAATAAAAGACACATTTTTCATTTTTACCAATAACTTGACTGATTTGGGTATTTTGAGCATTTGGCTATCTCCCGCTATTGGCTTCTAGTGGGTAGAGGCCAGGGGTGCTACCAAACATCTTCCAATGTATGAGACAGCCCCACAGCAAAGAGTTATTTGGCCAAAATGTCAACAGTACCAAGAAACTTCACAAACCACTTTTATTTATTTTAAATTTTTTTAAATGTTGGATTTCTTTTCTTTTTTTTTAAGATTTTATTTATTTCTTTTTAGAGAGGGAAGGGAGGGAGATAGAGAGAGATAGAGAGAGATAGAGAGAGATAGAGAGAGAGAGAGAGAGAGAAACATCAATGTGCAGTTGCTGGGGGCCATGGCCTGCAACCCAGGCATGTACCCTGGCTGGGAATCGAACCTCGGACACTTTGGTTCCCAGCCCGTGCTCAATCCACTGAGCTACGCCAGCTAGGGCTACAAACCACTTTTAATATGTTTACTCAGTCACAGCAACTTCTCCATACAGTGGACAAATGTTTCTTTGCATTTTAATTGCATTTTTACCTTTCTTGAAATAATAAAGCATAATATACCAAAAATGTTGCATGTTTTTCCATGGGCAATATTAAAATGGTTGCACAAAAATTCACCAGTTTTGGTAAGTTTTTTAAAAAAATGCACGCTGATATGACAGCTGTCACAATACAATCTAACAAAATTGTTCTGAATGAAGTTAAAGACAACTAAGCACTACTAGAGCCATCCTATGGAAAAAGACGTAACAGACTTTTTGGCCAACCCAACCTATAGTAGGGTTTCATATTTGGAAAAGGAAAAATAGTATTTTGAATTTAAAAAGACGACAAACTTAATAACACTGAAGATAATTTTTTTCATCTTTCAGCCTGCTGTTATTTTAATTTTTTCTAAAAAGCATTACTTTTATAATAAAAATACAGTATTACTTCCATAAAAAGAAAAACATAAAAAGCTATTTTTAACTCCCTGTGGAGGATACACACCAAATGCTATGAAAATGCACATACTCTGACTTACAAGTGAGAGAGACATTTACAGCAGTGACTTATAACAGTGGGGAAAGTGGAAACAATCATAATATCAAATACGCTGTCTGGCCATTGAATGATGGGAGAGACATGAGCCGCCCCCCTCTGCTAGCCGAGCTAGGTCTCTGGCCTGGCCTGGGAGGTGTGCTGGCAGCCTGAGCCCGATAAGGGAGGGCGGGCACTGGGACCCTTCGGACGTGAGAAACACACACCAGAAAGTGGAAGTGAGGTCTCCAAACTCAGTTCAGGCACCTGAACCCGGAGTCAAGCTACCTGATGACGGCACCGTCATGCAAAGCCTAAGCACAGAGAAAGGAAGAGGAGAAAGGAAGGAGAGAAGCAGGTCCCGGGAAAAGAAAAAGGACGACTTTCAGGTGGAGACAGGCCCCTCCTGCCAGAGGGGAGTGCTTGGCCGGAGCCCTTCTTCGAAAGCTCCGACTGGACGATCACAGAGCAAGGGCCCCAGAGCTTTCTTCTCACTTCCAGGGCGGGTCAGACGGCTCCGCCAGCTCAGCTGATAACTGCACCCAGCAGCTTCGGTACAGGGGGAGATTAAATCAAGAATAAGACTGCCAGTCCACAGAACTAGAGGTAACTTCAAACTAATGCGCAACAATGCTGCGATTTATAATATACAGAGACTATTTATTCAAGCTGCAAAGAGGCTTTTGTGTCCGTAGATGAAAATTCTTAGCCAGGAACAAATTCCAGGCCCGAGTGAGAGCGGACTTGGAAAGAGAGCTGACTTGCAAAAGATAATGGGACCCGCCCCGCCCCCTCGGGCAGGACGAAGGCAGCTGGCTGGGCCTGCAGACACTTATGTTTTTGAAAGTCCCAATTAGGAAAACAGAAAGAGAGATGATATACTTGACGATAAATTTAAACGAATTTGAAACAGAACAAAAGCAGGCTGGCCTCTTCTGTTACAGAAACTAGAGGAAGCTGACTGAGAAGCTCAGTGTGAATGAAGAAGAAATCAGGAAAGGGAGAGTAGCACTCCATCCCTCAGACCCCGCTGTGGGAGAATCAGGGGGGAGATGGGGAGTAAGACCAGAAGACTTCAGTCTGGGCTGAACATATCACATGGGTTCAAAAAAGAGAAGAACAAAGTTACACCCGAATTTTGGTCCTTACAATCCTTATGCACCAACTGTTAGCTCCATATTTGCAAGTATCAGCAGAGATGACTCTGATTCATTCATTCACAGGAAAGACTGATCTCCCAAGTACTCCTCAATGTCCACTCGTCTCCGGCCATTTCCCAAGATTATCCCTATGTTACGGCCCAGAGTTCTCTAGACTTTTAGTAATAGAATCCTCCATGACATGAAGACATCGTCATCTGAAGCTGAGGACCAGAAGGGACACTTAACAGAGCAAAAGGCAATAATAATAATAATTATTATTATTATTATTTCCATTCCAGAAAGACGGGTTCACGGCAGTGAATGCAGTCACAAACGCCGGCACTCAAGCTGAGGTTTCTGACTGAGGTTTCTGGACGGGACGCCCCAGAGGAACTCTGATTGAGGGCATCATATACTCGGGGAGTGGTACGAGGCCCAGAATGAACATATGAGCCCTGACTGCCCGTTCTAGTCTCTTAGGACCCTCTTACACAGAGGCATCTCTTGAACAAGTAATGGATCATTTTAAAGAACTAATACAGCAAGTAGCTCCTGTGACAACTGTTCGACCCTGCTGCTATAGAGCCAAAGCAGCCACAGACGAAATGTGGACACATTAACCTGGCTGTATGACAACAGAACTCTATTTACAAAAACCAGCGGCAGGTCCCGTGTGGCCTGCAGGCCATACATAGAGTCTGCCACGCCCTGCATTAGAGGAGGGGACACTGCAGTCAAAGGCACGCAGTGTCCAGTTTTTGAAATAACTGTATACGGCCACCTGCGGCGAGGTCCACACCGAAGGCAAGGCTCTTGCAAACTGAGCGGCTGCCACTGCAGACTAACAAGGAGCCAACGGCACCCATCCGCCCTGGAGGCCTTACAGGGAACGACCAGCTGGGTTCTAGGGCTGCGCTGGGCATAGTTCCTGAGGCCCAGCATCTGACGCCACTTGTGCTGGGGAAGGGAGTCGCGGCCGCAGTGGTGTTTTCTCTGAACAGTCTCCCTTAGTGTGTATAGCCGGGCATTTCTCAGGGAACACTGCCCCGGCTGCTTTATCTTCATCTGAGTAATATTCAAGCCCAGATCTACCAGCTTCCTGGAGACTCTCAAGCTACCTTTCCGCTTACGCCAACTAGAGCAGTTTTGTTGTTTGCTACTAAAAATTCTGGGCAGTACCCAGTAAGCACCTCCGTTACAGTTCTCGGCACAGTACGTTATGATTACTCGTTATGTTTCTGTCAACAGGGAGAATGTATTTTATTCAACTCTGCAGCCCAGCACCAGGCACAATGCCTGCCTGGCGAACGGCAGACACCTAAAAATAAGTACAGAGGAATTCACAGAATAGGAAAAAACACAAACCCCATGAAAGCTACTGCTTTAGTTAAAATAGTGAGATGAGCAGTTTTTACATATTTTAATATATTTTCTTAAGTTTTTAGATCAAAGTATCATTCATCTGAGACCAAGTAGCATAGTAGTACTCACATCAGGGACCAGGTCTAATGAGGAAAAATGCTTGCTAATTCTCTCTATTGCCATTGGTAGGTCTGAAGTGGGCTTCAAAGGTCTGGAAGGTCTGCACGCTTAAGTCCAGAACAATGACAGGAATGCGGAATCGACAGGAAGGCCTGCATCCTCCTGCACTCACAACCGCAGGCACTTACAACACACAGAGGGAGGGCGACAGGAAGTCACAGAGAGATCGCTGGATGAGGTGGCGGGCCCTCCGACGCTGGCGGTCACTAGAAGAGTGGCCAGAGCTCACGGTAGGCCATGCCGTACCACCACTTAGAGACGGTTTATGGCCGAAATGAAGGTGCGCCCTCTCATGACATCAGAAAACAGCAACTTGAACCTGGAGCAAGATGAGGTCAAACTCGTGACCTGCCGTGAGGCCGGTGTTACCGTGGCACTGGACGGTTCTGAGAAACGAGAAGGAAGACGGAGAAAGGGCTCCGTCTAACACTGACCTCTTCCCCACCTGCAGGGCGCTCTGGCTTGAGGGGCTCATCCCCGCTATGGTGAGTAAAAGGAATTCCGTGCCCTAAATTGAAGACTCTACCACACCCTTTCTTTCCTGCAGTCAAAATTAACCTCTCCATCTACCTGAGAAGGTGAGGTCAGGAAGGAGAACCTTACACTCACACTGAAAGTAACTCCTGGTGCATCTACAGATTCAAATGCAAAAATATCAAGCCACATATGTACTAGAAAAACACACGACATTTTAAAACTTCGCAAAGGGGGGGAGGCCTTTCCAAGCATGAATTACAAGTTAAAAATCCAGATGTCATGAAAGAAAATGTGGATAAATTTGACCATGTATAAATAAAAATACTTTGCATGGCAAAAATCATGATGAGCAAAGTAAAAATCACATGTCAAACTGGGGGAAAAAACTGCATTTCATGTCACGAATGGCCTATGTCCTTGATCTAGAAAGAGCTTCTAGAAATTGGTAAGACCAAGCCCAGCAACCCAAGGTGTGACAATGAGGCCCAAATATGAACGGGGAATTTACAGGAAACACACACGGCTCTGAACATGCGGGAAGCAGCGACCTCAGCTGACGCTCTACTTTTCCTCCGCCGCTGCAGAACACCGAAAAGTGAGACGAGGCACCGTTCGGTGACCGGAACTCTCACCCGTCTCTGATGTAGTCACCCGCGGGCAGAACGCCATTTGCGAACCGAATAAATTCACACATCCTCTCTGCCTCGGCGAATCACTTTTAGGAATTTTACCGTGAGAGCATATATTCACGGTGTGCAATGTGTGCTCACTGACTGCACCGCCGCAAAACGTTAGAAATAACCTCAGTATCTGTCAATAGGAAATAGGTTAAAAAAGTCAGGCCCTTCTCAACAACAGAAGCCTGTGTAGCCACATAAGTTAGACAGACAATGGTAATTATTTAGTGATATAATTATTTAGTAATGATACGAAAATATCCAAAGTATATCTTTTTAAAAGCCTGGTGTGGAACAATATGCACAGTATACTACTGAATTCACAATAAAATACGCACGTTGACTTTCACACGTGTAAACTGTCTCTGGAAGAATGCACGAGAAACTGGGAAGTGGCAGCTGAAAGGTAAGTATGAAAGGAAGATGTTTCTCTTTTTTATGGATAGAGGATCCAATCAAGGAACCCCCTTTGAACTTGACTGTTCATTTCTTAAGTCTCCTCTAATCTAGAACAGCACCCTGATGTTTTCTAAAGAACTGGTGTCTTTACAGTAGTGAGTTTTCTCGCATCTGCAGCTCGACCTGTCTCTCCTCTTATTTGGGTGTTCTTCGTATCTCTCATCAAGTTTCTATGATTTTTCTCCACAGGGACCTGCTATTTTTGATGCTGTGGTAAAGAGTGTCCTTTAAAATTTAATTTTCTATTTGAAGCTGCCATAGTATAGAAATATAATTGGTTTGTATATTGATTTAGTATCCAGCAAACCTGTAAAACTTTTATAGCTTTAATAATTTATATAGAATTCTTTTGTAACTTCTACATAAACAATCGTGTAGCTTGTAAACAGCAAGTTATTAATGCTTCCTTTCCTGTGCTTACACAATGCCTCTTCTTTCCTCGCCGTGACTGCCAGAGCTTCCAACAAACGTCGAATAGAAACAATGCTTGTAACAGGCAACTCTGGTCCTGGCCTCAGGGTGAAAATGTCTTCCAAGTAAAAATTCACCAGTCCGTATGTTTGCTGCACGGGTTTTAGTTACTCCTCGCCAGATTAAGGAAGTGAGGCAGTCACCTATTCCTGGGTGACCACATGTTGTTTTTATCAGGAGTGGACGCTGGATTTTATCACACAATCATGATTTTTCTTTCACTCCGTTAGCAAACCACACTCGAGTCTTTGGCGGTAAACCAACCTGGACTCCTGGCACAAACCCAACGCGGTCCTGACGTGCCCCCCTTTTCATACACGGTGAGGTGGGGGCCTGGGTTTCCAAACAGGCCTCCACCGTGCTGCCCCATTCCACGTGTTTTTCCTTTTCTTGTAACGGAACCTCCTCCCTCCTCCTAGTGGATGTAGGGTCTGGGACCCCTTCCTTGGAATCTGCACAGACCTTTGGAGCTGTCTCAACCAGGAGAGTATTGTGGGTATGGCATATGTGAGCTTTAAGACTGGATCGTAAAAGTGCTAAGCATGAAGCATCTCTAATTTGCCGCCGCAGCGCCCTGCACCTGGAAACAGCAGCCACGCTGAGCAGCAGCTCGGCCAGGCCGTGCAGACCGGCCGGAGGGGAGCGGAGGGCCCATGGGGCAGGCAGCACGAACCGTGACATCACCTCCCAAGGGTCCCCGCGCTCCTTTGGGTCTCCCCTTGGGGGTGTCCAGACAACGTGGAGCAGAGACCAGCCAGGCCGTGGTGCTATGTCCAAGCTCCGGGCTCACACAGTCTTTGGGATGACAAGACGGGCATTTTGAGCCTCGACATTTTGGTTAGTTCCTCACATCACCACAGCAGGCACAATGCTGGGCTCTGCCTGGTTGACAGTTTGGGGTTTTTTGTGTCCATGAGAAAACCGGCCTGTGCGTTTTCCTTTTTCACAGCGTCACTGTCAGGTTTTTCGCTGGATTTTTATTTATTTTTTGCTAACGTCTTTTTCTACTCTCAGGAAGGGTTTGTATAATATTATTTCTCTCTTAAATGCTTGATATGATTTCCTTGTGAAGCCACTTAGGAATAGCATTTTCTTTGTGGGAAGGTTTTTAATTGCTGATTCATTAACAGTTATATTACTAAGAAATTTATCCATTCACCTAAATTTTCAGAGTGTTTGGCATAAAACTGTTCATCATGTCTTTTTTAATAGTTTACTTTTATTGTATTTTTCCATCACCATTTATCCCCCTTACACTCTCTTCCACCTCCGCACCCCCCGCCCCCCAGCTCTGCCACCACCACCCCCACCCCTGCAATCGCCACACTGTGGTCCGGGTCCATGAGTTCTTTCTCTTTTCTGCTCAGTGCCTGGTTCACTGTATCTTCTCTTGTTAACGACTACATGATCCCCTCGCTTCATTCTTGATGCTGACTGCAGTAAGATTCCTGTCACATGCCCTTCATTGACTCGTGAATTCTGCAGCATGTAACAGTCCTGCCTACTCAAATACAACGAATTCTGGAAAGAGAAGCGGCAGGGGATGGCAGGGTCCAATGCCGAGGAAGACAGACCCGGAGAACGGGGGAGAGGGAAGCTGACTGACCTTGCAGCCTTTCCCGGAATGTCTACTGGGACAACCCTGGGCACAGAGGAACATGTTAGTTTCTTTTCTTTTCCTTTTATTCCTCACCAGAGGACATGCTTATTGATTTTAGACATTGAGAGGAAGGGAAGGAGAGAGAGAGGGAGAGAAATATCGATGTGAGAGAGAAATATCGATGTGAGAGAGAAACATCGATCAGCTGCCTCCTGGACAAACACCAAAGAGGAACCAACTCGCAACCTAGGCACGAGCCCTGACAGGGACCTGAACCGGCAACCTGCAGCGCACGGAACGATGCTCCGACCAGCCAAGCCACAGCAGCCAGGGCTACAAGTTAGTTTCTTACTGGAAAACTATAATTATCTAATAAAAATCCTGTTAACAGAGGTACTCCTCGGTAGATGTTGAAGTTCTATTCTCTAGCCATTTAAACTTGGCTTTCTACCTGGTGTGATACTTTGTGGCTTTTGGTATTTTGTGGCTTTTGGAGAGTATTTGGTTTTAAGTAACTTTGTATCTCACAAGTTAAAAGGAAGCCAGTTCACTCTCTAGACGGGAGTGTAAACTAGTGCCAGGTTCTAAGGATACATTGGCAGTATTCATCAATTTTTTAAGCATGCTTGCCCTTTGATTCAGCACAGTCTTTTACTAGAAACTGATTCCATACACATGCTTTTAAAAATTCACGGACATATAATTCTCTTTGCAACAGTAGCTTTTGCTAATGAAAAATTGACTATGACAACTTGAATATCTACCAGGAGGTAGCTAGTAAATAAATGATGGCATATTTATACAACAGAACACCACTGTAATGGACATTCATCATTTTTGAAGCTGTCCAGCATCCAGCTGCCTGGATCCTATCTGGCGGTACTCCCCCACAGGGACTCGGAATCTTCAGCAAGAAACACAAAGACAAAGGACAGCTGGAATTGGACAGTGTTCCGGGGCAGTGACGGCAACACTGGCCTGGCTGCTCCTGCTAAAACAGGCTCACTGAACCTGCTATTCCATGGTTCCTAGGTCTGCCTTGGTCCTGACTATTCTCCGAACTTTGTCCTATACTCGTCCAGCACACTCCCGGAGTCTGTTACTCCAAGCCAAAAGATCTGTAACAGATACAACCACGACGTGGTTTAAAAGAGTAAGAAGGATCTATGTGAGCACTGGTGGCAGAACACTGTATAATTTATATATTTTTAAAGCAACCAGTAGATCTAATATTTCTGCTCGGATATGGGCAATTTCTGGAAGGATTAGCCAGGAAATCATTTATAATAGTTACTTCCATGAAATGAGAATGGGGACTTGGGAAGAGGGAGAAGAAATTTTACTTATAACAGTCTCTACTTTTACATATACATAAATGTGTATTTTTACACAGTTCACTTCAAAAAGGAAAACACCGCGGACTGGCCTGAAGCTGAGAGACACTGGAATGGCTGGTGCTTGCTTTTACCAAGGGCCATTCAAAGCCAAAGCCCACGATCAGATTGTCGCTCCACAGGTGACAAGAGATGACTGGCATATTTTAAGTGGCAGAGTAACACAGGCAGAGCAGGATTCGGACATATCTTTGGCAGGAGGAGTCCCACCGGGAGGATGGACAAAGTACAGAGAGCCTGGAAAACGGCAGATTAACTAGACTGGAAGAAACAGGATATTGACCTGGACAGTTGACAGCTGAAACAGAGTAAAAGGGCATACTGCAAGAGACGAGCTGATCTTACCTCTCACGCAATTACTTACTACTCAAATACTCACTGTCTACTATGGAGAAGCACAGTACCGGGCAAAACACACCCGACTTTTACCAAAACCAACCAACCAACCAAATAAACAAATCAAATAGTCTATTCAAGTCTCGTTTTTTCGGCAATCCACTGGCTGGCATAGCTCAGTGGATTGAGCACGGGCTGCGAACCAGTGTCGCAGGTTCGATTCCCAGTCAGGGTACAAGCATGGGTTGTAGGCCATGACCCCCAGCAACCACACATTGATGTTTCTCTCTCTTTCTCCCTCCCTTCCCTCTCTATCTCCCTCCCTTCCCTCTCTATAAATAAATTTTTAAAAGTCTTTAAAAAAAAAGTCTCGGTTTTCTTACCTGTAACATGGCGAGAATAAAAAACCGAGTTCACAGGATTGTTACAAGGATTAAAGGAAACTATGTATTTAAAACATACCAGGTTTTCCACAAACTAATGGTACTACTGTGTTTACTACTACCACAATGATGAGGGCAATTTAAACAGCAAAAGTAACACCCCAGTAGTCCCCCTTTCGAAAATATATCTACATTATAGAATGGGGTGTCATAACTCCCTCTGTTATATTAAAATACTATAGGCGTTTAAAGACGGACAGTTTTGTTCCTCATGACCAGTGGCTCTGGGGTCCCTAGAAGACATAAACCACACACAGAAGCACAGATACTCTGTGACCTCACTTACGCACGGAATCCAACAACAAAGCTGAACTCCCGGAAACAGCGTAGGATGGCATTTCCAGCGACTTGAGGGGAGGAGAGACGGGGAGATGCTGGTCAAGAGGCAGGAGCCTTCGGTTACCATGGGATTAGCTCCAAGGATCTGACGTGCAACATGGTGACTATAATTAGTACCACTGAGTTGTACACTTGAGATTTGCTAAGAAAGTAAACCTTAAGCATCCGTACCATACGCACACTATCTGAGTGATGGATGCGCCAACCTGACTGGGGTAATTATTTCACAGAGTATATGTACGGTATGTTGTACACCTTAAATATACATAATTTTAATTGTCACTTATGCCTCGGTGAGCTGAAAATAATAAAAACAGTTTCAATATGAGGAACAATAAACAAAATAATCTATACGCACACAAAAGCGGGCATGCTAGATCAAAGAAATACTTTCAGAATTTGTGCAGGATTTTTTTCAGATGACATCCTCAAGTGTTACCAAAAATCTGTGGATGAGGTAAACCACATGAGTCAAAACCACTTTGAATTTTAGACAAAAACAACAGGATGGTATCTCTGGATTTAGACACAGAAAGATACAAGGCAATCTGGATACTTACAAGGATTTAGGTTAAGGCCAATGTGTCTGAAAACATTTATATAAACTCACACAAAACCTGTTGAGCTTGAGAAACTTCAGAGAAACAAAAAAGATCTAGTGAGAAATAAACTTCCTACAAACATATTTCAGGGTGTTTTGGCAATAAACTGTTTTTAAGCACTATTCCTTACTTTTTTTAAAAGATTTATTTTGTTATTCTTAGAGAGGGAAGGGAGGGAGATAGAGAGAGAGAGAAACATCAATGTGCGGTTGCTGGGGGTCATGGCCTGCAACCCAGGCATGTGCCCTGACTGGGAATCGAACCTGCAATGCTTTGGTTCACAGCCTGTGCTCAATCCACTGAGCTACGCCAGCCAAGGCATATTCCTTACTTTTTTAAAAGGGAAAAAGGGAGGTAGAGAACAGACCTAGATCTCTCAAAACATTATGTTTATTTGTTTTTAATAAAAACCAAAAACATTTCCTAATTAGAGACACTGAGGATAACTCTATCCGTAATATCTTTTCTTTCTTTAAGAATAATATCAACAAGCCCTGCCTGGAGTGGCTCAGTGAGCTGGGCATTGTTCCACAAACCAAAAGTTCGCAGGTTCGATTCCGGGTCAGGGCGCATGCCTGGGTTGCTGGCCAGGCCCCCAGCTGGGGGCATGCAAGGGGCAACTGATCAATGTTTCTCTTGCATATCTATGTCTCCCTCTCTTCCTCCCTCCCTTTCTCTAAAAATAAATAAAATCTTAAAAAAGTAAAACAACAACAAAAATAGCACAGTAGCACATTCCTTTCTGGCACCATGTCAAAAATCCAGATATTGAAATAGAACACTTAAACAATAGAAGCTTTGCTAAATCCCTAAAACCCAAAACTGAGACAGTATTTTTAATACCCTGCTCTTAGAAAAAGTGTCACATGTCCCGTCACTGACAAAAATGTATCAGTAAGGTGACTGCTGCCCCGCGGGTGTCGGTGGAGTCTGGAGAAGCGCTGTCTCTGCAGCCAGGCGTGCCTGGGGAGGCTGCGGGAGGTGCGGGAGGTGCGGCCTTCGGACTCTGCGGCAGACGCCAAGTCTACGAAGCATGCAGGGGTTTGTCCTCTGCCAGGAACATCTACAGGAGTGAACTCTCCCTCCCAGGAGCACGCCAGCGCCTTTCCCTCCCCGCTTTCTGTCTCCCACAGGCCTGCAGCTCCTGAACTCTAAGAGACCCCACGAAGCTTGCAACCAGGGAGCAGTGGGCAGCAGCAGCTTGACCTGGGCTGACCCCGACCCTGACCCCAAGGCCACCTTTTCTCTGACTTCTGCGCGAGCCAGAGCAGCCCCACTTCGTCTCTCCTATTGCCTCAGTACCCGAAGTCCTTCCCGTTTCACTGTCCCCACTTTAGGAAACATCCTCTAAGAGCCAAAAAATAAAAATAGTTTTTTTTTAATTAAAAAAAAGTCTTAGGAAAACAGAGATCCTGGTCCATTCCCACTTTGGGTTCCGCCACCCACCGCAGCCCGTCCCACGGGTGCCCTCCAGCCCGCAGGGCTCTAAGCTGGCCAGGCAGTCTGGGCCCAGCTCAACCCCCTCTCCCACGCGCCTCGTACCGGGCTGGAAGTCTCACCCGTAACAGGGGCCGTTTACATGGGTGCGTGCACGTGTCCTGAGCACTGCACCGTGTGCGAAGTTTACCTGTTAAACAATTTTCATCGATTTTTTTAGGCAGAGAAAGCGGGGAGGGAGAGAAGTGGGAGAAAGGAAGAGCGGGTGTGTTACGCACTCGCTCACTGGTTGATTCTTGCGTGTGCCCTGACCAGGGATCCAACCGGCAACCTGGGAGTATCAGGACAACACTCCACCCAACTGAGCTACCTGGCCAGAGCAAAAAAAAAAATTTGTGTGTGAATTAATAAACTGATCCCCAGTGCTCTGTATGGCCTGGCCCTAGCAGCTTCCCCAAATTCACCTCGTGCCCAACTTCCCCCCAACTCGACTGTCCTTCGGTCGCACTGGAACCTAGTTCACGTCCCCCACGAGCGAGCTCTCTCCCGCTCCGAGGCCTCCATCCTTGTGGCCCCTTCTGCCTGGAATCTCTCAGCCAACCCTGCCCCACCCCTTCTCCTGACGCGCTCCCGTGCCTCCAGCCGGTCTCAGCTTCGGTGCCTTTCCTCCAGGAAGCCTCCCTCCCTCCCTTCGTCCTCATGCACGAGCGCGTGCTCATGTGAGCAGGCCAGGCACTTCCCTGCCCCCCTCCCCGTCCTCCGTGTCCACCACCACAGCGTGTTTCGCACACACATGTCAGACTGCGGGGTCCGTGACCGCAGGCACCCTGCCGTCATTACTCACGGTGGCAGCCCTAGCATCCGGCACAGCACGGGCGGTCTGTAAATGTGCCGGATCTTCACAAACGATCTTCATTTAATGAATGTCAAACAAAGGCATAAGGATGGATACTGGTCATCTGATCTAGGACCTTCCTTCCCCATGTTGCTGGCTCCTGTGACTGTCATCTCAAATCTGACAGTTAAGACATGTACAGCTCTAATTCTACTCAGGTTTCTTATCTCAAAAGAAGAACTATTCTAGCTTCAACAGAACTGAAGGAGATAACATGTGTTTAGTCGCGAACGAGTACACGGCAGGCGCCTGTCTAATCTCTGGGCCAGAAGGAGTGGTTGTCTGCACACGCTTGGAGCCTTTCCTGAGGGGGAATCAACCATGCGAGGACCTTCTCCGAGCTTTCCATTTTGGAAAGGGAAGAACAAAGGAACCCAACCGAATTCCCTACGAATTCTCCCCCGTGCAAGGCCGCTACAATGTTAGGGGCGGGGAGGAAAAGGAGAAGGGTGAGTCAGTGTGAGTCAGCAGTGAGAAAAAAGCTCTGCTTCTGGTAAACAGTTTGCTCTCTTACAGACAGGATTAGGATTACTGGACTCGGGCTGCTAAAAATACCCGAAGGACAGGTGGTATACGTTATATAAGTAGTTCCAAAACAGAGACTCAGGTCTCGGACTCTGCACAGGGAACAGTTCACGGGAGACGGGCCCGCCCTTCCCCGGGGCCTGCCTCTTCTCAGAGAAGTCCCAAGACTAAGTAAGCAAGCACTTCCTTTAAAACGATTAAGATCCTGAAGGCTCCTACTGCTCCCTCAAGTGACCCAAAGAGATGGCTGAGCTTCCCTGTACAATAACTACCACTGCAGGAGCACCTTCTACGTGCCAATCAATAACTGACTGTGCCCGGCACTTCATAGAGCTCATCTTCAAACTTGCGACAGTGCTGTAGGGTGGGTATTATTATCAACGCCATATGCAGATGAGGGACCTGGAGCTCACAGAGGTTAAGTGATTCGCCTAAGGCTGCACAGTGGTGGCACCATGATTTGAACTTAGCTCCGACTTTTAAGTGTTTGTTTCCCTGTATCCCAGACTTAATTCCGAAATATGTATGAATCGCCACCAGCAAGGCAACGCATCAGGTACCACGGGGGATACAAGAGAATGAGGCCACTGCGCTGATCAAGAAGCAAAATGAAAGGAAAATAGGATTACTAGGAGAGATTCGTTTCTCTACATCCATCCTCTTGAACGAGGCCAGCCACGGAAGTCACTACTGAAATACATATGGAAGACAAAGAAAACGCCAGTCAACTACCGCACAAGTCGGCCTGTGGCTCGTGTCTCAAGAGCACGTGCTAGGGGAGTGCGGACTGTCCCACAGCGCAGGCCTCCAAGGAGGATCCGTGGCATCCGAGAGAAGTTGAGAAATGCACTTTGACAGTTGACAGTGAAAAACAGAGAGGTCCGTGGAGTCCAGGGAGCAATACGGTGTGATAAAACCTTTCGCACCGCCAGCGAAACAAGGAAGAATACGCTGGAACAGAAAACTGCGTGGGCCCTGGGCGTAACTCAGCCTACAGCTCCTTCATCAGGCGGCTAGTTAGGTCAGGAACTCTAGTCTGTGGGAGGAAAGGGCATTTTTGGTTGTCGCAATATTTGATTGCTTCTTTGGTGTTTAGCACGTAGGGACCAGGTTAAACACCCAGCAAACTGTAAAGCAAGCAAATTGTACTTTATAGAAAAAAATTGCCTTCATCCTACCTGACTTTCAAGTACCAAGATAGTCATGTAAGTGATAAACCTGATTATAGTTATCTGAGCCTAGAACTGAACTCCTTCTTACACGTTACAAAGTACCTTTGCATGGTTTCAGAGGCAACAGACTCGTACACTGCATGCAAAAGGAAAGGAAAGATGTAAATACCACATAAAAAGAGCACAATACTTTGTTTTGTATTCAGGGGCAAATGATCACATCTGTAACACACTTTCTAAGAGTCCCAAAAAACTGAAAAAGCACACACACATATTCATAAATGATAAATATATATTAGATGAAGCATATTCAGCAAAATGTCAACACTGAGCTGTAGATGCTCATTGTACTTTTTAATTTTTTTCGGTATATTTCACATTTTTCATAGTAAAAAGGTTGGGGGGGATTCATCTGGCCCTCATTACGTGAGAGGTTACAAGAGAGGGCAGGAGCACAGACTCTAGGGCTCTGTGACCTCAGGCAGGTGCATCCCCGCCCCGTGCCTCAGTATCCCCATCTGCAACATGAAGATAACAGTGCCTGCCTCACGGAGCTGTGGTCAGGACCGAATAATGTGATGCCTGGAGGCTGGTCAGAGCAGAGCTTGGCACAGATATGCGCTGCTGAAGTCACAGCCATCATCATCATCATCATCACACCTCAGTAAACAGCGCCCATCCGCACACCTACCCGTCTCTCCATCTGAGTTTTCTGTGAAGGTAGAACGACTGGAAACTCTTCTCCAAGAGTCGTTTTCACGCTAGTTCCTTCCGATCAGACCCCTCTGCTCTCTCCCCCTTCTTGGCTCTGCTCCAGCCAGGCGGGTCCGACTTAGCCTCGAACACCAAGTGCATTTCTTTTCCCTCAGACTCTCCAGATTGTATCATCTCCCCACCCCGCCTGGACGCCTTTCTCCCCCCTCCCTCCTAATTCCCCCTCATCCTCAGGGACACGGGCCGAGCACCAGCTCCCCCGTGAGCCTTGCCAGGCTCAGCCATCCCTCTGCTGTCCCCCTCCGGCGTCCTCCCAGAAACTGAGGGGAAGACCGCCTGAAGTGTCCGTTGCCGCTCAATGTGCAGACGCCTCTCTAAACAGACTATAAACTCCTTGGGGGTAAAGGCCTGTCTTTGCGATGTGTTTTCTTAGGCTTCTCATGGCCCCTGGAAAAAAGACTCAAAAGTCTCCCTTTGGTTTAGTCTGCTGCATTTGCTCCCTGAAACTAGCCCTTGTTTTTAACGATGCCTCAGATAAACACTTGCCCCAAACAGAACATGTCACTTGCCAGTATCTCCTGTGCTCACATACAGCCCAAGGTGGTCCCCCCAAATTCCAAGCCACACGTGCTGCGCACTTAGAGGCCAGGACACACTGAAGCACCTCGTCCTGAACACACCCTAAGGCCAGCGTGAGCTGTGTCTTCCTTTCCCTCCCAGCGAACCCATCATTCCGCCTGAATCGCTACTGGAAGGACCAATGGAATCCACAGGTGATAGGCTGCAGGTGACCGGACCACAGTCCTTCTCCTGAGGTGGCTGCCGAGAGGAACGTGCACACAAGGGGGCAAGGAAAAGGACAGCATCACCCCAGACCAGGACTTGGACCCCAGCACCAGAGCCGACTTCCCGGGAGCGAAGCTGGACCACGATGCTCATGGTGTTCCCTTGCTGAGAACCTTCTGCTGCCTTCCAGTGTGCTTCCAATGGCATCCCTGCGCCTCGCCACCATCTACAAAGCCTGAGTGGACCCAGGCAGGAGGACTCCTCTGGTCTGGAGCTGTACCTCTCCCGCCCACGGCCCGTCCTCCAGCAGCACTCCATCTGTTCTGCAAGCAGGACAAACTCAACGCTATTTTACAGCCTTTGTGCCGGTGGCTTCGAGCCACGGTTCTAGCACTCACTAGCTGTGTGGCCACAGGTGAGTATGTTAATCATGCTGAAGCTGAGCTTCCTCTCCCGTGAAATGCACCCACCTGGGGAATATTTATCGCGTGCCTATTGCACGTCCTGTTCTAGGCTCTGTACATAAAGTAAGGCAGCGACAAGACCGCCACTCTCTTTGGCCCACCTTCTACTGGACAAAGGGCAATTAAACAAGTGAGATAATGTCAGACAGTAGCAAATCCTACGACGAAAATGAAACAGGGTAATGGGACGGGTGAGTGGAAGTGGGAAAGCAGACGACATTACAGATGGTGGTCGGGGAAGGCTGGCCTGAGGAGGTGGCGTCCGAGTTATTGTTCAGAGAAAAGGTAAACGGTCCATGGGATCTCTCTGCATTGTTTTCTTTTCGTTTTTCTTTTTTAATTCTCACCTGAGGACATGCTTATTGACTTTAGAGAGTGGGGAAGGGAGGGAGAGATGGGGGAAAAGAAACATCGATGTGAGAGAGAAACTTCGATCAGTTGCCTTTTGCACACACCCTGACTGGGACCGACCCGCGGCCCAGGCACCTGCCCTGACCAGGAATCAAACCCACGACCCTTCAGTTTACCAGACGACACTCCAACCGAGTCCCACTGGCCAGGACATCTCTGTATTATTTTCTACAACTGCAGATGAATCTGCAATTATCTCAAAAAGCCAAACACAACAAAACAAACCCAATCACCCCGGCTGCTATGTGGGTATTTATATACATACACACATGCATGCATATATAATAGGTATACACACATAAAACCTTTTTAAACTTTAATCATCTGTTTTATCTAATCCAGTATTTCTACAACATTATCTTTTCAACATGTACATACAAAAAAATGATTAATGACATATTCTTTATCTTTGCACTAAGTCTTTGAAATCCAATCCAATCCAAGTCTTGGAAATCTCAATTCAGAACAGCCGCATTCTGGGGGGCTCAAAAGCCGCCCGTGGCTATTAGCCACCGTCCTGGATGGCCCAGCTGTGGAGTTCCATCTGAGGCCTCTGACCGTGGGTGTTCAACTCCTGACACTCCCTCCTCTCAGTTCCCATTCCGCAGGCCCCAGTTTCACTGAGCTATAACTGACACATAACACTGTATCAGTTTTAGACGCAGGACCATAATCCTACGGCGGGACATGAAGGGAATCAGGAAAGTCTGCAAGGAGGCAGCTGCCACTGTCTGGCGGCTCGAAGGCTGCATCATGGAGGAGGGTGTGTTCTGTTGCTATAGCAGCATAACCAAATGGACTGTTGTAGACAGGGCAGTGAGATCAGGGCAGGAGGTATTTAAATCATTCCCACCTAACAGTGCTTCTGTGAAAGTTAAATGAACCAGATGCGTGTAAAACTCCTAACACAGTGCTAAGCACATAGTAAATGCTCAATATACTTTGAAATTTTAAAAAATGATCTTAAAATGCCTAGTACAGAAAAAAAAAAGTATTACCTCAGATACTGGATAAAATTCTCCAAATCCTTCAGAAGTTAAAACTAGTTCCAAATCTCACTTTTCAATGACTAACAAGAAGGATCAAGGATTACATTTATACCCCTTTCTAACTTGGTTTTCACTCAAAGAGACATACACATGTATCCAAGTAAAGGAGTCCCATAATTATAAAAATCCAAAGTTTTTCCTGTCTATACTCTCAATTCAGAAGTTTAAATTAGATTTAAATTAAAATTTAAATTAGAAGTAGCATATTTTCTAATACGACACTGGCTAGATCACTACTAGAAATTATTTGTGCTAGATCCTTTGAAAAAAAAATTTAGCAAAACATACCAGAATCCCAGGGGGAGAAAAATCAAGAAAACAGACTGTGTAATAAAACACTTAAATGGAACAGTCTATGGGAAATAAAGCTGAGAGTTCATATGTCATTGGGGCCAAAGAGTGGCATTAAACTATTGCTCTGAGATAAAACTGTACTTTGATTTATTTTTGTTATTTGAGGGTAGAGAATGGGAGTTTAGCTTCTTTGACTGAATAAGTTTATAAAAGGACAAGACGCCATAAATCACAAATGGAAAGAAGGCCAAATTTTTACTAATTGAAAAAACAAACTTTTAAAAAAATCAGATCTAATGGCGATTAGTCATTTGGAAGCAGAAGATCTTCCTGACGGTTTAAGTTAAAGGCGCAGACTTTCTGACCTGGATTTATGTAACTCTTGTACCTAGGAGACGTGACAGCTGACCGTCCTGTCCAAACAAACACCAAAGAAATTTATTACAACCGCCAGGGGTATTCCATCTCTCCCCACAGTGTCTGCTAATTCTCATCTCAGACAGATACATGTGTGTGGTTTGGATGGACGTTCTGCGTGATTAGAATTCTTTGCAGTACTAAGGGGAAAACAAAGTGTTTAAAAAAAACTTGGACTTCATTTGAAAAAAAAAAAGAAAACTGATATTTTTTTTAAAGAGGAATGCTGGCTTTGGGAAAGCTATTTTAATTGGGAGTTGAGCAAAGTGTTGTCAGAAAAATATAGACAAATGAAGATACTGTTTATATTTCAAAGATGGTGAAACATTCTGCTGCAACATTTTACCAACACTAATCCCCAGCAAACAGTTCCTTAGGAAAACTATTTTTATCCCTTTATCAGCTTGGTTGGTATTTCATCTCTTGTGCATATATGGACAAGCTACATAAAGCGAAACTGTTTCCATGCTTTAGAAACACATGTTGTGCAAATGGAAACAACGCTTATTGCACTGATATTTATTTGCTACATTGAAAGTTGAAAAATAACTCTTGGGGGGGCCCTAATATGAAGCCTCAGAATGAGAATCCACACAAGGAACAGGCTTGACTCCCCAAAACTCCAGAAGCACAGACTTTCCAGGTCAGACCACCAATCTGGAAAACTGTGATTAATGCTGACTGGTCTGGAACACATGTACGTGAATTACTTCATTGCTTCCGGTGGTATGTAAGAAACTATTATCATTCCCATTTTTCCAGATAAAGAAACTGCAGCTCAGAAAGGCTGGTGTCCCAAGTCACCAAGTTAGGCCTAGGCCAGGTGCTCAGCTGGTGAGAGTGTCATCTGATACAAGGTTGTGGGTTCGATCCCTGGGCAGGGCATATACAAGAATCAGCCAGTGCATGGATAAATAAGTGGAACAACAAACTGATGTTTCCCCGTCTCTCTTTCTTCCCCACCCTCCCTCTTCCTCTCTCTTTCTAAAATCAATAAAAAAACATTTTTTTAAAGTCATCAAGTTAGTAAGTACCATGGCTACAAAACCAGCTCCCTGCAGCTATGGGGCCGTGAGAGTAATGGCGGTGACAGCAAGGGTGGCAGCAGCGACTGCCCTTAAGTCACACTCACTAGGTGCTGAGCTCTGTTCTCTGCCCCATTCATATGTCACTCACGTAGCCCTCCTGACAACCCTACGAGGTACACGGGCAGTGTGCCTGCGGGCGCCCAGCCTCCCCTTCTGCGCCCTGCCTACTGGATATCCCTGCTTCTCTGCCCACAAATTAAAATGAGCCCCCTGAGGTCATCACACTTTCTCTACCCTCATCCCAGATCAACATTGGTTCTAAAATGTTGATACTTATTGAAGCTGGATAATGGGTAATGGGGGTTTCTTTATACTTTTCTCTTTACCTTTATGTTTGAAAACTACCTGATAAACCTTTAAAATCTTTTACTCTAATGAGGAATCAGGCCTATTGAAGAAGCCAGAAGACTAGCCCCCACTAACAATAAATTCAAAGGAAGTGTTACAGAAGACAGCTATGTATCAACAGCAAGTGAAGAAAGTCACCTTATCCCCCAAACATGAAATGAGCACCCACTAGGTTAAGATAGACCAAGGTCCACTGCAGGGTCCCTGTCCTCAACTAGCCGGGAGTTTTGCAGCCCACTTACACAAATGCGAAAGTCATCATGGAGGAGGCCTGTCTAGGAGAGACGCTATAAAAAGGCAAGTGCAAACGAACCACTGTGTGAATTGGAAAAAGACGTCACATGGGGACAAACTCCCCTGCACGTGACTCTCCGGGACAATCCACACCTGCTGGTGCACTCAACACCAACACCACCTAAACTCAGCAAGGGGCCCACACGAGGAAATGGAGCCAAACCCCAAAGCAAACTCCGTGTTGGAACGCCCACGTGCCCTCTTCTACGGAACGATAATGGTCTCCGGGCAGAAACCCAGGCCTCTGGGCAAAGAGAGGCAGAACTCCTCGCAAGTCTTAGGATCGAAGCATGCTCCTTAGCGAAGATTTTAGCTGGAGAGAAAACCACAAAAACACCACGTAGAACACTGAAAACTGTGAAACAATGGACACGTTCAAGATCAGGGTTTGGTGCTACTATTCATGTCACCTGATGCACAGGAATGCATATGTAATGATGTAAAAAGAAAGAAAGTCGAAGCTCTCTCCCTGATGTGACCAGGGCTAATAATGGTAGAATTCTTTTTTTTTTTTAACAGATATATTTTTAAAGATTTTATTTATTTATTTTTAGAGAGGGAAGGGAGGGAGAAAGAGAGAGAGAGAAAAACATCCATGTGCTGGGGGCCGTAGCCTGCAACCCAGGCATGTACACTGGCTGGGAATTGAACCTGCGACACTTTGGTTTACAGCCCGCACTCAATCCACTGAGCTACACCAGCCAGGGCTAGAATTCTTTAAAAACAAAATAAAAAATAACAGCTGGTTAAAGACAGGAATCATTCAAAATGTACATTCATTTATCGAGTACTTGATAAGAAACCACGGCTTTCTCGTGGGAGTAAGTTCTAGCAATTAAAGTTCCGGCAGGAACCGCACGTGTGAGGCATGCCGGCCTAAGACTTCCGGTTTTTCCTTTCCCACTTATTCATGTTGCCTCTAGTGAAGGTGGGAAGTACATTTATAAAAGACTGTGTTGTTGATAAAAAAATGGAACACAATTAGGAATCAGTGCAATCTGAACAGGACTTTACTTCAAATAGTCCAGGTGCTTTTAGAAGAATAGACGTGTATCTTTCAGCACTAAGGCTTCATTCCAAAATGTAAGGACATTAACAGAGGTTCAAGTCGAAGAAACACAAAGGGCAATTTGGCGCAATCTGGCTTCAGCTTGCAGAATGGGCTGGAGAGCCAGAGTGATCTTTCTACAATGCAAATCTAATTAAGTCATTTCCCTTCCACCCAATGGCTTCCCTCTGCCTTCCAGAGAGTCCAAGCCCCTGAACAAAGGCTCAGGTGGCTCTCCAGCCTTATCTCCCCTCCTGCAGGACTGCTGCCCGCCCCCTCCTCTCCCCAGGCCGCCAAGGCTCCCTCTTCCACTCTTCTCCCCGAGTCCCTAGCTGTCAAGTCCTGTTGATTCTCCTGAAAAGTCTCCCAAGGCCTCCTGCTCCATCCCATTCCTGCTGCCAGTGGCCTAGACCGGGCTATTTCATCTTATTTTTACCTTTACTCCTCATCTCCCCCACACAGAATAAATATATCCTTATTGCTCTGTTTTATTATAAAAGCAATTCATGCTCATAAATCAAAGGAAAAATAATGCAATAAGGAAAGGAATAAAAGTCTCCGCATAATCTCATGACAGACATAAAGATCTTATCTTTCTAGTACACCCACGCTCACGGCAGCACCATTCACAGAAGCCCACATCGGGAAGCAACCCGAATGTCTAAATACATACACTGTACATACAAAGTGCTCTGGAATATTATTCAGTCTTTAAAAGGAAGGAAATTCTGATGCATGCTAAAACACAGATGAACCTAAAAAACATTACGCTAAAGGAAACAAGCCAATCACAAAAAGACAAACATTGTGTGATTCCAGTTATATGACGTATCCAGTTATGTGAAGGATTCTAGTTATGTGAAAAGTACATGAAGTATCCAGTTCTATGAGTAGTCAAGTTCATACAAACAGAAAGTAGAATGGTGGCTGCCTGGGGCTCGGGGCCGTGGGGAAATAAGTTGTTGTTTAATGGCTAACAGGTATAAAGCTTCAGTTCTGCAAGATGAGAAAGCCCTGGAGACTGCACGAATGTCCTTAACACCACCGAAACGATACATTTTATGTTATGGGTCTTTTACCACAATTAAAAATTATAACATTTTAAAGAACTAATCTTCCCAGACATTTTTCCTATAAATATGTATAAATTAAAAAAATCAAAAATAGGAACATACTGTACTGGACATGGACGAGTGTAGGGACTGTGGGAGGAGGGGGAAGGGGTACAGGAGTGATACATGGTAATGGGATGAATACAATAAAAAAACAGGCACATACTGTAATCTGCTTTTCATCCCTAACCACGTGAGGTTAAACATCTTTCTCATATGTAAAGTCCCACCTCATTCTTTTTTTTTACCCATCACATGACTGCACTGTCATTTAACCAGTCTGTCTGCAAGTTTTCAATGTTCTCAAACCACCATGGTCAACATCTCGGCATATTTTCTCATTGTGTCTTATGACAGACATCTGGGTTTTCACGTACCTTCTTTTGGGTATCAATATGCTGATTTTCCCAGGGGAAAAATACCTCCTCTTCATCCAAACGCCAGTCCTGCACCCTCACCTTCTAACCTCCAGCCAACTCTTGCTCTGCTGGGCTAGCCTGGGCACGTTTATTTTAAAGTTTATTCCTGGTGCTTATTTTTCCTATTGCTAGTCATTTCTCCTACAATTTCATTTTCTGACCGTTACTGCTAGCACAATGGGATTGCTTCTTGTCTACCTTGTAGCTGCTTATTCACTTAACCCTATATCTAATTACTTTTAACTTAATTCTGCTGAGTTTTCTCAGCAGCTAATCATATTATAGGCAGGCAATCATATCATCTGGTTAGTTATTAAGACTAAAAGCTCTGGGTTCTGGCAGGTCTGGATTCAAATCCTATGTGACCCCGAGTAGGCATTTTCCCTTGCTTTCCTCATCGGTGAACCCCAGTTCCCGGTAACCTGGTTACCCGGTTACAAGGGGGGCTGTCTCACAGTACTGCTGTAAACGTCCCATCAATTGAGATTAGTGCACAAGTGCTCAACACAGTATCAGTTCAATAAATGTCAGCTATGTGCCAATAATAAAAATACAACTTTCTCCCCACGTTCACACGCTTTTTTCTCGTCACATTATGCTGGTGGCACTCCTTTTCAGCATTTACCTTGCTTCCCAATTCTCCAAAAAATGCAGAAGCCATTAGACTCCTTTTCAAGTGCCTGTGCTGTGGATTTCATCCACTCTCACGCTCTCAGGAAGGCTGCACTATTTATTGATTTTCCACTTCATCTTCTGTATTTTCTCACCCTCTTCCTCACTCCCGTATGCCATCAGCATTTACATGTGCTCACGTCTCCGTCTCTGTAGTGCTTAAAAAGGCTTCACCTGATTCTCTAATCGCTCTCCAGCCTTCTCTCTCTCCCCCTTCACAAACTCCTTTCAGCTGCCCACACTTCGTCTTTCTCACATCCCACTCTCTCCTCATTTTACTGATATGTTACATTGAACCTTTGGAAGCTGCTGGTATTATAGATTCCGCCCCCAACACTTCACTAAATCTGCTCAGTTAGGTCCCCCGTGACCTCTAGATGGATTTATCCAAAAAACACTTTAGTGTTTAAACTCATTTCATTTGAAATCTCAGCAGCATCCAGCAGAGCTGGGCTCTCCCTTCAGCTTTCATTACTACACAATCCTAGGTTTTCTCCAGCGTCTCTGGTAACTTCTTCTTCATGTTGTCTAAGTGAATGGTTCTTCCAGAGTGTTCGACACAGTGGCCCTGAATGATCTGGGTCTTTTTAAAAATCTCTCTGGACGTATCTATTCCAATATCGATTAAGTTCCAGTTGTACTGGATGGCTTTCTTTTTTAAACATTGATTTAAGTTCCAGCTTTGCTAGACTGCTCTCATCTCCGTGAATGTACCTTTGAACATGTTTGGAATACGTGCCAGGAGGGCAGGCACCTAATTCCTTACTGCCTACACAATGCCTGGCACATAATAGATGCTCAATAAATAGTTTCTGAATCACCATAAATGAATGGCTGCAATGCGAAAGCAGGCTGGAGGAGTGATGACACCGAGAGAGAACAACAACAACAACAACAAAACCCTCTTTTTTCTGAAAGCATACCTCGATCAAACACGCACAACACACTCGCTGAATGCTTAAAATCCTCTGATGGCTCCCCAATGCCCCCAAGATAAAGTCCAAACTCCTCAAAACTTGCAAGGAGATACGAGGAAAGTCTTTCAGAAGGGGCACCTCTTATTTCTCAAATATCATTTAGCTAGACCACTTCCACTGTTCAGAATATGTCTCTAGCCAGCCTGTGAAATGCCAGCAAACTCCCAGGAAGCCTGCACTCTGCCCCCAGGCTTTGCACACACTGCTCTCTCTGCCTAGATTCTAGAACACTGTGCCCTCACCAGCCTCATCTTCCCACCAGGACAAAGGCAGACTTCTATCTCATTTTGGAAGTCATCTCCTTATGGAATCTCTCTCTCTTTGGCCATCCAACCCAACCTCATCTCCCGAAATCGGGGTTAAGGGCCTTCTCTGTGTGTTCATAGTCCCCTGTATGCCCAAGATCATAGCACGAATCACAAGAAATTCCTCTTTATGCCATAAAACCTCGGCATTCCCTGAGGACAAGACGTCTCACTCTTCTACCTGTGGCAATCGGCCCAGGCTCTGGCACACCAACGTCCCCCATGTTGGACATCCTTGTTGGGACAAGTCCACCTCCGGGATATTGCAAATTGGGTTCTAGACCACAGCAATAAAACAAGTATTGCAACAAAGCCAGTTGTAATATTTTTGCTGGTGGAGGGTCTCCCTTTTAGTAATTTGTAAAAAGTGCAACACCTGCGGAGTGCAATAAAGCTGGGCGCAATTAAACGAGATATACCTGTAGTAGTAATAATAAAAGCTCCCAAGTATTGAGGACTTATCTGCAAGTTTTAAATATACATGGACTTTCTAATAACCTTGTAAGACGAGTGCTATCATCATCCCCATTTCGCAGATGGGAAAACTGATACACAAAGTCAACCTGCGGCCCCAGAAGAATCATATAGACAAACGACATTTCCTGCAGTTTTGAGTTATACTCCGGCCCCTAAATAAGGGCTTTGCCGTTGTTAAAGGAACTTTCGGGACCAGGGCCCCCAAATATAATGAACAGCCCAACGCGCACTCCAAGCCAGAGCCTAGCAGGGTTAAAGGGCACGTGGGGACGCCGCCCCGGCGCGGGTACCGGCAAAAGGGTCCCCCCGCCGCCCAGCCCCTCGCCCGCTTCAAGGAATTGACACCGGGGTGCCGTGTTTGGCCGCGAATGCCCAGTCCGCCCCAGCTCACCTGCCGTCCCGCCGCCCGCCGCCTCGCCGAGCCTGGCCGCCGGTCCCGCAGCGCCTCCCCCGGGCTGCTGGGCGTCCGCAGCGCGCGCCGAGCCCGTTGCCTTGGCGACCGGAGCGGCTGAACTCCCTCGGCTGCCGCTACGGCGGCTCGGAGGGGACCAGGAGGGTTCGCCGGTCTCTCCGCGGCCCCGGAGCGGGCGGCGGAGGTGGAGGCGGAGGGAAAGGGGCTGGGGGTCGGCACGCAGTGTGAGACCCGCGCGGGCTTGGCGTCCTGGAACTTGGCCCCGAGGACAGGGAGAGGAAGGGAATGATGGAGAAAAGGGGACTACAAGGCCGGGGGAGGACTTGAGCTCGGGCCCTACCTGTGCCTCGATTTCTCTCTCTCTAACGTGTGAGAGAGACCATTCGGGGAGAGGACGGGGCGGCGGGAGCCCGCTAGACTGGGAGTATTTAAAGACATGAAAACTGTCGTGGGAGGGGTGGCAGATGCCTCTTTCTTTAATCTCCGGAGCGGTGGTGTGGCAAAGAATAAATAACTTGCTTCTTTGGGCTCAGGGCGACAATTAGATCACCACATTTCATTTCAATATGGGAAATAATTTACTTTGTGACCAGAAATTGTGCTTCTTGAAATAATCCGACAGATAACACTGGAAATTGTGCTTCTTGAAATAATCCGACAGATAACACTGGAACACGAGCCTAAAGGGTATTCATTGCTCCGTTGTTTGTAAAAGCGAAACGATTAAGACCAGTCCAAATGTCCATTAGGGGATTGAGTAAATAAATTATGGTGCTTGCATACAATGGGTTAAGAACTAAGAGAGACATAGATCAATTTAGTCGTAGACCTGTAAAAGGGGGGCGATAGATGCGTATATGAATTCTGGAAAGAGATCTGGGAAGTATGGGGTTTTAAAATAATGCATTTTCACTTTTTTAATGCAGTATTTAAAAAAGCCAAGTACATGCATTATCTTTTCAAACAATTTATAGGAGTGTAAGGGATCACAATATGCCACCTCAAAATATGCCACTTTGTAAGGATAGTTTTGAGTTGCAGGCAATTGAGAAGTAGACACATGGACTCTGCTCTCCCCCTGTAAATTTCCCTTTGTTTAGGTGTTCCCCGCCCCCTCTCTCCCCCCAGGATAATCACAGGAGCCAACCCTAGACTCTTTTCAGTGAGAGGAAACCCACAGAACAAATCTTGCTACAACAATATTTTTTTAAACAACATTAATTTCTGCCTTGTATTTACCTTTCCACAGCCTGCCCCCCAAAAACCCTAAACCCCTTCCCATTGTCTTAGCACTTCTCTACAAATTTAAAATTTACCAGCCTTGGTCAACTGGTATAAAAGGCTCCGGCTCTAGCCAGCCCAGTCACTGAACCTAAGAGATTAGAAGAAAAATTTTCCTCCCTACAGGGGAAAAAAGGAAAAATAATAAACCACCCAGTTTTGACAATCAACTGTGAATACGGGAGGGGCTGCTCTAGGTGGCAGTGGGCCCCTACCCCAGAAGAGATGGTGCCAAGGGGTTCTTGGAATAGGTGGAAAACTGGAGTACAGGATCTCAAAGATAAGCTTTCCCCTAACTGTGCCAGCTAGAGGAGGCACATGTAAACACTTAGCATTAAACCCAGAGATCAGCAGGATCCCACATTCGGGAGGACTAATGCTTGCAGGTCAGAAAATGAAAAACTCCTCAGCAGCTGGCTTGACCCTATGTTCCTCACTGAACATAAACAGTGCGCAGAAATGTAAACAAGTGGTAGACAAGGCCACTCTGCAGTTGGAACAAAGAAGAGACTCGTGATCCAACTCTTGTGACTTAACAGGAGTGGGTTCTGCTTCTTTTTCAGTTCTGGCCCTGCTTTATTTAATCTTTCTACCTCCCGGATAAAAATTAAGATAACTAAACATCAATTTGTTGCTGCTTCTTGACTGTGTCCAATTCAAGACAATTCCCCACTTCCCTACCCTATCCTTGGAGATACACAGCACAAACCCAAATCCTAATAATAAGCTCCTTCCAAGTCCTTCTTACCAAGATGAGTTCTCCCTTAGCAAACAAGCTAAATAAATCTTTTTGATTACAGGGCTTTAAGAGCTACCTGGAAGGTTCAGTGGTCCTGAAGCAACCTGACTTGGGCAGGCATTTGGGGGTAGGGGGTAGGTATGCTGAGGCAGGAATTAGAAAAGCTTGAGTAATTCTCCTTCCTTTGCCATTAACCCTTTCTGTGGCGTTGGGCAAACCATTTAACACTGAGTCTTCTTTTTTTAAAGGTTTTATTTATTTTTAGATGGAGGGGAAGGAAAGGAGAAAGAGAGAAACATTAATGTGAGAGAGAAACATCCATCGGTTGTCTCTTGCTCAGGCCTCTACCAGGACAAACTCACAACCCAGGCAGGTGCCCTGACCAGAGTCCAACCGGTGACCTTTCACTCTGCAGAGGATGCCCAACCAGTTGAGCCACACCAGGCAGGGCAAAGTTTTTCCCATTTCCATAAAAGAAGGGATCCAAGTATATTTCTAAGGCTTCTTCCAACCTAAATATCATAGGATTCCAAACTGCACAGGTTCTTACATTCTCGGGTACACTAGTCATTTGTACGACCTCCCCGCCGTTGTCGTATCTACATACCCCCTATACTGTGTGTATTTAAATAAATCATTTTCTGTTTTTTCTCCCTTTGAATAGACTTAAAAAAGACTCAATTGTTACTTACATCTACAAAGTAAAATTTACCTCACTGCTTAAGTGGAAAACCAGCATTATGTGGTAGAAATGGAAGAATTTTTTGCACACACAAACCCTAAGACAAAATAGTGTTATTTAACTGTAGCTGTGGTTACCTTTGGAGAGATTTGGAAAGTAAAGCCTTCATTCTATTAAAAAGAGAGAAAAGCAAATGTTACAAAAATGTTAAATACACACTAGTCTCAAAACTTCTTTCAGTTTGCAACAGGACTTTTTCACTGTGCCTTTCAATGTTATTTAATGTCATGTTTGTTTCGTTTACCCTAAATCATATACGGAGCCCACATTTTAGGAGACAATGCCTATTTTCCCCTGATTAACTTGACTCATCTGTCAGTTTTCAGATTATCTATAAATTCGTCGAAACAGCCTTCCGGGATCCCCCCCCCCCCGCCCCCCAGTTAAATTGCTTTCCTCTTACATAGTGGGCATTAAACTTTTATGGAAAGAGTATTCCCTTACGCTACTTCATAGTACTTATCACAGTATGTCATGGTGCACTTATGTGCATTGTCGGTCTCTTTTTAACTAGGCCATAAATTCTTGTACACTGCTGTACCCCAGATCTTGACACATAATGGGCTCCCAATGAATTCAAACGAGGTAAAGAAATAAAGCCTTCCCAACTCCTGCCCTACCGGCCGGCAAAGCCCCGCCTTCTCCCCCCAGCTCCCGGCGGTTTAGCTCCGCCTCCTCCCTTGGCGGGGGCGGGTGGGAGTTAGCTCCGCCTTCTTCCTCTACCAATGAAAGGGGTTTCTGTTCAGCGGCCGCGGGCGATGGGCGGGGCCACGCACTGATGCAAGCAGCACGTTTCCGGCCTGAGTAACCGCCGCGTATTTGGGGAGGCACTTCTACCGGCAGTTCCCACCGCACTAGAAGCCTCCTAAACCGCCACCTCTGTCACCAGCGCCACCATGGGAGCTGTGCTGGGCGTTTTCTCCCTGGCCAGCTGGGTGAGTTTCGGGCCTGATGTCTCCGTTGGACCTGTGGTTTGGCCGGGGGGTGGCGATAGTGAGTCCCAAGACCGGACCCGATCGGGCCTCGGCTGCAGGGGATCGGGGTGGGAGGGACGGGCCCTGGGCTGTAGAGAGAATCCACTGGCCCAGGCCAAAATCCGAATGCCCCGCCACCGGGATCAGGGGGCTCACTTTCCGGGTTTGGTGAGGAACGTAGGAGGCCAGGCGGCCATTGTTTACAATTTCTGTTGCCCCGCCCCCGCGAGCCTTCCGGCATCTAGGTTACCCCAGAGCTGGAATAGAGCCAAGGAGTGAGCTCCCACGGCGGGAGCTCTCTGGTTCGTTTCGAAGCACCTTCTGAAGGTGGCGCCATTTAGTTTGGGTGGCTTATAATATTTTTAGCCGTAGCACGGGATTTGTCGACGCTACTGAATATGTGGCAGAGCTGTGATTTTAACCGAGGCCTGTCTGCAGCTTTGGTGCGAGGGGAAGAAGGCCTTGTTGATTGTGATTCAGAGTTGGAAGCCATGGTCTGAACTTGGGGACCTTGTACAAGTCATTTGTCTCTGCCTGTAAGACAAGGGTTATCATCACCCCAGCATTCCTCACTTGGAGAGCTGTTGTGGGGTAAAGTGAATAAATAGGTTGAATCACTTTGTCGATTGTACATTCCATATTTTAGAGAGAAGTTTTAGGATTTATGGAATAGAGTATCCTGCGTTCCCTCAGATACTCACTTCAGAGGAACATGGTTTCTCGAAATCACTTCCTTGTTTCCTAATTCCCCAACTGGTTTAATTGCCAGAGGACTCAGATCTCAGCTATTCCATTACCATTGCTGAGGGACACAGTGTGTTTTCCAATCTTCAAGGTTGTTGATTTTAAATCAAAAGTACCAGTTCCTTGAGAGCAGCGGCTTTCCCAGTTTTTTGACCTTGACCCAAAGTAAGAAATAATTTTTACATAGTTAATACCTCCATTTAGACACAAGTTTCATGATACGATTCTCAGCTTTACCATCTGCTGTCCAATTTTTCTACCACATTAAAAAATCCTGGTCGGTAGATTTTTACAGTC
Source organism: Phyllostomus hastatus (assembly GCF_019186645.2). Taxonomy (NCBI): domain Eukaryota; kingdom Metazoa; phylum Chordata; class Mammalia; order Chiroptera; family Phyllostomidae; genus Phyllostomus; species Phyllostomus hastatus. Next base: position 11,608,670 of record NW_025333664.1, read on the forward strand.
CACTAGTGGATCAAACTCAGTATTTAAAACATAGATGTAGAAATGTAGACCTAAGACAGTCATTACTCTGGCTGGGTAGCTTAGCTGTTTAGGGTGTTACCCAGACTTCCAAGTTTGGGGTTCGATCCCCCGTGAGGGCACATACACTAATCAGCCAATGAATGCATAAATAAGTGGAACAAGTAGATGTTTCTCTCTTTCTCTCTCCTTCCCCCCCCCCAAATCAATTAAGAAAAAAAAACAAGATTGTTAACTAAGGGGTGAATTGGAGATTTGAAAGAAAGATGCCCTTCCTAACCTGAAACACATTCTGGCTTTGATGTAAAGCTAAACTTTGAATTTATGCCATCAAAGCATTTCTATCTATAAGTGATTTTTCTATTTTATGAATCCCTTTTGTTTAATAGGAACAGCGAGGAGTTCAGGGTAGCAGAGAATGGAACAAATGAGGGGAAGGGTAGCAGGAAAGGAAGTCGGAAAGCAGCAGGGAGCCAAAGCACGCGGATACCCACTGCCCGGTCTTGTGGGCCAGTTTAAGGACTTGGGCTTTTCCTCCTAGGTGATACGGGGATCCGGAAAGGGGAACGATCTGATCTGGTGGTGTTTCAGCAAGGTTGCTGTGTGCAGAATAGATGGTAGAAAAGAATGGGCAAAGCAGTGAGGGGGAGGGAAACCGTCCACTCTCTGTTGGCGTTAGGGGCCTGTGAGTTAAACTGACGGAAGATAATCAAGAGAGAAGAGTTTGTGTATGAGTGCAACACACACACACAGGAGTGCTCGGTGACAAGCAGCTCAAAGGGGTGGTTAGCATATAAAGCTTATATTCCTAACTTAACAGGGGAAATGAGGTGGGAGAAAAGGGCAGAACGAAAATGATATTACAAAACTGTTGAATAAAGAAGTAATCAAAACAATGAAGGAAAAGGTATAGAAGTTAATTAATATTAGTGCTACATTACTTAAAAAGTTCTTCCTATGGGAAGAACAGATAAGTTTCTTTAGTAAAGACAAATGGGTTTTTAGGAGAACAAACAGGAGATAAGAATGTAATGATAACTTGTTTGTGTAGATGCAGAGGTCTCTTTGTCTTCGTGGCCATAAAACTCTTTTGGAGAGATAACTTACGGCCAGCCTCACACCCCCAAAGTTGCTGCTTGCGGAGGACAGCTCTCAGAAGGTTTTTTTCTTTATCTGTTCTGAATCTCAGGAGTTTTCATCTTAAAATACTCTATACTAGCTCTGGGTTCTGAATGGGTCACTACAGCAGTGAGATAGGAGCTGTTGCATTAATCCAGGTAAGAGATGCTATTAGTGGCTTAGACTAACGTGATAGCTAAGGATGCTGAGAAAGGGGTCAGATCCTGGGTATATTCTGAGCATAGAGCTAATGTGCTGACAGATTGGATGAGGGTTTTGGAAAAAGAGAAGGCATCAAGGGTGACTCCAAGGTTCCTGGACTGAGTAACGAGAAGAATAGGGGTCATTTAGAGATACGGAAGTGACGTAACATGTAGTAGGACAGGTTTGTTCCACAGATCAAGTACCTTTACACAGTAGGTACTTGATTCATTTTTATGGCTGAATAATATTCCATTGTGTAGATATATCACATTTTACTCACCCATTCATCAGTTGATAAGACATTGGGTGGTTCTGCCTTTTGCCAGTTGTGAATAGTGTTGTTTGAACATTTAGGTACAAGCTTTTCTTTGAATACCTGTTTCACCTGTTTTGGGTGCATGTTTAGGAGTGGAATTACTGGGTCATATGGTAATTCAATGTTTAACTTTTTGAGGAGTCTCCAGGTTACCATTGCTCTTGCTGTCATGTAATGCTGCTTTCTGCTATAACATCAGACTTGGTAACTAAGGTTCTCAGTAAATAACAAGGCAGTTAGGTTTTGTTTTTTTGTGTTTTTTTTTCAATATTAAGATTTATTGTTTTTATTATTTTTATGTGAATATTTATCTAGAAGGATAAAAGAAATCACTCAAAAATACGAATTTTGAATGATTGACAAATGCCAAAACATACAGAAACTTTTTAAGTAATGTAGCACTAATATTAATTAACTTCTATACCTTTTCCTTCATTGTTTTGATTACTTCTTTATTCAACAGTTTTGTAATATCATTTTCGTTGGAGTAAAGGGAAAGCAGTCTTCTCTCTAGCCTGCTTGATTGAGATTTTTAAAAATTATGAGTAGTAAATAATAGTCCATTACTGATGGTTTCTTTCCACTTAACAACTCACCATTGGCAATGCCTTGTAAAACTTTAGGATTGTTAGCAGAACTGGGAAAAACCCTGATTTGGTTACTATGGCTATGTAACAGACCACCCAAACTTAATGACAGGAAACAGCAACTGCTCATAGCTTCTGTGGGTCAGAAACTCAGGAAGGGCACCGGCTGGGGTAGCTCAGCAGCTGGGCTGGAATCATCTGAGGGCTCATATTCAGCTCAGGTCCGGACCTGGGCTGGGGGGTACTCGGAGAAGCGGATCACCAGCTTGGGCGCTGCCTCGTGGCCTCTGCATGTGGATGGGCTCCCTCAAAGCACGGGGACCTCAGGGGACTTGGGTGTGTCACGTGGTGGCTCTCAGCAGGAGAAACCGCAGTACCTTTTATGACCTAAACTCAGAGTCAGGCAGTGCCAAGTTTCTCACATCCTGTTGAGGATTGTTGTTTGTTTGTTTGTTTCTTTTCTAAAGATTTATTTCTTTTTAGAGAGAGGAGGTGAGAAAGAGAGGGAAAGAAATTCTCATGAATGTGTGGTTGCCTCTCATGCGCCCCCAACTGGGGACCTAGCCAGCAACCCAGGCATGTGCCCTGAACTGGGAATCGAACCGGTGACCCTTTGGTTTGCAGGCTCACGCTCAATCCACTAAGCTATACCCTCCAGGGCTCGATACATTGTTTTTAAATTCAACACGACCCCTGTATGAATGAACGTAAGTAAAATCTTATTGGGCTTTTAATGTTTTCGGTACTGCGTTGAGTGGTTATGTAATACAGTAGTGTCTGAGGGAGGAAGATTCCACTACTGAGTCCGGTTTACAGATGGAGAAAAGGGTTTGCTGAGATACAGTGGCAGAAGTAATGCTGAGTCCAGAGCCCATGCTTTTAACCACTTCCTCCCAGCTGTAATTCTCTGTTAAACCACCGAAGCCTTGTTTGCCTAGTCCTCTGTTTTGCAACATCTGTTTCATGAAAAAGTCCACGGAAAAGTCTCAAATGGCCATGTGTGCTTATTCCAGGTTCCATGCCTTTGTGGTGGTGCGTCGTGTTTGCTGTGCAGCTGCTGTCCCAACACTAAGAATTCCACGGTGACACGCCTCATCTACGCTTTCATCCTCTTCCTGGGCGCTGTTGCATCCTGTATTATGCTGACAGAACCGGTAGAAGCTCAGCTGAAGAAGGTGAAGTAGAAGTAACAGAACCCTTACTGAACTGATGATTTTTGTATTGTGCAAAATTTTATTTTGACATTAATGTTCTTACTTATTTCTTCACTGTCATGAAAGCCAGTCAAGTTCATTGTAGCTTTGGGGTATAGTCAAGACACAATATGAAGGGGTTAGTCCTTTTCCAGAAATAAAGGAAGCCACGGTGAACATCTTCAAGTTCGAGTCTGACAACGGGAAGAAAACAGATGATGAAAGAGTGTCCCTAAAACATTTTCTTTCCATGTGTGTTTAAGACGTAAACATTTAAGCTGAACTAGGCCATCACCTTTGGAAGGAGTGAGATGTGGCATGAAAATCCATGGGAAAGGGGAGATATAGCCTCATCAGTAGAAAAGAGCAAAGAAGAGAGTGCCTCACTTTTATTTCCAAAATGCAAGTTCTTTGAACCACATGGTGATGGGAGTATAAATGAATTGGAAGACAGAGAGAGATCCCACAGGCCAGTCTTGCAGTTGTTGAAGTGGCCGTTTTACACATCAAGGCTTTCCTGGGTTGGGGTAGGACCTCCGTCTAAACGTGGGTGTTCTGTAACACTGAAATGATGTTTTCCAGATCCCTGGATTCTGTGAAGGGGAATTTAATTTCAAGGTGGCTGATCTAAAGGCAAATAAGGATTGTGATGTGCAGGTCGGTTTTAAAGCTGTATATCGGATCAGCTTCGCCCTGGCCATCTTTTTCTTTGCCTTTTCTCTGCTCATGATAAAAGTAAAATCGAGTAAAGATCCCAGAGCAGCAATACACAATGGGTACGTAAGGTTTATTTATTATTAACTTGCTATGCTACGGCGTGGGGCCCCCCATTCAGCAGGAATGCCGCCACCCTGATGGAAGCGGGGGAGTCATGAATTGGTGGCCCGTGTGTGTTTCTGACCTGTTGCACGTGTGAGGGGTTTCCCCGTCATTTTCAGTCAGGGACTGTAGCATGGGGGAGGGAGAGGGGATGAGGAGAGTTATCTTTTTTTGGGGGGGGGTATCTTTTGTTTCTTGTTCCTAAATTTTTATTGAATGCCCATGACACAGTTCAGGCACTGTGTTAGGAACCACTTTTTTCCTTTCTACTGTTAGAAGATAAGCATGTGCCTGATGTGCTTAAACTATACGGACAGATAAACAGCGAATATATTTGGGCCACTGATTGACATATTTTGTTGTTTCCCATATTCCTGGCCTGAGTTCCCCCGATTCTCATTTGAAGACTGAAGGGGGTTTGTGAACTTTGTTATAACCCCCTTTTTATAAGTGCAATAATCGAATTTCAGAGAGGTTACATAAATTGCTTGAGATCTCAGCCACTGAGGGTTGGAGCCGGGATTGAAACTCAGGCCTGTCCAGCTCCAAAGTCTGATTCTTTTTACTCTGCTGTACAAGGAGTCTTTAGAGATCGCGGACTAAAAGCCAGGTGTGGTCTTGGCTTTGCCAGCGATGAGCTGTGTAATTGTGAGCAGGGCACTTCTGTGTTGTAAAGGAAGGGTTGGGGGGTGACTCTTCCCCAGACCTAATAGTTAATTGCTCTATATTTAGGTAACATTGTGAGTTTAGAACACTTGAGAATGCTAGAAAAATTCCTATCTTGAAGTGCTGAAAGTAGGGAAACTCTACAGATACATGTTCTTTGTAATATGAATGTGAATGCGATTGCTCTCTGTGCTTAAATTGTGTAAAACCCTGAATGAAGTAGCTTCATGTCAAATGAAGATCCAAGCCCAGACAGGCGTGTTGAAAATGCTATTCAGACTTATTTTTGCATTTTATAAATTAATTTTCTTGGTGTAAGAGTGAAAATTACCCTTTCATAAATGCATTTTTTATATTCTCATAGGTTTTGGTTCTTCAAAATTGCTGCCATTGTTGGCATCATGGTGGGCTCTTTCTACATCCCCGGGGGCCACTTCACCACAGGTACGGCTCTGCGCTGAGGGGGTTCGTTGTCATGGGTACCGACTCTGCAAAGGGTTGAGTTACAGCTGTGTCTTCATTACTGATTGTGCAGAACTGACAAAGGAGATGGTGTCCAATTATATGACTTGGCACTACTATGAAGATACTAATTGGTTAAAGCCAGGAGGCATTCAGGTCACTTCTCAGCTGTTCTGGAACCGTATCTAATTGTGTGCCAATATTTTAATAGGTCATATTCTTCCTTGGCAGTACTGAGCTGATTAGAGAGCTTGTCAACATAAGGACTTGTAACTTGTGCTCTAGCATCCTGTCTTTTTATTCTTTTTTAATTTTTAAATTTTACTTATTTTTCAAGAGAGGGGAAGGAAGGGAGAAAGGGGGAGAGAAACATTGATTTGAGAGAGGAACATCAATCAGTTGCTTCTCACATGCTCCCTAAGAGCCAAACCTGCAATCTAGGCATGTGCCTTGACCGGGAATTGAACCGGTGCCCTTTCACTTTGTGGGATGATGGCCAGCTGAGCCACACTGGTCAGGGCTCTACCATCCCTAACCATGGTATCGAGCGACTTATGTGGATGTCCACCGTGCTTGTTCCTCCCTGTAGAGGAAAGGAAAGGGCTTCTAGTAGCATTGGAAGGTCAGATCCTAGGCTCCCCTTGGCACAAGCTAGAGCGAGTTCTAAAAGGTCTGAAACCCAATGGAACACTTTTCAGAGAGTTACCTCTGAGTTTGGAGTCAGAGTAATCCTGCCTTACTTACTGCTGAGCAGAATACGTCTTTCCCACCTCTCTCTCTCTTGAATTGAAATCTTCTTAGATTGTTAGTTAACATTCTGAAATGTTACTTCTGTGGGAAAGAATAACTTTGTTCTTTTGGTTTGTAGCCTGGTTTGTTATTGGCATGATTGGGGCCTTCTTATTCATCCTTATCCAGCTGGTGCTGTTGGTGGACATGGCTCACTCTCGGAATGAATCCTGGGTAAATCGAATGGAAGAAGGAAACTCGAGGCGCTGGTATGCTGGTAGGTGTCTAAACTCACCCGTGAGAGTCGTTCTGCGTTATTCTGTATTACACAGGGAGTGCAGGAAAAATCTCCACTGACTGAAATGTATAAACTTTCGAGGTTGAGCAGACTTTTTAAACTAATTTCTCGTTGGGTTCATTGTGAAGTATATGTGTTTCTGGAAGGGAGTAGCACAGATACTGTGTCACTGGATTTTCCCAATTCATTTATTTTGAGATTTGTGATGTAACTACTTGTGTTCGGATAAGGAGAAGAGTTGTATTTAGTGACGTAATTTTGGTTTTGATTTCCTTGTTTCCCTGGACGAGGGGACTCAGATGCATTCTATGTATGGGGCATCTGCCAGCATAGGCAGAGGAGGTGGACAGTTCTTACTGCAGGCTTTATTCAGAGTGTGGCTGCGCACCTCTGGTAAAATTTGTCTGTTGGGAAAGGGGTACTTAAAACGTTCAGGCTGGAACAGGATTTATAGGCTGAAATAATGGGAAGGGACTCTGGAGCCCTCTACTTATTAGGAGCAATGGCCCAGCCATACTTCAGTTTTAAAAATGGTGGCTGAGGTTCCCTGCCCTGACTCCCTTCCCCCAATTATAAAATAATAGATGCTCCATGTCAAGAACTTGAAAATCAAAAATCACAAAAGAAAAAAATTCCCCTGTAATCTAACTCCCTAGTAATTATTACTCACTGTTAGCATATTAGTCTAAATCCTTCTAGTCTTTTTTCCTATGTGTACCTTCTATGTATAAACAAAAGTCATTGAAAAATGTGACTGTGTTTGTGTCTTATTTATTTTTTAATATATATTTGAATAGTTTACAGTTTGACTTTTTTTTAAAACTTAGAGATAGCTCGTGAATATATTTGGCTGCTGGACAGCAGTGCACCTGATAACCTGTCTGCGCACCTGTCTGATTATTTCCTTGGAATAAATTCCCAGAAGCAGAAGAGTCAGAGGGTGTGGACATTGTAAATGCTCAGTACGTGTTATCAAATTGTCTGGTTTTCCTTTCATATTATTTATTTAGGGTGCATCTTTTTAAATTGAAAAAGAAAAAAAAATAGAACCATTTTTACCATAAACACAAATGATAGAATTTTATCAAGAAGAAAACATGTAGCTACCAGCCTGCAACCACCCACTTTCCTCTCCAGATGCGTCCGCTGTGACCGGACCTGCGTGCACTTGCGCACGTCTGCTTGTGTTCGTACTTAAATGCCAGGAGGTTTACACTGTGTGTTGTCCCGTGACTTGCTCTTTCACGTACTGTGTGATGAACACCCTCCTTGCCGGTGCACACAGGTGTGCCTCATTCATTAGCAGCTGCGTGGTGTTCCAGTCTGCACCTCCATGGTGGTCCGCATCACAGTGCTCCATGATGGGCATTTAACACTGCTCTGTTGTTGGCCCTTTAAAGTGTGTGTAATGACAGCTTATTGCAGAAAAAGGTTTTTTAAACTATCACCATTGTGGGTTGGGAATCCCGAAACTCTCCTCCTTTCTGCCTAATAAAATTGTATTTCATTTTTTACCTATTCTGTATAATTCATTTTGGGTCACTCCAACTCCAGAAGAATTTAATAATGAATGGTAGGTTTGCCATACTTTTATGTAACTAAAACTAAGATCTTGTGTGTTCAGATAGAAAACATTAGGAACTGTGCTAGTGACTTAATGTGCATCATTATTTTATAGCAGCGTTGTATATATAGGTCATTCAAACATGCAGAATTCACTTAGATCAAGATAAGCAGAAATTAGTTTTCTCAAGTAAGCTTGTGCTTTGAATGAAACAGCTGGTGCGCTAGACTGTGTGTACTGTTCTTGGTTTTTCAGAGTTAATTGTTCATTACTCACGTGAACAGAAAGGAACTTCGCTTTAGATATTTGAAAATAGCAAATAAGCCAATTTCCCGCAGTGCCATGGTCCTGTGACAGGAAACGGGCATCTGTAACCAGTGGCTACAGAGGAGGAACGGCCGTAGGAGAGGCCTGTCCGTTGTGTTTTGTGCTGACACCGGCCCTGGCCTTGAGCCTGCTGTGAACTGGGCCATTCTGAGGGTCAAGGAGTCGTTTAGGCTCCTAAGAAAAGCTAATAATGAACAATATTTAGCACGTACTGAGAATTTACTCTGGCTGGAATGATCAGATACCTGGCTCTTCAACCACCAAACCGAGCTAGGTAACCCAGGGAGCGGGTTCCGGTGTTCGGTCGGCTCTGCAGGTTACCAGTGAGGCAGCTCGAGCACAGCCTGAGACCTTGGGCCTTGCATCTTTCACCGCGAACTAGTAACCACCATAGAAGTGACCCAGTGTCTCCACTTTCATACAGAGTGGAGGAAAATTGGTCTTCTTTGTAAAAGTTGGTTAGACTTGTGGGATTCACGTTGGCTTCCCTTTTTGATCTTTCAGTTTTACTATCTGTCACAAGCGTCCTGTACATCGTCTCGCTCGTCGGGGTCGGCTGCCTGTATGCGTACTACACCAGGCCGGACGGCTGCACGGAGAACAAGTTCTTCATCAGCGTTAACCTGATCCTTTGCGTTATCGTTTCCATTATATCAATCCTTCCAAAAATTCAGGTATGGCTGTTTGCTGCTGCTTCCTCCAGTGGGAGTTTCAATTAGTGCGGCACTTGAAACCTAGGTGGCCCTTGATGAGAATTTGTGTGTATTTTCACCCCATTTAAACACGTCTCCAGTTATACGTAGTAACTATAAAGTGTGCCATTGGGTTGCCTGTACTATAATCAAATGAGTAATTTCCCTATCATTTAAGAAAACGTAGGTAACCTGAGAATTGATACTTTTTATGATTGTTTACATCGAAAGAATGATTCTTATGAGTCATTAGCCAAGGTATTTTAGGGGAATTAAACAGGAAAAAAAATAATTGATTTCTGTGGCTGAGTTAGTTGGAGGATCGTCCGATCCCTACTCAGGGTACATGCCTAGGTGGCGGTTTGATGGATGTTTCCCTCTCTCTCTGTCCCCCCTGCCTTATCTCTTTAAAATCAGTAAACATATCTTTGGGTGACGGTTAAAAAATAAATAAACTCATGCTCCTGAGTTTCATCACTTAAATGCCATACTTAAATTCCTGGCGTTTTATATATGAAATATGAAAAGAACATCTGGACCTCACCTTTCCTTTTAAAAGTGCGAGAACTGCGAGTTCCAGACAGACGGCCGGCCGCCTCGCTAGTCAGTGGCAAAGCGGAGCTTACACCCCACTGCACTGAGACAGTAAACCGAAACCTTTGTGCGCTGCACAGGAACCCACGGGGTCGTGAAATGCCTTGAGGACCCATAGTGTGTGCTGCTGCTTTCTTCTCGGTTCTTTTTCGAGCTAACTGAAACCGAAAGGTTGCTTGGCATCCTTGAACTGTCAAGGAGGATCAGAAGGTTCTTAGTTAATGACAGTCCGGTGGGTCCCAGAAAGTCAGCCCTACAGCGCCTGTGGCATTGTTTTCTGTTTGATCCCATAGGAACACCAGCCTCGTTCTGGCCTCCTGCAGTCCTCCGTCATCACCGCCTACACCATGTACCTCACGTGGTCGGCCATGACCAATGAGCCTGGTAAGGGAATGGCGACAGCACATTCACTTGGTGAAGAGAAAGTAGGAAATGACCCCTTCGGTGGGGTAAAAACTAGAGCCAGAGCAGATGGCGAACAAGCGAACAGACAGCTCCACTGAAGTGTGTGATGTCCACTGTTCGCAGATACTTACCTTTCAAGTTTTATTCTCCATGTCCACTCATCGCTGTTCATAGCTGACCAGCGGTCCCACACCTTTTCGGCACCAGGGACTGGTCTCATGGAAGATAGTTTTTCCAGGGACCAGGGTGGTGGGGATGGTTTCGGGTGATTCAAGCGCATTACATTCAAGCTCACCTCCTGCTCTGCGGCCTGGTTCCTGACAGGCCCAGCCGGTTGCAGTCTGAGGTCGGGATGCCCTCGTTAAGAGAACACACACACAGTCTTTTATGCTAGTCTAGGCTTCTCCCGGGCCTAAGGCGAACTAGTTAAGAGCTGGACAAGGCAACATGGTCGAGGCCTTGTGTGGAACTGTTAATAGAATTTTACTTTGTGTTATTGGCTGTAGAGCCTGTAGCTGCAGGAAATCTCCTTTTGTAGTTCCTACAGGATTGTCCCTCAGTAGGGTTTTCAGTGGATCCCTTTTAAAGGAAAACAGTTGTTGCAGACCCTGTAATGACGTCTCAGCATACTGTATCGCTTTGTAAGTATGCAACAGCAAAAGTAGGGATCAACGCCTTGCGCCTAAAGCCCTCTACATGGTTGTAGAACCGAGAAGATTTATCAGTTCAACTTTACAACCAGTCAAATCAAGATTGACGTTTAAGAAATCTGACAAATTACTGTTTCTTTTTTTCTGAAACTAGGTCACTGCTTGCAACACAAACATGTTACCGACTGCCAAGTTTCAGGTCCCTTTAAAGACAGTGCAGCGTCCCCATGTGTCACGACTGAATGTGTTCCCACAGCCCTCGAGTCCCTTCTTGGAACAAGAGGAGTTATGACTGAAGATAATGCATGCTTTCCCATTTTCAGATCCTTCCTGCAACCCAGGCCTGTTGAGCATCATCACGAACATGCCTGCATCGACCATGGCTCCTGGAAACACCACTGCTGTGGCCCCTACCTCTGCTCCGCCATCACCGAGTGGGCATTTTCTGGATAAACACGCTATTGGGGGGCTGATAATCTCTGTTATCTGCCTTTTGTACTCTAGGTAAGTTAAAAAAATACTTAAAAGAAGATTCTGATGAAGGTTGGAAATAGAGTGAAGCAGCTATTTTGCTTTCAAAAAGCAGCGTGAAGAATTTTGAAAAAGAGCCCAACGTGCCCTGGCTGGGTTGCTCGGTTGGTTGGAGCATCATCGAGTGCACTAGAAAGGTTGCAGGTTCGATTCCCAGTCAGGACACACACAGGAGGCAACCGATAGATGATTCTCTCTCTGGCTCTCCCCCTTCCCCTCTCTCTCAAATCAGTGAACATACCCTTGAGTGAGGATTTTTTTAAAAGAAAAAAAAAATAGCCTAACTCTTCTTTATTAGAAATTCTTGACTTGCCTCAGTTATGAGTCATGTATGCTTCTTAAAGTTCATTGAATTCTCTCATCGAGTAATTCCTCCCAGCCTTCCAAAGAAATACCTTCTCGTTCATACGAGGAGCAAACTCCGCGACCGACCTGGGTCAGCTAGAATAGTGGCTCTGAAAATTGGCTTTTTGCTTAAAAAAAAAATTCATTTCCCGATCATTGTGAATAATTCAACAACTACAGAATTATACACACCTAATGTAAAAGGCTCTAGTAAACCCAAGGCCCCAGGTATGGCCTGTGTTAGCAGTTACCACTGGTCCTCCCACTCATTTTTATTGATATTTTCTACATAATGGCATGTATTAGCTTAATTATCTCAAAATAGGTAATAATAAAAATTGATAAGGATATGTTCACATTAATAATATGAGAAAAGTATAAGGTAGAAGATGAAAGCGTGCTTCCTCCAAATTTACCTCTTCCATGGTTAGCATTTGGTACCTATTATTTCAGGCTGTTTTCCTTTGCATGTGTTTACCTCACAGGTGGCCTGTGGGCTGAATCCAGCCCTCCACCTTGTTTTATCTGGCCCGGCGCCTTGTTTCTACCCGGCGGCCGCACCAAGCTCCTTGCCCCTAGTTAAGCAGTAGTTACATTTACACAGCCCTAAAATGACATTCGGCCCTTTGAAGGCAACCGAGAGGCTGATGTAGCCCCCAGTGAAAATGCATGTGACACCCATAATGCTGTCAACCCATCTGTATCTATTTAATTAAACGTAACTATATATAGCTAAATATACAGCTTAATTTCTATCACTTTGTATATAATTTAAAAAATAGGAACATGCTGCATAAATACACAGACTGTTTGAGATATGAATTGGTTATAATCTGGACAGCTTTCCATAATACTATGTGTAAATTTCCTTTTTTTTTTTTTTTCAAGTGACTGCTGGAAACGGGGGTCGGCAGACCGCGGCCCCGGGCTGTCTGCCCGTTTTTGTGAGCAGTGTCGTTGGGACACAGCTGTGCTCATCCGTTCTCCTCCTGTCTGTGGCTGTGTGTGCTTGTTTCACTTCTGGCCTTTTTTTTTTTTTTTTTTGAGGAATAATTCACCTACCACAGAATTCACCCTTTAAAAATGTGAATTTAAAAAAATTCAGAAGTGTTTTAGTACGTTCACAGAGTTGCACAAAAATCACAATCAGTCTGAACACTTCAGTGACTCAAAGAGAAACCCGTACTCACCGGCAGTCGCCCCCACTCCCCCGCCCTCGGGCCCCAGCAGACAGGCGTGTCTGTCCCTGGATTCGCTTGTTCAGGTGTTCCGTGGGCGTGGAGGCGTGCGCTGTGCGGTCTTTCGTGACTGGCCTCTTCTGCTTGCCATGATGTCTCCAAGGTCCACCCGTGTTGTGCACGTGTCAGTGCTTAATTCCTTCCTGTCGTTGGAAATAGTGTGTGGTTGTGTGGCTGCAGCACATTTTGTGTGTCCGCTCACCAGGTGACGGGCGTTCGGGTGTTTCCCCTGCCGGGCTGTCGTGAATACTGTTGCTACGAATGTGTGTGCGCGCATCGTTTGTGTGGGTGTAAGTTTTTCGTTCTCTGGGGTGTGTGTACCTGTGAGTGGGATTACTGGATTGTAAGGCACCGCCCTGTTTACCTTTCTGAGGAACTGCCAGAGCATTTTCCAGAGTGGCCACAGCGTGTCACGGGGGTTCTCATCGCATTGCCTCCTTGTCACTGCGCTGTGTCTCTCTGAGCACAGCCATCCAGAGGGTGTGCCGCAGCATTTCGTTGTGGCTTTGCTTTACGTTGCCCTAGTGACGAGTGATGCTGACCATTTTTCACGTGCTTATTGGCCATGTTTGTATCTTCTTGAAGAAATGTCTATTTAAATCTTCTATTTTAAAATTAGGTTTTTTGTCTTCTATTGTTTTTTATGTGGTTTGAGGCATGGGGCCCAACTTCCTTCTGTGGTGTGCGGATGCCCAGTGCTCCCAGCGCCAGTTTTTGGGAAGACTGTTCCTTCTCCATCGACTCGTCCCAGCATCCTTGTCCGGGCCGCTACATTCAGTTGACCATGAATGTAATGGTTTATTTCTAGACTCGTAGCTCTACTGCATTGGTGTGTACGTTCGTTAATCCTTATACCAGTACCACTTTTGTGATGACTGTTTCTTTGTGCTAAGTTTTGAAATCAAGAATTGTGTGTCAACCAAATTTGTTATTTTTCAAGATTCTTTTGGCTATCCTGAGTCCCTTGCATTTCCATGTAAATTTTAGGTTCAGCTTGTCAGTTTCTGCCAAAAAAAAAAAAAGTAACTGGGGTTGGAAGGGGATTGCATCGAATCTATACATCAACTTGGAAAGTATTACCGTCTCAACGATATTAAGGCTTCTAGTCCATGAACATGGGATGTCTCGTTTAGGTCTGTCATTTCTTTCTAAGTATTTTTTGATGGTGTTGTCAAGGAGATTTTCTTTATTTTTTAGGTTGTTCATTGCTGTGCATAGGAATATAATTAATTTGTGTATGTTGATCTTATATTCTTCAAGGTGGTTCATTGATTCTGAGTGTGAATTCCTTAAGACTTCCCATGTACAAGGTCAGGTCATCTGCAGATAGAGATTGTTTCACTTTTTCTTTTCCGGTCTGGATGCCTTTTATTTTTCCCTTGCCCAGTTGCTCTGGCTTGAACCTCCAGCACAGTGTGGAACAGAAGTGACGAGAGTGGAGTGCTTGTCTGGTTCCTGCTCTCGGGGGGAAGCTTTTACTCTTTCACTGTTAGGTATGGGTTCAGCACTGGGTTTTTTACAAATGCCCTTTATTATTTTGAGAAAGTTTTCCTCTGTTCTTAGTTGGAACATTTTTGTCATCTTGAAAAGGTACTAGATTTTGTCAGAGGGCTCTTTTTTTAATGTCGACAGAGGTGATTGTGGGATTTTTGTCCTTTATTTGTATGTCCTTTGTTAGTGAGTCATTTACCAAACTTCAGTGAGCGTCTGCTGCGTGCCAGAAAAGCACAGGTGACTAAGGCCACAGTGGGCCAGGAGCTCTGTGGACAGCGAGGAGGACGGGAACGGCACGTGTTGCAGCAGAGGGAGGCTCCGAGAGCTGGGCGCATTGAACCCAGCCCGGGACGGGGTGGTGTCAGAGGAGGATTTCCAGAGGGCAGGGCACACAGCCAGAGAGGTGCGGGATGAGTAAGTTCCCTGCAGGGAGGCTGAGGGCGGCGCGTCCCAAGAGTGGTAGAGGTGCTTTCGAAGGCACAGACACAGACAGTGAGAGCACAGTATGTTTGGGGAAACTCCTAAGCAGTTAAACCACCGAGTAGTGACTGGTAAGCGTACTGTCTGTCTTGTGGTGGCAGGCGACAGTTCAGAGCTTCAGGCAGGGTGTTCAGAAGGCCGTCGGGCCCCAAAGTCGGAGCACTTCAGAAACAGCCTTCACGCACAGAGGCAGCAGATCACCGTGTCCGCGGTGCCTTTCTGATTTGTTTTCCTTGGGCTCACTTTCTAGCTTGCGCACTTCCAGCAACAGCCAAGTAAGCAAGCTGACCCTGTCCGGGAGTGAAAGTGTGATCCTCCGCGACACAGCTGCCAGCGGGGCCAGCGATGAAGAAGAGGGACAGCCTCGGCGGGTGGCGGACAACGAGAAGGAGGGAGTTCAGTACTGCTACTCTGTCTTCCACTTCATGCTGTTCCTGGCTTCCCTGTACGTCATGATGACCATGACCAGCTGGTACAGGTAGGAGGCGCGGGCAACGCAGCTGGAGGGCCGCTCGGCCCCCTCGAGCTGCCTGTAAAACCGCCATCCGTCTTTCTGACTCGAGAATCTCCTCCTCTTACCTGTATGATAAGGTTGTGTTCAGTATGGACTCTTTCCTCAAATACTTTGGAGTTTTTTTTCCTTTTGGATTGAAAATCCAGCTGGAATTCTTGCAGTGCAGATCATAAGCAGCTCTTCCAGACCTGGGTGCTCGAGAGAGGCGATCCCGGCATAGAGCGGCCTGACCCGTGTCTGCGCTCCAACTTTCCTCTGTGTCTAGAGAGGGCCGTCTCGAGTACTCCAGTGCAGGGGATGGTTGGCGCGGGGGACGTCTCGAGGAGGCCGTTTCAGTCTAGATGTTCTGCAGTGTCTGGAACAGCCCGCTGCTCCCAAAGAACTTGGATAAAATATGTTTGAGAGGCAGGCAGAGTTCCCTGCTCATAAAAACTAAAACAGCAGCTTCCTCGAGTCCCTGCTAGAACCTTCCCAGGGAGCAGTGTCAGTCAAGTGTCCCTGGAGAATGTTCTGGCTTCGGCTGGGCGGCGGCTCGCTGCTGAGATCCAGCTCCTTTTCCTGACTCTCTTCTGTTTTCTTAGCCCTGACACCGAGTTCCAGAAGGTGACCAGCAAGTGGCCAGCGGTGTGGGTCAAGATCAGCTCCAGCTGGGTCTGCCTCCTCCTCTACGTGTGGACCCTCGTGGCTCCGCTCATCATCACCAGCCGTGACTTCAGCTGAGCCCCGAGGCCCGGGACGCCGCTGGAGTTCGTAGGCTGCCTGTGCTGGGAGCCCCGCTGCTTTTGCTTCAACTAAAATAGTCAGTGAACGCTTTGCGAATTTGACTGTATCAGGGTTCGTGCCTGAGGGCAAGGCTGAATTACTACGGACGCAGGATCTGAACTTTACATGTATATTATGCTTATTTTAAGGATAGAGCACAAAGGGAACATTTTTGCATTGTAAAGTGAAACTACAGCTGTGCTGTGAAGAGTTCTTTATTAAGACCTATAGGTTCCTGCAACTTTGATGTAAAATATAAGATAGAAAAATATCAGATATTTGAGGCCATCGTTAATATATTTCTATTGCAGTATCCTTAAAGAGCAGGAAAAAAGTAATAATGTGTGTGTGTGGCAGGTTTCCTCCCTGAAAGTCTCTGCTGGTGTGGTCCTAGCCCTCTGCTCTGTCCTGAAACGCTCGAGGCGTAATATCGCGGGTTTGCTTGGGCAAAGTGGTGTGTGTGTGTGTGTGTGTGTCTTTCCCCCGGGAGGGCTTGCTGATGGGGCCGCTGCTTCTGCATCCTGAGTTTTTTTCATTTTTTTTATTACTATGGCACTGATGCTGCTTGATTCAAGTCTGGCTTTGCCAGAACGTTAATTTCAAAAAAAAAAAAATG
This sequence comes from Phyllostomus hastatus, assembly GCF_019186645.2. Taxonomy (NCBI): domain Eukaryota; kingdom Metazoa; phylum Chordata; class Mammalia; order Chiroptera; family Phyllostomidae; genus Phyllostomus; species Phyllostomus hastatus. The sequence goes on from NW_025333664.1 coordinate 11,625,293, forward strand.
CTTTATAGGTTTGGTTAAAGTGAAGATTCACTTGGGAAAACACTGCAGCTTTAGTCTATGTAATTAATTATGTTACGAATATGTAAAAGTAAAATGCATGTGAGTTATATTTGCACTATAAGGTACTTGATTAAAATAGACTCATGCTTTTAAGGCCCTTTCTTTAACAGCTTTTACAAATTAGCAGCCATTCTGTGTTTTTAAGAGTTATGCGAGCAGGCAGATTTATCAGACATCCAGCAGAATGCACCCAGTCCTTCTAAAACTTAAGGGCTAGTGAGTAAAGTCTTAAAACTCATTCAGAAATTGTCCTAATACATACCGCTGGGTGAGACGCTTGGGTAGAGGAAAGGCAGGGGCAGGAACGTCAGGAATCCTCTGGAAGGGGTCGTGCGCAAGGAGAGAGAAGTTTGTTCTTTTAACCAAGATTTACTCTGTTCTTTACCGGCCGTCAGGAGTTGGGATGCAGCACCTTCTCCGCCACGGTGGACTCCCAGTTTCAGGGAGGGTGGAAACGAGCTGACAAGGGGTGTGATGTGGTGTCCCTGGTGCCGTGATTCTGGAATCGCAGAGAGCTCAGAGAAGCGGTGCCCGGTGCAGGGCTGCCACGGTAGGCTTCCTGGGGGAAGTGATGTCTAAGCTAAGAACTGTTAGGGGCTGCTGAGAAGAGAGGTGGGAAGGGGGTGGCTTTGCTGAAGAGTAGACAAAACTGCATGTTAAAGGCAGGGAGATTTTAAAAAAAAACGTATAAAGCTGGAATAGGGAGAAATGGGCAGGGACCAGGTTATAAAGGGCTTTGTAAACCACACAGAAGAGTTTGGACCTTATGTTGAGGGCAGCGGGGAGCTGTGTCTTCAGTCTCCGCATGTTAGAGAATGGATGTAAAGAGAGAAGGCCAGGGCAACCCATGTAAGATCTGAAAAGGAGACGTAAAAGTGCAGATGGGGAGAAAGGGGTCGCTCAGAGCTACTTAGTAAACTACAGTTTAATGACTGGCAGTGGTTCGATGTGGGGGAGAGGTAGATTCCTGAGGGATTCTGGTTTAGTGACCTGCATCAGTGGCGGTTCCATCTGTGTGGTGAGGGGCAGGAAGAGGGACCCGGCATGCCAGAAGGAGGGGGGTGTGGGCCCTGAGAATGGCCAGGCGCATAATGCCTGGAAGTCTGGCTGGTTCGCATCAATTTTGCCATTTTCTGCCTGTCAAACAGCTAACATTTATTAAATCTGTACTAAGCTTTATGACCTTGGGCAAGTGACTACCTGTCTGAGCCCCGCTGTTTGCCCTGTTTGGACAAAAGGTAGTACCTACTACCTAAGATTGTTTAGAGAGCAAAGCTACTTTGCAAAGTGCTCAACCCATTTTAAGCACTCGGGTAGTACCTGGTAGTCTCAGTAAGGGCTAGAAGAGACTAGACAATATTCCAAGGTCAGAGATTTTCAGCCAAAACCTAGTGCAGGCTAGATTCGCGTGTTCTTGCAGAATTAAACACAGGGAACACAGAGGACATGTCTCAGCTGGGGTGGAGGTGGGCAGGGCAGCAGGGTGTGACGGGTATGGTTGGAACCACCGTCTGCTAAACCAGTGGTTCACGTTGGGGTACAGGGACAAGGCTGTGAGGGACTTGGGGGGCAGCTGGAGGAGGGTCAGCCCTTTTCCAGTGCGAAGCAGATACCCCTCTTCCTGAGCAGAGGCCAGCCAGATCGAACCCATTAAAGGTCCTAAACTCCAAAAACATGGTGTACCAACCCCCCCCATGTACTTTAAAATAAAAGCAATACTAAACTGTAAAATAAGTGTAATAAAGTCCAATAAAGTTTTTTAATTTTTCTTATGATGATAATTTTGATACTAATTTGAAATAACAGGTTTTCTTTAAAAAGTAAGGGGCAGTGTGCCTGCTGTGTGTGGTTTTGCACCCTGAGAATAAGTTCGGTTGGAAACCCAATAGTTTGCCTAAGACTCAACTGAATTATCCACACATGTGCTGAATTTTAGACAAGCGTAAGTGTCAGCAGTTTAAGTCCAGGATAAGACTGTAAAGCAGGATCAGACCGTATTTTGAACCGTCACACCTGATGGTGTCACCTCACTTCAGACGAGAAGTACTTTGTCACCATACACAGGCCTGCCTGTCTCCCGGGATAGCAGACGGAGGGCCCTGGCTTGGAGGTCCGTGACATGCTGGAGGGGTTCATCCAGGGCATCGGCCGTGGCTGCCACCTGCACCGAGGTACTCGTTGGAGGGGCTTGTAGGCCCGTGCTGGCTGTGCTTTCTAGGTGGTTGTGAGAAGTACTCACTCCGCTGGGAACTCAGACTTTGTCTTGACAACCAGACACACCGCCAGAGAACGGCTGTGGGCCTGGGTATCGGCGCTTGTGATGTTCCAGACCACGTCACAGCTCAGGCTTGGCTTAAACCAGCACAGCTCTTGTTCATTCCAAGCCCTTGCTTAGTTGTATTTTCCTTTTACCCGTCAAGCTAAAGTGAGGATGCATAAGAGGCACACATTTCACCTCTGCAGACTGAGGCAGCTGCCAGGCTCAGGCTTACGCACAGGAGCAGCGCTTCACGTCTGTCCCTCTGTGTGGGTCTCCGGTGTCTGCCATGTCACCCAGGAGGAGCCAAGGCAGGGAGCTGCTCAGGGATGTCCTGAGTACCGCTGAGTGACTCAAGCCACACGGTGCCTGTGACCTCAGGTGAAGGGTAACAAGTCGCTACATGTGCCCAGTGACGAACTGACGACATCCACACCTGGCATCCCCCTTTCACAGACCACCGAGGCTTAGGGAACTCAGTTCTTCCTTCGACTGCACAGACCCCCACTGTCTCTTGGCCTACGAGGCCCTGGGAGACAATACAAACTCGAGACTGCTTAGGGACGTGCAGGGGAGCCAACTGGCTCTCCAAGCCACCCGTCACTAACAAAGGGAAGTTGGTAATCCCCTGAAGGCAGCAGCTAGCTTCTTACTAGGTCACTGTACCCCTAACGGTTGGCACCTTATCAGGTGAGAGAGTGGACATCTGATTAAACATTTTTTTCCCGAAAAAGTGGCACCTTAAATGATGTGATTATTCACCAGCTTTAAATGCAATAACATGAAACGTTTGCCATTTGTTACACGGATGCCAAACCAGTAACGTGAGACAGGGCACCGGGGAAAATGAAGGTGTTACAAGAAGTGCTGATGCCCAGCACGGACAGTAACTACTCCAGTGGCTGCTTGTCAGGTGCCTCATCCGTGGCCCTGGAACACTGCTGTAGGGTGAGGGCGGGAGCCGGGGGCCCACGGGCCCACACTGAGAGGCTGAGCTCCAGTCCCTCAGCCCCCTCCGGGCAGGCGGACCCAAAGGGCTGCTGTGTTGCCGTGTAAGGACTCACCTGTTGCATCATCAGAAGCCAACGATAAGTGTACGGACGTCCTGCATGACAGGATCTCTCAGCCGAGCTGCCACTCACAGGGCAGGCCCACCGGGGGACCTGGCGTTCGTCTCCTCTGGGCAGAGCGTGTGTCCTCTGCAGACGCAAACGGGACGGGCGGAGAGGTGGCTGAGTGTGCAGAGGACCAGCACCAGTCGAGCCGTTCGCTGGTTCACCTCCCATGGAATCTGCGTTTACTTCTAGGTGCTTCTAGAATAAAATGTCCAGTTACAACTTGGGTGTCAGAGGTTAAGAACCTCTGCTTTCTATTTTCTAAGAAGCCAAAAAGAATAAAGTCCATTTTTAGACCGATGCTTCCTCACTCAACAGGTTCCTCCCTCCGGCCCCTCCGTGTCCGGCTGTGGGCTGAGGGTAGGGGGAGCACAGCCTAGCGCCATTGGGAGGCAATGACGGGCTCCAGGCAGGCTGCCAGGCTTCCAGCCCCAGGTCCGCTGCCCGACTCGCTCTGCGTCCCTGGGCGAACCGCTCACCTGTTCTGTGCCTCCCCTTCCCCACAGCGGCAATACCACTGCCTCATTAAGGGCGCCTGACGGTTACATGAGATCACCTGTGTGAGGAACACAGCCGCCGCCCGCCCTCGTGAACTCGCACTGGAGGTGCAGGGCCAGCCCGGGAACTTCACCTCGGCCTTGAGAACCAGAAAGCGGCCCGTCCTCCCCACCACCGTGTGCATCTAGCTCCACCCTCCTCCCCACACACTGGTGTCCTCAGATGCACGTGGCCTTCCGTGGCAGCCCGCCCCGGGCCTACAGAAGGCATGTGCGTGCCGTAAATAAAAAGCCCTGCAAGCCTCCCCCGAATGGTTACTGTCACAAAGGGAGTCCACACACACTCGGCCTTACAGGGACTTTTATTGTTTCCGACCCAGTCATGCATGCTAAAATGACATGTTTCTACCACTTGGACTTAGAAAATGCACTAGAAAAATAAACTTTTGGTCACAATGAACACTGACGTGGGCGAATCCACCACATGTCCCCACACTCAGAGCCAAGCTGACTTTCGGCTCGAAGCGAGGAACGTGGACAGCGGCTAAACCAGTGCCCGATCCGGCCGGAAAATCGGCCCACCTCCCACCGCAGCCCAGCGGTGCCAGAGGTCGCCGGCCCGAGAGAAGTTTCGAGTGTCTCACTTGTCACGGTCACCCCCGATATGCCAAGAGGCGGGGCACGTCCACAGCAGCCCCAAGGGCAGCCACCTGACTGCCCAGCTGGTCACGCCGCCTGGTGGGATGGAAGGAGAGGCGGCGAACTGGAACGGTGTATGCAGTACCAGCGTCGGCATCCACCAATCACCCGGGCCGCCCCGTGGCGCAGACCCTACCGAGGAGCACTGTCTGCTCTGTGCTGCCTACTCCTTACATCCCCAGGAAACCACCTCTGAGCCGGGACGGCAGAAGGGAATGGACTGTGGACCTACAATATTAACAGCGCCCAGTCCCGAGAGGCGTGAGAACTGACGTCGCTCCCAGGCGGTCATGAGGTTTGGCATCTGGGCACCTCCCACGCCACAGGCCACCCCACGCACACATCAGCTAATGTTCTACTTCCTAGATGGAGAAAGGGCTTTAAAGGAAAAGCTTAAAAGCCGAAAACTTCAAAATGAGGTATTATAATAATGCCACACAGCACCACAGCTACTGCCCACCCAAATGGAAAAAGGAATCCCGTGTGCTGACCTGAGGATCGGACGGCAGGTACAGACAATGCCCCCGGGGGAGCTCGGGAAGGCTCCACGTCTCACAGGAATGTGGGGAGAGTGCCTCTTTCTTGCCCGGCTGCTTTTTGGCAAAAAAAAAAAAAAAAAAAGTAGCAGCTTGTAAGCTGAAGTGCTTGTAAACTTGAGGACAGGGAGCTCCTGGGAAGCAGAATGAGGCGCGAGGGAGCTAGAGCCGCCTCCGTGGAAGGGCAGGCGAGAGGAAGCCAGGCTCGCGTGTCCTGCTGCTCCTGCACTCCCTTCCTGTGAAGTCCGGCCCTTCCCCACGCACACACGGTGGGGTTCCGGGAAGAGACGCTCTCCTGTGTGGTGGTATGTGGGAAGAAAGGGGGGGAACCCCGTAGTACCTCAACTTACAGATTCACTTGGAAGCTGCAAGCGCCAGTTCATTCTGACCTACATTTCCTGAATGGCCCCGATGAGAGGGCCCCTAATAAGACAGTGTCCCTGTGACGCAGGGACCCTGTGACAGGGTGGCTGATGCCAGGAGCAGAGTTCTCAGTCGGGGTGTGATCCCGTTAGTACATGATGACTCTGGGGTGCTCAGGGACTCACCCAAAGCCACACACCAAGGTACAGCTAGAACGCATTACTGCTGATTCGTGCTTCCCTTCCCTACACTGTGCTACGCTGAACTTCGGGAGAAGTTCATTTTGGGTGCCCGCGGAACAGGCCGAGGTTTTTCCCTAAAGGCAAACGCTCCCAGTCCTCCGCCTGTCCGCTGGGGTGCCCTCAGTGAGCCCCCACTGTGGAGCAAGGCTCCCTGAGTGCTCCCCTGCCCCTGCTGGGGAACTACAGACATGCCTGGTGGAGCCAGGCTGCCGTGAGCTCCAACCCGGGGCGGGCCTGCTTTCCCAGCCTGGTTTGGACCCCAGAGGTGCCCAGACTGTGTGCGGGATCTCTCTCTGGAGCCAGAACAAAGCACAGCCGCTCCAGCAGGCAGGCGGACACTCGCTGGCTCCGACTCCTCCCACGCGCTGTAAGGAATGGCTCCTTGGTTCAGCCACAGAGGCCGAAACATCCTTCCTGGCCTCTGAGACAGAGAGCCTGGCCACCCAGGTGACATCACACCGACAAAGGCAACGCAGAGTTTCAGCCCTGGAAGCCCGGTGGGGCCGAGCAACTCATTTTCCTGTCTAGCTTTTTTTGTTTTGTTTGTTGTTTTGATCTCTCTCCTCTTTGGGACCTAGTCAAGCCTCTAACCGGTTTGCCTCTCCAGGCAGACGGGCTCCGAACCCTCTACCTACGTTGGCCGCCCCACGGGTCCCACTTAGATCTCTTCAGCTACGCGGGTCACACCATCGTCACCAGATGGGACTCGAGGCGGCCAGGGTGTGCATTTTGGCACCTGCAGCTCAGCCAGGCCCCGAGGGACCTGGGGGCAGTACCAAGGGTGACTCGAGCTCTCCCTAGAATTGGCACTAACGAGGTAAGTAATCTCCACCACCACCTTCTCCAGACATTTTCAAAAGTGCTATGAAGATAAACAGCTTATTCGCAACAGACTGGCCTTCTAATTTCAGTGCACTGTTCCCTCCCTAACCAAGCTGTCCACCGTGCCTGGTGGCCTGGTAAGTGCACAGAGAAGGTACACACACAACACACAGTTCTTGTCGCTTTTTAACATAATTTACAGGGAATGAACAGGAAAGGAAATAGGTCAAAAGCCACACGATGAACCCTGTCATCTGATGCCTGGGCAAAGGCTAACTTCTTCACAGGAAGGATCTAAAGTGTCGAGATGCAAGACACTCAGGCTGGCTGAAGTGTGTCCGCCCACACCAGAAAGAAATGCAGGATGGTTAGGGAGGGCAGGGGCCCCAGAAGTGGCCTAGCAATAACCTGCCCTTGAACTCACTTCCAGAGACCAAAATTTCTGAACCCCAGTAATTCAGCCACCCCCTGCTGCCACTTTACAGAACCTCAGGGATGCGGGAAACCCATATAAGATCCTGGTCACCTCACCTGCCTGCCCCCACAGAGCCACCCTCTTCACGTCTAACCCTCACTATGAGAAGGAAGTTAGTATCGCTGGGCCCCGGGAACACACAAACTTATTCCTTTAAAGGCAGGGCCCAATGGGGAGCGATACATCCCTCCTGGGAAGGCCCAGGTGTACCCCAAAGAACGATCCAGCCACTTGCACCTAGAGGGTCATCTTTCTAGACAGAAAAACGATGTCTGGAACCCAGAGCCGCAGCAGCCCAAGGGCCCCCGGGGGCGTTTCACCCAGCCTCCTCCCGCAGACGAGAGGACGGAGGCTTGGAGGCCAGGCCTTGTCCACAGTCACACACCGAGGCTGGGGCTCAAGTCTCTTAATTCTCAGGCTCGAAATCTTTTAGCTACGCAGGCCTGGCACCAGCATTTAGGGTTGAGTGAAATTACGTACTTCTAGGACCCTGCGTGATTCTGCTGAGAACCAGGGCTAAGGCTTTATGGACTTGGGGAAACGAGTTTCTATTGCAAGATTTGACCAAGGAATCCCATGGTGCTTGGAGCCTCTGGCTCCCGAACGCGATCACAAGTGCTGCTCGGTCCCGACGGGTGCCCGATCCAGATAAGGTGCTTTCCAAACCCCCGACGGCAACGGGCCTGGGCCTCCGACGTGTCGATTCCTGATGAGCAACTGAAGTCTGGGGTCAGGGGTCGAGTGAAAGACACAACCCCCCGCAGGCTCACGTGTGGCCACCTTGCAGCCTCGACCAAAGCGTTTCAGAGGAACGTGCTGACCGGCCCATCGGGTCATTTTCTTCTCCTGGGACGTGGGGCCAAAGCGACTTGGGTCCTGATTTTTCTCGCTTTGAGATGTGTGAGAACCAGACACAGCTTCCAGATTAACGGTTGCAAACTGGGATTCCAGACATTTGGGAATCACTGGAAACGTTTTCTGGGTCTTCCGTGGAATGATTCAAGTAATCCAGGGCGCACCCCTCGGCTTGCCCTCGGGGCAATCCAGGCCTTCCTCCGAGCTGCAGCGCACTGACGAGGGGCAAGAACGAGCCCATGGCACCGGAAATTCTCCGTGTGCCCCCCCAACGGGAAAAGGAAAGGACTCAAAGGTGGCGATGCTCACGGGGACGCGCTAGTAGCAGGAGTACAGCTGTGACTTCACGGCCCGCACGGAGTCGTCGCACTGGGCGTCTGAGGCCGGGCCCTCGGCCGGCAGGGCCGGGCCCAGGATGCTGTCGCAGGCGGGGATGGGCTGGCAGAACTCCCTCACGAAGTCCTCCTCCGAGGCCAGCAGCACCGCGTTCCAGGCGGTGACGTCCAGCTCGCCGGCCGTGCCCCCGTACTCCTTGGGGAGGATGCTTTTCGGGAGGCTTGTGTGGAGCGAGTTCAGGTCGGACCCGTGGAGGAAAAACTGCAGGGGAAGGAAATGAAAACGCACATGGCCTTAGGTCAAACACCGCTAACTCGGTAACCTCCTTCACCGTACGTGTCAAGCAAGTATCTGGTGAACGAAGAAAGGGGCAGCTGATGGCAAGCCTCCCCTTCCAGTTCCTCAAAAAGCCTCAGGATCCTTAACTCTCCTTTCCTTATTCCCTATGCTCTGTTGGCTATTACATCAAAATATGCCCAGATTCCAAGCACCTCGCTGCCACCCTAATGGCACCGTGCTGCCGCCACTGCCCCCCTGGCCACCCACAGCAGCCTCCTTCCTGGTCTCCCTGCTGGCGCCCTGGTCCCACCGCAGCCCGAGTCCTCCCAGCGGAAGTCTGACCGCGTCACTCCCCCGCACAGCGCTCCCGCCTCAGACTCAAGGCTGGAGTCCCAACGACGGCCCACAGGGTCTGTCACAAGCCGGCAGTTACTGCTCTGCCTCCCGCCTCAGGGCCGGCTGCTGCTGGTCCCCGCAGAGCTGTAAGGCTCACTCTGTCACCTCTTTCAAGTCTCCGCTCAAATGCCAACTTCCCAATGACGCCACCTCCAACCGCCCTGTTGACTACCACAACCCCTTCCGCCTTCCCACACTCACTGCGCCCCTTCGCTGCTGTGTTTCTCTCCACGGTACTTACCAGGTTCTAACACCAGCCAACGTGCGTAATCTGCTGTCTCTGTCTCCCTAGAACATAAGCTCCCTGGGGGCACAGATTTTGGTCTGTTTTGTTCATCCAGAGCATACTTGCACATAGTAGGTGATCAATATTTATGAATGAATGAATAAATGAATGAATGAACACATGAAGGGCCACAGGGACAAGACTGTGGGCCACAAACAGGGTCATATCACAGACGTAAAAGACCTGGTCCGGAGGCTGCTTGGGGGAGAGCAGGCTCCAAACAGGATCTCCGGAAACCGACACGGGCTCAGACCCGGGCACGGAAGCTGCTGAGCCGACGGCCCCAGACGCAGCCGCAGCAGGCACGCCCCGGCGATGTTAAAAGCACAGCCCTGGCCTCCGGGCTTCACCCGAGCTGATGAATTAAAGCCTTCCGGGAAAAGGCCTGGGGACCTGGATTTTTAAGTTCCCTCCCTCCCAATCTTGAGATTCTCTGCCTTTCTGCTCTTCCTCTTTGAAAACCACATTATGAAATTCAAGATCCAGTCTTGGGTGTGATCACAGTCTTGGTAGGTCGAGGGAAGGAGGAGGAGGGTGCCGCCCCTCCCATTGCAATCCCGGTGCTGGGAAAGGCTGAGCGGTGGCTCTTCCATTTTCTCAAGTGTCATCCGTCTGTTCTCAATAAAAATTAAGCTAAAAACTCACAAATCTCATAAACCTTGAAGTAGTGCCCAAACTTTCCGCAGCGAGAAAACAAAGTAGGTAAATGGAAAGGCTTAAATAGCATTTTGCAGCCCAAGGAGCCGTAGTGAGAAACTTCCGTAACTCTTCGTAACCGCCTACCCCGTGACTGCCCTTTTCCGCGTGAAATACGACGTGGGTCCGTAAGGCCCCGCCCGGGACATCGGCAAGTCCCCACGATGACGGAGCTCTTCGGGGGCGGCCCTGGCTCTGCGCCCCCTACTGTCAAACGTCACACTCGTACTCACCTCATCCTCCCTCGGAGGAAGGACTGTTCACTGTACTTCCCACGTTAACGGTCCCAGGGAAAAAATAATAAACTAAAATAACTTCACTGACGATGTCACAAACAAGGGAGCAAAAACAAAGTAAAGTACTTAAGTCTAGAGGATCGCCACTTACCCTGTTTGCTATTTTCTCCTTCAGAAACGGTTTTATGATGGCAAAAATGCCCTTAAATATGCGCGGCTCATTCACCACGTGCACTGCTTTTATCCGAATGGGGAAACCGTCCTGCGCGGGAAGGAAAGGGGGTGTTAGCACATGCAGGGTATTTGCCAAGTGCCTGTTGCCACAGCCTGCCTCCCCCCGTGAAATCTTCTGCATTTCAGGCCCCACCATCAGTCTGGTACCGTTCTCACGGCCTCAGAGAAACCCGAGTGGGTGCTGAACGGGACGGCAGGCCTCCGGAAAGGGCCTCTCCTGGGACCCAGAGCTGGGTAAGGGTGGGGAGGGGTCGGGCAAACTAGTGGGGAGCTGCTCCTCCTGTGGCGAAATAAACGTGCTGAGCCTGAGAGGGTGGGCCTAGAGGCGCCACCCCCGCTGGGCCCGTGCTGCCGCCCGAAATACGTCCTCAGGAAGTTCCGGGGTGTGATGCAAAAGAGGGCCCCACAGTGGGCAAGCAGCTGCGAGCAGGAGACTCAACACTGTCAAATAGGCTCCACGGCTTTAATGTGCAGATGCGTACATTGAAATTCCCAAGGAAGGAACTCACTTTACCTTATTCCCCAAACTTACCCTGGAATTTTGTCTCCCAGATCGCCTTACAGGACTAGGAAACAGTGACCCACACTCACTACACTGATCCTCGCATCTACATGGGATTTAGCAGGAGGCATCAAAGAGAAGTGGCTAAGGAGAGGCAGAATTCCCATTTCTGACAACGACCAAACGTGACCTTGGTGTACGGCCTGGGGCGCCGCAGGTGGGGCTCGAGCTCACCGAGAACGGCTCCTGCTCCAGTGCCCCACAGCCCACAGGGGACAGCGCCCCCCGGGCTGGGTCAGAAGGGACCGGGAGTCGAGCCCGTTGGAGACCTGGGCCGGACTGCATCCTCTAGGCCTCGGTTTCCCCATCTACCAAAAAGGAGAGATGAGCCTTGACTCATCTGTCTCGAAACATTCCTTGAAGGACTAGAAGGGCAGGGCGACTACAAAAGCGCACCGCAAACCGTTACACGCAGTGAAGACACGCAGAGAATGTGATGGTTCTCCGTGCCCTGTGTTCTGAGACGTGGACCCCAAGGGCAAGAGCGTCCGGCCCGACAGCGCCCACGTGCTCAGTCCCACGGGCGGCAGGACGGGTTCCACTACCTCAGGCAGCAGCACGGCATCTGGGGTTCGTTTGCTAGGAGAATTTCTCCTCTGTCTTCTCGATTTTAAAAAAAAAAAGCAGAAAGCATTTCTCTGGCTTCTGGACTCTTGCCCGAGAGCTGGTCTCGCCTGACTGAAGGTCCCTCAGAAACAATGGGAGGACCTCACGGAATGCGTGGTAAACAGACTTCCACATTTCCCACAGTGCTTCTGCATCTCCTCGCTGTGGGAGTGGGAAGGGGGGTGCGCACCACACAGGGAAATGGGCGGAGCCCCGGGGAATGCCAAGGCAACCACGGAGCGGGCACGCAACCAATGGGAGCCATACCTGAAGGATGCCAATCACCTTTTTGGCTATGAAAGGGCCAAAGTGAGACGCTTTTGATAAGCTCACTCCTTTGTAGTCTGCAAGGATGACAATTCCATTCACTTGGGTTTCTTCAGACTGAATGAGTTTTTCTAACGTCAAGTATACGGCTCGGATGTTTTCGGTAATTGGATAGTTGCTCGGTATCCACCTGTCTAAGAGAAGATCGGTACGTTACAGAAATAAATACAGTCAGACAGGCTAAGGTTTATCTCCACGCTGAAACAGATGTTTGAAAAAGAAAAGCCACATCCGCTACTGGCCTGGCTCTATTCAGGTCGGGAAGTCAGACACCTTAGGCAGCAGCTGCCGTTTCGTAGCTTCAAGCACAGCAGCGTGTTCCCAAGTGCAGAAGCAACTGAGTGTGGAAATGACAAGTGTGAACCCTCACGTCCGACGCTGGGTGAGGTCCTTCCTTACCCTGAGCCTGCCCCGCCTCACAAGCAGAAGGGGACAGTGGTACTCATCTTAAGGGATATCTGTGCCTCCTGCCGTCAGATGTGTCTTCATAACCGCACCCTGATCTCTCCCGGGGGGACCACTCTTCCTAGGCTAGCCATGCACTTTGGACCCAGCTGAACTGACTCCCAGCTCCAGGCGCGGGCTTGGCCAAGCCAGGTCTCACATCCGCCCGGCCAGAGTGCAATCCAAGCCAGGTCAAGCGAGCCAAGGGGGCTCCATTCCAAGAGCCTGGCCCTCTGGAAAGAACAGATCCCTCTCTCCTCTTGGAAGGGCGAGGGTGGGAGCGTGAGATGCAGGCGCCCCACGGGACAACAGCTGGTCTGGGGCGGAAGCCCACGCCGAGGACGGCGGAGAGGGCGGCGGCTTTCTAACGCCGTGGTTTGCGCAAACTCCCCTCCCAGGCTGGACGCTCCTTTACTTCTCCCCGTGGAGCTGAGGAGTCTTTCCTTCCTTTGGGAAAAACATGGAAAATGACAACTTTTGACTATTAACCACCATTCTCAAGAAAATCCCACCAAGACTCGTGCAACCCTTTGTTAAAGATGAAACTCCACATGACCGCTGCCAATGGGATGTGTAATATGCGCACAATTCCTACGAAGGAATCTTTGTCCAAAAACCGTGCCAGCTTGCTGGTTAACGCTGCTGCCAATCAAAGCTGCTTCTCCCTCGCTGGCTGCCAGCCTTTGCAGTCGCAGATGTCTCAAAAGAGCTTCTGGAAAGGCGAAGCCAATCCCCAGTTGAGAACAAAACCTTCTCTGTCTGCCTCCTCCTAAAAGGCTGGGCCGGTGGGCAGGGGTCTAGATCCATCCCAGATGTACAAGGAAAAACCTCATCTTACAAGCAAAGGGTTGAGCCACACAAGAGGTGAAACCAGTGTGGTAATATCTGACTGTTTCATCATCCTCTTATCGGCTGAGTACAGAGAAGCTGCAGAAAAACCCCTGACTGGGTTTCAGTGTCTCCTGGTGCCCTGAAATCTCCACTGCGTGGCTTATGTCAATTTAGAAATGAGCACCTCTCATTCTGCCCGAAACAGCAGAGAAAGCGGTTAGTTAACACTGTGCCTGGGTCGCAGGACAGGCTCAACAGAATGGTTCAGTCTCCAAAGAGGGCTCAGTGAGTGACAGACGGAAATGGCAACTCGGGTCTTAAAGGAAGAGGAGTCCGCTCCCTCCCGAAGTCCCTTCAGAGGTGTCTGTATGCAATCCCACTTTCAACTTCTGTCTCAGCTCTGGCCCGGGGCGGGGGGGCGGCGCGGGGATGTTGCAGCTGTGGGTGGGGTGGAAACACTCCTGAGCGCATCCTGCATTCGGTGTCACAGAAGACATCCGAGGGAAGGATGCGAAGGCTTGAGTTCTAGTGTCCCCAGCCGTGGTGTCAGCTAAAAAACGTCCCCACACCTTTCCAGTATGTGTGCCGCCAGAGCGAGCACTGTCCCCACACATTCTACACGCTTTTGCGGAGGTGAGGGGGCAGGGAGCTGCCACCGACCGAAACCTGCTGTGCCAAAGAAACGCAAGGTGTCCTGATTACGATCGTGAAGTGCTGAGATCAAAAAGTGAACCGAAAGTGAATCCTTTCAGGGGCTGAACAAAGCAGAGGCAAGGAGGCAAAGCCGGGAGGAAGCGTGGGGTAGATGACACCTCTCCACGCTCCGCCAGCCCACGCTGGCATCTGCGCCTCCCTGCTCACGGGGGAGGGTGGGGCTGGGGCCGGGGCCGGGCCGCCCTGCTTATGCCCAGTGACCAGGGCGGCTTTCTCAGCCCGCCAGAGTTTCAACCCTAGAAATCTGGAGTTTGCATTGAAGGGACTTAGTAGGGCGGCCAGGCAAACCCGGGAGCTGAGGGGTGCCCGATGTGGGCATGTGCAGAGAGGCAGCAAAAGCCAGGCCACAGAGAGAAGAGCGAAGACGACACGCAAAGGGGCAGCAGACGTGTGTGGCCCACAGACACACAGACCCAAGACCCGCAGAGGCAGAGCAGAGGCAGAGGCAGGGAGAGAGGCAGAGCAGAGAGGCAGGGAGAGAGGCTGGCTCAGGGCCCCAGGGGGAGCAAACTGGGGTCTGGTTCCGGCTCCAGGGCCCGGGGAGAGGTGCAAATGTGAGATGCTCCTGTCTCCTCAGACGAACTCTGCCCCTTTTCTTAAGCCGGGGTGAGTGCTCTGCCATCAAAAGAGCCTTGATGAAAACAGGGAGGGGACAAGAGAGAAAAGGAAGAGGAGAGAGGGTGCTGGCCCGCCCCAGCCTGGGCGATACCTGGGCGGATGCAGAGGACGTGGCAGCCCCGGGGGTCGGTGTGGGGCAGCACGGTGAGGAACCCGGAAGCGAGCACGTCTTTTAAGGCCGAGGGCTTCAGGTCATTGAAGACTTCGGGCCAGCTTCTCCTGCAGCTGTGGTAGTTGATCAGGAGCTGCAGGGCCCGGTCGTAGTCGAACTTGCGGGCTCGGAGGAAGCGCAGCAGGAAGGCGTCGTCCAGCGAGGTGCTCAGGTTCGGGCACTCCTTCCGCACCATGTCCCGGAGGGCCTGGACATCTCGAAGTCTCCATTCCGGCTTCTCCTGCAGCTCCTCCCTGGCCTTGGTGACCAGCTCTTCCGTCAGCGAGCACACATAGCCGGGAAGCTCGGGGGCGGGCGGCAGCTCATTTTCGGAAAGCGAGGCCGCAGAAGGGCTGGTTCTCAGAGAGTCGCTTTCTTCTGACATTAGCCACCAGGATCCCTGTCAAACAGAAGCCCCATGGGAAGTTAATAAAGTGCAGCACTGGCCACTGCAAACCCTGGGGCCGCTGATGCAGGGGGACGGGGACACTTTTGGTGAGCCAAGGAACCTCAGAGCAGTGGCTCCCAACTCGGGGGAGCGGGGAACTGGATCAGAACCACAGGCCCGGGTCGGACCCCAGACCGAAAGAAGTTAGACTCTCCCCCGAGGCGCCCAGGCACCCGCAGCAGGGCACTCGCAGCTCCTCATCGAACACCGATGCCCTGCGCACGATATGCGGGTGGGTGCCTGACCTCCCTCGCGGTTAAAGAAACGTGAATGAAGACAACTCTCATGTGCCTGCCGTTGGGAGAATAGATTGGATAGCCTCTTTAGATGGCAGTTTGTCAGTATCTACCAAAACTTAAAACCACATACCCTTTGCCTCAGCATTCCATCTCCAGAACATATACGCGTGGACAAAATATGCACGGAAGAATAACCGTCACAAGAATTGATTATAACAGCAAAAGACTGGAAGCACTTTAACTCCATACCAGTTGGAGACTGGTTAAATCACAGCACCATAGGCATGGAATGCTATTTGGAGTATTCCAAAGTATTCAGACGCCACGAAAGGAATCAGACAGAACTTTATAAATTGACATGTCAAAGGGAAAAAAGCAGGTTGCAGAGCAGTATACATAAAATAATCGTGCTTACATTTTAAAAATATATGTTTATACACTTGCAAATGCACCTAAAATTTCTGAAAGGAGATACAGAAAACTGTTGCCAAAGGTTCCCAGGGAACAGAACTGAAGAACTGGATATTTAAGGTGGGAGAGACTTTTTACTATTTTCTGTTTTGTTCTGTTTTTTACCATACGCAATGTGACCTATCACGGTGGCTGTGAAACTGAGCTCGCCAGGTCCCCTGCCGGTGCGAAGCACATCTGACGGAGGGCCCCAGCTCTGCCCCCTGAACCCACCGTCCAGCGGACGCCACTGTGCACAGATTCCCCCCCGCCAGCGGCTGAGACACTGATGCCTCCAGCAGGCAGCTCTGCCTCGGGGGCTCCCTGTCAGCCCGGCCAGCCAGCGACCCTCTGTGGACTGCGCTGCAGCCCGACACTTCCTGCCCACACCTCCTTCCCACGGGCCAGCTCCCCTCCCCTTGTGCTCCGTGGGTGCTGCCGCCGATAGATTTCTTGCATGTGTAATCTCATCCTAACATCTGCTTCTTAGACGACGGAGCCAGCACACTTACCGAATGAAAACAAACACGAAACAGCTGCCTTCCACAGCCCAGTCACAAACCAGCAGCAGGGCTGTCCCGTTCCAAAGCCCAAGCTCCTGGCCACGGGCTGCCACTGAATCACCACTCAGAGCTCAGCAAGGAAGGCAGGGACCACCTCAAGAGTCTCTGCACGTGGTCAGTCTCCCCCACAAGTCAACGGCACCGTTGTGACCAGGTCACTTCCCCTAAGCCTCAGGCCTGCCCACTCCACTCCCTGCATTCTCACCTCTAGTCCACCAGCAGCACACACAAGACCCGCAGGCCGAATCTGGCCCTCCACCTTGTTTTATCTGGCCCGGCACCTTGTTTCTACCCGGCGACAGCGCTGAACTCTTGCTTAACTGTGAAGGAGCAGTTACATTTACACAGTCCTAAAATTACATTCGGCCCTTTGAAGGCAACCGCGAGGCTGAGGGGGCCCCCCGGTGAAATTGAGTTCGACACCCCTCCTCTAGCCCTACCCAGCTTCTTGCACTTCCTCAAAGGTGTTTTCCTGTCTTGCACACCTCCTGTTTCCGCCAACCAACATGCTCTTCCTCCAGTTCATCACCTGACTCACCCTTACATTCTAATTAGATGCCACTTCAGTCACTCAACAAATATTGAGCACGTACTATGTACCAGGCCCACTTCCAGGCACTGGGGAGACAGCAGTGAATGAAAAGTCCCTCCTTCAATGAACTTAGATACTGGTGGCAGAAAGGAGGACTACATGCAAAATAAACGACATAGCCAACAACCAGATCAGTACTATGGGGAGAGAGGAAGCAGGGAAGGGGTCTGAATGTATCTGGGCACAGGAGTTGCAACTGTAACTGGGTGGTCAGAGCAGGCCTCGCCCAAGGGACAGTGGAGCAACGACAAAGGAGGCGAGAGCAAGCCATGCCGGTATTTAGGGGAGCAAGTGCAAAGCCTGAGGCAGGAACACACCGGCTTTTCGAGGAACAGTGAGAAGGCCAGTGTGACTAGGGCCAAGTGAATAAGGCGGAGAGTGTTGGCAGACACATTCAGAGAGGCACCTGTTGATACAGAGCTTTGGAGGCCAATAAGAAGTCTGACTTTCAAACTGGTGGGAGCCATGGGGGGTTCTGAGTGGAGTGATGTGACTGCATTTGTATTTTAAAAGGATTGCTCCGCTGCCTTGCGAATGGGATTTGAGAGGATGAGTAGAGAAGCGAAGAGGCCATTTAGAAGCTTCTCCGTAACCCAGGCGGGGATGACGTGCTTGCAGCAGGAGGCCTCCCCACTCCGGGCCAGGTGAGGAGCCTCCCCCACGGCAGCCCTTCCAACATGGCGCTTCTCCCACTCGGCTGCACTGTAGGCAGTTTGTGGGCAACATTCCCAGCCGTCTTGCTCATCACCTTAAACCCAGCACCTAGCAGGGTGCCAAGCCCATAGTCTGAGCTCTGTAAATGTTTGTTGAATGAATCTAATTTGCTTGGCAGAGGAATGCTGGGCAAGGGATGGAACAATCACAGATTCAGAGGATCCACCCTGGGCTCTGTTCCCATGGGAGTTACCAACAGATGCCCGTAACCCCAATTCAGTGTTCACCAAGGAGAAAGACTGCGATGTCCATGTCCTAGCCTCAAAGTCCTGCTCCCGCCTCTGTCCTCCTTTCCCCCCACTCGAAGCACACTAAATGCCAGTCACTCAAAACAAACTAATGACCCACCATTCTTGGGATACCTCATGCATTTACAATACCTCTGCCTGGAACTCCCTCTCCTTGTTTGTCCCAACCAGACAACTCATCACCTTCCACACCCAGCTCCACCGTCACCTCCTCTTTGAAGCCTTCCCTGATTCCCCCAGGGTGATTCCCTCCAGTTTTCCACAGCACCTATCTCTTTCAGAAATGGCAGTCCAGTGTTATGGGTATTTGCACGAAAACTCTTCAGAATCAGCTTCACCACCCATTCACTACCTAATAATTATTGATCACCTACCACATGCGTCAGGCACTACGCTCACAGGTGCTGGGCATACAACCGTGAACAATATAATTCTTTGCCTTAGAAATTTAACTCACAGTGGAATAATGAAGAGATAACACACACTTGATCATTTTATCATGCGTCAAGCACAATGATAAGCACCTTACATCTGTGTCTCATTTCACCTTCACATATTTGGTGACAGCTCTATTACTGTCCCCATGTACAAAGGAGGACAATGCCCACTAGAATGCAGATTCCATGAAGGCAGACAATGTGCCTGGCATGTTCACTGCCACCCCCGGCGCCTGGCACACGGCGGTGCTCAGCAACCACTAGCGGCCGATGTGAGGTTAAGCGACGCGCCCAGAGGTGCACAGCCAGGGAGGCAAAGGAGGATGTGTCTGGCCCCACACTGGCCCCTCTGCTCCAGCTGGAGCTCCCCGGTTATCTCCAGGGTCTCGGCAGCGTCGAGCACAGAGCAGGGCTCAGTCACAGCCTGTGAAGGAACTGATGGGTGGACACAGGGAGGGGTGCAAACACCGTGGCTTAGGGTGGAGCCGTGAATCTTCCTCACCTGGAGTCCATCATTCTGTGAGCATCACCTTCCTCCCCACGCCACCCAAACAAGGGGAGGACAGGATGTCATCGCTCCTGGAGCCCCAGAGACTCTACTCCCGTCCGCAGTCTTTGGAGGCCCCCCACTTCCGGATGACACCCCTTCCCCAGGTGTCCCCATTTCCTGGGGTCTCTCTCCTTGGGTCGCCCACTTCCGGTTATCCCTCCCTCTCAGGGGTCCCTCTCCCCGGTCCCCAAGGCACACGGACAGACTCGCGGGCACTCACCGGCCCGGCAACGGGGCGGAGCGCGGGTCAATCGGCGGCTGGAACCTCGTCCGGCAGCGCACGCAGAACCGACCCGCACTCCCGGCCCGGCCGGCCGGGCCCTCGCGCCGGAAGTGACGTGACAGGGCGTGTAAAGGCGGGCGCCTCTGTGAGTGCGCATGTGTAACATCTCGCCGCGGCGTCGGTCTTTTGTCGCCACCTGGCGGCCGAAACCCCGCGCAGTGGGACAGGAGCCTGGGAAGGGGCTGGCTGGGAGGAACAGGGAGTGCCGCCAGGTTTAGGTGGTACAGCTGGGGAAACTGAGGCCCAGAGAAGGAAGGAAAAACGCTGCCATTTTCCGAGAACGCAACTCCACGAGCCTGTTTTACATTTTTTTTGTCTCATTAAATCCTCATATTCATGGAAACTTGCGTGAAAGGGAATCAGGCAATCAATGAAGTATAGGGCTTTAACCCTAGATTTTGGTGTTAGCATTCCAGGATTCTTCTCTGCTTTGGGGTTCGTCAAGTCCCCTTCCAGAAAGTGGTGGCTTGAGAAAAAGGATTTACTATCCCCCAATCCCAGTCCATTACAATCCCCAGACTCACCGACATATATTTTGTGCAAATACGACTTTGAGAGAAATCGAGGTCCATCTTTCAGTCAGCGAAAAGACTAAACCATTTGTAGAAAGAGAAATTATGTCCAGGAGGACTCAGAACCCAAAAGAGTATGCAAGAGATGACAGTCTTCCCCACTCCAGGGACAAGAGGTCCCAGGGAGATGGGGAATGACCCAAGAGGGACACAAGAACATGACAGTCGTTTCTGTGAGTTGCTAGGTTGTGTGAATATCAGTAATTACAGAATCTTTTAATTTTATCTCCTGAACAGGAGAAAGGAGCTGCAGATGTAATATAGAAAAAGTTAATTTAAAGCGTCATAATGCTGTATTTGCATTGGAAATATCAGTATGAATTCAAGAGACAGTTTATTTTTGAAAAGAAGTAAATATGTATGTATACACACATACATATGTATATCAATATAGCATATATAAAATACCTAGTTCTATCCGCTAGAAAGGCCCAGAAACAATGACTACTCAGATTTTAGTCTTGAAATGCCATTTTCTATTTTTTAAAAATAAAGGGACCTTTTAGAGAAATTGTTGATTACAGATCAGTAGCAGGAAATACACAGGATGAGTCTAGACTGTCTTGTCATACTTGGTAACAAAGAAGCTATCAAAGGCACTAGAGCTACATCAAAAGAATTTAGAAACCAACCTGAAAATGAGATAATTTTGAGATAATGAGATAATAGCTGCAACGAAGACAATTACAATGGACTGAAATGCATCAAATATATTTCAATCCCCGAGTTCATAAAACCAGCAAAAAAGAGTTCATATTCAGCAAAAACGCTAATTGATCACTTTCTGAGAATGGCATGGAAACAAATTATATTGTTGATAGCCAGATAAATTAAGGGAAAGTATGAAATATTTATCCCACCTTTTATATATGAATCGTACCACTGGGTAAATGAATAATAGATTAAGAAAAGCAACTTCTTATAAAATTGTTACACCTAATAAATGAAACCACAATGGTACAATATTGCCATTTTGCAATCCATAATAAATTCATGTCTCTAGCCAAAAAAAAGGAAAAAAGAAAGAAAAAAAGAAGCTAAACTCCAGCCATGTACAAGACTCTTGATAAAAGGACCAGAACCACCTGTGAACATGCCAAAGGGATGAACCTGGGTCTGATCCCGCTGCTAATTTGCAAGAAATGCAGAGGTCAAAGGGCCAAGTTGAACTGTATGATGAGGATACAATTGACAAAATCCAGACTTTGAGAAACTCAAGCAGTCTGAGTTCTTCAACAGATAAAGTGCAAGGAAAAGGAAGAGATGGAGAAACCTATGCATTAAGAAAGGCTTAAAAGACATATTAAGTTTTTTTTAAATGGGCAAAACTAAGCTATAATGTCTAGGGGCACACAGTCAGATGATTAAACCATAAAGAAATGCAAGGAAATAATTACTATAAAAATCAAGGTAGTGGCTATTTTGGGGGGAAGGGCTGTGATTGGGATAAGGTGCATGGCAGGGGGGACTCCTGAGGGGCTGGCAAAATTCTATTTCTTGACCTGGGTGGTGCTTACAAGAGTGTTTGTCTTGAAATGATTCACTGAGCTACGGATTTAATTTGTATGTTTGTTTTAGAATATATGTGTCTTAACACATATATGATTCACTGAGCTACAGATTTAATTTGTATGTTTGTTTTACAATATATGTGTCTTAACACATATATGATTCACTGAGCTACAGATTTAATTTGTATGTTTGTTTTACAATATATGTGTCTTAACAAATGAAAACAGAAGTACTTCACTGTGTGTGTGTCTACACATATATGTACATGGATACATAGCTTCTGGGAGTACCAAATACATAGCAGGTGCCCACTAAATATGAGTTTCCTTCCTGTTAACCCTGGTGATTTCAGACCCATTACTAACCTGACTAGCTTGTGCAACTAAGTAGTTGATTCTCATTAAGTGGTTAATTATTATGTGCCAGGCACTGTTCCCAGTACACTTAATCTAACTGAATCTTCACAACCTTATTATTTTTATTCCCATTTTTCCGGAGAAGGAAACGGAGGCTTCCAGGGGTCATCTGTGGCCCCACGGAAAGTGGAAGAGCAGCCAAGTTTTGAACCCAGGCAGTCTGGCTTCCTGATTGCCTCATACGCATGTGTGTATACCTTACTGTTTGTTTGTTTGTTTGTGAGAAAAAAACTACTGATCTGTTGTTCCAGTGATTTATGCATTCATTGGTTAATTCTTGTATGTGCCCTGACAGGGGGTTGAACCTGCAACCCGAACAGGGACTTTTTTTTTAATCTATTTGCACAAATAATAAGTCCCCCTTATCGAGTGCCTGCCCATGTGCGTGCCACCCCTTGACGCGCCATACCCGAGTCTCACACAGCCTGGAAGGTGGAGGTCCTTGTTAGTCTGCGTTTGGCAGACGGGAAAACTTGAACTCAGAGAGCTGAAGAACTTGCCCGAAGTTACAAAGTAAGTTCTCGGCAGACTTGGGGGCGGGAGGGTTGAGTTACAGAGGGAGAGGACTCCTACTCTTTTGCCCTTGGGACTCTGAGGAACGAGATGTTCTATACTCTTAAACAGATGCTCACCGGATGGGTCTGACCCAGGCTGAGGTCACCGGATGCCCAATCAGTGGTCCGGAGCCTGACTTGGCTTGAGAAGTGCCTGGACGAGGCTGGGAGGAGTCGAGAGCTTGGCAAGTGCCAGGCGTGCCTGACCCCAGCCGGAGGGTCGTGTGAAGCTTGTGCTCCAAGGGCTGGGTGTGCCTCGAGGAGCCAGGGACTTCCGGGCACCGGGCTCTGGTTCACAGGCCTTGAAATCAGGACCTACCATAGGGCTGTGCACCTTTCCACACGTGAGACATGGTTTCTCCAGGGGCTGGGGGCTGGATTTCCCAGAAGAGGTGGGAGGCCACATGGGTTTTTCTGCTCACACATGGATTTTGTAACCTGAGTCAGCATGGCCACTTGGAGGTGCAGTCCATTCTCTGTTCCCGGGGGCTCTGCGTCCCAGCTAGGCTGAAGCATTTCCAAACCAGGGCCAGGAATGGTAGGGGTGGAGGAGAGGTGGAGACGCCACACCCCCTGCCCCACAAGCACCAGCCTAAGAGCCCACTCAGCCCACCCTCCACTGTACTATTAACGCCCAGCAGGATCCACTTCTTAGTAAAAGCTGGCACCGTGCGAATCACGTTACATGTGTTCGCCCAGCCACCTCGCAGACAGGCTACCGAGTTTCTCAGGCTACAGGGTTTCTCACGCGAGAGATGAGAGAACGGAGACCCGGAGAGGCACAAATCACTTGTGAACAGCCACACACGAGGGGTTTCAGGCCCGTGATTGTGAGTCACAGGCTGTCAGACCCGGCACTGCTCTGTAGGTGCCCTGTGCCACGGCTGCCTGGTCGGGTGGTGTGGTCACCTCCACGAGGGTGTGAGAACACTGAGGCCCGGGGAGGTGGGCGTGACTTGTGAGATGTCGCTCAGAGGTCCTGCTGTGACAACCAGTGACTGCTTCTCGAAAGCACCGTGAAAGCCCACAACTAAAATTTGGCCAAGGCCCTGGCCGGGTAGCTCAGGTGATTACAGCGCCGTTCTGATACGCCAAGTTTGCAGGTTCAATCCCTGGTCAGGGCACGTACAAAAATCAACCAATGAATGCACAAGTAAGTGGAACAACAAACAGTGTTTCTCTCTTTCTCTCTCTTCCTTCCTCCTTCCCTCTACCTCCTCTCTCTCTGAAATCAATAAAAAATTTTTTTTGGCCCAAAACCCTTTCTGTGTTATTACTCCTACGTTCACCCATGGCTCTCCTGAGATGGAAAGAAGGGGCAAGGGATCCTTTGGTGGCCTTCTTCTTGGAAGGGTGGAGTGGGGGTCATGGGGGCTCCTCTGTGGGGGGATGACTATTTGGAGAGCTTCACACATGACCCCGACGTGAGGGCCCAGCGGCGTGCTGTGGGCAGGGACGTCTAGGGGCTGGGAGAAAGGGGGTGCTCAGCTGCGCTGGAGAAGGAGCCAGAGAGTGGGCGTGCTGAGGTGGGCCCGCACTCCCAGGCGCTCCGGGGCAAGGCTGCGGGAGTGTTTCCCACGGACCAGTGTGGGCAGGAAGCAGCTACAAGGAGTCAACTTGGGCCCTGTCCCATAGGGTCTCCTAGACTGGCAGAAGGGTGGCAGCAGCAAGAAGCTACAGTCCGATGTCAGATTCCCAAAGGCTGAAGAAGAAATCGCAAGGGATGGCCAGGAGGAGGGGCGCAGCCATCAAGATCAAAGGTGAGAAACCCTTGGAGCAAGGACCATCTCTGAGAGCCCCTAACAGCACCCCAACAGAAAGGGGCGGCCTCAGCTGTGTGCTGAGCACAGAGCACTGGAGGCCACGAGAACGGTGCAGGTCACGTGACACCCTTCCTCTCCTCTCCCCCTGTCTGCCCAGCCCCCTGTCGACCCGCTGAGACTCAGAAAGGCTAGGAAACCATCAATGGGCTCCACAGGTTAAAAAAACAACAACAAAACCTAGTGCTCTAGAATGGCTGAAATTAAAGAGACCCTAGCAACTGGAGCTCTCAGACGTTGTTGGTGGGAAAGCCAGGTGGTACAACTACTTTGGAAAACGGTTTGCAGCACTGTCTTAAAAAGTTAAGCATGTCCTGACCGGTGTGGCTCAGGTGATTGGGCGTCATCTTGCAAAGCGAAAAGTTGCCGGTTGGATTCCTGGTCAGGGCACGTGCCTAGGCTGCAGGTTCCGTCCTGGCCGGGGGGCCTACGAGAGGCAACCGATCAATGCTTCTCCCCCTCTCCTTCTCCCTCCCTTCCCCTCTCTCTAAAAATAAATAAATAAAGTCTTTTAAAAAAGTTAAACATAAACTTATATGACCCGGCAATCACACTCCTAGATATCTGCCCGAGAGTAATGAAAGGGTTTGCCCACTCAGAGACACACATGTGAGTATTCTTGGCAGCCCTATTTATAGAAGCTAAAGACTGGGGGCGAGGTGTCCATCCACAGGACCACAGGCCAAAACAAACTGCGATGTATACAGCGGTGGACAAAAGTAGGGCTACAGTTGTGAGTACGCAGAACCGAACTTGTTCTTGTGTTATCATTTATTCATTACTGTATTATTGATTTGTATTACAACTGGCAACCTGCTTTTGCCCACCCCTGTTTATATCTTAGCAACAAACAGGAACAAACTATTGATACACAGATAAATTTCAAAATAATTATGCTCGGTGAAAAGAAGAGTGTGAATTGTATATTTCCATTTCTATAAAATTCCAGGAGATCTGCAGTAACCTGCAGTGGAAGAACCTAAACTGTAGAGACTGCTGCCGCCTTTCCTGGGAATGGGAGCGGGTGATGGAGAGGTGGTGAGGGGAAAGGACACCAGGAGCGTTTGGGGGTGACAGAAACGTCCCTCATCTTGACTGTGGTGACGGGCTCCTGGGTATGTACACATGTCGAAACTCATCCAATTACGCGGTTTAAGTAGTAGTTCATTGTACATCGATTATACCTCAGTAATGCTGTTTTTAAAACACTCTAGAGTGGCAGTTAGGATCTGAACCCATGTATGCATCTGAGGTCAAACCACTCGGCAGCTGGCAAGTTATTAAAAGGCCTCCTTTCTTGGCTGGGGATAGAAAGTCAGTCTACACGGCACCACCTCCAGGAAGCTTTCCTGTCCTCCTCCCATGTGGAACTGCCACCCCTCGGCCACCCCCACACCCCCCTCTTGCCTACTTCCAGGACTTGTCAGTGGCTGCTTTCTCTACTTGGGGACCTTTCCCCTGTGCCCTCCTCCACACAGTCCTTCGAATCTGCTGCCTGAGTGAGGAATCCAATCTGCTGCCTGAGTGCAAAAATCCTCCCACGCACCAGCTCTCTGACCTCGGATGGTCCCGCTGCCTCTTTGAGCTTCAGATTCCTCATCTGAATAATACTAGCAGCTACCTCGGATTGCCTTAAGGATCAAATAAGAGACAGTGCACGTTAAACAATTAGCACAGGGCCGGGTATGTGATAAAGCACTCAATAAATGTTAACTATTATTGATCTTCACCTGGGCAGTGGCCGCTGACTGTTTAAGTTTCTCAGCCTTTGAATCAAGTACTCACCGCCTCAGCCGTATTTATTGACATGGAAAGATGCCCACTGTTGGGGGTGCGGGGAGTGGGGGGTGGGAAGCAGGCTACAAAACAGTATATGCCTCACAAGTCATTTGAAAGATTCAAGGAGAAAAGTGGACATGCATGTCTGAGCATGGTGCCTGCACACAGGAAGCGCTCAGAGAAAGCCAGTTGTGATTATTATTAATTTGAAGGCATTCTGTAGCCCTCCCAGTGCAACTTTCAAATATTATCACGTCAGTTCTCGGGAAATGGGGGAATGTTCGCAATTGTGCTTCCACAGTGAGTCAGAGAGATAAACCTGTGTGGTCTCTTCTGACACACTGCAGGGGCTATCGTGGGCAGGGCTGGACTTGGACTTCGGACACCTTGGTGTCATGTGAATCTTGGTACTTTATTTTGTGGTCCTGGAGCAAAAAGAAACGCAAAGCCTTGCCCTTTGGGATGGAGACTCCACGCTTGGATAGAGTAGGTATTCTTTGCAGTAACTGAGGTGCCATGACAAAATATAGACACATGAGGGCGCTCCAATCCACCGACAATAGAGAAAATCCCAGGAGGGTGGTAATAATAATAGGAATGTTACTGTTCATTTAACAATGGCTTCCATTGATAGTTTTTTACTGAGCTCCTAAAATGTGCTGAGAGACGCACAACCTTTATTTCCTTTTATCCTTTATGCCCTATCAGTGAAGTGCTATTATAAAGACTTGAATCGAGAGGTGTATCGCTCTTTAGAATTTTCAAAATATAATTTGTAAGGAGCCACGATTCACAAATCTTATAAAATGCAAAACTATTAAGTGTACAGCTCGGTGAAGTGTTACAAGTGTATACACACAGGTAACCCCACCCGGATCAAGATACCTTTTTAATTTTTTATATTCAATTTATTGGGGTAGCATTGGTTAATAACATGATATAAATTTCAGGTGTGCAGCTTTATAATACAATGTCACATTCTCACCACCTGCAGCCTAGTTGCCCTGTGTCACCTTGCACTTGACCCCTTTACCGTCTTCGTCCTCCCCTGCCTGCGCACCCCTCTGGCGGTCGCCGTTCTGTGGTCTGTAGCCATGAACTTGTGGTTTTGAACATGTACAACTTTGTTAACACCCTTCCCACTCCCCCGACCCCCACCCCAGGCGACCATTATCCCGACTTCTATCACCATGTATTCATTGCACTTGTTTTTGAACTTCATGCAAATGTAATTATACACATATACTATTTAGGGTTGCCGGGTTTAGCACATAAAAATCCAGGATGTCAGTTAAATTTAAATGTCCTATGGAACGTGCTTATACTTTAAAAAAAAATCATTGTTTATTTGAAATGCATTATTTTTTGCTATATTTATTAAATACAGAAATTCATTCTATATTTTTATCTGGCTACTCCAGCAGTCTCGGGTGCCTGGCTCCCTCCGATATAATTCTGAGGTTCACCCCCGTTGTTGCTGTTGGTAACGTGCTCTTTTTCGTTGCTGCGTCGTATTCCATTCCGTGAGTGCACCTCAATATACTTACTTCTTTTACTGTTGGTGGGGGTGGGCAGCCCCGTTTTGCAGAGGAGAAAACTAATCCCTGGGGAGGTGAAGAGACCGGCCCAAGGGAACGCCACCGGTACTGGCAGAACAGCCATTCAAGTCCACGACCGCCTGGCTCCAAACCTCCCCCACCCCCTCACCCCCCCGGATTTCTTGGTGCCTGTGTTTCAGCCTTGAGCTCTGCCGGTGGAGTCCAGATGTCAGAGGTTCAGGTCGAAGCTCTGTGGCCCCGAGCAAGTTATCCGCTGTCTGTGGATCCTCGCTTCCACACCGCCACACAGGTTTGCCGGAGCGAATCTGCCCAGAACGGGTGGGGCAGAAAGCCGGCTGCCTCCCCAGGGGCGCTAGCGCCGATCTAAAGCAAGGCGGGGGCTCCCGAAGGAGTCAGGTGTTCAGCCTCTACGTCGTCGCTTAGAGACACGGAAAGAGGCCTAGAATGTCCTGTCGAGTGTATCTGTCAGGTTCTGAAACCGCGAGCAGGTGGAGCGCGCACGGACGGGGCGTGTCGGAGAGACGCCGCCGCGAGAGCCCTGGTTCTGGGCCCGGGCGTGCCGAGCGCTCTGTAGGTCATCACCGGCTCTGTGCTCCTCGCGGGCCGTGTGGCCGGGGCTTCCGCTGGAAGATTTTGCAGGTTGGAGATACTGAGGCAGAGGAGAGTGATGCTCTCAATGTCACAAGTTGGCACGGGGACCTGGGACGCTGTGCTCTTGACTAACGTAGCTCCGCTGCCATTGCTCAGGGTGGTAAAATTTCAGTGGTTGGAACATTTTTTTGTACTTCTCTGTATTATATGAGCATTAGTGATACGTAGGTTCTTCTTCTTTTTAACCAGGAAATAGAACTCCATGTTCTAAGGTGGGTTTCTGATATTTTTAAAGACTGAACTCTTGTAGGGACAAACCACTCCCAGTCTTCCTTGTAGTGGTGAGGTCACGGTCCCGGGAGGTGGGGACCCAGGTCCAGCTGTGCCGTCCCACAGTCCCAGGGCACGTGTGATTCCGGGCCAGGGTCCAATCACCACCTTCCTCCCTGCAGGGCCCCCGGCACAGAGCAGTGCCCCAGTGAATGTCCCCTGGCCACAGGAGGCGTGAATCACAGAGCCCTCTGCCCCCTGCCCTCCCCTGGCGCCCTGAGGATTAATGAATGAACCAAGTCACTATAAAGTGCTAATGGCTTACAGGTTTAGCAGCTATAGACAAGACCAAGGCGACCAGATGGATGGCTAATGGTGGCCCCTCAGCCTGGCGTTGGGGACGGGGCAGACCCCAGAAATCAAGGCCCAGGCCGGTAGGAAGGGCCTTCGGCCTCCCTTCAGGAAGGGGCTGCTGGGAGTTTTCTGCCTGTGACCCCACTTGTGACCCCAGCTCCTATCAACCTGGCCTCAGAAAGGCTGGGCCCACGGGGCCATAAACCCCGCTATCACTTGTCCCTATCGCTGCTGCGGCTGCGGCCCGGGCTGATTGCGGGGGCTCTACAGTTACTGTTATCGCTTACCAGTTCCACGAGCCTTTTTATCACCTTTTTCTCACAGCAGCCTTGCAAACGGGGCTGGCTTTGCTCTCTTTTGATTTGGAGTTGGGGGAATCCAGGCCCCAGAGGGTTTCAGGGAATTATTTTTTTTTTTACTTTTCCCAAAGCTCCAGAGAGGGTCAGGGTTTGACTTACAGCCTCTTTGGGGTCCAGACTGGGGCCTTGTGTGACCCCAGAGGCTGTGGGAGAATTAGGAGGTAGAAACTGGGAACCGCTCAGCTACTTCTAAGCTGTGTGACCTAGGGCAAGTCTCTCAACCTCTCTGTGCCTCAGTTTCTTCATCAGTCAAATGAGGAAGTGACAATAGTGCCCACCACATAAGTTAGTACATATAGGTGCTCACTACCTGCAAGGTTCTGTATAATCTTGAATCAGGGCCTGGGTTCTAAACTCAGACCCTGGAATGCTGGATGACTTGGGGGAGTCTCTCGCCCTCTCTGAACCTCAGAGTTCTCATCTGTACAATGGGCATAATCGTGTCTGCTTCATACCCGACTCCCTTACGTCCAGTCCCATCAGCCCGGCCTTCTTCAGGTGCTATACCTCCAGCTCTGCTTGGTGCTTAGCCCGACTGTCCCAACCCCAGCTTTGCCTGGCCAACGCTCCATTATTGTTTCAGACGTCCTTCCCTCCCTCCCTCCCTCCCTCTCTCCCTCCCTCCCTCCCTTCTTTTCGTCACTTATTCAATAAATATTTATTGAGCACCTACTATGTGCAAGGACTGGGCTAGCTGGTAGATAAGACAGGCAAAGTCCCGATCCTCATGAAGGGGAAGGAGGTAGACCATAAACTAAAACGAGAAGAAAAACAAAACAAAAAAAACAAGGCAATTACAAACTGTATTAAGTACTTCATAAGGGAAAACAAAAGCACCATAAGAAGAAACAAATGAGGAAGGCTGCTCCCGAGAAAGTCCCCTCCAAGGGGACGCTTCCATTTAAATCCAAAGCTTATCTGGGTGTGCACTGGTACGAAATGCAGGCGTTGCACGATGTCACATGGTCAGAAGTGCTCCTCCCTGCCGGCTCCCACCCCTCTTCCAGTTTCCTGAGAGTAGGTGACATGCGTGGTGGCGTCTGAACCACAGGAAGCAGCAACCATCTGCAGATGTGGGAGGAGAGGCATCTGGGTGGAGGCATGGCAAGTGCGAAGGCCCCGAGGCTGGACCAGCTTCCTGGGCGGAGAGAGGGGATGCGGAGGCAGTTGGGGCAGATGACATGGGGCTAGGAAGCCAAAGGGAGGAGTTTGGATGTGTCTCCATGTGGCCTGGGTATAGCTCTCAGGTTGGGGGCGGGGGCAGGGGCAGGGGCAAGGCCAGGGTGGGCGTCTTTGGTTTGTGCCTTACAGAAACACTGTAGCGAATGGAGTTAGGGGTCCGAGTGGGGCAGAGAGACCGCTGAGGTGGCAGCTGTGCAGCTGGCAGCGGGGAAGGTGGGGCGGGGGTGGAAAGTGGGGGTGCTGAGAAGGGGTCAACCTGAGTGGTTTGGGAGGTTGGGGGAGACCAGCGAGGGTCCCCTGGCCATGTGCTCACACGACACCTGGCCGCCGTTAGTAGCCTGTCTCTGTGGGTATTGGACTAACGCTGCGCCCTGTAACCTGGCACAGAGTGGGCGTTTGGGACGTGTTTACTGGAGAGATGACTAAAGGATGAAAAGTCCCTTTGTAAGTGAGACACGCCCCGCGAGAGAAGGCTGCAGCAGCTCCCCTCCCACCCGGCCTTGCCAGGTGAATCACCCCCAAATGCACCCCGCCGTTCGCAGCCTGCTTTGCGTACGAGGACTTTCTGAACCTCAATCTTCAGACTCCGATTTCCTTAGCTGTGCACCCCTTTCCCCATGAAAGTCAGATACAGAAAGTGCATAGAAAGTTATTTTATAGCTTCAAATCCCTAACTTGGGTGAATGTGGGGAGCAAAACAGACCCGTCTTTCAACACGAATATGATCGAGGCCATCATCAAGAAGCACGAGGCTGTTTTATTAGAAACCACAGCTTCAAATCGGGGTATAACCTGGCAATTCAAATATCAAAAATACACATGGCATCATTTCATTTATCCCACAGAGGGCGGTCAGACACTTCCCGGGCGGAAGCCAGCCTCTCAGTCCAATTATCTCAGCGTTTAGTTTAGTTTAGTTTAGTTTTTTTAGCCACACAAAATGCTGCTTCACCCAGAGAAATATTTCTTTTTTCTTTTTTTTAATTTTTAAAAGATTTTATTTATTTATTTTTAGAGAGGGAAGGGAGAGAGAAAGAGAGAGAGAGAGAGAAACATCAATGTGTGGTTGCTGGGGGCCGTGGCCTGCAACCCAGGCATGTGCCCTGACTGGGAATCGAACCTGCGATGCTTTGGTTCGCAGCCCGCGCTCAATCCACCAGAGAAATATTTCTAGTGGTAACAGTCTGTGTGTACCTGTACCTGTGTTGCGATGTTTTCATGTAAGTTAAAATATACAACACACATTTAAAAAATGCACAGACCTAAGTTGACAGCTCAGCACTCATCACAAAGAGAACGCCACCATGGCGCTGGCCCCCAGGGGAAGCCACGGGGCCCAGCCAGCCCCCCAGAAGCCTCCCTGGGGCCCTCTTCCAGTCCCCCACGGCCCACCCCTCTCCAGGGCGGCCACCGTCCTGACTCCCAACACCCTGGATTAATTTGGCCTGTTGTTGAACTTCCCAGAAACGGGCAACACAGGGCGTGTTCATTGGTGACTGACGTATAAACAGGTGTCCCTGTGCTTTATGGCCAGAGCGCATCCATTCCCATGGCTGCACAGTCTTCCGTTGTGTGAATACACCGCAACTTCTAAGTGTCTTTTTTTTTTTTCACACACCTCATGCTTTTGTTTTGTTTTCACTGAGTTAGTTGCTGTGAAAGACGGATGTCTGGCTTCTCTGGGAAGGTCTGCCATCCCTGGGTCCCCAGACCCAGGAGCCTGGACTGAGCTCCTGGCTGCTGCTTCTCAGCACATGCGTGCCACCCCAATTTTGCCGCAGTCCCCACCACTCCCTCTTACATTACAGCCAGGCTCACCTCACTCGCCAACATTGCCCACCTGGCCCTGTAACCGGTTACGTCTTCGACTCCAGCTTTAAGTCAGCAGAGGCGGCGGCCTGAATGCTGTATTCCGAGGTCCACACAGCAGCAGGTGGATCTGGTGGCCCGAGGCAGAGCGTCAGTTGTTGCCACCGGGTTAAACTTTGGAAGGCGTAGTTGAGTGCTCAGAAGTGTTATGATCATTGTTACTATTTCAAAAGCTGTTTTAAACTACATTCAAAGGCATAGTAGAGGTCCTGGTTAAATACGGGCACTCTGGACCCAGACACCCTGAAATCAGGTCCTGGCTCTGTGACTCAGGACCCTCACCGGGTTCTTATGAAGAGTAAATGAGCGAATACTTATCAAGCCATTGGAAAAGCACCTGGCACACAATATGCATTCAACATATGTTAGTTAATTATTATTTCTAAAAATTACGTGGCCAGGCGGATCCTCTGGCCTGCCAGGGAGACCAGCCATCTCTGTCTGCCCAAGACTGGGGACGTTCAGGAATTTCCCGGCCAACACTGGAGAAGTCCTGGGCGGAACAGGATGCGGTGGTCCCCCTGCCTGTTCTGCCCCATTGCAACTTAACAAACGGGCCTCTTGCTTTAGTTAAATTATCAATTTGAGTTTGAAGGTGATGTTTGAGACACATGGGGAACCCCAAAGGCATCCCTTATGCTATGATTTCCGCAAAGCGGCGAGCTTGCCTACCTAACGCCCATTTCATAGTTTGGGAAGCTGAGGCCCAGGGGTGCAAAGCAGCCCCCGTGTGCGGGGCAGAGCTGTTCCCCAGCCCCCACCTTGATGCCTCTGCTCTATCACTTCCTCCCGAGAGCTGATGGGTGCTGCTTATTTGGCGCCAGCCAGGTCCAAGGTCACACACAAAATGCTTCCCATTAATGATATTCTCATAATAGTCTGAGCAGGTGGGCTCTACTCTGATACCCACCTGAGAGGTGAGACGCCTTGGGTCCTGCCCCCCCGCCCACATCCCTGGGGACGACCATTCATTCATTCCGTGTGTATCCGCCTGCCCATGGTCTCTGAGTTCCGTTTAGCCCCTTGTCTTCTGCAGCCCGTTTTGAGACATTGTTGAGAGAATTTTTGTTTGTTTAGCTCAATCAGCAAACATCTGTCGACCTCCTACTCCTGGGACTATGTGGTGAATGACACAGGACCCCAGTGAGCTGGGGGGCCCAGTTCACCAGGGTCTCCCCCCAGCACAGTGGCTGGCTGACGGCAAAGATCGGGTCTTTCCACCGTCGTGCCCTTGGGAGGAGGCCACCAGTGGGCGTGGAAATGAGTGGATCCCGCCACAGCACTGAGTGGGCAGCGGGCACCCAGACCCCCTCACTGTGAATGGTCAGGGTCCAGCCAGAGAGCAGCTGGCACCCCAAGGTCTAAGCCAGGGTAGCTTGTCCTCAGCACCAGGGACACTTGGGGCCCAGTGACCCTCTAACACCAGGGCTGTCCTGCGCACTGTGGGATGTTTAGCAGCACCCCTGGCCCCTCCCACTAAACGCCCGCGGCTCCCCTGCACCAGTCCTGACAACTAAAGATGCGCCCAGACTTGGTCCAATGTCCCCTGAGGGGCAGAATCACCCCAGCTTGACCACCAGGGGCTTAACGGAAGCGAACTTAATGAAGGGGGTCTCTGCAGAGGCGAGGGCTGGCGGAGGGACCCTTCAAGGAGTGGAGAGGCACCAGGGACTAGAGACAGAGGGGGGCCGTCATCACCTCAAGTCCCAAAGAGGCGAGAGGGGGAACAGTGTAACTGCTGCCGGACATGGCTGGTTCTGCGGAAGCGAGGCCGACCGGCCTCGAGGCCATGGGGAAACGCAGCCCCCGCCAAGATCAAGGAGAAATGGGGGGGAGGGGGCGTGGAGGTGTGGGCAGCACGAGTGCCCCCGCTCCTCTCTCATCCGGTCCTTCGGTCTCCCCGCGGCTCCTCCTTTGATGAGATCCAGCCGAAGTCAGAAGGAGGCGTGTGCATCTCCTGGAGCGCAGAGCGGGGCACCCACGGCAACGCGAGGTGCCGGGTGGACGGAGAGTCGCTGCCGCGGGGAAGCGGCCCCCGACTCCGGGCATTTGAGTTCAGTGTTGGAACTTGCGTAGGAGTTTTCGGGATGGAGAAAGCCGGGAAAGGGTGTCTCCACCCAAGGGAACAGCAGGTACAGAAGGAGTTACAAAACGCCTGGCTCGCGTAATTGTTTATTTAATTGCGATTGTTTGATTGATTGATTGGCTCTGTTCTGCGTGTACTTGGGGAAAATAAAACATTCAAACGGTACAAAAGGGCACAAAATGAAAAGCAGGTCTTCCTCCCACCCTTGACCCCAGCCGCCCAGCTCACCTCCCCAGAAACTACCTCCAGTCTCTTACCACCTTCTAGAAATAATCCCTGCGAAGGTAGTAAATGTTATAGTCACATTTGTGACCGGGGCCACCCCTCACCTAACTGAATGTGCGTGATGTTTGTGCAGCGCATGATGCTGTGTGCAAAGAAACGGGCTGAGAACCCCGGGGGTGGACTCCGAGCCTGCCCCTTCACCGAACACTGTAGTTCTACACACAGGGCACTTGGCTTCTCGTTTCCTCATCCCATCAAGGAGCACACGGCCGGGGGTGCCCCCAGCTGTGCTGCTCCATTGACGTTTTGTGGATTAAACTGAATGAAAGCTGAACCACCGGCAAGAAACACATTTTGTGACAGGTGCACCCGTAAGCCTTGGGTGTGGTTCTGGAAACTGCAGGTGGTTGTTCTGGAGGGTCAGTGAGGTTTCTGTCCCCGAAGACCTGCTTGACCCTCAGTCATAGGAACAAGTATCTATGGCTTGGCCTCGAGGGGGCTGGGCTGGGAGCAATTGGGTCCCACCAACTGGGTGGCACGTGGCCTGGCCCAGACCTGCCTGGGGAAGGCCAGATCTTCCCCGACTGTCCCCAGCTGGCGTCTGCAGCCCTCGGGGAGTTGAAGACCAGAAGGGAGAGCTGGGAGGGCCAGAGGGCTACAGGCATGGGGGTCCCCACAGTCGACTCGTAGATTTATTTCCCAGTGACTGAAAGCCAACCACCAAATCTGGGCCCCTAGGTTACTTAATGATGTCATGCAGCCCAGATGCCCAGCCAGAAGGCCAGAGGCCAGAGCAGACGGGGACAGGGCTCGTTCATTCTGCTCTCTCCCCTCCTCTGGACACCGGCTCCTTCCTGACCACGTCTGCGTGCCCAGCTCTTGGGGCAAATGTGCCCACCACGGTGGGACCGCCTGCTCTGTGCGGGCGCTGCCCTCGCACCAGCCCTCAGCCCCCAGGTGCTCTGCAAGGACGGTGATGATGCCCATTCTGTGCACAAGGACTCCCAAGACTCAGGAAGGAGAGACGCAGGGGAGGGTGAGGTCAGAGACCATCAGGTAGAGTCACATCGATGGGCATTTTGTATGAAAAAGTGTGGAGTGCTGAACACAGAATCAGAGAATCTTAGAATCATCAAGCCCAGGAGCCCAGGACGCACGGACCTGTGTATTGGCCGTATAACCCACCCCCCACCTGTTCACCACGCCACGGACGAAGCGTCTCTCTCGGGCCCGTCTCCCTCCATTCAGGCCTCTTCTGCTCTCACCTGGGGTCTTGTTCCAGCCTCCTCCTTGGTCTCTCCTCCTTCCAAACCTGCACGCAGCAGCCAGAGGCATCTTTTTAAACTTTAAGCGCAGCGTGCCACTCTTCCCCTTAAAACCCTTCACTGGCTCCCCTTTGCCCTCAGGATAAAGTTCAAACCCCTTGACCTGGTTTATGAGGTCTGCTGTCATCTGGCCACAGTCTCCTGCCACTCTGCCTTTCTCTGGCACCCCCACCCCTCAACTTTACAACAACTCACACCGACCTTGTTTTAGTTCACCAGGTATGTATGCCATGCACGCTCTCCCCCTCCCTGACCCCCGGACCTTTGCACTTGCTGTTCCTGCCACTTGGAACACAGTGTACAGCAGTGCCTCCTTCTCTGGTTGGAATACTCTCTCTTCCTCTCTCGGCTAGGAAGCCGCTTCTGCTCACTGCCCTCCCACTCCCTCTGCTCGCGCTCCCGGATCCTGGGTCCACAAGAATGACAGAGCTCCCTGCGGGTCCCACATGCCCCGGTGCTGGCCTGTGTCCCCAGCAGCCACAGGAGAGCGGAAACCTGGGCTGTCTTTTCTCTGCTGAATGCCTCGCACCTGATTGTGCCGGGCAGAGAGGTGCTGCTGAGCCAACATGTGTGATTGGTGAACCGTAGGACACTAGAATCACAGAACCACAACATTTTAGAATCGTGGACTTGGTGACACAGAAACCTCAAATCTCGGGGTCACATAATTACAAACTTCGAAAGTACTAGAAATGCAGACACAGAGCATCCCAGAAGCTTAGGATTTCAATGTTGGAAGAATTTGTGTACAGGCATCTTGTCCTGTTGGTGAATTAGGTGAGACTCCACCATGCCTTTCTATGTTCTTTAGCTTCCATTTCCACAAATATTTATACAATGTTACATTGCCTTTCAAATATAATGTGTCCTTCTATAATGTGCATCGAGCACCTTAGTGTTAATCATTATCTCCTATGTACTAGACACTATTCTGGCCGACTGTATTTTATCTATGGCGGCCTAACGAATTATCCCGATTTAAACCAACAAACGTTTATTATCCCACAGTTTCTGTGTGGGAGGATTTCAGGAGTGGTTTAGTTAGGTGGACCTCTCACAAAGTCACAGTTGGCCAGGGCCGCGGTCCCCTGGAGGCGTGGCAGGACCCACTTCCAAGACGGCTCCTTCCCGCAGCGGGCGGCGGGCGGGAGGCCCCGGCCGCTCCCCTGTGGCCCTAACCACAAGGCCGCGGGCTTCCTCCAAGCAAGTGACGCAAGATGGCAAGGCGGAACCCACAGTGCTTTTTGTAACCTAGCCTGGACAGTCACACCCCTCCATTTCCACGGCAGCCAGGTGCTTACACAGGGCAGCCCTGCGCCGTTCGGGAGAAAGCCATATGCTAGTGTCAGTACCGGGAAGCTGGTCACTGCCACAATGTTGGGCAAGACTGGCAACGTCCCCGCTCTTAGAGGTGACGGTCTTGGGGTGGGGGTGGGGCCGCAGAGGAAAACAATGCACTGATGTACAGACACTTGGATAGTTTCAGAGAGCCGTAAACAGAGGGAAGAAAATCAAACAAGACGAATCCCGGGAGCCGGGGTCAGCAAACTGCAGTCGTTGGCCAAGCCCGACCTGTTGTGCCTGCTTTTGTAAATAAAGTTTTATTGGAACTCAGCCACGCCCACTCATTACATGTTGTGTGTGGCTGCTTTCACGCTAAAACGGCAGACTTCGGTAGCCACAACAAAGATCATACAGCCGTACAAAGCCTCGTATACTTAGCTCAGTTGGTCAGGGGAGGGCCCTCCAAGAGGCAATCTTTGAGCCGAGATCTGAATGGTTAGAAGGAAGTGGCCATGAGAAACACTAGGGAAAGAATGTTCCAGAAGAAGGGAAATCAGGGTAAAGGCTGTGAAATAAGAATAGCTTTGGCACTGAGGAACAGGGAGGGGGCCCAGGGAGCCGGAATGCAGTGGCCCGGAGGCGGAGTGGAGGCCATGACCCCCGAGGAGGGGTCAGGAGGCACCTTCTGTGGAGCTGGGGGTGGGGCCCTGGTGAGACGCGTGAAGTTAGCGCTGGGAGTGCCGGGAAGCTGTGGGAGGGTTTTTAGAGAATGGAGAGGATGGCTGGTGGTGTTTGGCTCCACCCTCTGGGCAGGACCGTACCTCTGCCGCCCTCCAAGCACTGCCATCCCAGAACTTGCTGGTCTCGTGACACCCAGGTAGAGACCTTGGCATTATCACGTGACTCTGTGTTCGGGACCGGCAGTCCCTCTTGCCAGAATGTCCTGTCTCTCGACCCACTTTGGGTCGCTGGCTCCCCCTCCCCAGCTTGCTGCTTCCAGATGCAGGAGATCTGTGAGGTTGGGAGGAACATTGGATTTGAGCCCCGGATCCCAGACTCCTCCCAAACACTGACTCACCCGTGACCTTGAGAGAGTCAGGCCACCTCTCTAGGCCCCAGTCCCTCCTCTGTAAAACGAGGTGAGAATCCAGTCTGCTGGTCCAGGACCAGGTGATCAGAGGTGGGGTCGCACTGGACACAGACACCAGAGTTCCAGCGACAGCACGAAGGACACGCGGCAGCTGGAGTTGGGGTGGGCTTGGCCAGGCTGGGGTGGCCGACCTGGGTGATGGCAAGGATGGACGGCTGGGCAGGAGGCAGCTTGCAAACCCCCTTCAGGGCAGCCTGCTGCCTCCCAAGGAGTTGTGTGGCCAAGACCTTTGAGGGAGGTGACAGGGTGTGTGGCCACATCCAAGTCAGCCTTGGGGGTCAGAAAGAACACAGGATCTGTTGTCAGAGAGCACCACTTAGCTGCCCCGCACCCTCTGCGTCCCCAGGTTTCCCATCTATGAAATGGGTAGAATCTCACTAAGTGCTCCCTTGTAACAGGCACTAGCATTTTGTTTTGCTTTTTGTTTTTTAAAGATTGGATTTATTTATTTTTAGAGAGAGGGAAAGGGAGGAGAAAGAGAGGTAGAGAAACTTCAATGTGTGTTTGCCTCTCTCACACTCCCCATTGGGAACCTGGCCTACAACCCAGGCATGTGCCTTGACTGGGAATTGAACCAGTGACCCTTTGGTTCGCAGTCTGTGCTCAATCCACTGAGCTACACCAGCCAGGGCGAGGCACTAGCATTTTGTGTCCCACTTAGGAAGAAAAGACACTGACAATTTAATTATGATGTAATTGCTTTCTTAGCACTTAGAATTTTTATTTTGTATTTATTAAAGAGCCCTGAGATGTTGTTTTTAAAATCCCACATCACCCTTGCACCTAAATACAAAGGTGAAACAAATTAGTTCGGGAACTGCTGGAAGTCCCTCGGGGCAGCGTTGTGCTGATCTGGACCACTTTTTCCACCCGGAGTCTTCCTGGTCCCGTCGGTTTTGCCCAGTACCGTCCTCCACGCCGTGAAAAGCTTTGCTCCGCTGAGGCCTCCGAGATTCTCTCCCGCCTGCCCTGCAGGCTTGACCCTGGCGCTTGCTTCCTCTCTTCGGAAGGTGTCAGCGGAAGGTTTTCAGGAAGACCCCAGTGCTCCCGTCCCTTCCTCCAATGACCCTTAAGTCCTCGGTGATGAAATACACAGAGGACGCAGTTGTCCAGCGAGGCCACCGGAAATAATGACCAGAACCAACCGGGTCGTGACCGCCACCCATTCTAACCAACAGCGACGATGGCATGTCATTGACTCAACTTCAGCGATATCTTATCGTGAAAAAGAGTGCGCCGTAGGATTTCAGAATATCGCGATCATTGCTGCCTCCGGGGATTCGTGCGAGGACGAGATAAACCTGTGCCAGGCCCTGACCGCGGGCCCCAGCGCGCCTGGCTCCGCAGTGGCGGCCCCTTGGCATTGCTCAACCGCCCCCGCTCTGGCGGCCCCGGGCAGCGCCCTCGCAGGGCCCACGCAGGTTTATGGCGACAATCACTGCCCCTGCCAGACATGATCTCAAAGCCATAAAGGCTTTTACAGTTTCACTCTCCCCTGAGATAAGCCTGAGGAGCCCTTCCCAAGGCCGGGGAGCAATTTCAGAGCCACGGCGGGAGGGGCTGGGTGTTGCACAAGGAGGGAAATGGAACAAGTTTTATGGCCTCAGCTTCTCTAAAAACACCAAATTCTCATATCCTCAGTTTGAACCTGTTGGTGAAACCTCAGCACCTGGAGCATGGTGATATTTATCGGTTCGTTCATTCATGTGTTCGTTCGCTCGTTTATTCATTCAACAAACAGGGAATAGAGTGCAGGGCATGCCAGTGTGGATCTCCTCCCTTTGTCACTATTACGGTCTGTGTGGACCCAGGGCAACTCGCTTCCTCTCATCTGTAAGACAAGGACAATCCCCTTAACCTGCCTCACAGCCTCACTGAGGTGGCCAGGCACGACCAGTGTGCTGGCACACCCAGCACATAGTAGGACGGCAACCACCACATCTTTCTTTCTCCACCTGAGCAGTGGCGTGGCCCAGAGTGAAGTCCTCCCATACATGTCTCTCTGGCTACAGTCCCTCTCTAAGGGATCTCACACAACTATTTTGGCTTGTTTTTCTTTCGTATTTTTTATTAAGGTACACCGTAATTTTTCAGACCATAAGGCGCACCTAGGTTTTAGGGAAGGAAAATAGGAAAAAAAATTTTTTTGAAGCAAAAAAATGTGGTAAAATATTTAATAACATAAAAAACATAATATTTCACCAATGGAAATGTAAAGCTACATTCGGAGGATAAGACACACCCCCCCCCTTTCCTCCCAAATTTGGGGGGAGTGCGTCTTATAGTCTGAAAAAATGTGGTGACCGCAATCAAGATACAGAGTACGTCCATCACCCCCGAGTCCCCTCCCCACTGTGTCCCGAGCGCCTGGCAACCACAGCATCTCCCCCTGGAGCTGTTCCCTTCCAGCACGTTGTGTAGATGGAACCACATTGTAGGTAGCCTCCGGGCTGGGGTTCCTGTGCCCAGAAGGGCACGTCTGAGGTCCGGTGCTCGTGTCAGCAGTGTGCCCCCGTATCTCGCCGAGCAGTGCTGCTGTCCGGCTCTTCAGTCCCGTTTGCGCTTCTTTACGGCCTCACCGTTCTCCCTCCTGCCCACCTCTTCCCGGAGCTGCAGGCTCCTACCTCCCACGAGTCCCTGGATGTTTAATTAGCAGGTCAGACAAAACACCCCAAGGGAACTGTGCTTTCTAGCCCGAGCCCACAGTTGCTACAGTGTCCCTCATTTCAGGCATGAGTGCCACCAGCCCCGTGGTCACTGGTTTTTCTTCACATGTCCTGTCCACTAGCAAGTCCTTGACAGGGCCGCTGCTAAAACACCCCAGTCTGACCACCCCTCTTCACCACTGCCTGTATTAATTTTCAATGTTGCATAACAGATTGCCCCAAGTTCAGTGGCTTAAAACAACACCCATTTGTCATCTCACTATGTGTGGTCAGGCAGGCCTGGCGGCATGGGGGTCTCCGCCCCGGGTCTTACACAGCTGAATTCAAGGTATCAGCTGGGCTTTCTTCCTCCCTGAAAGCTCTGGGGAAGGATCCACTTCCAAGCTCATTCAAGGTGTTGTTGCCTGAATTCAGTTCCTCACGGTTGCAGGACTGAGGTCACCATTTCCTAGTGGGCTGTCAGCGGAATCGCTCTCAGCTTCTCGAGACCGCCTGCTTCCCTTGCCACATGGCTCTCTACATCTCCAGAGCCAGCCACAGGAACTCCCTCGCATCAAATCCCGCTCATGCTTCTAATTTCAATTGCCAGACAGGAAGAGCCCAGCCACCTATAAGGGCGCGCCTGATTAGGGCTGGCCCACCAAGGGTGATCTCCCTCTCACAAAATCAGCCCATTCAGAACCTTCATAACATCTGCTAAACCCCTGCACAGTTGCACCCCCTTCAATCCATCTTCCACAAAGCTGCCAGAATGACCTTTGAAAAACACAGATCTGGCCACAGCCTTCCCCCAACCTCAAATGCCCAGTGGTTTCCTATTCCCAGTTGCCCAGTGTTCAAGGCCCGCACCCCCTGGCCGAGACCAGCCACCGTGGTGTGCTTCTGGGTGTGGGAGGAGGACTTCAGTGGCATGCGGAGTGATTTTTGGGATGCCTGGGGATGACATTAAATGACATTGTCCCCGAAGACTTTCTCTTTATAGGTCTTAACTCCCTTCTGAAAATATTAAGGAGAAAGTCTTCTTTGGATAGCATATGGATAGAGATGTGCCTATAACATCTCTCTACGTACTTGTCAATTCCCCGCCTAAAGAAGAAAGAGCAGAGATCTCCCTGGCAAGCCTGCCTGGGCTGGAGAATATTGTTTTCTTTTCATGTTAGTTTTTCAGTTGCCTCCTCTTTACAGCAAGTGATACTGGTTTCCCATCTACATCAGGGATCAGGGCAAAGAGAATAATTATGAACTGATTTAAAGAAAAATAGTAAGCAGCAGAAAGGACAGGGGTCCTCGGGTGTGGAGAGGATCAAGGTGGCGTGTGCGGTGACCGAAGGTTGGAAACTGCTGGCCTCTGGCCCCCCAGCCACCCACGGGCGGTGCTGCCCGCTGCCCACCCAGCCTGCTGCGCATCCCCTCCCTCAGCCTCCAGCTCTGTCCTTCTCCGCCGTCCTGCTGCGCCTGAGCCGTGTCCTGCACGCGCACACCACTCGTCCTTCCGGACCGCCGTAATCGCTCCCTTCCTCAAACCATCGTCTTCACAGCTGTCACTCATTCCTTTGGCTCTTAGGATTCAGCAGCTTGCGCCCTGGCCGGTGTGGCTCCCTTGGCTGGAGCGACGTCCCGCCGCCCGAAAGGTCCGCCCGCAGGTTTGATTCCCAGTCGGGGCACATGCCTGGGCTGCACGTTCTGTCGATGTTTCTCTCCCTCCCTTCCCCTCTACGCCCTTGGGTGCCCTTGGGTGAGAACTAAAGAATTAAAATAAAAAAAGATGCAGCTGTTTGACCATTGCCATTCGTCAAATGACGAACTACCCACAGGCCACAATGCGTCTGTGCCCGGCACGCAGGGGCTGCTCATCGACGCCCTCCTCAATTCCATCACGGCGGCCCCTCGGGCCAGAGCACAGGTGTTTGGGTTGCAGCTGTCACACCAGCTGTGGACCTTGGTCAAGTCCCTTCCTCCTCCTGAGCCTTGGTTTCCTCGTTCGTAGAATGTAACAACAAGAATAGCTGACTCAGGGGATCGTTGTGGGGATTAAATCACGCCCGACAGTGCTTGACAACGAGGAAGAGGTCAATCTACGTTGTCCCCGGAGTCGGCCTTTGGCTTTTCACTCCGTCATCATCAAACAGCTGCGTGGGATCCCGTGATTCAGGCCTCTTAGCTCGAGTCTTGGAATTTACATATGACACACTGATTCCAGAAAGGCAGAGCAAAGGTGATGTGGGTTCCATAAAAGAGGAAGTATGGCAACGCCACCAGTTTGGGATGACAGGTCATTCGCACTGCACGGAGTTTCCTGTGGCTCCACACGCAGCCTGTCACGTACCCAGAGTCCCTTTCACCTCTCATCCCCGCTCTTGGCGTAATGGGGATCCATTCAGAATAACGGGATAAGGAGCTTCTGGGGTCAGGGCTGGGGAAGCAGTCCGTGTCGGGGGTCGGGGGGTCGGGTCACATTCCCAGTTCTCAGCGAGGCCATATGAGTTGGTAGAAGACGCACAGGTTCCGGCCCTGGCTCAACTAGCTGTGCTCTCTGGCTACGTGAAGTTCCTTCACTTCTGCGAACTTTGAGTTCATCTCCTCTAAATATAATGGGATTTACTGTTTTTCTCCCAAGCTGATGTTTTGCCACTGAAATGGAAACCAAGGTCTGGCCGCCCATGCTGAGATTTGAGATTAACTGGGGCAAAGGGTTGATGAGGTGGAGGAACCAAGGCCTGAGGAATTTATGGCAGCCCAGGGTTTATGGTTTTGATATGGACTTATTAAACACGCTCTAGGACTGCAACAGTCTCCTCCTCGCCCCTGCCTCCCCCCCCACCCCACCGCCACGTCTATGCTGGCACCAGCATGGATGAGGCTTCTGTTGCAACATTGCGGAAAACATTTCCTGGTACTGGTGAGGGGAGGGAGGGGCAGGGGAGGCGGGAGTGGCCCCCAGGATAAGGGAGGCAGCTAATGGGTGTTCCAGAGGCTGGAGAGCTTAATG
Organism: Phyllostomus hastatus; assembly: GCF_019186645.2. Classification (NCBI taxonomy): domain Eukaryota; kingdom Metazoa; phylum Chordata; class Mammalia; order Chiroptera; family Phyllostomidae; genus Phyllostomus; species Phyllostomus hastatus. Next base: position 11,669,016 of record NW_025333664.1, read on the forward strand.
GTTAGCCTCTCACGAGAAAGGGTCAGGCAAAGAGCTCACGCTTACCCAGTCCACGTGACGGCCACTTTGGGCACCTCTTGTACACAGCAGCTCTTAAGGTCACTATCGTCTCATGCTGCTTAATCCTGACAACACTCCCGCAGGGAGGGATCACTTGCATTTTGCAGATATAGCTCAGGGCGGTGGAGTGACCAGACCAAGGTTACACTAATCGCTGGGCTGGACCTGCTGTCCCCTCTGTTGAGGAAGAACTGAAGGGGCCACTATGCTCCACCCTCATGCTTGAGTGACACCTCACCTAGGTACCCCCCAGTCCAGCCTCCAGCACGCCCCCATCCACCCAGCTCTGAATGCCGGGGTGTGCTGGCCAACGTTCAACAGTGCTTTCTGCTGCAGAAGGCCTTGACTGGTAGACTGTGCCGGCTCCGGTGGTGTGAGTGTCCCCACCGCCGCTGTCAGTGAGACACTGCCCAACGGGAGGAGCAGTTAACAACCGACCCTCACTCACCAGCTCCACAAACCCCCGAGTGACTGTGCGGCTGTGTCCCCGGTGGCTAGTGTATCAGGGGACAAGACCAAGGTGGCTACGAACCTGGCTGGAAATCCTCATGTGTACCCCTTGCTTTTATTCTTTTTCAAAGCAACACCTGCTTTGATGAGATTTCCACATACCCACTTGCCCCTTGTTCCTGGCAGGTTGACCCAGGACCCAGAATAGGGCTCCATCTTGGACCCTGAGGGTAGACCACAGACCACTGGACCCTCTCGCCATTCTTCCAGATCTTTCCATCATCCGCTCTCTTCTCACTCTCACTATCTGCCACATACCAAGTACTCAAAAATCAAGAGACCAGAGTTAGGGTCCTATCTCTGGCTGTCTAGGAAAATCACTTCCCCTGAGCCTCAGTTTCCCCACCCATAAAGTGGGGGGGGGGTGGCATAATAATGTCTCACCTGCGTTCCTCCTGATGCGGAGATTAAGTGACAATATTGGATGTGGGCGCACTCCTTGCGTGCTGTAGGCGCTGCCCGGCCACTTTCACGGAAGGGGACAGATCCCTACGATCGGAGGAGAGAGCAGAGCACCTATCTGGCTATTTTCATTCTCATGTCTAACACCGGAAAGGAAGGAAAGACACCCATCCAAGGACTTAGAAAACATATGCGCCATTTATTTCGCTTTATAAACTTTTGTTAAAACACACAAGAAACGTTTGTTTGTTTGATTGTTTCTTTGCCCCATGGGGTGGCAGGGACAGGGGCTCAGATGTCAGCCGGGGACCAAGTGACATTCACGGCAACTGCGAGAGGCGGGTGGATCTGAGCGAACCCATCCCACTCCCAGAACCTCCAGAACCTCCAGAACCTCCAGAACCACCTGATGCGAATTCCACACTTCTTCCCACGCAGGGCCAATCACAGAGCAGGCTGGCAGGAGTGGCCGGCGGGGCAGCAGGAGAAATGTGGGAGCAGCCGCTGACAACCCTTTTCTCCTGCTCCTTGTCCATTTGTTTTCAGGAGAGCGGTGTAGACTCGGGAAGCTTCCGGGAGCTGCCTCAAGAGGGGGCTGTCTCCGTGGAGGGACAGCAGGTCCGCGCCTGCCCTCGCAGCCATTCTCTAGTCTATCCATTTTGTTTTAGGGCTACAACTCAGGTAGACAAAAAAAAAAATTCCCAATGTGGTGTCTCAGTGGAGAATCAGAGGAGCAAACGTGCCTTTGTTTTGTTTCCTGCACTGCAATCCAAGCATTGAAGTGGGACGGAGTTCTCCTCCAAGAAGGGTTGGTTATTTGGGCAGAGGACTGACCCCTGCCCCAGAAAACTGATACCACGAAAAGCCACTATCACGCCACTCCGCCTTGCAGGAAATCGTTGTCTCAGCATGGCCACTGTGACAGTGAGGGCAGGAGAGCCAGCAGTGGGAATGACCTCGACGACCAGAAGGACTCTGGCTTCCCGACTGTGCCCCAGGCCAGTCTGAGCCCCCCGCTGGGGTGTCTGGGGGACCCAAACGAGACGTGGCAGAGGAAGGCCCGAGAGCTCTGAGCAGGGAGGACTTGCTCCGGGGGTGGGGACTTGGCTCGCCGGAGTGGGGACGGCCCACCCTGCCAGCACTGGAGATGTAGAGGTTTCTCTCGGACACACGGTCTCAGTACCCTCCACGCCTCTTTTTGCCAAAGGCAACAATCACTAATGATGGAATGTGGGGGCGTGGGGGTACTGCCCCCGTCTGCTCAGAAGGGTCATCCCTGGCTGGGGTGTCGGTAACCAGTCTGACTGTTCACCCCCCCTACTTAAGCACAGCTCTGGTCCCAGCTTTAATTCCCACCAGATGTACCCTGAGTGACGCGCCCCAGAGCAAGTCGCAGGCTCAGACCTGTCCCCTGCCCCCGCAAACTGGCCCACTCCTGGACCGTCAGGAACCGGATCTACCCTGAGTGACTGCCCCCCAGAGCCAGGAGTGAAGAGGGAAAAGGGCCCAAGAGCTATGAATTCTTCTTGTTTATCAGCAGACAGGATTCTGGACCCTAAATGGACCTGAGTGCATCCTCATGCGAATCTTAGTTCTGGGCGTGGGCAGGGCTCCCGCAAAGCATGATATTTCGGCTCCTAAGGCTGGGGGAGGGGGCAGGAAGTCCCTCAGCTCTAGCCCAGTGAGGACTGAAGGGTCCTTGCAGGGAAGAGGTTCTGCCACCCTGGTTAAAAGCTCCTGTTCTGGTCCAGGTGGACCTGGGACCCAGCCCTGACTTGGCCCCTTACCAGCTCCGTGAGTTCCAGAAACTCACAGCCTCTTAGGTCCCAGTGTCATCGTCTATACGGATCTCTGGGTGGTGGGGACCGGGAAAGGAGCTGATGCATGGAAAGTGCCCTGAGATAGTCCCGCGAGTATGAAAGAGCTTGAGACGGGCCCTGGCATGTAATTCCACTGCCCCCCAAGCCAACGTCACTCTGACCTGGGCACTCACCCGTCCTTCTCCACCCCTGAGCCTCGCCTCTCTCACTGGGGACACGGCATCGCCCGATCTCCTTGCTCCTTCCCACCTCCGCAGAACTGCTGTCTGCAGCGTCTGGAAGCTCAGCTGGCTGCACTCCCTTCCCAAGTACCCAGGGCCTAGGAGCCCAAGCACCAATGCCTCTCAGTCTGGCGCTCGAGGCCCCCGTGCAGCCCGGCATGCCCCCTCCGCTCCAGACGGCCCTTCTTCTGGCCTCCAGGCCTCGCCCAGGCGCTCTGACCTCCCTTGGAACATCCTGTCTCCCTGGCTGCACAAGCCAGAATCCGACCCTGCCTTAGGGGCCGAGTGCGCAGTCTGCCCTTTTGTGGGCGCTCTCTCTGACCAGCCCGGCCTTCCCGGCCAGCTCCTGTTGCGGTTGTCCACCCCGAATTGTTCTTTCATTGTTGAAAGTCCGTAGGGATCATCACTCCCAGCCAAGGGGTCCCCCCAGGGGTCCGACCCAAGGCCCGGAGGAAAGGAAGACCGGTGGGTCAGAGGCAGAAAGCGCCTTCCTTCTCCACGATCTGCTACACTGCGCTTAGCCCGGCAGGGCTCCGGAAACGCTCCCAAGTGACTGGGAGAGTCGTTCGCAAGTCTTCCTCGGGCTCTGGAGAGGTGGCTCTGGGGACGCTGACAGGCTGCGGTGGCTGCGGCAGACGGAGAGGAGCACTGGAGGGTGGGGCAGCCGAGCAGGGAGGAGTAAGTAAGGGGTCTTGATGCGACCCAGCCGACCCCACCGTGGGGGCTCCCGGGTGTGGACACTGCGCAGCGCTGGGAGGGGAGGGCCGGCCTGAGGGGGAGGGGCCAGGCTGCAGTGAGGTCCTCTGCTGGCGAAGTGGGTGGGGCAGGAGCGGATGAGCGGAAGGCAGTGGCTTCAGCGAAGTTGTCCCAGGCAGCCGAGGGTGTCCAGCTGGGGTGTCCCCAGGTCGGAGCCCCGCGTCTAGAGCAGGGGTGGAGGGTGGCAATGGGATGCGGTCCACGGCCCAAGTTCTTGGGCCCTTCGCCCTTTTCATTCCTGCTCTGGGGCTGGCCCTGTTCGGGTCACAGCTCCCTTCACTGTGGTGGAGGGACCACCAGGGGCTCTCTGAGGGGGCTGGGGGGCCAGCAGAGCCCCCGACCCCCGGCGGCTTGCTAGATGACTTCTTGCTTGGTGATGGTCAGCTGCGGGATGGCGGAGGGGGGCTTGACGATGGTGGCGACGGCTCCTGGCAGGAGCTTGTAGGGCTCAGACCCCGAGCCACCTGGCGGTGAGGGCTGCGGCGTCTCAGGGGTGGCTGGAGGGACAGAGAGACGGATGGCTGCTCAGCATCCCTGCCCTTCAGGGAGTGAAGGAAGCACCCTAGGCAAGCTCTTCCCCCTCTCTAGGCGAAGAGGAAGAAGAAACAGTTCTTCCTCTTCTGTAAAGTGAGAGAACAGAGCTAGACACTCTCTAAGGCCTTTGAGGGCTCAAACTCTCTGAGCCCCACATCACAGCCTTAAGCCCCGTGAGGTCTGGGAGGCAGTGGCCGGCCCAGGTTTGTGGCACAGCCTTTACCCGGGTCCTACCCCCCACCCATTTGATGCGGAGGGGGTGTGGGCTCCTCCTCCCAAACCAGGGCCCAGGTCTGGCTCTCCCCGAGGACGCTTGGACCTGTGACAGGAAGACCCATTCTCGGAGAGAAGGAGCAAAACGGCTGATGCAACGCAAGGTCGGACTAACTGGCTTTAAAAGGACGATTCCTCTGATATCTAAGTAGATGAGTAACAGAAACTAATTGGCCTCACCCGCATAATGGGTTCAGAAAGTAACTCTGACCATGACCCACTTGGCTGATTTTATGCAATGGACCACTTTCCCAAAGAACAACCTCAATGAAATGGCATCTCCTTTTAGTGGGCTGCCTCTTCCCAGTGCTAGTCCTACTCTTTGAAGAGCTTTGCCAGGGACGAACTCACTGCTGCGGGACTTCACCTCGGAGGAGAGTCTAGTCCAGCGGACACCCCAGCCTAATAAACAGTCTCACCCCACGGTCTAGTGGAGAGCCTCACCCACTCGAGGAGCCTTATTAAACAAACAGGTTTACCTAGGGAAAATGATGGCATTTGCACCCTAATGGGCATCCTCCCCCGGTGGGCCACCTGCCCCGGTGGGCCGCCTCATCCCAAGGGCAGCTTCCTTCAGTAAAGGCTGACAGTCACCTCCCTGGGCAAAGCCTTCATGAGCGGACAGTCTCACCCCTCGCCTGCACCCCGCAGCACCCAGAACCGCTGCATCCTGGTTCTCATCTTCTAGCCCCGACCTCCTCTCGGCTCCCCCCTTACGCCCCAACCTCACCCCTTCCTGAGCAGAGCCTGAGTTGCCCACCTGCCTGCCCCCTGGGTCGGGGCCACTCACACATCTGCCCGTTGCCGAGGTGAGCGGGCATGGTGTTGGCGACGATGACGTTGGTGCCCATGTGCTCCTGCATCAGGTGAGGGTGCAGGGGGTGATGGGCATGAGTGGCATCGCTGGAGGATCCTGCGGGGGGAGGGGGAGCTCAGTGAAGATGGAGACTTTGGGGAAAGGACCGTGGGCCTGGGGCCACCATCTTCCTCGGAGGGGGGGGCCGGTCGACCCGCTCACCCCTTACTGAAGATGCCTACTGGGTGCCTGTTCCTGGGTCAGGGACCTGGGCGCGCTGTTCCCATCTGCACACTTTGTGAGGATACTGGGAGGACCCAACAAGCCAAGAGAACAGAAGTGATTTAAAAGGAACAAGGACCTGGCTGGTGTGGCTCAGTGGATTGAGCTCGGGCTGCGAACCAAAGTGTCGCAGTTTGATTCCCAGTCAGGGCACATGCCTGGGTTGCAGATCATGACCCCCAGCAAGCGCACATTGATGTTTCTCTCTCTCTCTATCTCCCTCCCTTCCCTCTCTAAAATAAATAAATAAAATCTTTAAAAAAATAAAAAAATAATAAAAGAAACAAGGAGGATGTAAGGAAGCATTGAGAGAACTTAAGTATTACATCGAGTTCTGATTGGATGTTAGTATAATGGAGTTAATCGATGGTTCTCAAAGTTCACGGTCTGAAGTCCTTCGAGCATTTGGTCCCGGTTCCCCTGTCAGTCTCACCGCCACCCCTGCGCCCCTCCATGCGCACAGTTCCAGCTCAGATGTCTCCTCCACTGCGAAGCCTCTCCTGGTTCTGGCCGTTCTAACCGGAAGCGAACTCCTCCTCCCTGGGAACGCCCCTGGTGGGCAATTCACCTGTAACCCACCTGCCGGGAACAGCCACGGCCCCGCCCGGGAGCCTCACAATGAGCCCGAGCTGCCTCACTGGGACGCTGCCTCCTCGCCTTCCAGCTCACTTCCTCCAGCACCACCACTGCAAAAATTCTTCAGCCCTGTCGAGGCCCCCGACCCGACCCCCACTTTTCACTGTCTGTCACCCCATCTGTATCTCTGTTAGTCCGGCCAAGGTTCCATCGCCCATCCTTATAATCACTCCCTCGCGGTCACCGTCAGCTCCCTCACGGCCCCCCACCTCGGAGTGAAACATTTCAAAGGGTGAGTCTCCTCTTGCTGTGTCCACCTCACCTTCCCACTCACGCACGCGGGGACACCTCTCGCTCTGGCCCCCTTCCCCACGGTCCTCTGACGCTCTTTCCACAGGCGCCCAGGGCCTCCCGGGTGCCGATCCAGTGAACACCTCCATCCCTCCGCTGCGGGATTTAACACCGTGGAATGTCCTGTCCTCCCTAAAACACCCTCTTCTCTTGGAACTGCCCTGGCTTCGCTGCTACCCCCGGGGCTGGTCTTCCTGCTCCCGTCCCTGTCCCTGGCCCTGACCTGCGGGAGCACCACAGAGCGGCCGTTCATCCCGAGCTTCGGGCTTGTGTGTGAGCAACAGACGGACATTCAGCTGCCCCCTCGGTGGCTCGGCCTGGATGTCTAGGAGTCCTCTCAAGCTTCACTGAAGTCTCGGATGGGTCTGTGGGCTCATCCCTCACCCCCCACCCGACCTCCGACTGTTTTTCTCAGTCTCCCCATCCCGGGAAATCGCTCCACTAGCATTCCCGTTACTCAAAGCAAAAACACAGGTTTCACCCTTGACTCTTCCTCTTCCCCTCCCTCCCCACATCTGGTCAATCAGCAAGTCCTGATCAAAGAGACGATCAAGCTTCTCCTCCGCTGCGGAAGCTCCAGTCTTGCTCTCGCCCGAGCCCCCGCCGCCCCTCCCCTGGCCGGAGACACCATTCTCAGGGCTCTCCTGCCTCCGCTTCGCCCCCACCCCCGAAATGCAGTTTCTGCCGGACAATCAGAGCAGTTAGTTTACAACACTAGTCTGATTTTCACTCTTCTTCTAGTAGTTGCATGAGAGTAAAACCCCAGTTTCTGACCACGGCCTATAAAACCACATGCTCCTCGTTTGGATTCTGCCTGGTCTCCATTCTCATCTCACACAACTCCCCTGTCTCACAGCGTTCCCCTTCCTTCTCCTTCTCCTTCTCCGACACACACGCGCCTCTCCTGCCTGGGACTTGTGTATCAGTTACTTCTGCCTGGAGGGTTTTTCTCTTGGCCTTTAAATGTTCTATCTCCTTTCATCCAGCGGGCCTAAGCCACTAACTACTTCAGGGAAGGCTCCCTTCTCTAACCTGTCAAAACAGGCCCCTTTCAGTGCTGCTGTGTTGTTTTACCTGTTTACTTAAATATCTGCAGTTACCCTCTTTCTTACACACGTGATTATTGCCTCTTCCCCCGGGCCTTATACACACAGGCGCGCACACACTCACACAACCACCAGGAGGACAGAGATCTTGTTCTCTGCTGAATCCCCAGCTCTTAAAACAGTGACTGGCACATGCTGGGCTCTCAGTGCCTACATAAATGGACCACTGTCCCCATTTTCCTGATGAGGAAACTGAGGCTCAGGTAGCTTAAGGGGTTTGCCCACAGCCACAGCGTGAGGAAGGGAGGTGCACGCAGGTCTGTGCGAGGCTCGTCTCTGGGAGAGGCCCCTCTGCCCCCCACCCCCCCGCCCACCTCCCAGCCCCTCTGGGGCTCGGCACGGACCTCCCAGCAGCATCTCCTGCAGCAGGTTGTCGATCTTGGCCATGCCGAACAGCTTGATAAACTGGATCTGCTCGATCATCTGCCAGGTGATGCTCTGCAGGGTGGGCAGCAGCAGCAGCAGCTCACCAAAGCGGCCGCGCGAGTCGTACTGGCGGTCATTGATGTAGTCCTCCAGGCTCACCTGCACCTGCGACCGCAGCCGCTTGATCTTACCCGGGTCACTCAGCCCCTTGGCATCTGCAACGGGAGCGGGTGGCAAGGGATGGCAGGGGGCCCGGCTGGAGCACCTGGATAGTCAGGACCCAGGCCTCCCCTGACTCATGGGGCCCCGAGAGGGGGCCTAGTGACCCGAAGCCATCGGCAGTGCTGGGATGAGGGTTCAGGGTCCTCAAGAACCAGAGTTCACTAGTGCGGCTGGGAGCTTCCTGGACTCAGGCAGAAAAGTGTTCCTGTCACGTTTCCTGAGATGCAGAACCGGGAGAGGGAAACCGGGGATGGGGGACGGGACTTCAGGAACATACCCAAGAGGGCACTTAGCAACTCCCTCATTACGCTGAGGAAACTGAGGCACAGAGCAGGGAAAGGACGTGTTCCGGGTCACACATCCGGCTGCTGACAGATCCAGGAGTGGACTTGGGGCTCCTGGTCCCAGTGGAGGGGCCCCGTTGTCCATACCCCAGCCCAGGCTGCTGCTGCCACCACCTCAGAACCATGCCCCCGCCTCTCTGCTCCCTTGCCTGAGTCATCTTGGGGTCTCAGCCTAGGTCTCACCCCCACCAGGAAGCTTTCTCTGCTCCCCCCTCCCCGAGTCTGCATTGTGAGTGTCCATCATGTTCCCAGACTTCTGTGGCTGCCGGCCGCACAGGAGGTGACTGTCCCTTCCACTGGGCTGTGAGCTCTGCGCAGGCAGGCCTACGTCCCACGTGTCATTTTAAACCCACCACCTAGCACCATGCGTAGTCAGTGCTTGTTGAATAGGTAACTAGACGAAAGGACAGGTAGATGGGTGGAAGGACAAATGAATGAACAAAATCAATGGGTGAATTCTAGATCCTCAGTCTCAAGAAGGCAACTCACACAGTCCTCTACTAGGTAATCTCAACCTTCGTGGAGGTAATGCGCTTATTTCCTAAAGGATGTGGCAAAAAGAGGACGTCACCCTCACTTTTCTAGTCCAGGGCTCTCTCCACTGAATCACGTTTATGCATTCTTTTATTCAGTCAATAAACTTTTACTGACCGCCACCTTCATGCCAGGCCCCATTCTAGGTCGCCTGCCCCTCCAAGCCAGGTGGCCGACCCTGACTCAGCATCAGTAATCCTGCACATTTTGCTGAGCGATTAATTACTCGATCTAGCCCAGTGCTAAGCACTGGAGGGGATACAGCTCTCAAGGAAACTAGATCTAGAGATCTTACCCTTTAAGAAACGGGGAATAACATGTGGTAAGTACGAACATAGGCCTGAGAGCTGGGTAGTCTGAAGTTCAAATCCGAGCTCTGCCATGTCCTGGTTGTGTGACTTTGGGCAAAGAAATCAATCTCCCTGTGCCTCAGTTTTCTAATCTGCAAAATGGGGATAACAATCCCTGCCTCACAGGTACCATGTTGCAAGTAATAAGTGAGATAATCCACATAGAATGTTTAGAATGGTGCCTTAAAAAGCATTCCATAAAGGGTGATCATCTTCCTCTTCATTACTGTTGTTACTAGAGGTGATCCTCATGCAGGCGCCTGGCACCTAGTAGGTCCTCTCTAACAGGTAAGGAGGGGAGGAAGCAAACAAGCCTTTGGGGGCCCAGGAACCTTGACATTGTTCTTTAAAACCAGGCTCTGCCCACAGACACCACTACAAATGCAGATGGCGAGTCAGTGGATGGGTTGGAGAGAGGGGAGGAGAGAGCCGAGGGGAAAGGGCGGGGACTCGATAGGGCAGACAGCGGAGGTACCGCCCCAGGCCCCCAGCGCACGCCAGACACCACGAACAGGACTGAGCCCTTTATGAAACGAGCTACACACCACAGGTTTTCCTGTCACACAAACCTATCAGGACGTTTAATCATGAATTAGGCGCAGTAAGAGATTAACGCCAATGACTGATAATAAAATCGAACAATTCGAACAATACGTTGTGATACAAGTTACGTGAGCGTGGTCTTTCTCTTCCTCTCTCAGAATGTCTTACTGGACTGTATGCCCTTTTCCACTTCAAGAAAGCACTTCCTAGCTTCTCTTTCGAATGTCCGAACTGCCCGCATCACTACCCTGGCACTTGGGGGCCAGGATCAAGTGAAATGGGGTTGCCTGGACGCGAGGACTGCGACATGGCCGCGGTCCCTCCAACGGCCGAGGCGGCTACCCCGTGGCTACCAGGCAGGCAGCGTGGGCGGAGTGATCACGCTGGGGCAAGTGGGGGTGACACACGTCCCAGGCGGGTGGAACAGGAGGGTGTGAGGTTTCATCACGCTACTCAGAAACACCGTGCAACTGTAAATGTACAAATGGTTCATTTCTGGAAGATTCTATTTAACGTTTTCAGACCATGGTTGACCACAGTTAACTGAAACCACCCAAGGCAAAATGGAGAAGAAGAGGGACTACTGTATTTTCGCCCTCCCAAGTAAAGGCTTAGAAAATCCTCTGCACTGTTGATACAATAAGAAATGGAGGCGTAAGCACACAACAAACGTGATAAAGGTGATCGATGGAGACACTAAAATAGCCATGAAATATATTACGAGGATGGGGGAGAAAAGAAAAGATGGGAATGGTGACAGAGGAGAGTGAAACCCTCCACTAGCCTAGGAGCAAGAATTCGATCTAGAAAAGATAAATCAAGCAACAGCAGGCTTAGCGTTTATTCAGAGCTCGAGGGCATGGCCAGAAGGAACAGTGAGAAGCATCAGAAGTGGTTCTTTCCAGGGAGCAGGCTTCAGCGGGGAAAGCGGGGTGGGGAGGACTGTCTGCATTGTAAGCATATGCAGATATTCTTGGGATAAAAATGTTCTAAGGAGCCCTGGCTGGCGTAGCTCAGTGAATTGAGCGCAGGCTGCGAACCAGGCATCGCAGGTTCGATTCCCAGTCAGGGCACATGCCTGGGTTGCAGGCCATGGCCCCCAGCAACCGCACATTGATGTTTTTCTCTCCCTCTCTCTCTCTCTCTCCCTTCCCTCTCTAAAAATAAATAAATAAAATCTTTTAAAAAACTATGGTAATTTAACATTTAAAAAAATGTTCTAAGGAAAAGGAGGAAAGATCACAGGAAAGAACAGAAGGACGGTAGGTGGCAAAGGGAGAGAAGGAGGGAGGGCGGACGGGAGTCAGTCAAGTCACACCATCCGTCTGACCTCTAATTCCCCTCATCTGTGACGTGGGGCTAATACACATGCCTTCTCCGGGTTGCTGTGCTAAAGAGGTGGGGTTGGGACCTCAGGGTGCAGGTCCGGCAGGAGGTCTGGAGCGCTGGGGGTGGGGGTGGGAGGTGCGGACCGTACCTGGGTCGAAGAAGATGATGGCTTTGAGGCAGGCGTACTCGTTGTCATCGATCTGCAGCTCCTGGAACGGCAGCACCAGCTCGTCGAGGATGCGCATGGACACCCGGCTCATCTCCGCCAGCTCCGGGCAGTGCCGCGGGATGATGTAGTCGTTCCCTGCGTCGTTGGAAAGGGGAGGCGATGGGGAAGCCACCTTGGGTGTACCCCTTACCCCTAGCTTTGCACAGGCCCTGTCCCTTGCCGTTGCAGTACAGCTGGCGCCCTTGGGGACTGCCCATTTTACAGACAAGGAAGTTGAGGCTCAGATTAAAGGAATGATTGGTCAAAGCTAAGGACCAGGCCTGGAGCCTGGCTTTCTGGGACCCTTTCACATCACGCAAGCTCTATTCTTCAACAAGACCCTCAAGAATGATGCCATTTCAGGGCCACCTGGAAGATGCCAAAGCATCAAGGGTAAGGGCCTCCATCCTGGAACCAGACTGCTTGGGTCGAAGCCCAATTCGGCCACTAACAAGCCGGACATATCTGGATAAATTACTTTCTAGGCCTTGTTTGTTTTTTGTCATCTGTAAAATGGGGGTAAATAACAGAGTCTACCCCATAAGAGATGTTGTGTTAGAGGGGTTTATATCTGTCAAGTGCTCAGACTAGGATCTGACCCACAGCGCAATCTCTATGAGCACTGAAATAATAGGCAACCGTGCTATGGAGGCATAGGCGACACAGGCTGGGGTTTGTGCCATTTCTGACCGCCTCCTGTTCCTGACGTTGGAACACACGAGAGATCCCGGGGACAACCCTGAGTGTGCACAGGCGGGCCGCCCCCTCACCGAGCAGCAGAACGTCCTTGAACACCATGGATCGCTTGGTGGCTCCGAGCAGCAGGTGCTCGCCGGCGTGGGCTCTGAGCAGCGCCACCTGGAAGGGAGAAGGGAGAAGGGATGCTGCCTGGTGTCTGTGTCCCAGGGAAGGCTGCTCCCCGCGACTCCCTGGCTGGGCAGGTCAGCCGCCCGCTCCACCTGCCTGGACCTGCCTGACCCATAAAATGGGCATCAGAAAACTGCTGCCTTCTCCCCACAACTGACCAAACCAGGGACCTGGGAGAGCTTCAGTGGAAACCCAGAAGGGGAAAGAACATGTACTCAGAGCGGAGAGGCCAAACACTGACTCTGACCTTGAACTTCTGTGTCCTTGGGCAAGTTGCTGCTCCCCTTTGGGCCTGGTTTTTGTGTCTGATGAAACTGTGACAATATTCGGGGTGTGCTTTTTCATTAGGGGCTCAGGGGCTCTCACCAGACTGGGAAGAGGGCCTACTACCCTAAACGTTCCGAAACTGTGGGTCCCAAATTCCTACCCACGGACCTGCTACGAAAGATTATGAACAGTGTTTTATAAGAATGCAGATTCTCAGGCTCTGCGACCAGATTCTGATTCTGTATGTGTGGGGCTGGGCCCAGGGATCTGTACTGAATAAGCTCCCCGGCTGACCCTGACACGTGCCGTTGTGTTTGGGAAGTCGCCGCTCCGGAAGATCTCCAGGGCAACCCTCACGTGACAGCGCAAGGTTCTAGGGTTCTGGGAGGGAGTTACAAGAAACTGGGCGTGGACGTTGGTTCCCAGCGAAAGCACAGGGATGAGCACTGGTCCTTGGAAGGGGACGAGCTCACAGACCCCTTCTCTGGGAGAGGACAAGGCTGCCTTGGAAGACTGAAGTCAGCGGTAGGAGCCCAGCCAGCTCCCAGGACGCGGCCTGCCCTTCCAGACCACCTGCTTTAGCACTCAGCTCGCGTGAGATCCAAGGGATGGGAGAGACAAGCCAGGAACAGGCTGGTGCCCTCCAGGGTCTTGTCTGCAAGGCTGGGTTAGGGAGTTTCGAGGTCTTACAACAGGCTAAGTTCCGAGGGAAAATTGCTTTTGTTCATTCATTCATTTGATTGTTCTTTCGGTCATCGAATGTCAAGTGCCTACTAAGTGACAGACACTTTCTAGACAATGGGGGCACAGTGGTGAAAGGAAAGGAAAGGAAAGGAAAGGAAAGAAAAGGAAAAGAAAGGAAAGGGAGAGAAAGTGAGAGAGAGAGAGAGGGAGGAAGAGGAGAAGAGGGGAGCTGGGAAGGAAGGGAAGGATGGGGGGAGGGAGGGGAGGGTCACGTGATAAGGAGCAATGGGACAAGACTGACCGCATGCACAGCGAGGTCAGAAAAGGCCTATCTAAGGAGGCAAGTGTGCTCTAAGGCACATAGGAAACGGTCAGTAAATATGTGTATGAAGGAAGGAAGGAAGGAAGGAAGGAAGGAAGGAAGGAAGGAAGGGAGGAAGAAACGGCCGAATGAACCAACGAGCAAACTCGTTAACTTCCTTTCCAGACCCAGCCCCTCCTGGGCAGCCGCCTGTCCTTCCCTGGTCCATGTCCTTGTGGTTAGACCTTGTGGGGGTGACAGGCCAAGAGCAGAATGGCCAGCAGGAGGGGCGAGTGCGTGTCCCACGCCCAGGACGAGGACGCTGATTACTGCGCACTTCCCATACCGCTCCCCCGGGACCGTGCAGGGTTCTGTCACAGAACCGGTGGCCCTCACACCGAGAGGCCGAAGACCTGGCACCGAACCCCAGCGCTGTGGCTGCCGTGCTCTGTGGTCCTGGGCAAGTCGCTCTCCCTTTCTAGGCCTCAGGCCCCTCGTCCGATGCTCCCCAGCCTTCTAGGTTTCCACGGGTTGATACCCCAAACGAAATGAGAAGTAAACACACTTGGAAGGTGGTTCCTGGGGCAGTGTCTACAGATTTGGGGTGTCCTTTGGGAGACAGTGACCCCCAAGTCTTCCAGGTGTTCCTCCTCCCTCCTCTCCCCCCATCTTAAGCAAGATGGGTTCCTTATACACCGACCATGCAAGGAGAGCTGGGAACCCTCATGGTCCCCGGTCCTGTCCCCTGACATGGGGGCTGTTCTGGGGGTGAGCGGGCAGGGGGTGGGTGTTAATGATTGTCCTGTGCTATCGGCCACCCATCACTGCTCTCCGAGAATGCTCTGAGCCCCAGCCAGGGAGGTTTGGGTGGGAAATCGAGGTTAACAATTGTTCAGCTTGGGGGTGTCTTGTTGCCCTGCTGAGCCCCTGGGAAGGAACAGGAGGGATTAAACATTAATGTAGCCTCTCCAGCAGAGGGGACCAGGGCCAGAGCGAGAGGAGCAGGGGAGAAAGCAGGGGCAGCTGTGCCAAGCTCCCTGCCCTGCCATCCCTCCCAGTGCAGGAGGAGTCCGCGTGAGAGGACATCCGACCCAGACCCCGTGTGGGGCCGAGGGCAGGCCGGACTGGTGTTTGTGCGGCGTGTCCCGCCGCGGGATGCTAACCGCGTTCCAGGGGAGTCCCGGTGCCGGAGGAGGGAGGAGGTCAGAAGCCCTGGGCCTGTCCGCACGGTTCGACAGCTGCCCCACCTGGGGGGCTTCTTGGGGAATTTAATAGACCAACGTGCGCTGCCAGTCTTTTGTGCAAAGCAGAGAATCCAATGCACCAGGAGCTGACATCCTGGCCCTGGCCATCGGTGACCCTGAGCTTCCCTCGGAGCCAGCCGAGAAGGTGACCCCTCCCAGCTTTCCTTTCTCCGACGGGGCTCACGCCCGTAGCCGCCTAACGGGGCGCTAAGCCGGAGCCAGCATCTGCAGTACCTCAGAAGCCCGTGTGTCCTCAGACGCTCCCCTGTGTTCCCCTGAGACATTTCTAGCGTGCCAAGGAATGTACTCTGGGACATGAAACGCTGAGTTCGACCCTCTCAGTGGGGCACAAGGAAGAAACTGACATCTAGGGAGGCCAGCTGGGGCCTGGGCACTGCGTGTCCTCATTACACGGTTCACACTTTTCGGATGGTAATGTCCTCGACGCTCCCAGCAGCTCTGAGGCGGGTACTATGGTTTCGACTTGACAGATGAGAAAACTGAAATAGGAAGTAATCTGTCCAAGATCACACAGAGAACCAGTCTTAAAACCAGGGCTCAGTCCTAAATGTCCTGATTGCTGGCCTTGGGCCCCTGGACTTTGGAGCTTGCTTGCCTGGTTTTAATCTCAGCTTTGCTGGGCACTAGCTGTGTGACCTTGAGCAAGTTACTCAACCTCTCTGTACCCCAGTTTCCTCACCTGTAAGACGGAACTAATAACAACACTACCTCATAGTGTTGTTGGAAGGATTAAATGAGTTAATATTTGCAAAGTGATTTAAAGAATTCCAGGACACAAGAACACTATGTGCATCTCGTTAAATAACATCAACCCAGCCCAAGGCTCTAGCCCCCGTGGGCCGGCAGGGCCCCCCGGCCCAGGGCCCCTCCGCCCACAATCCACGCCGGCCCGCACCTGGTCGTCCAGGGGGAGTTCGCAGAACGCCGGGATGTACTTGGCCCACTCCACGAGCACCAGCAGCTGCTCCTTCATGGACTCGCACACGTCCGCGATGCTGGCGATCTTCTTTGCCCGGATGTCGCCATTGATCCCGGAGACAGGGGAGGTGATCTGGGGGAGAGGAAGGGGAATGCTGGGGAAGGCTGGGCCCACCCCACGCCCTCCGCACCTGCACGGAGGCCCCTCCTCAGGCAGTCTCCCTGCCTGGACAGGGGGAGACGGGCCCCCATGTGCCTTCTCGGCTCTGGAGGAAGCGCAAGGGGAGACGGACAGAAGGAAGAGGCTGAAGACAGCAGACAGGAGGGAGGAGGGCCCCCTCGGGGCCTTCACCTGCTGCCCATCCCCGCCTTTTCTCCCGCCAGCTCCTTGGAATCCCAAGGGGCCCCTCAGCCCTCGGGGAGAAGCAGGGCAGAGATAATCATCCTCATCTGACAGATGAAGAAACCACAGACCACGAGAGGTGCTGTGACTTGCCCGGGTCACACAGCGAGAGGCTGGCTGAGGCCCAGCCTGCTCCTCGGTCCACGTGTTCACTTCCCTGTTCGCTTGGGGCACAGCTGACCTCAGGCCTCAGTGACAGCGACGGCTCTGCTTGGCCTGAGCACTGCAGGCCATGGACGAACTACAAGTGCCCCAGAGCGCCAGGCCGGGATCGAGATTCATCTTGGCTACTGCACTGGCTGTGTGACACAGACTCAGTTTCCCTTCTGTGATAGCTGAGGGTCCTTCTAGCTGCTGCTCCAGGGTTTGGCTGGGGAGGACGGGGTGGAGGCGACCCCTCTTCAGTGTGTGGGGGTCCCCAGGTGGGTGGAGGGGTCACCTCAGTACCTGCTGGGACAGGACCTCGGCCTGCAGGAGCGCGTTGATGGAGGGCAGACTGCTGTCCTCATAGCTTGACCTGCGTGTGCTGATCCGGTCCCGCTCGTTCTGCACGGCTGTGAGGGAAGCAGAGGCAGGTGAGGAGGGAAGGCAGGGGTGTGGCAGAGGGGAGGGTTTCCTCGGGGCTGATGGGTAGTGGGTGAGGTGCAAGGGGAGAGAGTTCAACCCAGAAAGAGGTTTCTGCAGGGCTGCCCTGCAGCAGAGGAGGCACAGCTGGAGGTGGGAGTAAGAGGGGGACGTCCAGGGGGCGGAGCTCAGACCGGCTTGTGGGAAGGACAGGAGATGGATCTAACCCAGCTTGTGGAAGAACTTTCCAAGTGCCAGAGCTGTCCCAACACAACGCAGTGCCTGCAGGAGTGATCCGACCATCACTGGAGGCATGCAAGTCACTGATGACTTGGCAGAGGGCTTAAGGTGGGTCTTGAGCATTGAAGAAGGCATCTGTCTAGAGAGCAGGTTTTCCAGCTCTGTTTTGGCAAAGGGTCCCTTTCTTTCCAGATGAAAGTGCGCACAACAAGCAAAATGAACCCCTTTGGGTGACACGAGATGACCCAGGGATTCCTGAACCCCTAGGCAGAAGGTCGAGAAAAGGGGACCTGAGGCTACACACCTGGCCTGGCAGCCTCCCGCATCAGCAGGAGCTGCCTGTGCTCTGGACTGACCTTCTCGGGGACAGCGAGGAACACTGTCCTCCGGCCCCGCTGCTGGGCTCTCTCCAGGAACTCCGAGATCTGGGACCTCTGTCCATGAGGGCCCCACACCCCGCTGCACACCCCCTCTGGGCCAGTCCTGGCCTGAGATGTGAGAAAGACCTTCTGCTGCCGTGGCCTGGCCCCTCGGACTGGGGGAGGCCTCCCTGTGCACTGAGGCTTGGCGGGAGCTGGGGGGAGGGAGGGCGAAGTGGGCAGAGACCCGGGTCCCGTTCGATCTTGCCACTCGTTCCGCGAGTGCTGGTGGGAATCACCTCCTCTCTCTGGGCCCACAGGGCCCCCTCTATCAGCTCTTGCCCCCCAAACCCGCTGCTCTGCGGCCCTTCCCTTCTCAGGAACACGCAGGCTTATTCTCCCACATCCAGCCTGGGAGTCTCGTTCTCACGTTCTGCCTCCGCTCGCGCCCCACACGCTGTCAGTAAGCCTCACAGAATCTGTCCCCAGCTCCCGCTCCGTCTGGGCCCTGCCTTCTCCTCACTGGTCCCTGTGCTCCTGGCCTTGCCCCGCAGCAGCCCGTGCGCCTCTCAGTGAGCTAACACTGAAACTCCGCTGGAGTCCCTCCACCACTCGAAGCCGGTGCCTCCCCACCTCCCCCGGGGAAAAGCCACAGCTCGCCCGTCCCTGTGGCCCTTCCTCTCCCATCTCCTCTGCTTACTCGCTGTCCCCCAAACCTGCCCCCACCGCTCACCCTGCCGCTCTGCACCAGGGCCTTTCCCACTCCTTAAAACCCTCTCCCCGGCGGCTTAGCTGCACCTTCATGTCTCTCCTGTCTCTGCGCAAACGTCATGCTCTCAGAGATCCCCTCTGACCGCCCATCTGATGGGGCGCTCCCTCCTCACGCTCTGCCCTTCACCCTGCTTTATTCTTCCTCTTGGCACTTACTGCCGAATTCTAGGTGCATTTCTTTGCTCGCTCTCTCTCTCTCTCTCTGAGAAGGAGAGCTCCAGAAAGCACTTCCTTCCTCTTGCTCACTGCTGTGGCCCCAGCAGCTGGAACAGAGCCTGGCGCCCAGCAGGCACCCTGTAAGTGTGTGTCCAGCGGATGACAGAGGGTGCGGGAGCACCCTGTGCCCTGTTTCTCGGGGCAACGTTCACATCCCGGCTACTCAACTGTCTCGAGATTTCACACATTGTGGAAATCAGAGAACGAAAGTTGGACAGTCTAACCGGAGCGGGGAGTCAGTGGAATAAAACAGAAGTGCCCAGATAAGGAGTCTCTGGGGAGACCCGCCACCCTGCCAGGGGCCAGCTCCCAGAGCCGCTCCCCAGCGCCGGCCCTGCCCGCCCGCCCCGCCCACACCGCTCCCACAGCGGCCCGCACCCACGGCCCCGGCCGAGGAGGCAGGCGGAATAAAAGGGCTGCTGTCAGCAGCCGAGGACAGGGCTCCTCAAGGTTAGGCCGCCTTATCAGTGCCCGGCGCGAGCTCAGTCACGGAATGATGTTTTCCAAATGTTTGCTCAGTATTAGCGGGGTCGGGGACCTAATGTAACTTCTATTGAATATTAACCAGCCCGGGCAGAGGCGGAGAGGAGGATGAGCTTCTCTTCTCAGAGAGCCCCTGGATGGGGGCCTGTGGGGGCGCTGGGCTGGGGTTCCAAGACAGGCCCCACCACCCACCTCCTGCACCCCGGCCCTGCTTCCTGGGCTGGGCTTCCGGTGCGGTGCCGGGACCCGACCTCTGTCCCAGGTCCGGCAGCGGAGTGTCAAGTAGGTGCCGGGGTTACAGGAAAGAATTCTCCCCCTATTGTTGTGCCCATGGGCCCCTGGGTTTCTCCCCAGAGTCTTTGTCACTTCGGGGAACCCGCTTCTGGCCACCACGGAGTAACCTCTGGCCATTGGAGCCCTTCTCTGGGGTCGAGAGGAACTTGCAGGAATCTGGACCTGAGATGATTTCCATGCTGGACCCTCTCCCCGTCCCCCACCCCCGGCTTCGAACCTGGGAGCTTGGTGTCTGCCCAGCTCTGGGAGCCTGAGTTCTAGTTCTGACTCCACCCTGGAGCCAATCATGTCACTTCCCCGGCCTCAGTTTCCCCATCTGTGAAGTGGGGAGGAGGTAGATTTGATGGCCTCATATAAGCCTGGCTGGTCCATACATTTTGTTTTCAGTACATGCCTTCCTGTCCCCGGGAACTACTTTCTAAGATAAATATGTGTCCTGTATGCCATGTTATAATTTGATATTTATATATTCTGCAAAGAATCATCCTCAAAGTCTAGTGACTACCTATCACCACACAGCTGGCCCCTCGGGGACTACTTTTGGGTTTCAATGCCCAAATCCTGCTAAGACCATCAAGAAGAAAAATGAAAACTTGTCTCAACTCTGCCGATCCCTGCGGCCTCGAAAACTCTCTCTTGGCCCCGGGAACTTCCGACCAGGCTGAGGAGGGTGTTGGGACTGGGACACTTCGGCGGAACCAGTAATACCCTCAGCGTCCCAGAGTCTGACCACTGTGGCAACAGAACACGCTGCTGCCCTGGCCCCTCTCAAAGCACCCAGGCCACATGTGCACACGACACAGTCTCAGCCCGGGCGTGTAAATAGCCACCAGCATCCACTCGCCCATGCTGACTTGCCATCAGCCAGTTCTCCAACCCCCCTGGCAGAGTGCCACCTTCCTTGAGCCAAGAAGCAACGGCTATTTTCCAGGCTAAGCTATGGCAGGGTGGCGTGGTTCGCTCTCTCCCCTTCGAGGTACCAGGCCATGGGCCTGGGTCTCCTTGGCAGCTTTGGGGGAAGGCCAGAAAACAAACACACAGGTCCCCGTGTCTGTGGTGACATTCTCGAAGCTGGGAGGGATCATTACCAACCCCCTCCTTTTACAGAGTCCGGAAGGAGCAGAGACACCCCCGAAAAGACACACATGAAAATAGCTCTGAATGCGTAACAAGGGACATATGTAAAGACTGACCACAGCTGGGCCAGGCCACATTCAGTCCAGGAAGGCCACCAACCCTTCGGCCACCTGCCTGGCACAGGCGCAAAATTTTCATATGAGAGATTCATTCTCTTGAACCTAAAACCCTAGACTCCGGGGTAATGGGATCACTGACTATTAGAACCACGGACCGGTAGGCGCTTAGACTACAGCTCTCAGCCTCCCTCTTGCGACCAGCTGTTCACACATAGGGGGTGGGCAAAAGTCGGTTTACAGTTGTGAGCGTTTAAAACAGAGTTTACTCTCGTGCTGCTGCTTATTGCTGTGGCATTTATCATTGTTACTAGTCTATGTTTGCCTACCCCTGTGTATCACATTCCCATCTGTAACGTTTCTCATTCCACGGAGTGGCTCCTAACTCGGAGGTGACGGTGGGTGGCAGAGGCTCCCCCCACCCTGCCGTGGACATGGGCAGGGCCGAGAGAGATGGGGGCATCTGCCCTTGGAAAGAGCCCCCCTGCCCTGCCTTGGGGACCACGGAGGTCCGGGTGCTAGAACCGTGCCAAGAGCAGGAGGTGCCGCTCCCCCGGCTGGGTCGGCAGGCCCAGGTCTGCCAACGGGACTCGTGCGCTCAAACCAAGGCCCCATTAGGAGGATGGACACACGGAAGATGTTTTCTAGGGCAAAAGCAGAGGAAACGGGGTCTTGGAGGCAGACACGGGGGAGGAGAGGCTGATATAGCTGAGTTCCTCTCCTCAGGAGGCCCAGCAGGCAGGCCCCGGGGTCCTGCTGGACGGTGGGGCAGCAGCAGGAGGGGCGCAGGACCACACCAAAGGATTGGCCAGGGCGCCCGAAGTGAAGGCCCACGGCCGGTCTCAGAGCCAGGAGATGTGAGGCTCGGGGAGAAAAAGGGATTTGAAAGTAAGAAAGAAGCAGCTAAAATATTGTTGCTTCCTGAGCCTGTGCTAAAAAATTTCTAAATGTCCCTGAGGCCTGGAGGGTGGAAAGTAGCCAGCATGGAGGTGTCGTCCAAACGTCACCAAATTCGACTTGGTAGCACCGGGGGCCAAATCGCAGACCTCACATTGGCCAGCTGGGGGGCCTCTGGTGAGGCCTCCATCCCCTCATCCGTGAAAAGAGGGAACAGTGATGGCGCCAGCCACGGTGGGCTGTCACAAGGACAAAGAGCGCGATCCATCGTGGGAAAGGCCAGCGCAGGGATTAGTGTCCACTAGTATCTTCCCCTTCTCCCTCCACCTCCCGGGACGAGCTGGGCACCTTGTTCCCGTTCCCTGGAACGGGAAAGCCTGACTCACCCGGTACTCAACAATGACGGCAGAGGGGCTGGGCTTGCCCTTGGACAGGAAGCTCGGGAACAGAGCCTCCCTCCCATTCATATCCGAGTCAGGGCGATACACGGACATTTGTAACACCATTCTCTATACCTTCCTTAATATTCAAAACTGTGTGTGTGTGTGTGTGTGTGTGTGTGTGTGTGAATAAACCACCGACTTGGCTGCCTTGCGGCGGTGCTGGGAACCCAAGTAGCTGAGAGTGGGAGCTTATCTCTTCGAATGTTCTCAAGACCAAGCCCAGCCCCTCCCTGTGGTCAGATTTCTAGGCTCTTCCTTCTCTCAGCCATTAGCCAGTCACCCTGGGGCCTGTCACCGAGTCATAAAGTTGCGGCCACGGTCGTAAATGGCCGTGGGGAGCTGCGGGCGGGTGCGGGTGGGACGGCGGCGGCAGGGCAGGGCCGAGGCTCACCTTCCTTCTTCATGCCAGCCCGGAAGCACTTCTTGAGCCTGCAGTAGCGGCACTGGTTCCTCTTGTCTTTGTCCACCACGCACTGCCGACTGAATCTGGGGAGGGCTTCGGATGGTCAGATGCAGAAGGGACAGCCCTCCCACCCCCAGGCTGGAACGAGACCTCTGGCCACCTGGGGGGTCCCCAACCTCTTGGCTCCAACCCTTCCCCCCAGGAGTTCTCATGGTAACCATGAGAAAGGCTCTATGGCGTCCAACCCGGTCCTATTAAATGTGGGGAAACTGAGGCTCAGAGTTGCCACATGTACACCTGGGTCGCTCGGCCTGGTGGTAGAGCCAAGGTGGGAACCCTGGCCCCTGCCCCTTGAGTATCGAAGCACCGCTGTCTGCACCACATCCTGTAAGAGCCCAGAGCCAGGGCAGGGTCCTGGTTACAGCTAGGGGTTAGTACTTGGTCCACGTAGGCCACTCTCCGGAGGGGGGTATAAGCAAAGACGGTGCCCCACAGTGTTCGCAGGTAGAGCCCTGAGCATCAGCCCGGGCTCTGCCATTGGTTCAAGCCGGGTGACCATAGGCAAATTCCAAACCCTCTCCAAGCCACAGCTTCCTCCTCTGTAAAATGGAAATAGTAATAGTAACCGCCTCAGAGGGGCAGTGACAGGGGAAGACAGTACATGGATGGAGCTTAAAACCATGCTCATCACCAATGGCTATTACTTCCTTATTGTTGTCACCCAGAATGGCAGATCTTTCCAAGGAGGGACCTCTAAGGCTTTAGGAATCCCTCGGAGTCCATGGAAAGGCCTGGGGCCAATCTCCTAGTCGCCCCTGGAAAAGCCCCAGTTTGGGGGATGGGCCCATCCTCGGAGCCGTCAGAGGCAGCTTGATCCCAAGCCTCACGGATGCCTACTGGCTCAGTGGGAAAGACAACAACAAGCGTGCAGGACCTAGTGCGGCGCCCGCGAGTTCAGTGCTCATTAACAGGCAGCCGCTAGCTTTCTGATCAGTGAGTGAGGTTCCTAGAGAGGCCGTTCCCATCTGAACCCACAAGGCCTACAAAACCAGACAAACAGACCTCGGAGGACAGACGCCCCTGGGACCCAATCAGGGAGAAGACAGACCCTGGGGACCATGCGCCCTAGGGTGCTCACTTCCCAGCCGGAGAAGCCAAGCCCCCAGGAGGGGCTCCGCACCTGCAGGAGTACATGTGGTTCTTCCTCACGCTCCGCCGGAAGAAGCCCTTGCAGCCATCGCAGCTCGAGGCGCCGTAGTGCTTGCCCGTGGCCCGGTCCCCGCAGATGGCGCACAAGGCGCTGACGCCCAGGTTGTTGGCTGCACTGAGGTTGGCACCTTCTGATGGAGATGTGTCTGCACGAGAAGAAAGAACAGTGAGGGCTCGGGGTGGGGGCAGGGGGGGCAGGGTCACCTCCCAGAGGCCCTGTTCTTCCGGTGGCTAAGACTCACAAAGCAATACGAGTGCTGTGGGGCTCTCCCCAGGCCTTCAGCCTGAGCCAGAAGGCCACGCTGTCCCCACTCTCTTGGTGACCTTGGGAGCCTTTTGGAGCCTGTTTGGCATCTCTAACTTAGGGCTGGTTGTGACAGTGACCTCCCAGAGCGGTTGGTGAGGCATGGTGGAGACTGCTAGCCCAGCTTTCTCTGGGAAGGAATGAAGAACTGGCTGCCCCCTAGGATGCATCCAACCCTTATGGGCCCTGACTGACTGGGCAGAGGGGCTGTGGGAGGGAGACATACTCCCCCAGCATCTGCCCAGGAACAGGTCCTGCCCCTCCCTTCTCCTGAGTAACTAGGGCTGGTGGTCTCAGTGCCCAGGGGCCCTGCCAACCCTCCTGGGAGATGAGGAGGCAGGCATCAAGGGCAGTGGCTACGGCGTCTATATAAGTGTGAGGAGGGCTATCAGAGGCAGGTGGCAGAGACCTTGGATTGGGTGCTATGGGTTCTGGGTGCTAGTGCTGATGCTGCCACTAACTGGCCTGTGACCTCGGGCGAGATTTTCCCCTTGCCTCAATTTCCCCTGGGCCTAGGTTCCTCTAAATATAAAGAAGGTAGTTCTACTGGTCCAACGGTTTTTAATTTTTTTTTAAATTTCAGTAGCCAAACTCTCTTTTTATAAGCAAATCTTCCACCGGGAATAGACCTCTTGGAGAAGATGATAAACACTGTGTCCCATCTCCCCCTCCCCCACAAATGCATGCGTGTGCACACCACACAAAGTCATAACACGCACGTTCTCACAGGAACGCTGTACCTGACCTTGACTTCCTAGGGAACACCCAGCTAAGGACCGGAGAGGGACATGGTGCTGTGTTAGGAGCACAGAATCCGGAGCCCTTCTGCCAAGTCTGAATCCCAGCTTGCCCACTTTCTAGCCCGTGTGACCTTGGCTGAATTAATTAACTTCGAGGAGAAAAGTGTCCTAGGGCTGTTATGCTGATTCAGTGACGTGTTTGTCATACACTAAGCACTACACCAGCATGTGTGAAATAAAAACTTGTCTGCGGAAGAAAACTCTCAGAGCAGCAGAGTTCCGGCCTCCATGCGCAAGCGGACGCCGCTGCGTTTCGTTCTGCCGCTGCCTGGCTGACCTCCTCCCAGACTCCCGAAGGTGCCCCGGAGTGCGGCCCCCCCACTTGGTGAATTATTCCCGGAGATGGGGATAATTGTTAAGCCGTGCTTGTGCCCTTTCTCCCTCAGCCTCGCCTCCCCAGACCCCTGGGAAGAGCTGACCCCACAGTTTGTGGCCATTCAGGTTGAGGCTGGGGGGAGGGGTGCTGCCAAGTGTATACTTCACCCCTGGGATCAGCTGATGGGTCCCCTTCTCTAGGTGACAACACCAGGCTCAGAGAGGACAAGCGGCTTGCCTGGGCTTATCACGCTGCTGCTAATAGAGGAGCCAGACATACGGCCCAGGTGACCCGGATGACTCTGGCCACGACCACCATTGTTGGGGTGTCTACTGGGCCTCCGCAGCAACAACCGTCTGCTGCAGCTGACTCCGAATTGGAGGTGGGGGACAGGTGGAGAGCTATCCTTGGGCCTTTGAGCTAGCAGCCCAGCACCTATGCCAAACGCAACCTCAACTCTCAGACCGTCTCAAACTCCAGCAAAGAATGTGTAAACCCTTCCATGGTTGTTCAGAGTTCCCGGGACGATGCCTGTGGAGCCAGTACCAGTTAGCAGAGCTGGGCTCTCAGGCACCTTATTCATCCTCTAGGGGGCGGGGGAGGGCAGGTGCTGTTATTTATTCGCACTTTACAGATGAGGAAACTGAGTTTCCAGCAGGAAAGGATCTATGCCGGAACTGGAGCCTGGTCTTTCTGGCTCCCGAGCAGGAGGCTGCCTGTCCTCAGGACACCCAGTCGGGGGGCTTGGCCTCCGCGTTGTCGGGAGCACGGGATGCCCGGGAGCTGGAGGCACGAGCTCTGGTGGGGGGAGGGGGGAGATGGCGCCAGTCCCAGGGAGCGGCCTGGGGCTGGGTGGTGGCCAGCAGTGTGACAGCACACACTGTCCCTGTGGGGTCACACGGCACCCCGCCTAGCACGGCAGCTCTTTGTTTACCATTTCCTGTGTGTTTTTCCCTCAGTTTCCTCATGTGACTCTTGCACACTCCTCAAAGCCAGCCGCCAAGCAGGTATGCGGTGATTAAGCCCATTCTGAAGAAGAGGCTGGGACAGGGGAGGTGACATACCCAAGGTCACACAGAGAGTTGGTGGCAGGGGCAGGCGAGCAGTTGGTGGGATCGACCACGGACAGTGCCCAGTGATCACCGGCAGGGCAGCCCCCTCTTTGTGGCCTAGCCAAACAGACCGCAAGCCTCAGAGGCCTTGCCTGAGGCCGGGGGCAGGCTGACCTCGCAGAGCTGCCACCCACTTTTCCTCTGAGGCTGGCCTGCCACCAGTTAGGGACCTTCCCCTCCAGAAACTTCCTGGCTTCCAAGCCTCCTTCCTTCCCCCACCTCCTTGTGGAGGAGAACCCCCTCTCCCCTTCAGATGGGGTCCCAGTGATGTAGGAGCAGACGCATAAACCTGGGAGACACATGCAAGCAGCGTATCTGCTCGAAGACAAACAGACGTGCTGCTGGTGAGACTCTCACTTGGAGAACGGCAATGTCCGAACCCCGCACAGCGCGTCCGCACATCGTGCCTGCCAGAGAGGGCCGGCCCCAGGGCAGGGGTGCGCACATGCACACCAGCGGGTACACGCAGAGCGGGACTCGAATGCCCCTGCCAGGCACATGCGCCCGGGAAACACAGGGCACACCGGCAAACCCGCATCCACAGTACGTGTGTGCAGACACAAGTACACACATGCACTGCCACTTCCATGCCTAAGCAAGAGAAACACAGGCACCTCTGGAGACACCAACCCGCACAGACCCACTCAAAGAACAAACACAAGTGGAAGTGGACACAGAACAGGTGCCCACAGACACAAATATGCTCATGGTTCCCGCAGGCACGCGGCTGCCAACCCAGGCTACCACCCGCCCACCCACCTGCAGGGAAACTCAGGTGTCACACTGCACCAGGAGGTCACACAACACACGCAAGTACTCACACACATTTAGCAAAACTTCCCTGAGAACTGCATTTTGTCTAAGTGGGGCCTTTACCCCAGGAAAGTCCCGAAGACGCCCTAAAGCCCAGCTGTGCCTCCATCCGCCGTCTCCAGGGACCGTGCATACCTGTCCATCGCCCTGGACCCAGGCCCATGGGATTCAAGAAGGGGCCGTGCTGGGCCCCAGCCCTAGAGCTGGATGTCAAGACGGAGCTCACAGTCATGGCCCGGCTCCCAGGGACACACTGAGCAGGAACGGCTTTGAGGTCCCAGGGGCTGGAAGGGCCTGGCAGGGATTCCTGGGGTCTGCTTTTGCTGGGGATCTGCCCGTGCAGGCCGCCCCCGACCCGGAAAGACCCTGCTCACTGTACCTGGGCACGCTCCCTTCGCCTGGCAACACCCGTGCTGCATTATCGAACCGACCTGGACGTTGCCTATCCTTCTCCGTCCAACCCGACCCTGCGGGCCGCAGCCCCGCTCCGTGCGGCCCGGGCACACCTGCCCCCACCTACCATTGCCCATGGTCAACACCTGCACGTTCTCGAACTCCAGGGTGGTGTAGGCGGGGTCCAGCGCAGCGCTGTAGTCGGCCATATCCATGTCGACAAGGGTTTTGGAGAGGCGCATCCTCCCCCCTCCACACCTCAGTCACTTGCCCTGCCCAGGAGGCCCACCTCGAAGGCTCCTGGCCGAGTGGCCCCCGCCCTGCACCCTCCTCCCCCCGTCTCCTCCCAGAGCGGCTCTCTGCCTTCCTGCCTTTCCAACTGTCCTCTGGGAGGCTCTCCCCGGAGTCTTGGCCTAGCGTCTGGGAAGGGGTGGAGGCTCTGCCAGGGAGGGGTGGGGGTTAATGGTTAATCGGCTCCCCCACTGGCGGACGGTCTGGGCGGGGCCGCGGGGATTTGGCTGTCTGTTGGTTTCTGGCAGACACCCGGGGCGCTGCTACAACCGGTGGGGCCTTCACTCACCAATATTCAGTTATTGATTCCGCAAGATGGAGAGGCGGGCTCGCGAGCACTCGTCTGACCCCTGGCTCAGCCGCCCTCCAAGTCATTGTCGCTCCAAGTCAGGCAGTCTAGCTGATATGCGGGGGCGCGGAGGGCCACCACCGAGGCGCCCTAACTCAATGCCTCCCCGAATCATTGACCGCCACCCTCAGCGCTCTTACGGAGATAAAGCTGCCTCCCGGCTCACGAATCACAAACCTAAATCCCAAGGTCCAGATACCGATCTCCTGGATCCTCGTACTGGGAGCTCCCTCCCAGCTTCCCACCCTCTTTGGGAGCCGAATGAATTGGAGGTTTGGTGGGGCCAGACTCGCTTTCGGTTCCACTGCCCTGCTCCCCGTGACCCCGCCATGGCCACCACAAGTCCCCACAGCTGCTCCGGGCCAGACAGACTCCATCTCTCCTTCCCTGTCACATCCTGCTGTCCCCTCCTGCCCCCCAGACAGGCAGAGACAAGGACCTGCAGCCCCACGGACCTGGATTTGCACTCAGGCGCCTACCACCGACTAATTGTGACTCTGGGTAAATGATTCTCCTCTGTGTGCATTTTACAGAGGGGGGACCTGAAGCTCCGTCCACCTCCAGGGTGGTGTCAGTGCTCAGTGAGACGGCATCAGTGAAGCACCCAGTGGTGCCCAGGAGGCATCCTTCCCTCTTCCCCTTCCATGTCTCCCTGGTCCCTCTCCACCCACCCCTCCCCTCGGAGTGGGCGGCAGAGGAGTGCCACCCGAGCAGCTGTGCAGAGCCCACACCTGGGTCCCGGGTTTGGTTCCATACTCTGCTGTTGCCGAAATTCTTAATAATTTCTGAACACGGGGTCCTGCCCGCCTTGAGCTCACGGCCCACCCATGTCCCCTCACACCTCCAGTCCTCGTCGCCCTCTTTACCAGCACTTCCGAGAGCGCCCAGCCTGGCTGCGGAGGCAAGGTCGCAAGGTCGCAAGGTCGCAAGGTCACAAGGTCACAAGGTGGAAGGTGGAGCCCACTGGGCAGAGGCAGGAGGACTGAGGCTTGGAGGCCGGGGAGCCTGCTCTCCTCTGCCAGCTGGGAGGACCAGGGCGGCGGGACGCGGTAACACCATGAGCGAGAGCGGGTGGACTGGACCCAGCGGGTGGCTTGGCTGCAGCGTTGTCTTGTACGCCAGAAGGGTGGGGGGTTTGACCCCTGGTTCGGGTGCACACGGGAGCAACCGACTGATGCCTGTCTCCGTCTCTCTCCCTCTCTCGCTCACACACCCTTCTGCTCTCTCTAAAATCAATGGACACATCCTCCGGTGAGGATTAAAAAATAAAGAGTGGGTAGATGCGTGAGAGAGCCGATTAGTGAGAGCAGGTGAATTAGTGACAGCGAGTTCACGAGTGGGTGATTGAAGAACGAGTGAACTAGAGGCAGGCTGAATGAACTCGGGGAGGAGTGGGTGAATCGGTGAGAGAGTGAACTAATGCGTGAGTGGGCGGGTGAATGAATGAGCAGGAGAACTGAAGGCTGAGTGACTTGGAGACGGGCGAATGAACGTGGGAGGAGTGGACTGACGAGTGGGCGAATTGGTGACAGAGGGAATTAGCGAGTGAACGCGCACATGGGTGGGCGAGTGAGCGAGCAG
The DNA here is from genome assembly GCF_019186645.2 of Phyllostomus hastatus. Classification (NCBI taxonomy): domain Eukaryota; kingdom Metazoa; phylum Chordata; class Mammalia; order Chiroptera; family Phyllostomidae; genus Phyllostomus; species Phyllostomus hastatus. The sequence goes on from NW_025333664.1 coordinate 11,698,335, forward strand.
GCGAGCCAGTGGGACAGGCAGTGTGTGGAGTCACCCTCATCGTGTTCTTTCAATGACTAGAAGCTTCTTCTTTGCCCACGTAGCTCTGTTCTCCCGGTTGCATCTCCCCGCCAGAGCTGAGATACCTGGGGTGGGGACTGAGGGGCAGCAAATGTTTGGGAGGAGAAGGAGGCACGATTTGCCATTAGCAGACCCGGGGTCGGAATTCGCTCTGCCACCGTTCAGATGACTGTGTTTAAACCACATCCCTCTCAGGGTCTCAATTTCCCTATCGGTGAAATGGGGAGCAGACCCTGGGTGGGTCAGGATGAGACCCCCAGGGGGGGAGAGGGAGTGCCCCCCACAGCCCACACTTGAGACTCCACGGGGGCCTGAACTAGATGACCTCCCCTAAGGGTGGGCTCCTCCCCTGCCCGCTCAGGGACGTCTGGTCCTGACTCCAGAGGCCCCAGGGGAAGTCTGAGCAGGGCTGGGGACCCGGCGACGGGGTGAACACGACGGGGAGTGTGCGGCAGCTCCGGGGGTGGGGGTGGGGGTGGGGTGCCTCCAAGGACTGACTCCAGGCCCGGCCACCTGTCTGGCACCCGTGACGGGCCACACGCAGCCGCTCCCATCACAGCCCAGCACAGCCTGGCCTCCACGTGCGGCATGTCTCGGATGTGGAGAGCCACGTCCCACATTCCCCGAAGTGCCCTGGGATGGCTGGCACGCCCGAGTTGAATTGGTCACATAAATATCAACCTCTCCATCTCTGCACATGATACCTTACGTTGAATTCAATGAGGTCTCTGATCACCTCGGGCGAGCCACGCCACACTGGACCGCTCACGCACAAGGACTAGCCGGCGGACAGCCCGCACAGGTGGACGAGCTGCTGAGTGTACAAACCGTGACACACACTCCCTGCCCGATGCACAACACATCCGAGCACTGAGGCACCTTCCAGAGACCCGTTTTGTCCCTCACCCACCGCAACCCACCCCGAAGTAAACCTTCCCACTCTTGAACCATGTGACCTACATGACCTATCTCGTACAGGGCTGGCCCCACCCGTAGCTGGCCCTGAACAACGTCCTCACGCTCCTCCTATAAACCACCCCCCCCGCCTGCAGGAATGACGGGCATCAGTCTGAAACCTGGCTTTCTTCTTCCGTAAAACGTGCCTCACGTAGCTCGTTGTGACAGGTCAATGAGACGCCGTTGTAAGGTTCTCAGCCCCACCCCACCCGCTCAGACCCCAGCCCCTGGGAGGACGAACCACAGGTCTTGATATCAGAACGACCTGGGTCAACATCCAGGCACTGCCAGCTTCCCAAGCTCTGCCCCACCTCTCTTGGCCTTAGTGTTGGCATCAGACAAATGGGTTGAAACCTTCTCCTCGGTGACAGTTGGACGACAGTGGCCAAGGACAGGCACGCTGTGCAAGAGCAGCAGTTGCTGTCATCGGTGGTTGACTCTCGACCCACCGGCCACCCAGCCTGTGGGAATCGGGGCCCCCGTGCAGGAGGGCTCCGGAGGCGGCGGGCCCGGCCGTGAACGAGCCCTGGCCTTGATGCCATCAACTCAACAGTCCTTCTTTCTGTCCATGCTCGTGAGAGTGTATTGGAGCCAGACTGACGACACTTGCAAGGGAGCGAGATCCCAAATGCCCCCCAGCTGCCCTTCCTTCTCTCTGCCCTGCCCCCTTGGGCTGCAGACCCAGCTCCCCAGGGGCCAACGGAGGACCTCGGGGCTCACCTCGGGGTCCAGCTCCTTCATGTTGCAGATGGAGACACAGAGGCCTCAAGGAGGAGGGGGGAGTGGCTTTTAGCACTGCCCCGGGTGGCCAGGTGCTGGGATGGGTGCTGCAGCCCGAGCTGTGCTGGCCCAGAGCTAAAAACCTTGCACTCTCCTCCGCTTATCTGCCCCACTTTCCAGATGACAAAGCTGAGACTCCCAGACTACGTGAAGTGACTTACCTAAGGCCACGGGGATCAAAGGAGGAGGGGCTGAGAGTTGAACCGGAGCCCGACTCCAGAACTGGGGGCTTCACCGTCCCCCCACCCCCGCTGCAGGCTGCCTCCCTCCTGGACTCCCATGAAAAACCCCTCAGAATTCTGGAGCGCTGGGCTGGCGGGGCCACCGTCCCATTACCGCCCTGGAGCTCGGGAGCGCAAGGAGCGAGGGGGCCTGTGGCCAGCACCTGCCAGGTCAGGGGCATCTTCCAGACGGCGGCCCCGAGCCTTCACTTCCCCGGGCGCTCACCTGCCCGCTGTCTCCCGTCTCCTCCCCCACCCGCCACCGGGGAGCACGCGGGGAGGGAGTCAGGGACTTATCAAGACAGAGAACAAAAGTCGTGGGGGAAAGGAGCCAAGCCATCTCCACTCTGGGGTAGGGCCCTTCAGCTTCGCCCCTTTGAAATTTCAAATTCCAGTTTGTGGACAAAGTCCTAAGTTTCTCACAATATAGGTCCCCAACCACTGACCAAATTCCAGTCCAGGCAGCCAGCAGGCCCGGGGCTGCTGCCTTTGGCTGCTCCCACGGGCTGCGGCGAAGAGGGCCCGGCCCGGTGGGCCCCTTGGGCCGTTCCCGCAGCCCCATCCTGCCCCACAGGACTCCGGCCCCCCACCTGAGAGGACAGCCCTCCTTCTGGAGCTGGGATCTGACTCTCGCAGGTGCTGACGGCAGACACCAGGTAGGCATGCTCCCTGTTCTGGGCATCTTTTCTACCCCCTTGACTCCTAAAGCTCCGCTCCTACCACCCTCCTCACCCTGGAGAACAGGCCTCACAGAACTTAGAGACTGGAAAGGTGTCTCAGCCAACCTCCACGTTTGGTGGACGGAGACAAGGAGCCCCCCGGGGTGTGGGAGCTGGCCGCAGGTGGAACCGTAGACCGGGGGCCCCTCACTAAGCCCCATGGGGTGGGAAGGACATGCTCAGGGCCACACAGCGGTAGTGGGGGGAGAGATTTGCCTTAAGACGAAGACCACCAGCTCTGTGAGGACCCCTTATATCCACGGCAGCCCCCCCGGGGCCCCGGCACTGCCTCCCATGGACCTGGGATGGCGGCGTGTTTGTTCGCCCAAGGACCGATGGCCACGGGGTTGCCATGGAAGTGCTTCCAGAGAGGAAGATGAGGGAGCTTGGGGCTGAAGGCCAGTGCGTTTGGAAGGAAACAACATTCATGTGGTTAACTGATAACTGAGCCCCATCCTTGGGCCCCCAGGAGCCTCCTTCCTCCCTGTCCTCAGCACGATTAAGACGAACTTACCTGCCTGCTAATCATTGCTGAGCCTGTTGATTTTGCCTTAAAAAATTAACCGGGCATGAGTTTGCGGTTTGCCTCACCCCTAACCCTGAAAAGGCCGGGGTGGGCAGGAGGCCGCCCGGGTTATGCAAGAGGCCACTGGCCTCCCCACGCACATCCTCCGCTTGCCCTCCCGAGCGGAGGTTTTGCCTAAGAGTCAACAGTTTGCTAGTTCCCCCTGTTCTGGGTCCTGAGCAAATTTGCTCTGTTACCAAAGAGAGATAAAGGCAGCTGCGGGGAAGCTTTCCAAACAGGGATGCGCTGCGGCAGCTTCTGAGCTCGGGGTTCGAGAACCCTGCGGTGTCAGAGCCAGGAGAGCCTGTCAGGAGAGGCGGCCGGGGCCACTCAGAGTGGGTTTGGAGGTTCCCCAGGGCCAAGGGACACGTGCACAGGCCCGCTTCCCCCGGCACCTGCCTCTTGGGTGCACTGTTCCTTAACAATTCGTGTGACAGGTTGAGCTAGCTACGGGTAGCGAGCACCAGACAACTGCAAATGCAGACTCAGCCCCTCACTCCCTGGACGGATGGGGAGATGGAGGCTGGAGGGAGGAAGGGACCCGTGCGAGGGCGGAAGGCCATCCCAGGCATCCTGGGTCTCCAGCCAGCACAGGGGGCACAGCAGCTAGTTCTGGGCCTCGGCGATGTACTCTGTGTATTAGTGAACAAGATGGTACTCCAGCGCCCTGCTCCACCACGCCCCCTCCCTCCCGGGGCCAGCTCGCTTCGGAGCGGCGCCTGAGACAACTGGAAGGCCTGCGTCAGGGGGACTCACCTGGCTTAGTGTCCTGTGGATCCTCAAGGAGCAGCCAGGAGCTGTAAACCAGGGGCTCCAAGTTATAACCCGTTTAGCCACGTCCTCTCTCTGCAGGCATTAGGCCACAGAGAAGGATGCAACGCCCTACCCTGACTCTCTCAACCTCTCTGTGCCTCCGTTTCCTCACCTTTACATTGGGAGTAACAACCCCCAACTCACTGGGTGGTCGTGGGGATGAAATGGACAGAGATGCGCGCAATGCTAACCACGCCGACGTTTCTAAAGCTGCCTGGGAGCTTTCTGCGGGTTGACTGGTTCATCCTCACAGCCCCTCTGAGATGGGCAGTGTTTCCATCGCCCCGACCTGAGACACAGAGAGGTTGAGCCATATGCCCGAGCTCACGCTGCTTATGAGAAAGATCTGGGATTCCAACCCAAGCAGTCTGGCCCCAGACCCTGTGCTCCCAACCCCGGGGCTACCCTGCCCTTCCAGGGCACACAGTCAGTGCTCAGTGAAAGCAGGCCAGCATGAGGATAAAATAAGCTCCGTCCCAAAGCACGGGTGGGCTTTATGCATGGACCGCGAGGGCTGGAAGGCGGGGGAAGGAAGACGTGTCCCTGGGCTGGAGTGGTCGGGGATGGATTCCCAGAGAGGGTGGCACCCTAAGCAGAGAAATGTCCACAGGTAGAGAAAATGGTGTGGCCAGAGAGCAGGACATTGTGGGAGATGCTGACCAGGACTCAAGAGGCAGGGAAGAGAATCTGGTCGGGAAAGTGATCAGGAAGGAAGCCAGGAGGTCTTGGGTCTGTGTGGGCGGGGCCTCCCCCAAGGCTGTCTCCTGCCAGGTGGCTTGTGACTTCTGGGCTGAGGCCATCGCTACCCTGTTTATGTTTCTCCCCTCTGGTTACGATCCTGACCTTATCTGCAGAAGTGACCTTGCGAGGTAGATGGGGACTGCCCAGCCCCTGCAGGGCCTGAAGGATGAGGGGGGCTCCGGCCGGGCGCCGGCCCTGTTCTGGGGTGAAGGAGAAACCTGCATCCCAGAAACCACCCTGGGTCTCCCCGCACCCTGTTCTGAAGGGCTCCAGGGGTTGCCAGGAGGCCTCTGAAGCGAAGTGTGTGGGAGCCCCGAGGATCAGGTCGGGGTCGCTGCATACGGTTGCATGGTTGCTCACTGCACAGGGCGTCCCCGGCGAGCGGAGCTGGGGGTCCAGCCCCGTTCCACTTACCGAGCCAAGTGCCCATGGGGATCTGCCTGCCCAGAGAGGGGTATCTTCTACTTGTTTGCACGAAGTCTCCATGCCAGCCCTGCCCCAGCTCTGTCTCCTGCCACCGTGTGACCTAGGGCAAGGCCATCCCCTCCCCGGCCTTGGTTTCCCATTTGAAAAATTGTCTAGCATAAGGCAAGGATTCAACCCTGATAGTGAGTAGAATTGCTGGGGCCTTTTAAAAATACCGATGTCCAAGCACCATCACAGACCAATGATCAAATCTCGGGGTAGGGGTGGGGGTGGGTGCGGGGTATCGGTATTTTTTTAAGTTCCCGAGTGATTCTGACGTGCAGCCGAGATTGAGACCCACCGGTGGGAGGGCGTGAAATTCGGAGCAGGAAAGGCCTAGAGCTGCATCCGCGTTCTACGGCTCAGTACCTGCAACTGCAGTGCGTCTCGGTTTGCCCGCCTATAAAATGGGGATAATGACACATCCCTCATAGAGGCAGAAGGCCAAGTCAGCGAGAGGATATTCAGACAGTGCTTGGCACTGTGGTTGGCAAGCAGGAAGCTCCTGGTCCTCGGTACCAACGACCGTTATTCTGCTACTGGCAGAACGAGACTGACTTCAAATTCAGGGCCCGAGGATTCGGGCTGGGACCAGGCTTTCTCTGCTCCGTGAACCAAGTCCTAGTGCATCTCATCCTGGGCTGCACACCTGTCCCTCTTGTTGAAGCCTGTGTGATGATGGTGATGATGATGATGATGATGATGATTTGACAGTTTACCTAATTTGTTAGATTTTTTAAATTTATTTTTTGAATTGGTGCTATGTTCACATGGTTCAAAAATAAAAACGAAAAGCAAAAGGTATCCTGTGATGGGTCTCGCTTCCACCTCTGCGTCCTGACCACCAGCCCACTACCCTCTGAATTCACCATAAGTAACCACTGCTCTGCTTTCTCGTGTGCTTTCCAAGTTTTCTTTACACAGAGCAGGCAGTGTACAGGATCACATATGATTATCCCCACGCTCGCACCGTTCTGCACCTTGCCTGCCCTTTTACCAGCTTTTCCAATAGCAGCTGCGAGCAAGCTCGGAGGAAGGAAGGGTTCTCGTGCCCTTTGCAGCTGGGGACACCGAGGCTCGGACTGCTGAGTCACTGCTGTTTGAGCTCTCGCCCTGGCCCGGGGGCATGTTTGTCCCCCTGCTCCACTGTGGCCTTCCAGGAAACCTGGCCCAGAGCGCTGGAGCCCGGCCTAAATCTCTCCAGGGCAGGCCTGGCAGGCGGTGGGGTGGGGGTAGGGGGCTGTCAGGGCCTCATGGTGTCCAAGCACCAAAGTCGCCGAGGGGAGGAAGCAGGAAAGATACATGTTTTAAGTCTTCCCGGTGGTAACCCAGTGAGGGGAAGTTCACTAGATGGGACAGGTAGGGCCTGCGGATCATGCCCTCCAGCAGAGTGGAGCCCGGGAGGAGCCCTCTGCCAGCCTCAGGGCCGTGCTGGGGGCAGGAGAGGACAGCGGAGGCGATGCAGGGAGGGAAGGGACATGTGGCTGATGGAACAGGCCCGGGGGAAGAAGACTTGAGGGGGGGGACCCCATTCCTGGAAGTCAGGGAGGAAGACTTGGAATTCAAGGCAGAGGGGACAGTCTGAGTAAATGTTTCTGCTCGGCCACCTCAGGGCTCCCTGTGTGTTCTTGATCTGCTTCGGTGCACTGACTCACTCACCTTGGACACCTCCCTGTCCTGCTCTGTGCCTCAGTTTCCCCAAAGTGAAAATGAAGAGTATTAGGTAGCTGATCTTCAGATAGCTTTGGAGCAGCCCTAAAGGACTCTACGAGGCTCCCCTTACCTTGTTGAGGAAATCTGAATCCTGCCTTGATCAGAATGGGGCGAGCCCATCAAGACACTGGGGTGGGCCTTCCCGGGGTGGGGGCTTGGGGGTGGGAGGTTTCCAACTGCTCCCAAATCTAGACTCCTCCCCCAGTCCTGTGTCTGTCTCCCACCGCCCCGTCCTGCTCTACAGTTGGACGTGGCGTCAGGACCATACCTGGCGGGTCCCAGGGGAAGCCCCGGCCCCAGGCTGACATCCTGGTCCTGGTGCTACGGGGCCGCGCACAGCGGGCAGCCTCTTCTTCCCCGATGCAGCTCCCACTGCCGCCCTGGCACCCCAGACCCTGCAAGGGCTGCTGGGCAGAGCTAATCTCTTAATACTGGTCACAATGAGATTTCAGGGATGGTGGGAGGCGGTCTCCATGGAAACTGCAGGCCCGCCCAGGACCCAGGCAAGGAATTAGCCACAGGGGTCACCAAGGGGGTCCTAGAAACCCAACCCAAACAGGGACAGGAGACAGTGGCCCGGACTCCTGGGTCCTGCCCTGGGCCTCCTGATGTCTCTGGAGAGGGTGTGAAATAAACCACACCCCTCACACTGCCTCAGTGTTCTCCCGTTAAACGGGACAGAGCCGTCTTCACAGGGGCAGCCCTGTCACCTTTCTGAGCCTTCGTTTCCTCCTTCTCCAATTGGGGTGACTTTTCCAGAAGAGTGCAGGCTTCAGAGTCTGCCAGACCTGAGTTTGAAGCCAGGCTTTTCCCACTGAGACTGTAAACCTAGGACAGGCATTTCACCTCCGTGAGCTTTGGTTTTCTCCTCTATACACTGGGCACAACCGCGACTGTGCTGACCAGTAAGTACTGACGCTCAGTGAACGCGAGTCCCCTCACCTCTTTCTGAGCCCCCTCAAACTGCACCTCTGCCCGCCAGCCCCAGCCACTGGCAATTTCAGAATCCCGCAGCCTCGCCTTGTCTCTGGCCTTTGCACCTGCCGCGCCATCTGCCCAGAGCAGCTGTCACACCTCCTTTTTCAAACCCTCATCCTCCAAGTCCCATCTTCGTCCTCTCCTCTGGGCAGCCCTACTGGCTCGGGCAGGGTCCGGGCTCCTCTGAGCTCCCACAGTCCCCAGCGCTTCACATCATTGAAGCTGAATCCAGTGGTGGTTACTGGTTATTTATCTGCCTTCTCCTGCTTCATCCCTATATTCTCAGTACCCAGCTGGCACTTAATATAATGGGCTGGGGAAATAAATGTGTGAGTGAAGGAACTTGTCCATCCAATCATTCAACAACTGTTCAGCACCACATGCACTGTGGTGGGTGTTTCAGCAAATAAAAATACAGGATGCCTCATTAAATTTGAATTTCAAATAAATAATGAATAATTATTTTAGTATAAGCATGTAGCAAATAATGCATGGGGCACACTTATATTTAAAACTCCTTTGCTGTTTATCCTCAAGTTCAAGTGTTACTGGGTGTTCTGTATTGGATCTGGCCATCCTATTCCCTTGCTCACATGGCTTTGGTGAGGAGGCATGGTAGAAACATATAGTAAGCAAGCAATTACATTTTTTAAAGGAGACTTTCAAATACTGGGTGTTGTAGCGCCGTGGGGACAGTAAGGAGCATCCCTGCATAGGATGATCTTGGGCTAGTGGCCTTTATCCTTGTGGGACAGTTCTAAGCTCCAGAGAGATGCTACTTTGTAAAAGTCCCTTGAGGATCTCAAAGGGCACTGTGGAGGCTGTTACTCCTAAGAGAAGGGCTCGGAGGCAGGCAGAAGGGGCTGCAGCAGGAAGGGTCTCACTTGTCAAGACTCCACAACTTCGTAATTTGGTTCTGAGCCTGCACAAAGTTTCGTGAACTGCATGCAGTCCCACCCCTCGGTCAGCAAATACTATTTGCAGGGATGAGAGCCAGAGGAAGGGACCGTAGGGGCTATGCAGAGAAGCGTGGCCACCTGTCGGGTGGATACCCTCGGGCGCCGCGGAAAGCACGAGGGTACCCGGCAGGAAGCAGTGCGGAGACGCCGCGACGCCGCGCTCTAAGCGTCTTGGGCTCCTCCTAGTGGTCAATGCAGGAACCGGCTCTCAGAAATCTTTAAATAATCACACGGGCTTCACCAATCACCGCGAAGGTTACATTACAATCCCACCAATCCCAGGCCGAGACAGACTACGTCTCTTCACACTCAGTGAATGACAGCTCAACACAACTCACTGGGTTTAGTTAGGGACAAGCCAACTTCCCTCCAGTCACACACCAACACCTGGGCACTGCACCAATCAGAACACAAGATTTTAAAACCTGTTTCCCTAAGGCCAGTACCACACTGCAGTTCCACCATCTATGAAATTTATAGCCCCAACCCCAGGCTCTGTGCTGGCTCCGTGTGGGATCCCTCGTTTGCATTCAGGGGTGTTTATATATCTTAATATTTCATGATATCATTACCATAATAATTAATGTGTGGGTCCGGGAGACTGGGGAAAGCATGCTCTTTGAAATTAGACACACCTAAATGGGAGTCCACTACTAGCTTTGTAAAGGAGGACAATGCACTTTCCTTCCTCCATCTTTAAAAGAGAATATTAATAATGATACCTACTTTAATCGTCACAGTCCATCATCCCACCTGCATCTCAGTTATTCCAGCCCAAATCCCGTCTTTGTGTCCTTCCTCCTATCCCTCCCAACTCACCAGAAATCCAGGTCCTGCCACCTCCAGCAGCACCTCGGTGTGTCACCATCTGTCCCTTTCCACCACAGCCAGCCGTGCCCGCCTCACCATCATCTCTGTGGGTCTGTTCACTCACTCCTCTCGTTCCTCTGCTTGGGTCCTGTACCCGCTCTTCACCCAGGGGCCAGGGGTGATCTCGTACCAAGGGACTGCATCAGGTCTCTACATTACATAAGCTTTTACACCTGCAGGGGTATCCAACCTGCAGCCCACAGGCCACCTGCGGCCCAGGCTGGCTATGCATGCGGCCCAACGCAAAATCATAAACTTACTTAAAACATGATGATATTTTTTTTGGTGATTATGTGTCACAATATATTTAACGTGTGGCCCAAAACAACTCTTCTTCCAGTGTGGCCCAGAGATGCCAAAGGGTTGGACAGTTTCCTATGCATTTATAACAAAATTCAAAATTCAAAACTCCCAGGGACTATGAGGCCTACCTAACCTTGTTTCTGTATCTCTATATCTTCAGCCCAATTTCATTTCACTCACCCCTACCCCAGTGGCTGCAACCACACTAGCTTTTTCCCCCCCAGTTCTTTTTAGTTTTTCTTTCCTGTCTTAGGGCCTTTACACATCTCCTCCACGCCCACTGAGGATATGATCTGTTGTATGATCTGAGGATATTGTCTGTTGAGTCCTCCAGGGGGCACCCCACATCTTGAATAGTTTAAAATTCAACGCATACCAGTCACTTCACAGGTACTCACTGGAAGAACGACTGAAAGAGTTTCGAGGAAAAACTGATATAGCATGCATGAAGTGCTTGATACATACGATGCTTTTCAATGAAAAGGATTCTATGCTTAGAGTAGAAAGTATGGACAGTAAAATAAAGAGGGAAGATTCGAAATCACTTGTGCCCTTACATTTGGAAGGGGTCAACTCTTGTTAACCAGGGTCTCCCAACCTTGGTGCTATTGACATCTTGGGCTGAATAATTCTTTGCTGTAGGGGCTGGACTGTCCCGTGCACTCCAGGACACTCGGCAGGACCTCTGGCCTCCACCAGCTGCATTCCACTGGCACTCGCCCCTCAAGGCGTGACAACCAAAGTCATCTCCGGACATCGCCATATGTTTACCCCTGGTTGAGAACACCTGTGTTAAACCTCTGGATTTAGAGGAAATTTTCTCCCCCAAATTCAGTCTGTCTCACTTTTCAGCGTCCATAGGAATCATTCGAGGCCATTGTTAAAAACCCAAATCCCTCAGGTCGCACCTCAAGTCTCCAGGGTCAAGAGCGGGCCCAGCTGTCACATGTTTAATGAGCTTCCGCCTGCTTCTGGTGCACGGAGCCCTCAGAACCCACTTCGGAAACTCCTCCAGGAAGCCTCCCTGATAACCAGGTAACCAAGCACGGGGTGAGGCTCCCTTCTCCGTTGAACCCTACCCTTGAATGTCTCTCCTTTCCCATTACCCATCCCTGGATATCTCTTCAAAGTAGGGACAGAACCAAATCCTAGCGCAGCCGAAGTCCCAGCTGCCTCATCTACCTTCCGGGAAGAAACAAAAGCTGACCACGAAGTTCAGCTAAACCTGCTGATAAAATAGCAGCATCCCGATCAAAATGAATCCTGAGGTGCTGCTTAACAGAATGGGGGTGTCGGACTGTCTTTGCCTGTTGGACCAGAGTCCCTTCCCTGAGAACAGGTGCTGAGACGGAGCAGCCCAACGAGTCATGACTTGGTCTACCTTTCTAGACCCATCTCTCAGGCCCTCCTACTCATGGTCTGTCTGTGAGCTGTTCTCAACAATTCCACTTCTCCCCTCTCGGGCACATGGCAGATTGGCACTCTCTTGCCTCCTTTGAAGTTGAGTGTGACCATGTGACTTGTCTTGGCCAATGACATGTGAACAGAAACCATCTGTGTCACACCTGGGCGGAGGTTTAAGAGCCAGTGCTGAGGTTGCCGTAGAGCCGAGGATAGAAATGGAGTCCCCGGGATGAGGAGAGCCCCTGCTGACCGTGCCGCGCAGGTACGGTAGGTGAGCGGCAGCTCTACCCTGTGTCGGCCCCTGAGACTGATGCCATTGCTGTTTCCTGCGGCACAGCCTCGCCTGTGCAGACTGAACACAGTCTTTCCAAAGCTTCCCTGACGTTCCTATGACCATCATGATTTGTCATATGTAAAAACCACTTAGGCTAATTAACATTTTTCTTAACATCAACTCACTTATTTTAACTTAGGTTTATTTTAGAAGGATGTGTTATTACTACCAAATGAAACACCAGTATCATAAGTAGAAAGCAATGGGAAAATAAACAGAATGAAATAAACTTATGTTTTCTCTTGACTTACTACTGTTGCCTTTGGAAGCCCTTGGGCCCCTGGTCTGTTCTCTTTTTGTTTTTGTTTGTTTGCTTGTTTGTTTTTACAATTATTTCTTTTACTATTGTTCAATTACAGTTGTCCCCATTTCCCCCATTACTCTCCCTTGCCCTACCCACCCCCACCTCCCACCTTCAATCCCCCCCTTGTCTTTGTCTGTGGGTCCTTGTTCTCTTTTTGTTAAAAAGAAAGGGGGAGGGGAGGGGAGGGGAGGGGGAGGGGGAGGGGGGGGAGGGGAGGGGAGGAGAGGAGAGGAGAGGAGAGACAGTCAAGAACGTCCCCTAGCTGTGTGTCAATCCTTCGGGCTCCAGAAAGGTGGCTGAGGTTTGTCAGATGTTTGAAGGCGGCTCAGTAGAGAGGCTGAGAGCACAAATTCTGGAACCTGACCTTCTGGCTTGAATTCTGATTCTGCCATGGACTAGCTGTGGGACCCTGGATGAGTTACTGCTCTGCTCTTTGGCAAAATAGGGACGACGGTGTGTGTGTCTCCGGGTTGCCGGGAGCACTGTCGGAGCTGACGCAGGGACAGAACTGCGCAGGCGCACAGGGAGCCTCCCAGTGTCCGCTGTGTGGTGGCGATGGCGGCAGACCGAGGTCCAGGGGGGCTCGGAGAAGCGCTTGAACTCGGCGAAGAGAGAAGGGAGACCCTTCACACCGGTTAAATCGCCGGGACCGTGTGGGTGGGGAGAGCTTTTCTAACGGCAGGAACTTCTAGAGCGAACTTCTAGAGATTCTGTCGAGCGGCAGCTGCCCAAACCCTAACCCAGTGATTTTCCACATTTTTCATCTCACAGCACACATAAACCATTTAATTACTAAAATTCTGTGGCACACCCAAAAATATAATTTTTGCCAAACCAACAAAACAAGGTATAATTTAAAAAATTTTAAAATCAATTTGAGAGATATTCATTTTTTTGTTTCACTTATTTAATATATTCATTGCTTACTTTTTTCATGTGCCCTGACCAGGGATCAAACCCACAACCTAGGTGTATTGGGACACTGCTCTAACCAACTGAGCTACATAGCCAGGACTAAAAAATTTGTTTTAAAGTGGCTACTAGAGCTAGGTGAGTGGGACAATATAGAGAGCCTAGAAACAGATCTACGGATATTTGAAAATGGGAGACAAAAGCAATCGGCTTTGCATATCAGCCAAGAAAGGATATTCTACTTAATAAATGGTGCCAGGACAATTGTTTATCCATCTGAAGAAAAATAGAATGGCATCTCGATTTCATACCATACACAAAAATCAATTTCTATGGACTAAAGACCCAAATATGAAAAATAAAAATAAAACTTAATAGGAAATATTTAGCATAATAGTTTTATGATCTCAGGCCCTGCAGGATTTTATAGGCAAGATATAAGTGCAAACCATAATGGAAATGATTAAATTTAATGACCTTTATTTTATTATTCAACTGAAATTGCTACATTACAGTTGTAAACTTCAGTATAACAAAAGATTCTCTACAGAGTGCAGAGACAAGCTACCGACTGATCAAAGGTATTTTCCACAAATACAACCGAAATAGGATCTGTATCAAGAATAAATAACTCCCTCAAACTGATAAGAAAAGGGAAATAGCGCAGTCGGAAAGTGGGCCAAGGAGAGGAACAGGCGGACTCACAGAGGAGGCGCTGAGGACAGAGGAGCTCCCCGCAGCTGCCCGAGGTGTCAGTGGGGAGCCATCTACCAGCTTCTCACCAAAGCAAAGAGGCCCCTTTCCTGAGATCCAGACAGTCAGCTCCTACTCCTTCTCTAGAGAAACTCTCACCCACAAGTACAATAGTGTTCTCCGTAGCACTGTTTAAAATAGCAAAACGCTGGCACCAACTCCATTGTCAAAAACCAGAATAAATATCGGGATCGTCGCATGCATTTGAAATGAGTGACCTAGTGCTGCTTGTACATCATCAGCAGGGGAAGACCCCCAAAGCTATCGCACGACTGAATAAGAGGAAGTTGCTGAAGGGCCCTATAACATACCCTTTGAATAAATTTCCCAGACATGCAGAACAATATCACACAGCATTCCTGTGTAGTTATTGTGCACACAGACATGCACAGTAACAGTATGAAAACCTGTCTGGAGGTGATGAGCACCAGATGCTGGCCGTGGTCACCGCCGAGGAGGACGGCAGGGCACAGGGCCTTCAACGCTAAGGGTAACGTCTCGTGGCTCATTCATTACGACAGGACGTGAGCCTGGCAGAAACTCGGTCCTGCAGCAGGAGCTGGCGAAACTGAGAGACAGGCATGTCAGTGTTCGCCGCAGTGCTCTCTATACTTTTCTGCCTGTTCGTAATATTTTTGCTTTGGAAAGAAGGAGAAATGAAGCAAAAACCTGACTATCTTTCCATATACCGGTAACAGACAATTTGGTACTGTAATTAGTAAGATCTTAGTATGTAACAGATCTATAAAGTTCTTTAAAAACAATGTATCTAAGCCTAGCGTTTCTGTGTTTGGGGGCAGGGAGAGCTTCGACGGCGCTAACGTTTTCAGGGGTCTCCATGATGCACTGCTGTGGGCACACAGGGGGCCTCTGTCGAGGTGCCTGAGGCACTGGCGTGTGGTAAGGGCTCTGAGAAGTTCCCTGGTGATGAAATGTGTACCGCTCTCTTTAATCCAGCATCTTTCCAAACGTCTAACAGCGGAATCCTTCTCGTCTGAGTGGTCTCGCTGGGGGAAAGGTTGGCCTCGTGACCTCCAAGTTCCCCTACAATTCCCAGTCAGCATTCTGGTTTGGGCTCTGACACCAGCTTGCTAGATGACTTTGGCCCAATCCCCTTCCTCTTGGAGCCTCAGTTTGTTGGGATACCAGATGGGTGTGTGAGCTTAGGCTCTACGGTCTCTTACCTGCTTCCAGCTCTAAAAATCCCATGTTGGAGCCCAGAGTTAGGATGACATTTTCACGTATTCCTTCTTCCTCTATTAACTCTTTATTATTTAACTAAAAGCAGGTGTGTAGTAGAATTGCAAAAGTGCACAGAAGCAGAATAAAAAAATTAAATTTACTCTTCATGCCACTGTGGCCCTTTTTCAAAAGGTATGATGATAGCTAGCATTTATGGAGCACTTCTGTGCAATGCGCTGTGCTTGAATTGGTCCAGTCTCACCCTTATTTCACAGAAGAGGAGACCGAGGGTCAGAGGCAAAGCCACCTGGGCAAGGTCATTGGCCTCCGTGACTCTAACCCAAGTTGGCCTGACTCTGCCATGCAAGTTCTCAGCCACAACCATCTAAAGCCTTTCCCTTTAAAGGGCAGCCTTCATCACCGTTCTTTTTCGCCCCGGCTGGCTCCCTGCGTCCTTCAGGATGCTCTCCTCTCCCCGGAAAAGCTGTGTACATTATCTCCTCCAGAAGCAAAGGATCTGCGTCCCTCCCCCAAACTCAGCCCACCTTATCCCTAGAAACACTATGACTTGCCCCCCACCCCGATCCCAACTCCACCCCACAAATCACTGGATTTGGGGTGAATTCAGCAGGCTGGAGACAGAAGAACAGGTAGGCATTTAAGTTTCGCATAGACTATTGTCTTATGGGAACGTCTGATAAGGAAGACACAATGGCTGTGAGAGGGGGGCCGGGAGGTGAGGTTTCCTGAGTGGAGACTTTGAGAAGACGGGCCTGGAGTTCTGCCGCCTGGGTCCCCCCGACAGACAGGAAGACGGCAGGGATGGGACAGAAGAGATAAACGCAGAGTGAGGAAAAGACCCAGTCAGGGACAGCAGCCCCAGGGGGGTGGCTAACACTGGTCTATTCAGGATGGGAAATGGAGGCAGGATGCATTAGCAATGAACTTGGCCACTGCTGTAGAATCCAAGGGGCTAGGACAGCACTGTCCAACAGAAATATAATATGAGAAACATACATAGTTTTAAATATTTTTTAATCTTCACCCAAGGATATAGTTATTGATTTCAGAGAAAGAGAAAAGGGGAGAGAGAGAGAGAGAGAGAAAAACATCTGTGTGAGAGAGAAACATGGATCAGCTGTCTTCCGTATGACCCAGGGTTGAAGCCACAATCCCGTGCCGTGACCCGGGATCGAACCTGCCACCTTTTGGTGTATGAGGACGAGACTCCAACCAACTGAGCCACCTGGCCAGGACGTACATAATTTTAAATGTCCTAGTAGTCACATTAAAACAATAGCAAAGTCTAGAACATAGATTGCTCCCACAAATAATGAGCTTGCCCTTGGTCTTAAATCGAGGGTTCCACACTCGCATGCCCTTCATGCCCAGGAACAGAAATAAGTGGATGGGGTATAAGCACATCCCACACTTTAGTGTAAGAAAAACAACATGGCAAACATATTAATGTGCTGTTCATTAATGTACCTTCAGTGTAGGGATACTAAGGAATGGTGGGGACTGTGGCAAATTGGAGAAAGCACACCAGGTCTAAGCCGGTTCCAGTGCACTTCTGCCTCACAGGTAGGGGGAATCAGCATTGCTAGAACTAACAGCTCTTTGAAAGAAGCTGGCGGTTGGGATTTTTAAAAGTTAATCATCAATTCAAATTTTATTTTGAAACAACTGGGGAGGCTGGATCTCAACCTCTGACCTCCTTTAAGACCTTGGCTGTGTCTTACTGAGGAGGAAACTGAGGTTCAGAGCGGTCGAGTATTTTCCTAACTCACAGCCAAGACAAAGAACCAGAGCTCTGGGTCACTTCTGCTACCTCTGCTAATAGCCAACACTGATTTCTCAGTGTTCTCATTGAGAACTTGCAAGGCGCCAGGCTCCGTGCTGAACGTGACACCGCGAAGGAGACACCGTGGGCGACGACGCCAGACTTGCACCCGGGAAGCCCGGGCTCGGAAAGGCGGAGGAAACTGCCCGAGACCACACACACCGTGCGGCCTGAAGCTGGGTCTGTGTTGGATTAGGAGACACCAGATGCCCGGCTCTGGCTACACCCCTTCCACCTCCCACACTGAAGAACCCTGCGTGGGAGGGGGGGCCGTGTCCTGAACCTCAACCCTTCCTTTAACCGCCCCCCGCCCCACCCCACCACCATTGTTCCGTTCCTGTGAATTGGCTTCCGGGTACGGTTTTGTTTGAAGAATGAATGCTACTGCCTTCTTCTTTCTTTCTTTCTTTATTTTTTTAAACCATGGATTGGCCCAGGGTCCCTTGGTTTATAGGGGAGGAAACTGAGGTGACAAGTGGTGACAAGTGCCCAGAGGTGACAAGTGCCTGATGTTCCTCTGCAAGTCAGGACCAGAGCCGGGACTAGAACTGGACCCTGGAGGTCCAGCCTGGAGGCCAGGCCCCGCCTGGGACGGCGTCCACTGGGTGTGCCAGGGCCTCCCTCCAGCTCCTCTGGCCTCTGCCCAGGAAGGGCCAACTGCTCTGTCTCACCACCTTCTTGGCTCTTCCTTGCGCCTGTTTGGATAACTTTTTCACCTGTTCTTTCACAGGCTCTCCCTGAGGTGTGGTTGCCTCCGCTGAGTGTCCCAGGGAATCCTGGGGCCTTGGCGGTGTGGCAGCCCAGGGCTGGCCGCTCCCACGTCAGACAGTTCTCAAACAGTGGCCGTCTGGGCAGAGGGAGGCCTGTTTACCCAGGGCAGGGCCCAAGCAGAGGCTGCTGCTTCCTCCCCATGCCACGGACCCATCCAGCCACTCAGCATGCTGATTCGGCTCTCCCCATCTGTATTTGCTCATTCCGCAAATATTTACGGGGCGCCTACTGTGTGCCAAGCACTGTTCTGCATGCTGAGAACACAGCAGGGAAGATGACAGCCAAACTCCCTGCTGCAGTGGAACTTACACTGTCCTGGAGGAGACCGATGATAAACAGACCAAGGAATGCACCAGATTCCAGGGTTGTAGAGCTGAGGTGTCAAACTCATTTTCACCAGGGGCCACATCAGCCTCGAGGTGGCCTCCAAAGTGCTGAATGTAACTTCAGGACTGTGTAAATGTAACCACTGCTTAACTGGGGGCAAGCAGCTGTACAGTCAGCCCTTTGAACGCAACCTCGAGGCTGACGTGGCCCCCGGTGAAAATGAGTCTGACGCCCCTGTTGTAGAGGATAACAGTGATGGGTGGAGGTGGGTCAGCCTGAGGTCTGGGTGGTCAGGGAAGGCCATCGCTTGGGTCATAGCCGGAGCTCAGATCCAAACTATGGGAAGAAATCAGGTGTGGGAAGATGGGGAGAAAGGGTGTTCTTGGCAGAGGGAATAGCAAGTACAAAGGCCCTGGGGCAGGAACGTGCTTGGCTTGATTGAAGGACAGTGCGGCTGACGCAGAGCGAGCACAAGGGAGAAAAACGGGAGAGGCCAACAGAGGGGCAGGCCGAGTTCCCAGGGGGGACTGGTAGGTCAGGGGAAAGAGTTCGGGCTTTCTGTTTCGCCTGACGCGAGCTTTTGGGAGAGATGTTCGGCAGGAATCTTAAACACGATTGTATCCCGACTTTCTCCTCTAGCTTTAACTCTGCCTTTCCCCTCTGCGGCTTTCCACCCCGTAACTCCTGTTTCCTGGTACACTTGAGAGTGTTTGAAACAGTAGTTAGTTCCTCCCTTTTCCTTTTTAATTTAATTTGTTTTCAAAAGTTTTATCAAAGCTGTATAGGCACACAATTGAAAACAAATCAAAGACTTCTACCAAGCTGATGCTCTCCTGAACCTGGCGGCCACCACCCAGAGGCAAGAGTTTGCCACTATTTTCCCCGGGGACGTTCCCCCTCTCTATTTCTAGGTATCACGGTTAAGCTGCTACTTCTGGACTTTTCCGTCTTAGATGTAATATGTTCACTTGCTCACAGGGAAGACCCTAGAAACCATTTCCCAGTTTGGAGATAAGTCAATACTCATCGTTTTCATTTGCATAACTATGTCACTGCCATTACTGTGATTCACGCCTGATGTCGCCTGTACAGGAATGAGGAAGGCCTTTCCGTGCGTGTTTTCTCAGTTAATCTTCACGCTAACACTATAGGGCAGGTACTGGTCAAGATAACGACCACGCTGACACGTCGCACTCAGTGAAACCTGCGTTGGCGGTGTGCGGAAGACTCTGGCAACCACCCTGCGATCTGTGGAGCCCCTGAGAGGGCAGCGGAACTGGCATTATAAACCCCAGTGGGGTGCGGTGGTTAAAATAAAACCCAGTCTCCAGCGCAGATGAAAGGCGTTTCTTTCATCTTGACTGGGAGGATAGAAGTGTGAAGGAGATAACTCTTCTATCTCACACTTGGGGGTGGCTTGTTACATCAGCTAATAGTGCCCTTATGAATACAACACCTGGGTTTGAACCCCAGCCCTGCCTCTCGTGGGCTGCGTGCTTTGGAGTAGGTTGTTTAACCTCTCAGAGCCTTTGTTACCTCTTCTGAGAAACAGGTTTGCTGACAGGACCCACCTCAACGGGCAGTTGTGAGGCTAAAGGAGCTAAGTTTTGTAAAGTGTTTAGAACAGCGCCTGGCCCACAGTAACAACCATGTAAGTGATCAAATAAACCGGAGGTAGAAAGTGAATGAGCCAGGACCCATGTCTGGGCCTTCTGATGCCAAGTTCAATGTCTGACCCCAAAGCCCCAGACGCTTATGTTCCTCTCTATGAAATTTTACCATATCTACCTATTACCTGTCCTTTATTTACCTGTAATTATTTACTTGATTTTTTCTTTCTTTTGAGGATATTAATTTTAAGAAGATATCTCATATAAATGCTTTAATATGCTAGTCATAAATTTTCCTAACACACAGTAAAATAAATTCAATGTGATTTAGGTCATATTGGGATGTACCCAGTATGATTTTGGGTACATCCTAAAATTGGTGCCTGTACCCTGTGGGTGCACCAAAGGACAAGTATGCTATTTTTAGGTCTATAAACCACCTTTGAAAAATTCTGTCCAGTGGCTTTTAAATCATTTCTATCCTGGCCCTTAGTACATAACGCATTTTACACCACACACCTTATATTCAGCGGCAACGAAAGTGGTCGCCAGAAGAGTGCAGACTGTGGAGCCCACCCCCCTGGCTGGAGCCACAGCATCGCCTCCTAATGCCTCTTAATGCCGCTTTCGCCGAGTGACTCAACCTCTGTGCCTGCATTTTCTCATCTGCAAAAGGGGGCTGACAATAACGGTACCCACCTCGCAGGGCCATCGTGAGGATAAAGAGTTAATACGCGTGAGGCCATGGTGAGTGCCCCATTCTTTTTTGCTATGGCCCCCAGCACACATCCGTAAGTGGACTGAAATGAGACGAAGTCTCGCACATGCAAAATGTATTCTTATTACAGGGTGTGAACTAGGCTTTCTATTCTATTTTATTTCATTTAAAAATATGGTCATCTTTGTGAAATTACATTAATCTATTTTTATGTATAATGCATGTTCTTTTCTGAAGAACATTATACTGTAATAAAGATGCTTTTAAATAGCATACCTTTTATGCAAAGAAAAAACAAAGAATGAAAATAAAAGAAACCGGTTGATTATGCGAACAGCAAATGTGCTAAAATTATTTTGTCCAGCATAGCGAGGAAACATGAACAGATTTGGGTCCCTAATAGATTGGATGCTAGTGATCCATAATGTCTTATGAATACTGTTGACCTGCACTATAGGAATAATATACCTGCCTCAAACCAAACACATGTGCTTCAAAGGCTTTTAAAAAAATAATATCTGCACCCTGGCTGGTATGGCTCAGTGGATTGAGCACCGGCCTGCGGGGAAACCAGAGGGTTGGAGGTTCAATTCCTAGTCAGGGCACATGCCTGGGTTTCGGACCAGGTACCCAGTGGCGGAGGGGGGGCGGTGTGAGAGGCAACCACACACTGATATTTCTCTCTCTCTTTCTATCTCCCTTCCCCACTGTCTAAAAATAAATAAAATATATTAAAAATATATTTGATATATTAAAGCAAGAGTCAACAAGCGACAACCCTGGGACCAAATCTGTCCCACTGCCTGTTTTTGTGAATAAAGTTTTATTGGCCCACAGCCATCGCATTCAGTTATTTATTGCATATGGCCGCCCTTGGGTTACGAGAACAGAGCAGAGTACTTGCCACAAGTCCCATCCAGCCTGCAAAGCCTAGAGTATATACCATCTGGTCTTTTATAGAAAAAGTTTACCAGCTCCCATATTAAATTTATAGTTCAAAACTCTTAAGCCTAAATTAAACTTATTCTATATATATCTTATTTTATGCTATGTATTAGTCTTGCAAATTCTAACAATTACATTTGCCCCAACACGTCACTTTGGAAAACGTCAAACCTCCTGAAGTGTGAACAGACAGTACGGTGAGCACTCATGTATCCTTCACCAGACTCACCAACTGGCAGCATTCCATCACATTTGCTTTATCGCTACCCATGTATCTCTGTATGCACTTTGTAATTAAAGTATTTGTTGTAAAAATTGCGTATTCACATCTGTTATATATATTTGTGTGCATGTATACCACCTCATGGCAGAAGTGGTCAACTGTATACCAACAAACTCATGCTCCCCTTCCATAATTTAGAGCTATTCCTGGAAACAGCTGCCTACTAGGGACATATCCCAGGATCCTCTGCACTTGGCCCAGGCCAGGTGACAAGTTCTCGCCAACAGAACGTGAGTAGAAGTGATAAATGTCAGTCTGGGCCAGGGGCACTTCTGGGATCCTGAGTGACTATGCGACAGAGGTAAATAAACTTGTAATTTACATTTTGGGTTTGTTCGTTACATCACCTAGTATGGCTCTAAATAATACAGCCCAATAAATCATGTGGCCCATTAATGGGTCAAGATGGCAGTTTCAAACACACTGATCTGGTCCTCTGGTTCTCTGAACGTTTTCAACCACGGATCTTTCCATTAAATGCTTCAGTCAGAAGTCAGAATGGAGCTTCTCTGGTTGAAGCATCTCTCCCGACCCCCACTGAATTCTGTGCGATGGCCACTGAGCCAGGCGCAGGCCTCCGTTTCTCAGAAGAGGAGGCCGAGAGCCGGCAGAAAAAGACTAGCGTGAGGCCACAGACAGCCGCCTGGGGCCAGAGCTGTTTCCCAGGTCTGCAGCCAGCGTGGGCTGTTCCCTCCATCCCCATGCCTCTCGTGTGCCCCTCACGGGCTCAGATCATGGACCAGCCCCACGACCAGACCCCAGGCACCTGCGGGCCCCGGGGAGCTTGCAGTCAAGCTTCATCCTGACTCTCCAGCTAGCCAGCTGCATCCTGTTACCAGTTACATATCCCTCATTCTATTTGTTCCAAACAGCTAACCCATGCCTAGTGCATAGTAAGCATTCAGGCTCTTTCACGCAGTAGGTAAAATAGCAGTGACAATAATCAAATTATTTCACAACACTTTCTATGTGCCGGACACCACCCAGCACTTGACAGATGTTGACCTCATTTAATCTTCACAACCCTATGAAGTGGATGATATTATTATCAGCCCATTAGACAGATAAAGCAATTGAGGGACAGAAATTACTTTACCCAAAGCCACACAGCTAGTAGATGGCACTTTGAGCCCATGCAGTCTGAGGCCAGAGTCTGAGCTGCTGACCACGCTGTCACGTACAGCCCTTCAGATGCTGCTATACGAGGTAACAGTACAGGTAAGAGAACGAGGGTTTGGGATCAGAATAGATTTCCATCACTCATCTGCCGTGTGATGCAGGGAAGCTTACTTGCCAACTCTGCATCTCAATGACCTGGCTGCGAAATGGGGATAATACTTTCCAGCTTGACGGGTCATTGCAGAGGCTAAATAGAGAAAACAGAAAGTAGCCAACATCCTGCTCTTTACCTAGATGGGGGTTAAGTGGAGATAAATCCCTACTTCTTCACAGGCCCACCTTATGCTGGAGGCAAGTGAGGCAGAAGAGATGGAAGGCATAGTTCCTGCACTTAAGCATCTCATAATCTTACTAGGAACAAGATAAACCATTCCTAAAACAATCAGAAAAGCCCCAAGATACTTTCAATAAGGGTGGAATTAGTTGCAGTCAAACGTCAAGTAAAATCAGTGCAGTGGGAGACCAGGCTCCGGGCCTCTGCACGTGCTGTTCCTCCTCCCTCCCTTCTTCTGGCTGAGTCCTGCCAAACCTGCAGGTTTCAGCTTAAAGACCAGTCCTCTCCCCCAGGGTCAGATGTCTGCGACCCCTTCCCCTCCTCCTAAGTCACTTTGTGTTCCCATAGTGCCCCGTTCACCCCTGTCACGGCACTCTGCCTTTGGTTGCTGCTGGTTTGTCCGTCTGCCCCACCTCACGGGGCTCTATGCAAGGTCTGAAGGCAGGTTTCAGTCTCCTGCATCCCAGTGCCTAGCAGAAGGCACACCACAAGCCCCCAGTGGTTGTTGGTTGAAGGAATGAACAAGTGAACAATGAATTAATGAATGCCGAAACCTCCTAGGTAGAGACGAGAGGCACTCTGGGGGACCCATAGCCTCCCTTTATAAAATGAGGCAAAATAAGGCAATGGTTTCTCAATTCCAACTGACCCAAAATATGTCGGTTTTTAAAAGTGTCCCATATGCAGCCAGGTTTGTGATCCACTGAACCCATCGGGGGATCCAACTGAAATTGAGGTGGGATGGGAGGGAGATGTGGACCGGGGGAGAAAGGAGGGAAGGGGGAGGGGGACTACACTTTGGGAATGAAGGGTGGGAAGAGCATGCTTGATACCCGACACACCCCCACAGTCCTCTAGTATCTGGGGTCCTACCCACCTTTGGGTCCCCCTACCTGTCAGGGAGACAGAGCACCTTACAGTTCATGGTACATTTTCTCCTTCACCAGCTCATGGAACCCTCACAACCACCAAGGTTAATCTGGTGGATGAAGAGTTGGGGATCAGGCTGTCCACGTGCCCACCGTGGTACAGCTTTAAGTGGGAGGGACACTTAACCAAACTGCCTCTGACAGCAGCCTCTGATCTGGTCTGAGGCCGATGCCATTGGCAAAGGAACGAGTCCTACGCCCCCAGGAAAAATCAGGCTCATCCAGCACTTGAAAACAGATAGAGTGCCCTGATGGAGGCTGGTTGACCACTGGCCAAATCACCCCATCTTCTTCCTTGTCCCGCTCTGAGCACCCACAGGTACTGCTCTCAGCCCAGCCCAAGCCTTCTCATCTGTGCACCCATCCATGTAACCACCCGCTCATCCACATATTCATCTCTGCATCTACCCACCCACCCACCACCTCGCTCCTCCGTCCATCCACCCGCCTGCCTGCCCAGGTACTTATTCACCCACACACACATCTCTCCACCCATCCCATCCACCTACTTATCCATCCATCCATCCATCCATCCATCCATCCATCCATCCATCCAAGCTTCCATCCACCATGCCCACCCACTCACCCATCACATCTATTCATTATTGCATCTACCCATCTAATCACCTACCAAACTTCTCAACTTCCATTAATTCATGGGTCCCCTCCATCAGTCCATCCACCATGGATATTACATCCATTTATCAAACCATCTACCTATCTAACCACTCATGTATTCATCCATCCATCCATCCATCCATCCATCCATCCATCTATCCATTTTCCCATTCGTTCATTCATTCAATAGTGTAGGCTCCATCAAAGTCTACATGGGGCCAGGACCTGTGGTAGCCTGGAGTATAACAAGAAGAATGACATAAATACAGACCTTGCTTGCAAGGAGATTTGAGATACTTACAAAAATAGCAAATTCCCAAAGTGCCAAAATATGTAATTAAGGGAAGCTTGTTGAAGGAAAACAAGGGCAGGAGAATAACAAAACCAGGAGTCAGGTTATCACACAGATAGGCACACCACAGCATCTTATCCTCACCATTGCTAAGAGCAGCCCCAAACTTGGCATTGGGCTATGTCCTGGCACCCAAGGCAAACACCACGACACGAGAGTCACAGAATACTGCACTGTGGCAGACACTGCCTAGCAGCTACTCCTGCTTCCTTACAACACAGTAGTGTTACATGCACCCAGGGCACACCTGGAAATGTCTGGAGACAATTTTGGTTGGCACAAGTCATGAGGAAGTATGCTACAAGCATCTGATGAAAAAGTAAGCTGAAGAACTGTGCATAGCATATAACATTTCTGATAACAAAATGGTATGTTCATATATATGTACACTATTATGAGAATAAGTAAGGTAATAGACATAGAGCATCCATCCACCCATCCAATCATCCAGCCAATGTTTGTTGAGTACTTGCTGTGTGATGAGCACTGTGCCGAGGCTAGGATAAAGGGACATGAGTGGACATCCTACAAAGTGGATAGACCTGGGACAGGGTGAGAGGCTGCCAAGTATATTATTATTATTACATTATCCTTTGAAGGGAACTCTATCGGGCCTTCTGTTCAGCCCTAGCCTGGGTTTGTGGCCTGGGGCTCTCCTCCAGAAACTGACTGGCCCCTTTGGGAGACAATGAGTCTTCCTCTGGCCGCAGGGTTAACCAAGTCTTGCAACTGTGTTTTAACCTCCTATGAAGCACCTACGGCATGCCCAGCCCTCTAGCTATGCAATCTCTAATCCCACCGCTCTCCTCCCCGTGAGACAGGTTCTGTTGTTCTCTCCATTCTACAGACGAGGAAATAGATTCAGAGAGGGGAAGTGACTTCCTGGAGGACACACAGCTGGTGTGCGGGGTTTGCAAATTCCGCTGCATTACAGACTCCTGCTGGATGGTGGGTCAGAGAAGGGTCTCCTGGACCAGTCAGGAGACCAGCCCCTGATTCCTTGAGGCCATCTGTCCTCAGCTATTGATGACAGTAAGGAAAACTTCCGTACTCTGTGTGTGTGTGTGCATGCGTGTGTGTGTGTTGCCAAGGACTTACACCCTTGCTTCCCTTTAGTTGTCCAGGAAGACCCTGAGGCTTCAGCTTCTCTCTCAGCTTCAGAAATAAGGCAACCGAGGCACAGAAATGTTGAATAATTTGTCTAAAGTCACAGAACTACAACTGAGATCTACCGATTCCAGAGGCCAAGCTCTGTGCACGGGTGTGATTTAAGTTGGTTTATAAAAAGCACTTAATTTTTAAAAATCTAAAATGTGCCCCCCGAAAAAGAAAAACAGACATTCTCTGGAACCTCCCTCCTCAGAAACAAAACTCTCTTCCCCGTCTCTTTGTGCCCTCTCACCAATTTTCTGCGCAAATACAAATGTGTGTACACACACATGCACATATCCGTTTTGTTATCAGAAATGTTACGTGCTATACACAGCTCTTCAACTTACTTTTCCACTGAATGGAATTTGGAGGTCCTTCCCTGTCCACACACAGGTCTGCATTATTTCCCAGCAATGGGATAGCATTCTGTCCTAAAGATTCATCATGCTTTATTTACCCATCCTCTCCTGTCCGACATCAGCCTGACTTCCAGTTTTGGAAGCTCACCAGAGCAGAAGAGCCCCAGCCTTTTTCCATCAGTAACACACACCTCCCCAACCTTGCGTCTTAGTTGCACGCACTAGCATGAGATCGCTCTCATTTTCCAATGCCGCACACTGTGTGTTGCTTTGTATCACTTCCCCTGGCTGAATTATCCAGAGCTGATGGCCCTCATCAGAGGGGCTAGCCACCTCTCCCCTTGCATCCTATCCCACCCAGACCTGACTCCGCTCATCAACCATGCCCAGCAAGGCTCCCTGTGGGCTTTAGTTTGTCCCCGAGGCAAGTGGGGATGATGCTTCCTGCCCCGGCCCCTGAGAAATTTTGGAAGAATCCTGGCATGCATACTCAGGAAAGTGGTCTCTCCGGGCAGGAAATGAGCCCAGCCACTGCGCTAGGGCCCCTGCGGCCCCTCCCAGCACTTCCCGTACCAGAGCCGCCATGCCCGTTTGCAAGCTTAGCAAAGCAAGTCACATGTCTCCTCTGGGCTTCCTGCCATTTTACGGGAGCCCTTAGAGGGTCTTTGGTCCCTTCCGGAATGTACAGGAGGGCGTCCCATGGTTTCCCAAACTTCAGCATGGGTCCACCCTGTTCAGTCCTCCCCCAGTCCCAACCGCTGGCCCCACTCACCATAGGGACCCTCCACTGGAGCCCCGAGGGGCGTGTTCACACTGACCATGGCCGAGCCCACCCAGCCAAAGACCTGGGGGCATGGAGGAGCCAGGGCCCCACACACCACAGCAGTGAGAGTCAGCTCACCAGGAAGGCAGGAGTGCAGCCAGCTGCCACCGCCCGGTTATCTTATTGATTCTTCTAATCACCCAAGGTGGGTGGATACGTTAAAGAGTAACCAGTCACTTAGGGAACCTGCGGCTGGGGACTGTCACTGTTGCCATGACAATGGCAACCTGGCAAGACCTGGGGTCCATTTGGGCCCCAGTCTTGCACTCTGGGGTTGGAGACACTTGAAGCCAGAAGTAGGGAGCACCAGCTCCCCAATTCTCAACTTGAGGAACAAGAGCGGCCAGGAGGGGATGGGGAGGTGAGAGTCCAGCCTGGGTTGGGCTTTATGACTCTGCAGAATGGGTGTGGCAGGAGGTGGGCGGGAGGAGGAGAAGAGAAAAGGTGGGGGTGGCGGACTTTATGTGTTAAGCACCTACTGGATGCTAGGAGATGCGAACAGGCATTGCCCATTTAAATTAAACCTTGACGAGGAAACTGAAGCACAGAGAGAGGCTGACTGCTTGGAGTCTCACAGTTGGTACACAGAAGGGTTGGAGTCAGAATTCCCCTTCATCTAACATACATTTATTGAGCACCAACTGCATACTGAGCTCTGTGTTAGAATCCAGCGGTACAAAGATGAACAAAGTAGGCATCATCCCTGCAGCCACAGGACTTGTGGGCTAATGGAGAAGATGGCCGTGATGTAATCAGATAATGGAAAAGATAGGGTTGCAGACTGATGCCTGCTTTTGGGGGTGGAGAAACCCGGGTCTGACTCCAGGCCCACGGACCGAAGACATTCCGCCCACCCCCTCTACTGGTTCATTGGTCTCCTGCTCCTTTAGAAGGTAACCCACTGCTGCAGGCTGCTGAAACCCTGGTCTCTGAAAGCGGAGCCGTCCTGCATTTCGGCTCCTGTGCATGCTAGACACCTGCCGCCTGGCTTTTGGAGAACAGCCCCATTTCTACCGCCCCAGTGTTGGGTCTCTGCAGTCAAGGGATTCTGAAGTCAAGGTCTTTGCCACATTAGAGAGCAGTCCAATGAGAAGCAGTAAAACCTGGGACCCAGAAGAACTGGAACACCCAGCTCCACCTTGTCTTGCTGCATGGCTTTTGGTAAATGACGTCCCTATGGTAATGGCCACCTCAGGCTTCGCTCCGGTTCTAAGGTAGCTCATTGATGTATTCCTCTCGGCTTAGTCTGTTTTTTCAGGGTGCCCACTCAGCCCTCTCATGGGGCCTGCTGGTCCCTGGACACTGGCTGTTTCCGGTCTCCTGCTATCTCCTCCCTTCCTGTCTCACCTTCCTGTCCTCTTTTTCTCCAGTGTGCTATCTTGGTTTCTCTCTCAGCTCCTTACCTTCCAACCAGCTGACAAAAACACAATCCTGGACGGACCGAAGGGCCTTGCTTTCATCGTGCCCGCGTGCCGGCAGCCGGTCACTGCCAAGAGAACAAAATCACATAGAGGACAGATGGGAACCGCCGTAGATCCACGATCACCGACTTCTGCATGGTGCCGAGCTTCTGCCGTCTCTTCTCGTTGCTCTTCCACTCTCTGCCTCCAGGTCAGATCCTGTCTCTCCTCAAACCTTGTCCGTTCTCCTCCTCAGCAGGACGAGTCTTTGCCTTCTTCACACAGAGAATAGAAGCCTGACACTGCCTCAGCTCCCCACGAAAGTCCACCTGCCTGTGCACTTTGCTCCCCTCCTTTTGTCCAGACCCACGTGGGTCTGCACCCCACCTTTCCTGCTGCTCAGGCGCCCAATGGGACCACTAGTGACTTCTCCTATGTGTTCAACCTCTCCCTCATTAGGCTTTTAAAATGAGCTTTATTGGGGTCCAATTTACATATAGCATTGTGAGTTTTGGCCAATGTATACACCGCTCAAGTTGGCTTTATTCCTCTACCATCAATCCCCCAGGCACCTCCCACTCCAGGCAAGGGTCGATCTGCCTTCTGTCACTCTAGATGAGACTAGTACTTTCTAGAATGTCGTAGAAATAGAATCGGACAGCATGTGCTCTTTTGTGTCTGACTTCTTTTGTTCAGCATGTTTGTGAGATTCATCTCAATCATGTCCGCTCTTCTTGCTAAGGCGAGGCCATTGAATGGATATACCACAGTTTGTTCACTCGTTCACCTGGCGATGGACAATGAGGTTGTCTCCAGCTTGGAGCTATTATGGATTAAGTAGCTATGTATATTCATGGACAAGTCTTTGTGCAGACGTATGTTTCATTTCTCTTGGTTAAATTTCAAGGCCAGGTAGCTCAGCTGGTTAAACCATCATCCCAATAGGCCAAGGTTGAGGGTTCAATCTCTGGCCAGGCACATACAAGAATCAACCAACGAATGCATAAATAAGTGGAACAACAAATCAGTGTTTCTCTCTCTCCCTCCCTCTCTCTCTTCCTCTTCCTCACTCTTTCTAAAATCAATAAATAACAAAAATTTTAAAAATATCCAGAAAAGGCACTGCTGCTTGATACAGTATATGTATGTCTAATGTATAAGCCACTCCCCAGCCGTCGTCCCAAGTGGTCGTACTATTCTGCACCCAGCCAGCAGGGCAAGAGAGCCCCTCTTTCCACACCCCGACCACAGCTTCATGCGGCCAATCTTTTTAATCATAACTGTGTGATGTGACCTTTTCTTTTGCTCTTGTTTGTTTTAAACTAGTTTTATACATGAAAAAAAACGATGCATACACATGTTAAAAATGAAAATTGGACAAACAGCATATAATGGTAAATAAATCTTCCTCTTACCTTAGTCCCGCATCTTGCTCTATTATACTTGAAACAGATTCTTGTATATACTGCCAGACATTACACATATACACACGTATACACACACGTACACACGTGACAGTGAACACACTGCCACGGGCGGGCTGAACTCTCTCCTCCCAAAATTCGTACATTGAAGTCCTAACCCCCCAGTTTGTATTTGAAGCCAGGACCTTTACGGAAGTAGTTAAGATTAGATGAGGTCATGAGGGCGGGGTCCCAGACTCACAGGATTGGTGTACTTGTAAGAAGAAACTTGAGGGAGCTCTCTCTCTGCCATCTGTGAGAAGACGGTCATCTGCAAGCCAAAGAAGAGAGGTCTCACAGCACCCAACCACACTGACACCCTTGTCTCAGATTTCCAGCCTCCAGAACCATGAAAAAATAATTCCCATTGATTAAGTCACTCCAGCATGGTATTTTGTTATGGCAGCTTGAGCTAAGACATACACACGCATAAATGCATGTAAATACACGGGGACACGTTAGGCACTGTCTTCTACCACTGGCTGCCCCTCCTTGGTATCTAAGCGCCATCTCCACACCAGCCACCTACCTCATTGTGTTAAGCAGCTGTGTGGCGTTCCATTGTGTGAACCTCCCACCGGTGGTTTTCCTCGTGTCCCATTGCTGGACATGTAGGTTGTTTCCGTGCTTTTGTCACTGCAAATAGATGCAGCTGTCTTCATATATGTGTCTTGACCCACTTGGGGGGAGTATATTTGTGGGACAAATTTTTAGAAGCAGAATCCTATCAATGTTTCAATATGCTATAACATTTCTTTTAACGTAAACGATCCCCTCAAGAACTTCCTTCCCCATCTCAGCGGCTACATCCACTCTCTCCTTCCTTTTTGCTAAGCTTGTAAAATAGGTGTTTACGTTAGCTCCCTCTATTTCCCCCACCTGTAGCACTGCATCCCCCTTCCTCCAGACACACCGCTTGGTCCTCACTGGTGAGTGAGAACAGTGCCACGCCCAAACGTCCGATGGACACTTCACTAGACCCCAGGCGAGGCTGGGCAGTTGACGCCCCTTCCTCTTACTAACCTCTCCCCTTCGCATCCATTCTGCAATAGTTTCCTGGGGGGGGTTTATTCTTGACTATTTTTTTTCTTGTCTCTTGATAGCTCATGCTTCATCCTTAAATACTAGAATTACTTGGGGCCTAGTTCCAGAGTCACTTTTTTTTCCTTAATCTATTATCTCTCTTTCCATAATCACATTCGTTCCCATGGCTTCTGCGGCCACACATATACCTTATGCCTGGGGCCCCCTATTGTGTATCTTCAACCTCAACTTTCCTCTGGAGTCCAGAGTCACACATCCAACTGCCTCCCAGCGTCTCCACGCACACGTCTCCCAGACGTCTCCGACATGATGTGCCTCTAATTGCACTCCTGCTCTTAGCTGCCATCCAAACTCCTCCCCTGTATTCCACACCTGATAAAAGGGCGCTCTCATCCACTCTAATCCCTTTCCACCCAACCATTGCAAGATCCCCTCGAATTCCACGTCCTAAACGGATCCACTGTCTTTGTTCCCAGTGCCGCTATCTTGGACCACGCCATCTTCATTTCTCACCTGGGTTACCAAAATGCCTTTACCCCACCCCCAGGCCCCCGCATCCACTCTTATACTCATCAAAGCTTTTCCCCATTTAATGCAGCCAGAATTATTGCATTTTTAATGCAACTCTGACGTGCTATTGCCCTGTTAGAATCTCGCTACGCTGCCCCATTGTCCTCAAGTGAAACCCCAAGACTGTTCATGATCTGGTCCCTGCCCCCCTCCCCTCGGTCATCTCAGTCACTGTCCCCCAACACCCAGCAGGTCTTCTCTAGCCCCCTACACCGCCAGGTGCTCTCTCTCCCCCAGCTTCGCACCCACGTTGTTGAGATCACCGCCCCAGAGCCTGGCTGGCCTCTCTCCTTCATCAGAAAACACCCCTCTGCAGGAAGCCCCGGGACCACCATTCTAGTTCAGAGTGCGCTCTTGTAATTCCCCGTCCTCCCAGGCAGCAGTTCCTTCCGTTTTAGCGGAGTGTTTGTATTCATCTCCTGTCTAACGCTTAACTGTCCCTCTAGAATCGTGAGCTTCAGGAACAGAGGAACACTGCGGGTCTCGGGGGTTGACCAACTTTTCTGTAAAGGGCCGGCTAGGAAATATTTTAGGTTTTGTGAGATGTACAGTCTTTTGCAACTACTCCTATCTGCTGTGGAAACCCGAAAGCAGCCATAGAACGTATATAAACAAAAGGGCATGGCTGTATCCCAATAAAACTTTATTTACAAAAATAGGCAGAGAGCTCCATTGGCTTGTGGGTCATTGTTGGCCCACCCCAATCTATATGAATGGTCACTGTGCTCAGAGTTGACAATTTTATAGCACCTACTATGTGTAAGGCATTGTTCTATATGGTTGTTGTGTATTCATTCATTTAGTGGTTTGAATGACTTTGGGAGCAGGTACTAGCAGTGTGTTCATTTGCAGACCAGACTGAAAGCTCACAGCAACTCACCGCAAACACACCCAGCCACTAAGTTACACTTGTGCCTGGGCAGTCTGGCTCCAGGGTCTGTGCTCTTAACCCTCTTGGCTGGTAAATGTATGGACGGATGAGTAGTCAAATGAGATTGCAGAATGAAAGTCTTCAAAAAGAATAAAATAATATGGAGGTTTGAAGGTTGGGACGGAACTTAACAAGCAAGGATTCAAGTGCAACTCCCCTGACCCCGAGTCTTCACCCCCAGGCCTGTGTGTCCAAGGCAGGCCCACCTTGCTCGTTCCCTTTAGAATGGGCTCTCCTCAGAGCCGGTGTCAGAAATGGACGACCCAGGAGGTCATCTGGAATTCCCACCCCACGATGGCACTCTTTGCCTAATTGTCTCTGCCTGTGTCCAGTCTCTGTGTTTCTTTCTTCTCAGGTGAAAGGCAGAAGCGTGAGCAGGTTAAGACACTGGGCTTTTGAGTCTTACAGGGCAGATTCAAATCCAGTTTCTTTGGCCTCAGTCAGTGTTTACGTCTGTAAAATGGGGATAGGAAAAGCACCTATCACTTAAGATAGCTGCGACAATTCCATGAGATTAAGGGCATCGTAAGCAGTTCACAAATGCCAGGGGCTGTTATTCTCATTATTTTAATACTCAGGACACAGGAAGGTAAGGTGGGAAATCAAAACAACACAAGAATAGGGTCAGATGAAGCTGAATTCCATGTCCACTCTTTATTAGCACATCTACTATTTAATTCAGGGGGCTACATGCCACTTAAATTTTCAGAATGTTTGGGAAATTGACATAGCGTTGGCAAGCCACCCCCCCAATATAAGAACATTAATAGTTTCCTTGAATACCTAACATGTATTATCACCATTGTCCTATAAATGAAAGAATATTTTAATACCCCGCCTGTAAAGAAAATAGGAAGGATATAATCTGAGAATAGCGAACTAACAACAGTGTCCCTGCTTCTCTTACTCATTTCCGATCTAAGCCCCATTTTTCTCATCTGCAAAAGAGAGTTAATGATATGCACACAGGCACACGTGCACTGGTCTAGCTGATGAGCCTGCAGCAGAGTGGGGGGGCGGGGTGCTGAGGGGCTGTTTGCCCCCTCCCCTGGGCTTCCTCGTGAGCTCCTTTCCCCCTTGCTCAACTCCCTTCTCCTCCTCTGGACTCTCCTGGGAGCTGAGAGAGGGAGGGACCAGAAACAGCCACAGCAGAAGTCCTCAGAGGACTTTCTTGGGGGCGAGGGTGGTGGTGGTGGTGACCTGTTTAGGTTGTGGCCTACGTGGGAATGACCAAAGGAGAAGACAATTCCCTCCTCCTGGGAAAACACAGGGACCCTGGGGAGAGGGGTCTGTTTCCATCCTGGTCTTTGAAGCTCTCTCCAGCCTGGCGGGCGGGCGGGGTGTGAGCCCCAGCTGGAGGGCAAGGTCTGAGGGAGAAGTTTTACTATCTCTGGAGACAAAAGAGCTTTTGTGTGTTAATGGCCTCTGGGTGGGGTGGGGTGGGGAAAGGGGAAACGGTTAATGGGAACGAGAATGAGATTCTACAGGAGACACAGAGAGCCCGAGAAATGGGGCTAGGGCTGGCACGAGATGAAAGGGAGAGCCCGAGGCAGATGCTGAGAGGGTGACTGGAAGCCGGTGAAGACCCGCTCAGTCCTGAGCACCCAGAGAGGTGTCTGAAAAGGATGTCAGCTCAGAGAGGTGTCTGAAAAGGACGTCAGAGCCTGAGCTTCCAACCTGGCGCCTTCTCAGACAAGCCCTGCAGCTCTCAGTAAGTGACACGCTTTCACTGCGCCTCAGTGTACCCATCTGTGAAGGGGGGGGGTCCACAGGTGGTGGATTCAGTAATAGGAAACAGGAGGGGGTACCCACAATGTTTTAAAAGCTCAGACCCGGAATATTCCCAGCTCAAGGAGGGGACCACAGATCTTCCAAGGCTGCCCAGAATCTGACTGGCTACTGGTAGGTGAATGAAGCTGGGTTTCGGGCTAAGAGTTATTTAATAGATACCTTTTATTGGAGGGACAGAAACTTGTGAGTTGGAGGCCTAAGAGTAGCAAAACTGCTGCCACTGTTCCTTCAAGCCCTGGGTCTCCGAGAACTGAGTCAATTCAAGACGCAGGCCTCTCTCCTGGAGGCCAGAGAAAAGGAAGATACGGCCGAAAAAAGAAGGGAGGCAGGGAGGTCGTTTTCTTCTGGCACATGCTAGACATTTATCAGGGAAAAAATTCAGATCAATGGAAGGAAATCAATTCATGTCTTAAAAAAGAATTATTCCTCGCCCTGATCTTTAGGGAAGGACCCTTTGAGGCTGAGGCCCACCCCGAGGCCCGCCGGAGCCCTGGGGGAATTCAGGACCCCCGGAGCTGGTTGGATTTGAGCCCAGAGAGGCACATGTTGCTACTGCAGCTGCCTTGGTAACTCGGGGGGCAGGCGGAACACGGCCTCCCCGTCTTGTATGGTGCCTCACCAATCCAGTTGCCCCTGGAAGAAAAAAGGTCCCAGGGAGATGGGGTCAGAGGGCAGAAGGGAGTTCCGTGAACCACCTTCGCACAGGTTTTCAAATCTCAGCACCGCCAACAGACTGGCTGTACGCCCTTGGGGAAGTCACATCTGCCAGCCTCAGCTTCTCCGTCCGCAAAGCCGAGAGAAGACCTCCCTGCACAGGGAGACGCAGTGAAGATGAAATGATGGAGCCACGTGCGCGTGCGCCGAGCACCAGGCCTGGCCAGTCAGTGACTCCCCGGTCAGTGCCGATGCTCTCGTTCTTCCTGCCACCGCTCACCCCGCCTCAGGCAGAGCTGGGTTCTGAGCTGTTCCTAGATGCTGCCGCCTGCCAACCGGTGACAGAATAAACCGCCTCATCTCGTGAGCCTTCACTTTATCCTCTGACTAGAACAAATCAATGGAATGGTGTCCGTGAAAATGACATGAAACTGCCCTGGCTGGCGTAGCTCAGCGGATTGAACACGGGCTGCAAACCAGGCATCACAGGTTCGATTCCCAGTCAGGGCACATGCCTAGGTTGCAGGTCATGGCCCCCAGCAACCGCCCATCGATGCTTCTCTCTCTCTCACTCTCTCTTTCTCTCTTCCTTCCCTCTCTAAAAATAAATAAATAAAATCTTTTTAAAAAAATTACGTGAAGCTATGTTGTAACCTACAAGAGTGTTGTGCGAAGCAGAGCTAGAACGCTTAGACGATGGGTGTGATTCAGTCACGGGGGGGACGTGTCCGTGAAGCCTCCCCACGGCCACTGCTGTGCATTTATGTCTCCGATGGCCTCGTCCCAAGTCCATCCCACCTGCTCACGAGCCCATCCTTTCCAACCACCATGGCCGCTGAGAGGAGGGGCCTAGGGAGCCGCGGCTTAAGGGTTGCACGCAGA
Source organism: Phyllostomus hastatus (assembly GCF_019186645.2). Classification (NCBI taxonomy): domain Eukaryota; kingdom Metazoa; phylum Chordata; class Mammalia; order Chiroptera; family Phyllostomidae; genus Phyllostomus; species Phyllostomus hastatus. Next base: position 11,734,286 of record NW_025333664.1, read on the forward strand.
CTTTCTCTCTGGGGCAATGAAAAGGCTTTGGAAATAGTGGCGATGGTCACACAACACTGTGGGTGTAATTCACGCCACCAAGTTGTACACTTTAAACATGGTTAAAATGGCAAATTTTATGTTGTGTGTTTTACCACAATTTTTAAAAGGTAATAATGTAATATGTTTTATGCTTCCAATGGGTGAGTTGTATGGTATGTGAATTATGTCTCAATAAAGCTGTTTTTAAAAAAATAAAGGAACACAGAACACCACTTTCTCCTGTTCAAGGACCTTCCGTGGTTTCCCATTGCCTGTGCAGGAATTGGCGAATTTTTTTTTGAAAGGGCCAGATAGTAAATATTTTAGGCTTTGCAGGCCAGATGTCCCTATCCCACGGAAACAGGCACAGGTAATATGTAAATGAATGCCTTTGCTGTGCTTCGATAAAACTTTATGTGTAAAAACAGGCAGCGGGTCAGAGTTTGGCCACAGGCGGTAGTCTGCCCACCCCTGGCCTACGGGCTCACGTCCGCTGCTCTCCGGACCACTCTAGCAGCACGTGGGTCCAGCTCACACGCCTCGTCCTCCCAAAACTTTCCTCCCCATCCCAACCCACAGGTTTCTCTTTTCCTCCCTCTTTCTCCTCTCGAGGCCCGAAATCACTCCTCCAGCTCTTTCGTGCGCGTGGCTGCCTAATAATCTCGCTGTTGGCCTACAGTGTTGATTATCTTTGTAAGTCCCAGTGCCTTATTTCCTCACACTGTAAATGAACACTCTTTGTGGGCAGAAATAGAATCTTTTTTCTTCAAATGTGGTTATTGAAGGACCACGAGGAAAGTCAGCCCGAGTGCTTGGAAAAGTATGTCCTTCTGGTTCCACGGGGAACTCATTCATTCATCCTTCCAGGGCATCTGCTGGGCACGGACCTGCGCCAGATCTGTGAGGACACAGTTTTCTAAAGGCCTCTCGGGAATTAGAGGGCAGGGAGAGGGAATGGTGGAGACGCCAAGGGCGATAGAATCAGAGTCATTCTTTTTTGTTTAATTGAACCACTTGGAAAAATGTTCTACTGCTTGAAAAAGCTAAGGGTTGGCATCACTGCAATGAAAAGATAGAGAAATGAGTAAGATCTATTTCCCATCCTCAAAGAGTTTGTAACCTAGTCATAATCACGGCTGCCACTTATTCATCATGTACCGTGGGCAGCGGTGAACTGTGACCCTCTGGGAACTGGGCGCTGTTGACCCTATTTACAAAGATAGGGACAAAACAGCTTTTCCAGAGCCCTCACTGTGTGCCTGGGAGAGCTAGGAACCAAGCCCAGGTCTGGTGATGACAACAAGAACCAGCACAAACTCTGAATTTCTCCTGAGCCTGGGGGCGTTTCCTGGGTCTGCTCACTTGATTCTCTCAATGATTCTACAAGAGAACGCTCATCCATTCTACAGATGAAGAAAAGTCATAGAGAAGTTAAGTTAAATTACAATTCTAACCCTGACAATCTGGACCTCAGGGTCTAAACATCCTAGCAACTATGCTGTTTAATAGTCAACGTTGCAACAATTTGATATATCAGCAAATAAAGTGGAGGAGTTCTGTAAGCTGTATGCATTGGAATTTGGTTGTTATTTCTTTCCTTGTCTCATAAAGCTGGGCCACAATACATGGTGTCAATAGGCGTCACCATCTGAAAAATACGCAGCTGGCGAGTGTGCGTCCAGGGTACCCACGACTTCCAGGACATCGGGTGGTGCAGCGGACGTAACGTGGGGCTTGGCACCAAGAGGCCTGTGTTTCAAACGGCTCTGCTACTTGCCGGCTTTGCGACTTCTCGTAACCTCTCTGATCCTCAGTATCTTAATCTGTGAAAGGGGAAACCACCTTTCCGGTGTCCCTCCCTTGTTTCCTTCTTTCTCTTCCATCTCTTCAGTGAGATAATAAGGTGAGGGTATTGATATTTTGTAAACGACCAAGGGTTGCGTGAGAGTCATAGTTGGCTCTCATCATGTAATTTTAAAATTCTAAATATCGTGTTGATTTAGAATTTGTTCTTGTTTCCGTCCCTGTAAGAACCTGTGACGTTTGCAAGCCTGCATACTGTACATTGGATAGAGACTCCCATTCCCCTTTCTCCGTGTTTCCAGGGCATGAAGACCACGCGTGACCGCCCTCCCACCAGGCTGACTGGCAACTCTGATGAGCAGAACATGCTCATTCTACCCTTCCTTTCCTCTGGGGCCTGCCAGCCTGCCGGGCACACAGGGTGTTCTTGGCGGCTCTGGTCCATGCGGTGAGCTTAGCGGGGCCGGCGCCGCTCATGTAGGACCAGGCCCATCCGTGAGCGTGCAGGTCTAGCTCGACAGTGAGATATTTGGGAGCACACGTGGCTGGCAGGTCTAAGCCACAGTCTCCACTACTGACTTCATCAGTGAGACTGCCTGCCCACCTGCCTTGGTCCTCTGCCCCCCACTCCCAACCCCACCCCCATCAATTCTGAAACCTGGGTAAAGGAAAAGGGTCATTAATGGACTAAAACTACCAAAATGTCTGGCATGAAGGCTACTTAGAACGGAGGAAGGCAGGGTGTCCAGTGTGCCTTCCTTGTCTTCAGATTCTGCCCGCTCCACCTCAGAACCCACCTCCCTGCCCCGGCCCCCCTCCATCCCAGGGCTGCACTTACTTGATAGCGTAGTTGCAGACCAAGTACACCGCCTGGCGCCAAGTGCTGCCCCAGACGCTGATGCTGCCGCAGGTGTGGAGGGCACAGCCCAGCCGGCTGGAGGACGCCCACACCATCTGAGGGAGGACGCAGATGAGGGCGGCTGAGAAGGATTTAGGGGGGCCCAGGCTCCTTGGGGTGGGGAGCTCCTTGGAATGGCTTCAGGGGGGTGAATGAAGTGAGGTCTGCCTGTTCCAAGGTGAGGGGGGCCTGGAAACGCTGAACTATAATGTTTCTCAAACTTTTTTTTTTTACTACAACCAACAGTAGGAAGTCAATTCTAGTGCTTGCTTTGGCAGCACATACACTGGAGCTGGAAGGATACAGGGGTAGCGTGGCCCTGCGCAAGGACACCATGCAAATTTGTGAAGAGTTCCACGTTTTAAAAGAAAGAAAGAAATTTTATACTGTTACCCCGTGAACACACACAAAAAAACTTTATGAACCAACATTTAATTTTATCATGTGAAATATGCTAATATTTTCTGTATTGTTTTATTAGGTCTTTTTTTTTCTTTTTCTCTTTTCTTTTCCTTCCTTTTCTTTTCTTTTTCCCTAGTGACCACTGTTTGAAAATCGCTGTTGTGCTGGGGGTTAAACTACAAGCTTTGGAGTTAAACAGCCATGGGTCAGAATCTCAGCATCACCAGCTGAGTGGCGGTGACCAAGGCGCTTAGCCACTTGGTACCTCAGGCTCTACAGCGGAGGCAACGATATCTCCTGAGGGGTTAACAATGACATCGGTTTAGGCCTTACATTTCTTAGAGTGTCTCGAGTCTAAAATTTTAACGTTAACTCCCAGTGAATCCCAGAGAGCCCAAGGGGAGCCAAAGAAGGTATCTGTCACGCAATTGGAAGTTTCTGTCTTATTTCTGGCAACATTACATTGCATCACATTTTATGTGTGATAAATGCTAACATGTTCAATATTAGCACTCAAAATATACTATGGTTTTTGTAAACTTATTTTGTCACTTCTTTTTTTTAAGCTAGTGGGAGCCTTAGAAAACAGCAAATACTAGAATACGTTTGGACCTACTGAATTCCAAAGCACTCTGGAGTTCGTCACACCACACGTCCCCACGGTGGGGCCACACAGTCTGGCTGGCCCCCTCAGACGCTCAGTACCGGATGCAGCCCACCTCAATCCAACTCCCCAGGAACGTGCTTATCATGCAAAAGGAAGTCTAGGTTTTGCTTGTAATTTCTGTCCCTCCGTTCTCCCACCAGCCCGCAGTCCGACGGAGGGGTACCTGGGTGTAGTGGGAGCACACGGGGCCGCTGCAGCGCCAGGGGCAGCTCGGGGTGCAGTCCGCCGGGGCTGGAAACGAGTAATGCCGCCGCTCCTCAGACCACGCTCTCACGAGGTCCACCACCGAGCGGTACCTGGGAGGCAGAGAAGATGGGGCGCGCTGGGGCGGGGGAAGGGAAAGTCGCTCTGCCACCAGCCTGCTCGGTGAGCGTGCTGAGTGACTGAGTGAGGGAAGGGCAGAGGGTCACTCACCGGCCGGTGTGGATGGAGAGGTTCTGGCCTACGTATCTCATCAGCTGGGAGGGCCCGTGGGCCCAGATGCACTGGGTGGCCCAGGCCTCGGCGGACCTGGCCAGCCGCTCGTCCCAGACCTGGGGAAAGAGAGGCCGTGAAATTCCCGGGGGGAACAACGGCCATCTTTAACAGTGCCCAGATGTGCATGTTTACCTGGGGCCATGCCTCCCCCTCCCTTGGAACCTGGGATCCACCCACGTGACAGATGAGCAGACTGAGGCTCAGAGAAGGCCTGTGACTTCAAGGCCAACAGCGAGTCCACGTAGGAGCCGACACACATGCTCGGGTCTCTGACTCCTAGTCTGGCGCCCTCTTCTCTTCACGGGCCTCCATGACTGTTGTGGGCAGGGTCCCAGGGGGTTGGTACTGGAGTTCTCAGCAGACCCTAGAAGTGGCTGAGCCCAAGGTGATGGGAATAACTGACTTTTTATTTCATTTATTGTATTTTAAAAGTGTATTTATTTAAACTTTAAAGAAATTTAATTTAAAATACTTTTTGAACAATGAAAACATGCGCAAGAGGAAAAGTGGGAAGCCTCTCATCTGTCACGTATCCCTCCAGCCTCCGTGCCTGCCAGAGGCGGGCGTCACCGTGAGCTTCCTGTGTCTCTTCCAGAAATACCCTGGATCCGTGCGGGCATGGGCACTGTGATTGCACATATGGTTACATATGATTATAAAGATACACACACACACACACACACACGGCAGCATGCTAGGCATTCTGCTCAGCACCTGGCTCCACCAAGAGAGGTCACCCTGGTGACCAGTCCGCATCCGTACCTGGAGAATGCCCTTCTCATCCTCCATAGCAGCTTCATAATTTCACAATGCACCAAAGCTCCAAGTTTTATAGCCTGAGAAGGCATTGCTTAAAAAAATACTAGTTCCCTTCCAGCTCTGACTTCCTAGGATTCTCTATTTGTTTCTTCAGCAAATATTGAATGGTATTTCTTTCTTTTTTTAATCCTCACCCAAGGATATGCTTATTGATTTTAGAGAGAGAGAAACATCAGTCAGCCACCCCCTGTACACGCACCAATGTGGGATTGAACCCTAGGTATGTGCTCTGACCGGAGATCGAACCCACAGCCTCCCGGTGCACGGGATGATGGCACTCCAGCCAACCGAGCCCCCCGCCAGGGCTTGAACAGTATCTCTAGGCCCCGAGGACTCACAGTCTAGCGAGGAACGAGGTGTGACACAGTCCTGGAGGGTGTGAGAATGTGAGCCGGGCCGGAACTTTCTTGGGGCTGTGGCAGCGAAAAGGCTCCTTGAGCAGGGGTCCTCTGTTCTACGGGCAGAAGCCAGCCCGTGGGGGAGAAATGGGGCACCAAGAGAGGGCTGCCAGCATCTCCCCGGGTTGTCTGACTCAGAGAACAGTATGTTAGGGAAACAGAGACGTGCTTCCCGCATTCGACCAGGAGGGGACCATATGGGAGAGGCACGCGAGCATCGAACCCGCACTCACTGACCCTCCCCAAGGAGGCCCCTCGGGAGACGTCGGTCTCTCCCGCTCTACACTGCAGCCATCATTAAACACCTGTTGAAGTGAGTGCCTTGCGCTCACAGCTGGTGCTCAATAAATGTGTCATTTGTTTGAAGATGGAGGGCCCTCTGTGTGCCGGTGGCTGTGCTGATAAAAAATGAGTCAGTCAATGAACAAACACAGGTTCTCCCACCTCTGGGTGCCTGCCACTCCTGCTTCTCTCCCCACCCCACTCCGCTCCTCGTCACCACCTGACATTACAGTCCCCACGTATTTCGTTGATGTTTGCTTTCTGTCATCCTCAGTAAAATGTAAGTTCCATGAGGGAAGGGCATTCGTCCATCCTGTGCTGGGCAGGGTCTCTGAGGCTCTGCACGGGGCCTGGCTTTAAGCAGGCACTAGCAAGTGAACGGACACATTGCAAACGAATTTGCAGGCTGCGTGTAGCCAGTCTTGGAGGGTGTGGGACTGGCCATCTCTTACCCTAAAGAAATCTGTGGGTGGGCTGGCAGCCTGTGTCTCCAGGCTGGTTTGGGATGATGGTCCCAGAGGAGGGACTGGGGTGAAGAGACAGGTCCCTCCTTCACTCCGGGAGGCTGGGGTAAGAGCCACCAGTCCGGTCCCTCTGAGGGCAGACTTCCCAGCTGCCTCCCACGGCCAGCTGCCGGTTTTCCTCAGCTGGAGATGCCCAGGCCCCAGCCCCGCAGCTCCAAACTCTACTCCACTGGCTTGCTGGGGGCCGTCTGGGTATGTCCATCACACCCCCCCACCCCGGGGCAAAGAGACAATAGCGTGAAAAGCTCCAGCCACCCACCCGCTGCAGGGTGCCAGTGGGGAGCCAAAATTCTCAGGCAGGGTATCGTGTTGGTTGCAACAACAGCCTTTAGCAGCAGGCAGACCCCGGTTGAAATCCCAACTGGGTGACCTTGGGCAATTGAATTCTCCACACCGGCATTTCCTTGGAAAATGAAGACATTTCCCACCTTGAAGGAGGAGGGCCCTCAGCGTTGTGTGGAGGGCCTGGTGTACAAAATAGGTGCGCCACCAACAGCCGTCCCCCGCCCCTGACTTTCCGAACACCTGTGCAATCGCCTTCACGTTCTCTTCTTCAAAATGGGTGGCTACATCCTGTCCTTTCCGCAGGGTCCAGACACCCAGACACCGGCTGGGGGGCCCGGCTGGGAACGGTGAGCCCTTCCAGGACAGGTTAAGGCAAGTGGCATTTGCCGGAGGCAGGGCTGGGGAGGGCACGGGGACTCACCATGTACTCCATGTTGGCAGCTGGTGGGTGCACGGTGGCCCTGATGTGGTTGTGGTAATCCAATAAGGCACTCATGTCCCGGGCAGAGATGTGGCGCTTCCGCCGGTAGTGGGGCACCCCCAAGCCACTCAGGGGACGCAGAGCTGTGCTGTTGGGCCAAGCCGGCACTGGGGTGGCACTGGGCACCAAGGTGTTCACTATCTGGCCTGCCCAGAAGATCAGGCCTGCCAGGCCCACGGTGCCGGGTAGCAGGGGCATAGCTGGCTGAAGGGGCCACACACGTCTGCCTTGTGCAGTCAGGGCTGGCTGCCTGGAGGGGGCGGGCATAAGGGCACCAAAGCCTGAGTGTTCTCCAGCATTGCCACCCCAGAGGGTGCTAACCCTGGGAACTTGGCAAAGATGTCCTGACTCAGCTCTGGTCCAGGTGCCCAACACCCTGTCCTCCCCATGCCAGTGGACTGAGTGGATTGGGCAACGGGAAGAAATGCCCAGGCGGCAGCTAATCTGGACCAGGACCTGGGCTGAGGTGGTGCTACCCCTTCAAAGCCAGGGCTCCATCCCACCAGCCCAGGAGAAAGACACCAGTCCTCCCCGTCCCGGATGCCCTCTTCCCCCTCCTGCTTTTAGCCCTCGGAGGGCAGGGCCAACCTTCCCCAAGGCTTAGGGAGGGCGCTCTCGTCCCTGAGCCACTGCACTTTCAGAATTGAGAGCAAGACACAGAAAGATCCACACGCAGAAAAATGGAAGAGGCAGAGAGAAAGAAAGAAAAAAAACCCAATGGGAAAAATGAGAGAGACCATAAAAAGAGATACGGAGAAAAGGAATGAAAGAAATAGGTGGAAAGATACAAGAGAGAATGAGAGATGATGATAGGAAGGGAAAAAGGAAGAACAGGGGAGAGACGGAAAGAGAGTAGAGAGAGAAAGGCAAAGGGATAAAGAACAGGGAAGAGGGAGAGAGAAATTGACTTAACGAGGGGCTTGCAGGAGACCATGCGGCAGGCTCCCCAGGAGCACGTACCCAGGACAGGCAGCCCAGGTGGGTGGCAGGAGGCGACCAAGGAGGCAGGGGACCTCTGCAGACACCCCGGCCCGCCTGGCAGCACAGCGACTTTAACGGTCCCCTGGGAGCTGATGGCATCTGACAGCCCTGCCTCTCAGCCCCCTCCCCTTCCAGCCAGGCCAGACTCGGACAGGAGGCTCCGCCCACTGCCCGGCTGTGGGCTTTCCTCTTCCACCAGGTCTAGCCTCTGCTGTTCCCGCTGCCCTCTGGAGCGTGCAGGGGCAGGGATGTGGCAGTGGCAGGGACTCCTAGAGGAAGTCTCAACCCCCTTGGGAGATCCAGAGGCTTCGCTCTGCCTTCCAGACCCCAACATATTAAGGCCACTTTGCATCCAGAGCATTTTTGACTGTTTTCCCTGCAAAGCCCTCTGTCCTCAGAGCAGGCTGTTAACACGGCCCACCTCAGAGGTACCTACTATGCACCAGACATGGGCTGAATGCTTCGTACACGAGCTCAGCCAGCTCTCAGAGGCAGACACTATAGCTCTCCGTTCTGCAGATGGAGAAACTGAGCCCCTCAGAGGTGAAGGAACACAAGTCGAGTAGGCCTACCTGCAGAAGAGCCGGGATTCAGATCCAGGTCTGACCCTCCGGCCCTGTGGGTGTGTGAAAGGATGCCGTTTTTGGAACCGGACCAACGTAGGTGCAAAGGAAAGAAGCCAGGGGCATTCGCCGCGATGCCGCTCACAGCACCACGCAGCCTCGTTAGTTAAGCCTGTGACCTGTGCTCAAACGCCACGACTTCACTCGCTGCCTGGGTGTCGTCCTTGGGCAAGTTACTCGACCGCTTCATGCCCCCCTCCGTCGTAGCAGGACCTGCCCAGAGCACGGTTGCAGGGAATAGACACGCGAGCCTTGGTGGGGCGCTCGGGCAGCTCCAGGGCACTGCACATGTGCATGTGTGTCATGAAAGCCCCTCTATCTTCGTCCTTCCAGGTTACAAAAGCTTAATGTTCTCCCTCTGATTAATTGTATTCTCCCTGAGTGACAAGCAGTACTTTTGTCATGAGAGGGGTAGACTTACAAGAAAGATGTTATATATAAAAAAAAAGTTGACGTGTCTGCAAGCCTCCAGCCTCCTCCCCCAGTGACCCCTGAGAAGCCCAGGCAGAGCCAGGTGGTGGTGCAGGGCTGGAAGCTGGGACTGGGCTACCCAGGCGGGGTGCTCCCCAGACACATGGCACCCTCACCCCAGGCAGCCACCCGGCTTCAGCCTCCTCGGCCCAGACAGCCCATCTGCTGCCGAAGCACACACCCTCCTTCTGGGGCAGCTTCCCCCAGTCCGGGCGGGACGTGGGGCGGGGGGGGCAGGCAGGGCAGCGAGGGACACAGGAGCTGCCAGCACAGACTCAGCAGGGCTTTCCCCCACCCCACAAGGACAAGAGAGACTGGTTCCAGCCTAGCCCCATCTTGGCCTCCACGGCACTGGGGACCCCCGGGCCAGTCCCTAGCCTTCTCTGGGCCTCAGGCGCCCCATCGGAGAAACTGGACTAGGGCTGTTCTGCCTAGAGCAGGCTGGGATCCATGGGTCACTAGAGGGGGTCCTGCAGCCCAGGGGCGGAGGACACAGCCTTGGCACTCAGGACCCATCCCAGGAGTGCCAACAACTACACCCCACTCTCTCAGGATGCTTAACATGAACTTGTCCCAGCGCCTGCATTGGCTCAGGGCACATCCGTCTCTCACAGCTAACTCTGGGGTCGTGACCTCACCCACTGCACAGACAAGGGTACCGAGGCACACAGAGCCTCGGTGACTTGTCATAGGGCCTGGAGCTTGTTTGTGTGAACACCCTTGCACATTTACAGGATGCACACACATTCACTGTGCACACATCACACTTGTACACACTCACACAAGCACATCCTTCTCCCACAAATCACAGACACAGCCCATTCCCCAGCCCCTCAGATACTTTCTATTGTGCACCCTCGGTTATACAAAAGCCCACCTTTTACACATTTAATCCTATCTGACACATATAAGCTGTTTAGTACTTGCTCCTCAGTGCCCAGCACCGTTTTAATCACTGCACAGGAATAAGCCCATTCAACCTTCACAACAACGCCATCTGGTGGGTACTGCTGTCATCACAATCATTTTTACACGCAGGAAGCTGCGGAGAAAGCTGCGTGGAGAAAGCTGAGGCAAACATTTGCCTGGGGTCACACATCCCGTGGGTGGCAGAGGTGGGATAGGTAAGTGGGCAGGCTGGTTCTGTCTCTCCACAGAGACAGGCAGACACGCATGGAGGAAGGTGCAGCCCCACGCTTCCGTCACGCAAACGGAATCACCATCTCCCACCCTGTGCGTTCACACACTCACAGAAACCCAGACCCCGTACTGGGGCCAACACACAGGGGCACCCCTGGCCGCTCCACCAGGGGCAACCTTCTCTGGTGTCTTCATTGTCCAAGGCAGGTTTCCAGTAGGTAAATACTAGAAAGTGGGGGCAGGAAATCCTTGGGGGCAACCCGGATGAAGGCCGTGGCTGGGATCTCACTTTGGGGTAAGCACGCTTTCTCACCCTTGGGATCTTAATCACTCTGGATTCAGCTACCGCTCCACCCGCACCCTTCCTGGAATTCCCTCTGCGCTTGGGTGGAGAAAGGGGAAGTTAGTCTAGACCAGCGATTTTCAACCTTTCTCATCTCACGGCACACACAAATACTTGCTAAAGTTCTGCAGCACACTAAAAATATATTTTTTTGCTGATCTGACAAAAAATAGGTATAATTTTGTTTTAATTTCTTAATTTTTATTTATTGATTTTAGAAAGAGAAGAAGGGAGAGAGAGAAAGAGAAAGATCAATTTGCTGTTCCACTTACTTATGCATTCATTGGTTGACTCTTGTATGGGCCCTGACTAGGGATTGAATCCACAACCTGGCATATCGGGACAACACTCCAACCAACTGAACTACCCAACCAACCAGGGCGAAAAATAGGTATAATCTTGATTCATTCACACCAGACCGCTATTGTTGGGCTGGCTGTTGTCATATTCTTATTTGACAGTCTAAGAGAAAAGAGGTCAGTGCCTTTGACTAAACAGTCAAGGACTGCATACGTTAAAAACTCTTGTGGCGCCCCGGTTGAAAATCACGGTTCCAGACTACGGCGGTATTCGAGACGGCACAGCTCCGTGGCTCACAGAGAGCCTGAGCCTGTGACCCTCCTCCGTGGCTCACCAGCTCCGTAAACTTTCTGTGCCTCAGTGTACTCCTCTGTAAAATGACAGATGGCATTGCTGTAAGGATTAAACTAGTTAGTACGTCCAAAGACACTTGACACAATGCCCAGCACAGAGTGCGCAGTCAATCAATGTGACCTATAATAATAGCAAATACTAATAACAACAATAGCCAACATTTACGTAGCACGTACTCGATGCCAGGCACTGAGTGCTTTAGAGGCAGGGTCTCATTGAAGCTCCAGTTTCATGGGTCCAGTCTCAGGCTCCTCATTCTACAGACGAGGAAGTGGGAACTCACAGAGAGTCAGTAACTCACCCAAGGCCACACAGCTACTCGCAGTGGAAATTGGATTCCAACACGAGGTCTCTCTGGTCCTTACCCTGCAATGGTTGCTTCTGAGAAGAGACTGTGGGACAGGAGCCTGGCACTTGAGAGACTGAGAAAGCTGAAAGGCCTTTAAGGATCTTCTAGGTCATGCCCTCATTTGTCCATTGAGGAAAGAGGTTCAGAGAGGTTAAATGACTTGTCCAAGGTCACACAGCAACGGGCAGACTCAGGGCTGCAACCAGAGCTATTTAACTCCAAATCCGAGTGGAAGAGGGAGGGAGCTCCAGGAAGGAGAGCACACGTGGGGGAAAAAAAATGCCGTGGTAGTCCAGACCCTTCGAAACTCTCCAGGACAAATGTTCCAGGTTCTTTGAAAAGATAAACTGTAAAAAAACAAAAGGGATGGGGGAGGAGTCAGTAGACACTTAAAAAATACACATTTTTTTCAACGGTGTAGTAAATTCTAACATTTAGGGATGTGTAATCGGGCCATAAAACTATAAAGAAACACAAAGAAATAGTGTAAAAGCCTGGCTATGATTGGGGCGGGACATTTCTTGATCTGAGTGGTGGCTACATGTGGTTCATCTTACTAGGTTTATTTTATGTGACTTTCTGTATTTGTGTTTTATTTTATCAGAAAAAAAGATAAAAAAAAAAACCCAGCAGTAATTCATACAGTGACACCTCCCCTCTGTGGCCACCTTAGCTGGGCATGAGGGTTTCATGTTCTTTTTAAAGGGTGAGGACCTGGAGGGAGGCAGCGGGCCCACAGTCACACAGCAAATACGTCTGGGAGCCAGGACTCGAACCCCGTGGCTTGTGCGTCTCCGCAGCACAGCGGCAGCTGGGCTGCCGGTGGTCACTCCTGACCCAGCCTGGGGAGTAGGAGAGGTCTCCCAACAGATTCAGAGAAGCCGACTCCTCAGAAGATAAAGCACACCCAGAAGCACCTCTGGGTGCCCAGGTCTGACTCCCTCTCTCTCTGCACCCCCAAAACAGTGTCGCTTCTTTGTCAGGGGACCTAGAGGGAGGCTGGATGGTCTAGTGGGCAAGGACCAGAGGTGTGGAGTCGGATGGGTGGCCTGGCCCTCAGGACAGGGCACGGGCCCTCTCTAAGCCTCAGCCTCCTCATCTGCAAACTGGGTCAGTAAATACGTGCCGCTTTATCTGGCCATTATGAGAAATTCAGTGAGATATGGGAAATGTTAGCACACAAAGCAAAGTTTGTTTAATGTTAGCTATTAACTTGCCCAAACAGAAACGCTGTGCGATTCCGTTGACGAGATGCTCAAGGATAGGCAAAGCTACCTTGGGGTGACAGAAGTCAGAAGAGGGCCACTTCAGGGGTGCTGCCTGAGAGGGGCGCCACGGAGCTTCCACTGAAGGTGCCGCCTCGGCGTCATATTTTGATCTGGGTGGTGTACATATATAAAAATTCCTCTAGCTGCACCCTTTACATTTTGACACCTAAAATTAATGTATATCTCCATTAAAAGGTTAGAGTTACATATAGTTTTAAAAATCTTTAAAAGAGCCTTTCAACGAGGGTAAAACTAAAATCCTACATAAAAGAGAAAATACACACCCCGACAGAAATATCCCCTGCCTGTCTCCCCAGCACACGCTTCCCACCTCACATACATACATACCCTCCCCGCACACCCAGTAAAACCCCCAGCACGGCACACACACAGCCGAAGAGCCCGGCACTGACACACACAGTCCCTGTCCGGTAAAACAGCACACCACCTTCCCACTCACCCCCGCAGCCCATCCCTCTTCAAATAGAAATGCTTTTCCACTCTGGGTGCGTGGGAACACGCCCTGCCTGTAAACACACAGACAGACACACGCAAACCCAACCCACAGACTGACCTGGCTCGGGCAGACCGCTGGCCCCACCCCCTCCTCCCCACGGGACCTAGGGCAGGTCATGTAAGTTCTCCGAGCCTCAGTTTCCTCATCTGTAAACTAGGCCCAGTGAGGTCTTCTCTCGTGAACTGAAAATTTAAAAGAAGGCCATGAGCGAAACAGCTCTTGGAGGCTCAGGGAACTCTGTCTCAATTGCGTCTGAATCCTCAGTGACTCGCGTGGTGTCACTGTACGTGAACTTGGGGCTTGTCAGTTCCCCCCAGCCCAGCCTGGAGATACGGTGTGATCCCAGCCCAGTTCCCACAAGGTTTCCGGGAGAAGTTGCCCAGTTGATTATAAACTTCACGTACAAACCCAAGAATTTTCAAGATATGCCATTAGTCATATTAGCAATACATGATGACTAAGCCAAGAAAACAAAAAGCAAAAATTATTAAAAAACCCTGAAAACTGAGCAGTTAGCTGAGTGAAAGGAGAAGCTGGGACCCCAGGGTGAGCCGACGAGACAGCAATGCAAGGAGAGGGAGCAGCATGGCCAGAGGCTCTGGGGCTGTGGAGAACCTGGGGCATTGGAAGAACTGAAAAAAGGCAGGTTAGGGGAGACAGAGCGAACAGGGAGTGCGAGAGGTGGGCTGCGAAGGGGGCTCAGAGGTGCATGGCACACCAACACTGGGCTGGTGAAGAGCCGAGGTCCTCCTTTGTGCCTTGCCCTATTGGGACATAGGGCCTGGGGGCTGGGAAGGAGGTGGGGAGAGCAGACTAGGGCTTAGTTCTGCAGGAAAAGGGCGCAGCTCACCCCAGTTCACACTAGAAGCTGATTTCTCATGGACCCCAGAACCCTGACACCAGGGGGTTTGTCCCTGAGGGGTCTGTCCCTGCCCCCCTCTTCCCTGTAAGGATTCCAAGCTGATGTTCGCAGGGCCTGAGCCAGGGAGTCCCCCACCCCCTGCCCCACCCCTGGGGTGTCAAAGAGGACTAGCCCCCTCCTTCCTCCAAAAAGGAGGATGGGGTGAAAAGCTGGAGGGTGAGGATGGCCAGGCAGGCTTAACCTTGAAAGGGCACCTCAGGCTCCTGAGCCCTGGCCCAGCAATCTGGGGTGTGAGGCCTCCAGGGGTCAAGGCCATGCCCTCGGGGCCAGCGATCAGAGGACTGGAGAACTCTTGTCCTGGCCCAGCCCGGGACAGCTGCACAGCCAGGTGTGGCTGCAGAATTTGCTGTGTTGCCTGCCCGCGCAGCTGGAGCGGAAAAGCCTCAGCGTCAGCGCCCCCAGCCTGGCCACCACATTCCTGCACGGGGCACGGAGCACGGGGCACGGAGCACGGGGCCCTGCGGCCACATCCCAGTGCAGGGCCCTAAGCATCCCACAGGGTGGGGGTGGGAAGGGGCCTGAGGGACCCTCTGGGCCTCTTCAAAATTCAGTGGCATGAGAACCGAGACAGACTCCCCATCTGTCGCATGGGGATGGTGCCAGACTGCCTTGCCTACCTCAGAGGCTACAATGAGCAGCCAAAGATGGACATCTTTGTTTCAGAGGTGACATCTGTTGAGTACATCCTGTGTACCTGACACCGAGTAAAATAAGGTTTCACTTATTTGCCTGGGCAACAATGTTAGCACAGCACTGTTGTCATTTTTCACGTGAGAAAACAGATTAGTGACTCACCCTAGGTCACACGGGTAATGAATTCTGACCTGAACCCACGTCTGACAGGGCTGCTAAACCCTGTGATCTGGGACTTGGGAAACGTGCAGAGAGTGCTGTGACCATGTGAGCCGTTACTTCCGGCAGGCCCGTGAGGTCAGAGGGGCACCCCCAAACCTGGGAGGCAGTGTGGGCTAGTGGCTAAGCACTTCGTCCCGTGGGGCATGGCAAGCCTAGGGTGAATCCTAGCCGAGCTGGGTTCCTAGCTCTGGGACCTTGGCTAAGTCACCTTCTCAGCCTGTCTGTGCCTCAGTGTTTCCGTCTGTAGACTTGGGTAACCACAGCGCCTACCCGTGGGGCTGCTGTGAGAAGGAAGAGGATCGCATACAGTTGGCCCTTGAACCATGCGGGTTCAAACTGCACTTTTTTAAAATGAAAACCTTTTTTCAATAAATACGTACAGTTCTGTAAGTGTAGTTTCGCTTACGATTTTCTTCCAAACATTTTTTCTCTATCTTACTTACTGTAAGAATATAGTATATATTATACAAGGATGGGCAAAAGGAGGTTTACAGTTGTTTGTGTGGAAAATAATACAAGAATGGATTCTGTTTTGCATATTCACAATTGTGAACCTACTTTTGCCCACCCTGCATATAATACACAAAGAATGTGTTCATCGAGTATCTTATGGGTAAGGTTTCCAGTCAACAGCAGGTTACTAGAGGTTAAGTTTTGGGGGAGCCAAAAGTAATACATGGATTTTCGACTGCATGGGGTAGGTGCCCCTAACCCCTGCGTTGTTCAAGGTCAACTGTAAAGCACAGCACTTAGCACAGCACCTGTGGGCCCTTAGTTAAGGCTCAACAAAACAGTGGTTCTTTTTAGAACCTAGGCATTTTATGCTCAGTTTGGTACACACACACACATATATATATATAATTTCATAAATTTTGAATTATAAACAAGATTTATAAAATCTAAACATATAGTTTAATAAATATTTTTGAAGTACACATCCATATGACTACCCCCAGGTAAAGAACTGGGACTTGCCCACAGCCCCTGAGCCTCAGATCCTAATGCCCCCCTCCTTCCACCCTGCGGGTGACTGCTATACTGACTCTGGGGTACTTAGTTGCTTGCTTTTAATTTTGTCTAATTTTACCAGCAGCTCTTTCAGGCAACAACAGCTCCCTCCTCCCAGGCCCCCTGCCCTGTGACTGCCTGAGCAGGACAGGCTGGGGTCTGCAGGAGGGTCCTCGAGGCTGCTGGGGGTCGGTCTGGTGCCCAAATGGGCCCACATAATGGGGGGTGGGTGGTAGAGGGCACAGCCAGCAGATGCAACCCCCTCCCAGCTAAGCAATCAAGCAGCCTGGCCTCCAGCAGACACCCGCTTTGCTCAACTGCCTCACCCCAGGGAGTGGCTAGTCTCCCCTCCAGCCTGAAAGACAGGTGGCCGGGGGCTAAGGGTGGGGGAGGCATTGCAGAGGCGAGCTCAGAGGGGAGGGATCGGTGCTGGGATGAGTACTTCTGCTGGCTGGCCAGAAGCTGTAGACAAAGAGGGCTGCCCGCTGGGACAATGACTGGGCTGCCTATCCGCGGCCAGCCCAGCGTGGATTATCTCACACACGCTAGCCAACAAAAGGGCACCTGCTGGCTGTTGCTCTTCCTGGAATGGCCTCTCCCCACTGCCCTGGCCAGCCCCAGGCCAGTCCTTCAGACCTCGGTGTAGCTAGACATCATCTCTTCCAAGAACCCTTCCCTGAGCCTCCCTGTCTCTATTGTGGGGTCCTCCCCTCATGGCCCCAAGCAACCTCTAATGAACTTACTATCATTCTACCTCAGCATCTTGCAAACTTGGTGACCCGGAAAACCCCTTTCACGGAGATTTATAATCAATTTCACAATGACTGTTTCCCATTGTTTCTCTTCTGTTTATAAGGATGAAATTTAAATTTAAAAATAATTTTCTTTACATCCCATATTAATAATAACTCTTTAACTTGTTTTACCAAAAAAAAAAAAAATTTAGTGTGTGCCCTGATGGGTGTGGCTCAATTGGTCGGCGTAGGTTGGGTGTGATTCCTCCAATTCCTGGTCAGGGCACATGTTTAGGTTGCAGGTTTGGTCCCCCGTCTGTTGGGGGCGCAAGAGAGAGGCAACCAATCGATGTTCTCTCCCTCTTTTTCTCCCTCCCTCCTGATTCTCCCTAAAAAATCAATAAACAAAACCTTAATTTTTTTTGTATATTTAGTAGGCGCCAGACACAATTCTAGACGCCTGGGATGCATTACTGAATAACAGAGGCAACGTGCCCTGCTCCCTGGGGCTGCCATTCCAGTAGGAGAGACAGGAAATAAGCCCATGAATAAATAAATCAATTGTAAAGTATATTTTTAAAAGATGACACTGCTCATACACAAAAACCTCCTTGTTTTTGCCATTTAATCAAGTGCTACAGGGCAGTGTACTTTACACAGGCCAAGAGCATTGTCAAAACAGAGGCCCTTTTTCTAATGGAAACACTTTTTTTGGTATTCTACCCCAGCAGAATTTAATCGTGTGAATCAGTGGCATTAGAGTGCGATGTGGTTGTAAAAGCGAAAGAGTCCTTACTTAGGGGAGGGCAGCAAACGCCTACATTTCCCTGCACCCTGTCTCTGGCTCACGTGCGTGCGTGTGCTCATGCTCGGCCAAGCCGAAGCACCGCTGTCACCGCAGGCGACTGCCATGCAGCCGTTCTACAAACTTAGTGATTTTACGGTTTTCAGAAAACTGAAACCGCCACCAGAATAAAAAGACAAGTAAAAGCGATGTTCACAATATCAAAAAGCTGAGTGTTTATTTGTCCAAGAAAAACTCAGACTTCAAGATAAAGTCCATCATCTCCAGACTCATAACAAAAGCGACCTATGTGTGGGGTTTGCTTGTGAACTTACAGTTAGCATTCAGCAGGAAAATACCACTTTTTTGTAGCAGACACATTTTTCATCCTCCACCTCTGTAGTAAACATGAAGCCATGTGCTTCTACAAAATCTGACTCTAAGAAAACTAAAATGTAAAATTCTGGGCAATGGTCCAAATTATGATAATCTGGCCTTAAAATTTTTAAATCTCATGTGGTGGAATTTTAAAGCTTTAAGGAAAAATGATGCTCAGTATTTATTCGGCTTTTCTCTTTATGAATATCTGCAAACTGACTTTTCTGTAGTGAATCTGACTCGCCAAGATTTCAGACTAACAGTTTTACTTCCACGCTACATATGGTGATATTCTAATTATTCATTTGTTAGTTGAGATATTTCTTTAACAAAAAAACTCATTTACTCTTTGGTTATTCAGTGATTCAGTTCCCATAGAAGAGGCAGAAAAAATGTTTGATTCTTTACCTTATTTACTAGTTTTCAAAATAATAAGTTGATTCCTTCAAAAGAGGCCATTATGGTTTTTAAGTGCCACTATGAATCCACGGATTTAAGCAGATGTGTGTGTTTCCATCCATTGACATTATTATTCTTATTTATGCCCCAAATTGTCCCATCTTGGGCTTTTGGGAGCCTTTCTATGGATTGGTTCGTGTCCTCCTGAAATTACCTTACCAGTCTTTTATCGCTTATGGTTTCCTTGATTACTGGTTTGACCAGCTAGTCCAGCCTCAACTTGTACTTTCTGCCTCAAACGTGGGAAACTGTGTTTTTAAAGGGTCTCATATCTTAGCAAGGAAACTTACTTATCCAAAACATGGGAGATCCTAACATCTAGTCCCATGGATGGGACTAGAAAATGGTTAATACATGTTGGTTGGCTGAATACATTAATGATTATCACCCTCACTAAATTTTAAGTTCCTTGAGACCAGAAACCACATACTCCTAAGAAGTATTTATTGAATAGATAGATGAAGGACGGAAACCAACGATTAGGCGGTACCAATGAGGCCTCAGGCCGGGCAGGACCCTGGTGTTTGTGGTCCTCTGTCACCCTCTGGTGGAGAAGTGCAGAGCATCAACCTCCAATGCCTTAAAATCTAGTGGAGTGATTCAAACTACAGAACCCTTCCCACTGGTGAGCTGTAAAATGCTGGGTCATGACCAGCATTTCTTTTTTATTCCAGAGAGCTAGGGATGGAGAGGACAGGAGAGGAGAGGCAGAAACATTGACGTGATAGAAACATCAATCAGTTGCCTTTCCATTGAGATCTCGACCAAGGGGCTGCGACTGGGGACCAAACTGCAACCCAGGCACGTGTCCTGACCGGGACCCCAATCCCAGACCTTTGGGGTTTACAGGACAACACTCTAAGCAACTGAGCCACACCCGCCAGGGCCAGCATTTTCCATTGAATTTATAATTGAATAGACAACATCAGAGTGCCTTCTACAGAGTAGAGGTAAATTCTGTCATGAACTGTCACAAAGCTACATTTATAGCTATATCTAGGTACCTATTAGCACACTTATTTATTTATATGCTGCATATACATTTTTATTTCTTTTTTAAGATTTTATTTATTTTTTAGAGAGGGAAGGGGGGGAGAAAGAGAGAGAGAGAGAAACATCAATGTGCAGTTGCTGGGGGCTGTGGCCCGCAACCTAGGCATGTGCCCTGACTGGGAATCGAACCTGCGACACTTTGGTTCACAGCCCGTGCTCAATCCACTGAGCTACGCCAGCCAGGGCAACATTTTTATTTCTATTATTTATTTTTTCTGGGTTGCTTTTTTAAAAAAATTATTGTTGTTCTGTTACAGTTGTCCTAATCTTCCCCGGTTCTCACCCGCACCCCACACCTCCCCCCGCCCCCAGCGTCCATTACATCTATATTTTCATGTGTGAAATCACTGGATCACAACCAGTGATTTGTTGATAACTGTTTAACAACTATCTGTCTAGGGGAAAATGTATAAGTATATATTACATAAGTTATACATTTTTCTTAATATAAAGTGTAGCACATAGTTTACAAATAATGAAATATACAAATACTCTGTATTGTAAATTCCATACAGCTCAATGATTCTCACAGAAGGCTTTCACTGACTTTTGCTGGACCCTTGTATCCACCGCCAGCCTCCAGTTTCAGCCCAAACGTGTTCCGTAAGAGGAGTTGCATCTCCATCTAATGGAGCCCTGACCTGCAGCGCTGGCCGATTTCCTTAGTGTAAATCCTCGCAACAGGGCCGATGTCACCGAACACGGAGTTGGGAAGAGTTGCACCTGGGAATTCGACCTGACTTGGAAATAGGGCCTTTGCAGATATAATTAAAGGTCTTAGGATGAAACTACCCTGGACTTAGGACGATCCCCTACATCTAAGGACTGGGGTCCTGGTAGGACACGAGGAGAGAAGACAGAGAGAAGACACACGGAGGAAAGAATCCCACGTGGAGACAGGGGATTGGAGTTACACAGCTACACGGAACGCCAAGGGCTGGCCAGAGACATGGAGGGGGCTCCCTCCGAGCCTGGGGAAGGAGCCAGCCCTGCCCACAGCTGGAGTTCGGCCTCCCGGCCTCCGCGACCGCCAGAGGGTTGTCGGAAGCAGCAAGTGTGGGGTGACTGGTTACGGCAGCCCTAGGAAACACACAGCGGCCAAGAAATGACTGCCGGTTGGGAAGCGCGGAGTGAGACGCCCAGCGGTGACCGGGCGGCGGAGGACTTAGCTCTGGGGACACGCTGCGTGACTGAGTCTCTGAAGCCCTTATCTGATCTCCACTTAAGCCACCGCCGCCCCCCCCCCGCTCCAGCATTACAAGTGTCTTAGAAGTGAAAATAAGTCTAACAATTGAAATTGTAAATGTAATAATTATTTTACGCATTTATTTTCGAATGGAATTTGATCTCACGTCCCTATACCTGGATTACACCATCATGAACCTCGAGTTCATTAACGAAGTTTAGAGAAAGGTTGATTTCTCATCTCCCCATTTTACAGCACAGAAAACTAAGGCTCATGTGGAGGAGGTGTGTCCCAGTCTCCACGAGAGACAAAATGATGCCGTGACCACTGCTTTAACTTCTACAGGGCTCCTCACCTCCAACCTTTACCCGGACCAGAAAAATACGCCGAGGCTGAGGTTCGAACCTCCCACACGAGCGCGTCTCCTGTGGCGGGACAGAGAGAACCGAGAGGAGAGCGAGGAGCACGGCGACAGGCGCGCGGCCGAGGCCGCCAGTGGCCACAAGGGGGAGGGCGAGCGCTCCTCAGGGGGCGGGGCCCGCGGGCGGTGCGCATGCGCTTGCGCCCGGTGGGAGGTGGCTGTACAGGCCCAGGGTAAAAAGGCGTGACGGTGGCCGAGTGCGCACAGGGCGCCGGACGGTGGCCGACGAGGTCCGACATGAATCATGTGGAGCGCTGCGCTTCGTTCCTCCGGTGTACGCTGGTGCGGGTGGCCGTACGGAGCTACCTGCCATGGGGGTTGCTGTCCTCCACGCTGGTGGGTTCCCTCCTCAAGGAGGTCTCCCCACTGCCCGAGAGCTACTTCAGCAACAAGCGCAACATCCTCAACATGTGAGTGCGCCCCGGGTCCTCTTCCTATCCGCGCCATAGCCGACCCGCTGTCGCCTTGTCCCGAGAGCTGAGGGTTGGTTAGCTGCTCTGATGGACCAGTCATTGGGAGGGGAAGTCCTCCCACTCATAACAGCATCTGCACGAGTGTCTCGACCAAGGGATCCGGGATAGCTAGTGTCACTAGCAGTTCGTCTCTGCACACCCAAACAAGACAGCCTGAGCTCCACGGGGCAGGAAGTGGCGAGCAGGGTTGTGTGTGTATCTGTGTTTCTGCAGGATGGCAGGGTGGGAAGAGGGGCGCCCTAGCCTGTGACGCTTCTCCCCTCTCCTCCCCTTGGAGTTAGGCATTGGCCCCTGGCCGGGGGGAGATGCCACCAACCTCTCTCCTGCCTGTGTCAGTCCCCATGCCTCCACCCTAAATCCAATCCCCGCAGCTGGTGACAGTCCCATCACCACCTGTGGAAAACCTGTTCCCCCACCCCTTTGAGAGCCTCGTCTCAGCCCAGGGCAGGGCCCGAACTCCAAGGTAATTGCGGAGCAGCGGCACCCTCCAGCTAATGACCTTTCTCCTGGACTTCCTTGGACCTTGTCAGCCACTCAAAGTTCATGGCAGTGGCCCAGGAAGGCGATCCCAGCCGCCCTCTTTGCAACATCTCCTTAACTCTACCCACTCACTCCTTTTTATTCTTTTTTTTTTTTTGAAGATTTTATTTACTTATTTTTAAACAGAGGGGAAGGGAGGGAGAAAGGGAGAGAAACATCAATCAATTGCCTCTCCTACTCCCCTAGCCGGGGACCTGGCCAGCAGCCCAGGCACATGCCCTGACTGGGGATCGGGGATCGAACTGGGACACTTAGGTTTGCGGGAGGATGCCCAACCCATGGAGCCACACCAACCAGGACTTTCTCTCTTTCTCTTTTTTTAGCTCCTGGATTTTAAGTTTATTGCACAAAAACACTGTTGCAGTAGGGGAACTCTGAAAGATGAAAGTTCTTCCTTCATGTAGGCCTAGATTCTTTAGAATTACAGGGTCAGCAGCATCTCCCCAAATCAACCCAACTCCTCTTATGTACTTAAAACCCTCTCGCCAACGGCTTTGTCAAATGCCTGACAGGTCTTGGCCTATTCATCTCAGGGAAGAATTTTTAGGACAGGCCCTTAGGTGGTGTCTGAAAAACCTTTGGAACCCAGGAAAGGGTTATTCTGTCCTTGGCACACCTCCCTTACCCACCATGGAAGCTGGGCTAAAGATAGATTATGAGAGTGGTAGTAGCCCCAAGTCGCTTGCAGCTGGGCCCCAGGTCAGCCACCTTTGGTGAGCACAGGAGGGGCAGGCGAGGCAGCTGCTGCTTTATCTGGCCTGGAGGAGTGTGGGAGCCAAGCAGCCTGGCAGGCCAGTCAGCCCCCGTTGTATGCCAGTAGCCGGGGATTCTGGCATTTTGCTCCAAGCCTGTGTGCTAATTCATGGAAAGGAACGAGTGAATCACTGGTGCTGGCAGGGGTTTAAAAAACCATTTGGTTCCCTCAGTTCTATTTACCAGCTGAGGAAACAGGCCTAGAGAAGTGTGGTAACAAATGAAGCGGGAGTCAGGATTTGAGGCTGGGTCTTCCAACAACGTGCAGTCGGGCTCTTTTCCGAGATGGTTTTCTGCCCCGTGGGAAAGAGCCATGGTGTAGGAAAAAAGGCGTGGGCTTTGAGACTCGCCAAACCTTGGTTTAACTCTGTGCTTGCTGGCATGTGAGTGTGGCCCTGGGCAAGTTATTAAACTTTTATTTTATTTATTGATTTTAAAAAATAGAGCAAGAGAGAGAGAGGAAGAGAGAAACATTGATTTGTTTTTTCCACTTACTTACGTATTCATTGGTTGAGTCCTCCTGCCGTCCCCACCCACCCCACCCCGCCGCATTGGTTGATTCTTGTATGTGCTCCAATCAGGGATTGAACCCACAACCTTGGCATATCCGGGCAACGCTCTAACCAAGTGACCTGCCTGGCCAGGGCTATTGAACTTTTCTAAGCCTCAAATTCTTTAGCTATAAACTGGGGCAAATGATACCTTCCTCCCAGAGAGTGTGAGTGTCTATGGGAAAGTGAAGGTATATGAAAGCTCTTGGCATTTGGTAGATGCTAAATTATTATTACTTTCCCAAACAAATAGCATAGCGCTTCAGATCACAGGCCCTGGGTTTGAATCCCAGCTCCACCACTTCGGAGCTCCACTTCCGGCACGATGCTTCTCTGTGCCCCAGTGTTCTGGTCTGTCAGTGAGGATCATAACAGTCCCCCACCTCACAGCTTTGTTAAAGATTAAATAGTACGTTTCAAATACGTAGTATCTGTAGGTTTTGTCCACTCTTCTCCTTTTCCCTCCCTTGAGAGTCCAGAGACCTGGGTCGTGACGTGGTTCCCTTTCTACCACGTCCCCGCTCTTCACTTCCGCTTCCCTCCTCTGCCAGGTATTTCGTCAAATTGGCCTGGGCCTGGACCTTCTGTCTCCTCCTGCCCTTCATCGCGCTCACCAACTATCACCTGACGGGCAAGGCCGTCCTAGTGCTGCAACGCTTGTTCACCCTGCTCGTGGGCACGGCCATCTGGTACGTGTGCACGGCCATCTTCTCCAGCGTGGAGCACTACACGGGCAGCTGCTACCAGTCGCCCGCCCTGGAGGGCCTCCGGAGGGAGCACCAGAGCAAGCAGCAGTGCCTCGGCGCCGGCGGCTTTTGGCACGGCTTCGACATCTCAGGCCACTGCTTCCTGCTGACCTTCTGTGCCCTCATGATTGTGGAGGAGATGGCCGTGCTGCACGAGGTGAAGACGGACCGTGGCCACCACCTCCACACCATCATCACCACCCTGGTCGTCGCCCTGGGCTCGCTGACCTTCATTTGGTTGTGGATGTTTCTCTGCACTACCGTTTACTTCCACAACTGGTTCCAGAAAGTGTGCGGCACCGCCTTCGGCCTGCTGGGGTGGTACGGGACGTACAGGTGTTGGTATCTGAAATCTTTTTCCCCAGGACTGCCCCCCCAGGGCTCCAGTTCGCATCTGAAGCAAGACAGTTACAAGAAATAAAAGAGAAACAAAAGGAGTGACCGTAGGACAGTGGTTCATACATTTTTCATGTATCTTCTTAGTTATTTGACTAAAGTATGGACCCCCCTGCAGGGAGGAGGCTCACCAGGCAGTTTGGGTGGGGGCGGGAGAGTCTGCGAGCAAGCTCAGTCCCCGAGCTGCTCTCGGTG
Organism: Phyllostomus hastatus; assembly: GCF_019186645.2. NCBI lineage: Eukaryota > Metazoa > Chordata > Mammalia > Chiroptera > Phyllostomidae > Phyllostomus > Phyllostomus hastatus. Next base: position 11,759,143 of record NW_025333664.1, read on the forward strand.
GCGGCACAGGCACCACCGCTTCTAGTTTGGCACTTTTTGTCCCGGCAATGCTTGACCTTGATCTGGACTGTCCCTTTTGTCCCCAGAGGGCAAGGCTAAGGCTCAGTGAGAGGACAGAACTGGGGAGGCCAGGGCCTCAGACTCCTCTGCTGCCATCGCTCTCTCCCTGATTCTAATTGGGTTTTTGTTTGTTTCTCTGTTTGTTTTAATGGCTGTGAATGCTGTTATTTAACCATATTGCCCTCTGGCAAAAACAACCAGCTGTTGCCTGAAAGCCACTCTGTGGTTTCAGTGTTGGTGTCATCCGCGGAATGTCAACCGTCACACTGGACTTGTGATTAGCTACCAGAGCAGCTAAACTGAGTGCCTCTGTGACTGAATGTCGGATGAGTTTCAGGTAATGAACAGTGATAGATAACGCTTTCATCCGTCTATTATTTATTGGTGTTTGGTGCAATAAGGTTATATTTTTTTCCTTCCAATTTGAATGAGTGCTTTATGATTTTTAATAACCATAGCATTTGTTGTTTGTCGACAAAACTGAAAATAACTCACATCTCCACTGTTGTACTTTGGCACACGTGTAGATTGCTTTGAGGGGGTTTTTTTTTAGAACACTTACTTTTTATAAACTAAACTCTTGGCTGATGGCATTAAATTCCACCTCGTGGGGCTATTTTCTTTGTAAGAAGCTTTCCTCACCGCACGTCCCCAGTATAGACTGACCAGTGTTTCAGGAGGTCTGCTGTGGCCCAAGGAGTTTCTACCTTTTGGATAAGATTGTGATGAGTGAGCAGTGAAAGAAAATGCCCTCCATTGCCTTTGATGGCGGGGAAACTAAGCTGTTTGCAAAGATGTCCTTATCACCTGGCCCCACCCTCCTCTTATCCGTACCACCATCAGGGCCTATTGTCCTGGTCTACCCATTCTGTCCCCTTGTGGCCCTTCTCAGTTTCCCACCTGTCATTGTGTGGTCTTTGCTGGGAGCGTGCTGGGAGGGGCTAGAAATCCCATCACTCCCCCCGTCACACAGGCGCAGTTACATCCCTTGTGATAAGATACCCCCTCCCCTTCCCCGCCTGTTTCCTTAAGCCTTTCAAACTGAGCACCTTGCATTTTGGATACTCATCCCTGAAGCTTCTTTGATGCCCCCCTCCCCCCAGTTAAGCCTGAGAATAGCAAACTGATAAATACTCCTTAACTCCACTGGCTTTACTCACGTTTTGGTTGTTAAGGGCTTGAGCTCTGGAAAACCTTCAGGGTAAATTGCATTTCATGTAATGATGTATTTAAAATATGTAGTTCGTACTCCCTTTGTATCCAGTTGAGCTGCAAGTTACCTTGTGAGGTGAGTTACCTTGTACCCAAAGAAGGTAGCAGACACAGCAGCAATGAGATTTCGGAGGTGCCACCCTGGTGCTTTGGAAGCACTGGCAAAAGGCAACGTCCCCACGAGATTTTTTTGGCCCTCGGGAGTGGGAAGGGGGTGGAAGTGGGGGTGGGAAGTAGATGGTGGGAGCTTGTGGAAGGGATTGAAATCTCCAAAGTTTCGTGTTCAACACCAAAAGCCAATGGGCACGGGGTGACCCTGGAAGTTCATTTCTCGTACTTCCAATCTCTCAGTCTTTTTCATCTGGGTCCGATTCAAGCTCAGCATCCAATTAACTCCGCAGAAAGAGTCTGTCACCGAGCCTCGTACGTTGATTAATCTCCCACTGCTTCCTGTCCATGTTAGCACCCTTGCCTTTTCCTGGGGGGCGTGCTCTCTGTCCCTCTGTGAGACAGTTTGGTGGAGCTGTGTTCGGGCTTAGGCAAACTTGAGATGTGGGTTCAAAACCGGGCACCACTACTGAGAGCTGCCTGACCATGGGCAAGCTTCGTTCTCCTCATTTGTAAAATGGAGATGATGCTTTAGGATGAAAAGACATGATGCATGTACAATGCCCAGCAGAGGTAAAGTCCCCCGCCCCTTTTTCTTGACTAAGCCCTTTAAAGCTTTCTGGCTCCTCCAGAGAAGGCAGGGGGATTAACATCTTTTGAGTGTCATGGGGGGGTCTCTGTCTCCTGCCAAAATGGTCTCGTGCTGTCTTTTGGAGAGTGTCTTGTCCCCCAGCCCGTCTGAGGACATCTGCGATCACAGAACACTGCCGCGCTTTTTTTGCCTTTCTTTGTTGAGGCTCATTCACCGACGCCTCATCTTCCCCGTGCATCTGTCATAGTCTGAGCACCAGACTGTATTTAGAGAATGGCTCTTGCCACTGTTATATATACGCAGATCGTGTGTGTAAACAAGCAAATTAAGTAAACTGGAGATAATGAAATCCCACATCCCGGCGTTTCGTGTGTTCCTTTCCGATCCCCTGAAGGAGGCGTACAACCACGAGAGCTCAGCCCACTTTACGAAAGTGGCATGGATCCTTTCTCGAGCTACTCATTGCATATAAGGTATTTCATGGCTGTAGAAAAGGTATTTTTTGTTCCTCCTGTAAACTGAATATGTGTGCAGCCATGTATTTCTTAGCGTGACTTACTCCTTCCTTCCACCACAGCTGGGTCCTGGAGTCCTGGCATCTGGACCGACCAGGTTTGGGAGCAGTTTTCTTGGCAGGAGAGGAGGAACACTGAAGAGCAGTTACAGAGTTCACTCAGATGAGGTCATCTTTGAAAATGGCTCAGAGTCCCGGAGGCCTAGACACAGTGGACGGCTTTTCTTGCCTTTCAGGGCCCACTGGTTTGCCAGCCTGACCTGCTGGGCACCTCCAGGGAGTGTTTGTCAAAAGCTCAGTGGCTCCAGGATTAGAATCCCCTCGTGCGGCAAGACTTGCCCTGTCCAGGTTCCTTCGGCAGCCGCGAACCTTCGTGAGTTCCTGCCGTGAGCCAGGAGCTGGGGAGGATGACAGACTCGCTGCCTCGTGGAGTTTGTTTGTGGTCCCAAGTCAGTCCCTTTGGAGCCTAAGGTGTGTGCTGGGGTCACAGAGATAAATTTGATACACTTCTCCGTTCGAGAAATTTTCACCATAAAGTGTTCTGCGCGCTGGTTAAAGTCAGGCCGGAGGACGTAGAGCTGGGGACAGCCGGCTGCTCTGGGCGAGTAGGGAATATTTTTGCAGAACCTAACGATTCTTTCTGGTCTTGGAGGATGAGGAGGAGTACACGCAGTTAGGCAGAGAAGGGCATCCAAGGAAGTGAGAACAGCATGCCCGAGGACACAGATATGCTGCCGGGGTTTCCATCCACATGTCCCTCCTCCAGAAACCTAACTTCCCCGTCATTTTCAGAATCAGCGGAGATTGGAGACAGGACCGACAGGACAGGACTGTCAGGGGACACCACGGAGGTGCCCCGCATGAAGAGCGCCCCCTGGCTGTGAGCTGGGCTCCGCCACTGCTTTTTCTGCCTTTCCGTGTGACCTTGAACCAGTCAGTCAGCATCTCTGGGTCTCAGTTTCCTTATCTGGTGATGGGTGGTAGTGGAATGAATCATCTCCCCAGCTCTTCTGCTCTATTCTGTTTCTCTGTGCTGTCTGGTGAAAAGCTCTTCCCAGGCTGGTTCTGACTTTTATTTTAGGAAACCCCATGAAAAGAAACTCCCACTCACAGCTGAGGCGGCAGCTGCTTTCCTGGTGAGTGCAGGAAGCACTGACCTCGAGGTGCACTTTATCACACCCTTCCTCCTGCGTCAACAGCCGTGTAGTTCAGACCTGACTGTGTGGGTTCACGTGGGCCTACTGGGCATGGGAAGCGGCACTTAGTTCCCAGAGGGGTGAACTACAGCGGAAGTCCTTTTAAAAAGTCTCCAAAGTCAAACCGTCTTCGATAGCTATTGAGGAGAACCTACGTTCTGTTAAGAGAAACCCTGTGCAGTATAGTCATCTTCAGAAATTGTCCCAGAAACCCCTTACACAGCCTCTGGCAAGTGTTAAAGTCGAACACACAGCACAGAGAACAGGCACTCTCATATGTTGGGGAAAGGGGGCATGGTAAATGGGCACGACCTGTTTTTTTTAAGCAACTTAATATTTTATTTTATTTTATATTGTTATTTTTTATCCTCACCTGAGGGACATGCTTAGAGCCAAAGGGAGAGAGAGAGAGAAGGAGAGAAGCATTGATTAGTTGCCTCTTGCATGCACCCTGGCTGGGAACAGAACCTGCAACCCAGACCTGGAATCCAACCCACAACCTTTCCACTCACAGGACCACGCTCCAACCAACCGCGTCACACCAGCCAGGGCGGCACCACCTGTTTTAATGGTAACAGTACGGTCCAGACTCGAACTGTGTAGACCCAACAATCTCAGTCTAGAGATTTGAGCCCTAGAAAAACTTGTAGAAATGGGCTAAGATAAGTACAAAGATTCTATTCCGTCTTTTTGTTACAGTGAACTGTCAAGAACCCAAATGCCAATCTGTTAAATAAATCATGGTACCTCTGCGTTAGCAATATAATGCAGTCACTAGAAAAAAATAAATGATGTTACAGTTACAGTGGAGTCGATGGCAGAAACACTCGGTTTTGTGCTAGAACCTCCAGCTGTGTGCCCTGGATCGAGTCAGTCTCTCTGAGCCTCTGTTTCTGATGTGCAAATGGGGTGGTTCAGCCTTCACTGCCCAAGAGTTGAGAAGCATCGAGGAAACCGGGCACGGTGCTCGGCACAGCATTAGGGGTACGGTGGCTCCAGGCGGTTCACAGTCTAGCTGGGCGCAGACAATGGAATGAGTAACTCCAAACAGGGTGCTGGGCTCAACAGCGCAGTGCTCCCCAAACCACCCTAATGTAGTCACAGCTCAGGCAGAGGAGATTTACACGGAGCACTTAGAAAAGCAAAGGAGTGGGGCGGTGAGCATGCGCTCCAGCCGGACTGCATGGGTTCTAATTCTGGCCCCGCCATGTTCATGGGCTGTGTCACCTTCAACAATTCCTTGATCTCTCAGCCTCAGTTTCCTCATCTGTAAAATGGGGATAATGTAAGTACCTACCTCATAGAGTTGTTGCAAGGACTAAATAAATTGATATGTGTAAAGTGTTTAGACAGGACATAGTGTATATATATATATATATATATATATATATATATATATATATACTGTGTGTGTGTGTATATATACACACACACACACACACACACACACACACATCAGGTGCTAAGCCATAAAGTGTCTTTCAAGGGCACAGTAAGTCCCTGACAGGCCCTCATTACCGTAACCACTTTAAAACCAGGACAGAGAAACCTCATACATGTCAGTGTTTTAATGTCAATCAGCTCAGCAGTCGTTAAAATGCGGTCAGTGAATGTGGAAGGCCATGTCCCAGTGACCTAGCGTGGGAACGGAGTCCCTAAGACAGCAATCTGGCTTCCGGATTAACTAGGGGTCGGGGAGGGCAAGATGTGTTTTCCAGGAGAGTCAAAGGAATGGGGGTACTCGGGTATCCATGGGGTCCTTTTGGCCAAGGTAAAGCAGGTCCCCCTGCCGGAGGTGCTGTCCACTCACAGGCAATCCAAGGGCGGCCTGGCCTTGGTTTCCAGGCTGCGTATTTTTTTGGGGGGGAGCTGAGCTGGAAGCCTTATCGTGGAGCCTGGGCTCTTTCTGTCTTCTCTGCCAGGGTGGGGCTGTCTGGGACGTGTGTGTCTGAGTGCTCTGGTGGTTGGGTAGGCGGGAAGGGGCCTCGGAGCCACCCTGATTAGCATCTTAATTTCTGGAGCAAAGGTATTCCGGCCTTGCTCAACCAAGCTGCTGTGGGCCATTTCCCAATCACTCCTTTCATTTCTTCCTGCCTCTGCTTGCCTTTACTGAGCGTGCTGCGTTTGCTAGGTGTCCCTGCGCTGCTGGGGACGGTGCAGGGCTGAATGGGTGGGGGTATAAGCTGACTCTCAGCTGGCGTTATCGGGTACACTGGACGTGAGCGAGCAGACCGCATCCACATCCTGTGGACCAACTCCACAGCTGTGTGATCTTAGGTGAGTCTCTTAGCTTCTCTGGGCTTGCCAGTCATCTACGAAATGGGGATGATTCTTTCTACCTCACTAGTCTTTGATGGGCTTGATGAAGTCATGGAGGGGAAAATATTTTACAAGGTTTAGAATATCGGGCATCTATGAGGGCTGCTTTATTGTTGAGGAGATTTATCTTTCCCTAATGAGTGTCTCTCAGAAGCGTGGGCACTGTAACTCCATCAGGGGGTGCAGTTTTTTTAGATGTGGTTTCCAGTTTAAAGCTAATCAGCACAGTGTCTGGCATTTCTCATTCAGCTTTCGGTTGGGAAAATGTTCTGTCGTTGAGGGCCACCCAAAGCCATTAGCTCTACTTGGCAGGGCAGCGAGCGGTGCGCCCTCACTTTCTTTCTTGCTGCGGGCCTGAGTCAGCGTCTCTGCTCTCCGCTGTCATCTCGTCCGTGGAGGCCTGGATCACCCTGGTGTCCCCATAAGAACACACCGATGCACTACACTGACAACGTCAAGCTGTTCCCAGTGAGCAGGAACTAGCAAGCACACCAGATGCTTTAGGAAGCCCCGGGGGGTATGTAAACCCCATGGTGTGCAGAAGCCTGGCACCTTGGTGGAGTTTCCAGGGTTCCAGGGGTTAGGAAATGTCAGGTCATCCCCTCCGATAAAAGGCAGGTTGCTGCTGCTATCCCGAAGAAAAAAAACACAACTGGTAGCCCTCTGGATCTGGGAGGCAGGGTACCCCCGTCTGTGGGTGCAGCTCCAAACCGTTCACTGAGTAACCCGTCAGACAGCCGGTGTTGGGTGGGCGCCAAAGCAGGTTTAGGCTGCAGTGCAACGTGCTCTGCCAGCTGAGCCACGTGACCCAGTCTGTCCAGTGGTGCTTCAACTGGCTGTCACGTTTAGAATTGTCTGGGCAGAGCCCCCAGCGAGCCCCAATAGGGAAATCTCAGTGCCCCTCCCTAGGACTTGGAACAAAGTCATATCCTCTTCTGCAAGTAACAACTGTTATTTTGAAATGTAGTGTCTGCCTTGCTGTTGGGCCCTGGTAGAGACCGAGCACCTGACCTTGAGACACTGAGAGACTGCAACCCGAGCCGCCCATCGTGAACTGGATGCCACCCGATCCATCAGCTGTAAAGCTAGGCATGCACCTCAGCATTCTGTTATCAAGTGGGAGCGAAACCACTCAGGCTGCGTCACCCATTCCTGCCACATTGCCACCTCTTCCTCAGTCCACACCTAAGACCTCGGGGTAAATCCTCATGATCAATGGATGGAGGAAGAAAAAGCTCAGGCTGGGTACCAACCAGAAGTGGGTGGTTGCAGCACTACAGGGACGCCCTGAAAGGCACTGGAGAAGGGAACTCCTGCCAGTGACCGGCACTTCAGACAGTGCCGCTGGCCCTCCGTATCTGCAGGTTTTGCATCTGCGGATTCAACCCACTGAGGATCAAAAATATATTATTGTGACTATTATTTTTTTATCTTTAGAGAGGGGAAGAGAGAGAGAGGGAGAGACACATTGATTAGGTACCTTCCACACACCCCCTGACCTGGGACCAAGCCTCCAACGTAGGTGTGTGCCCAGACCAGGAATTGAACAGGCGACCTTTCAATTTGCAGGACAACGCACAGCCAGCTGAGCCACATGGGCTAGAACCCAAAATATATATATTTTAAAATGGTACATTGTTGTTGTGTGTTAGGCCTTTGAGGGTTGCATCTGTACCAAACATGTATAGACTTTTTTCTTGTCATTCCTTAAATAATACACTACAACTATTTCTATAGCATTTACATTGTACTAGATGTTATCAGTAATCTAGAGGTGATTCAAAGTGTACAAGAGGATGTGTGTAGGTGATAAGAAAATACCGTGCCATTTTATATATGTAAGGGCTCGAGTATCCATAGATTCTGATATCCGCAGGGGTCCAGGAACCAGTCCCCCACGAATAATAAGGGACAACTGTACATATTACAGTTGTCCATCTAGATGGAGACAGAAGTTCAGAAATATGGATCTGCGCATTTTCAGGAGATGGACGTATGGTCAGGGCTGGAGGAGTGGTGATAAGGAGATCTGTAGGAGAAGGTATTGGACAGACCTGTAACAGTGGGCACAGAAGGGGAGGGTATCTGTATCCTCTGTAGTTAGTGCCCTGAAGATGGCCACTTCAGAGGAGACCATCAATAAACAGATGGGCCAGACAGACGACTTGTCCTGCAGATGTCAGTCCTTTCCCAGCAACCCCATCCTTGCTCTCAACATACAAAACGGCCACCATAATCGAGTTAGAGGTTATAAGTGGACACAACAACATGGACTTCCTCTTACCAAGACTGATTTAGGTAACTTCCGGTCAAGATGGAGGTGTAGGTAAACACACTTTGCCTCCGAATGCAACCACAGAAAGAATTACAACTAGACCTTAAAACAAATAACACTGAGAACCATCAGAAAATCGAGCTGTATGGAAGTCCAACAACCAAGGATTTAAGGAAGCCACATCCATCCAGATGGGTGCCTTTTCTACAATAGGGTCCACTACTAGGACAAGGGGTCAAAGCAGCTGTACCTAATACACAGAAATGAGCACAGGGAACCTACCAAATTGAGGAGACAAAGAAATATGGCTTGGCCCTGGCTGGTGTGGCTCAGTGGATTGGACGCCAGCCTGTGAACCAAAAAGTTGACGGTTTGATTCCCAGTCAGGGCATGTGCCTGGGTTGAGGAGGTCCCCAGCTGGGAGTGTGCAAGAAGCAACCAATTGATATCTCTCACTGATGCTTCTCTCCCTCTTTTTCCCTCTCTTCACCTCTCTCTAAAACAAAGTCAGTCTTGAAAAAAGAAAAAAAAAGAAACATGGCCAAAATGAAAGAACAGAACAAAACCCCAGAAAAAAGTACTAAAAATGGAGATAACCAATCTATCCGATGCAGAGTTCAAAACACTGGTGATCAGGATGCTGAGAGAACTCATTGAGTATGGCCACAAAATAAAGGAAGGAGTGAAGGATACACTAAGTCAGGGTGTCAAACTCATCTTCACCGGGGGTCATAACATCAGCCTCGTGGTTGCCTTCAAAGGGCTGAATGTAATTTCAACTCCTTAACAGTTAAGGAGTAGTTACATTTATACAGTCTGAAAATTATTTCGGCCCTTTGAAGGCAACCACGAGGCTGATGTGGCCCCGGTGAAAATGAGTTTGACATCCCTGCACTAAGTGAAATAAGAAAAATGTACAGGGAACCAGCAGTGGAGGGGATGAAACTGGGACTCAAATCAATGATTTGGAGCATAAAGAAGAAATAAGCATCCAACCAGAACAGCAAGAAGAAAAAAGAATTCAAAGAAACGAGGATAGTATAAGGAGCCTCTGGGACATCTCCAAATGTGCCAACATCCAAATCATAGGGATGCCAGAAGGACAAGAGGAAGAGCAAGAAATTGAAAACTTATTTGAAAAAATAATGAAAAAAACCTTCCCTAAACTGGTGAAGAAAATAGACATTCAAGTCCAGGAAGCACAATGTTCCAAGCAAGATGGACCCAAAGAGGGCCACACCAAGACATATCATAACTAACATGCCAAAGGTTAAAGACAAAGAGAGAATCTTAAAAGAAGCAAGAGAAAAGCAGATAGTAACTATAAAGGAGTTCCCATAGGACTGTCCCGATTTCTCACAAGACACTCTGCAGGCTGAAAGGAACTGGCAAGAAGTATTCAAACTGATGAAAAACAAGGACCTACAACCTAGATTACTCTATCCACCAAAGCAATCATTTAGAATGGAAGGGCAGATAAAGTGCTTCCCAGACAAGGTAAAGCTAAAGGAGTTCATCATCACTAAGCCATTATTACATGAAATGTTAAAGGGACTTATTTAAGAAAAAGAAGATCAAAAATATGAACATTAAAATGGCAACAAATTCACAACTATCAACAACTGAATCTAAAAACAACAAATTAAGTAAACAAGCAGAACAGGAACAGAATCATAGATATGGAGATCATTTGGAGGATTATCAGCTGGGAGGGGAAAGGAGGAGTATAGGGGAAAAGGTGCAGGGATTAAGAAGCATAATAGGTAGGCACAAAATAGACAGGGAGGTTAAGAATGGTATAGGGAATGGAGAAGCCAAAGAACTTATATGCATGGCCCATGGACATGAACTAAGGGGGAATGCTGGAGGGAATGGGGGTACCAGGCAGAAGGGGGCAAAGGGGGAAGATTAGGACAACTGTAGTAGCATAATCAATAAAATATATTTTAAAAAATAAATAAACATAAAGAAGACTGATTTAGCTAAAACCATCCCGCTGAGGGCCCAGCTTGCACCATTCCCCATAGGAACCAGCCACCTCGTGGTAGGTCTATTCCATTGACCTCCCCCATCATGGAGGGAGCAGCAGTTGGTATATTCTGCATATGGATTTGTCTTCTTTGACGACCACTACGTCCATGGACACCTTGGTTCCAGTCTTGGTACTCCAATTCAACATGGTTTCTGACCAAAGAGTTGATATCACAGCAAAAGAAATGAGGCAGTGGGATCCTACCTATGGAATTTTCTGGTCATATCACATATTCTAGTATCTAGAAGCAGCTGGATTTATAGAACATCGAAGTGGCCCACTGAAGACTTGCCTCCTGAGGGGCCCAGCTGGGAGACACTGCAGCGTTTGAGTGCTGTCTGCAGGATGCGGGACGTACTCTAGACCGGTCACAGTGCTGTTTCTCCACACGCAGAAAATACGGATCCAGCCATGCCCAGGTGGAAATGGGAGGGACTACTTTCACTATTGCACAAAATAACCCATTCACAAAAAGGTTGCTTTCCATCCCTGGAACTTTGGACTTTGAATGACTAGTGATTACAGTTCTCAAGGAAGGAATGTGAGGGAATACATGGATTGACTTAGGAGCTGAGACTGCCACGTGGCCATTCTGAGCTCCTCATACCATTGCAACTACGGGCAAAGCAGGTTCCTCTGCTGGCTGGCGCCGTGGGCCTGATCGCCGGGGGTGGGTGGGGTGGCTGCTGCAGTGGTGGCATGGAAGCCTGTGCATGAGAACTAGAGGAGTCTCTGGGTGCCCTGTTGTACGCCACGTCCGATGGTAAAAGATTAATGGAAGACTACAGCAGCCCGAGTTTGAGTCACTTCATCAGGAAAATACCCCAGCCATGAGGTTCTGGCTGAGGTAAAAAAAAAAAAACCCACAGAATAGCTAGTAGAAAAAGAGATATTACAAATATCATCCATGGCCTTTTGATTGGTCACAGAAATGAGGGCTGTAGCAGCTATGAGTAGTTCCTGCTTGTCACATACGTGTATATACCGTATACGGGAATGCTGGTGATGGTTAAATTGACATTTTTTAATCTATCAATCTATGTATCTATCTTACAGTGTATTGAGGCATGGTCTGTAGTCAGAGGTGGAAGGAGAAGAGAATCCAGCATCATCCAGAGTGATGTCACCGACCGATGGGGATCTATGGGTCTCATTTTCGGAGAGAAGGTATATCGTCATTTCAGGAGAGCTGTTGGCCCTGTTAGGATGAAGGGTGCTATTGTTCTTGAGTGGAGTTTAATTATGAGTGGGAAGGGTCTGTGTCGATGTTTGAGTAGCAAAAGGGGTGGACAGTCTCTAAGTACTCGCCCTGTCTTGGCCCTGACTATTTTTTCTTTTCATCTTGATGAAAAATTCTTATGCATTTTTATAAAATAAAAGTATGCCTTGTGTTACACAAATTTTACTTTTTTGGTTTAATGTTCTTGGGCATTTTAATACATTTTTCCCTCTGGGAAATTTGGGGGGCAGGCCCCTGGATGCCCCCTGAAGGTCCGTTTACAGGTTAACATGAGGAAATGGCCTTGAACAGAGTCATAAACTGTGAAGCACTGTGTCCAGCTGAGACTGAGGTGGGTTTACGCCAACGGCAGAACTTGGCAGTCTATCCAGAAACCATCCCCACGCTGAGCAACTTGAGGCCTGAACTCAGCCCTTGCCAGCTCCTGTGGGGCACTGAGTCTGAACCTCACGTCTCTACCGCTCTGATCCCAGCCTCTGGAAATGAGAGCTAGTGGGACAACACGGGTTTACAAATGAAAAGCAAATGCTTCTCCTGGATGCTTTATTGGGGGCTTTCAGTGGTTTCTAAGCATGAGCGGCAGTGACATCCAGACCCTCTCCCAACATGCAAAAGGCACAGGAAAGTGAGACAAGACCAGGGCAGGCAGCGTAGACACAGAGACCCCCCTGCAGGGCAAGGCGGGGCACAGGAGGTGCCCCACGAGGGGTGGGAGAGGAGGGCATTCGAGGAGATGGTGCTGGCAGAGGCAAGGAGAGGGGCTTGAGGGCTCGTCCACCTCCAGACCCACCCCTGCACTCCGGCCGGGACTGACCTTCTGAGATGGCGAACATGGCTTTTGCTGAAAGCCCACCTCACACGGGGGGAAATCAACTCCGTGGGAAGAGGATGACGGACGCTGCCTTCAGGGATTACTGGTAAGGTGCCACATGGAGCTCACTGACCACATCAGGAGGGGAAGGAGAGTGTGCTTGTGGCGTCGGTCCCAGTCACGGCCTGGCGGCTGGGTGCCACTGCCTCGGCCCGAGCCAGTGCCGTCTCAGTCCACGTCCAGGAGAAGAATGAAGTCCCTTCCAATCTTCAGGGGCCTCCCAGGGGGTCTCCGGGTCTCTAGCCCCACCCCTAGGTACCACTGAGAAGAGTTGAGTCTTGATGTTGGCTTTGTCCTGTGGAAGAGTTCCCTGGGCAAGAGGGAAGGGGAGGCGAGGGGTCAGGCCCCCTGAGCCCCCAGCACCTCCCAGAACCTGGGCCCTGGTGGGTGAAATGGCCTGGGACTCACCTCAAATCCTAACCAGTGCCCACAGTGCCATCTCGAGGCCTTGAGTCAAAAGAAAAGGCATTCATGTTTTGTTTCTGTTCTCTCTCTCTCTCTCTCCTTTAGTAGAGCCGTGGCTTCACCTCACGGCATTGGCAATGTCTACTTCTAAACTATGGAATGTTTTCACACTGACAATAGAGTTACTCCAAACAAGGGGTGGGGAGGGGCTGTCTGAGTGTTCATGACACAGTGCGTTACTGAGAGCTCGTTGGGGTCACACAGCACAGAGACACCGACAGTCAGACGCCAAGCCCGGGCCCGGCTTGGCTCTAGATGTATTTTTTCTTGAGGTACCAGTAGGCAAAGTAGCCCATCCCACCCAGGGAGCCCATGAGGAAGGAGGCCCCGAAGAAAGATGGCGGTTTCCGCTTGACCAGCCGGAACGCGTTGGGGATGACGGCTGACAGCAGCGTGGTGTGAATGTCGCCGAGGACCTTCCGGAAGGCGAAGCGCTTCTGGACCCTCTCGAAGAACGACTGCAGGTTGGGCCGGCTGCCATCTTCCCAGTATTTCTTGGACAGTCCCAGGAACTTGAGGCGGTGCAGGGTGGCTCCCAGGAGGACGTCGGCGAGGGTGAAGGCACAGCCGCAGAGCCACAGCTCACATTTCTGCCCTGGAGCGGGGAGAGAAGGGGTGGGGGCAGGAGGGGTCAGCTTTGCAACCCCCGAGCATGCACTCCTCTCGCACGGACTCCTCTGGGGGTCGGCTGCCTGCCGAGGTGCTTCCCCAGGGTCGCTCACTCCTGCACCGCTCCAGTGATGTTTGCTGTACCCCTGTAGTACCCATCTGTTTGTTCTTTAAATCAACCTAGTTTTTAAGCGCAAGCCCTGAGCTTTGGGGCTTCAATATTTAGATGCTGGGCAGGAGGAGGAATCAGTGAAGGGCCACAGGAGGGAGCGGCCTGGGGGGGTTGGGAGATAGCCCACGAGTGGGTGATGTCGTGAAGCCAAGATAAGATGATGTTGCGAGGAGAAGGGGGCACTCAGCTGTGTCCCAGGACTGCGGAGAGGCCAAGTACGAGGAGGCCTGAGAATGGCGGCTGCAGCTGGCAGTCGGTGACCTTGACAAGAGCAGCGGGAGTAGATGCTGACGATGAAAGCCCGGCTGGAAGGAGTTCAAGAGAGAAAGGGAGGAGAAGAACTGGAGACGGCAAGCGAAGATCACGCCTTCAAGGTGTTTTGCTGGAGTGGGAAGGATACACTAATCATCTGAGACAGGTCAAGAGTGGTTTTGTATGTTGGGAGGAAAAAACCAGCATGTGGATGGGGATGATCTGGCGGAGAAGAAGATTTCTGCTCTTTTTCATTTGATTCTACAGCAGAGAGTGGAGAGAATTAGTGATGGGGTGTCCTCAAAGGGGTTGAACGTGAATGGCATCTAGGAAACAAGGACAGGACCGGCCTTAGCTAGGGTGAGGACAGTTCATCCTCGGTAACGGGACAGAGTGCGGGACGCCATGGTTCACTGAATCTAAGTTGCCGTCAAATGTTCAGACGGCCACCCTGCAGAGAACGAGCGGTGCCAACTAAGCTACTGACGGTGAGAAACACTCCAGTTTCAGAGAAGTGACGGTGGTACGATTTAACAAGGACGCATCTCAGAACTGGTACAATAGAGTGTCTGTGTGGACACGAATGCTGCTGGGCAAGTACTTGTGGGGGTCAGAGCGGTGGACACCTCTCCCTAAAGCTTCCGCTTCCTGTGATATAGAAGGAAAGTGACCAATTGAGAGTGAGGATGTGGGCGAAGCGGTGGGAGGGCCGAGGAGAAAGGAGAAGGTATTAAGTAGCCATCTGGAGAGGGGACAGTGGGAGGGCTAGGGCAGCAAGAAGGCCACCTAAGGCCAGTGGCCGTGAAGTCAAAGCAAGCACAGCCAGCACCCCTGTGTGTTCACCCAGTCACATTTAGGCTCACGGGTGCAGGTGCTGAAGAGGCAGAGGGTGGCTGAACCAGGTTTGAGGGTTTGCAGAGTGAGTACGAGGAAACGAGACAGGTGCGGGCCGGGGAGAGCTCTTGGCCACGGTCAGGGGATTACCGCCAGGGAAGGAGGGAGGTGAGCAGGAGGGGGTGAGGGGCAGCGCGAGGGGGCAGGATCGAGGGGTGGAAGTCCCGGCACAGCCCGAGCGAGGACAGACAGGCTTGAGAACAGGACCAAGGGCAGCCCTGGGCCACGCCAAGGTCCAGACACTGTGCAGTGAGGAGAAGCCAGCACCGGCACGGGGGAAGAGTGACCTGTGAGGGGGGCGACAGATGGGAGAGTGTGGTGGTTTCCCTAGTCCTCACTACGATTTGATGACGTAGGTGCCATTGTTATCCCCATTTTACAGATGAGGAAGCAGAGGCACACAGGAAGTAAATGGGAGGGCAGAGTCTGGGCGTGAACGTGGGCTGTCTGGGTCCAGAGCCTGTGTGTGTGACCACTGCATTACATTGCTTCTTCCCACGTGCCGATGAACGTGGGCATACGCCCGCCTCTCCACGTACACCCGGGCCCCTTTTGATAGGTGCGTTCTTTACTTGGGTCTGGGTGCAGATCCGTCTATGTGTCCGTACCCTGTATGGTGTGCACGTCTGCCCAAATCCATGCCGCTGATTGTGTGTATGCGTGTGAATAGCTGCACCCATGGGTGCCCGTGTCCACGTGCTGTGAAGATCACCGTGTGTGTAAGTGCAGTGTGTGCCCGCATCCAGTGGCTATCTGCCAGCAGACAGGTGTTCACAGGCATGCGTGTGTGTGTCACTAAGAACGTCCATGCCTGTGTTTATGTTTGTAGGCAAACACTGATAACCATGAGTACGTGTGTGTGGGCACACGTGTAGCTATCTGGCACGTCGCCAGAGGGCCAACTCCTTCAGCTCCAACCCCCTGCCCCCCACCCCGCCCAGGCTGTGCAGAGTTCCCTTGGCAATCCCAGCCCCACTCGAACCCCATCGTGGGCCTCCCTCAGTCTGCCAGCCAAGTCTGCCGGAGACGCTCACGCCGACCAGTTACTCTGTCAATGATGACCGCAAAGCCCACGGGGGCACTCAGCCCTGCCCGGGGCCTGCACGAGCTCTCAAGCAGGCTCGCCCCCCATTCCCTGCAGAGAGCTGCACATCTCCCATCTCGCCTCGCACCTCTCTCCGCTCTCTCTCAGCTGACGGCGTCACCTCGCGCTTCATTCCGAAAACAGGAGCCTTCGGACGTGGAGGCCCTGACTCCCCACCACGAAGCCCGCACACCCAGGCACCTGCATGTGCCTGCTGCCACCTCCCGACACAGTGGCAGGTGCAATCCACCTGCTCTCGAGGCCAGGCTCTGCACACCCGTCTGACGCTGCCCGTCTCCCCTCTGCCCTTCCAGATCCACTCCCCTCTCTTGTCTGCCCTGCCCTGCGCCCGGGAGGACGACTCTGACTCCCGGGGGCTCAGGCAATGGGGAGCAGCGGAAGGAGACAGGAGGGCAGTGAGAGTGAGGTCCTGCATCCTTCAGGCTCCTCTCTGCGGGTCGCCATGCCCTGGCTGTGTCCCCAGAGTGACAGTCACAGCTGCTGCCAGGTGGCCCTCCCCACACAGTTTGTCTGTCCACTGTCAGAACCCGCTCCCACCCCTCACGACCTCAGGCCCGGGGTGCCACACTTTCCCCTGTGGTTTGTTTCCCTGAAGCCTGCCCACGTTTGTGGACAGTCCCCGTGACAAGCCCTCTCTCTTCAGCCATCCAAGGTGAGGTCACCCTGTTTCCTATGGGGACCTGCCTGGACCACACCCCTCCCGGCCTTACCCGGGCTTCGCATCGCCGGCCCTGCATCATCATTCCTTTCTCCTGTCCACTGGGCTGTTTCCACCAGCCTGAAACACACCCCTGTGCCTGCCACTTAAAAAATAACCCTCCCTGCACCCCGCAGCCTTCTTCAGCCCCCACCCATCTCTCTACTCCCTTCTACAGATCAACTTCTCAAAAGAGTTGTCTCCACCCGTCGTCTACACTTCCCCTGTTCACTCTTCAGCCCTTTGCCCCCACATCCCAGTGAAACTGCTCTCGGCAGGGTCACCACCAACAGCCAGGGGACAACACCCACGGGCGCTTTCCTGTCCGTGTTAACTCAGCCTCCCGGCCCCGTCTGGGCGCCTGGGTCACAGGGTCCTCCTACCTCACTGGCCACTCCAATTTGGTCGACTTCGCCTGCCTCTCTGCCTCTACCCCTCTCTCAATGTGGGGGAACCTCGGGGCAGGTGTGGGGCTTTAAAATGTGCCCACAGGTTGGTACCCCTCCCTTTGGTGAGGCCCACTTCTCCTCCCCTTAGCCACGGGCTGTGTTTCATGCCTTGCTTCTAAGGAATACAATGTGGCACAAGTGACAGTGACTTCCGTAAGTCATGAAAGGCACCGTGGCTTCTGCTGCCTCCCCCTCTTTCCTGGATCACTTGTTCAGGGGAGAGCCAGCTGCTCTGTTGCAAAGGAACGCGAGCAGCCCTGCTGAGATGCCCACGTGGTGAGGAGCCGCGGTCTTCTGCCAACAGCCGGTGGGGAACTGAGCCGTCCAGTTCAGAGCCCTGAGGGCGAGCCACCGTGGAAGCCAGCCCTCCAGCTCAGAGGACCGACCGCAGCCCCCGCCAACAGCCGGGCTGCAGCCGCCGGCATCACACACCCCTCGTCGGAACCACCCAGCCGGGCTGCTCCGGAGCTCCTGATGCACAGAAGACGTGAGACCCCAGAAACGCTGTGTGTCTGAGTTGCTAGGTGCGGGAGCAATCTGTTACACAGCAGCGGGTGACGAACGCCGCACATCTTGATCCCTCTTCTCGTCTCGACTCTCTCCTGGATGAAACCATCCAGTTCTGTGTCTTTAACCACCACAGAGATGCTGAAGACTTGTCAGTCTCTCTCTCTAAATTCCCACCTCTCCTTTGAAAGCGACACCAGAATATCCAATGGCTTATGCGAGAGCCCCTCTTGGGTGTCTCGAAGGCACCTCACACCTACTGTGTCTCAAAGTGAACGCTTGGTCCTCCTTGGCTGTAGCAGGAAGTGGTAGCACTCAGGAGCTGGCTCCACCTAGGGGTCTGAACTAGGATGTTATCACACCTCCCAACCCTGGCCTCTGCCCCACAAGGAGAGAAGTGGGCACATCCCCCTCAGGCAGGTTTGAGGGCCCGCCCCCTGAGCACCCTGAGGGTGCATGAGCAGGAGAGGCTGTGTGGGCCCAGCCAGTCCGACCTTCAAATCCCATAGCCACCCCCTGGGCCTCTGCTGCATCCCTCAGCCCCAAGGGGCGCCAGGGCTGTCCACGCCTCTCCATCCTGAACAACCCCGGCCACCTGGCCGTCAGGCAGTGCAATGCTGCCTCCTCTCGGAAGGCCTCGGAACCCAAACAGGGAGTGCGGACAGGAGGTCCTCGGGCTAGGATCCTCTGAGGAATGTGCGTCCATGGCTGCTCTCCAGGGCCGGCCACCCTGGCCTCCGTCCAGGTCAGACCCTGTGTCCCCCTTGATCACACAGCAGCTGGTGTTTGCCGGCACTTCCAACAGCAACACGCCAGGCAGTGAGCGCGCTGAGCCCCTGACACGCATTTTCTCACTGACCCTCGCGACAGCCCTGAGAGGGAGGTGCTCACTTCCCTTTTGCAGGATAGAAGAGGCACCGGGGCTGGTGTTTAAGAATGGCTGCAGGAGCCAGTGTGTGAATCCAGGCTCCGCCTCTTCCATCTGTGTGGCTTTGGGAAGGTTACTGAGCCTCTCCGTGCCTTCATTTTTTTTCATCTGTTAAATGGAGTTACTCATATGACCTACCTCCTAGAGTTACCATGGGATTAAATGAGTTGAAATACATGAAGCAGTAAAAACGGTGCCTGGCACACAGTAAGTGTTGTTAAACACACAAATCGTGATGGGCCATGCTGGGTCCCTCCAAAATTCCTATGTGGAAGTCCTAGCCCCAGTGTCTCAGACAGCAACTGTGTTTGGAGAACGAGCGTTTAAAGAAGTAAGTTAAAACAAGGCCCTCAGGGTGGGGGCTGACCCAGCCTGGCTGGCGTCCTCATCAGGGGCGGATTTCTGCTGCGGCCCCAGGGCCACGCCCACAGAGGACAGACCGGGCGAAGGCACAGCAAGCGCGCGGCCAGCTGTCCGCTCGAGGGAGAGGCCTCGAAGGAGAAAACTGAAAAACAAAACCCACCAAACCTCAGCAGGAACCAACACCTTGGTCTCGGACTTCTGGCCTCCAGAACTGTGGGAAAAGAAGTCTCTCGTGTCCAAGTCAGCCAGTGTGTGGTACTTTGTTATGGCCGCCCTGACGGATCGATAGGTAAATATATAAAGTGCACTCGAGAAGTAAGGTCCCCCAGCCAGAGAACGGCGGCGCTGGGGCTCTGTCTGACCCCAGGGGCCGTTCGGCCCCTCGCCACTCTCCCCAGTGGTGCCCCTCAGCACCTCTCTGACGCAGGTGAAAATGCTTCTCCTTGAGGTACGTGTGATTCTTCCTCTCTTAGCCACACCATCTTTTTTTTTTCTCAGAGAGTATTTAAGGTCGCTGGCTTTGGTGCACACGAGACAGGGCCCCTGTTGCGGACTGTGGGTACCTGAGCGTGCCTTGTGCTCGGGGCCTCAGTGGTGAGACGCTGCAAGAGCGCTGGGCCCATCGGGAGGGAACTGCTCTTGCCCTGACTACGCTAGTTACAGGCAGTGTGACCTTGAGCGAGTCACCTGATCTCTCTGAGCCTCAGTTTTCTCATCTGGAGAAGGTACATGTCTTCAGCTCTCATGTTTTATTAAACTAGTATGTTCCAGGCACTGTACTGGGTGCTTTTAATTTTCACAAGAGTGCAGCACCGGGGCTAAGGTTTTAAGTTGCATTCACCCCATGTCACAGGTGAGGAGACTGAGGCTCCATTAGGGAAAGTGACTTGTCCAAGCCACACAGCACAGGCAGCAAAGCTGGAACTCTAACTCAGATCTGCCTGACTGGAAACTCATCTTTTAGAACATGGTGCTCCATGACTCATCAATATACACAGTCGTGTGTGTGTGTGTGTGTGTGTGTGTGTGTGTGTGTATGGCTCAGTGTAGCGGGCTCGTTACAATGGCACGTTACGTAGGCTCCATAAGTCGTGTAGCTGAACAGATGGAAGACAGAGCCTAAGACAGAGCAACGGGAAGGTCTAGAATGAAATTTGAAAAAGAGCTGTTGCAAAGAGTTTTGTAAAAGGAAGAAGGAGCTGGGCAGTGTGGAGAGAGTGCTCCGGGCTGGACAAACTGCAGGGGCAAAGATGCAGAGGTGGGAATGACGCTGGACTGCCCGGGGTCCAGAGAAGAGAGCCTCTTGAGAACAGAGTCAAGGTCGGAGCGTCTGGGTGAGCCCAGACGTCTGGCTGCAGCACGAAGAAGCCATAACACGTCCTCGACCAGGGGAAAGGTTACCATCACCACCACCGCCTCATCATCTTCACCAGCCTTTACTAAATGCCTACTGTGCGCCAGCTGCTGATCTAAGCACTCTACATGTATTATTTCATGCAATTTCTCAACATCTCTCTGAGGAAGGTCTTACTATTACTCCATTTTGTAGCTGGAACCTAAGATCCAGGGAAGTTGAGTATGTGACCCATTGTCACTCAACCAGCAAGTGGACAAGCTAGGACTTAAACCTAGGTCTGCCTGACTCCATGGCCCATGATCCTAACCACCTGGGAGGGGCCCTCTGAGATCTTTGGGGGGATAAAAGAGGTTGCAGCTGGTCAGGGTCAGGGTCAGGGTGGGGAGGGGTGGACGGCACCAGCACCTACCGACCCCAGGCTTGGTACCCACCCTCATTCTCGAGCTTCCTCTTCTCCAGCTCAGCCTCAATCTGGTCCAACACCATGGCCAGCTCCCCGAGGATCTTCTTCAGGTAGCTCACATCGTCATGCTCCAGGATCTTGGCCTGAGGGCAGCACAGGCAGAGGCCAGAGGGGCTGAGTTGGCCTCCATGGAGCTGGGGTGACCAGAGCTTGGCCCAACACCCTTCTGCAAGCCCAGTCTCCAAACATCCTCTCAAGAGTATAGGACGCCCCACTGTGACAAAGGACCCTCAGCCAGTGCTCACGGCATTCCGTGAGCTTGGCTGTCCTGCCCAGATCCCTTTCACGGGGCTGGACCCTCACCCTCCAGCTGCTGGGAGGGCTGGTTGATAGTGGCTCAGAGCTGCCCCTTCTCCAGAGAATTGCTCTTGGCTAATGAGGACTTGCTCAGAAATACTTGGGAGGTTGCCCACACCCTTCAACCCTTCAACCTCCCGCCAGAATCTGTAGCCAATGGTTGGTTGATGTGAGGATATCAAAGGCTGACCCCTGGCCTCAAGGTGGATTGACTTTGTGCTCCCTGTCGGATCAGGTGAATTTGGTCCTTTCTTCTTTTCTATACCACACACCCCCACCCCCGCACCCCATTCTTACTGGGCTGTCCTCAGAACACTCCCTCAATACCCAAGAACCTCTGTTCAATACACACTCTGCTTTTAGGGACACAACCCCAGACATGAGGAAACTGAGGCTCCAAGGGGACAGTGGCTTGCCCAAGGTCCAACAGCCAGTAAGTGACAGGGGACACAGGACTGGAAAAGCAAGCCAGAGGATTTCCCATTTCACGTCATCAGCTGATTCTCTACCTAGAACTAGCTGCTCCCAGTCGTCCTCTTCCATGGGAAAGACAATGGGAAAGAACAATGCGCAGGCCTGGGGGCACTCACCATGAGTTTCTTCTGCTTAGAAAGGTAGGGCTCAGAGAGCTGGGGCTCCTCTTCGTGGTCCAGTTTCATGAGGTCCGTGGTGGCACTGGCTAAATGTCCTGGGGGGAGAAGAGGAAAGGTCCCGTCCTTCTGATACCCAGTGTCACCCCACCCTTTCCCTCCCAAACTTGGAGTAGGTCCCACACAATAACAAGGACCAACACTTGTGCAGCCAACACTTGAGAGCACAACAGGCTACAACACAGGGACGGCTGAGACGCCATCCTGACGTGGACTTGGGATGATCGGAGGGGTGGACACCTAAGAGACCACTAGTGACTCGGGACGGTCCATCTGGGATGAATAGTGGACAGCACGCTGTGGGACCCAGGGAGCCATCAAGACACCTCTCCGAGGGAGCCATCTTCTCTTGGGGATGAGTAGGAGTTCGTCAGAAATGAATGAAATGCTAAACATGGAAAACTCATGCTTCAGGGCGTGCCTCCCCCAAACCCTCTGTGTGTTGAGGAAGCAGGCTCAGGGGGCTAAACAGGGGTCCACACTAGGGAGAGACAAGCCGGTTCTGAAGCGGGGTCTGCCCGATTCCTGGTCTAGTGCTCGCTCATTGTGCCCACGAGGAAAAACTCGTTTATGGCAAGAAAAACTGTAAGAGACATTTGGCGCCTTGAAACTTCTACTTTTGGTGAGGCAACTTCCCTAGAGATTTAGGGACTTGATGACCTATCTTTTCTTTTTCTTTCTGGAAACCTGGCCTTGCTGACAAAAAGGTGAGAGGGACAGAAAGTGGGTCGACGATGGGAATTCGAGCCAGCACCTTACGAGTTATCCTTAGTGGGAGGGAGGACGCGCCCTGTAATCTAACCTCAAAAGTCTTTGACTTCGAAAGTCTAACGGTGAACTATGGGTTTTACAAGAGGAGGTGGGGATATGAAGTGGGAGAAAATCTTGGGTTCTGTTCCCTCACTGGGGCAGGACTACCTGGAGTTCTTGGCAAGTCGGGGACAGGGAAGGTCAAGTGCGTGGGGGCCCCAATCCTGCTCTGCCCCCTCCCCCAGACCCAGCTCCATTTGGACATCCTTAGGCTTCTGGAAAACATCCTGGCCCAGTCAGCCCCATCATCTTTCCTGCTCCTTCCCTGCACTCTCCTTGAACTGCAGCAGCCCCCCAACCCGCCCCGGCCCCTAAGCCTAGCCAGATGCCTCAGGGTTGTCCTCAACCCCTCCTTGTCCGTCCTCCCCACACCTAGTCGGTCCCAGGTCCTGTTGTTCTTCCTCCTTAGTATTTTTCATATTTACCTTCTCCCTCTCAACCCTCTCACTATCCCTGTTCATCTTTTGCTTGCAGGACTTTGACTCACCCCTGTCTGTGTTTTCTCCATCCCAGGCCTTCCCCCACTTCTGCCCAAGAGACCTTCCTCAAAACACACTTGACCTTGACACTTCCCACTTAAACCCACCCCAGGCTCCTCTCTGCCCTCAGATAACGTCCGAGCTCCTTAACCGGCCTTGAAAGACCCAGCAGGACCCATCTCCTCCGCCTTCACTGACTCCACCTTTCACCAAGTTCCCCCAACTGTCCCCGTGTCCAGATGATAGCATTTTAGCCACTCCAAATGCTTAACATTCCCGGAACGTGCCCGGCCATTCCGAACCTCCGGGCCTTTGCTCACATCCTTCTCTCTCCCCGAACAGGATTCCTCCATCTTCCTGAAAATCCCCTTCCAGATCCAGCTCAAGACCACCTCCTCCACAAAGTCCTTCCTGATCTTCTTGGGGATGACAGCTCAGTGACTTAGCCCCCCGGTGCACACTGCACAGGTTTCTGCCAGAGAATACATGCACGCCAGGCAGAGCTGCCACTGCACAAAGCCATTCACGTGGTAGTCTATGTGAGAGGTGCCCCCTGGACGGTGCAGTGCGCCACCTGTATTGCTGTACGTGGAGATTTTGATGCTGATGTCCTTATCTCTGGGGGTATAGGTCTCCCACCAGGAGCTGAGCTTCTGGAGAGCAGTGGCTATGTCAAGTTTATCTCTATTCTCTTAAAACCCAGTAGAAGCCTGGCCCAGAAAAAGAACTCTGTGAGTGTTAGATGAATGAACGGAATGGCTGAGTAAATAAGTAACCAAAGTCGTTCAGTTTCTGCCTTCTGAGACTTCACCATTTACCACCCTGCCTCCTGGCCTGATAAAAACCCAGTAGACACATTCTCAGATCTTTCAGCTTTGAGGCTATATTAAGCCTCATTGATGTTTTATGAATATGAAGGTCAAGTACGGCATCTTCTCTCTTGCCAGTCACAGGAGCTGCCTATATGCCTCTCAGTAGACTCTGGGGCGGGGGGGTGGGGGGGGGGGCAGACCAGGCCAAGGGAAGACCTTGGACTTCTGTATCCCGTAGGGTCTCTGCACCCCTCTCCAGCGGGGCTGGAGCCCTGGGATCCTTTGAGCTTCTTCAAAGGAGGAAGCAGGCTGGGCCTGCTCTGGGACCCCTGTTGCTTCCCAGGTACCTCCAAATGGCTCAGGGTAGAAAGGTGCAACACCTCCAGCCTCCAGAAACACTTAGGGACTGCCTCCTCCTCGTCCAGGCCACCGTCACTGCTCACCTGGATGACAGTCAGGACCTCCCGACTCCTCTGCCCATCCTTAGCTGGGTGATCTTTGTGAAATGCAGACCTGATCATGTCACTTCCCATCACTCTTTCGCCACTGCTCTCTGGATAAAATTCTAATTCTGCCAGACCTATCCCCAGACTCACACTGGCCCACTTGCACCCCCCCCCCCGCCCCGCCCCGCCTTGGGCTACACTTCAGCCACACTGAACTTCCTTTGGTCCCCAGAACACACCATGCCTCTCGCTCTTGAATCTAAAGGGGTTCGGCCTCCCCTCCCCCTTCTGACCCATCCCTGGGTGGTGGCCACCCTCAGACACTGCTGCATTTCCGAACCCTTCCACCACCCCAGAGGTTGGGACGGGCGTGTTCTGTGGTCCCACGGCCTCCTTATCATAACACTGATTGACACTGTGTTACATTATTTTTAACAGTTTGGTTTTGAACAGATTATACATGCATACTTGTTGAAAATTCCAAACACTAAATCGTGCACAGGAAAGACCGAATCTCTCTCCTCTCAGCCTGTAGTCCCTAATTTCCGCTCCCCCGAATCAAGCGCTGTTGGCAGCTTCTCGTGCCTCCTTCCCAAACGCTCCTTGCTTTGGAAACCCTTGTGTATCCACTTAACCTCCTGTTAAATATATTAATGACAGCACACTGATGCATTTTGCCTTCGCTTTTTTCTACTCACTAATATATCTTACAGAACATTCCATGCGCCTATTATTTTTTTAACAGCTGCACGGCATTCTACGGTATGAGAGGGCTTGAATTGATCCGCCCGGTTCCCAACTCAAGGACAGCTGGGTTATTTCCAGCCTCTTGCTAGTACCACTTGTCATACGATGAGTATCCTCGTACACACTTCTTGGTGCTCACACCCAAGTGTACCTGCAGGATAACCTCCATGGCCTGGTCCTTTCCATGTTTGATATAAAGAGCCAGATCGCCCTCGACAGTTTGTTCAAATTTACCTAGCCCTGCACTGTAGTTACCTGGTTACTTGTCTTTCTGCTTCCATGGAACCGTGACCCTAGGATCACAGAAACTGTGTCTCCTCTGATCAGTCTCCAGCCCCCTGCCCAGGGCCTGGGCCATAAGAAACCCCATAAATATTGTTGCCTGAATGGGATGGGATTGAGTCTCACAACCCGTCCCCTCCCCACCTTCAGAATGAGCATCAGCCTTTTTCCTTTGAGAGGGGCTAAGTAACCACCTACTGGGCACCTGTCATCTGCTTAGAATCATCAGACTGAGTCTGTCTGTAGGGCCCTGCGGGGTTTGCACAGAGCCTGGACAAAATCTGTAAACACTGGTTGATGGATACCCTGATTTAATCCAGCCTCCATGCACTGGATGCTGGTAACAAAAGGATGGCCTAGGCCGTGGGCACATCCAGGCTAACAACACATGGGTGGTGCTTGAATCATAAATCAGAGACCACCTCCGCCAGGGGCCTCACCATATCTGTGCAGCCTTCTCTGGTGACACCAGCTTGATGTCACTCAGTGTCCTGGGCCACCAACCACAGTCCTGACCTCCCTGGGCCTTGACCCAGGAGTCTGGGACTGGGGTCCCTGTGGGGAAGTGCCCTAGCTCCCTGTGAACACGACAAGCCTCCAGAGAGACAGGTAGCCTTATAGGCTCTGTACGGGATGGTGGGACAAAAGTAGGGGGCAGGAGAGGGGACCGGGAGTCAGAGAGGGAAACACATATTCAGTGTGAAACAGGGTGAATAAGATGGAAAATCAGAGAGAGGGGAAGAAAGAAAGCAAGCAAGAAGGAGGGAGAGAGGGAGGAACAGAGGGAGGGAAAGAGAGAGAAAAAGAGAGAGAGAAGCACCCAGAGTGAGAGCCACAGAGATTCACAGAAACAGAAAGGGATGGAGAGGGAGGCAGAGATGGGAAGGAGGAGAGAAGGCGGGAGAATAGGAAGAAGGAAAGTAAGAGACGTGCCAGCTAGAGAGCAAGAGGAGGAAGGGGGAGGACTCCCATTCAGAGGGAGCAGGGGCACAGAACAGGGTCAGGGAGGGGCCCCGGGCACTCACTGCGGATCTCGGCCGTGGCATACTTGGGGATCATGGAGTCGGTCGTGAGCTCAGGGTGCAGGATGCAGCCGTGCGTGTAGGCGTCCATGGGCAGGGCGTCCAGCAGCTCTCGGTACTGCAGCACCCGTGCGTGCTGTGGGCTGCCAGCCTCGGGCATCAGGGCCACCACGTTCTCTGCAAGGCACAGCCAGCAGCTGGACCAGGGGCGTGGGCCCTGACTCGGCTGTCCATGCCCTGATTCTAAGAAGCCAACCCCTGGCACCCCAACTTCCCTGACTGGGAATCAAACTGGCGACCTTTCACTTTGTGAACGACGCCCAGCCAACTGAGCCACACCTGTCAGGGCTCTCCTTGATTTTTAAATGTTGGCAATTAATTCACATTCATTTTAAACAGTGCGTGCATGGGCTGTGATCCCCTCTTGGCTGTGTTTTCAGGCTCTGCCGTGAGCTGTGAGCTCCTGAACTAGAGCAAGGCCAGAGGGAGGATGGAAGGAGGGGATGTGGAGATCCACAGGGCTCTGGGTGTCGGCCCTGTTCTGACCCGCAAGGCTCTAGGATACCTGGGCCCCTGCCTGTGGGCTTCCCGGCAATTTGTGGCCCTGACTATGCTTGCGGGATGTCAGGGGGCTAGGCTGCTGGTGCCCTGGCATCTTGGGAAATCTCTACCTTACCTGTGGGGGCTTAGAGAGTGGTTTAGGTGCTGCTCATGCCCGAGGGGCTCCCAAGGCTTGTGGCCATGCCTGCGACCCTAGACTTCTTGGGGAAGGAGGCCATAGCCCCGGAGCTTCAAGGTGGGGGTACAGGGGTTCTGGACCATGTCCTTTCCCTGGGGATCTGTGCTATGTAGCCCCGTGGTTCATCTTGGGGGAGACTGGGCCTTCCCATCTGAGCCTGTAGGGCCCCTGGTGGGTTCAGCAGCCATACCTCCTGTGAAGGTGCGTTCCACATAGTCGATGATCTGGTCGTAGTCGCTGATGATGTTGTCACGATGGATGATAACGGGCACCTCCTCGCCCAGGTTGAGCCGCATGAACCAGGGCTCCTTGTGCTCACTCTGTGGCAGGCTCACATCCCGCTCCTCACATGCCAGGCCCTTCTCTGCGATCACCAGCCGCACCTGCAGGCGCCAGGGTCAGAGCGGGGAAGGCGGGTGGACACACGGGGACACACTGCCCAGGTGGGATGAGGCATGTGGGGAGGGAGGTCACAGGTCACACACAGGAGGGGACACTGTTTCTTCCAGTCCATTCTTGGGCCCCTAGATGGGAGGGAGTCCTATCTCTCAGGGGCCTAGGGCCAGGTGGTTACAGGGCTGTTTCATACCTGGACATACCTGGGACAGAATTCCTGGTTTTGTGGTGTGAGTTTGGCCAGATTCCTTAAACTTTCTAAGTTTGTTTCCTTATTTGCACAATGGAAGTATTAGTAGTACCCATCTAGTGTCTGGTATGTAGATGGCACTCAATCACGATTATCATTATCAGAATTGGACTCTCAGCCTGGCCTGCAGGGGTGGAGTGAGCCAGGAAATTTGCAGAAATTCTTACTATGATCAGCTAAAGTTTTCAAATTATTTGAGAAACAAAATGAGGTGCAAAATAATTTGCCAACACCAGTCGAGCCCTTTACTGTCCCCAAATGCCTTCCCGCCTGGTTACTGGATGCTCACAGTAGCCTCCCAGAAGAGGGCAGAGCAGGAACTACCTCCTTATTTTTCTTGGTGAGAAAACTAAGCCCAGAGAGGGTAAGTAACTTACCCAAAGTCACAGAGCAATTTAGCAGCAGACCTAAACCTACAAGCAACGGTTTCTGACTCCCAGACCAGTGCTCTCTGCCCTGGGGGGCTCCTTCCAAGGGAGTCCTGGGTCTTCCCCCCACTCTTACTATTTCCCTATGGCTCTAGGGGGTCCCGGACAAACATTCGAGCTGGTAGAAGCTAACGGAGAACCTTGTGGCAGGGGTATGTCCTGACCCAGCCCAAAATTTCTGAGTTGGAAAACAGCGATCGCATAGTCCAACTGTCTCCCTCCTGGGGACTGAGACTCAGAAAGAAGGCTGAACTTATCTGAGGTCCCCCAACAAAAAGGTGGTGAGTGACTCCACCCCTTCCTAAGCATCAGTGTCCTTCCACACCCAAATGGAGGTTCTGGGGACAGGGCATCGCCCACTTCCCTCCCAGATACTAGGAGTTAAAAACCCAAGACAGGCAGCGTGGGGTCATGTTCAGCATGTTGGACTGGGTGCCAGACTGTGTCAGTTCAAATCCCACCCCTGGCCCTTACTGGTCGGATAACTTGGCTTTACAGATAGCTTTACACCTGTGTGCCTCAGTTTCTTCACCTGCACAATGGGAGTCCCACTAGCATTTCCCTCAGAGGCCTGTTGTGAGAATCAGTTCCTGTGGGACAGTGCCTGGCATACCACAGAGGTAATGTGTCTTAGCTACTTGCATTGGAATAGGTTTTGGAGGCAGACAGACATGGAGTGAAAGCCTGGTTCTGCGGTTTATTTGCTGTGTGGCCTTGGGCAAGTCACTTGACCTCTCTGATCCCCAGTTTCTGTGAAATGAGGAATGTAATCTACTTCTTCAAGGCTAGCTCAAGGTTGAGATGGGGTGACGTGGGTGAAGTCCCAGCACAGGAGGTGAATACACAGTGTCTAGCCCATTAGCATGCACATTCTCTGCACAGGCTCCTGGTGACGTCCTAGAGCGCTTCACGCCCCACGCTCTCAGTTGACCCGGCTTCTGTTTAGTGAACTGTGGACAGGGTGAGGTACTTGGCGTCTGAACTCCCAACACTCATTCATTTGCTCCTTTAGCCAGAAGCAGGTCCTGCCAATGGCACTGGGAGGCAGGCACTCAGTCCACACCCTGGCTCTGCCACAGCAGTGCTGTGTGACCTTAGAGCTCTCACGGTCCCTTCCTGAGCCTCCTCGTTCTCATTAGTAAAACGAGGAGCGGCAGCCCTGCAGGGAGCTGACACTACATTCAGACCACGCAGGAGACGGCCGTGGGAGGGAACGGCTGGGTCTGTCTGAGAGAGGGAGGAACTGTGGCAGAGAGTGAGCACCCAGGGGGTGGTATCTGTTGAGTCTGGGTGTGTGAGTGTGCGAATGTGTGTGCCTGAGTGTGAGTGACAACTGTGTGAATGAGCAAATGTGTGTGCATGTCTGTGTGTGCCCATGTGTGCATGAGTGGGTATATATGGATGAGTGTGCCAGTCAGTGTGAATCTTCAAGTACTGTGTGAGCGCGTGTGCATTAGTGTGGATATGAGTGAGTATGCATGAGCGAGAGCACGTGTGTCTGTGTACATCTGAGCTCACGGGGAGTGACTGTGCCTTGGAGAAGCCCCAGAGCCGCTGAGGCTGAAGTTCGGCTGGAGCCGAACCGCCCGGTTCCCTTCCTGCCTCTCCTGGCGTCCTCCTGCTGGGGAGACCAGGCTCCGCCCAGTCATCCAGCCTCTGGGCCAAGCGGGGCCTCTGAATGGGGGAAAGAGAAACCAAACCGAGCCTTTGCCCTTGGCAATGGCAGACGTTTGGCCTCTGTCCTGGCAGGGCATCTGCCCTGCCCTGACACACCAGAGAGGGTGCCAGGTGGGGTGGCTGCCCGGGGAGGGCACTATCTTTAGAGGCACAGAGTCCTCTTGGAGCTGCCTTGGGTCACGCTGGCAAGCAGCCAAGGAGACTATCTCCTTTGCTGAGCTGAAGGCCAGAGCCATGCGCCATCCTGCGGGGAGGGGGGTGCAAGAGGAAGCCAGGCCCAGGGGAAGGGCACACAGTCACCAAGGCCATCTGCCATCTCTGCCTCCTGGGGGCTGGACCGCACTTAGGTGGTGACCACTTAGTGGGACCCGACATCAACCATCTCTGGGCAAACTGTCTTCCCTGTGGGTGCCCGAAATTCACCCACTGGTGCTTCATTGTCACGGTCAGGCACTGTCCCTCCTCGCCCAAGCCCTTGTTTCCGATGCAACTGGGATGGGTTGGGTTGGTGTCTCTTACTAGATACTTCGTTGCTGTGTGACTTCTCAAAAGACGCTTAGAATCTCTGAGCCTTGGTTTATTTATCTCAAATACCTTAGTTTTTAAATTAATAAACTTCATATTTTAGAGCAGAATCAAATACCTTTTTTTAATGTAACATATATGGCTTACAAATTCGTCCATTTCCACCACCTAATTTATCAAGTGCCTCCTCTGTATAACCAGGTCCTGTTCTAAGTGTGGGGGACCCCGCAGGACCCCTGCCCTGAGGAAGCTGGCATTCTAGAGGGGCCACACAGAGGATGAGCAGTTACTACGACAGAACACGTGTCAGAAGATGGTGAGTGCAACACAAAGAAAGAAAAAAACACATCAGGGTACAACTGGGGATGCCAAGGTATCAGGGAGGCAGGCGACAGTTTGAAGTAGGGTGATCCACCGGGGCTGGCCTCTCTGAGAAGGTGACCTTGCAGCGAAGGTTTGAATGAAGTGAGGGAGTGGCCCGCACAGGGGAAGGCTGCGGGCAGGGGACAGCCAGTGAAGAGGACATGTGTGGGGAGGCCAGGGTGGCTGGAGCAGGGCGGGTGGGCTGGGGAAGAGGTCAGACAGGATTGTGCACCAGGATTTATGATTGAGACACCCAGACCCAGGGGTCCATGAGTAAATTCAGAAAGTCCTTGAACTAGGATGGGGAAATTACATGTCTATTTTCAGCAATCTCAAACTGATGTTTACCTTCTTCTTTAATTATGGGTGTAGGCGACAAAGCATGGTAGTGTTAGCAGTGCCTGGAATATTGTCACCACTAGGAATCAGATATTTCCACCACTTCACAGCTGTGGCAGTTACACTCATCACGACTTCAGCATCACAGTAGTTATCAGTCCTGCCACTAGACTGTGTTATATAATGGGTTAATATAGAAGCATGTCATTATATAACAAACTTGTTTCAAAAATATGTCAATAGCTACTCTTCAGTATGATTGGTTTCCCTTGTAATCTAATAATCCTAAGCATTTTATTCAATTAAAAGCATTATTCTGAGGAATGTCCAGAGGCTTCCCCGGGCTGATGAGGGGTCCATGACCCAAGCAAGGTTAGGGTCCCGCAGGAGGGCCTGAGGCCATTGTGCGGACTCTGGCTTTTTCCCAGAGGGACCCGGGGAGCCACCGCAGGCTTCTGAGCAAAGTGGTAGGATCACAGTTTTTACCTGTGGGCCTCCTGGGGGCCAGGGAAATAAATGGTCAAGTGCGGCAGCGTGGAAAGTGCTGGGGGCCAGTGCCCAAGAGCTTGAAAGGCAAGGCTTGGCTGAGAGGTGGAGGTCATTTAATGCCCTCCTGCCATGTCTGCCAGACAGCTTCTGGGAGACCTGCTCTGTCTTGAGTGTCAGGATTGGCCTACGGTAGGACCCAGACCTGGGCCTTTCACTCCTGGGGGCTGAAGGCTAGGCCAGGGGCTCCTCCCAGGTACACCCAAGGCAAAGGCAGACCCTGAGAGGCTGGGGACACCCTTGAACCAGGCTTGCCGCCGGGAGCCAGGAATGGCGCCCAGAAACCCACCCCAGTGGATATGACAACAGTAATAATAGCTAACTCTTACACAGCACTGTACTGAGGCCTTTACATGCATTAACTCATTTAATCCTTGCAAAAATCTGATGGGGTAGGTACCAGTATTATGCTCATTTTACGAAACAGAAAACAGGCGCAGAGACAGTAAATAACTTGCCCAAAGTCACACCGCTAGTAAGTAGCAATCTTTTTTTAAAAAAGTACTGGCTTGTGTTAGGACAGAAGGATTCTCAGAGCAGGGGCAGGGTGGGGGGCACACAGAAGTAAAGCAGTTCTCCCGCCCAGGGATGGGGGGAGGCCGGGTACACCAATCATCTAGTCCATCTCCCTGTTGTGGAAACTGAGAACCAGGGAGGGCCAGGACTTACTGGAGCTCACACAGCCAGTGAGTATGAGTGTGAGCACTAGGATCCTGGTGTCTTGACTCCCTGCACGCCTTGCCCTTCTGAACCTCACCTTCCAGAGGAGAAGGGGCTAGGAGCAGAAACAGCCTCAGAAGCACCCTAACATCGATGCCATGCAATTGGAGCCCCCTCTGAATCCTGTGGCCCCAAATGGCCACCTATGGTGGCGCCTAAAAGTTCACTGTTAGAGAGCGGATTTTAAAGGCACTGAGCTAAATGTGTGGCCATGCATATCACCTGATCTTCACAGCCCTGGTCATAACCCTCTGCATACTCCTAAGCATATGAAGAAGCTGAGACTTAAGACAGGTGAAGCCCTGGCCAGGTGGCTCAGGTGGTTGGAGCATCATCTTGTACACGAAAAGGTTGTGGGTTCGATTCCTGGTCAGGGCACATACCTAGGTTGCAAGTTCAATTCTCGCTTGGGGTATACACAGGAGGCTACCAGTCGATGTTTCTCTCTCACATTGGTGTCTCTCTCTCTCTCCCTGCCCCCTTCCTCTCTAAAATCAATACAAGCATGTCTTCAGGTGAGGATTAAAAAAGAAGAAGAAAGGTAAAGACACTTGCGCAAAGTCACAGAGCTAGGAAGCGGCAGAGTTGTAAGTGCTGTAAGTGCAGGTGCAGTTACTGAGCACTTGCCGTGTGCCAGGTGCTGTGCTGGGTGAGTTACATGGACACATTTGCCGACTCCTCCCAGTGACTCTAACAGGGAGGTTCTAGTAATATTCTCAGTGGACAGATGTGATAACGGAGGTACAGGGGTTAAGCAATCTGCCCAGGATTGCCCAGTTGGTCAGTGGTGGAGCTGAGACGGAAGCCTGGGCAGTCTGGTCGCAGGGTCTGGGCTCTGGACTCCGCACTGCCCTGCTGCCCTCTGGCTCTGGAATAGTCTCTAGGCGCATCATGGGGGCCCCCACCACCACTCCCGGGGGTGGGCTGTTTCTGCTATTAGTAGCTCATGTGCCATTAGGGACAGGCTTCCCCTGCTGCACATGGAGACCTGCCCCCTGTGTGCAGGCGAGGCCCTTTGGGACTGAAGGGGTGAGAGGAATCTCACCTGCTAAGCTCCTACTACATGCCAGACACTTAACACATGTCCATGTCCTCTCAGTCCCCCAGGAATTCTGCTGGGTAGGATGCAAAATTCCCCTTTTACTGATAAGAATATTGAGGCACAGAGAGGTGAAGTGGTTTATCCAAGGTCGCACAGCCAGTAGCACTCAGGATAAGACTGGAACCCAGGACTGACTGCAGAGCCCATGCCCTTTCTGCCAGGCTAATGCTGTCTCTAGTACCCACCACGGGCCCCTGGGCAGAAGGGAGGCCCTGGCAGAAGGGGCTGGGTCAGAGGTGTGGTCACAAATGGGGTTGCAGTGGGCGGTTCCAGACCTGACTAGGGGGCCACTTGAGCCCTGAGCTCAGGCTGAACAGAAAATATCCCATGTGGAGAAGAGGAGGTGGCTCCCCCAGGCGATGGTAATGAGGATTGTCATCCCTCTGCCTCCTATCCAGTCCCCACCACCAGGGCCTGGCTCCTGAGGTTCTGGGTGGGCGGAGATTCTAACATCTGGAGGTCAGGCTGGTTCATCTCCAAACCCCCAACCCCCAACGACTTGCATAGAGCCTGGCGCACAGTAGGTGTTCAGTACACATGAGCACAATTCATGGGCAAACCCCAGGGAGATCTTGGTTAAACCGACCTCTCTGCTGCCTAGCACTTGGATGACACCACAACACCCGTTATTCACAGAGACTTGAGTCCATGCCAGGCACTGCCATCAGCACTTTTGGGGCATCATCTCATTTCACCATTTCACCTTCAGCCCTCTGAGGAAGGTGCTGCCATTAGCTCCATTTTACAGGTTGTAAAACTGAGGCTTTGGAGAGACAAAGTGACCTGTCCAAATCCCCATAGTAAGTTATTGGGGAATATGGCAATCCCACTGGGGATTGTCTGGCCTCAGAGTCTATACCCTAAAGTGGAATTACTCAAAGGGAGACCGCTGGACCAGCTTCATCAGCATCACGTGGTAGCGTGTTAGAAATGCAGCACCTTGGGCCCCAGGCCAGAATACTGAGTCAGAATCTCTGGGGTGGGACCCAGCAGTCTGTGCTTTAGCCAGGATCATGCAGCGATTCCAATGCACGATCAAGTTTGAGTAGTGCCGGTCTAGCACAGTAAGTTATGCCGCCTCTTCAACAACCCTCGCAGCAACCCTCAGAGGGGCTGGAATTAGAAGCAGCTATTATTATTATTATCCCATTTTTCAGACTACAAAACTGAGCCTGGACCAAGACTCAGACCCAACTCTTTTGGTTCCAAGGCCCTTACTCGTTACAGAACCCGTTTCTCCATCTGGAAAATCAGTGCACGGAACAAGAGGATCTTCCAGGGACGGGGCAATGGTCCGCGAATGCTGGGCACTGGCCATGGTGCTGAATCTGTTTCCCCCCACACCGGACAGCCGCCCCAGGTGAGAGATGGAGCTCCTAGAGGCGGGCGCTCCTGTCTTAGAGGCGCAGTGCCGGGCCCTCACCGCCAGAAGCGGGAACCCCAGTAACTCAGCACCCGGCTGTATTCCCAGCTGACCCCTAGCTCCCCTGAGTCTGAGAAGTGGCCGAGAGGCCATATTGTGCCTGTAAGAGTAAAACACGGATCTCACGTCTGGGCTGGTCTAAAAAGAGTTAACTCCTGCCTTGTGTAGCAAGGGGGTGGGGATGGGGGGCTAGAGATGGACCCTCCAAGGCAGAACGAGGCCCCCAGCCGTGCAGAGGGGCAGAGGAGCTGAGACCTGAAGGCCTGTAGTATCCGGGACAGGAGCTTGGAGGGAGGGCTACCATGGCTGGAGGCTGGACCCCAGGAAGCGCTCCTCCTCCCACCAACAGGCCGCCTTCCCAGCAGTACCCATTCCCTTCCCTTTGCTTTGTCTCTCTTCTCAGCCCTCCAACAGAGCGGGTCTTTCTGGAAGGGAAAGAGGATGGATATTCCTAGAATTGGGGACGGTGCTCCTGGGGCCCAAGACAGAGCCAGTCACCTCCGGGGAGAGCAGTCCCGCGTCTCCCCGTCCTCCGGCCGGAAACCCCAGATTCCACCCTCCTCTTACACCGGGTCCTCAGACCCCTTGGGCCCTCCGGAACCCCCTCCCCCAAGCCTGCCAGCCACCAGGCGCATCCGGTTCCCCTGCTTTCCCGAGCTATACCTTCTGGGAGCTGAAGGACTGGGTCCAGTGGTACAGAACCAGGCTCTCCTTGGGCCAATGGGCGGGGCTGGCCGCCTCGGGCGCGTCGTGGGCCTCCGCAGGCTTGGCTGCATCGCTCTCCAGCGCTGAGATGGGCCACCAGCTGCAGTTGGTGGGGGTCAAGTTGTTGGGGGTCGCCATGACAGCCCGGAATCCGAGGGCCGAAAGAAGGCGGCTTCCGCGGCGGCTGGCTCTCTCTCGCCCAGCATCACATGGCTCGCGGAGCCTGCCCCTCTCCTTCGCTCCCTCCCGCCCCTCTCCGTGAATGTCATTTCTCACTGGGCGAGTGAGGGAGGGAGCCAGGGGATCCCGGGAGGTCCTTCCCTCCTCCTCCCCTTGGCCCGCCCCTGGCCGGTGCTAGACCAGCCACCAGTCCTCTCTGTCGCGTTCCGTGGAAGGGTGCGTGGAGCCGGAGCGAAGCCGGGCGTGCCCCCCAGGTGGCTCCTGTCTGGCCGGTTCCCTGCCGGCGATTCCACCATTGCAAACGCGTTCTGCCTCGCGATCTGCTAAGAAGCAAGTATTTCTTTAGAACAACTAGTTGTAGACATTTATTCCTTTTATAAGTCAGTGTCTGGAAATAACCTCTCTAGGAAGCTGTTATTTTCTAACTCTTCTCCTTTAGATAACCTTTAAGAGCAGAAGGGAACAAACAATGGTGTACTGTGTGCCCAGGCACTGTTCTAAGGGCTTCACAAACAATCGACTCACTTGGCCCTCAGAATCACCCTATACGCCTCATTCCACAGAGGAGGAAACTGAGGTGCAAAGAGGCTAAGTGACCTTGCCCAGGGTCACCTAGCTAGTCAGTTGGGAGGGCTGAGATTTAAACCCAGGCTGTCTGGCCCGAGTCAAGGCCACTCTGCTCTCAGCCATAAGGTCAGGACGACATACAAGCAGCAGCACAGCAAGTGCTGATCGGCCCATGCACGTTACACACGTCGCCTCGTCTCATCCGCTCAGTGACCATTTTTCCCAGGTGAGGAAGGCGGAGCTCAGAGGCGTAAATCATTGGCCCAAGGTCACACATCTCCACCCCAGGAAACTGAGGCCCCCCCAAAAGACTATAACACCTCCGCTGTCACATAGTTTATCCTAAATAGTCATGAAAACTTTCCAGGAAGTTCCTTAATATGCACTTGCTTTCCTTACTATAAATATTGTTTTAATTTATTTAATCCTTTGAGCAAATAGATGCACCAGGAAAATGAGCTTCTTAGTTTCCACGCCCCTACCCCCCACCCCCACCAAGTCACGCTACCAAGCACTTCCGGCCACCTCGCCCTCCAGGCCGACAAGCACAGCTCTATCTAGGTCGGCGGCCTTCCTTCCACCAGACAACAGAAGTTCTGTGGCCCGTGGGCTCCTCTTTCTTCTTCGGCTGCCAAAGAAGCTTGGAGCTTCACTTTTTGGTAAGTCCCAGTTGCCACATTAAGCCTCCCTCAGCGATTTTTCTTTTTCAAAGTGTCTTGGTGTTCACAGTTTGATTGTGCAAAGAAGGATACGCTCTGTCTTGAGGGAAAATGCAAAGATCTGTGAATTCAGAGGAGGAGGGCCTTAGAAATTTGATCAAGGTAGAAAATCTGTCCCCTATCTGTGACTCCAGCCTGGTGTATCCAGGGAGACAGACGCGGCGGTCATGCTCAATGTGGATTCATCTACCCAACAAATATGCACCAGGAACTTCAATGGCACAAGAGAGACTGTGATAAATAAACAGACACTGGTGTGTCCTTTGTATTTTTCACTTAGCAATACATCGTGGGAAGAGCCTCCTATCAGCGCAGGCCCACCCCACACTTGCTAACAGGCTACACACTGTATAGATGCACCGTAATGAACTCAACAACTCTTGTTAATGGCCACATATGTTGTTTCTAATCTTTTGTTATAAAAACAATGCTGCGGTGAATATGCTTATTCGTGTATATTTGTGCACATGTTTGAGATTAGTCTGCATGACAAATTCCTAGAAATGGAATTGCTGGATCAAAGAATATGTCTTTGCCCGAGTTTCGTCTGAAGAGGCTGTCCCAATTTATAGTCCCCACTAACAGTCTATGAAAGTACCTGCTTCCCTACACCCTTGCCAACACAGCATATTTTTAAACACTTTTTTGAATTTATGGGTGAAAAATGGTATCTCACAGTTTTTACTTGTTTTTGCCTCGTTGTAAAAATGTTCAAACATATGAAACAGCAAACAAAGCAGCTCAGTGCACACCCATGTGTCCGTCCCCCAGATATCAGCATTCTTAAAAACGTGCCATGTCCGTTTAACTTAGGGGAGAGGGTTGGAAGGATCTGAAACAAATCACAGACACCCTGATGTTTCACACACTAACAACTCAGTACTACTTTACACCTAACACAGGCCATTTTCTTACATAAAACAACACATTTTTCACATTAAAAAATTAACAATAAGGTCCTAATATCTAGTTCATATGGAAATTTCTCCAGTTGTACCAGATATGTCTTCATAGCTGGTTTCAACCAAGATCCAATTAAGGGCCATACAATAAATTCTGTTGTTACTCCTTAAGTCTCCAGAATGGTCCTCACTCTTTTTAATTTTTTTCCCATAACACTGGCTCATGAAGAGACTGGCCAGCCGTCTTGTACAGTGTTCCACTTTGGGACTTGCCTGATTGGTCATTGTCGTGTCCTTTAAGTTGTCTGCCTTGTATTTCCTGTGAACTGGTACTTAGATCTAAGCCAGGTGGTGAAAGACAAATACCATGTGATCTCACCTATAAGTGAAACCTAATCAACAAAACAAACAAGTGAACCAGATACATGGAAATAAAGAACACAGTGACAGTGACCAGAGGAGAGCATGGAGGGGGATAATGGGGCTGGGGGGGGAAGGGTCAAGTCCAGGAACATGCATAAAGGACCCGTGGACAATGAGGGCGGGGAGGACTGAATGTGGGAGAGGAGGGGTGGGTAGGGCAGGGAAGAGTAATTCGGGAAAAATGAAGACAACTTGTAGTTGAACAACAATGAAAAAGTTAAAAAAAAATAAAGGATAGATTAGATTCAGGTTAAACATTTTGGGGGCAAAGTTTAACCCTTCATGGGTGGTCTGTGTGCTTCATTTTACCTTCCACCAAGAGGCCCACAATATCTTGTTGTCCCACTATTAAGGTTGCCAAGTTTGATTACTGGGTTAAGGTGGTAACCATGACTCACCTCTGTCTATTTCTTCTCTTCCCACCAGAACCTTGTGGGTATCCAGTTCCTCTCCCATTGATGGTCCTTGAATGAGTCTATTATCAGGGATTGTAAAATGATTTTCTAATTTTGTCATTTCATTTGCATTTATCAGCTGGCATTCTTTATTTGAATTTCATTAATTATGAGTGAAGCTGACCATCCTTTCAAATGCATAAAAGCCATTTAAATTTCTTTCCCAGCAAATTGTCTATGTTTTCCATGGGGGCCTGGGCAATTCCAGCATTGTACGATGAATTCAGTGACTGGGGTGAGGACAGGGGTTGTGGTAGGGCTGAGAAGGGACATCCAGCTTGCCCTGCCCCTCCAGGTGCTGACCCTGTGGGGAAGGCTTTCAGGATGCAGCAGCTCTCATATGGGTTTCTCCAAAGCAGATCCTGAGACAAGAATTTAAGGACAAGCGATCGCTTTGGGAGATAAGGGAAATCCTTATCTCCCAAATCCTTTCCTGTCCTTTCCTGAGACAGGAAAGACAGCCAAGGAAGGTGTGTTGTCAAGGAAGATGGCACTGTAAGCGGCTGGAGCTTAATGACACAGGGAAATCCTGAGGCTGATGCAAAACACCTCAGCATTATCCCACCTGAGAAGGAAGGGAGCTGGGGTATTTATATACCCAGTTCCACCAGTCATCACTCTAGGATTGCTCCCAGGAGAGTGTTAACTCCCCAGCACTTCAGGCCTGTCCTACAGTTGGCAGAGTGGGTTCCAGTGACCAAAAAAAGCGACCCCCCCAGGCAACAGACATGGGTGCTGCCAGCTGGGGGTAAGCCTGTGTGCACTAAAATGGTAAAAGTGTGTGGGGAGAGACAGGTAGGGCACTGCCATCACCCACTCAGGGGCCTCTAAGCAGAAATGCTAACTAAGGGTGAAGAGCAGTTATCTAAATGATGAGAAGACGGGAAAGGGATGCACACTCCAGACAGAGAGAGGAGCAAGTGCAAAGGCCCAGGGGTGAGGGTGGGAGTGATGTGCTTGAGGAACCGGTGGCTATTTATCTGGCTGGAGGCAGGGATGAGAGAGGAGGCTGAGTGGTCCTGCCAGGTCTGTTCAGCCATCTTTAGGGGCTGTCACATGTTGAGGGTCCTTGGGAGTCACTGGAGAATTTTAATCAGGGAAATAACATCCAGTTTGGGTGCCACACATCTGAAAAGGGCCTGAAAAGTATGTATACTGACATTCCCACATATTAATTCACACTGGGGGCTAGATGTTTCCCGCCAGTGATGGGATTTCTCACACCCTTCTCCCATGGCGAATGGGGATGGGCTCAGCCACCAAGAGGTTCCCACTGAAGGTGAACTCGGAACAGTGAGAAGGCAGCCTCAGGGAAATATTTCACCTGGGCTCACTACTGGGAAGTTATAATATATATGACATTATACTATAATAATGGCTAACAGGGTTTTCCATGCACTAAAAACTGTGTGAAGCACTTCACAGTCATCACCTTAATTGAGGTGATATTGTTGTCCTGATTACACAGATAAGGAAACTGATGCTCAGGTGAAGTTACTGTTGGCCCAAAGGCAAGAGCTAACAAACACCCACGTCTATAGACAATAAGGGATTAGATAAATTAATTAGGAGGACTTCCGGCCAAGATGGAGGCATAGGTAGACACACTGTGGCTCCTTGAGCAACCAAAAGAAGGACAACAACAATTTAAAAACAAACAAACAAAAACAACCAGAACTAACAGAAAATCAAACTGTATGGAAGTCTGACAACCAAGGAGTTAAAGAAGACACATTCATCCAGACCAGTAGGAGGGGTGGAGTGGGGCAGCCGGGGCAGAGAGGACTCACGACAAAGCAGTGGCTGGTGGACCCAGTGAGGCGGCAGATTGTGGAATAGGGCGGGCAAGGTGGTGGTTGGTGGACCTGACAGTCCCACATTCACACACAGATAAACCAGACGAAACTGGGGAGTGGGATGGACCGCAAAACCCTGGGCTCCAGCACGGGGAAATAAAGCCTCAAACCGATGATTGAAAACATCTGTGGGGGTTCAGGTGCTGGGAGACACTCCCAGCCTCACAGGAGAGTTCATTGGAGAGATCCACAGGGTCCTAGAACATACACAAGCCCACCCACCTGGGAATCAGCACCAGAAAGGCCCAGTTTGCTTACGAGTAGTGGAGGGAGTGAATGAAATCTGACAGACAGTGGAACAAGTGCCATTGTTCCCTCTCTGACCCCGCCCCCACATACAGCATCACAACCCAGCGACTGGGTTGCCCCGCCCTGGTGAACACTAAGGCTCCGCCCCTCATACCTAACAGGCACTACAAGACAATAAAAAAATGGCCCAAACGAAAGAACAGACCAAAGTTCCAGAGCAAATGCAACTAAGCGACCAAGAGATGCACCTATCAGATGCACAGTTCAAAGAACTGATGATCAGGATGTTCACAGAATTGGTTGATTTTGGTCACAAATTAGAAGAAAAAATGAAGGCTACAATAAGTGAGATAAAGGAAAATGTACAGGGAACCAGTAGTGATGGGAAGTAAACTGGGACTCAAATCAACAGCGTGGACCAGAAGGAAGAAAGAAATATCCGATCAGAAAATAATGAAGAAACAAGAATTCAAAAAAATGAGGAGAGGCTTAGGAACCTCTAGGATACCTTTAAATGTTCCAACATCCGAATTATTGGGGTACCAGAAGGAGAAGAGGAAGAGCAACAAGTGGAAAACTTATTTGAACAAATAATAAAGGAGAACTTCCCCAATCTGGCAAAGGAAATAGACTTCCAGGAAGTCCAGGAAGCTCAGAGAGTCCCAAAGAAGCTGGACCCAAGGAGGAACACACCAAGGCACATCATAATTACATTAGCCGAGATTAAAATGAAGGAGAGAATTTTAGAAGCAGCAAGAGATAAGGGGACAGTCACCTAAAAAGGAGTTCCCATCAGACTATCAGCTGATTTCTCAAAAGAGACCTTACAGGCAAGAAGGGGCTGGAAAGAAATATTCCAGGTCATGAAAGGCAAGGACCTACATCCCAGATTGCTCTATCCAGCGAAGCTTTCATTTAGAATGGAAGGGCAGATAAAGTGCTTCTCAGATAAGGTCAAGTTAAAGGAGTTCATTATCACCCAGCCCTTATTATGTGAAATCTTAAAGGGATTTATCTAAGAAAAAGAAGATAAAAAATATGTACAGTAAAATGACAGCAAACTCACAAGTATTAACAAGCATACCTAAAACAAAAACAAAAGAAACTAAGCAAACAACTAGAACAGGAACAGAACCACAGAAATGGAGATCACATGGAGGGTTATCAATAGGGAGTGGGAGGGAGAGAGAGGGGGAAAAGGTACAGAGAATAAGTAGCATAGATGGTAGGTAGAAAATAGATAGGGGGAGGGTAAGAACAGTATGGGAAATGCAGAAGCCAAAGAACTTATATGTATGACACATGGACATGAACTGAAGGGGGGCAATGTGGGTGGGAGGGGGTGTGCAGGGCGGAGGGAAGTGAAGGGGAAGAATGGGACAACTGTAATAGCATAATGAATAAAATATATAAAAGAAAGAAAGTAGAGAGGACTTCCAGCAAGATGGAGGAATAGGTGGACGCACCGTACCTCCTCGCACAACCAAGAATAGAACAATAATTTACAGATATAATATCACTCAGAACTGGCAGAGGATTTATCTGAATGGAAGTCGGACAGCCAAGAAGTTGAAGTAGACCCGTACATCCAGACTGGTAGGGGACGACAAGCCGGGCGAGCGCAGGGTTGGCGGAGCGCGGAGGTCGGGGAAAATTTGGCGCAAAATCGGTGCGACAGCCATCAGGGGCGCAAGAACGCAGCAGTGATCCTGAGTGCGCAAGCTGCAGCTGGGGGACCCAGTGAGGCAGCAATTGTGGACCAGGGCGGAGCTCGCGGCCCAGGATCCCGAAGAGGTGTCTGAGCCCAGAAGAACGGAACTGCCGCCATTGTTCCTGCCCGTCCCTACCCCCGCCCCCACATATAACGTCACAATCTAGTGACTGGGGCGCCCAGCCCTGGTGAACACCTAAGGCTCCGCCTCCCACTGTAACAAGAGCAACCAGACCGGAAAAAAAAAAAGAAAAAAAAAGGGAGACAGGAAAAGACATAAGACATGTTTCCAGCAGAACAGATCAGTCCCCCAGGACTCATCCTTTTGAGCGACCAAGAAATAGTCAATCTATCAGATGCACAGTTCAAAACACTGGTGATCAGAAAGCTCACGGAATTGGTCGACTTTGGGCACAATTTAGATGAAAGGATGCAGGTTACCATAAAAGAGATGCAGGAAGATACGCGGAGGAGAGCCAATAGTGAAAGGAAGGGATCTGAGTGTCAAAACAATACAGTGGACCAGAAGGAAGATAGAATCAACCAAGCAGGAAAGCATGATGAAATAAGAATTCAAAAAATCGAGGAAAAGCTTAAGAGCATCCAGAACACCTTTAAACGTTCCAACATTCGAATTATAGGGGTACCAGAAGGGGAGGAGCAACAAGTGGAAAACTTATTTGAACAAATAATAAAGGAGAACTTCCCCAATCTGGCAAAGGGAACAGTCTTCCAAGAAATCCAAGAAGCTCAGAGAGTCCCAAAGAAGTTGGACCCAAGAAGAAACACACCAAGGCACAGCATAATTACATTAGCCAAGGTAAAAACGAAGGAGAGAATCCTAGAAGCAGCAAGAGATAAGGGGACGGTAACCTACAAAGGAGTTCCCATCAGACTGTCAGCTGATTTCTCCAAAGAGACCTTACAGGCAAGAAGGGGCTGGAAAGAAATATTCCAAGTCATGAAAGGCAAGGACCTACATCCCAGATTGCTCTATCCAGCAAAGCTCTCATTTAGAATGGAAGGGCAGATAAAGTGCTTTTCAGATAAGGCCAAGTTAAAGGAGTTCATCATCACCAAGCCCTTATTTTATGAAATGCTAAAGGGACTTATCTAAGGAAAGAAGATAAAGAAAAGACATGTATAGTAAAAGGACAGCAAACTCACAATTATTAACAACCACACCTAAAGCAAAACCAAAAGAAACAAGTAAACAACTAGAACAGGAACAGAACCACAGAAATGGAGGGCACATGGGCTAGCAGGAGGGCTAGCAGCAGGGGGGTGGGAGGAGGAGAGAGGGGGAAAAGGTACAGAGAATAAGTAGCATAGAATGTAGGTTGAAAATAGATAGGGGGAGGGCAAGAATAGTATGGGAAACGTAGAAGCTAAAGAACTCACAAGTATGACACATGGACATGAACTAAAGGGGGGAACGTGGGTGGGAGAGGGGGTACAGGGTGGAGGGGAGAGAAGGGGGGAAATGGGACAACTGTAATAATCAATAAAATATATTAAAAAAAAAGAAAGTAGAGTATATCCATACCATGAAACAATTTATGTCCACTAAATAATAAAGGTTACAATTAAATATAGCTTACAATGATATGTTACTGTAAAAATCCTCTTTAGCTGAGATTACTATAATCTTTAAAATGTAAAAGAAAAAAAACCAGGCTACTAAAAAGTATGTACAATTTTCAAATATGTAAGTTATAGAAAGACAGCCCATAAAAGTAGTCACGTGGTTAGACTGGGGTGTGAATGAAGACAGGAATAAGAGGAGATCCTGAGGGATTTTTTTTTAATTGGATTTTCTGGTTTTCCTACTATTGTGGACTGCATTGTATCCCCACAAAATCCATATGCTTGAGCCCTAAACCTGAATGTGACAATATTGGGACATAGGGTCTTTTGGAAGGTGATTACGGTTAAATTAGGTCATAAGGGCGGGGTCCTAATCCAATGGGACTGGTGCCCTATCAGAGGAAGAGACACCAGAGCTCTCCCCTCAGTCAAGCACCAAGCGAAGGCCGAGTGAGGATGCAGTGAGAACCAGAAGGTTTGCTATCTGCAAACCAGAAGAGGGGTCTCGCCAGAGACCCACCCTGGTGAGTGCTTGATCTCAGACTTCCAGGTTCTGGAACTGTGA
Source organism: Phyllostomus hastatus (assembly GCF_019186645.2). Taxonomy (NCBI): domain Eukaryota; kingdom Metazoa; phylum Chordata; class Mammalia; order Chiroptera; family Phyllostomidae; genus Phyllostomus; species Phyllostomus hastatus. The sequence continues at coordinate 11,803,795 of NW_025333664.1, forward strand.
GAAAATACATTTCTGTTGTTTAAGCCACCCAATTTATGCCCAAGCAGACCGATGTACCTGGACAGGAGTGCATTATTTGTACCTTTTTAAAAATATTCAGCCCTGGCAGGTGTGGCTCAGTGGATTGAGGGCCAGCCTGGGAACTGAAAGGTTGACAGTTTGATTCCCAGTCAGGGCACATGCCTGGGTTGCTGGCCAGGTCCCCAGTTGGGGGTGTGCAAGAGGCAACCAATGGATGTTTCTCTCCTCTCACATACTGATATTTCTCTCCCCCTCTCCCTCCCTTCCTCTCTCTAAAAATAAATGAAATCTAAAAGATATTCAAAGTTGTTAAAAAAGAGATACTGCTTGATTTTTGCCTTATACTATTGGGGGAAAGCTGGCCCTGGTCCTTGAACTACAGGAAAAGGAAACTAACACAGTCTGAGTGTCCTTCTGCCAGACGCTTTACAGAAATCCCATGAGAAGAGTGCTACTGTCACCAGTTGACAGATGGGAAAACCGAGGCTCAGAAAACACAACGCTTGACCCCAAAGCAGCAGAGCTGGGGATGGGGTCCGCGTCTATCTGATCCCAATACACCTGGGCTCTCTCCTCCTCATACCGCTGTCTCCCGGTAGCAGATGCTGAAATGGCCACGGACACAGGTGGGGTGAGGGTAGCTGATATCCTTCAGCCTGTAAGGGTCACCAAGGAGGCTTTGCTTCCAGTTCTAGACAGACAGACAGTTCTCCTGGGAGTCAGAAGGCACCTGAAGGAATTCACTGTGAAAAAATCCTAATGGCCGATGCATCTACTTTCCACATCTGTTACAGCGGGGCCTGCTGACTGAGGAAGCTACAGAGACCAGACGGCCACGAACATGAGGCCGACCAGGTACGAACCCAAGGGTGTGGCGGGGCCGAGAGCACAGTTCCACCCTATGGGGGCGGCTGCTCCTCGCTCCAGTCAATGGCTGTTCCGGATTCTCAAGAAACTGGGAATCCAGATATTTGTTTTGAAATTGCTCATTTAAAGGTTGTTGATAAATTTTTTTAAATCAGGCATAATAAAACATATCTGTGGGTTGGATCTTAGCCCTCACAGGGTCAGTTTGCAGCCTCTGTTTTAGATCATTTAATTGTTGCCACAATCCTAAAGGCAGTATGTTAGTTAGCACAGCATAGTAACAAGTAAACTGCCCAATGACAGCAGCTTCACCCCAAAGCTTACTTTTCGATCACATCAAGTCCAATTAGCAGCATGTGGGGGAGGAGCAAGGCGTCACATCAACCTTCCCATGTGGCTTCCAAGATCAGCCAGGACCTGATCAATCCAATGGTCATTGATATCCAACGGGCAGATAGTGAAGAGAGCAGAGGACCATGTAAACACTCCTCACTCTGTCCATGTTGCCGTGGCCAGACTCAGTCCTGTGTCTGCCCCATCCCCCACTCCCGCAAAGGCTAATGGGAGCTGGGAAGTGTACTCCCTGGCCTGTGGGAGCCACTTTCCCACAACTGTATTCTACGGACGAGACACACAGGTTTCTGGGGGATGCCCACCCATCTCTGCCTCCTGCAGTTATTGCCATCTCCATTGTACAGATGAAGAAATAAATCTCGGAGAGGCTAAGGGAGCTATGGGAAGGCACACAGTCAGGAGCACTGGTTTTCTGAGTCCAATCCAGGGACACTTCTCCCTCAGTGTTTCCCAAACTTGCCGTATCCTTGGAATCAGTTCCGCCACTTGTTACATGTACAGGTTCCTGGGCCCTGCCCCAGACCTTGAATCTGAGTCAGGGAACAGTGTGGTAATCTGTATTTCCATCAAGAATCCCAGACAATTCTTACATCAGGCTCTACACCAGGGGTTGCACCTGAGGATTATCTGGGGGGCTTTGTGAAGTGCTAATCTCTTGGCCCCAACCCCTAGGAATTCTGACATCGACATTGGATGCAACTTCCAGGTGACCGGTGACTGTGATGTACAGCCAGGACTCAGACCCACTGCCTCTGCCCCCAACTGCCAGGTGATTGTCAGAGTCACCTGAGCAGCTTTTCAAACGGAAGCAACCAGAGAGAAAGAGAGATGGAGAAGAGGGAGAGAGAGGGGCGCCGAGGGGAGTGGGAGAGACAGAGATATAGAGATACCAATGAGGGAGTCTCCACCCTGGGAATCAACATTAAAAAAGACCTCTTCAGATGATTCTAATCTGCAGTCTGGATGGAGACCCACTGAATAAATGAACCAGAAGATTCTCAATCAGTACGCTTGGGTGAGCCAAACTCTCTATTTTTAAAGCACCTCAAGGGATTCTGATAGCACTCTCCTAAGGCTTTGTTACACAGAGGGTGGTCTAAAGTATCAGCACATCGCTGGGAACTGGTATAGAATGCAGGACCTGCTGTATCAGAATCCACAGCATAAAAAGGCCCCTGGAGATGAGCACACACCTCACTTAGTGTGAGAGGTGCTGGTCTGAGGCACACGGCCTCTCGCTGGGACGACAGCAGACCAGGCCCTTTGATCAGGGCTGGCTCATCCTCTCCCCCTCCCTGCCTATCTCTTGAAGCTGTAGAACCATTTCAAGTGCCACCAGCACAGTTGGTCCTCAAAGGTCTGGGCCTCACTGCCCCCATGCTGTGGCCATCTGCTCACAGATACTTTGTTGGGAGGTGTGGGCACACACGTGGTTTGATGAACCAATGGGCGGCTTGTAGACCTTCCTGCCGGGGAAGGACAACCCAGATGCTGCGTATTGACTCGAGGACCAGACCGTGGGACTGGGAGCTTCACCTGAAGATCTAAAGATCTGCAGGTTGAAGACAGACAAGACTTGTTTTGTGAGGTTCTGGGATCAATTCAGAGGAAGTTAGGGGAGGGGATTACAGTGTAATATAAGGAAAAGTATCAAACAGGGGCAGTAAGCTTTCTGTTCCCTATGGAGAACCAGCGGAAGTTGAGTGGCCTTCATTCAGGGGCTCCTGGAGGTAACCTCTGGATTGGATATGGGCTGGAAAGGGGTCTCCACTCAAGGTTGAAACATGCAGTCCCCCCAAAGCAGGGAGGCTGGGTCAAAGAGTGAGAAGAGCATGGGGAGTGAGATAATTTAGGGGTCTATTGCACCCATCAGCCATGAAGGCAGTTTGGTTGAACACAAACTATTATTTATGCATGAAATAATTTCCATGTTGGCCTCCACTAGTTTGAAAGCTCAGTGAGGCCAGTGGGGGGACTGCCTTGTGGGGTTCATATTGTAGGGTCTGGTCTGGCATGTCATAGCATTTGCCCAGTAAATAACTGATTTAAATGTAAGTAGCTGAAATGAGTATTAAACCCATTTGTCTCTCACTGGTAATTTTTGTGCCCTTTAAAGCATTTCTGTCAGTTGTTCCTATTGTCCTTTTTTTTTCTTGTTTTCTCATGCACTTCTAATTCCTTTTCATCCAGCTTCCATCTGAGCATTTTTCATAAGGGCAAACAACTAAAGTATCCTAAATGATGCATGAAAAGGGGTTTTATTAAATCATCTAGGGGCTTTCTCCTGCCAGAGCCCACCCACGCATCAATCCAAGAACCTCTCATCTGGACAGATCCCATAAGACGCCAATGGCATGGTTTCTGAATTATGGGCGTTCTCTATGGACTGTTTTTTGCTTGGCTGTATATTCTGACATTTTTTCTGTTCTGAGCATCTATTACTTTTGAATAAAAAAAAGACTAACCAACAGGAAGTAGATTGTTTCTAACCCCTATTTATTTATTGATTTTAGAAGGAGAGAGGAAGGGGGGAGATAGATAGATGGAGAGGAAGATATCAATGTATTGTTCTACTTATTTATGAATTCATTGATTGATTCTTGTATGTGCCCTGACAGGGGATCAAACCTGCAACTTTGGCATACTGAGACAATGCTCTAACCAACTGAGCTATCTGGCCAGGGCCTCTAAACTCTGTTTTAAATCTCTAAACCATTGTCGTCAGCTTTAATTGGCAACGCTTTTGAGGAAAATTGCAAATTGAAAACAGAGTGAATGCTCCCAATGACCAGGTAGCAAGGAAGCTGAAGCCCAAAGTAGTAAAGCGACTTATCTCTCCCAGGGTGCACAGCAAGGCAGGAGCAGAACTCAGGCCCTGGCTGGCAGACTGGTGTTCATTCTATCACTCCCTTCCCTCCATCCCACTTCAAGCCCCTTACTGCTCTCCCTCTCACTCAGCAATGCAGGCATGTCTCAAGCATTCAGGACCTCACAGATTGTACTCTCCATTCCACTGACATGATTTGTGCGGATTCTAGAGTGCAGAGAGCTACCAGACCAGGCAGGCAGCCTCCACATATGACTTCGTTTACTGGAAAGCCAGGGTGGGCTGCAGATCCAACGCACAGAACTGCTGGCAGCAGTCCTGTTCCAAGGCCAAGAGCTGTTTGCCTGCTTTGAGAGGCTATCATCTGCCAAGGCTGCAGGCGAGTCTATGCCACTTCGATCCTAGGAGACGTTGTCTTGAGAACATCCAGGTATTACTGACAAATTCTCCATGAACACTTCCTCCAGGCTGGTTCCGGCTCGCTCTGAGCCAAAGGAAGGGGAGGCAGGCACTTTTCCAGGATTCCTTGCCACATGGGGCAGGGCTTAGGACTGGGCTCCACTCCTTTTCCATTTGACAGGACATAGTGGAGGGAATGTGAATGCATTCATGCTGCACCAGGGCACCATGCTGCACCAGCAGCTCCAGGCTCTGCGGAAGCCCCAGGGGCTTGGCTCAGCTGTGCCAGCCTGGGAAACTCACGGAGTAAATAAATCACAGGTTTCAAAGCTGAGAAATGAGCATGAGGATTTTTTTTTCCTGGTGTTTGGCCAAATGAGTCCATGGTGGGTGTTGTGGGTCGGCGCAGGAAACATTTTTTGGAGCCCTGGTCTGTGGTGAGGAGTATCTCTGGGCTATGTATGGGTCTTGGAGGTGGCTCCTGGGTCTGGGTGCCACTGGGAGAAAGTGCTTTGAGCGGGCAAGAGAGAAGTCCTGAAGGCCAGAGGATGAGCGACTTAAACCCGAAGTGTTGATCACTTCTCAAGGCCTATATGGAGGATTTCTTTCTATACCATATCAGGGTAAATCGAGCAGGCACTCGCATGATTAAATCTTAAGAACAGACTGCACAGTAATAAAGAGATTTTTTTAAATGTTTAATGGTTTTTCAAAAAACACAAAATAATACATGCTCATTAAAACAATTTAAACAATATATAAACTAAGAAGTAAAAGTGACTCCATTCTCCTGAAGAGGTACGAAGTAAAATAAGATATCATTTTTCAGACGACCGGCCTGGCAAGACCAGAAAGAACGGCGATACCCAGCCCTGGCAGGGGTGCAGGCCGGGGTCCGCCCTCCCCAGCACTCCTGACACAGCTCTTTGTTGTGGGGACTGGTCTGCTTATCGAAAGATGTTTAGCAGCAACCCTGGCCTCTAGTGACCCACCAGAGAGCAACAGATTCTTCACCACTACCTCCCAGGCAGTGACAGCCAAAGCCGTCTCCAGGCACTGTCCCATGTCCCCCCGACCAGCACTGATGTGAGCAGAGCCTGGTCGTCTGATGTATCTACCAAATGCTGAAGTGTGTCACCAGCAGCCTCCCTTCAAAATACATTTACAAAAGTAGAAACTTGTTTGAGAAGTGTTTTCGTGCAACGCCATTGGTAATATTTAAAAAAATTGGTAATGATCCAAATGACATCAGTTCCTAGCCTATGTGTATATATGAAAAATGCCCAGATGGAGATAAGAATCAAATAGCTCTGATGCAGCGAGCTCTCCGAGATAAAATTGGTAAGGGGAAGAGCAAAGGTGCAGAACAGTGCAGAGGACATTTGTTTAAAATTTAAAGAATGAAGTTGTCTGAGCAAGTGTATTTGTATATATATGCTGAAAAAATATATAGAACTTAGTATATTTTAAATTTTTTGATAATTTTATAGAAAGAGAGCAGGGTGGGGAGAGGGAGAGAAACATCTACTTGTTTCACTTATTGATGCATTCTTTGATTCCTGTATTTGCCGACAGGGGATCGAAACCGGGCAGACCGGGATGATGCTCTAACTGAGCCACAAGGGCCAGGGCTGGACGTAGGCATTTTCAGAGCCTGGAAGGAGGTGTACTAAATCACAAACACTGGTGACCTGTCTGCACAGCAGGGTGGAAAGCTGCAGGTGGGCAGTAGATGGAATTTTCCATTTCTGCCTTAAATATTTCAGCATCACTTGCATCGTTTTACAATAAGGACATTGTAGGAGAAAGATAAAAATAAGAAGTAGAAAAGACACAGAAAAAGACAGAAGGAGTCCTTTTGAGGAGTACTGCCTGCTGTCTCTGGACTATGTAAAGTCAGCTTAAGGGGTTCCTCCTGCTGCACACTTTAAAGTTCTCACGGCAACATCATATGCACCACCTCATCAGATCCTCATAGTGAGACTTTGAAGTTGGCAGAGAGGAGTAGTTACTTCCGCCTTGCAAATGGGGAAACTGAGACTCAGAGAGTGCAGTGACTTGCCCAAAGGCCAGAAGTGGTGGCCCAGGAGAAAGAGGGAACCCAGGTCTCTGGAGTCCCAGAGACTGCTTCCTCACACCCCGATAGTAACCAGAGCAGATCTGTCTACGGGCTCTTACCACCACAGGCCTAGCACGCCTGCCTCGCTTGTACTCCTACCTGTGGATTCTACCCCTTCAACTCCTCTGCAGTTCTTGTTCCTTCAGCCAACGCTGGTATTCGTCTCCCAGAGGTAATTCTTACCTTTCAGGAGCTCCTTTGCTGAAGAGGTCGTGCTTTGGGAAGAGCAGGGATTTGAGATCTGACCCTGTTACTCTTCAGCCCACCAAGCGGCTTCACCTCTCTGGGCTGCGTCTATAAGATAAACACACCAAACTCCCAGAGCTGTGTTAACGATCAGAGCAATGACGTGTTTGGATGCATGTTGTAAGTCAGAAAGGACTTATAACATTATGTCACTCTTAACAAAATTCAGTTCTAGCTCTTCCTGTGGGGTTAGAATAAAACTGGTAAGAAACTGCGAGCCTACCTGAATGAAAACCTGAGTGTGAAATATGACACAAGGATGGGCGATCTATGCTGAGAAGACCACACACATTTCGGATAATGGGTCCGTCTGCCTAAGCTCATGCCGCACCTCAGCCAGGTTCCTCTGGAACCTGTTACTGGGCTTTGGGACCTGTGCTGTCCCCAGAGTGAGATGCCACATGCTAAACATCCTCAGGCAGGGGCAACAGTGAAACAAGGAAACCTGAACTATTACCAGCCCCACGATTATATGTCCACCCACAAGAGAACAGACTGGACAATAAGCAAGTTAGTATGTCCATTCAGGGTATACGGGACTGCTCAGTTAATCTATTAACACTGTAAAAAGTAACAAATGCAGAAGCACCTCAGTAATGGGACCATCTCCTTCCATCCCAGGGATATGTGGTAAAAGCGACCTCGTAAAGGAATGGCAGCAACAAAGGACAGACCTAAACAAGCTCATCTCGCTGCTGGACAGGGTGTGGTGAAGTAGGCCCTGGGTGCGCGAACGGTCGGTGACCCTTCTTTTGCAATTTCTCAGTGTGTTATTGGAGACTTTAAACAGTTCGTACTTTCTCACCCAGGAGCTGTGGGTATAAAATTCTATTCTAAGAAAATAATCAGACTCAACAGTCAGATGTATATAAATACGTATTTTTATGCACATATATACACAATGATTTTCAGGTTAGATTTTTTATGGCAAACATATAAACGTAGCTGCATGCTCACACGCATACATACAACTGTCCAAAAACACAGAAATGGTCAACTACAGAAGAAATTATGAATATATTTAAATTATGCACTATTATAGTTATCAAAATCATGGTTTTGAGGAATATCTGACATTGAAAATGCTTATAATAATTAACAAAAACTAATATAAAGCTACATAGTTATCAGCAGCTAAAATATATACATTTAAGAAGATAAAAACAGCAGCTAACATTTACTGACTGCTCACTATGCACCAGGTGGTGCCCTGGCACATTCCTCGGTCCTCCCCGGGCCCGCTGAGACGGGTACTATCACTGTCCCCGTGTCTTCAGAGGAGGAGATGGACGCAGGGGGCCTGGGCGGAGTGTCCGAGGCCACACGGAGGAGCAGAGGTGGTGAGGCAGGACTTCCCTCTGCCGCTCTAGGGCGAAATGCTGATGGCTGTCATCGCCAAGTGGTAGGGCCAAAGGACATACAGTTTTTTAAATATTTTCCAAATTTTCTCCAGAAGCTTTTTTGTTTTTAATTAGTTTTTATTAGGCCTTGCCAGGTAGCTTAGTTGGTTAGAGCCTTGTCCTGATAAACCAAGGTGTGGGTTTGATCCCAGATCAGGACACATACAAAAATCAACCAATGAATGCAGAAAAAAGTAGAACAACAAATCTATGTTTCTGTCTTTCTCTCTCTCCAAATCAACAAATTAAAAGTTTTTATTATAAAAACAATATATTAACACTTTAAAAATACTTCCAAAGTATTAGTAACCTAGGAGCCAGAGAGATGGAAGGTCATACATCAAATACAACTTGATTTAATTGTACTGAAAAGAGCCAGGGAAGGCCAGGAGACCAGGCGTGGAGGGAAAGATAACCTGTTCAATTTCGAACACACTGCGTTTCACCAGGTGTTTGTGGGACACCCACGTGGAGATGACCAGAGAAGGGGTGCAGACGTGTGGTGAGAAGATGCGTGGCTGGAGATGCAGCAAGCAAGCAGATACTGCCAAAGCTGCGGAAGACATCGATTGCTTCTGCCTGCCCTTCCCTCTACCCTTTTCTCCGGGTAAGAGCAAGCCACTTCCTCCTTTGGAAAAGTACATCACCCATTTGATGTGGTCTTGGTGCGACAGAGTGCCCTGCCACCCAAGAGGTGGGGACATTTGTCAAGCTAAAGGAGAACACTTCTTGAGATCAAAGCCAATATACTTCTTTTTAAATTGCTGTCCTATTACAGTTGTCCCAATTCCCGCCCCCCAACCTCATTGCTCTCCCCTGCCCCACCCACCCTTCCTTGCTGGTCATTCCTGATTCCTACAGCCTGCAGCCACTTAATGAATGGCCTTTGCTGCTCAGGAAGCCAATGTTCATTCAGCTCTGAATTTGAAATTTGGTTTTCCTGAATCCACAGTGAGATAAGAGTCTTAAATCTGGCTTTGTTGAGGGACAAAAGGGTTTCCTAATTTCCAAAAACTCTTGTTTTGCAGATTAAGAGCACAACTTGGGGCTGAGAAGTTTTCATACAGCAAAAAGGGACAACGGTCCTTCTGGGCCAACCCAGGAGAAAAACCGGGACAAAAGTTCAGATGCAAGCATCCTGGGCCACCTTCCTCTAAGGTCAAATCCCCGATGTGGGGCTCAGAAGCCCTAGCCAGGTCGAGAATGCTGGTGCCCCCCTCCCGGAGCAGAGCCGAGGGACAGCCCCACACTGGCCATGCTGCAGCACCAGGGCGGCACCTAAGCTGTAAGAACAGTCCTGCGAGACAACAGGGTGGACAACAGTGGCTCCCTTCCCTGACCTGTGCGCCTGTAGGTAGTCTAGAAGGGTACGCAGGCCCCCTCGAGGGGTCTCGTGGGTGGGCTGGTGGACGAGGAAAGGTCAGAAGACAAGATGTCAGGGCTGTGGCCCACGAGGATCTCATGACTAGGAATACTGTCAATTTTCATGATGCTAAGCCATATTCATGATTTTGCTCAGGAAATGAATCAGATCAGCCCCATCTTGGTGGGTTCCACCAGAATCCATAATGGCTGGGCACAAGGTCCATACAGCCAGTCACGTGGCAACTCAGCTAAGACCAGCAAAGGGTGGGAAATAGCATCTGAACCACCACGCTCACCCACTGTCCCCTCCTATCCAGGTGCAGGGAGAATGGAAAGAAAAGGAGGGGGTGGAGAACACCTTGAAATATTGAATGTTTATGCAAAATACAGTACTGTAAACCAGAAGAGACTGAAACACTAAAATTGGGAGAATGGAAGCTTGAGAGCCAGATGGGGTCAGCTGAAACAGACAAATTACATTGTTTTTGCACCTCTGAGTAGCAGTGGGTAAAATCCAACCCTGCCATTGGGGGCCAACCAGAGCTTGTCTCCTGGAAACCCGAGTCTCATAGAGAGGGACACATGTGCAGAGGGACACACCTAAGAGCTAAAGTGTGTGGCACTGAGTCAGCCTGACGGCAGCGCCCCCAAGAAGCTGCCGCGAAAGGCGCTGGGCCCCCGGAGCACATGCAGGGCGAGGAAAGAATCCCCGGGAGTACGGCTGAGCCAGGAAACCGTGATACAACAGTTAGAATGTAGAGTAAGTTGAAGACTTTTCCCAACACACAACTTAATTTAAATTTTAAAAAACCCAGCCATTGAGAAATTGGCAGATATAGGAAGTATGGAGTTTACATATGCACACACCTAAAATAGTCAATTAAATTATAAAATGTTTTTTAAAGAAAGAAGTACGAATGCCTAAAGGCTAAGCCCAACAGCTCTTTAAACTGTTAACTGCTGCTGCTTTGCAGAGGTGATATTGTCACATTGTCAGGGTTCAGAAATCAGAACACAGGTCAAGAGTATGAAGTCGAGCTGCCCCTGCCCTATCCCCGCCATTCCCTGAGACCTACTTAGTGTCCTGAACGTCTCTTCGACGTGTCTTTACGCAGACATAGCCAATACAAACATATACTCTTGCTGTTGCATCTTGCTTTTTCCACTTACTATACCTCAGAGACCTTTCCTGAGACCACCGAGTTCCTTTTTCTAGCTACACAGTATTTCAGTGTATGGCTGCACCCGGTTATGTGCCCGGTCCCCTACAGATACACGGCCACCTGGGCTGTTTCCAATCTTTTGCTATTGCAACCAATGCTGCAATAGGTAACCTTTTACAGAAATCGTTACATAAATATATGTAAAATGTCACCTACATGGTGGATGCCAGACTTGTCATTTTCATAAACACTGTCATTTCACAATCCCACCAGCAATGTCTGAAAGTGCCTGTTGCCTACTGCCCCACTCCCTGCCTCCAACTCCATCCCGTGTGCTGTCAAATTTGGGGATTACCGCCAACCTGACAGGTTAACATTAGTATCTCGGTACACTTTCAACAAGCATTTATCTTTTGAAGACTGAAACTGCACATCTGTTTAAGGGCCATTTTTTTTTCTGTGAACAATGTGTTCGTTTCCTTTGCTCATTTTCTCTGTTCTGCTGCTACAAGTTCTTAACCTGGGGTTTGTGGCTTTCTCAGAGGGGCTTATGACTCAAAGATTAAGAACTATTGGGGAAAAAAGAACAGCGCATCCTAATCCAATACACATCTGTGGCATCCATATGAAGATTTGTTTTAAACATTTAACTGAAGTTTAATAAAGAAAAAGGCACACATTCTATGTGTGCGGCTTGTGACCTGAACGCACTTCTATGATCCAGGGACAGAACGTGACTAGGACACCTGGAGTCCTGCTCAGTATTCCTAGTCCTCACCACTGAGATCTTCATCTGCTTTACTGCTTGGTTCTAATTTTTTGGCCTTAACACCTTCCTGATGTAATCATAAGTTTTTTTTAAGGGTTTTACTTCTTTGTTTTTAGAGATGGGAAAGGAAAGAGAAAGGGAGAGAAACATCAATGTGCGAGATACATTGGTTGGTTGCCTCTTGCCCACCTCTGACTGGAGACATGGCCTGCAACCTAGGCGTGTGCCCTGACTGGGAACTGAACCAGTGACCTTCCGGTTGGCAGACCGGCACTCAATCCACTGAGGTGCACCAGCCAGGGCATCATCACACAGTTTAAATTACAAACTTCAAATGAGTGAAAATTTGAGAGAAGGCGAGATTCTGGGTCTTCAAGTTTTGAAAACACTGTAAAGGGCCTTCTCACACTAAAGGGAAGAGAATCTTCAGTCCTAGGGCTCCCTCTGCAGGTGATCAGAAAGACCAGGAAAAGCCTCCCATTCCCTCTTGGAGCTCTGAGAATTGACTGGAGTCCTGGGACTGAAGTTGCTGCAGACTTAATCCAGACTCGTGCAGAGGGGTATGGCCAAGTCATGTAACAGGGCATCTAAAAGTCCTCCTTCATTCCCCACTCTACAGCCCAACATCTCAGAAAAGCAACTATTAAATACCAGACCACAATAGCTTTGGGGCATGAGGAGAATGCCAGGCAAGTGCAGTGAATCTCTTCCCCAACCTTCACCAGTTTGCCCCCAAAACAAGATTGCTGTAAAAAGCTCTGCTGCTAAAATCTGTCAAAGGAGTCAACAGCCCTCAGTTATGATTCTAAAGAGCTGATGAACAACTGTAATTATCTGCTGAGATGACTGACTGACTTACTGATGGACTCACTCACTCATTCAATCACGCGGTGGCAGGCCCTGTGCCAGGTTCCAGGACACAAGAGGCAGCACCTGCCACGGCGGAGTAAGTGTGAAGCGCCGTGAGAGCACACAGCACAGGGGCATTTAACCTACTCAGGGAGAACAGGAGCTGAGGGACAGAAAGTTAGGTGGAAAATGTTAGGTAATTCCTGCCCTCCAGAAGCTTAGAATCCAGCTGGAGACACAAGAAATATATGGGCAAAAGGCTAAAAAATAAGTTACGGAGGCACCTGACAAAGTCCTAAGGGATGCGTTTCTGGAGTCCCCGAGATGAGGAGGGGCTCTGGGCTGACAGAGTTGGCAGACGGAGGAGCTAGAGGTGCTTCAACTGTGGCAGCATTCGTCTGGTGGCCACAAGTGCAATCCATGATAAGAGAGTGGGAAGGGTCACCACCACCAAGGCTAAGTCCTTCATGTTGCAGGTCCAAGAATTCTACTGTGTCAAGGTGCCCAAGGCTGATCAAACTCACAGGAGAGGACTCCATTTATGTTGATGATGACCTATGAACCAGATGCCAACTTGCCAACTTGCAGAAGGAAAGGTGTCTTCCCCAAAAGTGGGAGGCCTGTGCTTGCCTCGCAGGGTTCGCCCTGTTTCTTTCCGTTATTTCCCACCCTCCCCTGGTGGGCCCTCACCTCTCCTGTGGCTTCAACAGCCACCCACGTGCTGACTCCAAATCTCTATTTCTAGCCTGAATCTCTCACTTGAGCTTCAGACTCACATACCTTCCTGCCCTGTGCAAACCACCACGCAGCTACCCCCACAGCTCTCTGGCTCACTGTGTCCAAACTGAGCTAACGCTTCGAGGCATCTAGTCATATGGAGACTGTGGGAGCAGACGCTGGCCAGACTGCCCTGGTTCCGATTCCAGCTCCACCACTAACAAGCGGTGTGACCTTAGGCCAGCTTCTCTACTGCAGTTTCCTCATCTGGAAAGTGAAGACGACGTTGGTAGGCTCATAGGAGTGCTGTGAGGATGAGAATGCCTTTTCTGACACACAGTAAGAGCTATGAAAATACTATCTTCCACAATTATCATCCGCTTAAATGTTGTTCTTTGTCTGCTTCCTGTTACCTGGATTCGGTAGTTACACTAGAAACAGGCGACAACACCCATTCAGTTGCTCAAACCAGAAAGCAAATTGTTACAGTCTACTTTCTCCCACGGCTCCTTCCATACGCATTCAGTCTCTCACCAAAGCTTGATCTATGCAGTTTTCCATCTGTTCACGTGTTTTCCGTTCCTAAGGCCACCTGCTCTCACAATCGCTGCAGCCTCAGGCCTGGACCACTGTGCCATCCAGGTGGAAACCAGAGTAATCTTTTTAAAGTAAAATGGTCATTTCCCTTCTCATCCACGGCCTCCATGGTTCTTAAAATAAACCCCTTGGCATGGCCATTAAGACCCTTCATAACTGGTTCCTGCTTTCATCTGCAAACTCCTTATGTCCAAAACTAAACTCTTTTCCCAAACTCGTCTGCTTTCCAGATTCCCCTCTTTAGTGAATGGTACCACCTACCGGCCTTCCAAATACTTCCTGAGTAATAAACCACATTCTCAGAACCACTGCATCTAACTTCATCTAACTTCATGTGGAGATATGCTTACATGAGCACTTTAAAATAGTTGGAGTTTTAGTATCTAATGCCATAATGGGTAGAAGGTAAACTTAAGAATTCACCAAAATTATATTCAGCAACTACTAACCTCCTGGAATTCATTAATCTAGATACAGTCCTTGCCCGCAGGGCTGTGTTTTATCTATGGAAAATTTTCGAAATGACAGCTTAAAAACACGTTTGATCTTGCTGCAACTCACTTGGCAACTTCTGAGAAAATATACCATGTTTTCTTCTTTTTTAAAATTCTTTTCTAAGAGATGCTGAGAGACAGGTAGCAGTGGATGGACAGGCTTTAGAGAGACTGCATCCTGACCCAGCCCTGGCTGGTGTGGCTCAGTGGATTGAACCTGCCCTGTGATAAAAGGTCGCCAGTTCCATTCTCACTCAGGGCACGTGCCTGGGGTGCGGGCCATGTCCCCAGTAGGGGTGCATGGAGGCAACCACACATTAATGTTTCTCTCCCTCTCTCCCTCCCCCTCTGTCTAAAAATAAGTACATAAAATCTTTGAAAAATTAAAAATAAAAAGAATCACTATGTAAATCCTGACCAAGTCACCTACTACCACCAGACAAAAGGAGCTAGAACAAACTCTCTAATCCCTCAGAGGCCCAGTGGCTCATCTGCAGTGTGAAGTCACAGGATATTGAATGAGAACATGTACATAGGCGCTGCACCATAGAAGGCAGCCATTATCACAGCATCATTAGGTTTTATGTTGCACCTTTACCCTGCACAATTATTCTTTCATCCTCTGTCAGTTGAGCCTCTGGTATGAACAAGCAGAATTTTAAAAGTTTTGCCCAGGGCCCATGACATGCTTTGTATTTGACAACTTTATACAATGACCTGTAGATTCCACTCCCAGAGGTGGGTCAGGCATTCCAAGGTCTGGCTGTAATTAACTTGTATATACCAAACTATTTTCAGCTGCCTAATTAGGAGACTATATCCAAGTATTGGGGGGTGGAGGTGGGAGGGTCCAGCTTGGGTTCCGGCAACATCTCTCACCCTAGCTTGAGCCAATACCAACTGTAGCCAATACCACCACTGAGTGCGCAGAGGCACAGCTAGATCAGCGGAACCAGTCCCATTGATGGAGGGGGTGGCGCCTGCTGCACAGCTCATCCCTTCCCTGCCTGCCATTGGAGCAATCATCAGAATCGTAAACATGGAAAAATCCCCCTCCCATGACCTATCTAGGTGACCTGCCTAAAACTTTTTGCAAAAATGAGTGTACGTGCATTTCTCTTCAAGAGAGTCTATTATTTCTCACCAGCCTCTTAAAGGGGTCCGTGGCTGAAAAAACCCGAGATTCGCCGTTAGGATTCCTCACTCAAGTGAAGACACTGAGGCGGAGAGAGGGTATAGAAGTTGCCTCAAGTCCAACAGCAAGGGCATGGACGCGAAAGCTTCCCGATGTCAATTCCGCTCTCACATTCTTGGCCCTGGCCCCGTCCGACCCCGCCTCGCTTCTCCCGAGGCTCTGAAAGCCCCGGGGGAGGCTAGGGCTGGTGTGCCAGCCCTGGAGTTTTTGCAGGCGGTCCAAGCGCTCAGAGGGCGTCTGGAGCCACGAAGACTCCCCACTCTGGTCTCACCTCGAGGGACTCCGTTGCCTTCGGGACTCCAGGTAGAGCTCCAAGGCCAGTGAACCCCGCGAAATGGAGGTGGCTTGGCGACTATGAAAAACAACGCCTACTCACTCACCTGACACAGAGAAGGAAGTAGGCACTCCCCAAGAGCCGGCCCAGAGGGAACCTACTGCACCAGGGGGAGGGAGCGAAGAGAATAACAGGAAATGACGTAGACGCACGTGCTTCTAAGAGGAGTGAGAGCGGGGCGTTAGAGAGGCGCGGCCGGAGCTCCGCGCCTGCGCAGTCGCTGCTTGCCGCGCTGCCGAGTCACTGGGGTGGGAGGAGCATGAACAGGAGACGGGCCTCCAGCACGAGTGACGCAGGCGCAGTGCGACTCCGGAGGCGCGGGCCGCCCCCTCCGCGGGTTTGGATCCGGGTCAGTCAGCCGCCGCCGCGATCCGGGACAGACGATCTGAACCGACGGTACTGGGTAGCCGGAGCTTCGCAGCTGCAAGGAGGTGAGCGTCGTGACGGGAACGGGAGGGTCCACGTCACCAGGTCTTGGCCCTCTGGCCCGACCTGGCCGCGGGCGGCTCCCTTTGGGATTACCCGCCTCTCGCCGCTTCGTTCTGCGGCGCTGACTGCCTGGGCTGGGCCGGGCCGGGCCTGGGCCTCTCGGCCACCTCCTCGGCTTCTGCGGCCTGGTCCTGCCGGAGCTCCGCTTTCTCTCCCCTTCCCTTCTCCCTGCCCTCTCGCGGCCCCCGCCCTCTCCCGCCGGCCTGTAGCTTCCCCTTTTCGCCCTCCACGGCCGCCCTTTGCCCCTTCCCGTCGTTTCCCGCTCGTTTCTGAGCCCCAGTCTCGTTGGCTGCCTCTTTGGCTCCTCTCCCGCCTCCTCCTGCATCCCTGGAGCCTTCGCCTGAGCCAAACTTCCCATTCTGGAGGCCCCGGGCAGCCAGAGGTGGGGGGTCCCGGACAACTGTGCACTTTCCGAGCCACCTAGGTTCTGGTTTTTACTCCTGATCTTGTTTAACCTCGGTTAGTCCGGATTCTGGGGGAAAAGAATAACGTTCTCTGTTGGCTCTAGCAACGAGATTATAGGGGTTGAGCAGGTATGTAAAGAGAGGTGGGAATGTTTTGTGCTGGGGGCCTATTGTTTCAACCGTAGCTCTCTTGGCGAGTTTCTGGACAAGGTTTTCTTTCTCGGGCTCCACGCATCCTGATGTGCTGTGAGTTTCTGAGTTTTTAACATTCATGATAGGCTTCCATGCGGATCCTGTATTGATCTTTTTCAGGTCTTGACATGGTCCTGGAAATTTGCACCTAGGCTCGAGGTTGAAACCGCAAGATAGAAATAAGATTTTGACACAAGCTATTCGTTGAAAGCCAGAAATGTGCCCTTTTGCTGGAGAAACTTAAAAGAATTTTGCTTGTCTGGTTTGAAAGGTTGGGGACCATCTGAGGCATATATTGCTCTGTGTGACTTGACTTAAAGCAAAAATAAAGTAACTTTAAGTGAGCCTTTAAAAGTTTGATCTTTGGGGAATTGTTCAGTTTCAAGAAGTCAGTGCTGTGAAAAGGGCGAGAAAGTCTCCCACAAATTTAATGTTAGCGGAGAGGGATAAGCCAGTTCTGTTTCCCAGTGTTTGTCTTAGAGCTCCTGACTGGAGTGAATGGGGAGCCGGGAATACAGAGGAGCACAGTGGACCTTTTGTAATTACAAACATGATCTGCGCTAGCTCCTCGGGCCCTGCCTAACACTCCTCTTGCTTAGGGTTAATGTGACCGAGAAAAGGGGAGTGACCACAATGCTGAAAGTCTGAAAGTAGTCGAGATGGAACTTGATTCCTAAAGTTTTAGTCTGTAGTTAGTTTTATTTTTGGTCTGTTTTCATTTTTAACTTTTAGTGTCAACAAGAATGTTAAATAAGTTTGTATTAGCATCTAGAGGTCACCTGCAGTGCTATTAAACTAGCACTGTATAATTAAAAGTTACATATCTGGGTATAGAGCTCGTTAGCACAGTCTTAGGGCAGGAGTGAGACTCCAGCTCTTACAGGAAGGGGGTTCTCAGCCCTTGTATGGGTCAGGTTCACCTGTACATCCCTAGCACCCAGTCTAGTGCTAAAGTCCATGGTAAGACTTTCCTGCTTGTGGAAGGAATGGATTTCTGCCTATAGAATTGGGTGGTGTGTATTTAGATGTGATGTACTGTTTCCAGAGAGGTGGAGGAGGGTTTGTGTGGGGTCTGCAGGGTTGGGGAGACTGGCTCAGATGATTTGACTATAAGGGCTACTTGTCTGAGCTTTTGACTGACTGGTTATAAAGTGATTACGGGAAACTAAGTCAAACCTGGTTCTAGTTCTGCCAGCAGGAAGAATTTGTTTACAGCCTACAATAGCACTCTTTTTAGTGTGCTGTGGTGGGGCTTTAAAAATACTAGAATGTGACTTAGCTCATGCCTCTTCCTAGATATATAGGACATTATCGTATATGTGGGGTGGTAGGATCCTTCCCTAAATTCAAAAGAATTAGAAGTCAGTGAAGTACAAAATGGGTAATGTTTCCTCAAGTTTATATATTGAGTTAAATAAACCAGCAAAATGTATGTGGAGGGTACGCTTAAATTTTTTCTGAAGAAGTTGAGGTGAAAGCTAGCCGAGTTCTCCTGAGACTGTTTTCAGTGATCCGTGTTTCAGTCCCCAGAGAGAGCTGCCTAAAACATCTTACTCGACACATACATACACATCGAATAGTCTTGGTTTCTTGCTGCTTTATTCTACCACTGGGACCACAGGGTTGCATTATATCCAGCATATTACAGCATCCTGACCTTTGGAATATTAGAGGTCTCCCAGTAACACCAAACGCACCCCTGAGAAGTGAGCAGATGGGGAGTCAGAAAGGATCCAAGGGGTCTACAGAGAGTCCCGTGGAGGGTGGGGTCGGGGGTAGCAGGTTAGGGATAAAGAAGAGGTGAAGTGAATCCTTTGCTTCAAATATTCCCCATCTTCTTTTTTTTTTTTTAATTTTCTTTTTTTTTTCTGATTCTCTGTGATGTCATAGATACTAGTTTATTTTTTGTTCAAGATTTGGTATTAATTAATATTCTACCCTGAGTGAAAGAATAATTGGGAAACTAAATTCAAAGAGTTTATTAACAGATTTTTCAGTTGTGTTTCTTGTTGCTTTCGTTGGTCTCCCTTCCCCTTTTCTTTGTTTAAATATAATCATTAGGGTGAAAGAAATGGAGAACTTTGGTTTATCAGGCTAGGTGTTACTTATTTCTTTTTAAAGAGAGGGGAAGGGAGGGAGAAAGAAAGCGAGAGAAGCATTGGTTGGTTGCCTCTTGCACATGCCCCAACCCGGGACCCAGCCCAAACCCCAGGCATGTGCCCTGACTGGGAGTCAGACCTACAACCCTTTAGATTTTGGGATGGCATCTAACCCTCTTTCTTTTGTTTGTGTTTGTTTTTATCTTTTTGATTTGTAGGTATAGTTTATTTTGTATCTTATGTTATAAAATATTCAAGCTATTAAAAAACCCAAATGAAGGTATTGACCTTATAAGTAGAATGTGGAATATTCTGTAATCATTGAAACGTGTTTGTAATCCTGCCTTAACAACTTGATATCTGTGTCAAGCTTGATACACTGGTAACAGCTCGATATCTGTATATGACTGTTGGTGGGAATATTGATTATTTGGATCAGGATTGCTTTAGAGAAATGCTACCATGTGTCATGAACTTATACCTAACGAGAATTTTTAAGGTTAGACGAGATAAATACTCGCTAGCATTTTAAAGAATCAGAATGCTATTGGTTGAGCTTTTCCCTTTTATTTCTGATGCAAAGGTAATTTTGTCTGCAGGTTTCCACACCTCTACAACTGGATTTTTCCCCTTTTTAAGAAGTATACTTAAAGACAGATTTTAGGTGATCTTGTTTCCAAAACTGTGTAAAAGGGTATTGCCTCAAGTATTTCGGTAGTTTAAATTCTATCATAATAAATAGAAGAAATAAAACCCATAGTTTTCTAAGAAGAAAAAGTGTCATATACTGAGACTTCTTTTTAACAATAGAAATTTGTTCTGTCCCCACCATCAAACAGTAATAGTATCAAAAATAAAGATTTTCACAAAAGGTATACTTTTGAACCCAGCTGTTTTCATTGTGCTCATTTTGATTTTCTTTTTCAGTATTAGCAGGAACATCCATAGAAGTGTAGAAACTTGCACAATGAAGTCGGAAGCCAAGGATGGAGAGGAGGAGAGTCTACAAACTGCTTTCAAGAAGTTAAGAGTGGATGCATCGGGGTAATTAAATATATAATATGTTATTTGGGAATTATTCTTGCTAGATCTAAATAGTCTTTTTCTCTGAAGAGCCGTTTCTCTACTAAAATTGCTCATTATTTGTAGAAGATACAAACGTTAACAATGTGACAGTCTGCCAGATTCTACACAGTATTGTGTTACTTGTAAAAGAAAGTCTGTTAAAGGTTGTCGGTCACGTGTACTCTGAGGTTCCATGATTTGGTATTCCTTAACTTGGAGGAGGGCTTTCCCCCTCTCTTTTTCATCAGACATTATCAGCGTCCCATCAGGGATTTCCTCGTGTATCTTTAGGGAATCACAGTATTTTCCACTAAAAGTGAATTGTCTCAATAGAAATGTATGCAGACACAGTCAATTTCATGGACTCTGTTGCGGGGGCTATCACTATGGAAACCTATTCATTAGGGTTCTGTCACAGAGATCAATAATCTTGGTCCCTTTGGCCAAACTAATTAGAGCACCTATAGACCAGCTGCTCTCTGAATGTTAATATTTCACCCTTTGCAAAATGTTTTGTGCACAGTACCTCTCAACCCCATTCTTTGCCCCAGGCCAGAATAAATCTCAGATTTTCGGTGGATATAAGAATACCAGGCACTGGAAGCTCAGGGTAGAATATTCCACAAGTAATAATAATAATCACTAAAATTTATTACTCACTATATCCTGGACATTAGCCTAAGTGCTTCATACACGTTATTTAATCCTCAGTACCAACTTTCTCCAGTTTACAGATGAACCACATGTGAGGTAAGCGACTTGCTGAAGGTCCCATTGGTAGGAAGTGGTAGAGCTGCATTTGAACCCGGATGATTAGTGTCCAGACCTGTGCTCTTAACCATTGCTTTTTGTGGTGTCTTGGAAACAACGTGAAAGGCATGCAGTAACTCTACATAGTAAAAATTAAATAGATGTTAGCTGTTGTTATAGCTGCTTATTGCTAACACTATTTTAGCCTACCACATGAGGAGATTTATACTAATAGATGGATTTATGCTAAATGTGCTAATTGTATAATAGCTGTTACAGGTGCTCACATTTGCTTCCATGATACTTCAGATAAGTATGTATTTCCTCCCAATGGCTTTTCCAACATGGTAGTCATTTTGCCATTAAAATTGGTCAGTACTTTATAAGCCGTTTTGAGAAATGGAAACAAAACAGAGAAACAGTTCAAGGTTGTGGTCATAGTGTTTGCCTTTGTGATTTCTGGTGTAGAATTTTTTTAAAGCAGGAAAATACCAGGAGTGCGGCATATACTCAGGTATATATATACATTTCTTATTATGTACATTTATATTATATAAATAACTCTTGATACACTGTTCTCCTGGAACAGTGTCTGTTCTCCTGGATTTAGAAGTTGGAACATTAAGTTGTTTCTGTGCCCTTAAAAATTACTTGGAACATTAAAAGTTTTAAAATATATGTACAATATCTGGCCAAATATTATATATTTGTAGCATATGGTCTGTTTGGAGTGCAATTATAGAAAGAGAAGGAACAGTGGAGAGAGCATTTGAGAAAACCTGACACGCACGAGTACAAGGGGTGAGTCATTGCCGTGACTAAGCGGAGGAAGGCTCGTCGGTGTATCATGCATTTCTAGTTGTTTCGTGGTGTTGCCGACCTGCGAGTGGGACGTCGGGTGGTGACTCATCAACTCACCAAGCCTTGCCGGGAGCGAAGCGTGATCCTGTTGAACAGGTTTTGGCTTCTGATGGTATTTGTCCTATTGAGACAAACCTCAACATACTTATTATAAAACAGCATGATCCTTTTATGCAACTATAAAATAATACATGCTTATCGTAGAAGAATTCACAGAAATAAAAAAGGAAGCCAATATCACATTTTACCATAGTCACTGTTGATATCTAGACCATCTCTATACACTTTTTTACATAGTTCAGATCATTATGTATAGGTGCTTATCCATGTTTTCTCTTAATATAGCATTCTCTCATGAAAAGTTCTTTATACATTTAATTTTTAGAAGTTTCTAGTATTCCATTTATGTAGTACAGTGTTTCCCATTACTGGACATTTAAGTTATTCCTGGTTACTTTTTATTTTAAATTATACTTCAGTGAACATCTTTTGAAATTGATTTTCAGAGATGGGGGAAGGGAGGGAGAAACAGAGGGAGAGAAACATCAGTGTGTGATCCTTTGCCTCTTGCGTGCCCCCCAAATGGGGACCTGGCACTGGAAACTGAACCAGCCACCTTTTGGTTCACAGGCTGGTGCTCAGTCCACTGAGCCACACCATCCAGGGCTCGGTGAACATCTTTTTATTTTACTTAAGTAGATTTTCTGTTTGTAAAGGATTTTTATCAGTGCCACAGCGTGTGTGGTAGGAGCCCACTGTGTGTGCTTAAGTGTGTATTGAAAAGGTCTGCAAGGATTTACACTAAAATGTTAGTGTTGATCATCTCTGGGTTGTAAGAGTATAGATGACTCTTTTTTCTCTTCAATGTTTTCATCTTCTTTCCTGGGACCCCATATTACTGGTGTAATTTCAAACTGCTAAGATTTAACTCGGCAATATTTCAAGTTTATTAGTGTAGAAATTAGAATATTTTTCTAAAAGTTGTATAATATTGGAAAATATATTCATTTTCAAGTTAGTCTGAGTCTCTGAAAGTTTTTGCTCCTAAACTTGGTTTCCGTCTCTGGTTTGCCCACATGAAGTAGGTGGTCAGTGTCATTAGCATTCTCCCTGGACGTGAGGCCTGATCTGCCCCAGATAAACAGCCTTCAAGTCTATTTATATCCTGCTGCTGGTTATACTTAAGAATCATTCTTTGGCTTGCCATTTTGCAACAGTGGACTTATTAGGGATCCTCCAAATTCAGTTTTGGAGAAAAATTTGCACTAAAAACTGAACAGTTTTTGAGAAACTTAAACTAGAAACAAAGTAGCTTTGTTAGAGTTGGGAGCAGTAAGTTCTCCTTGCAGTTTTCTGTAGCAGTAAACTCGGTTCTTGTCTCCAGGTGCACAGCGTCTCTGTCTGTCGGAGAAGGCTCCAGTGTGAGAACGTCCGTCAGAGCAGCAGCAGACGATGCCAAGCCTAAAACCGCATGCGCATCTAAAGACAGTTGGCATGGGTAAGAGCTGCGTATTGCAAAGGATTTTTATGCCAATACCTTAAAATACAGGATTTTCCTTCCCACGTATCCAGAAATGGGTATGTTATCATACAGAATCCAAGACCCAAGGTTTAGACAAGACCCATTCTTCCCAGTTGTGAAGTTGCCGCGATTTTGCAGTATGGCCTGGTTCGTGGTCAATTTCTCTAAATGTTCCATGTTTGAGGAGAATGGGTCTTCTCTAATCATTCTTGGGGCCCGTATTTGTCCATTAAATTAAGCTTTTAAATGTGTTGTTTGAATCTTCTTTCAAATTTTTTGTCAGCTTGATCTGTCAGTAATTGAGGGAGGTATGTTGAAGTCTCCCCTGCTGGATGGCATTTGTCTGTTTTCCCTTCAGGCTCTGCATTTTTGCTTTGTGTATCTTGGGGCTGTTTTGTAGGGCCGTACAGCCTGCATTCGTGCCAGTTTAAAGTGGTGTCTTCACGGTGAATTGAGACTTTTATCATACAGTGACAGTTCTAATTCCTCATAGTGGCTTTTTCTTCAAGTCTATTTTGTCTGGAATTAATATAGCTAATCCAGTTGTCTTTTAGTTAGTATTTGCCTAGTGTGTTTTTTTCTATTATTTTCAACCATTCTGTGTTTTAAAATTTTAGATGTGCCTTATAAACACATATAGCTTATTTTGTTGTTTTATTCAGTCTAGTCTTTTTTATAACTACTTAGTTAAATTCATTTACATATATTTAGATATATTTGGACTTGTTTCTGCCATTTTACTTTATGCTATTTGCCATATTTTTTGTTTTTCCTCTTTTCTGTCCTCACCTTTAAAAAACTGAAATGGGCTTGTTTTTCCTCTACCATTTTTCCTTCTCTTAGTTTGCAGATTGTATACTTTGTATTCTTTCAGTAGTCAGCCTTGAAATTTTACCATACATGCATATCAAAGACAAAAGTCAATATTTTTTAGGAGATTTTATTTATTTTTAGAGAGAGGGGAAGGAAGGGAGAAGGAGAAGGTGGGAAAACATGATGTGTGAGAGAAACATGGATCAGCTGCCTTTAGAGGCCCCCAGCCGGGGACCTGGGCTGCAGCCCAGGCTGTGCCCTGACTCAGAGTCAAGCAGCAGCCTTTCGGTTCCCAGTCTGGTGCTTGGTCCACCGAGCAGCACCGCGCAGGGCCAAAAGTTAGTGTTGTAACCCTCTTCCTTGAGACCCTTTTACTCCCAGCTCATGACTTCCACGGTATAGTGGCCCAGTGTTTCATTCCGTCACTTTTTAATCTCACAAATCAGGTTTTATGTAGCTTTATTTCAATAGACGTGTTCAGATTCATCTCATTTACACCTTCTTTGCTCTCACCGTTCTTTCATCTTAGATCTTCCATAGGATCACCTTTTTTTTTTTTTTCTTACTAAAGTGCTTCCTTCAGTGGTACCTTGAGTAAAGGTCTTACTAGCAAATGGGGCCTCTGTGTTATAGAACTCGACATAGAATAAACTTACTGGTGCCCTTGGAGTTGTATAACATCATGTTTTTGGTAAATATATTTTGCTTTGATTTATCTGAAAATGTCTTTATTTCATCCTTGTTCTTGGAAGATACACTTGATTTGATATACTTGAAATCACAATTCTAGGTTGATAGTTACTTTCTCTTAGCACTTGAAGGTATTATGCATTGTCTTCTGGCTTCCATGTTGACATTGAAAACCCTTCTTTAATTGTTCTTTTGGAAATAATCTGTCTAGTCTCAGGTCACTCTTAAGAAGTTCCTTTTGCCCTGGCTGGTGTGACTCAGTGGATTGAGTGTTGGCCTGGGAACTAAAAGGTCACCAGTTCAGTTCTCAGTCAGGTCACATGCCTGGGTTGCAGGCCACGCCCCCAGTTGGGGCCATGTGGGAGTCAACTGATTGATGTCTCTTACACATTGATGTTTCTTTCCCTCTCTTTCTTCCTTCCCCTCTCTCTAAAAGTAAATAAATGAAGAAAGAAAGAGTTCCTTTTGGGTTTGATATTCTACAGTTTTGCTGTAGTGTGTCAAGATGTGAATTTCTATTTGTCCTGCTTCAGTGAGCTTCCTATAGCTGTAGATGCATCAATTTAAAATATTTCTCAGCTGTTACCTCTTAAGAAGTCACTTTTTCCTTCTCTGAAGTCTTTCTTTCAGAGACTCCAGACTTCTTAGTCTTACACATCACTTAACTGTTACTTTTTTCCAACTGTCCAAGTCTCCGTGCTGCCTTCTAGGTCAGGAGTCAGCAAACTTTTTTGAGAAAGGGCCAAATAGTAAATATTTTGGGCTTGGAGGTGAGATCTGAGGATATCAGATGTGCACTGTCCTGGCTGGTGGACACAGCTTGTGTTCAGCTCCTGAGATACTTACTCTCAGGATGAAGTGACTAGACTGGTGGGATGGGTGGGTACGGGGCAGTGCCGAGGTCAGCTTCACTCTCTGCCCTCGTGGTAGCCAGACTCTAGCATGTCCTGTCTTCCAGAGGGAGCCTGGCACAGGGCACATTCTCGAACTGAGATGCGACCTCTCAGTGCCCAGTGACTGCTGACAGCAGAACCTCAACATGCACGTAGTAGCTGCTGTGGGCCCTGAGCACAGTGTGGAATGTCTGCTGGCCAGGAAGGCAGGTGCGGGGAGTGGAGGGGAAACCGGTCAGGTTCAAGGAGTAAATCTGTCAGCTGTTACCAGTGATAGAAATGAACCCTAAATCTGATGCTTAGTTTAGTAATCATGGAATAGTGGCTGTTTGTAGCATTAGCCTTACAGTGGTAACATCAGCTGCTGAATTTGGGGCATAGAAACATTCAGTTTTTATAGCATCAGTTTCAGTTGTCTGTGCAGGATGCTTCCCCACACCACTGGGTCAGAGTTCCCAGGCCAAAGGTTGGGGCAGGGCGGGTGTTCTGCACTAACTGTTTGGCCCAAGGAATGCAGTTAAAAACTACCCTTTACCCCTCCTGTTTCCGTAGCTTGCAAATATGGAGATGTTGGAGTTTTTGAGACACAGGCGTAGGCAGCTTGAAGTGGAGGCAGGCACCTCTCTTTGGGGGAAACTAATGACCTTAGACTTGCAGACTTGAGAGGAGGCAGATTTCCAACTGTCGTAAAGAATTTGTTTAGGAGAGTTCTGTATCCCAACGTCTTCTTGTACATTTTTTCCCTCTTAGTTCTACAAGGAAGTCTTCACGAGGAGCAATGAGAACACAGCGTCGTCGACGTTCTAAGTCTCCTGTCCTTCATCCTCCGAAGTTTATCCATTGCAGTACAATAGCTGCTTCTTCCAGCAGCCAGCTCAAGCACAAAAGCCAGACTGACTCTCCTGATGGCAGCAGTGGCCTGGGAATTTCAACCCCTAAAGACTTCAGTGCAGGAGAATGCTCTCCTCTCGATACTAACCACACGGGGGCAGTTGTTGAGCCTTTGAGAACTTCGGTTCCAAGGCTGCCATCAAATAGTACGAAGGAAGACTCTTCTGAGGCTACTGAAGTCTCCCAAGCAAGTCTCAAGGCCAATGATCTCTCTGACTTTCAATCGGTTTCCAAGCTAAACCCGGGCCAGCCATGCGCATGCCTAGGCAAGGAGTGCCAGTGTAAGAGGTGGCATGATATGGAGGTGTACTCCTTCTCAGGCCTGCAGAGTGTCCCTCCCTTGGCCCCGGAACGAAGATCCGCGCTTGAGGACTACTCTCAGTCGCTTCACACCAGAACTCTGTCTGGCTCTCCCCGCTCCTGTTCTGAACAAGCTCGCGTCTACGTGGATGATGTGACCATTGAGGACCTGTCAGGCTACCTGGAATATTACTTGTATATTCCCAAGAAAATGTCCCACATGGCAGAAATGATGTACACCTGATAGCAAGAAGCTAACTAACATGCTGTAGACCAATGAAGGGTTGTCAGAGATTTAGTTAACGGTAGACCTGGCAGCCACTTTGTGTGAGAAGACATCTCCTTCTGCTCACTGTGCTTGCAATAAAAACTTTACTTGGCATCTCAGTTCATCTTTATTCTCTAACTTACTTTCTGAGTTCTTACATACCCAGCAAGGCAAGCCGATCAAAGAAAATCTCCTTTCACTTAGCAATGTTCCTGGGGGTAGCAGTGAGTATGTGATCAAAGCCTTTGGAAAACAGTGCATTTTCCAAATCTGTTTAAGATTTGATGGCCAAGGAGAAGGAAATATGATCTTGTAACTGGACTGAACACTTGTCATGCTGTAGGTGCCAGCCCAGAATATTAGAATTTCTGTGACTGATTTAAACCACCTCTGAGTTAACACAAAATTCATTGTCTTTAAAAGTTCCTTATGTTATTGTTAAGCCAGAGATCTAAGGTTTAGATTCAATGTGAATAAACTAGCTGGCCTGCCCTCTTTTGTTTGAGAAAATCATTAACCCTCACTAAATAAACCCCTGCTGGTGCTGTTCATCCTATCCTGAAACCTTTCATCTCACATGAAACTCCTCGGGTAAGCAGCAGCTTGGAGAGGGCCACTTCCACTGGAGGAAGGGGTTGTGATACATGGCTCCGGTATGCAGCTCCTCCATCTCTGGCGTTTTAGTACGTGTGGCGTGTTCAGTCACTCGTAATGTAGGTCTCCTACCTCAGTTTCAGATGATCTGGCTGGACAGTATCTCCGGTCAGTCATCCAAAAATGCCCTCCAAAGTTTGGTAAAGAAATCTGTCCTCAATTTCAGCTGCAGGACGAATCCCGGTCTTTTACAGGTGGCTTCAACATGTGTTTTACATATGCCACATAACTTTCTGAGCCACGTAACCTTTAACTCAGACCATTGTAACATACCCGTGAATTGAGTGGAAATTTGTCTAGCCATTTTATTATTCTATCCTCACCTGAAGACACCTTTTTCACTGCTTTTAGAGCAAGGGGTAGAGAGAAACATCAGTGTGAGAGAGAAGCATTGATGGGTTGTCTCCTGTACATGCCCAAACCAGGGATCAAACCCCCAACCTAGGCATGGGCCCTGACGGGCAATCGGACCTGCAGCCGACCTTTCAGTTACAATGTGACGCTCCAGCTGAGCCACACCAGCAGGGCTGTCCAGCCATTAACACTATGTTAATAAAAAGTTTGTTTTATTCAGGTTACAAGATAAAGCTGCTCTTTACTAAAATACCCCACTGTGGGGCTGATCCATGACAGTGGGGTCTGGGCTTTGCAAATAGTTGGCCTGTACTTGGGGAGGTGGGAAGGATATTTACCAGGAAAGCCCGAACTTAAGTAGTGAGAGACCCCTGCTAGTTACTGGTTTAGTATGGATTTAGTAACATCTGAGGGTGTGGTTCAAGCAAGGGAGCAAAGTACAGCACTAGGAACTTGAACTGAGAGGTTTCCTAATGCTAATAACGTACCATTTCATATGGCTAAGGCAGCGGTTCTGAAATTTGCCCGTCTCAAGGCTGTATGCTTACAAGTTGAAGATCCCAAGGAGCGTTTGCTTATGTGGGTTATATTTATCACTGTTCACCATATTAGAGATTAAAACATTTAAAAAACGTGTGATAATCCATAAATCTATTTATGCTAATATACAGACATTTTATTTTTCTAAGATCTTATTTTTAGAGAGGAGGAGGGATGGAGAAAGGGAGAGAAATATCGATGTTCAAGAGAGAAATCTATCAGTTTCCTCTCACACACCCCCAACTGTGGACCTGGCCCACAACCCAGGCATGTGCCCTGACTGGGAATCAAACTCACGACTTACTGGTTTGCAGGCTGGCACTTGGTCCACTGAGCCATACCAGTCAGGGCTATATAGATAACATTTTAAATTCAGAAAATACTACTACAAAACGGAAGGAGAATGGTATTGTTCTACATTTATGTAAATCTCTTCAATGTCTGGCTTAAAGACAGCTAGATTCTCATGTCTGCCTGCTTCTGCATTTAGTCTCTTAGGACACTGCTTGTCGCATTACCTCTGGAAAATGACACTTGTGAGACACTGTGCTTGGGAAAGGTAAAGACTATGCTAGTATGAAAATAGCTTAGCTTTGACCTTGTAGATTCTCTGAAAGAGTGGATTCCCAGACCACACTTGGAGAACCATTAGTCCAGGCCATTAGAGTTGGTTGTAAAGGTGCCCACCACTCACCCTCACCTCCACAACTCTTGTCTTGCTTCCCCTTTTTCACTGGAGAGGAGTGGAACACATAGGCAAACCTGTTCCTTGAATTTAGGTGGTTCCTAAGTCTAAGACCTGTTTGGTTTGCTTTTCAGAGCCACCTGGCTCTGTACGTGAATGGAACAGCCATGAGAGAATGAAGGTGATGCCCTTCCCCTTCGTACTAAGTTGTTAGGGGGAGGGGCTGTCAGAGTTGAAGAAGCCCAGGTTCCAATGGCTGAGCAACCTGCTGAAGGAACCCAAACTTGGATGAAGGCGTCGGCATTCCAGATTTGGAGGAATGAGTGGTAAGTATGTACCTCTCAGTATCTTCCTCACGTCATGCATCTTAAAGCTAAAAATTACTCTCTCCAGGCCCGGTTGGGACAACTGTACTACATGTCCCTCACTGGGACATTTGACCAAATTTTGTGAGTGTGACTTACTGAACTAACCTTTCTCCAAAGCATCTTGAAAAACATTCAGAATGTAGATTGAGGAATTTTAACTCTCGTGTTTGGAAGAGTAGCATCCCAAACGTACCTTTATTTAGTAATTATTCATTGAACATTCATTCATTCAGCATATGTATCAAGTGCCTGCTGCACAGCAGAAGCACTGTACCAGGTGCTGGGAGTAGGACAGAGAGTGGAACAGCACCCTTGTCTTCAGAGGAAGTGCTACTGAGAGAGGAGGATTGGGGGACAGTAGGGGCTGGGCAGAGGGAGGGGCTGCTATTTTATTTGGGGTGATCAGCTAAGCCTCTGTGACGAGGTGGCATTTGAGCTGAGACTCGGACAACGTGGGGAAAGTGAGGGGACGAGCCATGTGGGTATCTGGGGAAGAGTGTGTTCATGGCAGAAGGAACAGCGAGGGTATCTGTGGCCTGCAGCAGGCAAGGTCAAAGAAGCATAGGGCGGCGACAGATCACAGAACCCCTCATAGGTCATTTTAAAGGCTTTGACTCCTAAGGAGATAGGGAACCATTGGGGCGGTGGGGGGGTGAGGGCTGCGGGAGAAGAGACGTGATGCCAGACCTGGCCTTTTAAAAGAGCACTAGCTGCTGTGGGTGAGCGCAGGGGAGCAGGGGAGGGGGCAGCAAGGAGGGCCGACAGGAGGCCATTGTGGTAAATCGGACAATAGTTTCTGGTGGCTTGGACACTTGGCAGCAGAGCAGAGATGTGCTCTGAAATTACATTGAAGGCAGAGCTTAAGGGATTTATTTGCTGGTCGACATACAGTGTGGGAGAGAGACTGGAATTGAGGACGACTCCAGTGGTTTTAATAAGCGGGGAGCTGACTGGAGGAGCAGATCTGAGAGGGGGAAAACAGGAATTTGGTTTGATCTCCTCAAGTCCGAGATGCTTCTGACACACGCAGAGATGTTGAGATGGTTGGATGTGGGGGACAGGTACAGGCTGGAGACACAGATACAGGAGCCATCAGTACATGGACGTTATTTAAACTATGAGACTGAAGATCACCTAGGAAGCAAATGCAGATGAAGAACTGGTCCAAAGACCAAGCTCTGGGACATTCTCAAGACACAGAGGGCAGGAGAATGAAGACGAACCAGCAAAAGTCTTAGTAGGAGCTGCAGGAGCAGAACCAAGAGAGGAGTTAGAGAAGTCAAATGGAAATGCACTTCAAGAAGGGAGCTGTCCATTGCCCGATGCCGCAGAGGAGGGGAGAAGAGGGGCGCCCGCTATGTGCAGGCACTGGGCATACAGAGACGAGCCGGGATGCCAGGCACAGAGTCGTGCTCACTCATTGTTCTGGAATGAAGATAATCCTTGCTTAGAACAACTCCTCGTTGAGGGTAGGAGCCAGCGTGTGGGAAGCCACCTAACCGGCCAGGAATCTTGTCTGGGGAGGCGAGGCTTCTGCAGCTGAGTCTTCAACGCTGGGGAGAACTCAGGTGGATTTCTGTGTGCGGTTCCCTCTGTTCTGGATTTTCAGTTCCCTTCTCTCTGGGCTCCCTCGGAAGCAGTCACTCTTGAGAGGTTGAGAAGGAAACAGGAAGCAGGTGACTGCTCCATCGGACCAGAGAACCATGGAGCAAGAAAAGACCCAGGAGAAAGAGGAATGGGACAGATACTTTTTAAAAAAGATTTTATTTACTTATTTTTATAAAGATAGGCGAAGGGAGGGAGAGAAACATCACTGTGTGGTTGCCTCTCATATACCCCCCTACTGGGGACCTGACCCGCAACCCAGGCATGTGCCCCGACTGGGAATTGAACTGATGACCCTTTGCTTTACAGTCCGGTGCTCAATTCACCACCCCAGCCAGGGCAGGATAGGTACTTTTAAACACTGTTTAAAATTCACTCCATGTTTAGTAAATTCCATTCCATGGAAAGAACTTGGTTTCCCCAAGGAAAATCTGTTGCAATGCACATATGGCCAGGAGAGGTCTCCCTTTCCCCAAGAGCACTGGTTTAGAGGGCGGGGCCCAGAAGTGATGGCAGGTCAGGGAGCAAATCCGACAAAGAATATACTTAAACTTTTAAGAAGTCAAAGTGTTCCTTGAACAGTAAGATCGATTATCAGTTTAGAAAATGAAAGACCACAGAGTAATGTTGAGTAAACATATTGGGAAGAGTAAGGAACACTTCAGAGTCTAAGAACTTAATATTTAGAGAGATCGCTTCCCGCTTTGGTGACTACTTTATTAAGCATGGTAGTTTGAAAAGTAACTTATGTGAGGATAATATTAATAATAGCTAACATGTATTAGGTGTTTAGTGTTCTAAGTCTTTTTTTTTCTTTCACAATATTAACTCAAGTGATTTTCACCCAGCCATATAAGGTAGATACTGTTATCCTTAACACTAATAATCCTTTGAAAGAGGTACTTTTACAGATGAAAAATTTGTGGCTCAAAGAAATTAACAACTGGTCCAAGGTCACGCAGCTCCTGAGGGGAAGAACTCGGATTTGAACACGAATCTAACTCTATAACTATCCACCCTACATATTAGATAGGAGGAGGGTCTCAAGGTCTGGGCCATTCTTCCTAAATGTTATTTCTTGCTAAATGTTAAAGTGTAGCACAGTATTTTGCAGATGTACTAGTAAACAGGATAAGCTGGCAGGAACTCAAGGGGATAAAAGTAGCCAACTGACCCCACAAAAGAAAGAAATCAACATGAAATTGGCCAAATAGTGTATCTAAGTGATGGCTAAGCCTCCCTTCCAGGGGGCAGAACTGTGGATATGAATCCCTGCCTTTATGTTCTGCAAGTAAACCAGTCTACCTTGGGACAGCCACGTCATCTCATTTTTGAACAGAGCACCCCAAGTGGTGGAAGCCTGGAGTTTGGTAACAGACACAGCCTATGGTGAGTAAGGGGTTTCATGAATATGTAAATATTGTTAAACAACAGTTTCTTAATTTGACAACATACCATGGTTCTTAACCAGGAGTAAGAATCAGATTCGTCTGAACTTTTAAAAAGAATGCAATGGCCCCAGCCTTACCCCACAGTCTAATTCAGTAGGTTGGGGGTGCTGTGTGTGTGGCGGGGGGGTCTGGAATCTGTTTCTCCTGCTGATTCTTATGTGTACAGGCCCTTGGTAGGGAACCCCTGTAGGGAGCCGTACGGTGAACAGTGGCTAACTGGCTAAATTTGCGTAGGCGAAGAGTTCTCTAGTACACAGCAGCCACCCAGCCTTAGAATAGGATTATGATGATTTGTTTAGTGTTTAACTACAAAGGGTATTGAACTTGGGCAACTCAAACCACTCTAGCTTCCTGTTGAAGATGCCCTTTCTCCTCCGCTTGAGTGCAGAGCTAGGAAGAAATGTGCGATTCTCCGAAGACTTGGGTGGGAAGTGGCAAAAGCAGGACCCTGGGGACAGCGTTGAGGTGTTCTTAGCAGTGAAGTGTGCAAGCAGGCTGTCAGTCAAGCCGGCGGCGGGGTGGTGAGACAAAACCCAGCTGATACAGTCCTTATGCTCCGCACTTCGCTGCCTGTCGGCCTGGCAAACAGCCAGTGAGAGCACAGCGGCCGGGTGTTTGTGCTTGGGGCTGAAACTTGGACACAGAAGGGGCCCTTTAAGGCAGGGGGCTGTGAACGATGAAGGTACCAAGTCTTAGAGACCAGGAATCCGCTGTGAGGAAGGGAGAGAATATTTTCTATCCGTTTCTGAGGCAAACAAAACTTCCGAGATTTTAAGAGCCCCAAGTCCTCCTGCGATTTGGGTGTAAGTTCCAAGTCAGATAAGAGTCTTCTGTTCTCACGGGCCTCCTGGGCTTGCCCCTTCTGTGGTTTCTATCCTCCCCCATCACACACACACACAGCTTCCTGTTCTTGGCGGTTCCTACCTCTCCCAGTGACTCCACGCTCCTGTGAACCCTGGGCTCAGCTGGGATTCCCAGCCCTTAGCCCTGCCACGGCTTCACGTCCTGGAGATTTATTTGTCCCTCTCGCTGGAGTTTGGTGGGAACCTGAGTGCTGGGAATGCACCCGGGGCCCGTCCCTCCTGACCCTGCCCCAAGAGCTTTATGAAGCCTGCGTTTCACAGGCTCTTTGGACAGCAGAGCGCAAGAGAGCTTGGAAATAATTTTTTAAAAAAAATCACGATGCTTCCATGTTTCTGAGAGGAACTCATTCCAACACAAGAAGCAACCCGCGTCTCAGAGTCAGAGGATGGACGGACTCCCAGCCCTCCGGAGGAGGCACTGCCTGCTGTGGGGGGGCACCCGGGCGACCCGCCGGCGCCCGTGCTCAGGGCTCTGCCCAGGGCTTTCTCGGGATTCCCGGGTCGGGGGGGCGGCAGGGGGTTGTTCGTGAGCACTGCACTCGGACTTGCTGTATCCCCAGTCTGTTTCCAGAACCCCACCTTTCTTCTTGAGTTCCCTCTTCTGCTTTCAAAATCATATGTGAAACCAGGCCCCATTCCTTTCTCTTTAGGTCACCAGATTCCTTTTTTGGGGGTTGGCAGTGGCGCCCTAGCCCCAGGACCCAGGAGGGCATGTGAGTGGCGGTGGGGCTGGGATTTGCTCTGTGTGCCAGGGGGATTTTCCGTGTGCCAGGACTGGGTGTTCTGCTAGTCTTCCCTTCCCCTCCCCTCCCCCTCGTCCTGCCCCCTGCCTTCCCGCAGACTCCAGAAGCCCCGAGGGTAGAAGGGAGCTCTTACCCAGGGGAGAACAGCCTCCAGCTTGCCCCAGCTGCCTACACGTCGTTCTCAGCTTCCCTTCCTCATCCCTCCAGCCACTCCCAGGGTCTGAAGCTCCAGCCCCACCCGAAACACCCCTCCCGCTTTGAAGGAGGCTGGGCTGGCCCAGGGGGTTATTTTGGGAGCCGCTTCTGAGATCCAATGGCCTTGTTAGGGCAACACTGACCTTTCTGTCCGGGGAGGAGGGCAGGACTGGAGAGGGGCGGGGCAGCAGCGGGAGATCGACAGTCCCGCACACCCTCAGGGTGGAGGAGAAGGGGGCCAGCCGGCTGCAGGAATTCAGCCTGGGGGGCTGGGACTGTCACCGAGGGGAATTTCCCCTCTTTGAGCCGGACTGGGGATCCCTCCACCTATCCTTTCACTGTGCTTCTTAAAGGAATCACAGTCTTTTTCCTCTTGGCTCCATGGAAGCCAGACTCGGGACATTCGGTGGAGGCTCTGAAACTTTCCTCCCCACTTCCTAGCTGGCAGCCTCGTCTGGCTGGCCGAGTGGGGGCCTCCCAGGCATGGCACTGACCAGCCGACTCAGTGCTGACTTGGCTCCCGGGCTCGCTCGGCCTCTGGTGGCACCTTGCTTTCCGCCTGCTGGGGTGCGGTGGTGGTGAGTGGGGGGCCCAGCCCTGAGCGAGCTCGGAGAGTGCCACTGGCACCCCCACCGCCCTCTACCCCCAAGCTGGAGGACAGTCAGGTCGTCGGGGGCTATGATGAGATGAGCGGGGGCCGCTTTGACTTTGACGATGGCGGGGCGTACTGCGGGGGCTGGGAGAACGGAAAGGCCCACGGGCACGGGCTGTGCACCGGCCCCAAGGGCCAGGGCGAGTACTCGGGCTCCTGGAACTTCGGCTTTGAAGTGGCGGGCGTCTACACCTGGCCCAGCGGAAACACCTTCGAGGGATACTGGAGCCAGGGCAAACGGCACGGGCTGGGCATAGAGACCAAGGGACGATGGCTCTACAAGGGCGAGTGGACACACGGCTTCAAGGGACGCTACGGAACCCGGCAGAGCAGCAGCAGCGGTGCCAAGTACGAGGGCACCTGGAACAACGGGCTGCAGGACGGCTACGGCACCGAGACCTACGCCGACGGAGGTGAGCCCAGGCTGGGGCTGGCGGAGCCGCGGTAGGGGCCTGGCGGGCGAGGGACGCTGGGGTGGGGCGGAGGAGCCTAGGGTGGTGGGACACAGAACCAGAGGGCCCGGAGGTCATCTGCCGTGTGGCCTCAGGCAAGCTACTCACTCTGCCTCCCTCTGCATCTGTTTTCGTGTTAGGAACGATGGGGCCAGTGCGGGCTACTGGGAGGATTGGCAGGAGTGCTTAGCTCAAGGCCTGCCATATAAAGGCACACTCAACACACATTCATTCACACGTAACTGCTACTGTTTGCATGCTAGGTATGCAGTCCGCTGCGGGATATACACCAGGCTGCACTTTAGAGGAACTGGGGTCTAGGCTCAGCTTTGCCATGGGAATTACCATCAAGGAATAGATCATGAAGTATTCATTCATTCACTCACTCATTCACCCACCCACCCACCCATCCACCCATCCATCCATGCATCCTTTTATTCCATGTGTATATTTCTGTGATGCCTCCCATTTGCCAGGCACCGTGAGAGGGTTAGAGATAAAGAGGAATAAGGTAGAGCCCGGGGCTTCAAAGACAGGCTTGCAGACGAGCCACGGTGCACGGGTAGGTACCGAGTGCTGTGGCGGTAGAGAGAAGGATGCTTTAGATGACGTGACGTCTGAGCTGGATCTGGGTGGGAAAACTGCATTCGGAGGGTAGGCGTGGGAGAGACAGGAGGGAGTGGAAGGTTCAGAAGGACCAGAGGACTCAGTGGGTTCAGGAAACAGAGAACAATTTTTTTTTTCTGTGGCAAAACAGCCTTAGGAAATGGCAGAACAGATATCACCACCTGATCCCCAGGGTGTTACTTTGGAGATGTCACTCATCGGGACCTCAGTTTCCTCGTCCATGAAATGGGAGGTTTACAAATATCCTCACTGCTCAAAATATAGTCAGCGGACAGGCAGCGGCGCCTGTCTCCATGGTCAGAAGCAAAGCCAGGGGTCCGCCCTAGACCTGCGAAATCAGAATCTCTTGAGGGTCGGCCCAGATGTCGGTTTTAAGCTCGTCCAGCACTTTTTATGCACATTAACAGTTAAGAAGTAGTTCTTCAAAGTCAGGGGCTCCCAAACTTTAGATAGTGGGCCACACTGGCCTGCTGCCTGTTTGGGGGCAGCTTGTGAGCCGACAGTGATTTCACATTTTGAAATATTGGGGGGAAAAATGAACACTGTCTTGTGACGCGTGAAAACTCTATGGAAGTCCCTGTATAACATCATCAACTTTATCCGTTGGCCCAAGAGCCTGAGACTTACTGTTCGACTCCACGGGGATGGCGGCTCCCGCTTCAGGTGTTTGTTTCCTTCGGGTTCCTTCCAGCTCGGGGTCACTCTGTGACGTCGTCTCCCTCGCGTGCCCTGTCGGGAAGAGGCACTGACACAGTTAACTCGAAACTATGGCTAACGAAGAAATATACCTACTTGGCACCAGTGGGCATTTGCTGTATATTAAATGCATCGCTAGTCTGCCCGCTTTATAGCAGAGGGCAGGAAGTGGGCCGTCTGGGAGTGGACTGGGGTGGGGCAGGAAGGGCACAGTCAGCCCAGGGTGCAGGCCTCTGCGCAGAGAGAGAGAGCCGTCTCCAGTATAGGATGGGCCCATGGGGCTGCCAGTTGGTGGGTGTCTGGCCAGGGCCTGCCCTCGAAAGTGTCTGGATGTTAACGAGGTTGCGTCCCTGGAGTTTCTGTGTGCACAAAGGTGGTGGCACAGCGCTGGCTGGAACTGGATCCCACTGAGGACCAATTCTGGCGCCGCGCTTCCTAATTTGGTGACCTGAAGCTGTTTGCTGAACCTCTGCCGTTCAGTGCAGTTCAGTTCCCCGGATGCTCATGCCCAGCACTGTGCTGAGTGCTGGGGACGAGCAGGGAGCCAGCCTCCGTTTCTCCGGCTTCAGTGAGATGGAGGTGACCCGAGGGCCGCCAGGCGCCAGTTACCTTTGCAAAGAGGTGCACAGTGCACGTGTGCCAACTACTTCTCCCCGTTCCTCTTCGCCGTCTCCAAACCAAGTCATGTGTGTGTGTGTGTTGGCGCCTGATGTGAGTCACAGGGACACACATTTCCAGGAAGCTCTGGGATGATCTCCCGATACGTTTAAAGGGGGAGAACCCATTCATTCATTCATTCATGTGACCAATGTTTTAGAGCACCAGCGATGTGTCAGGCACCACCCCACACGAGTTCCAGGGGCTGAGGCAGCGTGTAAGCAAAGTCCTCAGGGAGCTCCCTGTCTCGCGAAGAGCACAGAAATAAACTGGAAAACAAACACATATGTAGTTTCCAGAAGTGACAAGTGTTATGAAAACAACAGCAAAGAAGGAAGAGGGTGATGGTTTTGGATAGGGCAGTGCGAGAAGTGGGGTGGAGAACGCCAGAGTGAAGACTTCCTTCCAGGAGGCAGGAATGGCCATGGCAAAGACCCCGAGACCGGACTGGGCATGGCGTGTCTAAGAAATAGCGAGAATGCCATGGTATCGGAACAGACTGGTGGAGTGGAGCTGGCCGGGGTTGGTGCTGGGGGTGTGGGTGGGGGCCAGCCTGGGAAGGCTTTGTGGGGGCCTGGGTTGTATCCTAAGTGTGCCCGGGGAGAAGAAGACCCACTCCTCTGGGTTCCAGAGGCCCGGACTCTCTTCCCGAACGAGAGAGCCCCACATTCGGGCAGCCTGGAAACCTTTCAGACCCTTCCTCGCAAGCCATGCAGGAGGTGCGACTCTCCAAAATTAGATGTGGCCACTGCTTCGGAAAATCTCTTTAATCAACCTGTCATCGGTTCCAGAGGGTTCGTTAAGGACCTGCCCTGTGCCCCATCCTGGGCAGCACGGAGGGGAATGTGGACAAATAAGATCCTGTGATTAGGAACGGCAGGGAGTCAGATGGCCCTGGGTCATGACACGTCCTGGCTCGGTCACATCACTTAATCTCGTGGAGCCTTAGTTTCCTTATCCATAAAATGAATTTATCCTCATCTCTCCTAAGATTTCCCATGGGACCTCAATAAATGGTAGTTGCTTTTATTAGTATTAACTATCATGAATTTGTTCAATAAATTTATTGAGTGACTGTTATGAAGTCCGTGCTGTTCTACACTGGGTGGGTGGGGAGGGGGTGGGACTGGAGTGCAGAGATGAACAGAATGGAAAAGGTGCCCGTGATCCAGAGGACCGAACACGAAACTGTACTCCAGTGTGTTGGGTGCCAGGCAAGGGAGCAGTACCGGGGACTCAAGGAACAAGGCGGAGACGTTGAGCCAGACTGGGGCATTCAGGGAGGCTTCCTGGAGTAAGCGGCAAGCCCGACTCTGAAGTCCGGAGCGAGCGGGTGACGGGTGGAAGAAGAGTGCTCCAGGTCGAGAGAACGGCGTGTGCAGAGCCAGGAGGTCCGAAACTTGCCATCCAGCTGGATGTCCGGCTGAAACTTAGATGCTATCCACAGCTTTGGGACATAATGATCAAAGGGACCGCGTGCCCCATTTCTTCCACTCCCCACCTCGCCTGGCAGTCAGAAGTCACAGGTGCCTTCTCCAGACCAAAGAAGATAGCAGTTTTCCACGCTGGAGGTGTGAACCCAAGAAGAGGTGGCAAAGTCAATTTAGTGGGTCATGACCTGCATTTTTTTCAGTGAAAGAATAGAAAACACCACAGTGTTTCATAGATGATACGATCAAACATTGTTTCCTGAAATATGTGCTCAGGTGAAGATAGAGATGTGCGTATGTACTGTGGGGGGGTATACAAATGTCTGTTGATGTGTGTGATGAGGTCATGTGTCTTTCTTACTGCTGATCATGGTCGAAAGGTTTGAAAATCACAGGTCTAAAGTGACTTGACCTGGTGTCTTCCCGGAAGCCCCTGCCTTTCCCACCTGCTCAGGCCCTCGGTCTCCTCCGTGCTTGTCTCTTTGGCTGGAGGTTTGGCTCCCCAGTCTCCTGGTGGAAAGAGGAAGGTGGTCCAGGCAAGGGGCTCCGGCCTCCTAGACCCTGCGGTAAGCCTCTTGGCGCCCCTCCCCTGCCTACAGCCCTCATTCCTGCCCTGACCATATACAGCCTCGCTAAAAACAGCCGCTGGCTTGAAACCCCAAAGCAAGCCCACTGCGGAGCCCTTCAGTGGTCACAACGTCCTGCGTGGCTGCCAGGCCGTTCCCACCCCAGAGACCCACAGACCTCAGGACGAGAAGGGCCTTAGTGACCTTTGCTTTCTGAGGTTCTTGACCTGGGGCCCGAGCCTTGGCCTCGGAGGCCTGTGACTGCCCTGACACGGAGGCACCATGTGTGCATCTGTGCTTAGTGCCCACCTGCGCTCCCCCACCATCAATCTAATTCAGTGATGCCCTCCGCAAAATGCTCAGTGGGAAACCAGGCCCAAGATTGACTTTTTTTTTTTTTTACAAAATAAAGCTAATAATAACAATAGCTAACATTTGGGGAATGCGTACGACCTGCCCGGTGCTGTTCTTGGTGTGGGGGGCACGTGTTATTTAACCTTCCACAGCAACCTTATGGGGGGCGGGCTGCTAGTACTCCTGTTTGTTTAATTTTTTTTTTTACAAGGACACATTAAAAGAATCAGTTTAATTTACCAAGAAGAGGCTAAGGACTGAGTTAATCTTCCATATCAGACGAAAGGTTTTAATTTTTAATTTATTTTATTTTATTTTTAGATAACACCGTTTGTTGAAAAGAAAAACCTGTACTTTCCCTTGTTCTTGTAGTACATTTTTTTTTAATTTCCCTCCTGCCTTTTGGCAACCATCAGCTTATTCTCTGTATCTGTGGGCCTGTTTCTGTCTTGTTTTGTTTATTCCTTTTTTTTAATATATTCCACATATAAGTGAGATCATGCAGTATTTGTCTTTCTCTTATTTCACTTAACACAATGCTCTCAAGATCCATCTGTGTTGTCGAAGTGGCAAGACAGCATTCATTTCTGTGGCGGAAGAATACCCCATCGCGTGTACACACCGCATCCTCTTCACCCACTCGTTGCCTTTTGGACGTCTGGGCTGCCTCCACGTCTTGGCTATTACTAATAACGCTGCAGTGAACACGCAGGCGTGTGTATCTTTCTGAAGTAGTGTTTCGGTACTATGCAGATAAATACCCAGAAGTGGATTCCTGGATAATATGGCAGCTCTATTTTTAATTTTTTGAGCACTCTCCATACTGTTTTCCATAATCTGCATTACCCCTATTTTATAGGTAAGGAAACTGAGACACAGATTATTTTAAGTATTTTCACTCACAGTCCTCTAGCTAATAAGAGACAGATAGAATTTTGATAATACTAAGTGATAATTAAATATTTCATGATATAAGTATTTTAGTAAATGATAAATAACTACAGAGAATAATCAGAACTAGCTACATAATTGGGGGGGGGCTGGTACAAAATGGAAATGTGGGACCCCCTTCTTCTAAATTAAGAATTTCAAGGTGGTGACATCAGAGCATTCAACCAAGTGCAGGGCCCTTCTAAGCCCAGGGCCCTGTGTACCCACCCAGGAAACCTGAATGCCCATGAACCTGGCCTTGACAATAGCCACAGTAACTACATTTACCACCTACTGAGTCTGTACTGTGTACTAGGCTCTGTGCTAAGAACCCTACATGCATTATACTATTGAGGCTTCTTGCCAACTCTCCCACCTACGACACTAGTGGCTTTCCAACGTTTGTGACGGCAGCCCGCCATGGGGTGTGCTCTGCACATTGTGATTCTCCGCGCGCACACACACACACACACACACACACACACACAAATGTAGAACCAATCCTCGTGAAACCATATTCCCCTTTCTCGGGGCAGTATTCGCCATTTTCTCATTTATTTGATCGCGTTCATAGATCTATTATTCTACCTCATTGATATCTTGTTTGGAGAGTTAAATGGTACCCCAATATATGTAAAAACTCTTAGAGTCTGGCATCTGGTGAGCGCTTTTATTTGATATTTGTATGTTTAACTATAAGAATGGGGCCCAAAACCCGACCATGTTCTAAATATGCTTAATTTTTTTTTCTCCTGCCCAAAGCTGATAACTTGAACTCATTTTCGCCCAGCTGACTCTGGAAATGGAAGCTGAATGAGTTTGCTGGGATAGAGTCCCAAGCAGCAGCGCCTGGCGTCACACTGTGTGGGCCCATGATGTGTGTTCTTTGAATCAACTTGACCTCCATATTTATCTGTTTGATTGCTCCCCAAAGGAATATTCTTCCTATTGATCTATTTTTTCTATCTTGATGCCAATACCATGCTGCCTTGGTTACTGGAGTCTTATAGTAAATTTTAAATCAGAGTAAAGCCTCCAACTTTGCTCATCTTGTTGAAGACAGTTTGGGTGATTCTAGGTCATTTCCATTTCTATATATATTATAAAAGCAGCTCATTGATTTCTACTACAAAGCCTGCTGGGAGTTTGATTTAAAATGCATTAAATCTATATATCCATTTGGAGAAAATGGACATCTTCATAGCACTGAGACTTCCAGTCCACGGATGTGATGATCTTGCATATCCTTATTTTTTCACGTCTTCTTTAATTTCACTCCGCAATGTTTTGCCGTTTTCAATGTCTTGCATATCTTTTGTTAAATAAAATTAACAAGTATTTTTTATGATATTGTAAATGGCATTTAAAATTTCATTTTTCCAATTGTTTATTGCTAGGTTATAGAAATACAATTAGTTTTAAACATTGACTTTGAATCCTTTTGCCTTGCTAAATTAATTTCTTAGTTCTAGTGGGATTATTATTTATTATTAATTTTTTTAGAGGGGGGTAAGGAGGGAGAAAGACAGGAAGAGAAACATTGATGCGAGAGAGAAATATTGATAGGTTGCCTCTCATAAGCACCCTGACTGGGGACTGAACCTGCAACCCAGGCAGGTGTCCTGACTGGGAATCAAACTGGCGACCTTTCGCTTTGCAGGATGATGCCCAGCCAACTGACCCATACCAGCTAGAGCTTTTTCTGTTTTTGATTTTCTGATTAAGAAAAACATCTTGCCCTGGCTGGCATAGCTCAGTGGATTGAGCGCAGGCTGCGAACCAAAGTGTCGCAGGTTCGATTCCCAGTCAGGGTACATTCCTGGGTTGTAGGCCATGACCACCAGCAACCACACATTGATGTTTCTCTCTCTCTCTCTCTTTCTCCCTCCCTTCACTCTCTAGAAATAAATAAATAAAATCTTTTTTTAAAAAAGAAAAATATCTTTTAATTGAAAATTTCTTGATTGCTGTTAAAAACCAAGTGTAACAGCAATCAAGTGTAACAGTCCTAAGAGAGTCTGAAGGGGACACATGGTACTTAAATACTCAGGGCTTAGAGTAACCAGATCTGGGTTCAAATCCCAGCAGTGCCACTTCTTAATTCTATGAACATGGGGACATCATGTAACCTTTCTGAGCTTCTATTTCTTCTTTCCCATGAAGGATGTAAACATCTCCCTTAAACTATGATTGAAACAATGAAATGAGATAATACGTAGTATAATGCCTATTATATAGGAAAGCAGAAACACATACTGTTCTTTCTGTATTTCTGTGTACAATCCAAAGGGAGAACTAATTCAGGATGGCCTGCACCTCAGCTGTCCCTGCTTTGGGGAGAGAATATTTCAGCACAAAAACTAGCTTTTGACTTTGGCGCAGTTAATAAACCA
The DNA here is from genome assembly GCF_019186645.2 of Phyllostomus hastatus. Taxonomy (NCBI): domain Eukaryota; kingdom Metazoa; phylum Chordata; class Mammalia; order Chiroptera; family Phyllostomidae; genus Phyllostomus; species Phyllostomus hastatus. Next base: position 11,846,963 of record NW_025333664.1, read on the forward strand.
AGACTTTGATTCATTTAGTTCTGCCTTGAGTGCTGCCAGCGTGGATGACATCCATGCCAGGCACGATTCCATTTCGAATGTAGCATCAGCATAATATAACCTCATCCTGAAAATCTCATGCCCCAGCTCATGGCCAGGGGTCGGCGTGACAGCCAGCTGAGTTGCTGTCACGCCACCTCCTTGGCATTCTCTGGGACCCCAGGGGTCCCAGCAAGACAGGGAAGTGACATTAATTACTCTTTCCTCTCCGTGACCTTGTTTTCTGTGATCTACGTGTCTAACTGGCCAAGTCCCTCCAACGTGCCCCTGTCCAAGGCTGGTCCCCTGGGATTCATCGAGTGTCCAGGGCCTGTTAAATTCCATGTCCCCAGCAGCTGCTCCCCAGACCAGCCCTTGCTGAAACACCCTTGCAAAGAATGTCAAGTCTCGTTTTCTCAGGGCCCTGGTTGAGGGTGGGGTGCAGGGTATGGGGCTTGCTTCCTGCCATTGGCCAGAGTATCATTCCGTTGTCTCCTGCCCTTCCTGAGCCAGAGCCGCAGAGCAGGTGGGCAGTTAGGCCTGTACCTGAGCGCAGCATCCAGGGCCTCTCCTCACGCCTGTGTCACTGAGAGTTCATGGGTCCAAACCTAGCTGACAGAATCCATGGAGCGGTCCAGGGACAGTGGGACAACGAAACCCCCTCCTCCTGCCATGTAGGTAGTGAGCCCCTTGTGGCTGGAAGTATTCCAGCACATGCTGCTGATGGCCTAGAGTGGGGGCCGCACACTGATGCCTGCCGGAAATGCTGGTTGGCATGTACGACAGTTTTTATTCCTTTTATTTTTAATTACTTTGGAATCCTTTATGGATACCATCTTCACAAAGTGGTCCAGTTTCACAGCATCGGTGACAAGACGGCCTGACACTCCGGGCCCTTGACGAAATGTACAATGCAAGGAGCGATGTGACAAGCCTGTCTAACATTCCCGCCGGGAAGGGTGGGGAGGGGCCACTTCACGCAGGGGCCTGTCGGCCACTGCCAGGACTTGGCTCCTACCCTGAGAAATGTGGGGACGCTGAAAGTGACATGATCTGACTGTTGAAAGGGATGCCTTTGGCTACGGTGTTGAGAGAACCTTTCAGGAGACGAGGTGATGCAGAAGGGGAGGGGCGAGGAGACCCATTAGTGAGTTTGGGTGACAACACAGGTGAGAGGCAGCAGTGGCGTGGACCCTGTCCCATCGCAGCAGAGGCGGGGAGACGTGGTTGAGCTCTGGATCTAGTGTGGCAGTACAGCCACAGGTTTTGCTGGTTGACTGGGTGGGGGAGCAAGAGAAAAAGGAGTCGGGGTGGTTGCATTGGCTTTGGACTGAGCCACAGGAGGATGGCACTCTCCCGAACTGAGACGGGACAAGGGTTCGGAGAGGAAAGGTCAGGAGCTCAGTGTTGGACACCGTGGGTGACAGATGCTTGTCACGGGGACACGCCATGGGGACATGAGGGCTGTGGGGAGGCCGGCACACGTGGGGCCTGAATGACCACTGGGGGTCCTCCTTCTAAACCCAGACAGTTTCCCCTGGGTCCCTTTGCCTCCCCACTCCACACACCCAATTGTTTCTAGTTTCCAAGGCCCGGGGGTTGCTGAGCTGTCCCAGTGCCTGGCAAAGAGGCCCCACCCGGGCCACAGGACCCGGGCTGTCAGCACCCAGGCGATGTCGCCTGGTTAATCCCCTGCTTCTTGTGCAAGCTGTGGGGCGTCATCCGGGGCAGCAGCCTCTGGATGTGGGGGTGGCAGGAGCCCTGCGGGCTATGGGGACTCGTTGTACACCCCTGCAACCTGACCCTGCTCCTGGGAGCTGGTGACATTTGTCATCAGCTCCTCCACTTTGGGTCTTAGAGTGGTGATCCTGGGAAACCGGAGACAGAGGAGCTTTGATGGGCGGCAGCATTTGGGAGCCACGGGAAGGGACTTGGTGCCAGCGTGCGAGCCAGCCAGCGAGCTAGGCTTTGGGATTGTTACGGGGAAAACAGAGCTTAGTTTAAATGCTCATCCAAAGGGACCATTCAGCTCATTCAAAGCCATGCCACGAAGTACAAATCCACTAAAACACCCACCCACACTCGTATGGAAGGGAACCTAAGACATTTAAAGTGAACAAGAGCCATTAGACAGGGTTTATTGAGTGCCTCATATGTGCTAGGTAGTGTTCTCAGTGGCAAGGATAGTGGGAAACAGCTAACCTTTTAGTCTGTTATTTGTACAGGCTTGTAAATGAGTAGAAAAAAGCCCAGAAGGATCTAAATTCGTAACAGTGGTTACCCCTGGGGAGATGGTACACTTCAAAAAATATTCTTCTATTGTTAGAATTTTATGCAAGAGAATATGTATACGTGTCTGTGTCTATGTGTGTATGTGACTTGTAATTTTAGAAAGTGCCCTCCCCCTCAACACATTAATTACATTTATATATAGACCTGCAGGGTACAAAAAGTGTTTGGGGGCTCTAAGCAGAATTCTCTAGAATCTGGGCTCAGAGCCCAAAAGGTTGCTTTTGTTCCTCCCCCCACTGGGGTATTCAGCTCTTCAAGGCAAGAAAGGACTGGATGAGCAAGCAAGGCAGGAGACCCACTCTTTAGTCCCAGCTGAGGCTGGCTGTGTGGCCTTGGGCAGGTCCCTCTACCTCTCTGTGCCCAAGCTTCATCCTCTGTGTAATGAGGGCTGAACCATGCTTGCTCCGAAGGGGAAGTCAGCTTCCTTCCTCTGCACCCCGGCTAACTGACCGAGTCTGCCTGGAGGCGCGGGGAGCGGAGACAGCACGGCCGTGCTAGAAGGATCCGGACTTGTGATCCAGTCGCAGAAGTCTGTTGTGGACACGACACGGGGGGGAGGTGGCCCATGTGACAGACTACATGTTACCTTGCACCACACGGTCCCCAGGGTCCACTCCAGCACGTTGCCTGTTGGCAGATGCCAAGGACGTGGCTGCACGAAACACGGGTGCTGGCCCCAGCTCCTACCAGCTCATGGGAGCCCACTGTTAAATTTTTAAGAATCGTGCAAGTCGGCTGTTCGCCGGTCGGTAGCCTGACTGGCCACACTGGGAACAGTTCTACGATGGAAACTGGGAAACGCTACACATCAGGGCTGTGTGCTTATTTTCCCAAAGAGCTGTCTTACTAGTGTGCCACTGAACATCAAGCTATCATGAAATGCCCTTTTTTCCTCCTCACCCAGATCTAGGGTGTCCAGCCACCCTGCTTTGCCTGGAAACTGTCTTGCTTTTAGTGCCGAAATCCCTGCGTTGTGGGAAAACCTTCTGTCTCAGACCAACTGGGATGACCGGCCCCCTGCAGCGCTTCCCAGGGTGTGAGGGGAACCGGCGCTGCAGAGTCCGAGTTCGCCGCCGGATGACCTCCGTCCTGCTCACCGCAGCCCCGAAAAGTCAACTTGCTGTGCTTACTTAGCTGAGCAAACACAGGAATGGGGGTTCACTGGGTACCAGGGGAGCCACGCTGTGGCAGGAGAAAGAAGAGCTGAGCCCTGGAGGTGGGGGTAAGAGTCTGCTGTGTTTAAGAAAAGGCTGCAGCGCAGAGATTGCGGGAGAAAGTGGGGCAGGTAAGGCTGGAGGGATGGCAGGGCCCAGGCCACGGAGGCTTCACGGGTCCGTGAGGAGTTTGGACTTCACCCTTGTGCTAGATGCTGCGGGACCCCCTCAGGACCCCTCAGGCCCAGGGTCCGCATCCCCTCAGCTGCCAGAACGTTAGCTGCTGACAGCTCATAGCGGGACATTGCTCCCTGTCAAACAAAGGGAGGTGCCTCCCTCCGGGGCAACCGACAGCTAATGCCTGGTTCATCCTGGAGTACAAAGACCTGGCCTCCTTGCTTTAATCTTGGACAACCCTGAAGGGCCAGCTCCAGAGAACCCCATGGGATTAGTTGAGGCCTTGGCTGTAATTGCTCAACTTCTGCTGTTGAATCCTGCTTCCCTACCTTACAGGTGTTTGATCTGAGGGCACTCAGCACAAAACCAACCCCATTCAATCTTAGTCTCAGAATGTGTTTCCTAGGACCCAAGACAATCTTCCCTCAACGCTCTGGGAAAACATTGTGAGTGGGGGTAACCAGATCCAACCTGCATCTCACAGAGGAAGCGAGGCTGGTGGAAGTGAAGGGTGGGTTGAGCTGGGCATCAGGAGAGGCAGGGGACCAGGGAAGCTGCTGCTGTGGTCAGCCAGGGAGGACGGGTGAGGTCTATAGGAGATGGATGGGTGGAGACGGAGAGGTGGGGGAATTACAGGGATATTCAGAGTCAGGTCTATCTGTTTCCAGAGCCCAGGCAAGTTCCATTCTTTGGTGCTCCTTAAGAAGTCTCAGGCTTGACTTGCTTTCTCTGGGATGCTGGGTTCACGGTCTTTATCAAGGTGGGTTAGAGCCCAGCTGGGATGGGACCCCACACTCAGGAGGATCTGTATGGGTGTCTGTGGCACAGGCAGGTGTGTTCACCACCATGTGCATTCCTGGTGTGCCTGGTGTGCAATTTTGGTGTGCCTGGACGGGAGCCCCTGCCCCCTGGACTCTCTGGCGCTCACTCCCCTCTGGGCCATGCTGCACCTCAAACCCCATCTGAAAGCTGTTGATGCTTCGTGGTCCTGCACTCACATCTGAGACCGTGTGCGAGGACATGGGGAAGGAGCAGGGACGGCCGTTAGACAAAACAGGCAAGATACAGACAAGACAGCTGCCACAGGAGATACGTGACGAATGCCTGCAGCAGTGAGACTTCAGAGGAAGAAGGTGGCCTGGGAGGTGTCCTCAAGAAGGCGGCTTTGAAACTGGGCTTTGGCAGGTTTGGGGAGACAGAGCTGAGAAGGTAAACTGGGTCAAGGTCAGGAAGATACTGGACCATTAGGTAGGGCTTCTACAGGCAGCGGGGACCCCTGGAGAGGAGCTCGTCCTGATTCCTTTCTCTCTGTCTCTGTCCAGTCCCCAGGGGCACTGACGTTTGGACCTCAGACAGTTTTCCAGAAATAGGCAGGGGTCACTGGCCAGAGAGGGTGGTGTTCTCAGTGTCCATGCTGTATATGGAGACAGCGTCCCTGGTCTGGCCCACAGATTTCTCTGTCTCTAAGTGAACTCTGCATCTCCTAACTTCCTTTGGGCTTCTGAAACGGCCATGCTTTCTTCAGGGCTGAGGTTTGGGCGAGGACTTCCGAAACTTTAACTCACAGGGATGCCCTCAGACTCAGAGTGGTGCAGTGGAGAAAGCACTGATCGACACGCGTCACTGACCGCCACTAGCTGCCACACATACCACGGGGTCACGGTTTTCCCAGCTCTAAAATCAGAATGACAGTGCTATATCTGTTAGGATATACAGGGGTGGCAAAAGTAAGTGCACAGTGGTGAGTGCGCAAAACACAGGGCTTATTTTCATATTATTAATTACTGTAGTATTTTCTTTTTTTCCTATTGTACTATTTTCTATACAAACAACTGTAAGCCTACTTTTGTCTACCCTCATATACACGTGTGTGTGTTTATATATACATATATACATATAAACATATATGTGTATATATATACTTTTTTGCCTGAAGGTAACAGAAAACTCTAACTTGAAATGACCTAACCCAGTACTTTCCATAGAAATATAATGTGGGCTACATATGTAAATTAATTTTTTCTAGAAGCCATATTAAAAAGGTAAAATTAACTTTAATAATATATTTTATTGAATGCCTTATCCAAAATATTATTTCTACATGTATTCAACATGTAATTATTAGTGATATATTCTACATTCTCTTTTGTACTAAATCTTTGAAAGTCAGTGCTCAGTAAACACATGTCTAGTGGCTACCACACAATAAGGATATTCATGATCTCACATGAACAAGAACACAGAGGTAGGGCAGGCTCAAGATTGGTTAATTCGGAAGTTCAACACCATTAACAAGGACCCAGATTCCTGCCACCTTCTTGCTCTGCCATCCACAGAGCATCAGCTTTGTTCTCAGGTAGCTCCCCTCATGGTTCCAAAGTGGCTGCCATAGCTCCAGGGATCATCTTCACATACCACAACATACAGCAGTAGAAGAGGATATGTTTCGCTGCTTGCTTGTCTTTATGAGAACTAAGAAGTCTTTCCTGCCTCCTTCATCCCACCACTGTAGCCAACTTCCCCTTAGGTCTCAGTGCCAGGTTTCAGCACATGCTCATATCTGATCTGATCATTGGCAAGGTGGATAGACTTGAATGTGTGGGCTGGAGTAATCAGGGTTTACCCTGGATTAGGGACCTTTACGTGAGTCCCATGGAGGAGGACTGGAGGCTGGAGTAGAGCTGAGGCTCTATCAGCAAAGGAGAGGAGGGCTGCTGCTGGGCGACCCACATTCATCCGCACAGGACCCGCTCTCCTGATCCCACCAGGCTGAACTGATGGAGTTTCTCACTGTCTCCCTCGCATTCTCGTACCTTGTATCTACAACTTCCAGTTGCTGCTGGTTTCTTTCAAGTGGGGTGAGAAGTTAAAGGCACTTCCAGATAATCTGAGTGTAGGAAATGTCTAGATTTTTATAATTTCATTCCCAATCTTTTATAATTTTTCATACTGAAGTCAAGGGCAATCTTTAGGGATTCTCCTTCATGGACACCCAGAAGCATTCAATTTGTTTTCAGAGAAACAACCCCCCACCCTTTAGAAAAATTTAAAACACTCATAGCCCATTGGTTTAGATAATTGTTTGAAATCACATCTTTTTTGTAACGAGCGCAGCTGAGCAAACAGGTTTGGAAACTCTTAAATAAACACACAACTCCGTGTGTGGGTACGGGAGTGTGTGGCCAGCCGGGCACAGCCGGGGCTGAGGGCATCAGCAGGCTTCACGGAAGGAACAGAGCGTGTTGCCTAATTGGAGGTCAGCAGAGAGGTTTCCCAGCGTTACTGCCGGCGGCATGTTAGAATCACCTGAGATGCTTTTGAAACACTCCAGGACCCACATTAAGTCATACTCTCTGGCCTGGAGGGTAGGTCTCACAGTATAGATGTGGCTTCCAGAAACTGCTCTGTCGCGTCTGTGTCTGTGGGTGTGGAGGCAGGTCTCCCTGGTGAACAAACTCCCGAATTTTCTTCCTCCGAAGGATGGAGGCTCGGAGGCCTCCCCGAGTCAGAGTCAGGGGTGTGCCCAAGCCAGCGAATTCTGGGCCTTTCCGGGGGCAAGGCTGCTCTCTTACGAACACGCAGACCGGGGCAGAAAACTGGAGCTGGTCCCACTCTCTCCCTCTGGGTTCTCTCTGTCCTCCCTGGTTCCTTTTCATCTTCCCAGTTAATCCTTTCTGGGCCAGCGTTTCTGAGCTAAGGCTCTGACCTGCCCAAACGCCAGGCTTTATTGAGCACTTACTCCGTGCTAGCTGCCTCGCCTGTCATCCAGTCCATTTTTGATCGACCGACCCTCTGCACCCCACCGCCAGCCCAGACCCGGCCCGTTATCTCTCTGGACCGCTGTTGTGGCTGTCTAACGTTTCTTTTCATGATGGCTGAGTAAATCTGTCCATCCCTGGCATTGGACTCCAAGCCCCTGAAGGCGGGGACCATGTCTATTTAGTCACCACTGAGTCCCCAGCACCACACGTCAAGATCGCAGGATCCACAGCAAATAATCGTTAAATTCAAAGGAATGAATGAACAGCATATGAAGTGGGGTTCATTACCTCCAATTCAGAAGGACAAAACGAGGCTCAGTGGGCTTAAATAATTTGTGTCTTTTTAGAGCAATTCAGTGTCAGAGGGAAGGTTAAAACTCAGGTTACTCTACACTAAACTGGAAGGGCACTCTGCAGGGAGAAGGCGCTACTCAGGTTTTATTAAATCCAGAAGCCTGATCTGAGGGACCAGACTGTACTGACCATAGTTATGGCCCTCACTAGCCTTTTACAAGGACCCCAACAACTCCCGGAGTTTGCGCTGCTGAGTCTCAAGGCCTGAACGTGCTCAGAAGTCACTGCCAGTCACTAAAGAGTGCCTACCACGTACTGAGTCATGTGAAAAGGGAGCCGATGGGGTTCCTGCCCCTGGGAGAACAATAGGGTGTCGATCAGGAGAAGGAACAGAGTCACCAGGTGCTGACCGAGGGCTTCCTGGGCCGGGGAACGGTGCTGCTCGGTGCTGCTCGATGCGGGATCACAGCGGGGAGGCCTAGACAAGGCCCCCTCCCTCTTGGAAACCAAAGTCTGGTAGGAAAGACTTAAGATGAACAGATAATCATCCTAATCATTGAGCTGCAACTGGGAAAAGTGCCAAGAAGAAGTACAAAGTCACATGACACCATGTGGCAGTATTTAGGGAGTCGGGATCAAGAAACCCTCCCGGGTGAGGTCACATGTGAGCCAAGGCTTGCAGAATCCACAGAGCTGGACCGTGGTGGAGGGAGGGGAGAGTATGCCGAGAAGAGGAAGGCAAGCCCGTGCAGAGGCCCTAAAGCAGGAAGGCGGGTGTGACTGGAGAGCTGCTGGGGATGCGTCAGGAGAGGTGGGCAGCGGCAGCCCATGCCGGGCCTTGGGGGCTGCTGGGCATCTCCTCCCTTGCTGTGAAGGCGGTGGGGAGCCCTGCGATGTTTACAAGGCCAAGTAAGGGAAGACTCTTACCATTCTAGAAAAGGAATGAGCCGTGGCAATTCCAGTTTAAAAACCTGCTTGAGACTGTTTTAGTTCTACAGAGGCAATGTTGCATTTTGATTAGAGGCAATTTACTGGAAGTTGCTTCCCTGGCATTAACATCTTAAAACATTGTAACTCTAAACACTTTTTTACCACGAAGCGAAAATGTATTTCTTGATTAAAAAACAACAAAGTAATATGACAAACCCTAGAGAGAAATTTTTATTTTTTAAATTTAGATTCTAAACTTTAGGATCTAAACTTTAGTTTCTAAAAGTTTAGGAACTAAACTTTTTTGTTTTAATTTAGTTTAATTTTGTTTTAACGTGGCACTTCCTTCCACAGAGGGCCTCTGTCAGACAGAAAACTGTGAGCAGGCCCTCCTCCGCTCCCTCTTCAAATGCGCTCCTCCTGTCCCCAGGGAGCACTGTCCTGTCTCAGAGAGAGTCCAGCTAAGGACGACCCCAGCACTTGGCTTTTCCCCTTTCCCAGAGCCCCGTCACTCCCAGCCTCCCCTGGGTGTCTGTGCCTCTTGCCACTTGCCTACAAGTTTCCTAATATAGCCTGGCTGTTTCCTCCCCAGCTGGTGGCCCAGAGCGGCTCTCTGTGGCAGTCTCAGTTTTTCCTAGGCTTAAAGGGACCGTGTCAGCCCATCTCACACCAAATCTGAGCTAAAGGTAGGTGGGCTGATTTAATGTCGGGCCCAGAGTTTAGATGCCTTCTCTCCCCCCCTCCCCCCGATTTACCATCTTCTCTGCTCTACTCTTGTTCACTTTTCCTTTTTCTTTCTTTCTGCTGAGACAAGTGGAAGGCACACAGTTGGACATGGACGGAATTTTAAGCCCTGATGTCCCTCTTACCTCTGGCTGCTCCTGCCTGTTGTATCGAGCACCAGGGACCCCCTCCCCCCCCCCCAAATGAGTTAAAGCAGAATTTCTGGTGCTGAGGCCTAGGAAATCTGTATTTCATTTTCAGAGCTCCGAGAGTGGTGGTCAGGATCGAGCACCATAGCTCAGAGCATGAGCTCCGGGTTGCAGAAAGACTTGGGTTTGAATCCTGCTTTCTCAGCTCTCAGACCACCGACCTCCTCTCCTGTAAACGGGCGTCATCGCCGTGCCTGCCTCACAAGACCACTGAAAGGTTTACATGAGCCCTTGACACTGCGCATGGTCCTTGAGGGGGCTCTTTGTGGGGAAAGGCTGGGGCGAGGCAGGAGCGGGGGCCTCAGCAGGAGCAGCCTGTGCTGGGAGGGACCAGGCAGCATGGAGCCACATGGACATGCTGTCGTTTCCCTCCAGAGTCACAGGGCCCCAGTTTCTGGAAGCCCCACAATCTCAGATCTCAGGGAGCTTCGTGTCCAACATGTCATTGACTAGGGGGCCATGGAGGCCTGAAGAAGGAAGAGAGTCGCACAAGGTCAGACAGTGGGACGGGATTTCTGGACTGGTTCAGCCAATCGGTCAGCAATGCCTGTGGAGCACCTCTCCGTGCCGGGCACCGTTCCAGGCGCTGGGGACACGTCAGAGAACAACACGGGAGAGGTCCCCGCCCTCACAGAGCTCCCGTTCCAGCAGGAAGAGAAAAGCAATAAATACAGAAGGTGATAAGTGCTGTAGAAAAACAGTAAAAATAAACTGGGGACGTCTGGGTGTTTGGGGGGTGCAGGCAGATTGCAGTTTTGAGGAGGGTGGTCGGGATAGGGCCTCACCGAGCAAAGGCTTGATGGCTCTCTGGAGGAAAAGAGATCAGACAGAGGGAACAGCCTGTGCGAAGGCCCCAGTGGGAGCATACCTGGCCTCTGACCTCACGATTCCCTTACCTGGCGGGCTGTTTCAGTTCCGCAGCCAACCAGGGCAGAGGGATTCATTGAGAAGAAGGCCATTTGGGATTCTTTTGGTTGACGAGCCTGTGTTTAAAACAAAGGCTCTGAATCCCCCCGCCCCCCACACTGAATCCACTGAACACTGTCAGGTACTGTTCCGTATACTGGAGGCCCGAAGGTGAAGGCAGAGACCTGGCTTTCAGTGGTGCTGCTGGGGAGAGAAGGACCGAGAAGGTGGAAGAGGGGTGCGGGGTGAGGGGAGACGAGCTGTCAGGGGCTGTGTGACATCTGGGGGGCATTGACCTCCAACCTGACACATGCAGCTGTATGGAGGGGAGGGGAAGAGCTTGAGGATATATATTTGTGTGTGTGTGTGTGCGTGTGCGCGCGCGTGCGTGTGCACTGGGGGGACTCAGCAGGACACAGATGACAGTTACAAAAACCAAATAATTCAGTCGCCCAGGGAGGATGGGGAGACGGTTGTGGACAGAGCCCTGGGGAGCACAGCACATTAGGATGGGGGTGGAACATGAAGATATTGTCAGCTTTGTGTGGACTTGTTCGTACAGTTCACAGGATCTCACACACTGGCACAACTTTGTAGAACCACATTATCACACACACATGTTTTCCTTCTGAGTTTTTCAGAGATCTTAGCTCATTTAAACCTCAGACAACTCTGAGAGGTAAGAGGCAGTTACTGTCTCTGACAGATGAGGAAGCTGAGGCACAGGGAGGTTGTCGCTTGCCAGAGGTGACACTGCTAGCAATGGCAGAGGCAGGATGTGGACCCAGGGGTCTGGCTTCCGGTGTCTGTGCTCCTAACTGCTGCTCTGCGCTCCCTCTTGTTCCCAGGAGTTCACGAGCTCACTCACGGACACACAAGGTCTCCTTGCACACGCCACCATCCTGCATACGCAGGGTCTTACGTGCTCTCAGTCTCACTAATGCCCACGGCCTCACACACTCACTTGTCCTAGAGTGTCTCCCCGTATTGCACTTTGTACTCAGGTGGCTGGAACATTCAGAACCTGTCCCACACCCATCATGTCATTGCTTTGGGACCTTGGGTACCCACCCCACTGCAGACACACTACATTGCACACTCATGATGCCATATAGTCAAAAGACACTGACACGTATGCCCATAAAAGTCTTCTAATCCTAGTTAGTGTGTATTGAGCTCCTGCCTTCGATCTGAAAGGTCGCTGGTTCGGTTCCCAGTCAGGGCACAGGCCTGGGTTGTGGGCCACATCCCCCTCTGGGGGCATGTGAGAAGCAACTGATCATGTATCTCTTGCACACTGATGTTTCTGTCCCTCTCTCCCTCTTTTCTCCTGTCTCTAAATTAAATAAATAAAATCTTCTTTAAAAGTTTATGCACATGGTCTTGCACACATACACACGTCCATACTCTCTGACACGGCTCCATGCTTTCCAACATTCACACGACTGTGCAAACTCACTGTCTTATTCGCTCACGCACACCCATTTAACCTAGCAAACTGACAGCCTTGCCTGCTGCACAACTTTGCACTCTGACCCCCGAATGTCTTGCATCCTCACTCAACTTTGTTCGTCCTTGTACCCGCAAGACCTCAAGTGCTCATGAGCTGCGTTGTATCTCATCGTGACGTGCACACATGCTCTCAGTGTCCTCTGTGCACACACTGCCTTGCACATCCAGGGTTCTTCCTGATCCCACCACCTAGCACTCCCCCACAAATGCAAATATTCACATTACCATCCACTCAATATCCTGCTTCCTCAGGCTTGCACCTTTATTCTCTTCTGTGTGATTTTAAATCTGCACACATTTAAATTCACACTCACAGAGCTCTTACCTACTCATACAACTTTACATTTAAAATTGTCTGACAACTTCAACCTTGCACTATTTTGCACACTAAAGACCTCATGTGTTCTCACCAACCGAAATATGCACACCATGCAACCCCCTTCTGACTTGTCTGTTAGTGTCCTTGCACACTTGTTTAACCTCACACACTTCCAGGGCCTCACCTGCTTATACAACTTTACACATTGACGCTCTGACTCACACAACCTTACTCTATCTTGCACACTTCTGACCTTGCCATGTTTACACCAACAGAAACATTTACACCACTGCACAAACTCCTTGTAGTTTGTCCACCCATGTCCTTGCACACTCACATAACCTCACACCCTCAGAGCCTTGCCTGTTTTCATATCCTGAAACTCCTGGCCCCTTGGATGGCCTTGCCCACTCCTGCCCTGGCACACCCACGTTGCTGTGCACACACAGGAGCCCACATGCAGGAGACCCACCATGCTGCGCCACTGACGCTCTCTCCTCGCCCGCAGGGACTTACCAAGGCCAGTTCACCAACGGCATGCGCCATGGCTACGGTATACGCCAGAGTGTGCCCTACGGGATGGCCGTGGTGGTGCGCTCGCCACTACGCACGTCACTCTCGTCCCTGCGCAGTGAGCACAGCAATGGCACAGTGGCCCCGGACTCGCCCACCTCGCCGATCTCGGACGGCCCGCCGCTGCCCTCGCCCGCCATCCCACGCGGTGGCTTCGCACTCAGCCTGCTGGCCAACGCCGAGGTGGCCGCACGGGCGTCCAAGGGCGGCGGCCTGTTCCAGCGGGGCGCGCTGCTGGGCAAGCTGCGGCGGGCCGAGTCCCGCACGTCCCTGGGCAGCCAGCGCAGCCGCGTCAGCTTCCTCAAGAGCGACCTCAGCTCGGGTGCCAGCGACGCCGCTTCCACCGCCAGCCTGGGTGAGGGTGTGGAGGGAGCCGACGAGGCAGCACCCTTCGAGGCCGACATCGACGCCACCACCACGGAGACCTACATGGGCGAGTGGAAGAATGACAAGCGCTCGGGCTTCGGTGTCAGCGAGCGCTCCAGCGGCCTCCGGTACGAGGGCGAGTGGCTGGACAACCTGCGCCACGGCTACGGCTGCACCACGCTGCCGGACGGCCGCCGCGAGGAGGGCAAGTACCGCCACAACGTGCTGGTCAAAGGCACCAAGCGCCGTGTGCTTCCGCTCAAGAGCAACAAAGTCCGACAGAAGGTGGATCACAGCATGGAGGGCGCCCAGCGCGCCGCCGCCATCGCGCGCCAGAAGGCCGAGATCGCCGCCTCCAGGTAGGACCCTGGGCTGGCACAGATGGGATAGGTCCCACTGAGGAAAGGGGTCCTGGGACCTGGCCGCCTAGCAGGCCCTGTCTCGAAACCTGTTTCTGCTTCTTTTACCGCCAGGGCTTCCTTTAATTGGAGGCGCTTCAGGATCTGGTGTCACCTGTTCTCCACCCAATCATCCAGCTGTCCACTCAGCTACTACTCCCATCCACCCACTTACCAACCCCTCCGTGCACTTACTCCTTCCCTCCTCGGAAACTATCTGATATCCACCAGAACCACCAACTCCTCACCAAAGGATTCCCCCTGCCCACACACCCTCTCCACTCTGTGTATCCACTGAGCCATCCAGTCAGGTATCCATCCACCCAACCACCCACTCCATCACCCAGCTCCCCACCCAACCACCCGGTCATCCATCTGTTCACCCACCCCTCCATTCACCCATCGTCTCCACTACACACCTGAACAAGTCCTCCGTTCACTCAGCCCCTGTCCATCTAACGCAATCTAACGTGCATCTGACCAGTGACCTGTCTGCTCAATTATTTCTCCTCCCACCTCTGTCCATACAACTCTCCATCCGTTGACCTACCCAGCCATCCAATCACCTACACATCCAGCCACCCAACCACCCCTCAACCACCCACCCATCCTCTTATCCACCCACATTTATTCAACAGCTTCCCACCCGTCCTCATATCCAACCATGTATTCACCCACTTCCATCCATCCATCCAACTGCCTGCATCACCCAGATGCTTCCGCCCAGCAATCCATCCGCACTTCTATGTACTCAGCCACTCCCCCCTACCCGTCTGCCGGCCCTGCATTCAGTCATCTGCCCTTCCATCCATCAGCACCCACCCTTCAGACCCCTTCAGATCCATATTCAGACCCCTTTCCGTCTTCTCATTGTACTTTAGAAAAAGTGTCAACGTTGTTTTCAAACATCTGTAGCACCTACTGTGTGCATGGCACTATTTTAAGTGGCTTACAAACATTGATTCATTCAGTCTCAAGGACTTTGTAAGATCATTACTATTTTTATTTCTACTCTACAGAGGAGCCAACTGAGGCTCTGAGACATAAGGTGACTCGTCCCAAACCACCCAGATAGTAAGTAACCCTTCATAATCTGGTTCCTACGAACCTACTCACCGCATTTTCTACCATGCTTGACCTGGACCTGGACCTGCTCTCCGTGCTGGTCACGCTGGCTTTTGTCAGTCTCCTTCAGTGCTCCTGCCGGAGAGCTCGGGCCCTGCTGGCCCCTGTGCCTGGACCGCTCTACCCTCCTCCTGCCCCTTCCCTTCCTCCTCCTCCTTCAGAGCTCAGGCCCGGCCTGAGCCACCTGGAGAGCTGACGAGGCCCTGCCCCCTGGCACAGGCCGACTGTCGCTCAGCCACTGTCCATCTCAGCCAGTGGACATCTTAGATGATCTCATGGCAACTTTACGCTGTGAGGTGGAGACGTGACTTTTTTCACCCTTCTACTTATAGAGGGGTCCCTGTGTGACGGTCATAGTCCTGAGGTCTTTACGTACATGAACTCTTTCTGTCTTTAGAAGATCTTGACGAGGCAGGTACTGTTATTATTTCCTTTGGGCTGATGTGGAGTGAGCTGCAGGGACAGCGGTGGGTGTGGCAGGACAGTCACCTATTATTCGTAGCAGTCCTGCTGGTGGCTGTGAATGACCTGGGCTGGAGGCGGTGGCACTGTGGTTCTCAGAGGTAAGCAAACCTAGGTTGTGATCTTGGCACTGCCATCTGTTAGCTCAGAGGCCTGGCCAATCCGTTTGCCTGTCTGAGCTTCAGCGTCCCCCTCCGCGGCACCACCACCACTTCTTAGTTGTTATGTTCTTGGACAAATCAGGTTTCTTCTTCAACCTCAGTTGTGTCACCTATGACAACGGGGCGGGCCTGAGGGTTGAGAAGGACGGGCGCAGGTCCAGGGGTGGTGCGCCGTCCGACCGGGGGATGAGTTCCCTGGGAAGCGGGCTGGGAGACGGAGATGAGTGTGTGGGGAGTTCCTGGGCGTGCGCTGAGGGTTAACCCTTGTGGGGAAGGGAAGGAGGCAGGTTGGGCAGAGGAAGTCGGGGCAGTCTCCGCAAGGTCATCCACAGAGGGGTGCTGCAGTGGAGACGACCTTCAGAGTCGTCCCAAGTTGAGGTGAGGGGAGCTGGATCTTTACCTCTTCGCTGGTGGCAGGCTGCCCTCCGGAAAGGGGTGTGGCCTGGGGCTGGATGGTTCTCTTCAGCCAAGGGCAATCCCTGGGCGGGACGGCCGGCAACACTCTGAGCAGCTGGGGGCGGGAGGAGGGTGTAGAAATAAGCCCTGAATGGGAAGCTGGGCGGCACGTGGCAGCATCCACGACAGTGCTAGACACCCAGTAAGGGCTCCATGAGCTTTATTTGTCATTGTTGCTATTCAGTGAATTCATCTGACAGATGTGGAAACGGAGACCCAGAGAAGGAATGTAATATGCCCAGGACCACCTGGCAAGCAGGTGGAGGAACCAGCGCTTCAACCCCTAGCTACTCATTCCAAAGCTCTAGCCAGCACATCTGGGTACCTGTAAACTTTGTAAACGTTAGATTGCTGTGACGGTGTGACCGTGTGAGCAGTTAGCCCAGCTGAGAAGGAAAGAACGCGTGGGCAATGTTCTTAGGACTTCTCGGTCAGGGGCAGGGCCAGCCTTATGACCGGGCGATCACAGAATTTGTTTTCCAAACCTGGACACTTTTATGAGTTCAAGGGGGCACGTTTTAAAAAGAAACTTACACGCTGGGATAATTTTAGATTCACACAAAAGTTGCAAAGATAGTTCAGAAAGTTCCCACATACCTTCTGTCCATTTTCCCCTAACGCTAACTTCTTATATGACCAAGATTCATTTGTCAAAGATGATTAACTAAACTTCAGACTGTTGGAATTTTCACTAGTGTTCCCACTACTGTCCTTGTTCTGTTCCAGGGTCCCAAATCGCGTTTAGCTGTCAAGTCTTGCTAGCGCCCTCTGGTCCGTGACAGTTTTGCGGACTCCTATTTTCCATGACCGTGACAGTTTCGGGCAGTACTGCTCGAAGGTACTTTGAGACTGTCCCTCAATCCGGATTGTTCGGTGTTTTCCTCATGACCAGACTGAGGTTACAGGTTTGGGGGAAGAAGACCGCAGAAGGAGAATGCCTTTCTTGTCGCATCGTACCAGGAGCACACGGTCTCGACAGGACTTAGCACAGAAGACGGTGACCTCGATCACTTGGTCACGGTGGTGTCTGCCAGGTTTCTCGGCTGCCGGCCACCATTTCCCCCTCCCTATACTCTCTTCTTTGGGGTACATTATGTTCAACCCATACTGGAGAAGGAGAACATTCTGGAATTGGTTCTGTAGCAAGGAGTACCAACATAGGTCATTTGGAATTCTTCTGTAGGGAAGATTTGTCTCTTCTTCCCAATGGAACATTTAAAATTATTATGTTAAGTGTGTAAAGTTGTGACAGGCATTAGCAAGGACTGTCTGGGGCTACCCTGGGACATGGCGGGGCTCAGACCAGGTGAGAGCGTAGGCTCTTGATTCGCACGACCATGAGCAGGAATTCTGGCGCTTCTACGGAAGAGCTGTGTGGCTCTGCCCAAGTTGCTTCACCACTCTGAGCCCTGGACTCTTTCCTCCTGGTGGAGTTTGAGGCGTGGATGAGCTAATGCCTATAAAACACCTGGCACAGAGCAGCCAGCCATAACAGCCGTCACTGTCATCATCTAATGTGTTTGATTTTAAAGGTGAGGAAATGGAAATGTGGGGACAAGTAGGGACTTCCCCCAGCTCTCACCTGTTGGGGGCACAATCTTGCCCCTTCCGCCCCTTTGCTTTCCCTTCCCTCCTGCCCTTGAACGTGAATGTGTTGAGCTCCTTCTGAGAAGGCCACCAGGCCCAAGATGGGAACCAGTCTCTGGAACGAGAAGTCGGTGTCTGGCGCCCTCCACACGGTGCCACCAGGAGGGAAGTGCAGGGGATGTTTGGATTTCTCGTGCATCTGAGGAGCATGTCCTATGCTTCCTGGCTCATTTCAAGCTCAGACTGGATTTCCAATTAAGGAAATCCTTGGGTTAGGAGGGAAAGCAAGGTTGTCTCCCTCCTGGGGGCTTTGGTGAATAATCCGGCCACAGAGGAACAGGACACTTACCCTGCAGCCACCAGCCTCCTGGGCGCAGGCAGGCCAGGGTTTCTCTCCACTGTGACCTCAGGCCCCTTGCCCGGGCCTACCTGGAACCTGTCAGCTCAGAGTCCAGGATCAGGACGGCTTTCCCAGGGGGGAAGGAGAAAGCTGACACGTCTCTTCCCCCCAAATGGGCTATGGCTTGAAAAGGATTCTAGACCTGCCCTGTCTAGCATGGTAACCACTAGCCACCTGTGGCTGTTGAGCTCCTGAAATGTGACCGATGTGAACTGAGATGTGCTTTAAGTGTGGAATAGACACTGGATTCCAAAGACTTAGTAAGAAAAGAATAAAAAGTAACCCATTAATAACTTTATATTGATTACATGTTGAAATGATTATGTTTTAGATATACTGGGTTAGATCAAATCTGAGTTTTGTTTTGTTTTTTTCACTTTTTGAATGCGGCTACTAGAAAAACGACATGTGACTCACATTATATTTTTATTGGACAGTGTTGTTGCTTTAGCCGCATTCAGGCCCTTAGGAGACGGTGGCTGACCAGTGGGGGAAACCGGGCTCTGGAAAGTGACAAAGAGATTCCCACAGGCACTGAGTGGTCCACGGGGAACTAAGCCTCCTGTCTTCTGATTTTGTGGCTAAGAAAGAACCCTTTCTGTAATACCTTTTAAGGTCACGGACACTGGGCCCTGGAGGGAAGCTGGGATGTTTGGGAAGGTGTCTAAACTTTCTGGTTGTCATGCCAACACCCTGATGAACGGCTCCCATCTGGAAGCCGTACAACGAGTGGTCAGAGTGGGGCTTTGGCTCTGCCTCTCGCTCACCACAGCTTGTCTCCTCCTCAGGCTTCAGTTCTCTCGTCTTTGAGGGGAGAATAATGACGTCCACCTCGGAGTGTTTTCGTGCGAGTTGAGTTGGAGACTGCACGTGAAGCCCTTGGCACAGGGCTGGGGGCAGGAGGCGCTCAGTAAATGTGAGCTGCTGTTGTCACTGTCTGGAGTCCGTGTGCTCGTGTCCCTGCACCAGGGACAGGGGCTGGCCTGCAGGAGGTCTCCGCTGTGACAGTGAGGTTCGGAATGTCTCAGGTTTCCTGCCGAAGTGGCACCAGTGTGGCCCTGAAGACAGGGCTCCCTGAACTGGTCTGTCTTCTGCTCCTCCACCTCCACACCTCCGTCTCCTCCCCAGACCGGCCCTGGGGGTTCCTAAGGTTAGTGCAGGGCTAGAGCTGGTTTTGTGAGTTCCTGGGAAGTGAATTCACAGGTGAGCAGGAGCCCGTGTGGTACAGCAACTAGGAGCTTAGACTGGGGAGTTGAACAGACACAGGTTTGAATCGGGGTTCAACTTCTTGTAAACTGTGTGACCTTAGGCCAGTTCTTTGCCTCTCTGGGCCTCCCTTTCCTCTTTATTCCTCAAACGGGAATTATAGTAATTCTCCCTCCAGAGTATGGAGAGGAGAGGAAACAGCCCATGTAAAGAGCCCATGTAACTGCGCTTTGAAGGTGTGCAAGGAGGCAGAAGCTGTTCTTACGAGTCATGAACCTTTCCTTACCGATGCAAGCATCTCCCTTGAGAATGGACTCACCCCGAGGGAGGGCCGCGTCTCCTCTCACCGCCCTGCAGCCCTGTTTTCCACACTGGCGTCTTCTGCACGGCCCCAAGTTTGCTACATCTGTGTACCACCTCTACTCACCCTGTTTTTCTACTTATCAGCTTACTGACAAATACGTGCATTTATGGAAAAGGAAGACTTTTGCCCTGGCAGGTGTGGCTCAGTCAGTTGGGCGTCGTCCTGCAGAGCGAAAGGTCGCCGGGTGATTCCCGTCAGGGCACAGGCCTGGGGTGCAGGTTTGCTTCCCTGCCAGGGCACATGCTTAGGTTCTAGGTTCAGTCCCCGTTCGGGGCATGTACAGGAGGCAGCCAGCCATGTTTCTCTCTCACATCAATGTTTCTCTCCCTCTCTTTCTCTCTCCCTTCCCCTCTCTCTAAAATCAAAAACAGAAATTTTAAAAAGAAAAGAAAAGGAAGACTTTGAGTCACTGGTGGAAGTGGGAGACCCGTATCCTGGGAAATTCGGAAAGCAGAACGGTGTTGTTCAAGTCTGAGGTCAGACTAGTGATGCCAAAGGTGTTGAGCCGGAAGTCTGTTTTCTTTTTGCTAAAAAGAGACACTGGCAAGAGACTGGCAGGTGTGACAGAACTTTTTGGCACCAACCGAGGCTTGTCCTTGACTGACGAGAGGAGTGGATCTGGTGCAGCTTCAGGCTGTGACTCTGTTCTTCCGGCGCTCAATTCCAGACCACCAGGGTGTAAGACCACCAGGGTATGAGACCACCAGGGTGTGAGACCACCCGGTGGGGAGAGCGCCTGGCCCTGGACTAGGTCTGAGGGAGGGTCTTGGTAATTGCCCGTGTTCGAGCCTGTTTGTTTAGTTGCATTTAGTAAACATAGACATAGTTCTTATTTCTGGGTTCCAGGCCGGATTCCAAGCTCTTTACATATATTAACTTAGTTAATCATGCAAACCACCCCAAGGAAGGTACTATTATTCCCATACTACAGATGTGGAAACTGAGGCACGGATCTCAAACAAGGTCATTTAGCCAAGTAATGGCAGAGCTGGCAGTTGAGACCCCAGAGCCAGGAGACCTGGTTCTAGAATGCTTTCAACCATGCTCTGACCTCCGGCCAGTTTTCTCTTACAAACTTGGAAGATTGCACTTACTCCGTGCCAAGGCCTGCGCTGGGGGCCTGGGCATCCAGGGGACCAGTGTGGCTGGCATCCTCGGGCGGGGACTCCCAGCCGAGCGGCAGAGACAGGCGAGGATGGGACACCATCAGTGATGGGTTAGAGGGAAGCTCGAACAGAGCAGCCGACTGCCCCAGGGGTGGTCTGGCAAAGTGCCCTGCAGGCGGTGGGTGACACTGGTTGAGAATGTGCCAGCTGGAGAAGAGGGAGAGAGAGGTCGTTCCAGGTAGAGGCATGGAAGTGGGAACGTGTGTGGTGTATTCTGGGAGCAGTGAGTCACTGGGCATGCAGGGGTGGGTGGGGGAAGAGATTAGCGGTGAGGCCAGGGAGGGCTGAGTTGTGAATGCCAGGTTAAGGAGCTTCAAATTTACTATGCGCGGACGCTATTCAAAGTGGGCAGCTGAGTACACGCACCTAATTCTAACGGCTACACATGGAGTTGTTTTTTTTTAACATGGCCCAAATCACACAGGTAGTAAATGGTCAAACTAGGATTCTGGCCCCAGAGTTTACGTTCTTAGCCACTCCACTGTTCTGCCACTCAGACTGAGTGAGCTTCTTTCTGTTTTCTCTTTTTTTTTTCACACTGCCCAGAACAACATACTTGTTAAACTTTAAGTGACAAAACCTTGCTCCCGTTTCCACCTGAGTCGAACCTCCCAAGTTCCCTGGTTAACGGCTCACTTCCAGCTTTCTTCATGTACTTATTCTACTCCCCCGCCCCTGCAACTGGCATGACCCACATAATGTTCTTCCACTTGCCTTTTTCACTTCCTATGCTTTGAGATTTTTTTCATCTGATGCCCATAGATCTGCCTTACTCTTTTAATAGCTGTGTAATGTTCCACAGTTTGGATGTACCATGATTTATTTAACCAGGCCCACTGAGGTGGAGACTGAAACCATTTCGTGTTCTCATGGTTACAGACGAGGCTTCGGCGGACACCTTGCTTGTATTCCTGCTCATGGGGCTCGTTAAAGGGGTGGCTCAGCCAGGCGGCGCACCTAATCAGACCCCTCCAGGCACCTTGGAACACACTGGAAATATAATGCCAGTTAACCTGGGTCTTTGCAAGGGGCTGACTCCTGACACTCACATTCAAGATGTAAATTCGCCGGTCTCTCTCCTGACAAGGTCCACAGCACCCTCGAGTGGGTTAACACAAGCAATACCCCACCCCCAGTATATGTTCAGTAGCTTTTAAAAAACATTCTCACCCAAGGACAATCTTACTGATTTTAGAGAAAGGGGAAGGGAGAGGGAGAGAGGGAGGAAAGCATCGATGCAAGAGAGAAACATCAGTTGCCTCACTGAACCCACAACCTAGACATGTGCCCTGACTGGGAATTCAACCCACAGCCTTTCAGTTTATAAGATAATGATACAATCAACTGAGCCACACTGGCCACAGCTCAATAGGTATTCAAGGATAATGGTTATAAGGGGTGCAAATTGTTTGTCTACCGGGCCCTCCCTTCCCCCCAGGTCTCTGCCTGTCCCTGATTGCACAGATCTACATTTATGGGTGAAATTTCTAGAAGTGGAATTGCTGAATCAGAAAATGTGCATTTTAATCGTTATCAGAACCCCAGTTAACCTCCAAGGGGCAGCACCTAATTTGCGCTCTACCCGCCACCAACAGTGCACAAGGGGGCTCCTCCTCAGACCTGCGCTGACCCCAGGTATCACTGCCAGTCTTCCTCACCTCCGCCACGTGGTCTGAGGGCGTGCCGGTGTCCGTGAGCGCCGTGCCCATCGGTCAGTGCCCCTGCTCTGTTTCCGGCCCTCTTCCTGAGATTCCTAGACACGGGGCCCCACTGGTGGGGACTAAACTCCCTGGGGACAGCCTTGAAACTTGGGGCAGGCCCCCCGCCCCGGCCTCCTGCCCTGCAGCACGTCCCTCCTCTGAGAATTGCCAGATGGACAGAATCCCTCTGCTCCTCAGACTGGAGAGTGGGGTGTACGGAATGTCCTCAGTTGTCAGGGCCAGACTCTCGTGACACACACGAGGCAGCTGCGACGCCACAGCCGGCCTCGGAGCTGAGTGGTCTGGGGGAAGGGGGGAGAGCCTGCCTGGGTCCCTGGCAGCCAGGCTGTGTTCAAATATGGGAATGGCGTGTTTGGGGGAGCCGGGCCTTCCAAGCTGGGGGCGTGGGGGACCAGAGGAAAGATCCCACGAGCTACTATCAGTCCCCAGGAAACACCGTCAGAGCTGAAAGGCACCGCCAGGAGGATGCAGCCCAATGTGCTCATTTCACAGATGGAGAAACTGAGGCCTAGAAGAGAACAGTGACTCGGGCTCAGAGCAGAGAGGAGCATGGCCGGAGGGCTCTTGAGAAATCTTGGTTGGCTTCTGGTCACATTTGATAAATCGACTAGGAAAGGGGAGGCAGAAAGGACTGTTTGTATCTCCCCTGCTCCCAGCTCTATGACATGTGCTTACAGTCCAGCTCCAGAATCTTTCCTGCTTGATTTTTTCAGCCTAGATAGCAGAGTTAGAAAACAGGCCAACAGCCTGCAACTTTGGGAGAAAAATGCCCCTTTTCCCTAATGCAGGGGTTCCCCCATGTCTTAGTGAAAGGTCCAACCTTACGAAGCCAGTGCTTGGCCTCCAGCAGAGTCAGGGACTCAGGGGTCAGTGCTGGAATGGCCCAGACAGGGGTGCTAGACCGACCACTATCCTGAGAAAGGTAGTGGCTGCTGCAGGGCGCGGACTTGAGGGCTCAGACTCAGGGTCAGGCTGCCTGGGCTCTTGTCCTGGACACTGCTGGCTGTGGGAGCAAGTGACTTCCCCCTAAACTTTCTGTACCTCCATTTCTCCATCTCTAAGATGGGGTCATGCGAGAACCCGCCGCGTGGGGCACAGGAGAGGATCAGGTGCTTAGGACATGCCTGGCCCAGCTCGGTGCCCGTTCTCACTGCCGAGCGCCGGCCTCTGTGCCAGCGAACTTCCTCGCACCATCTCACTCCATCCTCAGGAGGGAGGTGCCATTCCCTGCAGGAACCCATTTCACAGATGAGCAAACTCGCCCGAAGTCCCCAAATAACCGGCACAGCAAGGCTTCCGATTCTCTGATCTGGACTCCCCCGTAACCACTGTTGGAAGTGAAAGTCTTTGCGCTCGAACATCTCACGCTGCCGTCCTGCCTGGGCCATACTGTTGTGTGGCAGAGCTGTTGCGAGCCCAGGCTGGGGGACCGAGAAATCGAGTACAAATCCTGCCCTGTTGCTTGCTGGTTCTGTGTCCTTGGTCTTTTCTGAGCCCCACTTTCCCCATCTGTAGAATGGGGACAGTCACAGCCTTGCCTCCCAGGCTAACGTGAGGACTAAATGCAACGATGTGCAGAGAAGACTTTGCGTGGGCTCGGCGCTCAGTAAGGAGGGGCCTGGGCCGGTTTATCATCCTTCTTCTTACCGCGAGACTCAGGGGGGAAGAGAGGCCAGCAGGCTCCTCCTCCACGCTTCATCCTTCCCCAGGGAGGCCGCTTTGCTCCCCTGGGTTTCCAAAGCCCAGTCTAACTTCCACTTGACTTCCTACGGCCATACCAGTGAGTCCCTGCCATTAGGAGGGGAGCTAAAAATAAAGCCCAGCCTTCAATCCTTCAAGTAAACACCCAGCTCTCTAAAATTAGCTCCTTTGCCACAGGTCTCTGGAGCCAGGCTGGCTCCGGGGATGGAGCTTGGTGAGGCTGGTTGTCACAGCCAGGCAGGTCCCGGGCCAAACATCCATGTCGCCCCACCTGGCTGCCGAACCTCAGGTCCTGAGGGGGAACCAGGTGCCCCTTATTTGTCTCCAGCCTCTTTTCTGTCTCTGCTGCCACCAGCCCCGTGCTGGCCACCAGCCCCTCTCGCCACACCACTGTCGGGGCCCCCCCTCAGCTCCTCTCTCCTCTCCCTGCCCTGTACTCTATGGCAGCTGGAGTGAGCCTTTCACCGTGTAAGCCTGACCATGCCACTCCGGTGAGCAGAACTTTCACGGGGACCTTAGTTTGGATTCCCCTGAAAGCAGGGCCTGCAACAAGGACTGGGATGCAGGTAAGCTGATTTGGGAGGTGATGCCAGGAAGGAGGAGGTGAGAGGAAGTGACAGAGGGAGACAGAGAAGGAAGAGCCAATATAAATGCTTGTACTGCGTCACCACTGCAGGCCACAGGCTGGGACCTCGGTCCAGAATACCCCCCGGGCACCGAGCGTGGCGGGCGGTGGACAAAGCGTTATCTGCTGGCTCCAGCCCCCGACTCCCTGAAGATCTCCCCAGGGGCACAAACGCCCCTGTGCTTCCCGGTGTGCTTGCACTGGGGCTGAGGGTGAAGGGGCATCCTGCAGCATCAGAGCGGGCTCCGGGCAGGCAGTGGGAAACCCCCCGGGACACTGGCAGTGCCGGGGAAGCCGCCCTCCGCAGCTGTGGGTGAAGTCAGGGGTAGATTGAGGAGATGCGATGTGGGCCTCAGAGTGTCTGTCTTGAGAAAAGTTTCAGAGTCCTTACTTTGGTCCACGGGACCCTGTCCGGCGCCTGCTTATCTATCAGCCCATCTCCCGTCCCTCTCCTGTCACCTGCCTTCAGCCGCAGCTCCTTCCAAGGGCTGTTCTCTTTCTGCCCGTGGTCCTTTGCACATGCTGTTCCATTTGCCTGAAATGCCCTTCCCTTACCTCGTTCATAGGCCTCATGCAGCTCCAATGTTTCTTCTTCAAGGAAGCGCTGAGCTCCCATCTAGTCTGGGTTCCCTGTTTTGTGTGTCCCTGGCACACTGCCCCTACTCACTCTGTTTTCCTGTTTGGTTGTACACGACATGGGGACAGGGACCCTGTCTGCCATGTTCATTGCCATGTGCCGGCACCAGGCACAGCACCCAGCACATACATGAGGCTCAGGAAGCGTTGCTGACTGACTCATGTTAGGTCTCAACCATCTCACAAGGGGGGCCACCTTCCGTCTGACTCATTTAAGCCTTCAAACCCATTCGTCAAATATTTACCGAGCACCTGCTATATGCCAAGTAGTGTTCCGGGCACTTGGGGAAGAAAACCTGAAGATCCTGGTCTGCATGGAAGTTACATTCTAGTTGGGGAGATAGCACAGCTGATATAATAAACTACCAAGCAAGCTGCTTCTTTAAGTAAGGGGTCAGGGTAGGCCTCGTTGAGAAGATGACACGAAGAGTTGAAAGAGTTAGCCAGAGAGAGGTCTGGGGGAAGGGCAGCCCGATACAGGGCGGAGCAGGGCAAAAGCTCCAAGGTGGCCACATGCCTGGCCTGCTGCAGGGACAGCAAGGGGACCGGCATGGCTGATGTGAACTGAGAGAGAGGGTGGGCCGGGACAGACCGCTATGCCAGTATGGGAGCCTCTAGCTGCAGGGGGCAACTTCAGTTGAAAGCAATTGAAGTGAAATAAATTAAAAGGTCCATTCTTCAGCCGCAGCGGCCACACGTCACGCCTGACAGCCACCACACTGGACGGCACGGATATAGACCGTTTCCTTCATTGCTCCAAGTCCCCGTCGACATACCTCAGCGGGGCCTGCAGGTCATTCATCGCAGGGCAGCAGCCTTGCCGACGCATAACTGGGCACATGTCCTGGGGTCCTTTCCTCACCTCCCAAAGTGGGTATGATTAAAGCATGCAAGGCCATTTGGTCCCGCCCCAGGCAAAGTCAGAATGCCTTTCCCAGCGTCCTTGCCAAATGGTCCTTCAGCCGCCGCTTCTCTATCTCTGGGCATGGGAAACTCATCGCGTCCTGAGACAATCCAGGCTAACTCTGGACAGCTCTGACTTTTGGAGTGGCTAAAACCAGAAGAATGTTCTGCCTCTTTGTAGTTCTAAGCACTGCTTCCAGCTCTGCCCTCAGGGACTATGTCCTTTAGAACTGAGGTCAGGGCATGACACAGAACCCGCCCATAGCCTAAGCCACTGGGATTATCTTCTCACAGAAAGATCAGGGAGGCTCAGGGACCCACCTCCACCTCTCTGCCCTTGCCTTCTGCTCTCTTTAGAGTGGTTTCTGTTCTTTTACCCCAGGACGGCCCCTGCACCCCATCTTCACCTCTGCACTCCAGGGCAGAGCTTGAAATGCAACAGCTCCTCTTCAGGGGCAGTGAAGCCCACCCAGGGGTTTCTAGCTCATTCTCCAGAATGGGTGGCACAGTCTTCCTTAGATGCAGGGAGTCTGGGAGGTGCGTATTTTTAGCTTTTCAGCTGGACACATTGCTTTCCTAAACAAGATTAGGCTCCTGTGAGTGGGGAGCAAGGGGAGAACAGATACTTGCTCACCCAGCGATGTCTGGCCCAGACGTCCCCGTAGAGATTTAAAAGGTTGTGATCTCAACCCCGAGAGTCGCTGCTCTGATTTCAACTTCTCCAGTCCCTTTCCTCAGCCTCCATTTTCATGTCTCCCCACGTGGGTCCATGTTCCAGTTGGAGACACAGAGGCCCATACATCATTTAGTGATCAAGAGCACAGGCTTTGGGGGTCAGACAGCACTGGTCCCCTCGGCAAGTTACTTCCCTGAGCCTCAGATTCCCCACCTGTGGACTGTGGTGGAAATTAGTATCGTACTAACTGCTGAGGGTGCCGTGAGGGAAAAACGGGACAACCTGCATGAGGCACTAACCCCTTTGCCTGGCACAAAGTAATCACTCAAGAGTGGCGGTTGTCATTTTTATTGTTACAATTATCATTCTCTTATTTCATTGGTTCCTACCGGTGTGGTCGAATGAAGGACCAGTTGAAAACTCTGCTGGGACTGTGGCGATGGGAGGGAGGGGCTCCGTCTACGCAGCCACTTGGGCCAGGCCACATCTTATCACATTACTGCTGAGGTGCTCTTCCCGTCAGCCCTGCTCGTGAAACCCTATCTGGGAAGGTGGTATTACCACAAGGTCACGGCAGCCCGCTGCCAGAACCGCAACCCCACAGAGGGGTGCTGTGGCCTTGCCAGGAGCTGGGCCAAGGGTGTGGTCCCTGAGCTCTGACCCACCAGGTGGAGGGTCAGAAATGCCGCTGAGTGGGCCCTTGAGAAGGGAATCTGCCCGAGGCTGACTGGGGTGGTCCCTGGACTCCAGACCTGCAAAGTTCTTCCCTGACCACCCCCACTGGGGTGGGAAGAGACAAGCATCGGGGGATAGAAAAGCCACCCAGGGGTCTTCATTACTTCTTCCTTTATTTTTAAATAGGTTACTCGCTCACATGGTCCCAACCCCAGTCATAATGCTGCAGAGTCTGTCTCCTTGTCCTGGTCTCCCTGAGTTGCCACCTCCTCACCCCATAGGCAACTACTGTTTGCATTTTCTTTGTTTCTACTGTTTGCATTTTCTTCCTTTCCAGAGTTACTTTATGCTTATATTAAGGTGGAACTTACGAAATTGTTAATATATGACCATGTTTGACTTAGCGAGTCATGCTTGACTTGCTACAGTGCCACCGAAAATGAACAAATGCACATTTAGATGCCAATTTTCCTCTTTCTTACACAAAAGGTAGCCTATTAAAATACTATTCTGAATCTTGCTTTTCTTCTCATCACTGTATATAGATCAGAATCTTTCCAAGTGAACTTCACCAGTTTTTAACACCTGCGTCGCATTCCATTAGGTATAATTCCTACTTTATTTAATTGGGCCCCTGTTGTTGAACAGGGGTTGTTGGGGTAGTTTCCAGAATTCAGCTCTGCTGGGAGAAAGTTGTATGCACACGCATCATTTCACCCACGGGCTCGTGTATTTCTAGGACAGATTCCCTGAAGTGCACTCACTGATGGAAGGTTCTCCGTAGCGGTTGTCCTGGTCTGTCCTCCTCTCCACAGTGTAGGAGGGTGAGAAGACCTCTGCCACTGGCTGCTGAGTGACCCTGGGCAAGTCCCTGCTCTCTAAGGGTGTCCGTTTCCTGGGGCACCAGGCTCTCTTTGCCTTGTCCTTGGGGAAAATAACCATCCAGATTTGCCTCCTTGCTTGGCCTTTCCCACACCCCAGCCATGTGCAGCTACTGTTGCTGTGGCTTCTTTGGGAGATGACTTCAGGCCCAACAGAGGCCAGGGCAGCCCAGTGAGGTCGGGGTGGAAGAGCAGGCAGAGGGGGACCAGCACGGGCGAAGGCACGGAGGTGCGACAGTGCGGGCAAGGCAGAGTTCCCAAATGCCAGTCCCTTGTGTACATTCCTGAGCCATAACCACATCCACGCACCATCCTGGTTTTTACTACCTTACTATTTAAACATATTTAACTTTATTAAACCTACATTTATTTTCATAAATGAACTTCAGTTCGTTACTATAAATAGAAATCAGTGTTAATGTTAGCCAAAAAAAAACCCCAAACCAAAAGCCAGAAAACACACACACACACACACACACACAGACAATACAATGAAGCCAACACCGTTAAGCCCTCCCTCAGTACTCACCAGAAGCTGGGATCAAGGCTACTTGCTGCTCTGCTCTCTGTTAAACGAAATACAAGAGACTCATTAAAGACATACAAGCATCAAATGAGACTTTCTCATTGATGAAATCAGGCTGGTTGAATTTACATTTTAAAGGAACAATGATATCTGATGAGTGCCCTGGTACTACCTGTCATTTTTGGTTCACACTTCAGAGACATGGGTCTGAAACGCAGATTGCTCCTCCTGGTCGTCTGCGAGCGACAGGGCAAGAGGAAGCCTGGCCTTGGAGAAGCGCCTGTGCTCCAGGAGCTAGGCTCTGTGGAGTTCCGGGTGAGGGAGGCCAAGCCTGGACAGCCCTCGCACCGAGCGGGCACTGGCTAAATGCTCATCAGTGACCACTCACTCGTGGGTCTGAGGGGCCCACGAAAGAAGGGCATTCAGACTAGCAGGTGCCTTCAGGAATCATGCCCGAAGAGCAGACGTCCTCGTACTCTGCCCTTGTGTGGCAAACACCTGAGACGTGGGCTGGTGTAACCCTGGGACGGGAGCCACCTGGAGTGCACAGGAGGGGCACAGGATCAGCACAGGATCACCGCTGCCCCTTTTCCCTCATCCTCCCAGCAAAAACAGCTGTAGCGCAGCTCAAGGACACGTTTATTTCTCGCTAATGCAAAATCCAAGATGGCTGCCCTCACCAGTGGGCAGCTCTCCTTCACGCAAACCCAGCCCCTTTCTCTGTCGTGGCTCCGCCATCTTCAATGCGTGGCTTCCTTTGCGTGGTTGCTCTTTCGCACCAATCCAGTGAAACTGGAAACACATGCGGAAGGACGTAAGAGGAAGGTTTTACTGGCCACGCCTGGAAGTAGGGCAGGGCATGGCCTCTCACTTTTCATTGGTCAGAATCCAGTCGCATGGCCACGCCTTCCTGCAAAGGATGCTGGGAAACAGTCCAGGCGTAAGCCCTGGAAGAGGAGGGGTCCGGGTTTGGTAAATTACTAGAGGGGTCTCAGCTGTGCCGAGTGAACAGGGCAATTGTGGTTCTTTATCATCTGCCTCCGTCTTCTGTCTTTATTCCCTGGTGACATTGTCAGACTAAACTCTCCTGTTTAAACCATTCATTGTGTGAGTGCGTGTGTATTTTCATACATTTTTTGTGCGTTGGCTCCTGCATTTCCCTCTAGAGCAGCTTTTGCTGTCATCTTTCCTCCCTGACAGTTCACACAGATGTGGAAAATAAGACCCTAATCTCAGAATTTAAAATAAGACGTGTTCATTTTCCAAGAGCTAGCCATGGGGGGAGAAGAGAGGACACCTGTGCACAGCGTTGGGGGAGGGGTGGTGTCTTCAGCTCCCCCAACTCCTTCATGAACAAATTGCAGGTGTTTTGGGTTTGTTTTTTTTTTTTTTTTTTACACTCAGGTGCTGCCTGAGATCCACTCCAAGAATCTTCCTGTGATAAATGGAGACAGGAGACCTTGTGGTCACAGATGGCAAACCTCTAAAGCTTTTTGTCAGGAGAGCTAGTAACCTATTTTTCAAAAGTTGTGGGGGTTGCAGAAATTGTCCAGGGAGGAGGTGAAACATTAGACTCTGAGTCTGCTGAGACGGTTAACTATTTTCTAGTTAATGTCTATTCTGGCAAGAAACGTGCCGATTAAATAGCTCTTGTAGGGGGCTGGGTGTGTATGGGGTAGAGTACACTGCTTCTTGGAGTTTGCTAATTTTCATGGTGTAAATCCTGACACTACTGCCGATTTCAAGCTACTGAAGGCAGAGCTGGGAAAACGTAATGATATTGACTCTTTTGGAAGGCAAGGGCTTGAATGAGCAGATCCAGCACACCCTTAGCTCCTGGTTGGATCTCTTCATCTATACTCTGCCTCAGGCTGTATAGCTCCGTGGTGTCATCTGCAGGGGAGTTCAAGAGCTCCAGCTTTCTCCTGGGCTCTCTATTCTAGAGGCTGCACATTCTGAACTAGACTGTATTTGTATAGATCTTCTCCACTAGACTACAAGCTCCTATGGCTAAATTCTGATTTCAAGTTTCTTTACATCCCTGTTGCGTTGCACTAGGTGGGTAGGCTCCTAGGAAGTGCTTATAGGAGGCAGACAGGAAGAAGGACGGAGGGAGGTGGGGTTGGAGATCCCAGCCAGAGAATCAGTTCCTGATCTGTGGCTTGATGGTGGTAGGACCTCAGGCAAATCCTTTCACTTGTCCAGGCCTGTTTCCTCGTCTGTAAAAGTCTCCTTTATGTTCCTCTGCTCCTGCCAGGCCAGGCCTATCACTGCATAGTAAATGGCTACTGTTGATTCATTCTGCCCATTTTTATTAAGCACCTGCCATGGCCCAGACCCTGTTCTAGGTGCTGGGGATTCATCAGTGAACAGAATAGACCAAAATCCATTCCATGGGGCCCTCACACTTCACATTTGCAGCATGCCACCAACTGAGCAGAATTTCCCAGGCACCGTCCCACTTGCTCTCTGGGCAGCCATGTAGGGCGAAGGGGCTATTAGCTCCATCCTGCTGCTGTGGGAAGTGAGGAGAAGTAGAGCCACGTGAGTTGCCAGAGGTCAGCTGGTACACAAGGGGTAGAGGTGGGACCTAGACCCTGGCACCTGGTCCCAGGAACTGGTTCTTAGCCATTGTGACATGCCCTTCCCTTGCCACAGTCCCCCTTCTGCCCACCTCTCTGGCTTTGCTCAGGCTGTTCCCCCTGCCCTTCCCCACAGTGACCTCTACCCATTTGATTGTTCCAATCCACATGTCCTTCAGGCCTGCCCATGACCTGACCCCTCCCTGATGGTGTCTTTTCCATGTCTCCAGCCCTGTCTCCAAATCCTCCCCCTTTATCCAGCCAACCGTGGTTGGTCACCAGGAGTGGAATCCTGTACTTCTTTATGTTTTTCCCTCAGACGCTTCTGTGTCCTCCCAATAATTCTGCCTCCCCAGGGCCCAGGCCCAGACCCACATGAAGAGCTCAATAAATCTCTCTTCATTAATGCATTAAAAGCTTTGATTTCTCCTTAGTCTCTAGCACAAGTCTGGGTTCTAAATGTCCTCATTGTAAGTGTTATTTATTCTTCCTGGGAAATCTGAAGGTCAAGTCTGTTAAAAGAAACAAAACCTCAACAGCCTTTGTGTGTGCCTGCTGTGTGGGGGTACGCAAAAGCGACAGACATAGTCGCTGCTCTCCGGCCTCATTTGGCATCTTTGTGTGGTCAAGGCTGGGATGACCGCTTGCCCTTTTGTCTGGAACAGCCCTGGTTCCTGTTACTAACAGCCTCCCTTTTACCCTCCAGCACCCCAGTCTCCCTAAACAAAGCCTGAGGTCATAACTCCTGTTACTGCTCTAAGCACTTAGCAAATACCAGTTCTTTTAATCCTTCTAACCTTGTGAGGTTGGTGCCACATCCCTCCCATTTCACGGAGGGGGACACGGAGGCACAGCGCAGTGGAGTAACCAGCTTAAGGTCACACAGCCACGGAGACGCAGGGCTAGCATTTGAAGCCAGGTCATCTGGTGCCAGAGTTCTCACACTCAACCACAGGCTCACTGAGAACTTCTCTAAGATGCCTTCCCTGACCCCTGCTTGGGGCTAGATGTGTCTCCCCTGTCCCCCCTCCCCAGGAGCCATGGTCTTATCTCAGTCCGAACTGCTGTGACGTGGTTTTGTGACAGGAAGACAGCAGCGGGGTCTGAATCTCTCTGCCTGTTTCTCATGCCTGGCATAGCTCCTGGGGCCAAATAAAACCTCTGGAAATGCTTTTCCACCCAAGGGCTGCAGGTTTTCCAGGGCTGGGGCTGGTGTGGCCCCTCCCTGTGGTTTCTTCCTCCAGTCCTTGTGGCAGCTGGGATGCCAGCCCCCGGGAGCAGATGTAGCTGCCTGGAATTCCTCCCCGAGGCTTCTTATCAATGTCCAGAGCAGCCTGGAGTGGGCGAGAGGGGGGTCAGGGACACTGGGGGCTGTTCTGGGAAAAGCTGGAATGCCATCCTGGAGCCCCACCTGGGGAGGGGCCGGAGGCAGGGGACACGGTGCTGGGCAGGGAGGGCTCAGCTGTCACATTCCTCAGGCTCACAGAAAGCTCTCCTGGGTGCCTTGTCCTTATTTAGGCAGGAGATGTCTGCTGACTCGGGCCTGTGGGATGCCATAGCAGGCTGGCTCACCGGCGGGTGGGGCAGGGTGGGGCGGGGTAGGGGTGCCCGCCCCGAGTCAACTCAGTGGGTTCTCTGGGGCAGCTAATCCCATCAGGCCCAGACCCCCAGGTTGGGCAGTTCAACCCCTAGGGAGAAAAATCATTCTCTAAGCAACAACAAAAACAGTAGCTACCATTCATGGGGTGCCTACTATGTGCAGGACACCATAGTAGGCTTAGTCTCTAAAGCTCCAGGGGATGAGTTTCTCCTGTTCACTGCCGTATCCCCAGATGTAGCCCCGGACCTGGGCACAGTAGGTGCTTACTAAATACTGGTCATGATCGAATGAATATACACTTCACATGCCACAGTTGCTCACAGAAATTCTAGCGGTGGCTGAGCGCTACCATCAACCCATTCTACAGAGAAAGCAACTGAGACTTGCAGAAGCCCCATGACCTGCCAAAGGCCACGCAGCTTGGAAGTGGGGGAGCTGGGGTTTGAAAGCAGGTCGTCTCAGTCTAGCACTAAACAATGCTTCCATCTTCTGTTTTGGGGTTCGCCACACTGGGGTTCCTGGCTTTCTCCCTTTACAGGCTGTGGGAGTTGGATGGGTTACACACTACTTACCCTTTTCATTCTTTTCTTTTTATTGACTTTAGAGAGAGAGGGAGGGAGGGACGGAGAGAGGGGGAGAGAGAGAAAGAAGAAACATCGATTTGTTGTTCCACTTATTTACACAGTCACTGGTTGATTCTTATATGTGCCCTGACCAAGGATCGAACCTGCAACCTTGGCATATCAGGATGACGCTCTAACCAACTGAGCTACCCGGCCAGGACCCCTTTCACTCTTCGTTTTCTTATTTGTAAATTGGGGATTGATAGTGATATCTACCTTAGAGACCACTGTGGGGGCTAAATGAGGTATGACAGGCAAATATTCTAGCATCGTGCCTGGTACATACTATACCCCCGACAGACATTGCCTATTGATGATGGTGATGGGCCCCAGGGGAATTCTGCATCTTCCTGGCTGCATTGGACCCAAGGAGCAGACGGGGAGCAAGATGAAGCCATTCTCCAGCAGCCTCTGTCCCCTTTCGAGGCACAGTGACAATCACAGCCACTGGGAGAGGGCCACTCCTAGGCTGCCTCCCAGGTTCCCGGAGCAAGGAGCTGGGAGGGTTCTGGGGCTTCACCCTCTGTTAATACCCGGTACACGATCGTCACCCTCATTGCCCAGGGTTTACATGAGCACCTACTACGTGCCCAGGCCTGGCAGTTCCCACAGAGGACCCAGAGGCAGGACCTACTGCCCCCTTTGGAGGTGCCTGTGGCCACACTGTAGAGTGTTGGAGAAACACGGGTTCTGGAGCCGCTGTTCCTTGCTGGCTGTGTGCTCCTGGGCAAGTTGGGAACTGAGAGCCTCCGTTTCCTCATCTGTACACTGAAGATGATAACAATAGTCTTTCTCTCATAAGGTTGCCGTCTGGATTAAATGATAAATATGAGTAAGCTCTGAGAACAAGTCCTGTCACATGATGGCAAGTGACCCTTCTAATGTGCTTGTAAGAGAGTAACCATCGCAACGATTAGTTTTCAGCTATTGGGAGTGGTCACACAGGCAGGCATCGCTGGGCCTCAGTGACTTCATCTTGCTTCTGTGCTGTTAATAAGTGAGAGGAGGCGCGTGCCGAGGGTCCTCCCGGCTCCGGGAGTCTCACGGCCGAGTGTGTGTGATCCAGCCAACACCAGGTTCACCTAACAGACATTTCCCGAGCACCCACTGCGTGCGGCCTCTGCTCTCGTGGTGGGCGCAGCAGCGAGGCCTCTGCCCCCTGCGGGGCTCACAGGCTCACCAACGGGAGATAAAGTGACGTGGCAGCCATGTGCAGGGGACTGGGGGAGGGGGGAGCTGGCGGTCTGGGCAGGCTTTCCTGAGGAAGGGTCCTGGAGGATGAAGAGGAGTTCACCCAAGAAGAGGTGAAGGCTGAGGGTGGGGACGAGAGTTCCCGGGAGAGGAAACAGCAGGTGTGAAAGCCCCAGAGGTGACACAGTAGGGCACACATGAAGGTCCAGAGTTTTCTGGCCACCTGGCAGGTTGAGTTGGGCCGGAGCGAGGTTGTGAAGTTGGATGCCTGCTCTCCTGTTACCCCCCAGACACTGGGGAGGACACTGTGGGGACTTAAGCAGAGGGTCAAGATCAGATTTATTGGGGGTGGCCTCTGGGAAAGGCTTCCTGGGCCAGATGGAGTGTAAGAAGGAAAATTTACATCCAGGGTCAGTATCCAGGGGGACACTCCAATGACATCGTGCCTGTTGTTAGAGGTCTTATATACTCCAATTTGTACCAGTTTGTAACCAGCAGCTCCCCTGAGCCCCCTAAGTGCTCCACCCCCACCCCCACCCCATTACTGCCCTGTTCACCTGCCCCCCTCACTCCCCAGGACCCTGACTTCCCCAGCACCCAGCACCTAGTTAACCACCTGGCCCAGCAGGGGGCGCCCACACTGTTCTCATTGGTTGCTTGCTCCCCCCACCCAACCGTAGCAGTTGCTAGATATTTTTAATATCACCCCAATGCCTACATTTCAGTTGAGCTTTTCAGCTCCAGCAAAACAAAGGGACATCAGCTAGAGCAGGACCAGCTCAGGAAACCTGAGTCTTAACCCCGTTCTTGCCCTCTTCCTTCGAGGTAGCAGGGGTGAGACTGGAATGCCCCCTAGGCCCCATCATGCACTGGCTGACACAGCTTGGGGGTCGGACCAGGACCTCGGTCCGGCCCCAGCCCTTGCCCTTCCTGGTATGTGGCTGCCTTTCGGCCACGCTGCCTCTGGGAGCCTGGTTTCCTTGTCTTTTTAGTGGTCGTGATAATATCTACCCCTTCGGGTTGTTGTAAGGAATAAATTAAACCCTGTCTCTAAAAGTCCCAGCACTGGTAGGTGCTAGGTTTTTACATTTGTAATGAGTTATTTTGAAATAGGGGATTATATGTATGTTCAGAAGTTCTAAAAGGGTTGACAGTTAGGTTCCAGGTTGGACTGGAGGTCCCAGTCCTATGTGGGGACCAAGAGCAAGTCCAGAGGTCCCCTCCCTGTTTTACTGCTTGCAAAAGCGCAGCCAGGCCTCGGTCCTATGTCGTCCTGCAGACAGTTCTCAGGCCCCGATGGGCCAGCCCCTCATGGGGCAGTAGGAGGTGTCTCTGCTGGTAACGGGAGCCTGGGCCCTCCCTCTCAGATAGGCAGGGTGAACGCTGGGCATGTGGAGAGCTCAGGGCCTCGCTGTGCCCCAGGCTGGGTCACGGCCAGTCTGGCTGCTGGGCGCTTCTGGAGAGCAGGCGTGAACTGACGCAGCTAGCAGATGCCCGGGGCAGCCGAGGCGCCTGGGCCAGACAGACCTGGATTCACATCCCAGCTGGCTCTGGCGCTTCCTAGCCCTGAGCCTCAGGCAAATGATTTTCTGAGCCTTCGTTTCTTCTCCTGTAAAGTGGATTTTCTTGAGGATGATGTGAGATCACATAGGTTGCCTTAGTTTCCTTCTGTTGCCATAACAAATTGCCACAAATTTGGTGGCTCGGAATGACACAAACGTGTTGTCTTACGGTTCTGGAGGTCAGGAGTGTGAAGTCAGTTTCATCAGGCTAAAGTCAAGGTGTCTCCAGGGCTGGTTCCCTCTGGAGGTTCTGACAGGGGAATCGGGTCCTTTTCAGCTCCTTCGTGTCTGCCCCCCACTCCTTGGCTTGTGGCCCCTTCCTCCATCTTCAAGGCTCGTTGCCCCAGCCTCTGCTTCCACCCTCACGGCGCCTTCTCTCTGTGGTCGCATCTCCCTCCACCGTCCTCTTAGACGGACGCCATCCTTACGTTTAGGGCTTGCCGACGGAACCCAGGATAATCCCCGAGTCTCACGACCCTTAACCGAGTCACATCTGCAAAGCCTCTTTTGCCATATAGGGTCACATTCACAGGTTCCGGGGGGTAGGACCTGGATTTCTTTGGGGCCATTATTCAGCCAACCACGCAGGTCAGGGGTCTGGCACACTGCGGGCACTCAGAAAACAGCTGCTCTGTTACTCTCCTCCCTCTTCCGGGCCGGGGCGGGGGTCACACACCCAGTCACGCATGGAAGAGACTACCCCGCCAGACTGGCGGTCTTCTTTAAGAAAGGGAGAAAGATCACCTTAAAATGACCTGGAAGAGGTCACCTCCGCGACCTGGGGGTTTCAGGCTGGAATCCCACGGTGGGAGCTTCTGCACAGGGCCTGAGGGCGTGGCATGGCCCCCCCAGACCCAGAACCCGTGTCCCCCCTCCAACTAGAACAAATGTACTTTCTAAGCTTTTCAAACACTTGCCCAGAGCTTACTGTGTGCCAAGCCCTGTTTTAAATGCTCTACGTACAAATTCAGTTCTCTCTGTGCTTCCAGCAGCCCTGAGCAGCAGGGCCTGTTCCTGTCCCATGTTACAGGTGGGGACACCAGAGCCCCGAGAACGCCTGGGGGCCACCCACAGTCACACAGTGGCGCTCCGGGCCCCTTCGACATGCCAGAATTATGACAGCAGTTTTTCGTTTTAAATCCCCAAAGTTTTTGATGGTGAAGCCATATTATTTTAAACTATCTGTTTTATATTTTTATGCCTAGACTATGTCACATACAAATAACAAGATACACATTATGAACACGTGAGCCATCAGATGGGCTTTGTCCGGCCCTGCAGCCTTCTGTCTGTCTGTTCTGCTCTCACAACCTCCCACCTTGTCTTACATCTCCCACCAGACCGTGTCCTTGCAGAGCCGGAGCGGGCCTGGCTCGGTGCTCACTATAACAACAACAACAACAACAGCAACAACAGGCGAGTGGCTTCACCTGTCTGTGCCTCAGGGTTCTCATCTGTGACACGGGTGTGGTCCCTCCCTCACAGGGCAGTAGGAACCCACGGGCTATTTTCCATTTTCTCTTATTGGAAGCAGTGGTCACAGATCCATATGTAAGCACTAAAACAGTACAACTCTTAGAAGAAAATGTAGGAGTAAACCTTTATGACCTTGGGTTAGGAAAAGCCTCCTTAGCTTTGGCACCAAAAGCACAGGCAGTAAAAGAAAAAAAAACAGATGCATTGGATTTCATTAAGCAAAAATGTTAATGCTTCAAGGGCCACTATCAAGAAAGCAAAAAGACAACCCACAGAATGAAATATTTGCAAGTTATGTAGCTGATAGGGCACTTGTATGTAGAATATATAAAAACTGTTACAACTTAATGATAAAAAGATGAAATAAAACCAATTAAAAATAGGCAAGGATCTGAATAGACATCTCTGCAAGGAAGACATATAAAGAAATGGCCTTTAAGCACATGAAAAGGTGCTCAGCATCGTCCGCTCTCAGGGAGACGCACATTGAAACCACCTCACGAGTCACTAGTGTCACCAGTCACTAGTGTGGCCGGGAGGAGAAACTCGGGCCACGTGACCGGGGGCCGGGGAGCGTGGGGAGAAAACGCGATGCTCGCGCGTCACCGGCGGGGTTGCGAAACGGGACAGCCGCCGTGGGGGCAGTTTGGCGGCTCTTCAGAAGGTCGTACATAGAGTCGTCCTAAGTCACCGCAGTTCCGCTCCCAGGACCACACCCAAGAGACAGGAGAACAGGCATCTACGCAAACACGTGCCCGCAAACGCCGACAGCGGCATTGTTCACCGTAACCGACAGGTGGAGGAGACGAACCGCGTGCTCCTCTGATAAACAGGGAACTGCGTGCAGTGTATCCCACGACGGTGGGCGGTTAGGTGTCA
This sequence comes from Phyllostomus hastatus, assembly GCF_019186645.2. Taxonomy (NCBI): domain Eukaryota; kingdom Metazoa; phylum Chordata; class Mammalia; order Chiroptera; family Phyllostomidae; genus Phyllostomus; species Phyllostomus hastatus. Next base: position 11,885,779 of record NW_025333664.1, read on the forward strand.
GGAGACAGGAATGAAGTACTGATGTCGTGCAGAGATGCAATGTGGCGGACCTTGAGACAGTGTTTGGATTCTACAAGCATGCGTGTCTACATCCTCATTGGTTGGCGGACCATAGAATTTGAAAGGGAATTGCTGGTAAGCCTTGTTGTAATAACAAAAGCCGGAGTATTAATGAGAGCCAATATTCGTTAAGCACTGAGTTTACGTTCAGCACTTTTGTGTTATCTCATTGCAGACTCCCAGTAATTTTGTGAAGCGATCATGATTACCCCTACTTCCCAATTCAGGAAACTGAGGTCAGCGAGCAAAGGTCAGGCAGGGCTACGATTTGGACTGGAGCTTGTGCCCTTAACCCTTCTGGCGGGAGCCTCCTGGGCAGGGACTTAGCACACGTTTGCCAAATGGAGCCCCCGGGTGGGGTGCGGGGGAAGGTCCTGTCGGCCAGGGCTCCCTGCCTGGGCCCTTGCCTGCATCCTCCGGGAGGTCGTGTGCTTTCTCCCCGGGAGCTCTCTTGGGGGCGGGGGGGGGATGGCTAGACAGCCCAGCTGTGTCCCTCCTCGGCTTACTGGGACCTGATTGTTCTGGGGGCAGCAGCCCTGCAGAGCCAGGGCGAGCGGTTATTTTGGGAGCGGGCAGGGCAGCGGCATCCGAAGCATCCCCAGGTCAAGAAGACGCTTGGCAGCGCCGTCCCCGCCAGGCACCTCCGCAGCCCTCAGACCGTCTGCCTCTGCCCTCCAGAGCGACCGCTGCAGACAACATGCTCCGAGGGTTTTTCTACTTTTAAAGCGAGCAAAGCAGTGGCATGGAGTACATTCAGGGTTTTCTTTCAGTCTCCTCCCCCAAAACCGTGCTACTTATTTATTTCACTAACACGCACCTCTATGGCACTTCCCGGGTCCCGGCCACTGTTCTGAGGGCCGTGTAGCCGTTCATGCATTTATTTCTTACAGCTTTCCCCCGACGTGGGTGCTGTTATTATTGCCACTTTACGGGGGAGGAGCCTGGGGCTCAGGGGACTCAGACCTGCCCCAGGATGGAAGGAGCAGAGCCCGGACGTGCACCCAGGCAGCCTGGCCCGCACTGCCCCTCCTGGCCACTCCGCTCCGAGCTCCGGAGCCTCGGCTCCACGCCCCTGCGCACCCGTTGGTTTTTCAGAGGCGTCGAGTGGTTGACCTGGCAGGGATAAATCAGGGTCCTAGCCATCCCCATCCCCGGTCCCAGCACATGGAAGACGTGGCCGGAGTCAGTGGCAAGAGGGCTTGGTGTAAGGGGTGACAGCTTGGGCAGATTCACTCTCGAGCTGCGTGACCTGGAGAAAGTGACTCCGCCTCTCTGAGGTCACACGAAGAAAGGCGGCCACCGTGCAGAGCTGGGCACAGCGTGCTCTGCAAATAATAGATTATCGTTGCTGGTAATAGCAGCAGAAGAGGCAGTCGTTGAGTGAATGCATTAGAACAGAGGTCGACAAACATTGTCTGTAAGGGCTGGAGTGTAAATATTTTTGGCCTGGCAGGTCTTACAGTCTCTATGGCAACTGCTTAATTCTAGACAATATAAACAAATGGGTGTGGCCGTGTTCCAATGAAACTTTATTTATATGGATACTGACATTTGACTTCCGTGTAATTTTCACATGTCAGAAAATATTACCCTTTTGGGTCTTTTTTTTCAACTTTAAAAATATAGAAACCATTATGGGCGCACAGGCGGTACAAGACAGGCGGCGGGCTGGCTCGGACTAGCACTGTGGTTTGCTGGCCGTCTCTGCACAGAAGCAGGAGTTCTACGGGGACTTTTGGATGCCAGGCTTGTTCTTGTGTCCACAGAGCCCAGAATAGCGCCTCCTATGTGACAGCCACTCCGTGAAGTTGTATTAAATGAATGAATCCATGGGCAGAAGGGTCTTGAGCTGGGGGTAAAGAGCATTCCAGGAGAGGGAACGGCCTGAGCAAAGGCGTGGTGTCGGGGGTAAGTCTTTGGCCCAAAGGAGCTGTCCGAGCCCGGGGGAGACAGCTGGGCAGCGAGGCCAGCTATGGGCGAGGGCGTGGGTGCCCTCAGAAGGGGCTCCCTGGGGTTCAGACCCGGCCCCTAACCCTGAACCACCAGCCTTATTTTTAACCTGGCTGACGACAGGTGAGAAAGATAATCCGAATGAAATCAAGAAGAGTGCCTGATCCCTGCCCCACCCCCTGCCCCAGTTTCTGCTAGTCCCTTTCCTCGGGGCGAGGGGGGGGGGGGCGGGCAGAGCCGCCTGGAGACCCTCCCCCCGGGGCATGGGCCCAGATGCCGAGAGCACTCACAGAAGAAGAGATGGTCCCGCTTTGCCTACCAGACCCCGGACTCGGAAGGATCCTGACGCAGAAAGAGAAACGCTCGAGGCTCCGGGGCTTGAGCAACCCGGGATGCCCAAGACAGAGCTGGGTTTTCTGTCTGTCTGGCACACGCTCCTCAAACGTTAGTGAGCAGAGGAAGCTTCTGGAAAGCTTATAAAACACAGATTCCCGGGCCTCTCCCCCAGAAATTCTGATTCCGTAGGTCTGGGGTGGAGCCCAAGAATCTGTATTCCCAACAAGCTCCCAGGTGACGAGGGGTGGAGGGGTGCACCACACTGTGAGTGGCACTGAGCTGGAAGCAAGACCCTCTGGGCAACAGCGGTTCTGCCTGCCCTTCACCCTGGGTGCTGCCAGATGTACCCCACCAAGACTGCCTCAGGCCCAGGCTCTGGAGAGCCCTGAAGTCCGTGCTGAGTAATGTAGACTCCACGTGGAGCACCACAGGGGGCCTTGCAAAGATTTTAAGAAAGCAACAGGTGAAGCTGTTGGCTGTCAGGCCTAAGCAAGCACACCACACCTCAAGGTGCCACTGCCTGCCATCAGTTGCAGGGAGCGGCCTGGAGGCAGGGAGGGGGGCGGGGGCTTTGCAGGAGGAGTGACAGAAGGATGGAGAGATGGGCAAATTCAAGAGCCACAGAGGGGGCCGAAGAGACAGGAGGGGGTGATTGACAGCTGTGGATGTGGAGAGGAGATGAGGGTGAAGGGTGGGATTCCTGGCTTGAAGGCTGGGGTGTCGGGGAGCCATACCAGAAATCTGAGGCAGGGAAGAGGGGGGCTGATAAAGAATTCATACTGATGGGCACGACAGAGGCGTGTGCTGTGGGCCACCCCGCTCTCAACACCCCCCCCCCCGGCTCTGGCTCTGTGGAGGGCCCGCAGATGAACCCCCAGAACCTCCCGGGGCTCTGTGTGAAGGCTGCGACTCTGGCCGGAGGAGTCCTGCCACACAGCCTCGGAGCACTGGGAAACCAGCCTCACAGGCTCGCGTGACCAAAAAAGGACATTTTCTCAGCTGGAAGGTTCGCCCAGCCCGTCCCGCTCCCCCCACCTGGGGTTTCAGGTTTCCAGGGAAGTGTCTCTGAAAAGCTGAGAACTCTGAATCACACGTACCCAGGGGCCCACGGATAGGAGCCTGGGGACGTGCACGCACCACCCTGAGCTGGATGTCACAGACGTCTTTTCCTCCCTCGCCTCTTTCTCCTCCTCCACCCCCACCCCCACCAGCACCCCCACCACTATCATCATCATCATCATTCAGCCCCATCCCGGGCTACGCATTTCCATAAGCTGCCTCTCGGTTTTCACAGCAGCTCCAAGAGGGGAGAATTGGCAGCCTACAGGCGGAGACACTGAGGCACAGAGAGACACAGCCACTGACCCCAGGTGCACAGGGCGAGGAGGGCGAGGCCACTCGTGCAAGTGCAGGGGTGGAGGCCACCTTTATTTACCTTTGTTCATGGCGTATCCATCGAGGAAGTTTTTGCATGAATTTTGACTTTTAGAAAGATTGCCTTAAAATACGATTTATCCAGATTACCAAGGGGTTTTTTTTGTTGTTTTTTTTTGGCTTCCCACTCAATTCAGAGCCTGGAGGGAATGACTCAACCTGGCCCCAGCCTGGGCAAAGCCGAGATTGGAACCTGGGGCTGCTGACAGCAAAGCCATGCTTTTTACTGTCCCCTGCACTACCCCCCCCCCCCGCCCACACACATGCACCTGTGTGTGTTCACTTAGCACATTTCATTCGATAGAAGACTCCTGTAGTAGCCCTGGCTGGTATAGCCCAGTGGGCTGAGCACGGGCCTGCAAAACAAAGGGTCACCAGTTCAATTCCCAGTCGGGGCACATGGCTGGGTTGCGGGCCGGGTCCCCTCTGGGGACACACAAGAGGCAACCGCACATTGATGTTTCTTTCCCTCTTTAAAAAAAACAAAAGTATTCCTGGAGCAGTGCAGCAGAGTGGAGAGGCCAGAGGCTTGGGAATCAGACGGTTGTGGACTTGAACTCCACCACTCACTATTGAGTGGAAACGTAGCCTGTGGTAAAGGACACAGACTCTGGATCCCAGAATGCCTTGCTGCAAAATCTCCCTCTGTCACTCGCTGGCTGTATAAGTTTGGGCAACGTCCTGAAAACACTCCCATGCCCTGGATCCCTCCTCTTTAAGGAGGGGTGATGGTAGTACCAGCTGCCACATGGAGTTACTGGGGGACTTCAATGCGTTAAGTTCTGTGAAGCCCCTGGCAGGTAGTAAAGTAAACGCTTTGTCATGTTAACTATTATGGGCGAGATACCTGAGACTCAGAGTCCCCACCTGTGAAGTGGGGACATAAAAACTACCTCCCGGGCAATTTGAGGGCTGAAGGGGAAAACGCAAGGGCCTGGCACGTGGGAGGAGCTTAAAGAAACTTTCCTCCCTCACTGCACCCCTGCCTCCCCCCGCCGCCCTGTACTGGAGACTGAGGTGCAGGGACGCAGGCTCACCAGCTCCCTGAGGGATCAGCTCATCTGCGCAAGCGGACACTGAGCAGACCTTCCACCTGCCCGAGGCACCGAGTTGTCACCTCCTGATCTCAGGGCCCTGCACGTGCTCTTCCCTCTGCCTGTCCCCACCCACCTCTTACGGCCTCCTTCACGGGTGTCTTCAGGTCTCATCCTCAAGGAGGCCTTCCCTGACCACCCCACCCCCACCTGGGAGCTCTGTCCTGTCGTTCTTTTCCGCATTTTCATTGCACTCCCTGCGCTTCCTTCATGGCGTGTTTTACAACCCGAAGTAAAGCCCTTTGCAGCCCGTTACATTGTGTTAAATGCTTTTCATTGTTTGTTTGACAGTGAGCGTGGGGACCGGGCTTGTCTCACCCACTGGGCTCTCCATCCTGGGCCTCTGGCCTCGTGTGGCTCGTGCTCACACACACAGGCTCTGGAGTCGCCTGGGGTTCACAATCCCAGCTCCTGCACTTAGTGATGCTGAGACCAAGGGCAAGTTACTTAACCTCCCTGTGCCTCGGTTTCCCTTTCTGTACAAAGGGAGTATGATAACAGCAATGGCTTTATAAGGCATCGTGATGGTTACATGAGATAACCTTCGATATTCCTTTAGAGCCGTGCCCAGCACATTCATAAATGGGGCTGTTATTATTTTAGTAGGTGCTTCTCTTAGGCTAGACTAACAGCTAAAACAAACATCCCTGGAATCTCAAGTGCTTAACGCAATATATGTTTAAGACTTGCTTAAATGTTCCACATTAAAAAAAAAAAAGTAAATTGTGCCCTGGCTGGCGTAGCTCAGTGGATTGAGCATGGGCTGCAAACCAAAGCATGGCAGGTTGGATTCCCAGTCAGGGCACGTACCTGGGTGGCAGGCCACGGCCCCCAGCAATCGCATATTGATGTTTCTCTCTCTCTCTTTCTCCCTCCCTTCCCTCTCTAAAAATAATTAAATAAAATCTTTTTAAAAAAGTAAATTGTAATAAAAATGTTTAGGTGCTTTAAAAAATGTCCCACATTTAATGTTTAACTTCAGTTCTTAAATGTTCCAGTGTGGGACTGTGGGAGGGGCTTTGCTCTGTGCCGTGGCCATTTATGGATCAAGGTTCCTTCCACTGCGTTTCTTAACCTGGAGTCTGGGGGGCCGGGGTTCTCTGGATGTCATCCAGGGCAGTCCTTGAACTTGGATGCTGTCTTAGGGTAGGTTCCCTAGAAGCTGAGTCTGAGATGGAGATTTTTCTGCACACGGTTAATGAGGGAACACTCTCTGGAGAGAGTCGAATGAGAAAAGCAGGATTGGATGGAGAAGTAGCTACGCAAGGATGTGGCCCTACCTGGCGTCCCGCCTCCCACGGGGACTCTGGCGCCTGGCTTGTACCACAGAGTTAGTGCCTCATGGGGTGATAGGGAACTGGGGGTATCATCCGTCATTGGTTGTGGGCTGTCTGGCGGCAGGGCGGAGGTGGGGGGAGTGTTTTGACCTTGTAACAAGGTAGCTTCCATTGGTAGCAATTCTCTGGGACAGCAATGAGCCATTAAAAGCCAACACAGCACCCCAGGGTGGGTGCATCTGCCCAACAAAGGGATCAGGGCAGAGCACCGGAAGTGTGTCTAAGAGATGGGAAAACTACATCTTTATTTTTATTTACTAGCCTCTAACTGAAATTTAGCATTTTCTTCAATTATGGGAACAGGCAATTAACTACAATAGTACTAGCAGCATCTGTGACTTTGTCACCAGTAGAAATCATGTATTTTCATGTCATATTACTGTTGTTGCAGGGATCCTTGAAATATATTTTCTGCTAATCTGTACTCTAAAATTATCGTGTATAATAGACCTGCTAGATACTGCAGGGGTCTGTGACCCAGAAAAGATCAAATACCCTGTTGGGGGCCTTGGCCTCCTCTGCCTTGTACCCTCAGCAGGGGAGAAAGGAAGGACACGGAGGACAGTAGGAGAGGTTTTCACGGGCCAGGCCTGGAAAGAGCACACATCACTTCTTCCCACAATGCATTGGCTAAGACTCAGCCTGACCATACCTAGCTGCAAAGGAAGCTGGGAAATGTCGTCTGTCTGTGTGCCCAGAAAGAAGAGCAAAGGGTCTGGGGAATGCACAGCAGTGTGGCCCATGGGGCTCAGTAAATATTCACGGACGGCCCGAATGACTGAATGCCCTGCCCAGGGTGGCGCTTTGTGAGCTGAGAAGGAGGGCCCGAGGGCTGGTTCTCCGGAGCGACCCTGAGTTCCCATCATGTTGTCTCCTAGGACAAGCCATGCCAAGGCCAAAGCTGAGGCTGCGGAACAGGCCGCTCTGGCCGCCAACCAGGAATCCAACATCGCCCGCAGTCTGGCCAGGGAGCTGGCCCCAGACTTCTACCAGCCAGGTAGGGCCAGGCAAGGAGGGAGCAGGCAGGGCAGGGTGCGGGGAGGCCCCCGGGGGTGGGCATTTTTCTTCTTCCTCGCTGGAAAGCAGACGTGCCCGAGTGGGTTCACGATTGCCCGTGAGTTCTAGAAACTGTGGGGCATGGTGCGAGCATAGGGTGGTGGGGACACTGGGGACTCCCGCTGAGACTGTGGTGTGGACTGGCCCCACTCTGGGCTGCCTCTTCTTCCTGAGACATGAGGCTGCAGAGTAAGGAGGACCTTCTGCCTCTGACACAGACCTTGCACTTGGATAGAGTGATGGGAGCCCCTCAGGGTGGGATGTTGTTTGTGCATGAAATGTTTTAAGGTGAATGGAATGATTAGATTTGTTTTCTGACCGTCAGAGCTTGGAACAGGTCTGTACCAGGGGAGGCTAAGTCGCTTCTGGTTCCAGCGCTCCCCCTGCTGGCCTCAGGAAGAATGACACTGTCTGGCTGCCTCTGCCTTGAGGGGCGGGGCGGGGCGGGGGTCATAGCGACAGCTGTCAGTGTGTGACCGGCCCTGCATTTTTTCACCCAATTAATCATTCTATTAGGTGAGATTAGACCAGTTTTTCAGATAAGGGGATGGAAAGAGACCAGTGTCACCGCTCAGAACATAAAGTCAAGAGCCAGACTCCCTGGGCGCTAGTTCTCTGCCCTTTGTCCGCTGGGTCACTTTGGGAGAGTGATTTTGTCTCTCCGAGCCTCCGTGTCTTCACCTGTAAGGTGGAGGTTCATGGCATCGACCTCGTGGGGTTATTACAACTGTTAAGTGAGCTCGTATTTGGAAATTGCTCCAAACAGTGCTGGGCACACAGTAGATGGCGGTAAGTGCTGGCTGGGTAAATAAATAAACGAGGCTCCGCGAGGTTAAGCGGCTTGCCCAGGATGGCCCAGCGCTGGGATTCGAACTCATCCTCCTGGTGCTCCTACCCCGGGCAGGTCCGGAGTATCAGAAGCGCCGACTGCTCCAGGAGATCCTAGAGAACTCGGAGAGCCTGCTGGAGCCCCCCGACCGGGTTGCCGGCGCCGCTGGCCTCCCGGAGCGGCCCCGCGAGAGCCCGCAGCTGCACGAGCGCGAGACCCCTCGGCCCGACGCTGGCCCCCCGTCGCCGGCCGGGACACCCCCGCAGCCCAAGCGGCCCCGCCCGGGGGCGGCCAAGGACGGCCTGCTGAGCCCAGGCTCCTGGAACGGCGAGTCCGGCACCGAGGGCAGCCGGCCGGTCACGCCGTCCGGTGGCCACCGCAGCCCGGCGCGTCCCGCCACCGAGCACATGGCCATCGAGGCGCTGCAGGCGCCGCCCGCGCCCTCGCGGGAGCCGGAGGTGGCGCTGTACCAGGGGTACCACAGCTACGCGGTGCGCACGGTGCCCTCCACGCCGCCGCCCTTGGAGGAAGAGCCCTCGCCCGAGGTCTACGAGTCTGACTCCGCGCCCTCGACCCCGGCCACCGCCCCGGTGCAGGCCCCCGCGTTTCGGGCCCCGGAGCCAGAGCCCGCGCCCGAGCCCCCAGCCAAGCTGGAACCCAAGCCCATCGTCCCCAAAGCCGAGCCCAAGGCGAAGGCCCGCAAGACGGAGGCCCGAGGGCTGACCAAGGCTGGGGCCAAAAAGAAGTCTCGGAAGGAGGCAGCGCTGGCGGCCGAGGCCGCGGTGGAGGTGGAGGAGGTGAGACAGGTGGCGGAAGGAGGTGTCCAAGGTCGGGTTTCTACAGGTGGCTGATCTTCAGGCAGGATTGGGTGTGGGTGACTCGGTGGGGAGGGTGATGGGACAGCACCGACAGGGGGAGACCTTAGCAGGGATGTGGGCTCAGTCAAGTGCAGCCCCATCCCCTGTGGACTTGGGGGTGTAAATTGCACTGCAGTACCCCCCACCCCCCACAGGGGGGCAGGGGGCTGGCCTTTTACCTGTTACCTGGTCAGCAGGGAGCAATTCTTTGGAAAAGGGAGCACCTGGGGGTGGAGTGGGTGCACCTGCAGGGTCAGGGCGTTCCCAGCGGGGCACCGGCAGCACTGCTACAATGTGTAGCAGGGAGGGCTTCCTGGGGGTGGGGGAAGGGCCCACCAGGGCTTGGGTCCAGCCTCCAGGCTTGTTAGAGGAGGCGGGGAGCTAGGGATTGCAACAGTAGCGAAGCGGGGCTCCTAGGGAGTGCCGAGAGCGGCTCTGGAGGAATCAGCGCGGAAGGCCACATTCCCGGCCCCGGGCCACCGTGTGCTTTGGGACACGCTCTTGCCCTGCTCTGGGCCCCGAGCGGTTTGGTTAATTATTTTCAAGAGTTCTTCCAGCCCCGATGGCCTGCTGTCCGGGTGCTGGTCCCAGCAGGGAGCAAAGCAGGGAGGCGCTCTCAGGGGGGTCCTTCTGGAAGTCCCTGCTCCTCTGCGGACCCTGCTGCGGCGGCGGGGTCGGGGGCGGGGCCGGGGGCGAGTCCGAGGCCACGGGCACTCAGGCAGCGCTCTCCGCGCCCCCAGGTCCCCAACACCGTCCTCATCTGCATGGTGATCCTGCTGAACATCGGCCTGGCCATCCTCTTCGTTCACCTCCTCACCTGACCCTCGTCTACCAGGTTCGCTGGGGGGAACGGGGGTGGGGGGGGGGGGAGCCCGTAGAAGGTTCTGGGCACCTGGGTGTCGGAATGCTGGAGAAAAGGGCCTGCTGCCCACTGGGCCTTCGTCCCGCGGGTCACTGAGGCCCATCCCCACGGGAGGCAGGGACTTGGGGTGTGGCTTTGGCAGAGGGAGGCCCAGGGTGGGTACAAGCACATGCACGCACACGCACGCACACGCACACGCACGCACCTCTCGTTAGCTCAGCATCCACAGAGCACCTGCTTTCCGCCCGGTGCGCGCCAGGGGCTTCGCTCGCGTATTCATTCGTCTGACCGACATTTGCCGGGCACCTGCATGGCTGGGGTGTAGGGATGCAGCAGGGACTCACTCCTGTCCTGAGAAACGGGGTCGTGGGCGGGGAGGGGGGACACAGTGGGGGCAAACCCTCAATGTCCAGCGCATTCAGTGAAAGTCCTGTGGCTCAAATGTCAAGCAAACCCGTTCTTGCCCCTGTCCCCCAAGACCCTCACGGGTCAGGGCTGCGTTCACCTGGGTTGGCCGGACCCTCCTCTCCCGGCCGCCCTTTCTCCCTTGCCCCCTCCCAGCTCCCAGCTCTTCTCCCGACACCCCTCTGTCAGGCAGGCAGTCAGCTCCCTCGGTTGGTTTCCTCCCCGTGGTGGAGCTGGGAGGGCAATGAACGGGGTGGGGGGGGTCGAAAGGAAAGCGGGCCTCACGGTCTCAGGATGGAGGATCTACAAGACAGAACCTTTCTCCTGCCGGGACCAGGCTCCACAGGGTGGGCCCTGCACTTGGTGATGCTGACGGGCTTCCTGCCCCCACCAGGGGCCCTCCTCCCTGGATCCCGGCTTAGCACTGGGCTTGGGGACCCACCCGGTCCCAGAGGAGGGGAGGAGTCCCTGTCCCGTCACCATGTAAACACAGCCGATGACAACCTCGGCCTGGCGGGTGCCGGCCTGGGGGCAAATGCCTCGTGTCTCTTAGGGGGTCTGGGAATGAGAGCTGCAGGAACTGCAGACCTAAGGGTCTGCAGGACGGAAAGGGGTGAGCCAGCGGGCCGTGGGGGAGGAGGGAGGCGGTGAACCCCCCGAAGGGAACAGCACGTGCAAATGCGCAGAGGCGGCCTCCAGAGGGAGAATGAGGCTGTGCCTTGTGAGGGCTGGGAGAGGCCCAGGGCCTTGTCTCTGGTCCCCTCAAGTGTTAGTCACGGGACAAAGCTGCTCTAGGGGCTTGGGGGCCGGTGGGAGCATCTCGCCCCTGAAGCTTGGAGCCTGCCTTGAACCTGGCCGGGCCTCCGTGCGCCCTCCCTCCCTCCCTGCTTCACCCGCCCCTGACCCTCGTGCTGTCTCCCTGCAGAGCCAGGAGTTCCCGCTGGGGACGCGAAGACCCGTCTCTCTGCAGTGCTGCTCAGGGTGGCCGAGGAGGACTGGACTCCGGACCAGAGCCCTGGGTCCCAGCTCACGCCCACATCGCCAACAATGAAGGGGGCCTCCCATGGTGCCCTGCCGGGCGGGCAGAGGAGGTGCCCAGAGGCACAGCATGTGCTGGAAACCGTCCTGGAGCTCCGCCCGGGGCCAGGAAAGCCCCGATCTGCTCCTGTCCCTCATCCTCATCCACTCCTTCACCTTGTCCCAAGGTCACTCCCTCCCTGGGCTTTTGTGTGTTTTGGGAGAAGTCACGGAACCAGAATATTAATGAAATCCGAGCCCCCTTCCTGCTTCCCTTCTCCCACTGTATTTTAACTGCTGGCTGCTGGGCCGACGGACCCCTGTGCTGGGTCAGTGGTCGGGGAGACGCTCTCGGACAGTGCAGAGTCCCCTCCCCCCACTGTCCGAGCCGGCACACACGCTGTCCCCTGCTTACGGGTGTTCCAGGTGGCCATAGAGGAAGCAGACATGCTCGGTGTGCATGCTCCAGGTCGCAGCGCTCCCGTCTCCTCGTGCCCGTCCAGCTCGCCCCCCTCCCTTCCTGACCAAGAGAAGAGGAGGAGACAGGAGGGACTGGAGCCTTTGGCCAGGAAGCCACTGACCAGGTGGCCAGGGGCGGGGGTGGGGAGAAGGGCTAAGAGGAGTTAGGATGGCCCTTGTCTGTGTGTGTGTCTGAGCCTGGGCTGGCATTGCATTTAGGGCTTGCACTGTGCCCTGTGGATTGGTTTGGCCGCTTCCCCCACCAGGGCCCACCGCAGGCTCAGGGGATGTTGAACACGGAAGCCTTGGGAAGACCAAGCAGATTTCTCTGTGTGTGGGGCGGGGGGGCGACATTCAGGCAAGCGCTGAAGACAGGCTGCTTGTCACCAGATACCTCCCAGGGCGAGAGGAGCAAGTCCAGCGCCCCCACCCAGGGCGATCTGCATGATAAGCCCCTCGGCTTGCGTGGCAGAAGAGGTTTGCATGTAGCTCCTTACAGACGTTTGGTACCACACTGGGTCTCTGGGCCCGCGTGCTGGCTGGGGGTGGGTGGAAGCTGAGGGCTGGTGGCCTCCCGCCCATGGGAGGATGGAGACAGTGTTCCAGGCCCCTCCGGGCTGGGGAAGCACTTGGCAATGACATCCAGACGGAGCTGGAGGAGCTGCCACTCTCCTGCCTTTGTTTCCGTGGACCTGGGGGCCTTGAACTTGCGACTTGGCCTCCCCAGGCCAGCTCTGCAACTGGAAGTTCACTTCTGATGGGGTTTGCTTTCCTTCACCCCCTGAACACTTGGGTCCAGCGTCCCGCTTGCTGTTTCAAGCCCCGCTGGGACCTCACGGGCTGCATCTCCGTGGACAGAAGCCTGTGGGTTCTCCCGCCCTCCGCTGGCCAGGGCCCCTGGCTCTGCGTCGGTGTTTGGGCTTTTCTGGACTCCTAGGGAAGGAGGGGGCAGGTTGGGGGCACCGCTCAGGGCTGACAGGCGCCAGGCCTCGGCTCTGGGGTCACGGTCCAGGTTTCTTGGTCTGGCTCAGGGCCCTCAGCTCCCGGGCCTGGTTTGGGGGCTCATGTTTGGGGCAAGGGGTCAGGAAGTTGCAGTCTGTGCATTAATAAACCTGCATCTGCTCACAGGCGCTGGCGGGGCTGTGGTGTCTGCTTGTGGGCCCAGGATGCTGGACTGATGCGGGGGGGGGGGGGGGCGAGAGGGGCTGGGGGTCTCTGGGCCATGCTGGCCTAGGCTCCATCTCATGGTTCCTGTAATACCTTGTGAGGGGCGGCTCAGAGGCCATGACCCTGAATCTCTGAAGATGATTTCCGGAAGCTTCCCTGAGCAGCATATGGTAGAAGAAAGAGCCCCTTCTTTAAGGTTGGGTCCTCCTGGGCCCCAGTCTTTCTCACCCACTTATTTTACTTCTCCGAGCCTCAGTTTCCTCCTCTGTAAAATGGGGAAGGAGGTAGAACCAGGTAGCTCCTGGGGTGGTGGCAAGGATTGCATCGATGCTGAAGCTCACGTAGCACCCCGCTGTAGAGCGCGGTTGAGAACGGGGACTTGTGGCACTGCCGTGGCACTGTAGTGCTGTCATTAGCCCTGCACGTTTTGATTGATGACCTCAGAAGCCCCACGGGGGTGGAGATAGTTCAGGCCCTGGTCAATCACAGAATGTCTCGGGGGGGGGGGCCCAGAAGCCATCTTCTAACCCTACAGAGGAAAAGAGACCTTCCGAGGTCACACAGCAAATCGGTGGCAGGAAAGAAGTTGTCTTGTGAATCAACACTTTCCATTACATGTTGATTATCGGGGAGGATCCCTCGCCCGTCTGTTACAGAACAGACCCAAGAGGGGCGTATGATATACTATTACCGAAAGGACTCCCCACTAGGTTCGCTATGCCTGCCGCCAGAGGAAAGACGTCTCTCAATGCCAGAGATTTGTGAAAAGGAAAGGAAATATTTATTTAAACCTATACAGACTTACAGTAGTGACTTAATGTCTTCATTAAAATACTAAAAGCCTTTAGAACACCCACAGACACACACAGTCCTTCCTTCCCCCTCTGCCCTAGTCTGAGGGGGTACCGTATCTCAGGAAAAAAAGTAGAAATCCGTGATTCGGGCTCCCAGCACCATCAGCTGTGTCGCCGCCAGGATCTCCAGTTAATCCAAAGCCATGTGGCACCTGCTCATGGCCCACCAGCAAGAGTCCTTTCATCCTGTTTCTTCCAGGCAAAGTCTCTCCTGCTTCCTAAGCCACGTGGTCCTCACTCTCACCAAAGCTGCATGGCTCTCCCCTGGTATGGCTGCCACACCCGAGGTTTAAATCCCCGCGCCAATCTTCCTCTGCAGCCCCGTTTCCGACGACTCCTACAATCAGTTACACCTGCCAGCATTCCCGTATTCTTCCAGCTTTTCCGGGCGGCCATAGTGAGTCTGGACAGCTGGGCCCCTTGGCATGAAGCCAATCATCTCCAAGCCCTCACGCAGGCAGGCGCTGTAACCAGGGGGAATTGCCCCCAAGTTACATCTTGGGCAGAAGTCACTGCCATCCCCCTGGCTCAAAGCCTGGCCACAGCTATTTAACATATCTGTGAAACCAGCTAAAGGGTATAGGTATGTTAAACGACCATGCCAGAGGTTAGCTGCAAAGCGGTTGCTATGCAAACAACTCCGAATGGCCCTGCTCCAGGTGTCCCATGCCCCACTTTAGCTTGGGGGAAGGTGGGGGGGCGGTGAGGACATCCTGTATATTTTTCTAATATTTCCTGGACACCTTGAGTTCTGGGCCCCATTACAAATCCCTGTTTGGGGCCCCCGCTCTGGGCTGCACCCTGTAACACATCGGTAGGCTCGAATTCAGGCAAGTCCAGGACGATTCAGTGGTCAGGTGTCCTGGTTCCTTCCCCAGTGCTGCCACTGACTTGCTGTATATCAATCATTCCATCTGTCTGTGCCTCAGTTTCCTCTTCTGCCAAGGAGGCCGCAATCTGCACCCATTGCCTTGTTCACAGCTAGTGCGGTTGCGAGGATGGAACGAGGTGTCTTATGGGTGATAAAGAGGTTTTCCAAGCCCCAGAATGATCCAAAGATCACCAGGAAGAAGGATGGGTTGGAGGGACCCCTGGAGGGGCCGGGGGAGAGGGGCTGAGGAGAGAGTTCTAACTCCCAGGGCTTTGATAATATACTCCACAAGGAAATGGGTGAGCAGCCAGCCCAGTTGGCTGGTCTGCAGACTGGCTGTGTACTTGTGTGTGCACACGCGCACGCGTGCGTGTGTAAAATGGGAGTGACGGGTTAGGGATAGCAGAGTGGCTATATTAGAATCACCTGGGAAGGTTTCACAAGAAGGCTCATTCCTGAGTCCCTGTGGGAACCTGGGAGTCAGGTAAGATAGGCTGGAGTCTGGCGCCCCCTCGTGGCGCAGATGCAGCACAGCCTGGCTCCTGTCTCTTCCAGTCCAGGCCAATAACAACAACTCCAGGCATTTTGCCTGGTCCTCGGCCAAGTCCGACTTCATGTAAGGTGTCTTCTGCCACAGCAGAACTTAAAACCACCATGTGGGCCTTGCCGGGGACTATGACCACTGGCCACTGGCTTGGGGTCTCAGCAGGACTCTTCCCGGGAAGACAAAAGGAGGGGCCCTGGACCTGTGGGATACAGATTTGGGATTTGTGGCAAGAAGGGAATTTTCATGATCTCCGATGGGCCCACAGAGGATCTGGCTGTGCTGCAAGAGGTGCTTTTGGCTGCATGCAACAGAAAACCAGCCCGATCACAACCTTTGGAAGCCTCAAGCCTGAAAAAAATTACATGACGCACTTCGAACATGTAACTCAAAATAAAAACGACACCTAAGCTGTACAGCCCCTGCTTGCACGTATGCTGAAATGGAAATAGGCTCTTGATTTTTTTCTTTGTGCAGAAATTCTGTGGAGGCTGACTTCCTCCCTCCCTCTGCCCCTGTCTTGCTGGCCGGCCCTCCAGGGGAAGGGGAGCCGCGCTCTTGATGGAGTCAGGGGGGCCGTGAGTCAGACACTGATGTGGTGGCGTAACAGCAATACGGTTCGGGGCAATAGCTAGGAAATCAGGTCACCGGTTTGAATCCTGTCTCTTTCCCTTAACACCTCAAACCTCCTTGACTTCCCTCTCCGGGATGATGAATACCGTTTTCTGTTTGACCCTAAAGCCCAACTTGGCTCTGTTATAACCATTCTGTTGGACCCGCTACACTGCAGTTCTTCATTATGACCCCCAGGTGGCGCCACGGCCCACACGTGAGTGATCTCATAAAACGGCTCCAGAGGAGGGGGCTTTAAAAAAAAAATACCTCATCGTCACTATTGATTCACCACAATAATAACAGCTATTACAAATTAAACACTTGCGACCTGCCATGCCCTGCACTAAGAGCTTTCATTGCATTATTTCATATGCCCCTTACAATGTTTCTGTCACTGGAAACTGCATCTTACAGATAGGAAGCTAAGGTTCAAAGCCACATCTGTCTGTCCACCTGTCTTCAAAGCCCGTGCTCTTAACCATATCTCCCGTGGAGGGCTCAGAGGCTGCACCTGGCTGGCAAACGTGTTTTGGCCAGCGTGGTGCTTTAAAACACACTGAACTTGAATGCTCTTAGGCTGGGCAGATGCTCTGCACTTACCCACAGTCCTGGGCACATTGGCCCAGGAGTAAGATGGAAGCTGGCGGAAGAGCCACCTGGCACTCTTCAGATTGGAAGGGTCCACCCAAGGCCAGCATCGGGGAAAAGACCCACCTACATGTACATCACCATCAGATTTCAAGACATAGCCGACAAAGAGAAAACCTCAAAGCTACCTGAGAAAGGGGAGAATCCAAGCCACATACAAAAAAGTGAAAAATCCAATCTTTCAGCAGCCGTGCTGGAAGCTAGGAGGCAGTGAGGCCGCCACACCTTCAGAACTGGCAGAAAAAGACCCTGAGGTCTCCCCCAGTCAAACCATCAACCAACTGTGAGGGGAGAATAAAAACGTTGGCAGGTCCCTGGTTTTCCCATCTATGTTTTCTCGGAAAGCTACTGGCAAATGCGTTCTGCCGCAACAGAGGAGCAGAACAAGAATGGGAAGTCAATGGGATCCAGAAAGAAGAAGACCCTTCCATGGGGATAAGCAAGGGGGTTTGCTAAGTAACCTTAAAAGGAGGCTTCAGGAGCTGGCGGTAAGGCGGCGGGGAAGGGGGGCGGGGTGCAGGGGGGGTGGGGGGAGAGAGAGAGAGAGAGCAAGTGCACACTGGGGCACCGAGTATCTGACTGTGCAGGCAGAGTGAGTTCCTAGTTCTGTGAGGTTTGGGGACAAATGAGGGACAGGGGGAAATTAAACACATGAAGAACAAGACACAAACATTGGTTCAAGGGAAAATGTAATGAAAGAACACAACGTGCCGGCAGTAAACATTCGTTTCCATAGTGATCATGTCAACGTGGAATATGGACGTAGCCACACTTGTTTTGGAGCTTCCATGGGAGATCGGGAGAAGAGGAAGCAAAGAGAGAGGGGTATGAGCACTCAACACCCTTTTTCCACAAAAAGAAGTGACTAGATTCTTCAGGCTGATGTGTGACCTATAACCACATCCCCCCGGTGACAGCTGCAGCTGGGGGCGGGGGCAGGCCGGCCCTAATATCTGCAGGTGAGTCTGGGATACAAAGGGAGCCCCCCCCCAAGAGTCCACCACCCTTCCTTCCCTCCTCTGACACCCCTCCTGCAGCAGCAGGGCCTCCCCCCACCACCCCCACAGCCCTGCTGCAGTGGCGGGGCCTGGGGTCCACCTAGGTTGCACGTCCAGTTCTGTCCACCTCCCTCTGCCCTGGATGACACCCTTGGCCACCTCTCAGGGGTAGGAATGCACACTCCAGCAGCCGAGAGAACTGGCCACAAGCCCGCACAGGCCCTGGAAAGTGCAGCGTGGTGCAGAAAGGTGGCGCGCTCCAGGTGGCATGTCTGCTTGGCTCCACGGACCCTAACCACCCCGAACCCTGTAGGGAGGGCGCCAGCCGGAGCGGGACCCCGCAAGGCAAAGCCCTCCTTCCCAGCCTCATGCAGCCGAAAGCCCAGCCAAAGGTTCTGATACATCAGTGGTTCTCAACCGGGGTGGCTTTCCTTCTAGGGGTCATTTGGCAATGTTCGGGGAGATTTTTGATTGTCATGCCTGGGAGGCAGGGGTGCTACTGTCATCTAGCAGGTCTGGGCCCGTGACACCATTAAACTTCCCACGGCGCACTGGATGGGGCCTCCCCCCACAGAAAAGAATCACTCAGCCCCAGACGGGTGTAGTGCCGAGGCTGAGGAGTGCGAGGGTCTGAGTGTGAGCCCCGGCTGTGAGTGAGGAGGCCGGCAGGCTTGGGGGCGGAGTCTGACTCTGCCCCTGGCTTGTCCTGGGACCGGTTCTTCCATCTCCCTGCACCTCTCTCTGTGTCCCCACCTGTACAGTGGGGCCCGTGGCAGCCGCTCCAGAGTGTGGGTGTGAGAAACGAAACGGACTTGGCCTGAAAACGCCTGACCCGGAGCAGGCCCTCCGGAAGTGTCCAGGTGCTCCGTGGCTGGGGGACAAAGGCAGTGCATGTGTAATATTTACAAGTGGGTTCAGTCAAGCAATGGCAGTAGGTGCAGGTTTATTTGTTAAATAACAGGAAAGAGCTAAAAGAGCTGAGTGTGCAGTGCGAGCTGGTGGGAGTCGGGGACAGCGGAGGACAGCCGTGTCGTGGGGAGCCGCACGGTCAGTCAGTGGACTTTTTAAACTCCGCACCTGCGGTGCTGAAGTTTTAAAATCGAAGTCAAGGACCTCGGACATTCACGTTCTTCCTCCCGTGCAGATGCTAATTGCTGTCGTAAAGCAGCGTGGAACTGCTGTGTCGGGCCCCACGGGCATGCTTTCTCACTGCTGAGCCCTACGGGGCCCCGCAGCTCTGGCTCCTGGGGTCCTGCCTCCCTCTCCCTGTCCCCTCCGAGCCCGTGCTCATCCTGAGGGGACACTAGGCAGCTTGGGGGGCCTGAAAAGATACCACCGACCGGGGCTTCCCCGACAGAAAATGCCTCACAGTTCTGGAGGCTGGATGTCCAAGGTCGAGGTGTCGCCAGCTTCCGGTGAGAGCTCAGGTGGCAGGTGGCTGTCTTCTCCCTGTGTCCTCACGTGACGGGGAGAGAGATGGAGAGACGGACGGACAGACAGACAGAGAGAGACAAGCTGCCTGGTGTCTCTTCTTGTAAGAGCATCAACGCCATCATGAGGACCCACGGTCACGACTTCATCTCAACCCGGCCACCTCCCCAAGGCCCCATCTCCAAGTCCCATCCTTTTGGGGGAGATGACTGCAACATGTGAATTTTGAGGGGGACACAGTTCAGTCCATCGCCGAGGGGAACAGCCAGATCCCAGCCGACCTCCGTGTCACTTCTCTCTTGCCTGGCCCCCTGCCCAGTACTTGGCCGGACTCCGTCCCGTCCCCTGGGGGCAGTGTTACATTCACGGTGCCCATGTGGTCGGCAGAGCGAGCCAGAAGTAAACTCCGTGTTAAAGCCGCTGAGATGTCAGGAGTTGTTACTGCGGCAGACCCTAGCGCATCCTGACTAAGCACATCGGACAAGAAACTTCCCCTTCCGGTGTGGAGACTAAATAACAACAATAATAGTTACTGTTCTGAGCCCTTTCTGTGTGTTCACTCGTGGTTACAGCAACCCTTTGGAAAGGGGACTCTTACTGTCCCCACGTTACATACGAGGAGACAGAGAGAGAGTTAGGAAGCTGGCCCAAGGTCACCCGACGTGTAGCAGCAGAGTCGGCGTTCCTCAGGGCGGGCTGTGCCCAAACCCACCTCCCTCCTTCCCTCCCTTCCCAGCGCCACCCACACGCCCCCTCCGAGTGAGAGCTCACCCTCCAGCATCTGCTGGGCCTGGGGTTGTTAGTTGCAGGCAATTTGGGGACCAGAGCTAAGTAACAACCGATGTGTTGGGCAATTAAAAAATATTCTGAATCTGTGGTAGCACATCAGATCTTTTCTGCGTGTGAGTCCTCGCAAGCTTCCTGGTCGTGAAAGTTCGTGTGGGCGCGATTACGGCCGGGCGGTGTCAGGACTAAGCATGCCTTCCCTCTGGGGCGGGCAGCTCGGCCTTTGCCCAGCTGTGCCTCCCGTGAGGACCCCAGTGCGGTTGTGGGGGGACCTGTGAGCTGGAGAATCGAAGCAGGTGCCTTTCAGCCGGGAAAGGCAGGGGGTTCCGGTCCCTGGGCCGGCTCCAGGGACAGCGGGCGGGCTGCAGGCAGGACCCGGGGCTCCTCGCAATGCCAGGGCTCTGCCCAGGGTCCAGGCGCCACCATGCGGCTTCAGGTGTGGTGGGCCCAGGCCGCAGCCTGGCCTTGGCAGACCGGGGGTGCCACGGTGGCAGCGGCACCCGGTCCTTGGCACGCTTGTGGAACCCAGGGTGGCAGCTCCGGGAGCAGCTTCGGGGCCGGGTGCAGCGTCTGTGGCACAGGTCTCGGTGCCTTCACGGCGGCTGTGGCCCTGGGCCCGCTGGGGCTCCTTGGGCTGCGGCCATCAGCATTGCAGGGTGGCTGGGAAAGCACGCCACAGACTGTCCCCAGGGAGGGGACTCCTTGGTGAACACACGGGAACCCCGCCCGCCCCTTGGGCAGCTTTGGGTCGGTTTCGGGGACTGCAGGTCCTGCATGTGCAGGTCAGGCGGAGCCAGTGAATGAGGAACACTACTGATGGGGCCCCACCCTGCTCAGCGGGCATCACGAGTTTGTCTCCCTGGAAACAGGCAGGGCCCCGCCCAAGGTGGGGCTTTGTTCGCGTGATTTATGGGGAGGGGTGCGCTCAGAGGGCAGAGAGGCCCTGGGGCGGGGGCTGCCCGAGGATGCTGCTGCAGCTGCAGGCCTGCCCCGGCCCGCCCCTGGGGAGCGCTGCAGTGTGCTTGGTGCCACAGAGCTGGCTGCTCCGTTATTCGGTCACTAGCTGGGGGCAGCTCTGGGGTGGGGTGGGGCGTCACCTCCCGGGCAAGGGCAATGGCTGGGACAAAGTGAGCGGCTGTGAAGAGTGAACAGCCGACACTCAGGGGCTGGGGGATGGACGCCAGCCAACAACGGGGTCTGGGTGAGGAGCCAGCAGCACCCACTACAGTGGGCCCCGAAATCAGCCTTCTTGTACCTTCTGCTGACCGCTGGCTCCACCCCACTCTCTGGGGCCACAGGAGGCACCCACTAGGCAATCCCCTGCCATCTCGAGGCAAAGTATTTAGACCCTGTGTGGGCGTCTCTGAGCGTCCCTGCGGCTGAGAGGCCGGCTTTGGCACGTGGACCTTTCCAAAGGACTCCGGAGCTCCTGGTGCGGGCCGAGGGGGCAGGTGGGGCCTCTATCTCCAATGCAGGAACCCGTGGCCTCATGCCCTGGTACTCTGGGCTGCTCGGGGGTGGGGAGGGGCCCCGGCGATGCTGCTTTCCCCAGCGTAGAAGAAGCAGGGGCTGAGCATCACGCCGTCTGGGTTTTCCCTGTGCTCCTGACAAGCTCCTCAGGGGAAGGAGACTGTCACCCAGTGAAACATCTACGCTTCAGGTTGGAACGGTGCTCCCAACAGGAGAGCGCGCTGGTTTTGTCCGATGGTTTGGTTTCCATCTCTCTTTTTCCAGCATGGACTACAAAAAGCCCCCCAGGGAGGAAACTGCTCACGGAGAAAGTGCACCCCCTCCCGGAGCTGAAGTGGGGGTTGCATGCTTGGAGGACCAAAGGGCCAGGAGCTGCCTGACAGGTGGGGGCTCCTAGGTCCCCTCAAAACAGCTGCCTCATGGGCCCGGCAGCAGCAGCCTCCTTCTGGCTCCTCCATGCCAGGAAACTGGTCCTTTTTCCAGGTACAGTCAAGAGGGACGAAATCATTACTCCTTTTTTTTTTTAAAGTATCACTCCCTGTGTAGCTAGCGCCCATGTCGTGCCCTTTCCAACCGTCGCAAGAACCCTAAGTGTCTGCGCCCTTGTCTTCCTCCTTCACAGAGGGCGGCTCCGAGGCCAGAGAGGCCCCCCCTCAGGGGCAGACCCCCGGGGGGCGGCCCCATGGCAGGCGAGACTGGACCCGATGTCCCCCGAGTGCCATCAGGGGCGCTCCCCTGGCAAAGGTGCCGCCCCCCCAGGTACCACTCTCGGGGAGGCCTGGCCGCCCCCTGGCTGACGAAGCACAGGAAGAGGCAGACGGCGCGTGCTCGACTTTTCAGACGTTTTATTATAAAGACGTGTGAGAGAAGCACTGGGCACTGAGCCCGACGCTGGCCGGGCCGGGAAACAGCTGCAGACGACACCAAGAACCCAAACCCAAACCAAACCCCACACCACGCACGCTTCCCGGCACACCGCGCGCCTGTCCTCCGGTCCTCTCCGCGGACAGGCGGAAGCCGTCACTGGCCGCATGAGACAGACGGGCAGGGGGTGGGGAGAAGAAGCCCCCCCCCAGTGCGGCTGAGAGCGTCCAGGTCCCGGCCGTGCGGACGGCGGGGCGGCCGGGCAGCCGCCAGCTCTGCGCGCGTCTCCCTTCAGATCAAACTTAAAAAACGTGTGCTAAGGGTCATATAAAATGCTTTTTTTTTTTTTTTACCTTAAAGGAAACTACTTCTTTCCCCCACAAAATAATCTTACAGATGTCTTCAGCACAGTTCTAAAACACGGAGTCAACTACTTACACGGAGCCAACAGTTCAAGATGTCATAATCTCTTGTTCACACCGGACAACCACGTTTGCACAACTGTGGCTGGGCTGGTCCCCGCCCGTGCATCTGGGGGTGGGTTTCCGTTGCTAAGCAACCCCTCCAGGAGGAGCAGCCCACGTGAGCCTGGGCTGGGGCCAGAGGTCCAGACGCAGGGTTCGGTGTGCAGGACGAGGAGCAGGGTCCACAGGAACCCCGGAGCAAGCAGGTCAGGGGGCGGCAGTCTCCTGCAGGTTCTTTGGGCTGGCGGCGGGCGTGGGGCTGCCTCTGCAGAGTCTGGCGAGAGGTCGAGGGAGAGACTCAGCCGTGGGGCGTCAGCGTGTCACTGCTCTCTCTTCGTGGGCGCCCTGCTTCCTGCCAAGGCTTCTTCTTTTCTGCTCTGGGCCCCTCCAGCAGCCTCAGGGAGGAGAGGGGAGGCGGGATTAGGTGAGGTAGAGAGATTTATCCCGGGGGAGCAGGCTGCGGGAGAGAGGAGGGGCTGTCAGAGCTGATGCGGCCCGCCGCTGGCGTCAAGGGCTCTCAGGGGCCTGGACACAGGGCCCCAGGAGCAGCAGGGTAGCTGCTCACTGGCCCTTCGCCCCCACCCCGGACGCGGCTGCCCCTGAGGATGAATGAGGGGCTGTGGGGGCCCCTCCCTGTCTCCCCCACCGGCAGAACCAAACACCCCTCCGGGAGTCCCGGCAGGGGGCCGCCGTGTCCTCAGTGCGGCCAGCAGGTGGCAGCAGTGTGTCCACCCTCCTAACCACCGTCACTCTCAGGGCACTATTTTCTTCCTTTTTCAGTTTTTACATGTGAATATTTATTTATTTAGTATAAATACATTTAAAACAATTCTGTTTTATTTTATTTTTTCCATCACCACTTATTCCCCCCATATCATCCTCCACCTCCACCTCCCCCCTTCCCCCTCCCGGGTAATTTTTTTTTAGTCAATGTTTCTTTTGTAAATCTCAAACTTAAGGGAGGGCGGGTGCTTTCTTTTATGTTTCTAACATAGGGCGCTCGTTTGTGAAAACACAGATGACCCTTGAAGGCCTTATACTAAGCGAGATGGGTCAGACAGGGAAACACAGGTATGGTTCATGATCTCACTTCTCTGTGGAATCTAGACATACCCCTCCCCTCCCTCCCCCCCCCCCGCCCCCCGACACAAAAAGCCCCAGTTCAGAACTACAGAGAACAGGTTGGGGGCCGCCCGAGGCAGGGGCTGGCGCGGGCACAATGGGGGAGGGGTGAAAAGGCACAGACTCCCAGCGGTAAAAGGCACCATCGGCCCTCGGGTGTGACGTCCCGCACGGCGACTACGGTGGGCAACACCGTACTGCGTGTTTGCAAGTCGCTGAGAGAGTAACTCCTAACAGTTCTCATTAAGGAAAAAACCGGCAGCTATGTGCAGAGATGGCGCTCACTGGACTTATTATGGCGGCCGCCTTAATACATGTACACATAGCGAGTCATCACGCCGTACCCGTGAGACTAACGTGTTCTGTGTCGTGATGTCTCAAAATCTAACGCACAGAAGAGGGCGCTGTTGCGGCCTGAGCTCCCTGCGGAGCTCAGGACCTGCCGTGATGGTCCATCGGAGACCCCGCCCCCGTACTCTGACTTCGGGGAAGGGCTCCAGTGGGAGCGTCTGCACCTGCTCAGGGCGTGGGGGGGACAGGCCCCGCCGAGCTGAGTCTGCCCTCTCCCCAGCACGTCAGCAGGGGGGCGCGGGCCGTGTCTGCGCGCTCGCAGTCACCGGTTGTCTCGGCCGGGCGAGGAGCGGGGAGCCGCCAGCTGGAGCTGGAGCAGCGGGCAGTGGCAGCCGACATGGCCCCGTGTCCACCTAATTCTCCCTTCCGGCTCTTTCCCACGCCCTCACCCCACGACTAGTCCACCCCCAACGTGGCTGGGGTGACGACTGACCTACAGGTGCTGATGCCACACTCCCCGCTGGGGTAACTGCTGTCCCAGTCTCCGCTGTTGGTGGTGTTGGATGGGCCGGGAGAGCGGGGTCCAGAGCCGCTGGGGAACTCGGAGATGTGAGGGAAGTCCTGCCGAGGGGAAGGGGGAGGCGGGTGAGCAACGGAGACAGAAGGGGGCGCCTGTCTCAGGCAGTGAGCGGGGACGGGGTCTGGGTGAGCCCGAGGTGTTCACGAGGCTCATCTTCGGGCTCACACACGATCTCCGCTCGGCCTGCAATGCTTCCTCCGTCCCCCCATTTGGAAAAGTCTGCGCTGTCCTAGCAGCAGCAGGGGATGAGTTTGCTCTCAGTGCCTTTCCTTTTTGGAGACTCAGTTTCCCAATCTGTAAAATGGAGTTAGTGGGCTGAGGGACCTCATGCAAGTCCTGGAAGAGTGTCTGTGGGAGCGTTAGTGGGGCCAGGCCCCGAGGGCTCTGGGGACAGCCGGGGCCGGGCTGACCGAGCAGGGGCCGCAGTCCCTCAAGCTGAACAGCAGCAGACAGAGGATGAGCGATGGAGGGCCTGGAACATGCTAAGAATCTGAACAATCTGTCTGGCAACTTGTCAGCTCTTTGCTGCAGCCAGGACCTCTCAGACCAGGTGTTCCGCACCCAGTTCATTGACGCGGTAGCTGAAGCTCAGAGAGGTCAGGCACCTGGGCTGAGGCCACACAGCTGGCGAGTGGCAGGAAGTGAATTTAAAACCCCAAGCAACCTCCCTCTCCACAAGGGGTCCCAGAAGGGCCGTGCCTACTCAGCCCTGCTCACCTGTGGCCCCGGAGGTGAAGGGCTCATAGCCAGCTGCACCTGGAGTGCCATGGGGGTGGGCAGGACAGGAGGCTGGGGGGCGGGGGACATGCTGACAGGCGGGCTGAGGAGGGCGCCCTGAGCGTGGGGGGGCAGCGGCAGCTGCTGGTGCAGTGGGGGGCTGAGTGGGAAGGAGGGTGGTGGCGGCGGGGACGCGCTTAGGCCTGGCAGCAGCGACTTGGAGCCCAGTGTCCGGGCGAGGCTGGCGGGGGTGGCCCCGCTGCGGAAGGCCTGCAGGTCAGAGGGCGTCAGGAGGGAGGCCAGGCCTGGCATGGCGTACACGGGCTGTCTGGGTGGCAGCATTTTGGCCGGCGGGTTGGCCTGAGTGCTCTTGGTCTCGCCCTGGTCTGGGGAGCTCTGGAAGGAGACAGACACCAGTCACCCTGGAGAAGATGGCGAAGCCAGAATCTGGGCTGTGAGACAGGGCCCGGGCCCTCTGTGCATGCTCCTCCCCAGCCGCTGTGCCTTTGCACGGGCGGCACCCATGATTTGCAGTGCCCTCTCTGCCTGGCCCTTTATGGTCTAACACAGATGCTATGTCCTCTGTAACAGCCCAGACAGCACCCTGCCCCACCAGGGCTGCCTGGCCATGGCCACCCTGAGCCTTCTCGCTGCTGGTGTTGGCGAAGGAGGCAGGTAGTGTGGTCAGGACCACAGGCCACATTTGAAGAGTGGCCAGACTGGGTTTGACTCCTCGTACAGCCACCTGACATGCTGGATAATTTGAGGCAAGATGCTTAACCTCTCTGAGGCTTGGGTTCTCGTTAGAAGAATGAAATGAAACAAGATACATGTAAAGAGGCCGGTGTGAGGCCGGCACGCAGTAGGTGCGCTGGAGAAATGACCACAGTATCTGTCCTTTCCCGTGGACCTCAGTGCCTGCTCCGCCCCTCGGTGGTCCCACCGTGCCTAGGAGTCCAGCGGTTACCTTGGAGACCAGGCTGGCCCTGTAGGCCGCCAGAGCCTTCAGGTATTCCTTTTTCGCCGCTTCGGTCTTCCTCTTGTAGGCCTGAAAGATCCAAAACGTGAGCAGCGTGGGGAGGGGTTACGTGGTCAGCTAGAGGTCACACCACTGCGAGCTGGCCTTCGCCTATGAGCTATTTCTACTCGGTCTTTCCCAGGGAGGCCCCTGAGACAGGTCTGCGGGTGCAGGGTCAGTGGGACAGGAAAGCTCCGGTCTGGAACCCAGACTTCGGGAGTTGGGTGGGGCACAAGACGGACTGAGTTGCTCTCGTTTAACAAACAAAGGAGGAAGCAGAGGCCCAGAATGGTTAAGTCACTGGGGAACGCAGCTGGAGAACAGCGGAATCGTGAGGGACCTGACTTCCCATCTTACAGATGGGCGAACTGAGCCCAGTCAGGACTCTGCGGGAGCCTCTGGTGGTAGAGGCTGGGCCTGGTTCTCGACCTTCCAAGTCTGTGGCTGGCTCTGGGACCCCAAAGCCTGGGGCGGGGCGGGGGGTAGCCCGGAAAGGGGTGGAGACTCACCTGCTTCTGCTCCTCTCCCAAGCTGTCCCACATGGAGGCCACGATTTTGGACACGTCCCCGAAGGTGGCGCTGGGGTTCTGCCCCTTGATGGCGGCCTGGGTGTCTCTGAAGAAGAGCGCGTAGGCCGACACGGGCTTCTGCGGCTCATTGGGGTCCTTCTTCTTCTTCTTCTTCGGGTTCTTGGCCTTTTTCCCTGGGTCAGCTGAGGGTCTCTTCTCCCCCGACATCTGCCCGGGTGACAGGAGTCAGAGAACCTGAGACGCCCAGGGACCCCTGCCAAGGCAGACCCACCCCAGCCTCGGGCAGACCTGAGCTCTCCTCAGCAGCCTCCTCCCCCCCCTCCCCCGCCGCCGCCCTACTGGTCAGGTCCTGCTCGCCCACAGGCACTGGCCAAGCCAGGAACACGGGCAGCTGTGGCCACACCGTCGGGCTAACCACTCCCTAGGCAGGGGGGGCAAAGGACAGGCAGACCAGACACACACACACACACACACACACACACACACACACCCCTCCTGGGTGGGAGCCCTGGGTTTTTTCCTTTAACTCATTAATGGCACTCAGCATGATGGTAAAGCCGATTCAAAGAAATAGGTAGAGAAACTGGTTAATGCCCCATGGAGTAATAAAACTATCACTTTTAGGGCTTAATTTTATCTCTTCTACTGGACACAAGTCATTCGTATCTCTACAGGGAAACATTAATTCACCTTGTGATCAGGCAAAAGTCGTTTACATCTCCGTCACCTTTCCCCCAAGTTAACCCTTATGGAGTATAAAAATCTCCTGATCGATAATGAAGAATGAATCAGAATAAAGTCATGCAACTGCTCCGTGCCTCAGTTTCCCCATCTGCCAGTGGGAGAGGATAATGGCACCTTCCCCAGAGAGTTGTGGTGAGGATTACATGCATTAATACTTATGTGCTTAGACCACTGGCCCATGGGAACTGTTGGAGAAGTGTTTTCTAAATGAAAAATTAAAATAAAAGCCACCCCTGCCTGGTCTGTGGTGGAGAGCAAGTTACCATGGTGATGGGGCTGGACCAGGACCCGGGGGCACCCGCCCCAGTCAGGGTCTCTGATACATGGCATGGGCGCCGTGGCCACTGCCCAGGCCTCTGCGGGGCCACCCCGTGAAAGGGGTGGGAGGCCCTCATGAAGAGGAAAGAGGGCCAGGAGCTGTGGGCTCAAGACGTGATTCTGCCGCCAGCTCATGGGGAGATTCCCAATAAGCATGTCCATCCCTGGCCCTCCTGGGCCTCTGTTTCCCACCCTAGTTATGGAGGATGCTCTCTGACAGAAGGGAGATTTGGTCAGTGCCAGGAAAGGGCCGGAGCCTGGACAGCTCACCCTGACCTGTGCTTGAAGAGGCTGGACCACCCCCGCCCCAGCGGAGGGGTCATTTTTAGAGCCCCAACAGAGGTCCGTGCTGCCCAGGGGCGCCCTCTGCTGGACCACGCATCGTTGTCAGAATATTTTCTTCTAAAAGGCCATGGTGGCCTTGAGACATGACCCTGAGATTGCCCATGCCATCCATGTCACTGGAATGACCCCCTGGCCATTCAGGAAAAAGACTTCACTCTTTTTCAGAATTTTCTCCTTCCTTGTTTTCCAGCAAAGGGTACGGTCATACCCTGTGAGTCTTCTCTAGAGGTAGGCGATGCCTGTCTACCCCGCTGACGGGAGGGCATCCTAAGACTTTGCATTTCCGCTCTCACACCAACCTTGAAATGCGCTTCTGACTCCTCCTCCTGAGTAGAGCTGGAGGGAGAAGGGGTGGCCGACTTGCTCCCTGGGGGTGACGGGGAGCCGTGGGCGAGGCCGCTCCGGAGCCCCATCTGAGAGATGAGCGGGGACTGGCTGAGGGCGCTCATGTGGCTGGCCAGCATCGCGGGGCGGCCCAGCAGGGGCCCTGGGCGGCCCGAGTCGTAGGCAGCGACCTCCGAGTGGACCATCTCCTGGATCTGAGAGAGGAGAGGGCAGGGCATGTTCAGTTAGAGAGGACCCATCCGGTGCCCCATCACATGCGCATTGCGGGGCCCCAGGGAGGGCATGTCGGTGAGAAGCGGAAGGTGACGGCTCCCTCGTTCTGAGCTGCGGTTTCCCCCTGGATCCGACAGGTGAGTGCCCCCACCACTCCGAGGCCTGCAGGGTTCAGCGCGCCTGTGGGGAGACCTGGCACCTTGGGAGTTTGCCATTCTGTTGCCATTCGACATGGACAGACATGTTCAGGATTTCAGGCCTGGCTGGAGAGCTCAGGCCAGCTGAGAATGGATCCTTCTACAATACGGAGCCTTCCCTCCTGGAACGCGGTATGTCTCTGCTTTTCTTCACTAGGCCGTGTGAGGGCAAAGAGCACAGGGGCTGGAAGCCAACTGTGTTTCGAATCCTGGTTCAGCCACTTACAAGCTGGGTGACTTCGGCCAAGTGACTTAACCTCTCTGTGCCTTGGTTCTTCACCTGAAACATGTGGGTAAGAGTTAAACCTACCTTCTAGGACTGTTCAAGATTAAATGTGCCTAGCACATAGTAAGTCCAATGTCGTATAAGGGTTTGTTAAATACAGAGGGTAAATAAATCCTTTAGTAAAGTTTTGCATTTTTTTTCCTGTAGCTCAGTAGTTTCCTTATTAACTATTTGCTAGGATATTTTCTAACTGGTTATTTTTGGAGTGTAAGAAAGCTACCGATTTTTACATACAGGCATTTCTCATACTAAGTACACATTTAGAATAGCGCATACTTTTTCTTTAAATGTTATATATAGATACACTGTTCAGCAAGGCATACCGCTTTGCATATTCTTTCAATTATTTTTATTTTCTCTGCACCTGTGGTTATTTTCTCTTTCTAATTTCTCATGTCAAGTACCTGTGTTTTTCTCTCACTTTTTCTTCATTAGGCAAGCTCATGGGTTTTCTATTTTATGATGTGGGATATTTTTTTCTCCTCAAAAGAATCAAATCTGAATATTTTTTTAAAGATTCATTTATTTACTTCTCAGAGAGAGAGGGGAAGGGAGGGAGAAACATCAGTGTGTGAGAGATACATTGATTGGTTGTCTCTCACATGCTCCCAAATGGGGACCTGGCCGGCAACCCAGGCAAATGCCTGGACTGGGAATCGAACTGGCAACCTTTTGGCTCACAGGCCAGCACTCAATCCACTTTGCCACACCAGCCAGGGCAAATCTGAAATTTCTCGTTCACCCTACTCCTTCTGTTTTCTATTTCTTTAATATCATTTTAATCTCTATTGATTTCTTTCTCTGATTTTTAAAGATTTATTACTGTTGCTTCCCTGTGAACTTTGAACTGTAGTTCTAATTCAGTTCTCTACAGAGGGTTCCTCATCTTTCAGGTCTTAACTTGAATGCCATGGCCTCAGAAACACCATCCCTGACCACTTTGTCTAAAGATCCTGACCCCTGCTGTCTGTCATCGTAGCTGGTTCCCATCATTCTTCCAAGCTGCAATTATTTTGTTTGTTTATCGTCTCTCTTCCCCTCCACGAGTAGAAGGCTCATTCACTATTGTATTACAAGTGTCTTAGGTAGTGCCCGGGACACAGAAGGTCAGCATTTTAAAAACATTTGTTAAAGGATGGAAAAAGGAAGGGAGGAGAGGATGCCACTCCTGGTAAGAAAAACTCCCCAGCTGCCTCTTTTCCTGAAAATACGGGAGGATGCGAGGTGTTTACGGCAACAGAACGGGGCGGAATCGGGGGGGACTGCAGCGGACGTGGCACTGTTGGCTCTTCCACGTCCTCCTTTGACCCAGACTTGGGACAGAACGCCGCGTTTGCCCAGCGGGACCTACAGCCCCGGAGGAGTTCATGGGCCGGTGGGACTCAGTCTTGTCTGCATCTATTTTTTTCCTTGTGTTTCCTTTACCTCATGGCAAAGACAGCACACACACACACACACACACACACACACACCCCAACAGAAAGTATACAATAAAACGATAGAAGAATAAATAAGGATAAGGAAAATAATTGTCAAAGTATATATAACAATATTGTTTAAAAATCAGGAAAATGAGTCCATTCACATTTATTTTAAAGACAATGTTTGTTCATAGACATTGCGGCTTTTTGCTTCCTGGATGCCCTGCACCTGCCCTTTGCTGACCAAGTTTCATCCAGGGATTTTTATGCCATTGTACTACAGCTCTGAGTTCTTAAGCAAAAAAATAAATAAATAAAATTAAAAAATTAAGCTTTTAATTTTTCTCCTATCGGTGGTTTACGTCCCAGATTATTTTTTTTCATTAAATAACTTGTTTCAATCATCATTTTGACAGTTGCAGTGAGTTTCATACCCCGATAACAACGGTGCTCAGACACTAAGTCCAGGTTTGCTGGTTTCACTGCTCACACCATTGGTTCGCATGCCAGGCCTTTCCCACACTTGCCTGCTTCCCCTGGGGCAGGGGTGCGATGTCACTGAGCACCCCTCGTGCTCTGCCGGTGGCCCCGAATGTCTCCTGGAGGCTCACAGGGTTCCCTCATGGAAGCCCCTGCCTCAGCTCCTGAGGGTCCGGATGCTTCCCCTTCATCTCCCAGCTCGATTGGATCCCAGAGGAAAATCAGGAAGCCATGGACCAGCGCTTTACAATCCCTTCCACAGCCTCAGAACAGCCATTTCTAAGAGGTAACAGCCCTGTCTTATAGAGGATGCTAAAAATAGTAATAATAACACTCACTATTAGATTTAGCGAGGCTCACTATGCGCTAGGCACTTCCTGAACAAATCTTTGGCATGACACTATCACTGCCCCCATTTTACAATAAAGATACTGAAACTCAGAGAGGGTAAGTGACTTTTCCAAGGTCACACAGCTAGGAAGTGAACAAATCAGAGTCCTGGCTCTGTCCCAAGACTGAGGTCTTTTCACTGCACCCACATGGATCTTAACTGGCTCTGATATGGGCGGAAGGTCATGGACCTGCTCCCACAGGGCAGCTGTGAGGGTCCAAGGGCAAGATAACTTGATACAGAGTCCGGCACATAGTAGGTTTCCTTTCCTTCACTCCCTCATGAACTTGCTGAAGGTATGAGCTTGAACCGAATCTCAAATAGGCTAAGAAGAGGTCACAAACAATGGAAGTTTCTGGAATATGAGAGAAGACGAAAACCAGGAGGAAAGCCCCAATGGCAATAAAAATCACAGGGGCGCTTCACAAACATTGGTTACATTTATTAAGTCAGTCAGTTACTGGCGAACTTCTATAAAGGGGCCACATATAAAATACAGTATTTTAGGCTTTGAAGTCCAGATGGTCTCTGTCATAACTACTCAACTCTGCTGTTGTAACACAAAATTCAGCCATAGGCAATATGTAAATGAATTGGTGGGGCTGTGTGCCAATAAAACTTTATTTACAAAAACAAGCAGAGGGCCAGATTTGGCCCATGGCCATGGATTGCCATCTCTTGTGTCAGTCGAATGCTGTTCCATGAAAGAAAGACTGGTAGAAGCACTACCCTGTATCAGGCGGCTACCAACTGCTGGGCACTGATCTCTGACCACTTTCGTTCTCACCCGGGCACGGGAGGAAGGTGGGTTTAGTATCAACATTTTACAGAGGAGGAAGCTGCAGTTCAGAAAGGGAAGTAGCATGCCCTGGGTCTTTAGAGCTGGAATTCAAATCGAGGTCCATCCTCAGGCACTCTATCACCAGGTGCACTGTCCCTGGCCACGCCCCGCCCCGGCCACCAGCTGGGATCTGGCTGGGACTCACACTGCAGCCTCCCTTTAAAATCAGAAAGGCCTGGGCTGGGGACAGAGATAGGGCAGTTGGCCGCTGTCCTCCAAATCTGAGCATCCTCTGCTGTCTTGAGCCTCCCTCTCATGTCCTTGACGGGGCCTCCGCCTTGCGCTGCCCTCACCAGATCCACCCCAGGTCGTTTTACTTCTCTAGTCCTCCCGGGTCCCCCAGATGGCTCCTGTTACTCATTCACTCACTTGTTCATTCCAAAAACCTTCCCCGAGGGCTGTTATGCCTGAGATCCTGGGCTAGATGGAGGAGACCAAGGTTAGACCGGAAGTGCCAGATCTGAGTGTGCAGTCCGATGGAAGAGGCAGAGGTGCACGCTCGTAGTTTGAGCCAGTGCAGCAGCACAGGTGATCAGAGGGACCTGGGCCAGGCAGAAGGGGGCCCTCCCGAGGCCCGGAGAGCCAGAAAGCCTTTCCCGGGAGAACACTCTGCGCCGACTCTTGAAAGAGAAGTTTGCAGAAGACAAGCAGGAGTGTGGAGGGCATTCCCTGGAGCAGGAGCACGTGTAAGGGCAGAGAGGCCTGCAGCAAGATGATGGTTCATTTTCTGCGTCAACTTGACTGAGCCACGGTTGGCGACACGTGGTCAACCACTATTTTGGGTGTGTCTGAGAGGGCATTTCTGGATGAGTTTAACAGTTGAATCAAAGGACTGAGTAAAGCAGATTGCTCTCCCCCCAGTGTGGGTGGGCCTCATCTAATCAGTTGAAGACTTGACTAGAACAAAAAAGCAGCATAAGAAGGAACTTCTTCTGCCTGACTGCTGGGACATCGGTCTTCTCCTGCCCTCAGGCTGGAACTACAGAGTCAGCTCTCCTGGGTCTCCAGCTCGCTGACTGGAGATCTTGGGACTTCTCAGCCTCCATGATCATGTGAGCCAATTCCTTCTAATATCTGCCTATCTATCTTCTATCTATCTATCTATCTATCTATCTATCTATCTATCTATCTATCTATGTGTAACCCGCTCCTGGTTACACATCCATCCTACCAGTTCTGTTTCTGTAAAGAACACTGACTACCACAAGTGGCATGATGAGCTCTGCAAGCTGCTGATCACAGCCTGGCACAGCTGGAGTGTCAGGAGGAGTGGGAGATGAGGACCAAGGGCCATCCGAGGGCGTTAGGACCCGGGGGGGCCGGGCCGGCAGAGGCGGAGGTGCGAAGCAGCTGGCTGCAGGCTTTAGGCAGATGAGGACAGCTCTTTAAGCAGACTGAGGGCAGCTCTAGGATAGCAGCAGAACGGCCTGCCTGGGGAAAGTTGCCCCAGGGCCTAAGGAGAGTCCCTGGACTCTGAGAAGCAGCGGAGACCCTGTGTGTCAGCTCCCTGGGGCTGCTGCAGCACGTGGGCACAAAGACTGGCTTACAAGAACACGGACTCCTTATGTCCCAGTTCTGCGGGCCGGAAGTCCAAATTCAGTCTCACAGGCCTCCCAGGGAGACTCTTTCCTCTTGTATTTTTTGGAGGCAGGGGGTGGGGGGAATGGATGCTGTTCTCACGTGTTGTCTCGTGGCTCTGCAGGACATGGCTTTTTCTTTCTCTGCTTCCCTCAGCACATCAGCTCCTCCAGGTGCTGGACACCCCAACACCCCTCGTATGAGGAGTTGTGGTCACGTCACCGAGCCCACCCACATCACCCAGGGTAATCCCCCCATCTCAAGATTTTCACCTTAATCTCATCTGCAAAACCCCTTTTGCTATGTAAGGTAACACACTCATAGGCTTGGGGGATTAGGATGTGGGGGACATCTTGGGGGGGGCTTATCCAGTCCACTGCACCCCCGGTGCCCCTCCCACCCCCACCACAACCTTCCCAGGGGCACACTGCTCTCGGAGGCTTCCCTGGGCTTGAAGAGGCAACTATTCGAAAAGTATTTCCTTTTAGGAAGAAAAATTCCAGCACAAAAGAGGAGAAAAGAAAGCCAATAGGAAGGCTCCCCCAGTTCCTGTCCCTCGTCCGGACTCCTTGTCAGTAAGTATTTCTAATGAACTTTCATGCCTGGCGAGACATCCTTTGCGCACTGACAAATTCCTCCTGAAATTTGAGATGTCTTGTTCAGAGT
Organism: Phyllostomus hastatus; assembly: GCF_019186645.2. Taxonomy (NCBI): domain Eukaryota; kingdom Metazoa; phylum Chordata; class Mammalia; order Chiroptera; family Phyllostomidae; genus Phyllostomus; species Phyllostomus hastatus. The sequence goes on from NW_025333664.1 coordinate 11,920,270, forward strand.
AATAGCTATGGTGCACAGGTGCCCAGCTGCTCGAGTAAGATCAGCAAGCATTTAATTGAAACAAATGACTATAATAATAGTACATTATCCCTGCAGGCCAAGCGTCATCCCAGTTTTAATTATTGAGTTAAGCGTCAGACTAATTTATCCTTTAAAGCTACAGCCCCGCTCCTGGTTACACGGACCAGCTTGTTATGAGCACGAAGGCGCCGACAGGGAAGGCTGTAAACGCAAAGCCATGTGTCCCCTTCTGGCTGGCGGTGTGTTTGAAGAGAGGTTTGTGAACACTGAATGCGGAGACACTGGCTCGGGGTGTGAGATTTCTGCTCAGCTTGGGGTAAGGGCTGTGGTCCTTACGCTTCCCAACCCTGGCATGCTCTCACTTCTCTGCTCAGAGCCTGCACTGGCTCCCTACTTCACTTCGAGGAGAAGCCTAAGTCCTTACTAAACCACAGACCCCTGGAAGCACCCCTGCCCCCACCCCCACCTGGTACCTCTCTGGCCTTCTCCCCCTCTGCTCCTCCTTCCCTCCACACCAGCTCGCTCACCCCCTTGCTGTCCCTGAAACCAAGCACACTGCCACCTCGGGCACTGCCACCTCGGGGCCCTTCCCTAGCTCGTTGTAATCACCATGTAGTCACAGTGGTGACGAGCGCTGCAAGGGAAGCCACAGGCCACCGTGAGGTGGTTCGATGCAGACTGGGGATCCAGACAGGCCTCCGTCTGGCTGGCGTGAAGGATGGGAGACGGGGCAGGAAGGGGGAGGGGGAGCTTAGAGAACCAGGCATGAGGCAGGCTGGGCAGGACCTTGAGTGCCAGGTGAAGACACCTGGACTTTATCCTGAGGGTCGCTGGGAATCCAGAAGGGTTTTAGGCAGTGTGGAGACTTGAATTTTAGAAAGGCCAGCTTGGCTGCTATGGAGCAGGTGGCAGCTCCCAGGTGAGACGTGGCACAGCCATGGCTGGAGATTCAGGTAGATGGAAAGTAAGAGGTGAGCCTGAGAGGTGCCTTGGGAGAGTCAGGATTTAGAACTGGTGGTCAAGGAAGACACGGGATCACTGAGGACGGTCACAGGCTGGTCACAGGGACAAAGAGACATGTCCAGCCAAGTGGGAGGACCAGGCAGCTGTGAACAGGCTGAGCTGGGGCTTTGCAGGTGGGGATGGTCCGTTACACGGTCTGGTGCTTGTGGGAGGGGGCACACAGTGGAAACTGACCTGGAGCCCCCAGGGGTCCCCAGCCACAACAGTGGGAATGGGGCAGAGAGACAGGTGCAGGAGGGCCCTGCAAGGGGACCAGGAAGAGGTGGTCTGAGCAGTGGAGGACACCAGGAGCATTAAGGTCACACAGTCATATCAAGGGAGCAGAGTGGGAAGAGAGTTTTGGGAAGAAGGAGGGTCTAACACAGCCAAATGTCAAGTACGATAAAGGCAGCACGTGCCCCAAGGATTTGGCAATGAGGAGGCCACCAGGGCCCTGAGTGGAGCAGTTTCATAGTGGGGAGGGGGGCAGAGTGAACGGGAGGAGGGGAGTACAGACACAACCAGGTCATTGACCTCTCCTGGAAGCTCCCCTGGGACCATGAGGGGATAGGTGGGACAGGGGACAGGTGGGACAGGATGCAAAGGATAACTTTCTGTTCAGATGCTAAGGGGAAAGTGCAGTGGTGGAGGGTGGGTGTTCCTGTCTCAGTCGTGCCCCCATGGGGACCTTAACTGCAGAACCGATGGGCCCCAGCCTGGCTGTGACACCCACGGGACACGTTCTCAGCTCTGACCTCAAGCAACCTTGTCCACGGTCCTGGGAGGTAGACGCTGTCCTTCCACTTTACAGATGAGCGGATGGAGCCCCAGGGAGGTGAAGCCCGTTGCTCCCTGTCTGCAGCTCATCCGGAGCAGCGCCAGATCCCAACCCCAGGGCCTGCCCGCCCAGCCCCGACCCTGGAGTCTGAGCTCTTCGCATTGCTGAGCGCAGCGGGCGCCATGTGGGCTGGGCCGGCCCGCAGGGACAGCGTGCCTGGTTGTTATCACCACACAGGAGTCGGCACAGCCTGTCTGTCCTGTTTTGACTCCTGCTGAACTCTTGGGGAACCGTTTGACAAAAACCATGGCAAAGCACCAGGAACCTCACTGTCTGCCTGTCTATCCCACTGGAACTTAAGCCCCAGGGGTCAGGGACCGTCCTCAGCTCAGAGCTTAGGAGAGTGCCCGGTACACAGTAGGGGCTCAATAAACTGACAGAATAAACGAGAAAGGAGACGAGTGAATCCTGACGAAATGAAGCCCGGAAACGTCACGTCTGGCTCAAGTGCACCTTCAAGTGCCAGTCCCAGGGCTTGGGTTCAGAGACAGGGCGTTATTGCTCCTCTAGATCCCCACACCCAGGCCCCTCTTTCCTATTACCAGCCTAGTGCCCCACCCCAGGCCACTGCCAGGGGCTCTCCTAGACCCCTACTTGCTTTTCAGAACTCAGATCCAGTGTCACCACCTCCAGGAAGCCTTTGCTGGCACCCCTGCCTAAACCAGGGTCCCCAGTTATTGCCTCTCATGGCACCTTGTTATTATTATTCTTATTGACCTTGTTAGAATTGCAATTATGCATTCTCCCTCCCATGTGAATGGATCTGGTTGTGTGCTCCACCTGTGAAGGAGAGGACTGGTTTTGCTCAGGGTCATTTTCCCGGTGTCCAGCCCCACACCTGGCACACAGCAGGCACTCAGTAAGTGTCAAAGGAATGAGCCAGGTAGGCCTGGGAGCTCTGGGCCCCAGAGGGGCCACCTCCCCAAGCTCCAGGCCAGGCGCATGGATTCGAGCTCCTAAGTGGGACCTGCCCGCCCAACTCTAAGCCTTCGCAGCGTGGCATGGTCGGGCTCCTGCCTCCTCCCAGCCTCTCCTCCTCCAGCTCCTCCCTGGTGGTGCCCACACTACGTGTGCCTGCCTCTTTGCCTTTGCTGTTCCTTCTGCCAAGGATGCCTCTCACGTCCCCACATGCCTAGAGACGGGCTGAAGCCAGCGGGCCCTGTGTGCCTCTGGGGACCCGAATGTCCTCCACCAGCTGCTCATCTCCTGGGCTTCCTCACTTTGAGGGGCTCTACACGGGGCAGAGGTGGAGTCAGGTTTGCATTTCAGAAAGCTACCTGGCTGCTGTGTGGGAGTGAACCAGCTGGTGAATGGGCCAGAGGGGGAGACAGAAGCAGGGAGACCAGGTCAGAGACTTCTGCACCAGCCCAGACAGTGACGGGGGTGTCCGAGCTGGGATGGGACAGTGGGCCTGCGTCGGGGACAGTGGAGCAGGGAGGGGTTCAGGAGGCAGGCTTGGTGTGCCTCAGAGGTTCCTGGCAGGTGCTGGGACTCCCGCTTGAGAAGGAGACACAAGGAAAGAGAAGGGTTACTCACCCCCTCCCTCTTAATGCTCAGCGTTCTCCATTCTGAATTAGCACACATGCTAATTAAAACCATCTTTCCAAGGAATTTATTATAGGATATTCCAGGCTAATTATAAATTCTCTGTGGCTGATCCTGAGTAGTTAGCTAATGCGGTGTTGAAATCTCTTTGGCCACCCTCGTTTAAATTATTCATCAGGCCCTGCAACAGTTGTGAACTGTAATTTAAACAGTCAGCTCATGCATATTCAATTACTACAACAAACACTGGTGTGTTTTACTGCCCTGACGCTCAATATTTTGTATCCTCACCCGTGTTTACATGTTGTCACGAGCTCCGGAGGAAAGCCTTGCCTGTTGAAGTTCCTGGTTAAGCCGAGGTTGCCGTGCCTGGGAGAAAGTTGGAGGTAACAGGCAAATCTCCAATATCCTTTCTCGGAAGAGCTGCAGGAGGTCGGGCTGGGAGGGTCCAGGGAGGGGAGGCCCAGAGAGGGCAAGGACTGGCCTGAGGTCACACAGTGGATCCAAGGCCCAGACAGGATTCGGAGTTCTGGGGTGGTTCCCGGCGCCTAATCTGCCACAAGTTAACTGGTGCAGGGGGCTGGGGACAGGGGGCTCTGAGGAGAGGCTAGCAACGTAGAGGAAGCCGGGCATTCTGTGCAGTCCAGCCCTTTAAGGACAGTGGCCAGATGTCGCCAGAGCAGGTAGAGCTACTCGGGGCAACAGGATGCTTTAGAATCCAGGCTGCGCCCACCCTTAAAGTCAGAATTCCCACCACTCCGCGGCTGTGAGCTCTGGGGCCCTGCAAGCTGTGAATCGCTTTGAAGGCTCCACACGCAGCTCCTCACGGATTCGCACACCCGACCCATGAGGCCCTGGGGCGACGCCCACTGTCACAGCTGCGAAGACTGAGGATCAGGGCAGAGCGCGCCTCTCCTCCCTCCGCTGACACCCCACCCTCAAAAAATCACTTTCACAGCCCTTCAGGGACCCGTCCCGAGGGAGTTTTACACTGGAGGCAAACCAGAAACAGCCTAAATGTCTGTCAACAGAACGCTGGCTACATGTACAAGGAATCACCATTGTGACAGCGGAATGTTCTGCAGATAAAAATAAGGGCGTGACCTAGAATTACGGGCACGAATGTGCATCCAGGACGACTGTCTGTCGCAGGAGCTTGGCAGGTCCAGAACAGACGGGGAAGCACAGGAGGAGACGCCGCGTTATGGTCCCAGGTACGTGAATTACGTGTGTACAAGGCACAGACAGGGCTGCCAAGGTACCCAGCAAATGGCTAGGTTAATCCTAGTTATTGTGGATGGCTGTTTTTTTTTTAAATTTTTTAACTTTTTAATTTTTTAATTGAATTTTTTATTTTAAATCATGGATGGTCGGTTTTAAGGATCTTTTATTTCTTCTTTGTATTTGCCTGTGTTTATTTATTTATTTTTTTTTACAATGCACATACGCCATTTTTAGAAAAATCAATAACATGTTTTCGGAGGAAAAAGTGAAAGGTGTGAGAACACTTCATTTCAAAATTTATAGAATGGGGCGAAAGCTGTACTCAGAAAAGATGTACAGCCGTAAACTTTTTATTATTAAACAATAAACGATAAAAGTAAATGAGCTAAAGAATCTAAAATAAAAATTTTAAACAACTACAGAAAGAGATTAATAAACATAAAAGGAGAATGAATAAATTAAGAAAAAAGGAAAGTGAGAGGATTAAAACATAATTCTGATTAAAACATAACTCTGTTCCTTGAATAAAATTAGTAAAACCAGGTGGATAAACCAATATCCCAGAGGAAGCTCTGCTAAAGATAAACATGAAAAAAGAGAGAAATTACGCAACTTTAGGACTATGAATGGGGCATAAGCCTATAACAATTACAGGATAATACTAAATACATTTCAATGGCAATAACATGGATCTCAGTATAATAAACTACTCATTTTATGAAGATGGTATAACCTGTAAATGGTTATGTAGATGAGAGTACAATCTGGATTTTGATACAGAATTATGAGAAAGCTATCTTATGAAAGGAAAATGACAGATCCATTTCATTATAAAAATAAAAAAGAAAAATATTAAATTAACTAATAGTACATCAAATCCAGCCTCATATTAAAAATTATGTATTTGTGTGTATGTTTCAATATGTAGGTATATGTGCATACCATAACTAAGTAGAATATATTAATACTGGGAAATCTATTACTAAAATTCATCACTTCAGGATACTAAAGAGGAAAAACTGTATAATCAGCTCAATACAGACTTAATAGGCATTTGCTAAATCTCAACCAAAATTATAAGTAAACTGGAAGATGAAAAATTTTTTTAAAGTATGCTGAAGAAAACGGACTTCACGCCAAGGGTGAATCTGATTCCCGTGAAATGGGGGGAGAAGCAAAGGTCACTGGCAACAACGGGTCACCACTGTTTAGTGGACGGAAGTCCGACCCAACGCAACGGAGCAATGAGAAATGCATCACAACCACCAGAAACATCTTTGTTACAGATGTGACATCATTTTGAGAAGCCCCCCAAACCCCAGTTAAATTTGAGACAGCCAGATAAAAATAAGTCTAAGAAATATACTGATTTCTTATTTACCCAGAAAACGTTAGCAAGCACAGTTGGAAAGCTCTAACCATAAAACAATGCAAAAACAAAATTCTAAGAAATAAAATTTATTAAAAACACGTTAAACCCACATAATTATAAAGAGAGGGGAACTAATTTAAGTAAGTGGAGAGTCACATTGTGTTTCTGAATGGGACAAATCACTAGTATAATGATACAAAATAATTTTATTTTGTAAATTTAATGAAATTCCAATATAAAAAAGTAAGGGTTTTGTCAAAGTGACTTTAAAATTCACCTGGAAGAAGAAATGAGTAAGATTTGTCAGAAAATAGCTGAAGGCAAGGACTTTGAAAAATTGTGTTGCATTAAAACATACTTCCAAGCCAGAGGAATTTAGAAAGTGCAATAAGGACATGAGAAAAAACAGATAAAATAATGGAATGCAGAAGAAAACCCATATAGTTTCAAGTATATTTTTGTAGCATACCTATTTAGTAACAGATTAAGTCAGTGGGAGAAATGATGACTTTTAAATAGATGATATTGATAACCATTCAGCATTTGGGAAAATAACATTAGAACCAATGTGATATTTTGTTGGAGGAGGGTTTTCTAAGTTTCCCACTGAAGGTGGAAACCATAAAAAAGCACAAATTTAGGTACTCAGAAAATGTGGAAAAGGTTTAAAAAAAACCCCATTACATGAGAAAGAAATAAGCTGAGAATAAATATTGTCAATGTATACGACAAAAGGGATAACATTCTTCATATATAAAGAGCTATGCTAAATCAATAAAAACTCACAAGTGCCCCATGGAAGACTGGGCAGTGTGAAAGAAAAGAGCAACCACAAGGGGAGTAATGAAAACGTGCAGCTACTGTGCTGGGTGTGAAGTCGGTGCCACAGCAGACTGACGAGGCCTTGGGCCCACAGTACGTGACCGCTGATTGGGAGAGCGCATCACAGCCAGTGTGCCCGAAAGGGGACTTGGGAGCATAGAGCACCTGCCTGCGGTGGGCACCCCCGAAGGCCCCTAGGGAAGTGACCTTGTCCACCAATACTTTGGCAGGTGGATTTCTTGGGGGAAACCAGAAAGCATACAGAGTTTTCCACGTGGGTGGACAGGGAAGAAAAACAAAGGCAGCTCACACACGGAGTGCTTAGAGACAAATAATCGCATTGCTATGGCTACCATGCTGAGCGTGCTATAAGCATCATAGCATTTAATTTTCCGAACCGCCCCGTAAGGATTACTCACATGTCTGTTTTACACATAAGGAAACTGAAGTTCAGAGGGGGCAGGTAAGATGCTCAGTATGGCAAGAAGCTGGAGGAGCTCGGGCCCCTCAAAGCCCAGTGCCAGGGACATCGATTCTGGCAAAGCGCTGACCTAGCTCAGCAGGGCAGTGGGCACAGAGAGATGACATGAGCACCCAAACGAAGGGGCCACAGCAGTGGTCAAGCCTGTCATTGGCTGGACACTGGTCACTCGCGTTGTGGATACTGATTGGATGGCAGCCTTCTGCCATGTGCTGGGTACAGTGAACATGTGGTACAGTGAACATGTGGTCCCTACCACATTTGGGAATGATCTGGAAGGAGGTTATGGGAAGACACAGTTCCAGGGTAGTGTGCTCAGGTCCCAGGGGTGGAAAGTAGCAGAAGGGTGTGGCCAGTTTGCTGGCTGGAGTTACTGATAGTCCGCTTCTCCTAGCAAGGAAGACCACGTCAAGGTCATAGGGCAGATGAAAGGGAGCAGGGAAGGGGGTTCTCATGGGCGAGGGCCTGGGGGCCCGAGGTACAGGTTCCCAAGGGAGAAGAGGAGCCCTGTGGCATGAGGAGTGACCATCTCAGGCTGACCCTTTGGGCCCCCACTGTCAGGTGGGGGCCCCACACTTTGCGGGCACACACAGATCCCCGCGATCCTCCCTGTCCTGGGTGGTCTTTCTTTCCTTCCGCCCCACTGTTTCCAACTCTGCCCAGGCCCTTGGTGCACGATTACCCGTGACGCTTCACAAGCAGAAGATATTCTGCAGTCTAGGGAGATCTGGTCTGGCGCCCTTCTCATCGTGGGCTGGGGACAGTCCCCAAGCCAGACTGTCTGTTTCAAAGCCTGAGCCAATGGGAGGCACGAGGGGCTGGGAAGAGTCAGGAAGCACCGGCAGAGGTGTGGACACTCTGGTTTCTCTGGGGGAAAGGTTCGCAAGAATCGCAGGTGTGATGAAATCCTCAAGGCAAACAGAAACCCAAGGGACTGTTCCGTGTGTCCTGAAGACATCAGAGAATTCAGGGCTCTGCTGAGGGTGACAGCCACCCAGTGGACCTGAGCAGGGCGAGAATGCCCTTGGGTCCGGGTTAAACCTGGGTGAGAGTCTAGGGTGGGTGGGGTGTAAGAACCCACGTCAGGCCCGAGTTCCCAGCTGACGCTGATCCTGCTGGCCTTAGGACCTCACTTCAGGTGCAGATGCTGCTGGGACCCCCCGAGCCCCCCACTCAGATCAGTTCCTGGGAGGGCTGGCTGTCAAAGGCTTGCAGCTGCCTCCCTCTCCAAGAACTGCCCTTGACCAATGGGAGCCGTCTTGCCTAGAGAGTTACGCAGAAGCCACACTCCCAACCTAGCCTGTCACTCACGATTAACTCACACCTCACACTGGGGTACCAATGCCAGCCATGCTGTGGTCTAATTCACGCTTCAGAGCTCCCTGTGGGACCAGGCCGACCTCCCTCTTGCGTGGATCTGAATACCATCTGGAATATCTCATTTACTCCTCGCCACAGTGCTGTGAGGAAACTGTGGCACAGAGAGGTTAAGCAACTTGGCCGAGGTCACACAGCTGGTTACACATGCAGCCGTCTGGCCCCAGTGCACTCTGTCCCAACCCATCGGGCTCTCTGCTGGCCTGTGGCTCTGCTCTGCCACCCCAGTGACAAGCACCCCCTGTAGGGCCCACCCATGAAATGCTCTGGAGACCTCTCTGGCTTCATCTCCACAACTCCCACTGGTAATCTGGGCCGTGTCCCATCAATGCGTGATGAGGTGAGGCTGGGAAGAAAGAGACTTGCCCCGCACAGTTTGTTAGTGGTGGCAGGGACAGCACGTGAACCCAGGTTTCCTGCCTCCGGTCTCCCCATCAGTCTCTGGGGTGACAGGGAAGAACAAGCAATGGCTTATCCAGGACAGTGTTTTCAGGGCCCCAGCACACCAGGCCCACAGCTGCATCCAGCAGACCGGGCCCAGTGGCGTGTCCTAACTACTCACCCCAAATTCCTCTCCCTTGTCCTTGCCACCAAGAGTTTGGAAAAACAGCCATTAAGGCTAACTGGTTTTGCCCCTCCTGCCTAATTCTGTCTTGGTGAGAGCTCCAGCCACCCCCCAGTGGATGGCGGGGCGGGGGTGAGGGTCCCACCTCCCAGCTCAGAGGCCTGGGGCCAGGGGCTGGGTGAGCGATGCTTCTGTGCCGTGAGGAGGGCGCGGAATACTTCAGGTCAAGAGAACAAGGTCCTCGTTGTCTTGCCCCCACAACTTCCTGGCCGCGCGTCCCTGGACCAGCCACTCGCCCTCTGAGTCTCAGGCACATGTCGTGACCGAGGAAGGTTCCGTGTCCCTCCAAAGTCAACGGGAGGGTCAGAGGACAGAAGGTGGATGATGCCATAAGACAGCATAGGCTTCGGGGTCCCCACCGGCGTACTTGCCAACAGTGATGTAACGGCACTCTGCACACCATTTGTGAAGTGTCCGCAGAGGCAGCATTTACTCTTCATTCATTCCTTCACTCAGTCAGTCAGTTGGCAAACTCATCAGGCACCTGCTACATCCCCTACGCGAAGCTAAGCACCAGCAGCATTTCACTAGCACGTTTGCTTCTCGCAACCACCCTGTGGGTCAGATAGCATCTCACTGGAGGCTCAGAGGAACAGTAACACCCTAGACCACCCACCACGGCAGAATAGATGCCCCGGGACTCCAGACTCCTGGTTCAGGGCTGTGGCTCGGACACCAGGCTGCCACCTCATGGCTGGTCACAGCCCAACCCAGCTGGCGCGCTAAAATGTCCCACAGGACGCGCTTCTCTGCAAGTGCTCCCGCCCGCCCCCCCCAACCCCCAGCATATTGACAGTCTCTTCTGGAGCTTTAACATTTAGATGAGTTTTATTTGTCTCGTTGGCTTTTATGAAGACGCCAAGTTCTAAATGGACAAAGCCGTGAGATGAGAGAAAGAGCGCCGAGACGGACTTTTTATTATCCAGCCAGAGCAGGGGCGAAATGACTCCAATAGATCTCCAATTTTATGTGCTCCAGACACTCTGCGGAGCCAGAGATGGTTTCTCAGCGAGGCTGGCGGTACATTAAAAGCTCATTTTCCCCAACATGGTCCTGAATATGTAGTCGGAGCCAAGAGCCATTACGCCGGGTAATATCGAAGCTGCCGCTGACGAATGTGGCCGTGATTTTTCCTGAATTCTCCCTCATGGCTTGGGAGCAGGTCTCAGAGGGACAGGCTCTCTGCCAAGCTTGGCATCTTGCCCGGAAGGAAGTTCAATGTCTGGCCTTTGCACCCGTCACAGCCAGAGGGTCGGGACTCCTACTAGGAGCCCGGCAGGGGGTGAGAGGCTGGGCACCAGAGGGCACCTGAGCCATCATAAAACATCACCAACTGTTCTGTGAATCCCAGCAGAGCAGGTGGCGATTGGGTCTGAATAAGAAAGTGCAGGCAGGTGGGCAGTTTCCTCCTCTCAGGCTTCTGCTGCTGTTCTCTGGCTTCTAAGGCCCAGCCCCAAGGCCACCCCCTCCAGGAAGCCCTCCCTGCTATGACTCTCCTCTGAGTTCCTCAGTACGCATCTGTCCCTCATTCCAAACTAGCACCTCACGCTTCATGCAAGGGTTCCTTAGGAACTTAAATGGCTTGACTCAGAGTCAGACAGATAAAGTGGGTCAGGGTAGATATTGAGTAGGCAGGCTGGGGAGACAGCCCACCTGGGTTCGAATTTTGGCACCGCCATGAGAGTTGTGTAGCCACGTGGTTTACCGCCCCGTGCCTCCGATTTCTCAGCCGTGAAATGGCGGTGACGATGGCACCTCCCCCTCAGGGTGTAGGATTAAACAAGATACAAATATAATGGGCTTACATGGATGCCAAACATCCATGTAAGTGTGAGCAGATTACAAGTGCAGATAATTCAACCCTTCCTTTGGGAAAAGTTCACCAAGAGGATATGAGCTCAAACAAGGTGTGGTCCTTGCCCTCCAAAGGTCAAGAACAGGAAACGGTGACCACAGTGAGCACGGGCAGTGCTCCAAGGGGTTGACCTCACAGCTCTGTTCTTGGAGACGTTCAGGGAGCTGCCAGCTCTTGCCCAGCACGAGGGCTGTGAGGCTGAAATGAGCCTAGTGGGCACCAAGCTAAAGTCACGGCTGCTGTCACCTGTCCCCCTCCCCCAGGCTGTGAGCACCCCGGGACATCCTCATAGCCTGAAGGGTGCAGAGAGCACAGGGCTTGGAGTCAGAGGCCCTGGTTCAAGCTCCAGCTCCACCCTTTTTCTTGCTGCGTGACCTTGGACAAGTCTCCCATTCATTCAGCCCGTAAGCAGACACTGAGGGTTATCTGCCAGGCGGGCCCTCTGCTGGGTGCCGATGCCGGGCACGCAGCACAGACCTGGCCTTCAGGCTGTCCCGGGCTGGTAGCGCATCTAAATTCAGGCTGATCCTGCCTCTATTTGAATATTCTTTTATTGATTCTAGAGAGAGGGGAGGGAAGGGAGAAAGAAAGGGAGAGAAACATCCATCGGTTGCCTCTTGCATGTGCCCTGACTGGGGACTGAACCCACAACCCAGGCACGTGCCCTGACCGAGAATTGAACCTGTGACCTTTTGGTTTGCAGGACAATAACCAACCCTCTAAGCCATACTGGCTAAGGCTCTATTTAAATTTTTGATTTACTGTTCATCTTGGGTTTTATTTTTTGTGTGTGGTATTTTTGATTTATAAAAAATAGTACATGAAAATATTGTCTTGATTACTGAGTTTTTTGGTACTCCCTTAAATTTTGTGATCAAGACTAGCATCTCACGTGCCTCACTCTGCTCCCAGCCCAGAGGGTCCAGACAGCCTCGGAGAGGAGACGTCTTCTGAGCTGGGCTCTGACGCTCACCAGGTTGCCAAGGGGGACAAGCCTTCTCAGCAGAGGGAGCAGCAGGCAGTGCTTCCCAACCAGGGGTGGTTTTGTCTTCCAGGACACGTTTGGCAATGACGGGAGACATTTTTAACTTTGATTTTGACAGGGGGCGTGCTATTAGAGGCCACGCATGAGGGCAGAGGCCCAGGACGCTGTTAGACACCCTACGATGCACGGGACATTCCGCAGCAGAGAATTACCCCACCCAAAACATCGGTAACGCAAAGTGGAGACTTCCCACACCAAAGCGCAATGGTGAGAAACCTCATGGCATCAGGCCCCCTTGGGATGATTCCTTGGCCTAGGTCTCAGTTTCTGCATCTGAAAAATGGGGATAATAACGGTGCCTACAGCCGACGGTGGTTGAAAGGAGGCAATGGCACCAAGCTTGTGCACAGCAGGAGCTCAATAAATGTCCCCGCCCCCTCCTCTCCTCCTCTGAACACACTTCAAACTTTAGAGCAAACAGTTCTCAAAAGAGACAGCATCCCAGAGTTCCAAAGGACACATTTTGTTCTTTTTCGACCTTTCTCTTAGTGAAAACCACGAGTCTTATCTCTCAACACCCGTAAGGCTGTTCACGGAGAGCTAGCCTGCGTGTTGGCTTATCTCTGGCCTGAGTTTTAACAGGGAGTGAATTTTTATGACCGACTTCTAAACCTTTGCAAAAACCATTTTTAAACGAAAAAAAAAAAAAAACCAAAATGCTGACAGGTTCTTAACTACTATAGCTGCTAAATTAAGCATGAGGGATGGGGTAACGGGGGGCGTGCAACAGAAAACAAAAATGCCCTAAAAGAGTTAGTGGAGGTAAAATAATGTTCATTAAAAATAGAAAAACAAACACACAGAAAAAAACCCTTTTGTGTTCAACTTCACACTCGTACATCATAATGTTCCCGTAAAAGGCCATTTCCCCCTGAGATAATAAAAGAATTGAATTTTTCCTTATCGGTCATCTATTTTTCTAGCTGAAGCTATTACTCCCGCTCTGGGGTTGCTAGGCAACTAGAAATATTAATAGCAGCTTTTATTAGCTTAGCTTTTGCAGCCGAGTACCAGAATGAGAAAATGGGAAACATAAATGTGTTACATAAATCTTTCAACCTTTCAGAGCCGGTGTTAGTCTCTGTTTTCATAATGATTTATTGAAGTGATGGTTCATTTATGAGAAAGAGGAGTGTGGGATAAGAAAACCGAGCGGTCCCCTGAAGGAGTGTTTGAAAATAAATAATTATAGCAGGGGAGCAAAAGCTGTTCAAAGCCATTTTTCTGAGTTTTGTAAAATGTAAAAAGACATATTTCTTTCGCTTACTGCCTCTGAAAAATGGGCCAGGGGGAGGGAGTTTCGGCTGGACTCCGCTAAATACGAAGGAACCTCTAGACCTCTGCTTACCCCCATTCAGGGTCCTCAGAGGCCCGGCTGGGGGATAAGCACCCCCCCGTCTCAACCCCAGAGGGAAACGAGAAGAAACATGGCACCCGGGAGAAGCCCACGCTGGAAGTCTCCCGTGGACCCCCTGCTTCGACCACGATGGAGCCGGCCCTCCGGTCTTGCACCCGGAAGAGGTGGGTTGGGGACCGTCCTTACAAGCAGGGGCACTGTCACTTCGCTGCCGCTCTCAAGCTGCGAGCCCGGACTGGGATCCTGGAGTAAGCGACATGCCCTCACATGGGTCCCCCAGAAGGGGCCCCTTCCCCAGCTCCAGCCACCTGGGCGCCTGGCCCACCTCTGGCACGCCCCCTGCCAAGGACCGGCCCCCATTGGAGAGCCAGCCCGACTCCAGCAAAGGCCACCCCAGTGGGTCAGATTGGACAAACAGAGCTGTAAGGCTGAAGCCGCCCAAACCCTATCAGTGAAATGAACCGATTAACAAATAGAGTAGCTTACATTTATTGAATGCCTACTGTGTTACATTTATTGAATACCTACCGTGTGCCAGGTACTAGGCTGAGTACTTTTCCTCTATCTGATCATTGAACCTTCCTAAGTTTCTATGAGTCAATCCTATGACTTCCATTTTACAGATGAAGAAACTGAGGCTCAGGTGGGATGAACCCCTTGCTCTGAGCCACAAGGTGGAAGGTGACAAATGGTGGAGCTGGGTTTGGCCTGGGGTCGGTCTAACCCTAGAGCCCACGTGCCTAACTACTAGGGGATGCTGTGCATCCAGAAAACAAAAACATGTAAAAACAGCAAAATGCTGTCACAGTGGATTACAGATCCGGCCACCAGCCCTGCCTTCCCCGCCACGCCCTTCTGCGGTGCGCCTCTTCCGCATCTCCCTTCCATAGGTGGGGCCTGTGTCACTGCCCCTTGAATCCGGGCTTGGGCATGTGACCTGGCCAATGCAACAGTAGCAGGAGGGGCTTGCCAAGGGCCTGCACACTGGGGCCTATCCTTTCCTGATGCTCCGGGAAACCCTGGGACCGCAGCCAGGTGAACAAGGCCGGGCCACCATGTGATGACAGACCTGTGGCCAAGTCACCCCCACTGGCCCCAGCTGACACAGGGTCAACCGCCCAGATGTGAACAGGGTCAGCCTGGGCCTCACAGCCCCAGCCGTGCCGTGAACCGACTCCAGAAACCAGCCAAGCCGGTCCAGTTGAAAAGAACTGCCTGAGGAGAGGCTGGGCAGCCTCTCTCATGGGGACGATCTCTAAAGCAAGGGGTGCAATGACAACTAAGGCACAGCCCAGCCCTCTCCCCAACAGGTGACCGGCCTGGAGAGACCCTTCACATGGCATGGGAGTCCCTGGTCCATGGCCCCTTGCCCTCTCCAAAGGACAGGTCCCAGTGAGATGCTTTAGGACGGGAACCCAGCACAAAGGGTCTGAAAGTACCAATCGAGCACTCAGGGTCTTCATCCAAGTTCGATCGGAGCCCCCACACCACAGGCATGTGCAATGATGACAGTGCAGGGTTTATGCGACCTCAGATTCGCACACTTGTCCAGGGTGTCACAGCTGACGACGCCGTCATCGCCATTCTCCTATTCGTTAAGTTCGCCAGAGTCGGAATCCTAAGCCCCATTCCCCAGGTGGGAAAACGGAGGCCGGGGGAGATGTGGTTTGTCTAACGTCCCAGAGAAAGCGGACAAGAATCAAAGCTGGAGTAGAGTGTTTAAGGGACAGCTGTGTGCCACCCCTGTACTAACTAAGGCCAGGGACGGGACCACACGGCGCCAGGGACCCACAGGGCTCCGCCGAGTGAGACCCTTATTTCGGGAACCGCCAGAATCCATGGCCGGGCAGGGAGACCTTTGCCAGAACTCATTTACCATCGGGCCCGGTCTCCACCGCCCGGGGCTCTCCCAGGAGCCTCTCTGGTCTCGCTGAACCTGTGCGTTCCCCGGGGAACTTGTCTGGGAGCATCAGGCTGCGTCCCTTCCTGGGATAACTCCTCTCCTGGGAAACCAGGCCCGTAAGCTCAAACATTTCCCAAGGACAGCTCCAAAATAAATTATTTCAGACTTACCAGAGGCTGCTTAATCAATTCCACTCTTCTAGTTTCTTTGGGTATTTTAGAAGCTGATTTATACATACAATATCTCTCTCAAAATGAGACAATCAACACAGGATAAAATTATTGAGTTATGAAAATAGGGGTCAGATGGAGGTGCAGCGCTTTAAATTAAACCAGCAAAATATATCTTTCATACTAAATTGACTCTTTTTGTCTTGGAAATGAATGTTTAATCAGTTAAGACACCGAAGTTGAGGGAGAAGCCTTAAGCATATTTAATTTTGTAAAGCGGCCCGATTCCACTACCGTATGGCATTCCTGCCAGCGGCCGCACCTTTAAAACCGAAGGGCCCACTCCCACGCGTGTCGGGCAGCCACGAGGGCCAGGGCAGGGGGCCAGGAGGGATCACCGGCCTCTGGGATCAGAGCCCCAGGGGCTTGGCATTGCTGCATTAACGAGATGGCTGTCAAACACCCTGGCCTCGCTCTCCTCTCCAGGGACAATATTCTAACGCGTCTCAGTCTGTGCAGACCGCGCCTGTGGTACCCCGGCCAGCAGGGCGTCCTCTCTGCCACCTCTGGCCCTGCTGCTCTGGCCCTTAGGCACCTGGTAAAACTGAGAGGTGCACGGTAGGGGACGGAGCGGGACTTGAATTTTTTGTTTGTTTGTTTGTTTTACTTAATAGCTGTGTGATGTTCATTCATTCATAAGGCACTTCTAGAACCTACTATATGTCAGGCCATCATTTCCTAAAGGCGCCTCTTCTGGGTGCACACAGGACCATACACTGAGCTTATCAGATTGTTTACTGCATTTTCAGAAGCGGAGTTTTCACCTGTCTCTCCGCCCGCATGCACGAGGGGTTCTTTAAGGGCATCCCGTAGATCCAGGGCTCAGAGCAACACCCAGTCTCTAGTAGGTGCTCAGTAAAGCCCGCTGCACAGCTGATCACAGGTAGGTTGAAAAATGGCTCCACAAAGACACCAGGTCCTGATCCCTGGAACTGTGAATGTTGCTGTACTGAGGGGGAATGTTGCTTTGTGGGTGGGATGGAGTTAAGGCTCTTGAGATAAGGAGATTATCCCGAATTGTTCTTAATGCCATCACACGCATTCTTATAAGAAAAAAGCATCCGTATAAGAAAGGCAGAGGGAGCCCTGGTTGGGTGGCTCAGTTGATTGGAGTGTCATCTCATACACCAGAATGTTGTGGGTTCAATTCCCAGTCAGGGCACATACCTAGATTGCAGGCTTGATCCCCAGATGGGAAGGAAAGATACCGAAGGAAACTGATTGATGTTTCTCTCTCACACTAATATTTCTCTCTCTCTCTCTCTCTCTCTGTCTCTCTCTCTCTCTCTCTCTCTCTCTAATATCAATAAAACATATCCTCAGGTGAGGATAAAAAACATATCCTCAGGTGAGGATAAAAAGCAAAAAGACGGAGGGAGATTTCACTGATGGAAGAGAAGGTGACAGCAGTGTGAAGACAGGTTAGAATAATGCAGCCAGAAGCTTCTGGAAGCTAGAAGCAGCAAGGGACAGACTGGCCGCAGAGCCTCTGAAAGCAGCTCACGCCTCCTGACACGTTGACCTGGGCCCAACAATGCCGATCTCAACCTCCAGCCTCCAGGACTGCGAGTCCGCTGCTGGCTGTTTCCAGCCATCACGTGAGTGGCAACCTGTTAGAGCAGCCACAGGAAGGCGAGCACAGTCCCCTACCTGCTCCGGGCCCCGTCTCCTCCTTACAGGAATCCCTGCCTCACTCGGTTTGGGTGGGACCACGTGAGAAAATGTCTGTAAAGCCCTCTGCACGGGGCTTGATTCCCGACAGGCCACGGCACAGATTCCAGCATCACCCACGGGGCACGCACACCCCTACACACACACGTGCACCCTGCAGCTCGGGCGAAATTTATAAACGTGTCTTCACGGTGCCTCGTCTCTCTCCCTTTGCCAGACCGTCCCGATGGGTGGACGTGTTCTTACGTGGCGTCCTAATTGGCCCACCCGCCCTTCCCTGGATGAAGTGTTGCGGCTTATCTTTCATTACATAACAAGGGAATATAAAACTCAATGGGCCCTTGAAAACTCTGCCTAATGGAAGAATTAAAGCAATCTGAATTTGTGAAGCGTCTTTAACATGAGCTCATTTTAAAGAAATCTGGAAAATGACTGCAAAGTGCCTATTTGGACCGAGCCCAGCAAAAGCATTTCCTGGGCGGAGAAATCCGGGGGTCATCCTTGATAAACAGAGAGCATCCTCTGTAATTATCAGAGCTATTATAACCAGGTGGCCCTACAGACGTACCTGAGAGCCTCTGCTGCCTGTCCCTCCAGCTGAATAAATGAGACTGACGGGACGGCGCTGCCATTTGGTCACAGTGGGAATTTGCTTTATTACTAATACTAAGAATTGTTTACTCAGTGCCAGCCATTCGAGAAGACTTTACATACATTATCTCAGATACATTTCACGGCAAACTGGAGGGCGGTGCTGCGATGCCCCCGAGACAAGGGAACTGAAGTTCGAGAGTGGAGCCAAGGCCTAAGGCAGGTCTGTGGGACGCAGACACCCTCACCGCCACTCCCCCCCGGGCTGCCACCGGTCCCCAGCACCCAAGGCCCGTGACACTGTGGCCCGGAACCACAGCCACGCTCACCCCACATTCACAGCCCTGCCCTGGCTCGTGTGAGCACAAACCCTGAACCGGGACGGTCTGGCGTGGGGGAGCTTTTGTTAGGGAACCGGCTGGCAAGCAGCTCAGGTGCAAGCACTCTGACAAAGTGGGGTGAAAGCCATGCAGCTGCGCTATCTTTAGTTCTCCCAGAGAGAGAGGAGGAAGCGCGGGCCCTGCATTATTGATGGGCCCAAAGAAGACTGCTCCTCAGGAACGGAGCATCAGTTTCCATGGAGCTCTTTACCCAGACCCCGAACATTATAGAATGTGGGTCCTGAGTTGGCTCCCTCCCTCCCTCCTTCCTTCTCTCTTTTTATTTCTCACCTAGAGTCAAAAAAAATTGTGATGGAGCTTACAAAAAAAATACATTGAGTATACAGATTTCTTTTCTAAGCAAGGAAATTTGGTAGTAATTAGAGTAAACAATAAATAAATAAAATGCAATCGACATTGTTAGAATACTAACTGTTTGCCTGAAGTCCCAACTGTCTGCTAGGATTGGGCCACAGACTGGGCTGTGGACTCAGTAGCGTCTGCAGAGGTACATGTGACCCACCCGATACCATGGGAGCCTCGTAGGACATCAACGAAGCAGCACCTCCTTCCCTGTCACAGGCGTGTTGGTGACCCCAGCTGACAGAATTGAGGATGGAGTCCTCGTGGACACAGTGACTGGTGCAGCCACACTTCATCACGGTCCTTCCTGGAAAGGCCAAACTACTGCCCGCCAGAGATGCCGGGGAAGATACCCCATCTCTCCCACCTGCTGCGTGGAAATGGAGATGGGATAGGATCCTGATGACACGGCTGGACTTCCTGGATCCAGCCATGCCTGACACCCTTTGTCTACCCTTGGAGATATCCATCTTTTTTTGCTTACGCTAGTTTGAATTTGGTTCCTGTCACTTAGGAATGAACTCAAGAGTTGTGACTAGTATATATTATTAACTATGAAGAAAAAAGCAAAAGCAAATCATAGTTATTCAGGAGAAGTCCTAGAAATCCCTTAAGAAGCTTTTTCTATTACCCAAAAAATGCTCTGCTGGGTTTCTATAGGTCTTGATTGTTCAAATCAGCCATTATACTAAAAAAAAATCATACTTTTTTTTAGCATGGGATTCAGGACCCTTATGATCCAGGCTCCAGGAACTGTTTTACCTCCTCTCTCCCTCCTTGGCTCCAGGGCCGTTTTCTCTAGCCCATTGAAAACAAATAAACCACATTCGGTTCCGGAGCATGACATGCACCCTCCGACCTCCTGCTTTTGCACACGCTGTTCCCCCAGCCCAGAAGGTCCTTCCCTGCCTTGTGTGCCTGCCCAGTTCCCACCTCGCCTACAGACTGTAACTCAGCGATCACCCTCTCCCCTGGCAGCGGAAACAAGAGACAAGAGTTTTTAAATAATATGGTTCTATTTATATGAAATGTTCAGAATAGGCAAATATATAGAGACAGAAAGTCGATTAGTGGTTGCCCAAGGCTAGGGGTTGGGGGAGGAGTGGGTACAGATTTTCCTTTGGGGGTGACAAAAAGATTCTAAAATGGATTGTGTTGATGGTCACGCAACTCTGGGAATATACAAAAAGCTACTGAATTGCACTTTAAATGGGTGAATTGTACGGCATATGAATTAGATCCCAATAAAACTGTTAAAAATAAAAACTCAGACGAGATTAGACTATTAAAAATAACACTAAAGCAAATAACACCGAGATATGCCAGAGTGCCGGAAGCAAGCAGTGTGAAGCGTGAACGTCCCTCCACTCGCACCCCCGTATTCCGCAGACCCCCGTGCACGTAACCAACTGGGCCCAGACCCTGCGGTCGCACAGAGGGTCCCCATCTGGGCGTTAACATTCTGCCTCCCTTCCCTCCCCTTCCCTGCTGGGACCGGCGAGACCCATGGCGGGTGACGGGAACTCACCGTGGGCAGCTGGCCCGACAGCAGGTGGCTGTCCTGGGCCAGCATGTTGGACACCATGATGGCCGGGAGGTCCATGGCCTGGTAGGGGTAGGCGGGGAGCAGTCCGCTGGGCGCGAGGCTGTGGCACAGCGAGTGGTAGCCGGCTTCGTGGTCCCCCAGGTGCAGGAGGGACGGCTCTGGCAGGTTGGGAGGCGTTATCGGGGGGATCTCATAGTCCTCGTTGCTCTCGCTCTGGCTGTTGTAGGTCTAGAACAGCAAGAGGGCATGCTGTCAAGGGGTGGTGTCTCACGACTGCAGGATGTGCCTACAGACGGCACCTACGACACAACATCAACGGTGATAACAGATGCTTGGTGCAGGAGAGAAGGGACCACCCCCCTGCGAGGCAGGCAGTCAGGATGGCCCTGTGACCCGGTCAGACTCCTGCCCCGCCCCCAAACGGGTGCTTCCTCTGACCAGAGGGTCTGCAAACGAACGCCTGCCCTCCCGTAGAGTGGGGTCAGCTCCTGGTCACCTGTTCTCTGTCCTCCCCCACGCCCCAATCTGGCCAGTATGGCCCACCGTGAATCCATCACCCCACACCCACCCATCTTGCCAATGGGAGAACTGCTCAGAGTCAAGAGGAAAGTGGCTCATCCGGGTTGGTAGAAAAGCTGGGGCTAGAGCTCAAGCATCCTGCTCCCTCCCTGGTGGTTTCCGGGGCAGCTGGACGACTGTCCCTTCCGTGCTCCCTGCACCCGGCCCCCCGGCTCCTCTCCTGGTCTTCCTCATCTGGTGAGTGCACAGACATTCCCCCAGCAGCACAGGCTAGGAGCTCCCTGATTGGTTCATCTTCCCCGCCTCGCTGCTCTGACCGGGGTGCTCCACTACGATGTGGAATAGAAACGATGAGCGTCTCCTCTGCTGGAAGTCTCCGCCTCGCACACTCCCATCCTTGCTTATGCCTCAGCAGTGAGTTTGGTTTAAATGTCTTCTCTGATACATTCTAGAGTAGGTCAGATCCCACTATGCCCTCCCAGGTTCTCCTTAAGAGCACTCATTGACCATGCAGCTAACTAACTTCTTGTATAACTATGTGCTTACTGCTTTAACGTGAGTTCTGCCAGGACCGCCCTTGTATGTCCTGTTCCCTGGAACCTGGCACAAAGTAAGAGCCCAAAACCAACTGGTAGAGTGGATGAATGAGCCAGGTCCTAGGGCAGGTGCTGTAAGCGTGCATCTCGGCATCTCACTCAACCTCCGCGACTGCCCTGGAGGCGGGCGGTCCTGCCCCTATTGTTCAGGAGGCAGTACGGTGCTGAAGGGTGAGAGCCGGAGAGCCTGGGTTTGAATTCTGGCTCTTCTGCGTACTAGCTGTGTGACTTTGGGCACGACACTTAACCTCTCTGTGCCTGTTTCTTCATATGTGGAAAGAGGGTAATAACAGTACATAGGACAGAACTGCTGTAAAGAGCAAGTGAATCAATACGTGCAAATGGCTTGGACGCTGGCACACAGCCAGCGCCCTCAGTGTTGGCTGTTACTGCTGCTGCCGTTGTCCCCACCCGGAGTTTCGGGGATGTTCATGAACTTTTCCAAGGACGCGGAGCGAGGGAACAGCAGCTCACGCACTCAATATCCTCACGTGTTTTCCCCAACTCCTCACCACACAGGTCTGTGCGCCACAGTGGGGGGTGTCTGTCTTCAGCTGACCACGGAGATGGGCTGGTTCCTTAGATGGGACCCATCTGCCGGCATCATATAACTCGGAAAGCAGAGTCCCAGGAAGCCACCCCGGCCCCTGCCCACCCTGCAAGAACCCCCTTCTCTCATTCCCCCTCCATGGCCCTGGTACCTGCTTCCCCTAGTATCTCGACCTCCTGCAATTATTTCCGGTTCTTTGCTCACCTCCTGCTGTGTCCCTCCCCCAGCCCCCAGGCTCCACGGGGGCAGGGGTTAAGGCTGTGTTGTCACCGGTGCCTGGCACATGGTAGGTGCTCAGTCAGAAGGCGCTGAATGAGCACGTGGAAGGGGGGAGTGTGCAGGCTTTAGGGTTAGACCTCACCCAGGGGTTTCCACAGCTATACCCCCCACAGATCGCATGTCCCCAAGTGACCTGTTGTCCGTGTCTGCCAACCGCCACCTTCCTCTCTGCCCACCAGCCCCCAGAACAGGTGCTGGCACATGGCACGTGCCCAGGGAACACTAAATGACTGCACAAGTCCATTCCTTCCACTCAAAAACCCAAACCTCAACACACTGGAACCGGCCCAATCAGCCAGAAGCCTTTTGCAAATATAAACATATGGTGTATCAAAATATTAGAATAACACAATTGTGACAATTCATTTAAAGAGGCAATTAGCATACTTAAAAATAACTGCACATGCAAACACGTACATGCCTCCTTCGAATGCAATCAAATCCTAGATGCATGACGCCTGAATGCCAACCCATCCCGCTACTGACTAAGCGCCTACTGTGTGCCAGGCACTAGACCCTGCTTTTCCACACACATTGTCTGCATGAGTTCTGCGAAGATGTGACGATTCTCTCCATTTTCTCAAAGAAGACGAAGCTTAGAGAGTGAAGGCGTCACACGGCTAGTAAGTCTTGGGCGGGATTCAAACCCAGGTCTGGAGACGCTGAATCCAGCACTTTCCCACACTAGGTCAGAGGCCTCTTCAAGACTCCGACCCCTCGCTCCCCCTGAGTAAGAGACGGGGCGCTCACGGGCGCCGACCTTGCTCTCTGGCACCAGTGCCGTCGTGAGAATGTAGAAAGAGACGCCAAGTTGCAGGAGCTCTAGAAGCTAAAACTGGGAGCAAGACCTTACAGGGAAACTTCCGGAAGAGCTGCCTGGTGCTTTGCACCCACTTTCTCACCAACCCACTCCAGTCACATTGTCTCCCCCTCTTCCACCAAAGCTGCTTGGCAAGGTTGCCGGTCTCCTCTGCGTCACTCATCCAACGGTCAGACCTCCATCCTCACCTGACCACCTTGACCTTCTCAGCAGTGCGTGACAGGGTTGGCCACGCCCCTCCTCCTGGGAACAAACTTCTCCACTGGCTTCTGGGACACCAGGCTTGTGGATCCTCCTAAACCGCAGGCCATTTCCCCTCCACGTCCGTTGTGGTTCCCATTCTCCACCCCTACCCCCGCTGCCCCCCATGATTGAGGATGTGTCACAGAGCTCGGACGCCAAACCTGTCCCCCAAACACGCTCGCTCCTTCGTGCCCTTTGTGGCTTTCAGTCCCACCTCTGTGCTGCTGACTCCCCAGCTCATGTCTGCAGCCTGAACCTCTCCACTGAGCTGCAGGCTCAACAGCCCACTGCTCCCTGACTCCGCTGTTAGGATTTTAATGGACACCTCAGACTGAACGTGTCCCACAGAGAACGTGCCCACCTGTGCTCCTCTCTTCCTCAATGAGTGGCAAGTCCAGCCTTCTGGTCGCTCAGGCCAAACTCCTGGCAGCTGTGCCGGACTCCCTTCTTCCTCTCGCACCCTACACCAGTTCTGTCAGGAAATCCTATTGGCTCCATCGTCAGAATAAATACAAGATGTGACCAGTCTGGTCCAAGCCATCATCTTCTTTACCCTGGATGACTGCAGTGGTCTCCTGGCTGGCTTCCCTGCCCGACCCTCACTAAGGTCTATTCTCACACGGGGGCCGAATGAGTCCTGTTAAAATGTAAGATCGTGTCCCTCCTCTGCTTGCTGCCTCCAGTGGTCCCCTTCTCACTCAGAGTAAGAGCGGGGTCTTCAGAATGGCCACAGGGTCCAGTCTCCCCATTCCACCTCCATGCCTTTCACTTCCTTCCCATCACCTCCTCCTGTTCTCCTTGTTCAGGCCGCTCTGGCAAACTAGGCACGCTTCTGCCTCCGAGCCTTTGCATGGGCTGTTCCCTCTCTCTAGAACACACTTCCCTTCAACGCCCACACAGCTCAAACACCCACACAGCTCACGCCTTCGCCCCCTCAGGTCGTAAACGTCTCTTTTCACTGATGTCTGTGCTCACTGCTCAACTTAAAATCGCAAACCATCTGCCATGCTCTATTGTTTCCTTTTAATCAATTGTCATCTTCTAACATCCAATATATTTTATCTGTTTATTGCATTTATTGATTATTACCCTGCTCACACCACTAGAACGTCTGCTCCATAAAGGAGGAGATTGCCAGATGGTCTGTTCACTGCTATTATCTCCAGTTTCTTCCTGGCATGTAACAAGAGCTCAAATAGTATTTGTTGAATGAATGAATGAATGAACGAACAAATGATCTACTTTCCAAATGCCAGAAGAAACAGTGGTAAGATCATGAGTGGACTGGCAGCCCATGAAGATCCCCCCTCCTAGGACAGGGCTTAATTTTGACTCTGACCCAAGGGTAAGGCACAGACTGATTCAGTCCAGCCTCCCTCCCTCCCTCCGTGGGACTGGGGCATGAAAGTCATAGCTGAGTGTCCTTTGTGGGGAATGAGTTGGGGGGAGGAGGCATGGACACAAATGGCAGAGCCCTGAGGGGGCGGTTACCAACAAGCAAGGAGGTGGAGCTCCGTACCAGACATGGGTTATGGGGCTGCTAGCATCACCTTGTCCCTCAGTTCCTCCTTTTGTGCTTCTCTTTCCAAATCAACCAAGGGATGGGAATTCAGAGCAAAGCGCTGTGGCTGGGATAGAAGGGGAATCCAGAAGGAGGCTCTTCCTGCACCCGCCCAGGAAGGGAAGAACGCTGGACCGATTCGGCCTCGGGCTTTCCCTCTGGGTCAAAGGAGGGTGGTGCGCTTTCTCCTGGAAGTCCTACCAGGAAGGGTGTTAACAAAGTATTGGAGGCAATGGCCCCTCCAGTCAGGGGGGTAAACGGGCAGAGGGAGGCCCTCTCCCTGTTCCTTGAGGAGGTAATGGGGAGGAGGAATTCTAAGAACATCCAATGGACCGGAAGCCTGTTGCAGAGATAAGCATATGTTCCATGGGATTATCAGAATAAATTCATACGCTCACCACAAAAAAATAAAATGACAAAGGAATTGAAAAGTCAACCATAGGCAGTAAAAAAATATATATAAACTCTTTTGAATAATCCTTTCTGAAACAAATACACAAAGCTTGAACCTCAAGGATAAAACGTAAACCCAAGGGATTTCTAGAGGTGGTGAGCCGAAAACCCACTACGGTTTATATCCATTCAAAAAAGCTTTTCCTAAGGTGACCGCAGGATTTAATGTGACAATTTTTTAAGGGTTCCTAAAATAGAAGAGGTGTAGGATTATAAATTTAATAATGATCACATACTAAAAATCTAGAGGATTTCTGCTGGAAAGAGTGCCTTTCTGAAAGGAGGAAATTACAGATACTGATCAGGTATTTACATTGCAAGGACAATGTAAGTTTAAATACATTTGTTATAACTTCTTAAAACTTATTAAGGTAAAATTCACATAAAATAAAATTTCCCATTTGAAAATGGTCACTTTGGGGGCATTTAGCACATTCGTAATGTTTTACAATCATGACCTCTCTCTAATTCCAAAACATTTCCTTCTCCCAAAAGGAAGCCCTACACCCATTAAGCAATTTCTCCCTGTTGCCCTGGCTCCCCCAGCCCTGGGATCCACAGATCGGCATCCTGTTTCTGTGAAGTCACCCGCTCTGGATACTTCACCTAGTCTGGGTCTTGTCTGGAACCATACAACATGCGACCTTTTGTGTCCGGCTTCTTGCACCGAGCGCAGTGTCTTCAAGGCTCATCCACGCTGTGGCGTACTCCAGCTCTTCATTCCTTTTCATGGTAAAGTAATATTCCACTGTATGTAGTAGCACATTTTGTTTATCCTTCGTCCACTTATGGGCACCTGAGATCTTCCCGTCTTTGGGCTGTTGTGAATGGTGCTGCTTTGAATGAGTATATACATATATTCGTTTCAGCCCGTTTTCACTTCTTTTGGGTGTATAACTAGGGGTGGACTTGCTGGGTCGTATTGCACTTGTATATTTAACTTTTGGGGGGACCGTCTAAGTTTTTACATTCCCACCAGTGATGCGTGAGGGTTCCAATTGCTCCACATCCTCACCGCTGACACTTAGATTCCACTGTTTTCATTTTAGCCGTCCTAGTGGGTATGAGGTGGCAGCTTGCTGTAGCTTTGATCTGTATTTCCCTAATGATTAACAATGTTGAGTACCTTTTCCTGTGCGTCTTGGCCATCTGCATATCTTCTTTGGAGAAATATATATTTAAGACTTATGGCCATTTTTAAATTGGGTTGTTTGTCTTTTTGTTGTTGTATTATAAGAGTTCTTTGTAATACGTAGAGCTACCAGATCCTTATAAGACACAGAATTTGCAAGTATGTTTCTCCCACCCTTGGGGTTGCCTTTTTACTTTTGATAATGTTCTTTAATGCACCAAAGTCCAGTTCGCTTGTTTTTTTCTTTCATTGTTCATGCTTTTGATGCCATATCGAAGATCCATAACCAAATCCAAGATCAGGAGGAATCACCCCTATGTTTTCTTCTAAGAATTTTATGATTTTAGCCTTGAGAGAGGTCATGGACCCATTTCGAATTCACTTTTGACTGTGGCATGAGGTAGAGGCCAACTTTATCATTTTGCCCGTGGCTGTCCGGTTGTGCCAGCGCTACTGCTGTGATAAAGAGAATGTTCTTTTCCTGTTCGATGGTCTTGGCACCCTGGCTGAAAATCAATTGTCCATAGATGGAGGGACTTATTTCTGGACTGTTAATTTTGTCCCATCGCTTTGTACATCTTTCCTCATGCCCACACTGCACTGTTGGGACTGCTGTGGCTCTGTAGAAGTTCTGAAGTGTGAGCCATCCACCTTTGCTCTTCTTTTCCGAGACTGTTGTGGCTACTCAGGGCCCCTCATACTTTCATGTGAGTCTGAGCACCAGCTATTCTGTTCCTGCCCCCAAAGGCTGGTGGAAATTTGGTCGGAATTGCATTGAATCTGTAGATCACATGGGTAGCATGATCAGCTGACCAACAGTAGGTTTTTCAATCAACAAACATGGGATGCCTTTCCATTTATGTAGGTTTTCTTTAATTCATTTTAGCGATGTTTTGTGGTTTTCAGTGTCCAAGTCTTTTACCTTGTTGGTCACATGTATTCTGACATATTTTATTCTTTTGGATGCTGTTATGTACACGGGATTGTGTTCTTAGTTTCCTTTTGGGATCATTCACTGCTGGTGTGCAGTAACACAACTGATTTCTGTGCATTGATCTTACATCCCAAAACTTGGCTGAATTTTTTTATTAGCTATTTATTAAAATTTTAAGGAAAAGCAGAAATTACACACCATTGGAAGAACAAAAAAAAATAGAACATAATCAAAATAACAAAAATCTGAAAAGAAAAAAAATGGGAATGAGCTTTGAAGCAAAATAATAATAAATGACCTTCATAAAATGAGAGAACTAGTACTAAATACTAGTGACCACAAAACATTAATAATTTTAATTCCCTTGTTACAAGATAAAAATTAATATTTTTATTAAAATAAATGAATCCAGCGTATGACATTTATAATAGTAATGCCTAAAATAAAATGACACAAAAGGCTAAAAATTAGTAAATGTATCAGGCAAATAAAAACCAAAAGTGGAAAATTTAGTAACAAATTAAGTCCATTTCAGGGCATAAAAGCATTAAAGAGACCAAGAGGAGTATTTATTTTGATAAATGATACAATTCACTAAGAAAAACTGACAGACATAATTTTTCTGTAGACTAATAAACCACAGAAATAGAAAATGTAAAAAACTATTAGAATTTAACAAAACCATAAACACAAGACACTAACATATCTCCGCAAAAGTGGGCAAACGAATCAGATAAAAGTGAGTAAGGACAGAAGAGCTGAATAACACAATTTACCTTCTTGATTCATCCCAATATATAAAGAATATACGTTATTTTCAAATGTGCACGGAATATGACTCTGGTCTGGATACACGGATCATCTCAAACGTTTCAAAAGGTTGAGATGATGGGGATCACACTCTAGGATCTAAATGTACTAGCCTAGTTTTTTAACAAAAAACAAAGAAGGCAGAGAATGGAAGGAACAGAAAAAAAAAAAAAAAACAGAGGCAGACATTTCTAAACACTTAGGAGCTCCAAGAGCAATCTTCTAAGTAGCTTTTGGGCTAAAGAGGAAATCACAGCTGAAATTACGGACGATGAAAGCAAGGCCTGGCAGAGCCTGTGAGGGGGGCATAATGGGGAATGTATAGATTTCTACCTAAACATGTTTCTTAGGAGACAAGAGATACAAAATAAATGAGCTTAGCATTCAAGAAGCTCGAAATAGAATAACAAAATAACCCAAAAGTCAGTAGAAGAAAGAGTAATAAAACAGAAAACACATTTTAGATAATATAAGGAAGAGCTGGTTGTTTTTTTTTTTTAAAGTCTAACAAAATAGTAAACCACTACGAAGAGAAAAAAAGTAGGTACTTAAAAGGAATGGAAAATATATTACTTCTTTAAAAGCCATTGACAATTGCTTTGTGACGCAGTACAGGCTGTTTTGCATGAATGTTTATTATTTCCAGCTAAATGCGGTTGTTTCAATCTTCTGAAGGACTTGGTTTCCTTTTTCTGCTTGATCCATTGGCTTCTGGGAGAGGTATGTTAAAAATTTCCTCCACGACTGTGGTTTTATCAAGTTCTTGTATTTCTGTCCGGTTTTTTTTTTTTGGTTTGATTGTTTTTTTTTTTTTCTCCATACACAATATTTCAGGCCTGTGTTGTTAAGTATTTACAAATTAATGATGATCATACCTTTTTGGGGAAAGGTACCTTCTGTGACTCGATGGTTTCCTACTTTATCCCCGGTAATGGCCACGACAACGTTCTCTGGCTGACACTCGGACTACCCGTTCCCATCACCCACCCCCATGCGGCAGGAGGGGAAAGGCAGGAGATTCCCTGAGAAGGGACTAGAGGAAGGACATGAGACTTTTCTCCCCCCCTGGCCCCCCACCTTTTTCTTTTTTTGTAAAGAAGCATTTTTGAGTCCAGGAAAATGATAGCCCTACAAGAAGGCATAACTGTACTGATTTTCAGAGTGCAGCAAGACTCCAGCGCTCATGCGCGCTGAGACGTGAATCGGGAAGATTCTATTCAACATCCCACCTTCAAGCCGAGTGAGAGGGCCCCAGGGGCCCACCTTGTCGGGACTCTGAGCGCAGCGCAAACGGGGAAGTGGCACCTCACTCCCTGGCAAAGCCTGGTGACAAAGAGCTCTCAGGAAAAGCCAACCTATGTCCGCAGAGTTGAGAGGCTTAAGAGGACACTGTCCCTGGAAGGGTTTGGAAGGTGCAATGAAGAGACTGAGAGAATGAGGCGGGGAGGGGGAGAGCACACGCAATCTGCACATACCTGGGTTGTCAAGCGAGGGCATGTGAGTGGCTGGGGGCAGCTGACCTCGAAGGAAGGCGGCCGGCTGAAGGCATCTAAAGGGTCCCATCCAAGACAGCAGCCTGGTGGGTCGGGGGCCTCAGCGGGAAGAGGCGTGGAAACGAGGAGAGGAGCCCTGACCATCTGGAGCCCACAGAGCTCTCCCCCTATTCACACCCACCAGTCCTCATCAGCCCAGGACAGGCCTGGTTTTCTGCCTCCTTTCCTGGGCAATTTTTTTTTCTTGACAAATAATAAATAGAACATTGAATTAACACTTTCTTTTAGTTCTAGATTAGTTGAAAAAAGAGAATATCAATTTTTAAGTATTTGGAATATTTTTTACAAAAAATATTTAAATGCACTCACATTTTGGGGGTGCTTTAGAAAATATAGAGATTATTTTATTGCCCTTTATTTTAAACAATGAGTTTATCTCAGTCTCGAGTCTCTTTACTGTTAATTTGGGAAAGCATTTGTTTCGAGTGAGATTTTTATGGCCTGCCCTAGAACATAGGTACTTTGTTCTTTTTTATTGTCTCTTTTTAAAAAAATTCTCACCCTGGCTGGCGTAGCTCAGTGGATTGAGTGCGGACTGCGAACCAAAGCATCACAGGTTCGATTCCCAGTCAGGGCACATGCCTGGGTTGCAGGCCACGGCTCCCAGCAACTTCACATTGATGTTTCTCTCTCTCTCTCTGTCTCCCTCCCTCCCTCCCTTCCCTCTCTAAAAAGAAATAAATAAAATCTTAAAAAAAAAATCTCACCCAAGGATGTGTTTTTATTTATTTGTTTTTTAGACTTTATCTATTTATTTTTAGAGAGAGGGGAGGGAGGGAGGGACAAAGAGAAGGAGAGAAACATTGATGTGTGAGAGAAACATCAACTGGTTGCCTCTCGCATACCCCCAACTGGGGACCTGGCCCACAACCCAGACATGTGTCCTGTCTGGGAATCGAACCAGTGACCTTTTGGTTCACAGGCCAACAACACTCAATCCACTGAGCCACATCAGCCAGGGCTTGATTTTTTTTTATTGTTATTCCATTACAGCCGTCCCAATTTTCCCCCACTGCAGTTTTGAAGAGTGCTCCCAAATCATGCTGGCTTGGGCAATGAGTGCTATGGGCCCCCACCATCCCACCATTTAAACATGTAAAACCCATGCCCTGCGAGAACATCCCAGTGGAAGAACCCTCCTTCAAGTCAGCGTTCCCTGACTCTGTTTCAAAACAAGGACAACGGTCCCTCATCCAAACCTGAAACCCGGCTCCCTGGAGCAGGGCACTCAGCGCCGCGACTTACCATGGGCACCGTGATTTTACCAATTCAGTGGGGAATGAAATGCAATTTTGTCGGGCTTGTCTGTATCCATAATGACCAAGTCAAATTAATCATCTTGGATAATACCCCTGTGTCACCCGTCCCAGAGATGTTTAATAGAATCTTCCTGATTCACGTCTCACCGCGCATCAGCGCTGGAGTCTTACTGCACTCTGAAAATCAGTACAATTATGCCTGCTTCTAGGGCTATCATTTTCCTGGACTCAAAAGTGCTTCTTTACAAAAAAAAAAAAAAAAAAAGAAAGTCCATAACCTACATAAATGAAACAGGAGTGAAAAAGCCATACTGTTAAAAATTACATATGGATGCTGGAGGAGGTGGGGGTGGGGATGTAATACCTTGGGAAGCCTTTATTTATAGGTGGAAGCTCCCAGCTGTGATAGGAGGGATGGAGGAGGGTGGGTTCCACCATCCCGGTGCTGGAGGACCCTGATGGGCTTGGATCAGAGCAGAAAGAGGCACCCTAATGGGGCGAGGCCGGACAATCCCATTTGACATGAGTTTTATTTACTAAAACTGTATCTGGGACAAACATGATAATCCCCGTGTATTCTCGCTCAGAAAATAAACGGAGTCACTTTAAGGTTCAGGCAGATTTCAGGATGATAAACGTGGAGGGGGGAGGCCTAGAAAAACAAGCGATGGGTGGTGGGTTTCCTTCTTTAGGAGGAAGCAATTCCCGCAGAACTGACGGAACAAGGTCGGGGTAACTTGGGGCCACAGCATTGGAGGGAGGGGGTGGCCTGAGCACCAGGCAGGGCCCTGTTTTACAGGCAACGAAGCTCACTCTTCCAACTGCCACTCCGACACTTTCCCTTGGATGCCCTAGAGAGGTCAGCAAACTTTTTCTGCAAAGGTCCAAATAATAAATCTTTTTGGCTCTGTGGGCTATACAGTGTCTGTCACAACTATTCAACTCTGCCTTGTAGCATGAAAGTAGCCATAGACAGTATTTAAACTAGCAAGTGTCGCTGTGTTCCAATAAAGCTTTATTTACAAACAACAAGTAGAGGGCCAGATTTGGCCTATGGGCTATAGTTTGCTGATCCCTGCCCTAAGGATGGTTTTCCTTCCCCGTAGAACTTTCGTCATCTAACATGTCATATACTTGCTTTTAAAAGTTCACTTATTGCCTGTTTCTTTCACTAGAATATATTCATTATTCGGTCACTGATTATCCCAAGGGCCAAAGACAGTGTCTTGTACAGAATGGGCCCTCAATAAACATTTGCTAAATGAAACAATACACGAATGAATAAGAATACAGGTTTTGTCTCCAGCCTCTAGAGCACTGCCCAGCACACAGTGGGTGCTCAGCAAGAATTTTTGAATGAATGAACACACAGGTGAATTTACTGATGCCTGCTGTGGCCCAGGGCCAGGGGGCTTTGCGTGCCACCTTCCCTGGAAGCTCTAAGAAGTCAGTGAAAGTATGGAGTGGGTTTCCCCTCCGAGAGGCTGCTCAGTGTGGACAAATTCTAACTGGACCCCTGAGGGTCTCCGGTTCCCTGTCCTCCTCATAGAAATCATCGCCCACGAAAGCTGGCATCCCAGCCCTGCCCCAGCAGGCTGTGTGATGTTGGGAAAGTCACTGCCACTCTCTGGGCCTCAGTTACACCACCTGGGAAAAGAGGGAGTTGGACCAAGGGATTTGTAATTCATCACCAGTGGCCCGTGCCACTGTTTTTCAGGTAAACAGCCAGACACGAGGCAGCAGTGATTTTAGAAGTATTTTAAAGTGATGAGTAGGCTCTCCAGTTGTTTCCATGTTAAAATAGCTTCTGGGACAAAAATTATGCCTATTTGCAGCTTTTTTTTTTCTCTTTTGCATTTCCACCTTTTGAAAATGATAAAAGTAGCATCGCCTAAAAATATGCCAAGCCAGCTGCCTGGGGACGAAGGCGCTCAAGTTCTCGGAGACCAGCTTTTGTGAGGGTGTGGAGGTCCTGGGATCCCGGGCTGGGCAGGGAAACCCCCCAGGTGGCACTGCTCCAGGCTCACTGCCCGGCTGGGTTTGGACCCTTCCAAGGCTTGCTGCCTTCAGAGCGGGGCTCTGGCGTCTGTCTGGCAACCCAGGCCTCCCGGGCCAGATCCTGTGACATTGGCCTGGCACAAGGCACAGGAAGCCCACTGCAGCCCCCAGACACTGCCTGCTCTGGTGTCGCCATGCCCCTGGGTGACACCCACTCGTCCTCAGGACTGCCGCCCCACCACACTGCCTTCCCAGCTGGCAGCACCAGGGGCTGGGCCAGGACTCTGAGCCTGCTCTGAGCAGGTGGGAGCAAGGCCTCCTCCTACAGCCCAGACCCCACAACCCAATCAACACGGCCCTGGAAGTTCCATCAGGACATGGCACCCCAACACCAAGAGTCCCTAAGGTTTACTGATCCCCTCCAAGAGCCAGACTTGTGCTGCCCTGCTTCTGCACAGCTTTGTTCCAACAATGATAACAACATTGAGGATTTAAATAGCACTTTCCATGTGCTAGGGACACCCCTGCCTTGTGTATGTTTCAACACAGATTCGTCAGTCTTTACAGCCACTCTATGAGGCAGGTGCTATTGTGAAATCCGTTTCATGGAGGAGAACACGGAGGCACTAAGACGTGAAACTTGCTGACAGTCGCACAGCGAGGAAGCGACAGAGCCGGGATTCCCACTCCAAGTCTAGCTCCGGGGACGTGCCTCCTGCCAGCGGCCCCCACAGGCACTTGGAAGCAAATCCTCCGTCTGTTGGGCTGCAGATAAGACCACGGCCCCAACGAATACACTGACCGAAGCCTCGAGAGAGAGCTTGAGCCGGAAGCTCCCAGCTAAGCCACGCCTGGATTTCGGACCCACAGGGACTACAGGATAATTAATACTTGTAGTTTTAAAATTAAGAGTCTACTCATGAACTGGCACCCCTGGTGTGATGACGATGTGACCTGCCTGTCTAGGACCGGGAGGCACTGGGCCTCTGGTGTGCATCGCTGAGTTTCTGCATTCTTCTATCCTCCCTCGCAGCGCCGGGTGGCCTCCTCTCCTGTTCTCTGGCTGCACCCTGCAGTGGTCCTCTGGCTGGCAGCTGCCTGCACCCCGCCCACCTTCTCAGCCCCTTGAGCATGGAGCCCGGCTCCTCTCAGTGCTTAGGGGAAGCCACGCTGCCGTCTGCAATGGGCACACAGACCACCTGGGGTCCGTGTTACACTGCACGTTCTGACTTAGGAGGTGAGGTGGGGGCCCAGAGGCTGCGTGTGCAACCCGCTCCAGGCGATGCTGCTGGCCCAGGGGTCATGCTGTGGCTAGCCAGTCCTCCGGCCTCAAAAGCAGACTTTGACCCAGACAGACCAGGATTCAGATTCCAGTTCTGCCCCATCCCAGATAGGAATCCTTGACCTCTGAGAGGCGGAAAGACTTACCCAAAGTCACATAATAAAGTATTAGTCACCTGGAGCCGCAAACAGAACCCTGTGTTCTGGCTTTCAGTCCAGAGTCTTGAAATTGCAGCTAAATCCACCTCCTGAGTTCTGGGCCTGAACCCACCTGTTGGGGTGAGTGCACGTGTATATCCCTGGATGTGTCTGTACTCGTGAACGGAGGTGTCTGCAGAGAGTGCACACTCGCCTGTACAAACGTGTGTGTGAATGTGTGTCAGTGCCAGCGTGTGTGCCAGCAGATTTGTGCGAGCGGTTCGTTCATTCATTCGCTCCCTCCCTCCCGCACCAGGTGGGAACTCAGCTCCTACTACGTGCCAGGTCTCTGCTCCCGTGAAACCAACAGTCTAGGGGGAGAAGCTTTTAGAAACATAAACACAAAAGTCTCACGTGTGCGTGTGTGTGTGTATGTGTGTAGCTCACAACGGCCCTGACACGCCGGCGCTATCATCATCTCCATTTCCCTGGGGGAACCGAGGTTGCGCAGTCACAGAATGACACTCACACGGGAATGGATGCACACCAGCATGCACGCCTGCGTAAGCATGACATACACATGTGCTCATACTTGTGCACGAATGTGCTGGGTACAAGTGTGTGCGTGTATGTGCCTGGGGGCACTTTCCCATGTACATCTTCAAATATTCCGTAATCAAGACATCCTGGCACCGCAGCACCACATTCCCAACGCACACACACTTAATTTTATGTTAGATGTTCGTGGTTTCAAACCTCCCCCAAAGCTCTGTGCACAGAGAATGGGGGTCGGAGCCTGCAGAGCGGAGCGGGCCCAGGGAAGCCCGCACCACCTGCTTCCCCCGGGGTGAGCCAGGCTGCAGCCACTTCACAGCTCCTCGTCCCTGCAGAGGCTGAAAGAACTCTCCCCTCCTGGGACATTAAACAAATGCTCAGACTGTTCCCAGTGGGAACGCACTACCCGTGTGAGCTGACTGACAGAACATACAGATGACCGAATCTGGCTAGGTCCCTTTTCCCATCCTGCCGCATCTCTGAAGATGGAGACGCCTGTGCAGCTACCTCGATGACATTTTTTCTCTTTACTGACGCACAGGAGGCCAACAGAAAGTGCACACGTCATACGTGTGCAGCCCAGTGACGGATCTTCCGCAAGCAAACAGACGTGTGTAGACGGCGCCCAAACGAAGAGAGAAAACCTTCCTGTGTCTCCAAGGCCCCTCACTCTGCTTACTCCCCTCACTCCCCACCCCCCTGGAGAACCACAGTGTGGATTTCTCTCAGCAGAGAGCAGGCTGGCCTCTTTGTGCGCTTCCCGTGAACAGAGCCCCACGGAGCGTCCTCTGCTGGGGCCTGGCTCCTTCCATTCGGCCTGGTGTTTGCATGGGGTTATACTTCATCCAGGCTCACTGCTGCATAGTATTCCACGGCGCCAGAACAGTTCACACTCACGGATCCAGGGTACCGTCGATGGGCACCTGGATTGTTTTCAGTTTTGGGTTCTTATGAAAAGAGCTGCTGTGAATGTTACATGTGTCCTTTGGTGAACGGATGACTTGAGTGAACCCCTGGGGGCTGAATTACTGGGTCCCAGAGCTTTAGACGCTGCAACTCGGTTTCCAAAGTGGCCGTACAGATTTACACAGCAACGTACGAGGGCGCCAGTTCCTCCGCTTCCTGGCAACGGGGCGTTTTCTCTCTTTCCCACTTCCTACATTGTGGGGGAGTATTTCACACATCAACATGCCTGCTGCCCTTCCCCTCCCATTGCTACCTCTGGCCATGGCCGATGGAAGCCGGCAGCAGGAGCAAACTGACAACTGCTCCCTGAGTGCTCATCATGCAGACACTCCCCCGGTCACAGCCCACCTGCCCTACGAGCCGCCCGGGCACAGTGAGTAACTGCATGTAGCACAGACCCACCTCGAAGGCCCGCGCTGTCACAGAGCACTTGTCCCAAGGTGTTCTTGAGGGACTTGGACGAGGATGAGCGCAGCTCACCACGCAATGCACGGCCCTCCTTCCGCATCTCCCTCTACAAAGCTTCCAGTCATTGCCGTGGTCCCCCTCCCTGCCCTTCCCCAGCTGGCACGCCCTCGCTTCAAGGCCACGCACCCCAGCTCCCCCAGGCTCCGGCGAGCCGGGCACCCAGCTCAGTGCTCCTGGGTGGTCGTTCAGACTCTGCCACCATGCAAACAGGTGCACCTCAGAGACCCCCAGCACTGGCCTGACTTGAGCTCGGGCTCGGATTTCTGCTTATCTGAAACACCAGCCCCATTGTATTCATTCCACCCCAGTCCTATGTAGAAAACGGTTGCAGAGAACAGGAGTGATCTGGCTTCTCTTCTCTAAACTGAAAATTTGAACAACAGCAGCAACAAAAACTCTATCAGGCTCTTATCATAAGCAGCACTGGTTACCTTATGCCCACGTAACTAGTCCTCTTAACTAACCTATACCCATTTAACTAGTCTAACTACACTTAGTCAAACTACACCCACTTCTGGTTTTCTTAGTCGACCTGCAAGGGAGGTACTAACAGCCCCATTTTACAGAGGTGGAAAGTGAGGCCAAGGGAGGTTAAGTAATTTGGTCAAAGTCACACAGTGAGAACAAGGCAAAAGCCAGAGTCCCCTGGGGCACAGGCCTGCCACCCCGAGCCCCGCCCACGGCAGTCTCTCCTGGGAGCTGACTAGATGAAGGCTGCCAGGTCTGGCGGGGGCAACCGCCTCACCCTGGACCTTTGTTCCCCGTCAGAGCCCTGGGCTTTGAGTAGATAAGAGACAGGAAATTGGCT
Source organism: Phyllostomus hastatus (assembly GCF_019186645.2). Classification (NCBI taxonomy): domain Eukaryota; kingdom Metazoa; phylum Chordata; class Mammalia; order Chiroptera; family Phyllostomidae; genus Phyllostomus; species Phyllostomus hastatus. Next base: position 11,957,441 of record NW_025333664.1, read on the forward strand.
GTCTGGACCCCATGAAGGCCTTTTCATATTAATGAGACGTGAATCAAGGAGGCCTCTTGGCAAACCCAGCTGTTGCCCGAGCTCTGGCCTAGAAGGTGGGCAAAAGGGCGCAGGGGGCTGGGGCGGGGGTCACATATCTCCAAGAGGCTGAAAATGATCAGGAGGCATCTTTCACTAATTTTGTTATTTGGATGGAGGGTGTGTTTCTTGGCACATTTTAAAAGCAAGATCATTCCAATATCATCTTTTCCATTTTAACCTTCAATATAATTTGATTTTCATTCAATAAAATAGCCCAGTGGCCTCCCCTCTGCAGAGGTTTCTGACCCCTGCGCCCACCACATCCTGGATGGGTGATGTTGGCGAGTTGCTTTGCTGCCCTGAAACCACTTTTTCATCTATGAAATGGATACTTTCATAGCCCTGCACGCTGACGGCCACTTGCCTTGTGCCAAGCACTATCATAACTTTGGGTGTAAATGTATCTTCCTGACTTCTCCCCGCATCACTCTGAGGAGGTTTTAAAGACAAAACTGAAACTTGGGAAAGCTGGTCTAAGGCCACCCAGCCGTGAAATGTCAAGGTCAGAACTTGAGCCCAGGTCTGCAGTCTTCTGTGTCATTACGCATCTGAGCAACAGCGCCTCTTTGAAACCCTATTCAGAGCCTCAGGCGTCCCGGCCAAATTGTGACCGCTCATTACAGGGTGGGGAGATCAGGCTCTGCTCTGCTGGATGGACCACTGTCTCTCCTAGAGACTCAGGCCAGTGGAAGAGGGCAATCCCTTGGCCACAAGACATAACCTAGAAGGTCCTTCAGAGATACCCATTTAGGCCCCATTCACAGTGGCAAAAACCAGGACTCAGAGAGGGCTAATGACTCACCCAAGGACACACAGTGGGAGATGTGGAAGAGGGCCAGGCCCAGGTCCCTGATCCTCCAGAAGCCGGGGACCCAGCACTGTTCTGGAAAGTTCCCCCATCTGCGCTCCCTCCTATTCTTGATCATGCATGCAGCGATAAAGAAATGTGTTAAATCAGGGACTCGCCCATCCTTCCCAACAGGGACCCAGGCCATACAGAAAATGCTAAATCCAAGGTGGCTGGGAATGGGAGAGGGGTGCTGTTGTAAAGAAAACCCCCCAAAATCCCATTTCCACCCCACTGCCCCTCCCTCCCCCAACCCATAAACTTCCTGCGCCATCTTCATTGTTTCCCTCCCGGTTAGAGAGAGTGAATGTTTCCAGGGATTCAATTTCTCTCATAATAGTGGGAAGGAAACAAAACTATATGCTGTAAACATTCGCGGCATTGTATGAAAACTATATTACGGGGGAGATTCGATAAATGCAGACAAAGACCACCGTCCCCCAAATCTGCGCCCTCCTCCCATGCCTCCGTGCCTGGGCCCTCAGATATGTAAACGTCTCACAGCCCAGTAATCCAGAGCTTTAGAGTAAACATAGTTTTAGCCACTGGGATGCAGAATTAGGATTGGTGAGGTGTGAGGACCAACCCCTTCTCAGCAGTTTCTCTCAATGAAAACGACAGAGGCCAGTCCATTCTTCTGAACAGGCGCACCAGGGCCGCTGCAGGAAAGCTCATTAGTTCAGTCTGACACACGTTCCGTTCTTTCCGTGTACCTAGGACGGGTTTCCCCCTCCCCCTCCTCCTCCTCCTCGCGCTTTACTCTCCAGCTGCACCGCGATATTCAATTTCATCAGATTTGAACAAAATCTATGGTCTTGAAACCAGTTCCTTTAAGGCCCCTCATAGTTATTCAGAATTCGTGAATCACGTTCCGGTAACACAACCGTAATTATTTTTAAAGTGTTATGTTTGTGGCTTTAATAGGAAATGCTTGCAAAAGGCCTTTTCTCTTTGATTGTTTGATCTTAGCAGTAATCGCTGCTGTTCCCTCCTCCGCACCACAGCGGGCAAAACACAGCTTCATTTCAATATGAATCGCGAGCTCCTCGCTCAGGTTTTAATTAAAGCAATAAAAGCCATGTCGTCTCTGCCCTTTCCGAGGTACACAGATGCAGAGGCCAGGGCTACGAAGCCTCGAATCTTCCAGATCTCGACCATGGTAGGAGAGGCCCCTGCCTTCCAGTGCATTTAATGGGACGTGTTTTTCGTTTGTTTGTTTGTTTGCTTGCTTCAAAAGGACTCAGTCATTAACCTGCCTTTCTGTGTTGCAGTTTCCTCATCTGTGAAATGGGATAGCAATAGTATTTATCCAGCCAAGTTCACCTGGGGATGGAATGAGACCAGCTATGGAAACCATTTAGCCCCAGTGCCAGAGCCCAAGGGATTGCACAGTGAATGTTCTCATCATCCACAGTTTAGGGCTGGAAAAAGCCAACAGGCCATCTGTCCTCATTATTTACACAAAGACACTGAGGCTCCGGGAGATACCAACACAGGAGGAGGGTCTAGAGCAGAGCTGAACCTGGAACTCAGCATTCCTGGCTTTTTCCCCATTCTGGGCAGCCTGCACTGCCCCCTGCTGGACGGAGGCTGCACCCTCAAGGCCATAAGGACAGTGCCCAGGAACAGCAGGTCAGACCCTGATCAGCTTCTTACTGGTGATACCATTGACCCACTCTAGTCTTATGTTTGATCCAAGTGGTAAGAAAATCGGACCAGGCATCCCTGGGAACCTACAAAGGAAGGCTGCCACACAAACACAGTGGTGTTCAGAACCAGGAGCAAGAATCCACTTAACTCAAAATCCTTGTGTGCCTGCTGTGTGCCAGGTGTGGTGCGAGGCGCTGGGTGGCCACACTGTGTGGTACGGGACTCTTGGCCTTTACGATGCAGCAACTCCACCCCAGTCCGTGCTCTGCTGGCCCGTCTAGGAAAGGCCCCCACCAGGCACTGCTCACACCTGGCAGTGCTCTTAGTTGGAGGTGTCTCTGCTCCATAGGCCCTCGGGGTCCCCAGGGAGCATCTCAGGTGAAAGCCCCCTGAACCTGCCCTATTGCACAGTGTCCCTCCCCTAGCAAGCAGCCACTGGGCCCACTGGGACTCCCACTCTAAGAAATACAATGCCCCCTATTTCTCCGGACACTTCTCAGAACACGCCTTCCCCTCCATCTCCTGCCTCAGTGGGAGCCTGTCTTCTCCACGTGTTCTGGGACGAGCTGCCCATTCTCCCACTGCCCACACATTTCAGGTTGGAAGGCGGGACTGGCATGCTCCTCCCTCTCCACTGCCCCAACCAGATGGCATTCTCCTTTCCCACCACCCCACCCCCACCCCACTCTGCTCCATCAGCATCCAGCCACTCGGGGTGCCCACGCGTCTCATGAGTAACCCCTTTCCCCATCGTGCCCCCAGCCTTCAGTTCTAGGCTCCAGCTTCTCCTCCACCCACCCCAGCATCATCCTGGGTCCCTCCCGCAGCCACCATGCTGATGCTGCGCTCTTGGCTCCTCACCTCCCAGGGGCTCCTGCTCCCCACTCCCTGGACAGACCAGAGCCCCACCGATGCCCAGCACAGCTGCTCACTTTCAAATCGCCACCCCACTTCCGACCCTGTGACTGACGGGTCCTCACCATCCAGCTCCTCCCGCCGAGACCCTCTGACCCCAGCACCCCCCTCTTTCTCTTTTTTCCCAACCTAGATCCCCTGATCCTTCACTTAGACTGAAGGGAAAATAAACAAAAAAAACAAAAAAACATGAGAAAGCTCGAGTGCCCTCTTGGTACCCACGCCTGGCAAATCCCCGCCCTGGATGCAACCAGCTGCCTGCACCCACAGCACCTGCATCCACAGCTCAGTCTCTCAGGCGCCACAGCAAATACCCCAGACCTCCTCCACCCCTGAGACCTGCAGGCCCTGACTCTCAGCAGGTGACCCGCCCACCAAGCTCTCTGAGAAGACTCGGGCTTTCAGGAGCAGGCACCCTCCGCCCTCCTCTCCCAGCCGTCCCGTCTGCAAAGCTAGCACACTCCTTTACCCCTCTGTCCAGGTCCCGGCAGGACCCACTCCCTCCCACCTTCTCCCCAAACTTAGACCATCCATTCACCTTCCCCCTCTTGAACCCGGAGCATCACCCTCTCTTCTGGACTGCTTCTGTCCATGACCAAATGTCCTAAAGACTCTCATCTTTAAAAAAAAAATCTCGTCTAAGGAGTCCTCATGTCCCTGAGAGAAGGCCCTCGCCCGTGTCCTGCACGGCCAGACTTCTCACAGGTGGTCTGTGCCTACTGTTCGCAGCCTCGCCGCACACTCCTCGGCGCCCCCACTCCGGGGTGCGAGCAACACCCCCTCCATGCCACAACCGCTTCTGCTGCGGCCCAGGGTGGGTTGCTGTTCCCCAGACTGCGGGGCACATTTCAACTCTTATCCCAACCCATCCCTCAGAAACATCTGACCCTCTCCTCCTTGTTTGCATGCTGTCGAACTTCTTGAAATTGCAATAAATCCCCATGGTTTAAAATGCCCAAAATACAAAAAGGCACAGTGAAAAAGTCTCTTTTCTACCCCTGTCCCCCCACCCAGTCTCTATAACATGCACACAGACATGTACATGTACACACACACACACACACACACACACACACAGAATGTACACATCCAGTGTTATCAATGTCCATATATCCTCCCAAGTTGCTTTAATCAAACACAAGCGCGTACAAACATACACCCTTACAGCCTTTTTGCACAAATGGTAACATACTGTGCGGCCCGTCCTCCACCCTGCTTTTCTCCAGCAAATACCGTATCTAAGGAACTTCCACATGGCTTCGGTTTCTTCATTGCGTCTTCCAGCCATGCCGCATTCCACTTTATAGATGTACGTAATTGCTTTAATCAGTCCCATATTATTGCACATTAGGCTGTTTCCAATCCTTTGCCATCATTAATACTAAAATGATAATCTTGAATATGCCATTTCTCATGTGTGCAAATATGTCAGTAGGATATATTTCAAGAAGGGAAATCACAGGGTTAGAAGTTAATGTTTTTGTAATGTTGATAGATGTTTCCAATGTGCCCTCCACGGGGGTCACAGCGATTTCCTTTCCCTCCGTGATGTCTCAGGCGCCTGTCCCCCCACAGGTGCTCCAACAGAGTGAGCGTGTCATCACACCTTTGGATTTTTGCCAAACTAATAGGTAAAAATGGTCATTTAACTTTGCTTCTCGTATGAACTATTTTTAGCATCTTTTTGCATATATTTAAGATCTATTTGTATTTCTTTTTCTGTAAACTCTTGGTTCATATCTGCTGCCTCTTTTACTACCAAGTTTTTGAATTGATTTCTAGGGACTCTTTATATATTAAGGAAATTAGTCCTTTGACTATATTGTGAGTTGAAGATATTCTTGTCCAGTTTGTCATCTGCCTTTTGACTTCACTTCTGCTGATTTGGCCAAGCAAAAGTGGTTTTTCATTTTAATTCATGGTCAGATTTTTAAGTCTTTTCTTCCAAAGACTTTGAGGCATGAAAGTGTCTCTCCCACGCCAAAGCTGTTCCATATATACCTCAAAGGCTTGTCCCTGGTGTCTCTATGGTTTCTCTGAGTACGTAGAAATCTCAACAGTTACAGTCTATTGTATGACAGGGAAGGGGCTGTGGCTCCAGCATCATCTCCCCCCAGGTCCCCTCCCTCCTCCTGGGAACACTCTGCCCTCGACTCCCGAGACCCCACGTGCTCCCACTTCCCTGGCCACTGCTTCTCCCCCGAGTCACAGTCTTCTCTTCCTCCTCTGCTTTCTTTGTAAATGTGGGAGCTCAGAGTGTCAGAGTCGTGGGTCCTCTGCTCTTCGCACTCATCTCTGCCTTGGGGAGTTTCATGCCCTCAAGGTTTTAATTCCAGGGGCTGAGGACTTCCAAGTTCTCTTCCTGCAGGCGCTCCGCACTCTGACCACTGTCTGCCTACCTGGGCGAGCATCTCCGTATGACGCATCCAAGTCTGACTTCATCAAACTGGCATGTCCCCAGGCTGTTCCCAGCTCAGAAAATGGTACCACTGTGCTGGAAATGGGCTCATGCTAGACGCCGGGGAGTCACCCTTCACTCCTCCTCCTCTCTGTCCCTCCAGACCCGCCATCGGCAAGACCTACCAACTGGATTTCGGAAACATCTCTCAGATCGATTATCTGCTTCTTTCCATCTCTGCCACCACAATCGAGGACACATCACCCTTTCACTTGGCCCATTACACACCCTCCTCTGTGGTCTCCCTGTATCCGCCCTCGCCATTGAGGGTTTTGAAAACCACAAATTTGATCGTGTCATTCAATACCGATCTCTCTCTCTTCTCCTTCTCACTAGCAAAGCCTGGTGACTTGCTTTGACTAATTGAATTGCTAGAAATAGTCACGTTCCATTCTTCTCTGTCTCTCTCTCACACGTGCGTGCACGTGCGCGCACACACACGCACACAGTTCTTTCCAAAACTCTTAGGATAAAGTCAGAGACCCCCAGCAGAAGTAGTATTTACAGCCTTGCAGAATGGAAAACTCCAGCCACAGCCAGGAAGGCGGTACTGAGGAGGTGACATCTGCCTCGTCCCCGAAAGAACAAACAGGCCCGTGCTGGGTGAAAATGGCGGGGCATGCTGATCAGAGGAAAGCGCGCACGCGGCGGCACAGAGCGCAAGGGGCGACCGCGGATTCGTCTCGTGCAACCAAAACGTTATTTACGGTAATAAAGCAATAGAAACGACAAAGTGCAGCCTAGCAAAGAGTCAATGACGTTGTAACAATGGTGTGTGGAGCCGGGTGGGCACTGGGAACATTAGAGGGAACAGTTTGTAATGATTGTCTGACCACTGAGCTGTGCACCTACAACCAGCACAAAATAATACTGAATGCAAACTGTAATTTAAAAATTTTACAAAGTAAATAAAATCGAGCCTGAGCTGGACCCTGCGATGACAGTGACTCACTGAGAAGTGACCCGGGAGAAGGGAAGCGAGGGACGTAGCCCAGGGCAGGGGAGGGAGCTGAGTGAGGACAAGTTACAGGGTCGGTCTCCCCTCGAGACAAGGGGCCTGGCTTTCCAGACCATCCACCCCCGCCCCCCCCCCCCCCCCGCGCCGGCTCACAGTTTCCATTGGGCAGGGGCCAGCTCCCCAGAGAAGGAGCAGCAGTGAATAGCTGCCCTGGGCAGTGACAGGAAACTGGAGGAGGCACCAACACAACCCACAACACACACCTCCTGTACCCCTCGCAACACCCCCAGGGGCAGGAGTGACTCTCCCCCCTGGACAGGAAGCTGGCGTAACAGACCTAAGGGCTCCTGGCGGGGATGTGGAAGAGCTGGGATTTGAACCCAGGTCTGCTGAGCTCCCAGCCCAGTTCCTTTCCTCTTTACCTTCATCCCAGGAAGAGGGAGACTCTTCCCAGGCCCCATAACCAGGAAATATCAACCCCTGTAACACCTGGGCAGGGTCTGCCCCCAACAGGGGAAGAGCTGACCTCCACCAGCCTTCGCACCCTCAGAAGGTGCTGATGGGCCAGAAGCCATGACTGAGAACCGCGCTGGGTCTCAGACCACCTAGGCAAGTTTAGTACAGAAGAAATGCAAGGTCTAGGGTGGGGGAGGGGTGGGCAAGTGATCATGAGTGTTGTGGAGACTCCCCAGAACCAAACAATGGAGCATGCATTTGCAAAAGAAACTTCAAGCCCAAAAGAGCTGGTTTGAAAGCTTTTAAAAGGCAACACAGTTGGCTGATACATATATATATATATATATATATATATATCTCCATCCATCCTGTAGGGGACCTCTGTCTCAGCTGCAGTTTCTAAACAAAGAACATGAAGTTTCTGGAAGAGCAGGGTTTCAGCATGATGAAAATGGGTGTGCTGGAAGCAAGCATCTCCCAGAAACGGCTCCCGGTGTACGCCCAGAGCTTTGTACATAATAGGTGCTCAGTAAACGTTTGCTGACTGGGTACACCTTATATTTAACTGTATTTATAAACTGCACTTCATGCCACTTAGTTTTTATCCTCTGAATCCTCTATTGGCTACAAGACCTTCATTTTGCCCATATGCTTAGGTCAACCCTTCAGTAATCAGGGCAATGCGTTTCTTGCAGTGGATGAGACCACATACCGTGACAGGGTGTGTGTGTGCAAATGTGCATATGTGAGTTCCAGCAAACACTCCAGGGAACAGTACCGGAAGGAAACATACAGAATTTTTGCCAATAAGAGCTAGAGGCCAGTGGAGTCCCACCAAGCCACTGGGAGCTGTAGGTCCCAGAAGAGTCTCTTATTCTTGCACAAAATTGGCACAAACAACAGGCCACATTTTCCACGTGTGCTAGTTTGTCGAAAGGCCACGGCACTTTGCAGCTCCTCCCATTAACAGGTGGAGTCTATTTCCCCATTCCTTGAATCTATACTGGCCCTACAACTCGCTTTAATGGAGAGATCTTGCTGCTTCTGCTCCCGCTGCTCTGGGACCCCTTCTCCCACTGTGTGAACAACCTCGGGTCAGCCTGCTGGAGGACAAAGGACCATCTGCAGTAGAAGTGAGTCCCCAATGCTAATCAGCCTACAGCTGACCTGGCAGCTTTCTGCTGTCACTTAAATGGTCCTAGCCATTACCGGAAAAGCCACCTGGCTGAACCCAACCAATCTGCCAACCCACGGAATTATAAAGTAGGTGAATATTTATTGTTTTAAGAAACTAAGTTTGGGGGTGCTTGTTATGCAGCAAAAGCTAACTGATACACAGTAAGAAGTCTAGATTTTAATCACTAAATGTGTTCACATCAAGGTTGGCTCACGCCACCGCATGGACTTGGCCAATCTCAGGAGATCTTGGTGTCTTCTTGAGAAAGTTCTAAGTTCAGAAGAGTCTCTGAGTGATGGCACAAGAGACTTGGAAAGACCCTTGTGAGTCCGATCACCTCATTCCACTGTCAGGAAAACTCAAGTCAGAGAAGAGAAGGAGCCACATTCACTCGTTACACAAATATTTCTTGGGTGCCTTCTAGGTGCCAGGCTTTGTGCTGAAATGGGAGACACAACAGGGAGAAAGAGAGACCAGATCCTGCACTCATGGAGATCACAGCCTGGAGTGGAAGTCAGATGCTAACCAAGCCATTACACAAGTGAGCAGATGGCCACTAACAGTGACAAATGTCATGAATTAAACAAACATGGTACCATGAGAAAGAATCACAGGGAGGGGACCTAATTTGGATTTCGTGGTCACCAAGAGCTCTCTGAGGAATGACATGTAGGCTGAAACAAGTTGGTGGCAGCCTTGAGGTGAGAAGGGAACTCCACAAACACGGCAAGGTAACGTGTGCAGCACTGAATCCCAGCCACGCAGGTTCAAATCCCAGCTGCACTGCTCCCTGGATGAGTCCATCAACACCCTCGAGCCCCAGTTGCCTCATTATAAAGTAGGGTTAACAATAACACCTAGTACTCTTTGCGACTGTTGTGAAGATCAGCTGAAATAACCACTGAGAAAAGGACTTTGCAAACTGTCAGGTGTTGGGGGAACAGGTGAGCTTGTTGCTGCTAACAGCGTGCAGTGGGGCAGGGGTGGGAGGAACTTTATTTGACTTGCATGTCCTCTCCAAAGGACTGTGCTCCCCTCTGCCCCGGCCCAGAGCGGACACAGAGTCCCACGGAGTCCCACTGTCCCTCCTTGGTGGAAGCGCAGTGCCAGCACTCTCCCCAGCAGGGCTGGAGCCGAGCCCTCCCCCACCCTCAGTGCTTCTGTGAGCCAGAGCTGATTACGGACAGTTGAATAACTCCGGCGGTCTCTTCCAATGTGGGCGGCATTTCCAGGACCTGGAGTCTGGCCCACCAGTGTCATGCGGATGGGCACAAGCCAGTCAACATGAAGACCGCTGTGCCGCAGCACCATGCTGCTCACACGGCCACAGGCCAGAGAAGGGCACGACGTGGCGGCCCCCGCACGAGCACCCTGCAGCGGCGGGTGGGTGTGTGGCTTCACACCCGCTGGGACTACAGCGCCTCCCCTCATTGGCAGTACTCCCCAAGGGCCGCAGGCCCACATCCTGCTCATCTATGTCCCTCCCAGGACCTGCCGTACAGTAAGACACGTAAATGTCTATGAATGAATAGGCTTCCGTTTCCCCAGCTGGAAAACACTGGGTCTGACCCCAGCCACCCAGCTTGGATCGCCACGACCACCACGGCCACATAGACAGAGTGCGGAGGTCAGCTCCAGGGATGGGCTGGTCCTCCCCTCCCCAAGTTTTTCAGCAGCTCGGAAACTCCTTGGCTCTCCATCCAGCACCCTGAGCTGCTGCCACCCCGCAGGCACCACTGCCTTGGGGAACCATCCTCCAGGTTGGCACAGCCTGCAGTGAGGACCCTGCCCCACATCCCAGCCTGTGGTGAGGACCCCCCCACCCAGGCATCACAGTGTATAATGACGATGCTCCCAGGTGAAAGAACCTTAATTTTTGCAGACCAGGCTCTCAGGGGAAAACCAGACTCCAGATGACCTCTGGGACTCCCAGAGGGCCAGGCTGGGGCTGGGGACAGGGCAGCTGTACCCTGAGATGACTCGCCTCCTTCACCACCAGGGAGGACAGCCATGCCCACAACCCTCTGCAGGAGAGCCCTGCGCACCTTTGCAGGGCACGGGGGTGCCTCCACACCAGCGCATGTCCCCATGGGCGCTGCGTGGTGGCAAGGGGCCGGCAGCACCAGGGAGCATGTGACATCTGCCTTCACTGGTGCCGAAAGTCTCCCCCACCCTGCATGGGGAAGGAGCACAACACAGTTGGAGGGCATCCAGTTTTTAACGATGCCCCTGTAGGTCGACAGTAGCCAGGCAGGTGATTTACGGGGAACACTGTAGTCCTAGTTTGATGGTCCCTTTGAAGGGAATTCAGCTGATACTCTTGGTCGTTCTGAAAGGACAGCGATGGGCCGCGTGCCCGACTCTGCACCCCTCCCACGCCGACCCCAGAAGCAGCTTGGCTCCAGCCAGCCCGAGGCCAGATCCCCCCGCACACACGCTCGGAAAGGACGGGGCACCCACCTGGCTGGCTGATAGGAGCTCTGGGTTGCCGTCACTCATCCCCCCGTAGGCACTGTCACCATCAAACTGGAACAGAGAGAGAGAGGAGAAGCTCTGAATAACATGTGCTCAGGAAGGCCCAGGAGAAGAAGCCGGGGGGCCAGGGGACCGAGTGCACCGAGGGGAAAGGAGAAGCACGGCGGGGCCCAGGAGGCCCAAGTCCCCATCCTGGCAGCAGGAGCAGCCTCGCTCCCTGAGGGTGAGCGTCCTCCAGCACACTCAGGATGAAGCAGGGAAAACCCTTCTGCCCTTTATACATTGTCCACAGGTATGGCGCCCTGCCTTGTCACATACTGAGCTCCCCATCGCTGGAAGTATGCAAATATCTCTCCTGCCCAAAAGGACACCAGGCTGTCAGCTAGAGTTGGGATTCCGCATGACGGAGGGAGGCTGAGCTCTCCAGAGCCCCGGGGTCAGGACAGCCTGCCCTGGCTGTGCCCTCCAGGTCTCACCATCCTAAGTGGCCTTGCCCCTCACGTGTGCCCCGTAGGCCACCCCCGGCCACAGGCAGTGAGGACTGCAGAAACCACGCACAGGAACTACAGTCCTGTGTTCTGAGGCGCTGCCGAGTCTGGAGTCAGAAAGGCTTCTGTGTAAGAGGGAGCGGGTGTAATGGCCGAAGTGTGGGCTCTGGGGACACTGGCTGTCCTTTTCCCTGAAGTGTGATCTTGAGCCAGTGACAGGACTTTTGAGGCTCCTCATCTGTCAGATGAGGATAATGACAGAGGCCCTTCTTCACGAGACGTCGCGCTGACATAAGTGGAGCACGTGGCTCAGCTCCAGGTCGGTCCCTTCCCTGAAGACGGGTGACAGGTTCCCTAGAGGCAGAGCGGAGTCACAAATTCACATGCATGTGGCCCCTGAGAAGTGCTCTCTAGGAACGACCTTACGGGGGGGAGGGACACGGGGCAGGGCTGTGGCAGGAGCTCTGCAGGGATGTGGTCTCTGCCGGAGACTTGTCACAGCCTGATCCCACGGGGAGCTCTGGGCGTGAACTGCACCACAGAGTAAGTTCCCACGGAAGCAAGGGGCCGGCCTTTTGCTTGGCTGTGGGCTGCCCTCAGGAGACGGGGGAGCCATAACTTCTGAGCAGGGCAGCCCGCATCTGACCAAGGACAGCTCCCCCGAGAGTCACGCCAGCTGTGAGCCATGTGCGGCCAGCGCTCACAGCAGGTGGGAGGTGGCTGTGCTAGTGGCCAGTGAGGGATCTGGGCAGGGCACCCACGGCAGCTGGCCATTTTAAGTTTTTTTAGACTATATGTACAGGGTTCAAAATTCCCAAAGTACAGAAAGCAACAGAGTGAAAAATCTCTTCCCGCCCGACCTCCCAGCTATCCACGGCCTCTCTACAGACGCAGTTGCTACGCCTACCAGCTTCTTTTATATCCTTTCAGGGATGGTCTGCATACATACGTGGAATAGCCATTTCTTTTACACAAATGACAGCACGTGATACACACTGTTCTGCACCTTACTTTCCTCCTAGCAACACATCTGGGGAAACCTTTTATATCAGGACATAATTCTGTCTTCCGGCACCTAGTGTTCCGCAAGATGGACGTAACGTGTATCAGGAAGGGGCTGAGCACGTGGTCGCTGAGTTGTTTCCAGTCCCGTGCTATCCCAGCACCACTCCCATGAATGGTTTTCTCCACCCATCATTGCACAGGGGTGTGAGCTCACTGTCGGATTAGCCCGTAAGATTGCGGGGTCCAGCCGTGCGTGCATTTGCAACTTTGATAGACATCGCCAAGCCCCTCTCATGGAAGCTGTGAAAATCCACACTCCCACAATCAGGCACCAGATTGTCCCTTTCACGGCACAAGTGGTTCGTCCAGATCCACTTCACTCAGAGGGGCCCGGTCCGGATGCCAGCCTCCAACCTCTGGGGGCCCTGGGAGCCGCCGCCGCCATTCCCAGGTCCCTGCTCTTCCTTGTTTTTTGCCCTGTAGCCCCCTTTACCTTCTAGCATCTATTTTATTTACCAAGTTCATGGCTTATCATTGGATGCCCCCCCACACTAAAATGGGGGCTCCCAAGCACCTAAAATGGTGCCTGGCACAGACTAGATACTCAATAAATGCTCTGGGTGGGTGGGTGGGTGGGGCCAGCACTGCACCGTTCACATGGTCTTTCCAGGGCTTTCCAGGGTTTCCCGCCGGAGGCAGTGGAGTTAGTGGCCACACCCAAGTGCCCTTCCGGCACAGAGACAGGCAGAATCCTTCACTGACTGCTGCATTAGCAAAAGGCAAGGCTAGGTCACGGCTAGGATCTGGGCACTGACCCCCAAACGCAGGCCTCCGTCTACCACCACACTGCACACCAGGCCTTGTTCAGAGACCACCTCCTCCAGGAGGCCTGCCATGCTGTCACCTCCTCCGGCTTACAACATAGATTGTCTCCATGTCTGTCTTCTGCCGCTGTGTGGGTGTAACGTGGAGGCTGGTGCAGTGTCCTGGCCATCTCCAACCCCCCAGCGCCTGACATGGGCTGGCATCAGGAATGGGATGGTGAGATGGGCGGGGTGGGGAGCTTTCAACGAAAGCTCCTGGGCACTACTTGACGTGGATTGCTTTGATAAAAGTGAAACTTAGGGAAGAAAACCACACATAGTTGGTAAGTACGTTCGAAAAGAAAGAATGGCTGAAACGGTGGGGGATGAAGTTTAACCAGGTGTTTGAAACATCTGATAGAGCCATAGTAATCAAACGGTATGGTGTGGGTTAAAAACATGGGAGCACACGTGTGTCAAGGGAGAAAAGGGAAAGATGGCCCCCAAAGCCCTGTGTCAGAGCCCACTTATTCAACCTTGGCCGGAACGGAGCCAGCAGGAAGGGAGGGGTGCTGTGCGCTTTCTCCCCGCAATGCACACAGCCGGCGCTCAACAAGTGCACACAGCGGGCGCTCAACAAATGCACACAGTGGGCACTCGCCTGGCGGACGGGTGAATGACGGTACCCAGCACTGAAAACACTCTCTGTCAGTAAAAGAGCGCCTGTAAACCTCACAACAACCTGCAGAAACAGGTACGGTTTTCCCTGCTGAAAACCAGGGACATTGGTCGGAAGGACCAGCAGCTGCCCAGGGCGGCCCAGTTGGGGAGAGACTGGGCTTCCGAGGGGCCCGTTCGCCTCCTCGGCTTGGTCTCCTGGCTGAAAGCCCCCTGACAGCGGGCATCAGGGCTTGGCTACACCGCACACTGTATAACCAATAATTAGCTTGGCCCTGGCACATACTAGGTGTTTGAAGCGTACGTGTTAGTGGTTCGGGGAGGGAGGCCTTTCCCGCAGTGAGCAGTGGGGATGGCACTGGGGACGTAAGGAAAGAGACTCTGCATTTGATGTGTGTGTGCTGAGGGTAGGGAGGGGTCGGGCGGTGGGTCCCCACCGGCATCACCAGAGCCTGCTTCCAGGGGGCTTATTCCTTCAGTCAGTTGTCCATTTGACCCAGAGACAGCTGCCACGTGCAGGAGCAACGCTTGTCAAATGCTCCTGCTGTCGAGGAGGTCCCTGAGAAGCTGGTGGCAGTTCTCAAGGCTGGGCCTGGGCCAGCCTCCATATGCTTATCCCAGGTGCCTGGCTGGGCCCTGGGAGCACTCGGGGCTCGAGTCCTGGCTACTGAGTAGCCGCAGACAGAACCCCTGAGGTGCAGGGGCATCTGCTCTCTGCCTACTTCTGTCTAGGGTTCCACCCCATCAGAGCCCTTGGAGCGGGGAAGAAAGGAGGGAGAGAGGGGCACCCTGAGGGCTTCCAGGCTCCCCCTGGGGTAGCCTCCAGGGCACCAAGGCCTGGGGCTTCCCCTCAGCCCTCATCTGGAAGGGCCCTTTCTGGAGGAGAGAACTTACAGGCGAAGGGGAGATGTCACTAAGCCAGCCCGTGAGCTCCGCCACAGCAGAGCCGCCTCCTTCTCCGTGAGCGCAGACACGAGTGAAATGCCCACATCAACGCCCACGGCACAATGGATGCTGAGAGCGTATGCAGGTGCAAAGACATATGACACACGCAGTGTGCCCAGGCATGGTGACCACACATGCACCACAAACCAGTGCAGACCCATGTCACACACAACACAGCATTCAAGACAGCGCTCAGTCACACAGGTACCACATCCAGGGGTCGCCCAGACCGACGCAAACAAGTGTGTCCACAGCCCGAGCATGAACAGGCACATATCATAGGCCTGGCTGCACAATACACACAGCGTGCACACAGGTGGAGAGTGGAGGGGAGGCCCAGGTGTGTATCAATACACCATCTGCAGCTGTGTAAATGTGACTCGCATCAATGCACGCACAAACACCTATGGCGAGAGCCCATGGAGACCTGCAACGCAAAAGGTGCTCGTGAGCTCGGATTCTGTGCGTGGCTCATGGTTAATCAGTCCCCCCATCAGAAACCTTTCTTCCCACCACACAACCTTCCGTGCGCTTTAAAACGTGAAAAGAAAAATGCGGGGGGGAAACAACGGCCTAAGAATTTCCATGAAACGCCAGAACATCCTCTTACCACTGACTGGAATAGATTAATTTTCCCCGTTTCATATTCTAATTATAATTCCTTTTCCCATTGCCATCTTCGGTCCTCATTACAGCTGGAAGATTGTTCTGCAGGAGCCAGGCCTTCATCTTCTCTTCCCAAGAGTTTTGTCATGGAAATGAGTTTTGGAATCTGAAAGAACTCACATTTTTGCAAACATCGAACGTGTGGGGATAACCCTTTCGTGACGGCCACCAGGGACTCAGTTCACAGAGACTTCTAAGGGGGCTGTCATTCCCCATGCTCTGTGGTCCCCTTGGCCACAGGGGCTCCTCGCCACTATTTCAAAAGCACCCCCCACCCTAGAGCCTTCTTTATCTTTTAAAAAATATTTACTTATTTATTTTTAGAGAGAGGGGAAGGGAGGGAGAAAGAGAAGGAGAGAAACATCAGTGTGTGGTTGCCGCTTGCGTGCCCCCTACTGGGGACCTGACCCACAACCCAGGCATGTGCCCTTTCTGGGAATCGAACCAGCGACCCTTCAGTTCGCAGGCTGATGCTGAATCCACTGAACAACACCAGCCAGGGCTCCTTTTTTATCTTTAAGGAAACTGAGCAAATAGGCAGCCAAGGGGAAAAGGGAGGAGCTCTGATCTTAGTCAAATGCTGCTGGCTCTACCTGAGCCCCCTCGGGCAAGCTCCTTAACTGCTTGAGCCTCAGTTTCCCAATTCTTATGAGCCACAGAGTCACTTATTCGCGATAGGTATAAATTAAATATCTATGGGAGGAGCAAAGGTGGTAAATGGGTGGATGAACAGATGGAAGGAAGGGAGGATGGATGGGTGGATGGATGGATGGATGGATGAATGGGGGGGAAGATGAGTGGTTTGGGGAGTGAGTGGGAACGATGGGCCAGTGAGGGGATAAACAGATGACACCATGGCTGAATTGATGGAATCAGAAGGTGAGATGGGTAGGTGGAATGAAGGGACGGGTGGGCGTGTGGGTGGTTGGGACGAGTGGATTGGACGGGTGGGATGAGAGAGATTAATGGATGGATGGATGAGATGGGAGGGCTGGGTGGGGACAGAGAGACAGGTGGCTAGGAAGATGATCGAGATGGTGGGTGAGACAATCAAATAGATGGTTGGAGGGGGTGGGAGGCGGCGATGTGATGCATGGGTAGAGGCCTGATGGGATGCCTGGGTGAATGGAAGGGTTGATTGGGTGGGTGGGATAAATTGGTGGGTAGGTAAGTGGGTCTGGTATTTCCTCCTAACTCTATTCATGCTTTCCCTGGACAATGTCATGGCTTCTCAGGGTTACAACATCTCACTGACTCTCAAATGTTCATCTTCAGCCAAGTTGCCTCCAAATTCCAATACACAGTTTTCCCCTGGATGTCTCCCCCATGTGGTCCATGAGCACCCTAAATTCAGCACACCCAGCCCTGAGCTCACGACACATGGGTAGCCCTGCTCATTCTGCAGAGCTCCGCCATCATAAGCAAAGGTGTCACCTTCCACACAGTGCCACGGTCAGTACCCCCAAGGGTGACTCTGGACCCCTTCCCTTTGGAACCCTCCTGATCCAACCATCTGCAGAGGATTTCCACTCAGCTTCCCCCAACCCAGTCCGCCACCCACCCTGGCTCTCACTGGTGATGTTTTGACGATCACTCCACTGCTCACACGTCGTGAGCAAAAACCCTGCAGTGGCTGCACATCACGAACCCTGGCACCCAGGATGCCCCATGACAGCCGGCCCTGGCTCTCAGCTCCCACAGCACCCCCAGTGTTGCAGGAACCCGCAGCGCCCCTGCCTTTGCACACACGGTCCCATCATCAGGCTGGAGCACCCCGTTCCTCCCCCACTTCCTCAACCCCCTGCAGTCTAAGTCTTCCTGGGTCTTTTTTCTTTTTTCCTGGCAATGCACTCCAGTCCTGACAGTCTTGCTTGCTTCTCTAAACCCATACTCTCGGGCCCAAACTTAAGGCCTCCATCCCAAATTAGCTTTGGACTAAATTCAACTTCCACGTGTAATGTGATACCCTGGGCAAGGCCGCTGATTGCTGAATCAGAGTATCGGTCCCACTACTCACTAGCCGTGTATGACCTTGAATTTAACTTCCCTTTGCCTTAATTTCCTCACCTATAAAATGGTAATGATGGCAGTTATTAATTCCTACCTCATAAAGTTTTTTTATATCTGTTATCAGATATTACATATAAAGTAATATCTGGAACATAATGCTTAGTACTGGTAATAATTTTTGACAGGTGCTTAATAAGTGTTATCTATTATTGTTATGATATGCTAAACTCTTATCCCCTCATCAACCACACTCCCCCTCAGTCTAGCAGAGGACCCTGTCTCCTCCGTCCCTGAGCCCACCCACCCCCTCTCTGCCCTTCCCCACATCACGTCACACCCACCTTGGCCTCTTTCCTTTAGTCTGAAAAGGTAAACTGTCTCCCCCCTGCTCAGAGTCAGCTCTTTCACCTTGACCCCGTCCCTCCCACATCTTCCCCCCACTCGTTCCCACTCTCGGTCCTGGGTCTGAGACCTGGAGCAATATGAAGCCAGTTGGTGCTCTTGTTGTATCAGGTACTGAGCCCCTACAATGCGCTTAGTAACATGCTCCCAACCACTGGGGATTTACAATAAATAAAGCTTGTCACCAGGCAATGGAAAGTGATGAACGCAAAGGGAATATGAGGTTACAGAAGGGACAATAGGCATTGTCATTGGCTGCATCTAGTGAGTGCTTACCCTATGAAGTTACAGAAGGGACAGCAGGCATTGTTCATTGGCTGCATCTAGTGAGTGCTTACCCTATGGGGTTACAGAGGGGACAGCAGGCATTGTTCATTGGCTGCATCTAGTGAGTGCTTACCCTACGCCAACACCACACTGGCACAGGGCACATTGTATTGATCACGGCACAGCCCCTGCCGTCAAGGGGCCTCCCATCCTTTGGAGAAGCTCAGGAGGATAAAACGCTCCTGTTCTCCAAGTCTGAGAAAGGAAGATCGGCCATTCCTTGCCCATAGCTCCAGTATAGGAACAAGTAACCACAACACTTGTGTGAAGCCCGCCCCAACCGGTCAGTGATAGCTTTGCATCCACCCAGCCTCTTCAAGTCAAGTGGTCAGTAACCGTCTTAACTCCATTAGCTACAGGTCCGCGGTCAGGGGTCAGCCAGGCTTCTGAAAGCCCTCACGTGCCAGGAATCCATGCCTCCCCAAACCCTGCGAAGACCAGCCCTTGTTTGATTTGGGGAGACTCGCTTTGCAAAGCACAGCAATGAATGAATTCAGCATCTTATTTCAGATCTCGAGTGACGGCCTCTTCTTTGACAAATGTGCCCATGGTGGGACAAGGTTGTCACAGGAGAGTGGAAGCAGGGAGGAGGGTCTTGCAGGAGAGGCATCTGACAAAGGTGGCTTGGGAGCCCCGTGATGAAGCTTGGAGAGCACCCAGGAGCTGGCCAGGCGAAGGCTGCTGTGAGCACCTCCTGTACACCAGACCTCATCCCAGAGCTGTGTCTGGGGTCTCCTCGGAACCCTCCCAGAAATCCCAAGGTTGCACGACCGGAGACCCATTTTGGAGACGGGCAAAGCAAGGCTCCGGGTCAGTGGGAAGATTGCCCAAAGTCACCCAGTCCGTCACAGACCTGGACTTGACACCCAACATGAAAGGAGCAGTTGTTCTGTAGAAGTGGCTGCCCCTCCCCTCTGCACAGAGACACAGATCAAAGACCAAGGATGCAGGGCCCTCAGCCCATCCCGCCATAGACACGAGACAGGAGCCTCGCGAAGATCTGAAGAGGAAACAATCAAAGCCGCATACACTGCTCCCTCCAGCCCCCACAGCGGGCCGTGAGAACACTCACTCTGCACAGATAAAACACGGTTCAAAAGGCAGAGGCGGCGCATGCGGCAGCTGCGCCCTGGGCCCTGCCGAGAGTGCGGTTTTAGGTGGAAGTCTCTCAGAGAGATACACATCAGGACCAGGAGATGCGGGGGGAGGGGGGCAGAGAGGCAAAGCACGGGTGGGACGGGACAGGGACGGAGCCCCAGGCTCAAGGTCTGACCCAGCCCTGTCTGCTGAACCTCAGGCTCACTGCCCACTAGGAAAGGGTGATAGCACAGTGGTTACAAACATGGGCCCTGACGTCAGGCTGCCCAAGTTCAAATCCCTGGCTTTCTTTTCAAGCTATGAGACTTTTTAGCTAAGCTACTGTGCCTCAGTTTTCTAATCTAGAAAAATGGGTATGACTATCATTTGGATTAAAGAAATTAATATACAGAAAGTGCTCAAGAATGGGCTGGTACAGTGAAGGCACTTAATAACCATTAGCTATTGTGTACGCTCTTATTTAATCCCCTCAACAATTCTACAAGGGTGCTACCGTTGTCTCTCTTCAGTGGATGAAGAAATTGAGTGGGGCTCCATGCAAACTTTTAAGGTCATAAGCATGGGAAAGACTTCTGATGCCTCTAGCCGCCATGTATAATTTGAAATAAAATTCATAAATTAAAATCTTCATAAGAGAAGCCAACTAGGGCCAATTTTTCCCACAGTAATGACTTTCATGCTTTCTTCCTGAAATATCAAATATCAATTTCTACCCCCGCCCCTCACCCCCACAAAGCGGCTTTCTCTTTATTGGTTGTCCTGCTTTGCCAGGCATAACACACATTCTTATTCTACCTGCTGAGAAATACAATCCAGTGTGATGACTGAGGACCAGAGAGGTTAGGGCATCTGCCCAGGGCCACACAGCCAGGACGTACCCAAGCAGAGCCTGCAGTCCAGGCTGCTGGTCCCTCCAAAGCCCACACTGGCTTCCCACTCTCACCATTTGTAAGCTGGTGACGTCACAACTCTGGGCCTGGGGCCTTGTGCACCAGTGAGGGGACAACACCTTTGGCACCGCCTTCCAGGGGGTCTGGGGGCACGCCTCGTGTACAAGCTCAGTGCTGTGGCCGCTGCAGGACCCTCTTCCCCATTGCTGGGGAGAGCTGGTTTGAATGGTGCCGCTTGCTTTAATCAAGGAAAAGTGGTGAGAGGCTGTGGAGAGCCAGGAGTCACTGCAGCTTGGGTGCTGGAGTGCCACCAGGCACCTGGCTCCCCCGGGGCGTGGGCATCTCTGCCCCCGGACTACAGACGAGGAAGCAGAGCCCTCCCGCCTGCCTCAGAATACGCTCCTTCCAGACCCGCGCCGTCCAGGACGGTGGCCAGTGACATATGTGGCTCCGAGAGAGCACTGAGAAGAGGGCGGGCCCAAACTGAGGTGTGTAGTGAGTGTAAAACACACACCAGCCTCGAAGACTTACGACAGCAACGACAACACACAGAAGGTAAAATGCCTCATCAGTATGTTTCTATGGATTATATTCTGATAATGATAAGATTTTGGTTACATGGGGTTAAGTAAAATATATTATTAAAATGAATTTTACCTGTTTCCTTTTACTTTTAAAAATGTGGCTACTAGAGAATTTAACATTAAGTATGTAATTTGCATTATGTTTCTGCCGGGCTGTGCTGATCGGGACGCTGTCCCAGCCACCCTCTGCTCCAGACCCAGAACCCTGGAGACGGAAGAGTCCGCAGCAGCAACGGCGCAATGCAATTCGCCTGAGAGATAGCAGGAAACAGGCCCATGGAGGGGGAGTGGCTTGTCTAAGGCAGGAGCCCCGTACAGAGACTTTCACTCAGTCAACAATGTTCACTGAGTTCTGGGTGCTAGGATCCAGCAGAGAACAACATAGGGAGCCACAACCCAGCCCAGGGGTGACATGGTCATGGTGCAGCCTTCCTCACCTGGCCACAGCCCCCGGGACCAGAGCGGCCGGACTCGGCACCACCCCATCTCCTGACAGTCGGCCTGCGTCACGGAGTTCACAGACTGCAGGCAGGAGCCCAGGGCGGACACACCTCAGAGACCATTGGTGGGTCCCAGCACAGGGCGTGATCCAGCTGCAGCTGCCAAAAGGGCCTGACGGGCAGGTCGGCCCGGTGGGTACCGCATGGCCGCCTGGCATGCCTGTGTCTCTTCCATTGATGGGAGCTTACACGGTGTCCGCATTACCGCAGATTTATGGCAAAAATTATCCCCTCTCTCAGTTCCATTGAAAGCCATTTGGAACTCGCTCCCATCCCCGATTATAAATCTAATTGCACATTCCAAACAGACAAGCGCTCATTAAGCTTTAATTATGCACATGTTGTTTTCAACAAACATTTTCATTTGGCCGCTCAGAGGAGGAATGGTTCCGAGGGGGCTGCAGGCGCTGCCTGCGGCTGGAGGGAGCTGGTGGGGCGGGGAAGCGGATCAGGGCGCGGTCGAGGAGGCCGTCCTGGGGCAGACTGGGCTCAGATCAGACTCTACCGACCTTCTACCTCCTGGCTTCTGCTGCAGGAGCTGCCCACGCGTGTGTCCTCAGCTGGTCCCACCTGCGCCCCCAGTTGCCCAGAGTGTCATCTAACTGGCACTCTGGGGTGGGGAGGAGAGAGGACAGGGACCCACTCCCCTGGGGAGCTGACTTCTTGAGAACCTTAGGGCTTTTCCCTGCTCCCACCTGCCCCCACCCCCACCACAGCTGAAGCCATCTTTCTCCAGAACAATCTTCCATTCTTCATTCATTCATTCATTCATTTGTTCATTCCACAGCTATTTACTGAGCACAGACTGGATCACACAGTGAGGGGCCAGTGGGGACCACGACAGAAAAGGCCCTGTCTGGCTCTGTCCTGTTGGGTCCCTCTCCTTCAAGCCCCAACGTCCCCACTGAGAAGTCCAAATTCTTTCCTGTGCCATTCGAAGCACGTGCTCGCCTGTGCCCTACTGACCTAGACATCCGGGCTGGCCTCCCGTACCTGTCACGCCCGTGCCCTGCTCTGCGTTTCCGAGACGACGCCAGCGCCCTGCGCGCATCCCCCCACCACACACATCTAGGCCTCTGCGGCTCTGCACCATCCACCGGGGCCGCCCTTCTCTCTCCTCTTCTTGCCGCGGACTCCCATTCGCTCCCACACCGTGCCCCTCCAGGAAGCCACCGCCGGCACGGGCCCCCAGGCCAGAGGGGCTGCCCCTCTGCTCTGGAGCGTCTGCAAAAGCACTGACTGGACCACGACGCCGTAGTAACCAGCTGCCCCATGTCCACTTCTGAGACCAGCCTGTCCTGCTATTTCCCCCTCCAGAAGCTGAAGAGAGGCGCTCGCTCACTGTGTGGCCTTGAACTAGGCCTTCCTGTCTCTGGGCCTCAGTTTCCTCATCTGTACGTGGACGAGGTGAATGGGCAAGTCTCTCCCGGCCCCGCAGCAGTTCAGTCAATTTAAAGTTTTGTGGTTTCCCCAGGAACTGGACCTTCCTCTTCCCGTGTGAACAGGGTCCTGAAGCCACAACCTGCGCACACACAGCGGGCCAGGACCCCCCGGGGGAGGGAGCTCACTGAGGCATGGCTCACACATACATGCGTGAACCCAGAGAAGGGGGCACGGGGACTGTGCAGACCCCTCAGGCTGCACCCCAAAGAGCTTCTGGAAATACCAGCAAGTGAAAGGAACGTGTGTTTTGAAATGGACGTCCAGACCCACTCAGCATCTGGCGGTCACCTGTGGTTTTAGGGCAGGATCCCGGGAAACACTCCCTGAGAGTGAGGCGAGAGTCCACGGGGGAGCCGTGCAGGACAGACAGGGAGGAGGCAGGACGGGGCAGGCGGAGGAGATGAACTGTGACAAGGTCCCATCCGAAGCTGCAGCCGGCCCCGAGTCCGGAGCCGGGAGGACTCTGCAGCGAAGGCCCGGGCTGTGACAGGATGTCCAGCCCCTGCACTCCCAGTGGGCGGGGCACTCGTCACATCCAGGCCGCCCGGGGGAGGGTGCCCGACAACCCTGGGCGAGGCCCCCTCCTTCCACCAAGGCCCACGCCCAGAGAGAGACTCAGATGAGAGCCGGCCGCAGCCGACGTTCTCAACAGCTGGCGGAGTGCGTGTCTCACTCGGGAGGGGATCTGGGTGACTTACGGCAGCACCCCTACGGCGAGGACCCCTTATTCTAATGGGGACAGCACTTCCACAGTGCCCACCAGAAGCCAGGCACTCTTTTAATTGACTTACAAATTTTAGCTCGTAACCCTCACAACCCTCGGAAGTAAGTTACACTCCTGTTCTCCCATTTTACCTACGAAGAAACTGAGGACAAGCAAGGTTACGTGGTTTGCCCAAGGTCACATCGCTGGTCAGTGGCGGAGCCAGGATCCAAACCCAGGAACGGGAACTCCAGAGCCGGGGCTCTAACGCCGAGGCCAGGCCATTCCCGTGGGCTTGCCCTGCCGCCTCCCAAAGACACAGAGACTGAGCTGTGGTCAGTGGTCAGTGGTCCAGAGCCTCAGGCTGCCCGGCGCTGCTTGCATTCGTGCCTGACAGTTATCTATCTCCCATCCGAGCAGTTGGGAACAAGTCCCAAAACAGATCCTTGCCAAAGACAATTAACTAACAGCCACACGAGCGAGCGTATGTCGGGTAAGACTGTGGCGATGGGGGGGTGGGGGGGGGGGGGGAGGGAGCGAGTGTGGCTGGGACAATGAGCAGCAGATGATCTGGAAGATATTTTCTCCCCGCTGCTACAAAACAAGCCTCAATCATGCCACAAAGGGCTTGCATTGTTGGAAGGGAAATATGTCAACAACAGCGTTCAATCGTGGGGCGGTTAAAAAAAGAAGAAAAGAGAAAAAAAAAGAAACCTTTTGAACGTATAATTTGACCTAGAAAGGTTTTCTAGGTCATCTGAACTTGGCATTTGTGCATCTAACCCCAAAACCTACCACAGACAAAGAACCACGTTCACTTCCTTCTGTCAGGACCAGATAACACAGGAAACGATGTTTGTAACCACGGCAGCTGTGCCCTTCGGCGCTGTATTAAAACCAGCCTTGGACTTGGGGGCCTAGAGGACACTGGGGCAGTTCTGGAAACCCGCAGACCTGGGTTCACGGCCAGCTCCACACCCACAGCCGCTGTGGGCTGTGGGAGGGGGTCCCGCTCTCTGGTGCTCGGACCCCTCTCCTGTAAGGAGGGAATGGACTGGGTGGGGTTGTGCGTAGCACCTGGTGATGTGCGGACACACCGAGGTGCCCTGGAAAGGTCGGGCCCCCCTTTCGTGACCGTTGAACCCCTCTGCCCCGGGTCTGGGCTCCCCCTGGGCGCCCTGCAGCTCGGCAGCCAGGAGGGTAGTGGGGTGGGGTAGGGTAGGGTGGAGAGCTCTGTTCTAACAGACTGTTCTCCCCAGGAAACAAAAAGAGAGCAAACCGTGCTCCAAGGCCCAGCAGGTGCCCATGAGGTCTTCTAGTTCATCTTTACTATAGAGCAGAGGTGTCAACTCATTTTCACTGGGGGCCACATCAGCTGCGTGGTTGCCTTCAAAGGGCTGAATGTAACTTCAGGACTGTATACATGTAACTACTCCTTAACAGTTAAGCAAGAGCTTGGCACTGAGGCCGGGTAGAAACAAGGTGCCGGGCAGGATAAAACAAGGTGGAGGGCCAGATTCGGCCTGCGGGTCTTGTGTTTGCCACCTGTGCTGTAGAGCCACCAAGTGTAGGTAAGTCATAGGGACTCAGGCTGATAGGGCCTCAGAGACCTTCCCATGATCCCGCTGGGGAAACCGAGGCCGGGGCTGGTAGATGGCCCACAGTCACTGGCAACAGTGTGCCGAGGATTGTGGCCGCCATGTTGCCAGGCCCCCTGAGCTTGTGTCCCCAGAAGCAGCCAGATTTTCCAGCGCAAGGATGTAGGGAGCATCCCTGCCGTTGCTAAGCCCTGACCTGACCCCCTACGATGTATGTGGCTACTTGCCAGTCTCTGAAGGGACCAGGGCCACAGAAAGGAGCCCCAGGGAAGCTTGGGGTCCACGGGGAGTATAGGCATCAGCACTGATGACACACGAGGGTGACAAGGCGATAGGACAGGTAAGGGCAGTTGTTGCACACCCGTCGAATAGAGGGACCAGAGTGAGCAAAGGCTAGGCAGCTGGGGGAGGGGATGGAAAAACTGGGGTGTGTGTTTGGGGGAGGAGTGGGGCTCCAGTGCAGAGTGGATGGGCATTGGGGGTGGGAATCAACATTCACTGAAAAAAAAAAAAAAACCAGAGTTTGAAGCATCATTTCTAAAAGAAGAGTCACGGTCGGGTGCCTAGTGTGGCCAGAGAGCAAAGCATCCTGTGGACCAGCAATTCAACAAAGCCATGTGGTAGTGATTTCGAAGGAGAACTTGAAGGTCAGTGAAACAGAGGAGAAAGTGCAGACTTCGACCCCACCGTGCACGGAAACACGCTACGGTTAAAGAGGGCACTTACCACACGCCCAGGGCCGTGTGACCCCCTTCACACCTGATACTTCGCTCGGTCTTTGCCACAAACCTATGAGGAAGGTCTGATGACGCCATGTAATAGAGATGAAAAGTTCAGTTCGCGCGATGTGCTCCAGGATCCCACGGCCAGGCGGTGGCAACGCCACGGTCCGGGCTGTGCCAGCTCGTGCTCACACAACGCCCCTGTTTGGTCTCTCCTTTTGGAAACAAAGAGACGCAGACCAGCGATTTAATAAACAGAACGGGGGCAGCAGGGGCGGCCTGTTCCTACTCGGGAACACTGAGCTAGATCCCTGCGGCGAGCCGCCCACCAGCGTGTACTCGAAACAGATTAAAGAGTTAAGATAAAAAGTCATGTTTTAGGGAAATATCAGAAAACAGAACAGAATGTTTATCAGATGTGCGGCGGCGGGATAACTTCCTCAGCCCTCGAAGCAATCACGGAGGACGGGAGATTGACAGATTCAAATATATATGCATTAATATCTTCTGCAGAAGGAAGCATAATAAAACCAAAATGAAAAGGACATCAGCCTAAGAAAATAGCACCAACGATGAGACAGTTAATATATACGGTGTAGAAATGGCTCAGGCAAATTAAAGAGGCAGCAAGATGTTGAAAGACGAAAAGACACGGCACAGAAGCGGGAAAGTCACACGGGAGGCGATCTGCCCAGAAACAAACACACAGAAAAAAAAATAGGCACTTGATTTGATGACAAAGGGAGAGATGTACATAAAATACACATATTACAATGAAAGTGGGATATTTCCCACCGCCGCTGTCAGTGAAAACAGTTCCCAGTCTACTGAAAAGCAATAGGGTAGCCTCCCCCCATCCTACCCACCCCATCGCCCACCCCGGGCAGAGAGCTGGACAGAAGCAGGGGAGATGAGGACCCAAGGCCCCTGCCTACTGCCTCGGGAGTCACCCCTTCACCACACTGCCCATTTGCCACCCCCTCACTACCATGGCCATTAAGCAGGGCTGTTTGCTCTGCCTTGCTTACAACAGCCTCCTGCTCTGAGTGCTGGGGAGGACACCAGAGGTGGGAGGGACAGTCTTTGTCCTCCCGAGCCTGTGGTGCAGTGAGGGGAACAGGAGCAAAACGTGGGTGATAAGTAGACTGGGAACCAGCGTGCATGGGAGCCTGTAGCCTGCTCCGAGGGGTGGGTGGCTTCCAAGCAGATCTACCTGCTGGCTGAACAGAATCAGCCGGGTAAGGGGAGAAGGAGAGGGCCGTGGGAAGAGCATTTGCCAAGGCAGAGAGCAGGAGAGGAGGGCTCACTCATTGGAGAGGAAGGCAGCGAGAGCTGAGATGCAAAGGCAAGCAGGGCCCCATCCCAATAGAGCTCAGGCTGCACCGGGGAGTTGAGACGGAGCCCCGGAATGTGAGCTGCATTCTAGAAGTTGGCCTCCGGCTTCAGAATGAAAACCGGGCGGAGCCCCTGAGCAGTGTGGCTCAGTTGGTTAGGCATTGTCCTGCAAACAGAAAGGTTAGCAGTTTGAGCCCTGGCTGGCGTAGCTCAGTGGATTGAGCTCGGGCTGCGAACCAAAGCATCTCAGGTTCGATTCCCAGTCAGGGCACATGCCTGGGTTGCAGGCCAGGGCCCCCAGCAACTGCACATTAATGTTTCTCTCTCTCTCTCTTTCTCCCTCCCTTCCCTCTCTAAAATAAGTAAATAAAATCTTTTTTAAAAAAAGGTTAGTGGTTTGAATCCTGGTCAGGGCACATGCTGGGTTGGGGGTTCGGTCCCCAATGTGGGCATGTTCGAGAAGCAACTGATGGATGTTTCTCTCTCACATCAATGTTTCTCTCCCTTTCTCTCTCCCTCCTGCCCCATTTCTCTAAAAACAAATAACATCTTAAGCAATAAAAGAACGGGTTGGGGAAGGTAAAACCAGAGCCCATCCGGGAGGCCAGGCAGAAGCCGCCAGGACGATCCAGGGTGGGGCCAGGGAGCAGGACTCTGAGCAGAGCCTGGGCGGGGAGAACATTGGGTAAAGCAATAAGAACTAAAACAGTGCGGCAGTGACTCAGAAAGGGAAATCTACACTGGTGGTAGAAAGGGAAGCAGGGCTGGAGCCAGAATAAAACCACGGCGGTCCCCAGTACGTTTTCCAAAATGCAGAACTGGGAGTCTCAGAGGCGAATGAAAACTGCCAAGAGCAAGGGATCCCCTGGGAGTCAGAAAAGGGGTGACTCACGCCGCTCGTAAACCCTAATTTCCTCTCCTCGGTCACACACTTCCTTCTGATTTCTTTTTCTGATGATTCATAAAAAAAATGTTTGCCTTTTAAATCAAACCAAAAATGCTTGTGCACCTGGGCTCATTCTGCCCAAGCTTTAACCTCTGCCCCTCAGCCAACAAAACCCAACTTAACCCCAGGTGACTGAGAGGGCACTGGCTGCCGAGAAACCGAAAGGAAATGGGAGGTTTCTGGCTCTGCTCCTGGGTCCTGCGAGTGTCTTCAGCGGCAGCACGCACGGTCCACAGCCCGCCGGCCAGGACCCGGGGGGTTTCGGAACTCAGACTCTGTCTGGATTTCAGATAAGAGAGTTCAGCGCTAAATCAAGGGCTGGGCACACCTGGGCGAGGCCCTTGTGAGACCACCCTTCTATATGCCCATTTTACAGATGAGGAGACTGGGGCTAAGAAAGGTAAAGGAGACTGCCCAAGGTCTCACAGTTATTAGGCGGCTGAGCTGGGATCGAGCCCAGATCTGACGTCTTTCCTCAAGCACGTGTGGGTCCTCCAGCCTGCTGATGCCCAGGCAGCACGCTGCACGTGATGGGGGGCGTGGGCCACACTGGGACGGGACCAAGCCCCGGTGTGACAGGGATCGGCCTGCCTGTCCTGGGCTGCTTGTCTCCTTGGACGGGCCCAGGAGCACGGGCAGGCCCAGCGCTGCCCCCGCAGCCTGCACAGGCCTCAGAATCCCCGGGGGGAGGCGGGCGGCAGACACGCAAGCTCACAAAAGCGGCTACAATTCTGATCAGTGCCACGAAACAACCCGAGAGGCTGCAGAGATAGAAGACGGGGAGAAGCATGCTTGGCAAGGTGTGTCTTTAGAGACGGCAGTTAAACTGGGGGTGCCGTGAAGGAGGAGAAGGAGCCCGCCATGAGCTGACTAGGGGCGGAGCACCGTGGGCAGAAGGACCGGCAAGTGCCGTGTCCTTGGGGCCAGTGAGCAAGTAGCTCTCCCCTGGGAATCACGTGGCTGGAGCGCAGGAAGCAGAGGGGTGGGGCAAGGAGGAGATCAGAGCGGTCAGCAGGGGCCAAAGCGTGTGGGTCCGAGGCCCACCGCAGGGATTTGGATTTCATCCCAAACGGGAATCCCTTTGAGAGTGTCTGCAGGGGAGAAACATGCTCTGATTTTTCATTTAAAAATGGCTGAGGCTTCCCTGTGAAGGGTGGATTCCATGAGACTCCATTCCGTGAGTCTCAGTTTTCTCATCTACGTCATGGGTTCATAAGAAACCTTGTGGGAAGCATCGCCAAGGGGTTCGTGCCCCGGAGCTGACTCTCAGAGGGCAGGAGCACAAAGACCGGGTTTCGGCACCTCGTCACAAACCCGGAGAAGCCCGTCCTAAACCATCTACAAATCACTCCCCTGCTCAAAGCCCTTTCCAAGTTCCTGCTGTCCTCAGGGTGAGGGCCCACATCTTCCCCCCGGTCCCCAGGTCCTGCTGATGTCTCCAGCGCCACCGCTCCCATTGGACCGCTCCTCTCCTGCCAGCTGCATGCTCTCGGGCGTGCCAAGGCCCTTGGCCTGTGGCATAGGTCTCCGGTGACCTGGCACTGCTATCAGTCCTTCCTACAAGCTACTGGATGACCATCTGCCCCGGGCTGGCTCTGTCCTGGACACTTAGAGGCCCAAAAAGCGCCTGACGGCATGGGCGTACGCTTGTGCACGGGCCCAGGTGTGTGCAGACGGAAGAAACAAGAACCAAACGGACCTGGCCTGACCCTCTTCTGCTGGACCCGCTCTTCTCCCCTCACTCACGCATCGCAGCCTAAAGGAAGGCTCGTTGAGTATCTGCTTGGTGCCAGGCACTGCCCCAGGCCCCCGGAGGACAGCAGTGACCAGAGTCCCTGGTCACTGGGGACAGAAAACCCACAAGAAGTGTGGTGACTAAGTCACTTACATACCAGGGTAGAAGGTTCTAAGGACTGCAGAAAGCAGATGAAGTGGACCCAAGTGCTGGGGTGGAGGATGTGCAAGTTCAACAGGGTGGTCGAGGGAGGCCTCATTAAGAAAGGGACAGTTGCGCCAAGGCTAGAAGGAGGTGAGGGAGTGGGCCAGGCAGGCACGTGGGGGAGGAACAACCCGTGGAGAGGCCCTCGGGTGGGAGTGTGCCCGTGGAGATCAGTAGGGTGGGCAGGACAAGCAAGGGACACGGGGAGGAGAAGCCGGAGAGGCAGCAGGGATGGAGCACACCCCACAGATGGCATTGCGATTACCACCCCCTCCCCACCCCCCAGAGAGAGGAAGCTAGCACTTTTTCCGAGGCCTTATCTGATGCTGCGGCGAGAGGAGCCAGCGAGGGCACGGGTGAGGGAGGGCCGCGCAGCTCTGCACACGGGAGGAACCTCAGCGGGGCCTCGGAGCAGCTGACATCCGCTCGGCCTGCGGCTTCTTCCTGTGGCTTCTGCATCTCTGGGTGCCCGGAGGCTGCTATTTTTGCTCCTGTTTGGGGTTCTGGGCAGGGCTCCACTGTGGACAGTCCCGCGGGGGCCACTGAGCTTGGCCCCTCTTTGCGTTTGCTCTCCTTGGAGCAAAGGGGAGGGGCCGTTTAAGTGTCCCAGTGTCTTTGGAGACATTTACTGTCCAGCAAGTGGGGAAGAAGAAGGCATTGGTTCTAGGTGTCATCCTGTCACTCCTCGTGGCCCTCCAAGCCCAGAGAGGTTAGGCGGCTTGCCCAAGATCACACAGCCAAATGAACCACGGGCTGAGGATTCTAATCCAGTCTGTCTAGGTCTGGAGGTATTGCACTTAATTTGCAAGGATCTCTGCACTTACTGCCTGAATTACCATTTCCCAAGCAAACACTCTGTGCTCTCTAGACTTCCAGGAGGTGGGAGGATAAAGCTGCATTGTTCATGGGTGTAGTCCCTCAAGGGTGTCACAGGACTGACGGAGCGGGCACACGCAAGAGTCCCTGGCTCAGACCGTGCCTTCTGAGAAGCCATTACTGTGCCTCGGCCCCCCCAGGTGGGCATGCTGAGGGCATCCAAACAGACCCACCAGGCCGCCTGGGAGAGCCAATAAAAGGCTTTGAGCAGGGCCGGGGTTCACAGAGATCCCACTGGCTGCGGTGAGGACAGCAGGTCCTAAGGGGGAAGGTGGGGTGGGGGAGGGCTGGGAGGGCCCCCCCCATAGTCACCCAGGTGAATCAGGGAGATAAGGGTTGCGCCCTGAAGGCGGAGCCAGCGGGGAGTGAGGCGACCTGCAGCGAGTGAGGCAGAGAGGGGAGTCCAGGGGGACTTAAACCAAGGAGGGGACGGTCATGGCGTTTACTGAGACGGGCATGGTGGTAGAGGGCATGTCTGGGGGAGGGGGTGTGAATGAAGACAGGGACCAGTTAAAGCCACTGTCTCCTCCGATGAACCCTCTGGGGCGGGAACGTGCCCATCAAGGCTGTCTTTCTACATGGCTCCCCCGTTCTGAAGGGGCTGCTGCTCCTGGGCTCCGCTGCTCTGCACAGAGAGTAGGACCCGGGGAGGCGGGTCCATCGCCGAAAGCCTCACAGCCGGAAATCAAGCGAGTGAAGTCTGCCAGTCCACGCCCCCCGATTCCCACTCCAGGGCCCACTGCAACACACACAACAGCAGGGGACCCCAAGCCCGCCCTGGGAACTCGCCACCAGGGTCTGGGAGAGCTGGAACCCACCCCCCGTCTATGATACGCCAGGGCTTCCTTTGCGACTGTCCACACGTGGGAACAGGTGCCGGGCTGGACACAGATGGGGGCTCCGGGCAGCCCTCGGACGCCCCTGAGGCTGTCGGAGCTGTGCCGGAGCTGCCCCCTCAGGAAACCCGCCTCCCTGCCTCTGCTCCCAGTTGCATTAATTACTGGTCTGTGCACGCACGGGGCAGCCGGGAGAAGAAAGTATTCGCAGATACCACTGACCGCAAAAGGAAGTTCATTTCAAACAGGACGCTCTCCATCCTCCGGAGGCCCCACCCACAGCCCCGATTTCCAACGTGGAGTAGAACAGTCGGGCTGGTAGGAGCAGCCTGAATCACGTTTCTGAGAGAATCGGGGACCAAAGGAAGGTGAGGAACTTGCCCGAGATCACAAAGCAGTGACTTAGCAGGACACGCATGTAACTCCGGCTCCCCTCTCCCTGGGCACCTTCCTTCTTTCCACACTCAGGGGTGCCTGCTGAGTAGTGCCAGACCCCGTGTGCCAGCAGACACCCTGGGCCCCGTCCAAGGCTCCCCAGGGCCCCCTCACAAAGAGTGGGGGCATCTTTACTGAGCGAGCACCAACAATGTGCTTTCTCTATCTTGTCCCACTTAATCCGCCCAACAATCTGCCATTTTGTAGGCAAGGAAACCATGGCTCAGAGAGGTAAGGTGGCCTGCCAAGGTCACACAGCACTCAAGGAACAGAGCCAGGGCTCAAAGCCAATTCTTAAGCCTGGGTTTGGTTTCCGATCACCATGTTCAGGGGGGTGTGAAGGGGTGGGGAGACTCCAGCCACACCCTCCCTTCCAAGACCACCGGCCTGCAAGGCCTTCCTCCCTGGCCAGCCCAGGGCTCTCAGCAAACCCAGGTGCACCGGCTGGCTGTTCTCCCGAGGCCCCATCCACACAACGCAGGTGACCAGTATTCAGCAAGCCGAAGTTAGTTCTGTTTCAAGACAGCCAGTAAGTCCCTGCTAATGGTCCCTCCCCCAGTCAAGTGCCCATGAAAGTCAGCAGGGAAAGTCCCATCATCAGCCAGGGCTGGGAAGCAGGCTGTGGCTTTAGAGTCGAGCTCCCTACGGCGAGAACCAGAACACGGGATCTCTGGCCAAAAGCACAAGAGGAAGTCCCCCCAGAACACACGGGCACACACAATGTGAGCCATGGAATCCTGCTCCTGAGAACAGCTGGATGTTCTGGGTCATTCGTTCATTCATTCATTCATTCCCTTGACAGTTACGGAGGTCCTACCACTTATCAGACAAAGTGTTAGGTTGCGTGTGCATGTGTGTGCAAGCATGCACACTCACACACACAGTCATCACAACAGAGGGAAGAGGGTCTCCATGTCCCCTTTTATGGATGAAGAGGGTGAGACTTGCAAGGCTCAAGAAGCTTGCCCTATGTCACTGCAGGTATTCGGGACACGGCTGAGGTTTGAAACCTAACGCAGACCCTGGCACAGTGGGCACTCAGTCACTGTTTCGTTGCTGGCTGGCTGGCTGGCTGGCTCCAAAGCCTTCCCATCAGACCTGGGGACCTGCGGCCTCTCGCGCTTAGACCCAGGGTAGAGAAAGTGGAGATCACACAGGGGCCAGAAGCTCCTGTTCTTGGTGTCTCTCAGTTTACCTGGGAGATCCCAAGCAGACCTGAGAGGGCAGTTCCCATTTCTGGGACGCACGGGCACAAAGCGGATTTCCAATAAGGACCGTGATACCGCAGAGTGCCAGAAGAGATCGGGCCTCCTGCCAGGCTGGGTGCAGCCCTGTCCACTGCGAGAAGCCCCGCCCTCAACGCAGGCCACTCCCGTCACAAAGACAATCTCCCATCTCCTGCAGGGGACAGCTGGAAAATGCCATTCGTGTTAGTCAGGTTCCTGCACTCGAAATCTGTCACCTGGAATGGGTGGATGTGTTTGTTCCTCAAATATGTGGCCATGTCCTTCCTCATTTTTTGCTGTCCTTTCTTCCACCAAAATGGTGGCTGGCGATCTCACCAGGTTATTTTTCAATATCCTTAATGGACAAAAGGAAAAAGTGGCACTCACTAAACCTCGGGGACAGTTTTTATTGATTCCACAAACTCCAAAATCCAATGGGAGAGGCAGCTCGAACTATTCCTGGCAAAGTCCCCAGCTACTCCTCGTCCCTCCTAAGAAAGTACTCTTCCCGGCCCTCAGCCCAGGTACTTTCTGGGCCCCTACCATGTCATGGGCCATCCCCATCATTGCTTCTGAGTGGGCCAGACTCCCCACCCACCCTTGGCCTGGCCCACTGCAGGGTATGCTGAATGGGTGAGTGAATGAAGGAATGAATGAATGAATAAATGAGTGAATGAACAATCCAATGCTTTCTGAGCATCCTGGGCACCTGCGATGCTCTTACCATCAACACACTGCTGTCCAGGGGCAACTGAAGGCCTCCTGGACCTTCAGGAAGGAGCTGCCAAGTACAGGCCTCCCAGCCCTTTCGAAGCAAGTTCATTCCACTATGTGCCCAGTCCAGGTCCCACCCCCACAGCGATGCCCTGGCCACCTCCACGCCAGGAGGTGGTAGGCATCCCCTGATTACCTTCTGCTGAGACACACCTGCAATGCACCAGCGTCTTGCAAACGGAAGGAGCCCGCGTCTCATTCCACAGAAGCCCAGGCAGCGAGAGAACGCGCCCACGACAGCCTCTGTGCGATTCTGCTGCATAATCAGCAGAGAAAGAGAAAAAATGCCAGAAATAGCAAGCTTTATAAGCCTCCTGACAACTCTTGGTCCTCTATTGGCTGGAGGCCCAGCACCCCCACCCTCCATCCCATTCCTGTAAGGTGAAATGGAAAAACCTGTTATTTAACCTCTCTTATAAAATCCATCTTCTATCCCAGTTTGGGCCCGTGTGTTCAGAGCCCCTGGCGGCGGAAGGGGAGGCAGCCCGAACATACAGCCCATCTTGGCACCCTCGCCGGTGGCTCCGAGCCTGCCCCACTCACCCGCCGTCTTGCGAGTGGGTGTTGAACTGGAAAGGCTTCCAGAAGGCAATTTGGTACCACCTGTCAATGTGTGAAACTCGTGTGCCTTTTCATTTGGCAATCAGACTTCTGAGCATCCTTCCCGCAGAAATACCTGCATTCGTGTGCACGGTGCGTGCCCACAGACTTTTATAGAGAAGAAATAAAGGCGAAAACCGGGTCAGGCGGAATGGACTGAAATACATCCATTCCGTGGGATATGATAGAATGAGGGAGAGGTCTGTAGCTGCTTACTGGGAACCACCTGGGAGACAGTCAAGGGCACGATCCCATCTGTATAAAAACAGTAACTGTGTGTGTTTGGATACGCACCATAAAAGATTCCAAACTGTTAATAGCAGCTCCCCTGGGGAGTAGGAGAAGGCGATATCTTCAGAAGCTGTTTCTTTCTCTCTTGTTTCATTTTTAAAAATTTTTTCCACAAGCATGTATTACATTTGTAATTTAAAATGAAAACATGAAAGCCTCCCCTGGTTCATTCCCACTCCTCTGAAGTCGGTCGGCCAAGAGCCAAGGTCACCTACCCAAGGCTGGGTTGGTCTTGGGACAGTGCCGGCGAAGGCAGATTTCGGAATCAGACAGAACTCGGGTTAATCCTGCCGGGTTCAATCTGCCTGCCAGGCCGGTTCAAGCCCCTGCGCCTCAGTTTCTTCACCGGTAAAATGTGGATGATAGCACCTATGAAGTGCCGGGCATTGGGCCGGGCACCGCTGAACCAATTTTAATTTTCTGGATATTTCAGAAACAGCAGATGCTGCTGGGAAAGCTTCGCAGACCTGACCGCGTTCAGGACTGGGTTAGAGTCCTGGGGAATCATCTCGTTACTGAGCGCTTGTAGCAATAATAAGTGAAGTGGCAGAGAGAAGGGCCTGGCAAACAGCAAACGCCACGTGATCAAAGCTAACCCCCAGCGTGTCTGTGTGAGGGGTCGTGGCAGGGATGAGAAAATGCTCCAGAAAGGAAGAAGTCTTGCTTCGGTGCCTCTGGACTTTTCTCATGCTGTTCCCTCTGCCTGGAACGTACTTGCCTAGACCTTCACACCAGCGACTCCTTTCAGCTTTGCTTCCCGCTCGAAGATCTCCGCCCTCCCCAGAGCGGGCTGTCTGATTTCACCCACACCTGAGTTATTGTCTCCGTGGCACACACTTCCGGCAGATGGTTTCTGGTAGGTTGTTTTGATGGTTTTCAGTTCTTTGTCTGTTGCTCATTTCCTCACAAGGCGGTGAGCTCCTTGATGGCCCCAGGTGACCTGTCTAGTTCACCTTCAGGTCCCAGCTCCTAGCACAGAGCCCGACACACAGTAGATGCTCAAGGAATAGAAAGGGTACATAACCCATAAATTCGAGGCCAAGGTGCAGGCATGTAGAGCCTGCCTGGAGGAGAGGGAGACCCGGATTTTGCACTGAGATCAGAAGATGGATGGAAATTTCAGACACACTGTAGATGTGGACACACACACACACACACACAGCCGGAAGGCTGCTAGAAAAACCATCCATGAACACTTACATCAGCTTAAGATGGGAAAAGATGTTCTAGGCGTAAATTTGTATGGACAAGGACATTTATTTCTTCATGGCAACATCATTTATAAGAAACTGGAAATGAAAATAAGACCCGTTGATGGGGACTGGTTAAACACATCACAGCTCTCTGTACTGTGGAATACTATGCAGCCATGAAAAATGACCTGCCCTTGCTGATACAGAAGGAAGCCCATATTGCTCAATGCCAAATGTGCTCATTGGGAACCACAAGCTGACAAGTAAAAGATAAAACTGATAGTCACAGAGAAAGTGTGAAGGTAAAATTCCTTCAATTATCATGTATTCATTCACTCAACAAGTATTTTCTCTTCCCTCTGCCTACTCCCTACTCCCTACTCCGTAGGGCATGGTTCCTATATGCCAGGACAACATATGAACTGTCCTTGCCCCGAGGGACATCTCCGCTCCTGTACGCAGGTGAGACATTGTGATGGGAGGGAGAAGTGCCCACAGCCGTGGGCCCCGGTGTCCCTGACGCTGGGACTCGAAGGAGGGGCAGAGTTTGAGGACACAGAGCAGGGAGGAGGCACATTCAGAGGCAGAGGTGGGACAATATGGGACAATGCAGGAAGTCCCTGCATTCTCCTTCGCTCACTGAATGCTACCACGTGCAGGAAAGGGAGGTCATGGGAGCTGAGCCTGGTGACAGAGGATTGGGGACGTGATTCTGCCACATGGGCTGGAAGGAGGCATCCTGGGGTTGTGACCATGCTGTCGCAGGTTTGCAGTGATGGAGCAGCATCTCCCGACCAGAAGCCACTCGCTCTGAGAGTGCCAGCCCCGTGGGGCAGGCAGGGCAGGGCAGGTGCGCCCCTCTGCCAGGCCGGGAGACTGAGCAGCAGGGCCAGCACCGGTGCGGGGGTTTCTTCATTCTGCACTATTTGGGCCGAGGTGCCCACTGCTGGGTGGAGGGGGTCTCAGCGCCACAGACCCCCTGCTCAGCTCTTTCTGGAGACAAGCTGGGGAAGGGCCACGGCACCTGACGGAACTCGGCATTTTTTACTTTTATTTTTATTTTTTGGGCTTTGAGGCAGCTTGCTGGTTATGGTTCAAAACAAAGAGAGATGACTCAGCTTCCTGTGGAGGAGCCACAGCCGTTTGGAAAAGATATTTCTGTTTTAATGCTTCTCTCTTCTCGGCCATAGAGACAGCTCATCCAGGCTGCCTGTCTTCTGGATGTTTGACGGCTCCCGAGGGGCGGGGAGGGGCGAGGATGGCAAGCCAGGTGCGGGGGGTCCGCCTGCCTGAGCTGGAACCCCAGCCCTGTTCCTTGCCCACTGAGGACCTGGACAAAGGTATGCGCTCTCTGAGCCTGAGCTAGCTGATCCCAAGACTTCCTTGCAGGGTCTCCGTGTGAAGCAGAGCGTCTGCTTCTGCCTTTGCAAAGTGGGTCTGGTCGGTGCCTGGCCCCAAGTCAGTGGACAATAGATATCACTCTTAGTAACAACGGCCACTTGTGCTAAGGTTCTACTGTGCCTGGACTATCTCATTTAATCCTCCCTCTGCCCAGCACTGGTTCCCATTTTACAGATGAGGAAATGGAGCCTCAAAGCAATGAGTTGACTTGCATTTCCAGCTTCCCGTTCACGAGGTCCAAGCCAGCATCCCAGGCCAACTTAGAATTGAATCTGTGCAAGCTGTTCTTCTGTGGCTGACTCTCTCTGCACCAGCAGCCCAGTGCACGCCAGCCTCTCACTGCCTTTCTGTAAAATAGGGACAATATTCTGAGGTTGTTGAAATATTCTAGTCAGTCCTTGCCGGTGTGGTTCAGTGGAGTGAATGCCAGCCTGCGAACGAAAGGGTCGCCGATGCGAATCCCACATCAGAGCACATGCCTGGGTTTCAGGCCAGGTCCCCAGTAGGGGGCGCGTGAGAGGCAACCACACATTGATGTTTCTCTCTCTTTCTCTCTCTGCCTTCCTTTCCCTCTCTAAAAATAAATTTTAAAAATCTGGAAAAAAAAATTCTAGTGAAGGCCCAATGAAAATAACTCCCTGACATGGTCAGAAACCTTCAATAATACCACACCATTCTTTCCTCTGGGACAAGTCCCACCAAACGCTGAGTTCTTCACCTGCCACAACCTAAGGGGGGGGGGGGCACGAAGCTGCGTGGAAAACCCCTCACAGGCCTTGAGAAAACCAGAACGCTGAGGCAGAGGTGCGAGCTCATGCAAAGAAAAAGAAGAGGACGTTATAATGAGCCATCATTGAAAGGCCACTGCACACCATGACATTAATGCAGGGTCTCTCAAACCTTCGTCCTGCAACTAATGCAATTTTTTTAAAAAGGGGCTATGCAGATGAACACAAGGGAACCCAAGACAGTCAAAACCCAAGTTTCCCTCCCCCTCCCCTGCGCACCCTGAAGCATATGCTGACAGAGCAACCTTAATAGTAACTGACTAATTTTAAACCCTGTGATTACCAGGGTTGATTTCCATGGAACCTTCCTTTCACAGCACTGAGAACTGCTCTCAGGCGGTAATTGCCAAGTTCAATTTTAGCTCTGTCATACCCGACCATCGGTGCTAACTAAGGTGGCTGCCTCCTTGCCAAGTAAGCTGGTAATGAAGTCGGCGTTGCTGCTTAATTTCACAATATTGTGATGCCCCCGTCAGCACCTGTAAGTGCTGAGAAGCTCCGAGCTTCTATTAAATGACTCCTACCCTGGGGGGGCGGGGGGGCACTCGAAAGCGAATGAAGCCACTCTGCACCGCTGAGGGGCCCTGCGGGGATCCTGGTGCCCGCTGGGACTTGGCAGTGGCTGGATCCCATGCGCCCCCTCGCTGAAAACTCGGAGCACCACAGGGCCACCCACACACCTGAGGACGTGTGGAGCCTCGCCCCCTTCTCCCTCCATAATCACTTGCCCACCCTCCCGCCCCGACCCCACAGCCCTCCCAGAATCTGAACTCACCTGGGACTGCACAGGCGGCCGCACCAAAGGGGCCCCCACGCGTCCCCCCACCCCACTACTCTGCGGGGCGTCGCCCCATGCCCTGCTCCAGCTTCAGCTTCGTTTTGTCAACGTGCCCCACTGGCCTTGGCATCTGTCCTATTACTAAGCAGCTTCCAGTTCTCCCCCCACCTCCTGCCGACACACACACACCCCTCCCCCTGCCTGGGCTGTGACAGCAGAACTGGGCCCCAGGCACGGCTGGGTATGTTTGGGCTGACTTTGTGCTGACTTCGGCTGTTCCCCAGAAACTGACGGGAACTAGCTACGATGGGGCAGAAGGAGGAGAACTGTGCCCTGCGGCGCCCACCACACAGCAGGCATGCCCCAGGTACTTCTCACACAATCCCTGGGATCTGCCAGAGAGGCAAGGGGCCAGGGTCTCAACCCCCTTTTACATTTGGGGAAACTGAGGTCTGAGAACTTCTTTGAGGCTGGTAAGAGAAATTTCTTTTAGCTCCAAACGCCAGCTAAGGCTGTGCTTCCTATGAGAAGTTGCCAAGCCTCTTCTCCCAAATGAAGAAATCATGGGGTAAATCTATTTCCCTTTTCACTTAGCCGCCAGGAAGCTCAGAGAGATCTGTAGGCCCATTTCAATAATTGCAGATCCCAGAGCCAACCTATCTGTTTTCATTTCCCACCTAGAATTTGTTCACTTTTATATTTTTTGGCTCTAATTTTGTAATGTATTATATATGCTTTCATGTCTTCATATGTGTTCTTGTGAATGAGTGACCAAAAATAAACAAGCAACTGCCAAAAGCAAGAAGTTCAGTGGGTGTCCCAAGGTCCCACAGCCAGCCCAGTGGTTTATCTGGTGCTTTCCCCACTGGCACCATTTCCTTCCTCCCCTCCTCATTATTCCCTGCCACAGTGGCGCTTCAGCCAAAGGCAAGGTGGAAAGGCGTTCTGAAGCATGAAGACCCTGGTTCGCATCCCAGCTCTGCCACTTATGAACCCTGACCCTTAGGTAAGGGTGAGTGTCTCTGTAAAGTGGGGTATTAATGCCACCACCTGTCAGCACGTCTGTGGCGACTGCAGAGCCCACTGGCCTCGTGACCTCCCTTCTACAGGTTCCCTGCCTTTCACTGCCCGCCTCCAGCCGTGTCCTGGCAGCTCCCTCCAGGTGTCAATCAGGAGATGACAGAGGAACGCAGAGGACAGGGAGGTTTGCTCCAACTTATCTCTTTCAAGACAGGTTTTCTGGGACAGGACTGGAAAATAAAATCAACTAATAAAATTTGAGGTTGAATAGAAACCCAAAGTCATTTTTCTAGAATTTCTCAGCTCTGCCCCAGGCAGGGCAGGAGGGCTAAGGCTGCCCCGTGGGTGGTCCTGCCACTGGTAGGCATCTACAGCAGTCCCTTCTCCTGGCCCGGGAGAGCGGGATGGGCTGCCGGGCCCACGTGATACATCCCGGTTGCCATGGTTTCTGTTTATTCTGGGGAAGACAGCTTCCTGGACATTCAGGGTAGAGAGGAGTGTTTGCTGCACTCTGACTGTGCAGTCACCGAGGTCCCCACACTGTCCTCGACTGCACACAGGATGCAAAGGCCTTGACTGCGGCCCACTGTCTGGCGGCTCCGCACCACCTGGACCTTGTTAGAAATGCAAAATCCCTGGCCCCACCCCAGAACTACTGCATCAGAATCCACATTTTAACAAGACCTCGTGTGATTCAGATGTGCATCAAAGTTTGAGAAGCTCTGACATGAAGCAGGTAGTTACCAGCCCACTGTGGCGCTTATTCACTAGGACAGTATTAACCCATCCACCAGATACCGTATTTTGCCGAGTATAATGTGCACCACATTTTTGTGCACATTATACATGGGATTATTATACCCATGTGTACCCATGTATACCTGTGTATAGTGTGCATCCTTATTTTTCCCTCAGAAATTTTGGCAAAAAAGTGCCCATTATACATGGCAAAGTATGGTAGCTAACGTGGCTGTCAATCAATCCCAACCATGGACCGTGGAGGTGAGGCAGCCAGATGAGCACAACCACCAGCGGTATGGGCTCCACCGTCCAGCTCCGGGTGAGCGCCGGTTCCAGCATCACTGACATGGCAGCTCCGTGCCCTTCTGGTCTGAGCCCCAGTCCTGTGCGCCTTCCTCGGTCAACAGAATTCTGTTTCTCTCTGATGCCACAGAAACCCGTCCTCATGTTCGCATTCATCAGTTAAAGCCTCTGCCTCTACCTCCTTCTTAAAGGACCCCACCCCAACACCAAATAACTGGGAAAGGTTCCCCAAGGGTACCCCGGGAGAAGGTGCTGGGAAGAGGGGCGGATGGGGCTCTCCAGAGCCCCAGAGGATGCAGGGAGGGACGGCAAGGCCATTGATGTCTCTGCCTCGGAAGAAGCAGCTCCTGGCCCACCCTGAGTCGGAAACCCCTCTTCAAGAGACCCTACTCCAGCTGACCCCGGGGTGGGAGCCTCTCGGAGCCCGCTCCGAGGGGGCGTCCATGACCTTTGCAAATCCAAATGTAATAACCAGGTCCTATGTGCCGAGCAGGCCCCAGGGCCAGCCTCCGAGCCTGCGATAATCCAGACATGTGTTTGGACAAGGGGCACCCTGCAAAGCTCGGTCAACTCTGCCTGTCGCCTGAGGAGGGAAGTGGTTCACCTTTTGCTAATCGCCCTAATTCATTTTTTATTATGAACTTCCCTGTTTTCTGTTTGCCATCTGATTGAAGATATTACCGAAGGCATTTAAACAGCATCAGACGATACCACGATGGCAAACATAACTCTTTTTATTGAAATCTGCATTCATATACATATAATTCCCTGATCACAAAGACCTCATGGTCCACGTGTTAGACCCTAGGTGAAGGCGGATTTGGCGAGAAGTATATACACGAGTGAAGGTTTTTCAAAAGATAGTAAGCCGTGCCAGGAAGGTGCAATAAATCGGGCGTTTTCTCGTGCTGTTGGTGAACGTGCGACCCTTTTCAGAAAACGGCATGACAACCTTAGTAAGAGTCATAAAGACACTCACTCCTCTGACAAAGGAGTTCTACTTTGGCCATAGACAACAGCGTGGGTCTGACCTTTGACACCCCTTCTCTTCTCCATGATACCCCACAGCCAGCCCATCCCCAAATCTCACACCTTCCACCTCCTAAGACCTCCCAAGCCCCTCCTCTTCTCCCCATTCCCACCCCACTGCTATATTCCAAGCTGGAACGGGCCCACGGAGCTTTCTGCAATGGTGGGAAAGTTCTCCCCCTCCACTGCCCAGTGGCGGCTACCCTGGAGGCCACAGGGCACTGGAAATATAGCTTGTGTGGCTGAGGAATACAATTTGATTCAATTTGGTTTTCAGCTTAAGTCACCGCCCATGGCTAGTGGCTTCCACATCGGATAGGGCAGCCTCAAGCTACTCCTAAACCGTCCAGCTGTCTTCCCACACCCACTCTTGCCCCACCCAGCGTTTTCCCCATAAGACAGCCACAAAGATTCTTCTGAAATGCAATACACCTCAACTCCCAGATGTGACCTTCAAGGCCCCCTCTCCTGGGGACAGGGGCACTGCAGCGCTCAGGGAGCCTATGATGATGCCCCAGGTGCTGGGCCAGGGGCGAGGAGAGGGCACAGGGGAGAGCAGGGAAGGCCTCCTGGAGGAGGTGGCCCTTGAGCAGAAATTTAAGACACACATGTAGGAGTTTTCCAGGTAGGTGGGAAATGCCCACACTAGAGGCACGGCAGTCAGAGTTGCTCCAATAGACACATCCATGAGCAAACAGCAGAACCCCCGCCCTCACGAAGCAGAAGTCCTACAGGCGGAGGCAGGACAAAAACCTTGAACGTAATGAACAGGTAAGTTATACGTGTTAGAAGGGAAAAAAGACAGGTAGGATGCTTCCAGGGACCCAGGCTGGGGTGGAGCGGTTTGCAGCGGTAAATGTTACGGAAGGAAAGTGCCCAGATAAACACCGTTCTTGAGGCTGCATGAGGGGAGAGTAGCAGGTGATTTCTCCCCATCTCCCAAACACAGTCTTCATAATGCACAGCTTAATAAAAAGGAAGGGGTGATAACTTCAGGAGAGCAGTCGCCCCAAAATCCTGCTTGCTCAGTAGACACATTCCCACAGACGAGAGAGAGGTTTGTTATCTCTGAAGGCCACACTGGCTGTGCCGGACGCCCCAACCCAAGCGACGGGGAGTGCCACCTTCCTCCTGCAATGGCAAGGTCACCGCCACACGGAGGCGGGCAGAGGCCAAAACAGGGTGGCTGCGCTAGGGTCCACCAGTCCCCACTGGTCGCCCCGGAACCATAACGATGAGGATTTCGAACATCAACCCTCAACTGCCATTTCAACTCCCCCCCTAGGGCTGGGCTGGAGGTGAGGGTGGCGTGTGGTTCCAGTGGAAGTTCACACTGATCAGCACTTGCAGCCCCCAGGCGCTGTGTCCGTCACACACGTGTGTCTAAGCCTCTGGCAACGATGCCCAAATAAGTGAGATGCAGAGAGAGGGAGTGAATGACTCCTGGAATCATAG
This sequence comes from Phyllostomus hastatus, assembly GCF_019186645.2. Lineage (NCBI taxonomy): Eukaryota > Metazoa > Chordata > Mammalia > Chiroptera > Phyllostomidae > Phyllostomus > Phyllostomus hastatus. The sequence continues at coordinate 12,001,286 of NW_025333664.1, forward strand.
CCTGGGATGTGGTGCAGTGGCCACCTCTGGAAAACACCACCGCCACACTGGTTTATTCACCCTTTCAACGGCTTTCTGCTGAACACGAACTGCACGGCGGCCACTGTGCTGAGGTGCTGGGACGCAGGTGGAGAACACAAACACGACTCCACCGGTTTGGGAGTCCTTACTGTCCTCCAGGTGGACCAGACACTCCAGGAATCTCAGAGATGTATCATGCAATGGGGAAAAAAAATACACCACAGGCTGTAATAACAGAGGAGAATGGGGTAACTGCACAGGGTGGGGGCCAGAGTCTTGGAGAAAATGAGGATAAAGCTGGGACCAGAAGGATAACCCTCAGCCAGCCACATGAAGGATGAAGGCAAGAATATTCCAGGCAATGGGAAGAAGAGGTGTAAAGCCCTCAGGTGAAAAAGAGCAGGGGTGGGGGTTGGGGGGAGGACCTGGGAAAGGACAAAGTCGGGAGGGGGGGGTGGGAGGGGCTAGATTGGAACCAATAAGGGGGAGGCTGGCTTTGCTCAGAACCGTGTCCCCAGCACAGAGCCTGACAGGCTGGAAAAGCAGGCGGGGGCTAGACCACACAGGAACCCAGAAGCCAAAAAAGGCACCTGACGTTATCTGCACACTAGGGGAAGCCACTGAAGCTTCAGGCAGAGGTCTGATAGGTCGGTAAGAGTTCACTGAGCTCCAAGGGAGGTTTTTGCCCTGAGCGGTTTTGCCCAGAGAAATGACAGGATCCAATTCACACGTCAGAAGGATCTCAATCATGGCTGGGATGGCTCCTCAGCTCATGCTGCCGTGCGACTTGTGGTCGCTGGGTAGTAAATGTCCCCCAGAGCTAAGCGTCCGCAGCTGGTGCACGGGCAGTGACCACCTTTGAGAGGAGCAAGACAGAGCGGCAAACGACAGGACGTGTTGACAGGGCATCCGACAGATGTGTGGCTGCCTGCAGATAGAAAACTGTCCGGGACAGCGCCTCACGGGGTCTCGCGCCGTGAGGAAAACAGGAAAACACAATTATGCGTATCACCGATACGGTAAAACAGAGCCCGGGACAGTGCGAGGACGTTGGTGCTCGGGCCAGGAGAGGCGGGCCAGGCAGCCGACAGAGGTGCCGCAGAGGGCAGTGCTCACACTGACGGATGGGAGGCCAGGCCCTCCAGTGTTGTTTTTCTCGTCTCATTTAAAATCAAAGGCTGGCCCCGGCCACTGTGGCTCATTTGGTTGGAGCATCGTCCCATAAACCAAATGGTCACGGGTTCGATTCTCGGTCAGGGCACTTGCCTAGGTTGTAGGTTTGGTCCCTGGTTGGGGAGTATGAGAGGCAACCAATCGGTGTTTCTCACAAAGATGTTTCTCTCTCACATGGATGTTTCTCTCTCACCCTCCCTTCCCCCCCTTCCTCCCCATTCCCCTTTCTTTAAAATCAATAAGCATGTCCTTGGGTGAGGACTGAAAAAATAAAAATAAAATCAAAACCTGGCTCTTAGGCATCCACAGACAGATTTCGAAAGGAGATTAAAATGAACTATCCCAGGTGCTTAAACATGCATTCTTAGCTCATTTAATTTCGTAAACAGGTGAGCACTGTTCACCCCATTTTGTAGGTAAGGGACTTGAGGTCCAGAGATACGAAGTAGCTTCCCAAACGCCCGCGCTCCTCTCTCCAGCCTCACCACCTCACACGGTCATCTCCCCCTCTGCCTTGGCACATGGTGTTCCTTCCACCTGGGATGCTCTTCTTTACCTTCTTGATGCGGCCAACTCACCTTCGGACACAGGCCTGGTGTCTCCTCCTCTGAGAAGACTTCCCTGACTGCCTGTGGCCTGGCCTGCTGGTCCCACACCCATTCGGGATTGTTTGCTTTTGCCTGTCTCTCTGTTCAGACAGTGGCTCCTCAAGGGCAAGGACGAGGTCTTAGTCACCTGTCTGTGCCTGGCATCTCCCACAGAGCCCTGCAGGCAGCAGGCAGTGAATGTTCTTTGGATGGCTGAATGAACGAATGAATGAATGAAAGAACTCTTAATGAGTCAAGAAGCCAGGATTGGAGCCCAGGCATCAGTGTATCTCTTGATTCCAAAGCATGTTCTTGGCCAGAGTGTATGTGTCTTACACGGATCAGTCAGAGAAGGTGCAGAAATAGGGACCGTACCACCAAACATACTGTGGGATTCAGTCTTTCCTCCATTCTTTCCTCCATCCTTTTCTGTTCCCCTCAGGGGAAATAGAAAGTGAATACAGGTAAAGTTAACCAAGCCCTTTTCCCTTTTGCACGAGAATTTCACTTTTGCTAACTGTCCAGCATATTTGCCCTGGAAACCTGAAGAAGTCAGGATGTTAACTGTGTTCCTAGGCAACTCTGTTTATGGTGACAATGACCCCTGATGGGTAAGTGGCATGTAGACTGGAGGAAACTATAAATAAATTATAAATATCTGATCAAGAAGCCATGCTTTACGTCTCCCAGAGTACAGAGTCTTGAAACTAACACGCCCCTCGCAGGGACCCTGGAAGCCAAGACTATGAAACTGCAACCAGCGATATGAGTTCTTTCGGGAATAAGGCTTCTGAGCCAGGGTGGCTTTTGAACTCACCCTCTGTGAGTCTCATTCCCTTGCACTTGAACTACAACTTGGGGCGGGGTTGGGGGACCCGGCAAACAGGAGCGTTCTGTGAAGATGGAGGGACAGACCATGTGCTCTGCCGGCAGGTTGTGATTCCTGTCCCTGCTCCTTCCAGGAGACAGCTACCAAGTGTCACCTGTGTGAGTCTCGTGAGTCTGAATGTTTCATGGCAGCTTAAAGGGTCCCTGTGGGAGCTGCAATGAGGCAAAGGGAACTGATATGGGAGTGACAAGAGACCTTCCCGGCCAGAACCACTATACCTATTCTGGACTGGAAAGCTCCTTAGACCCTATTGTTTATGAGAGACATTTAAAAACTGGGAAGGCACCTGAATGCCCTGCCCTATGAGGGTCCGAGGGGCCGGAAGGACCAGAAGAGCACCCAGTCGTAGGAAGGAGGGAGGGGACGATTCACTGGGTTTCCCAGAGGCCTCGCCGCAACCTGAGATGCGAGTGTAGGTTATGTGAGAAAACAGGGCTCAAGAAGGTTGAGCGACAGGTCCCAAGTCACACAGCTCACACCTGCAAGGACAGGAACCCAGGCCCTTCCACTGAACTCAAAAGTCACATCTGAATCCACTACATGGTTTTGCATAAAAATCAACTTAGGGCTCAGGAAGTCTTATAGAACAGAGAAAGCATGGGGTGGTGGGTGGTGGTGAAGGGACCTTTTTAAAGACTGTAGGTAGCCCCTAATAGGCACTCAATAAATATTTGCAGAATAAATAAGCAACAAAAGGCCCAGGGTCCATCTCCCACATTATCAAGTTCAGTTCAAGTAAAAACACAGCACAATGAAGCAAGAGAATTTATGCACGAGGTTGATCCTGAGTAATGCTACTGAGTTGGATTCATTTCCAACAAGTCTCTGAATCATTTGTGCAAATTAGGCCCTACTTTGAGATAAGCATGCATTAATTAGCTACAATGTGAGGGCATTCTATTATTGAAGTTGAAAACCAAGGCAGGAGGCCCAGCTAGGAGTCCCCTATCCCCCAAAAGAGCCAATGCATTAACAGGAAAAACAAGGGCAAGTGGACCCCACCCTTCCACCCCTGCAGAGGGCGGAGCTCCTGGCACCTGGCAGGTGGGGGCTGCAGGACAGAGGGGTAGAGAGAGCACAGTCCAAGCCCAGCTCTGCTGACCAGCTCCTCTGTCATCTTTTGTAACTTGACCTGTTTGTATCTCACCTACAAAATGGGGACACGTGCTGGCTGGTGTAGCTCAGTGGATTGAGTACGGGCCTGCGAACCATAGCATCGCAGGTTTGATTCCCAGTCAGGGCACATGCCTGGGTTGCTGGCCAGGTCCCCAGTGGGGGATGTGCTAGAGGAAACCACACATTGATGTTTCTCTCCCTCTTTCTCCCTCCCTTCCCCTCTCTCTAAAAATAAAAAAAAAATATTTTTTAAAAATGGGGACACGTGTGCCTAGCACGATTCTTGTGAAGACTTAATGAGATGATATGAGTGAATGTACCTGAGATTGTGGGAAGAGCTCACAGATAGATTTGTGTTTATTTCTATCCCACTTTTCTCCATAAAATAGAACATTTTATTTTTTAAAGATTTTATTTATTTATTTTTAGAGAGAGGGGAAGGGAGGAAGAAAGAAAGGAAGAGAAACATCGCTGTGTGGTTGCCTCTCGTGTCCCCCCTGCTGGGGACCTGGCCTGAAGCCCAGGGAACTGAGCCGGTGACCCTTTGGTTTGCAGGCCAGCACTCAGTCCACTGAGCCACACCAGCCAAGGCTAAAAGAGAACATTTTAAAAATAAAAATCCATTAGAGGGGACTTTTTGCTCAAGATGGCGGATAGAGCACACACTGTTTACTTCTCTCTTCTGGATCCCCACTTTTCTCCTTTATAGTCTAATATATTTCTGTATCTCTTACGGAGAACAAAAAGTAATTTTTTAAAATAAAGAATGGGGGCACTCAAGATAAAGGGGGAAAACGATAGAAGAGCGAAATAAAATTGGGAGTGAGTTAATGAGCAAAGGACGTTATGATATCCTACGTTATGGCTGCAAGTGATCTCTTTTGCCCCTGAGCTTCCTGGGAGCTCAGAGAAGGTGAAGAGGTGGTGAAGAGCACAGGCATGGACACCGACCCAAGTCGAGGGGAGGGCAGGGCACGGGGCCTCTTGCTGAAGAACATGACGGGACTCCAGGAGAAACGCATGGTCCCCTGCCCAGAGGCGACTCCACGAGGCATGTTCCAGAAGCTCCTCGGAAATCAGTCTGGAGTCCTCCCCACCACACAGGAGACTGTGACATCACAGCCCAAGAACTCTCGAGTCCTGCCGAGCGATGTGCAGGAGAATCTCCTTAGGCCCCGGAAAATTCCATTAATTCTGACTTTTCTTCACTCCGCTTGGAGCTAAGAAGCAATTACCTGCAGCTCCCACTCACAGCACGAGATAAAGAAGAGCCCTCGGTGAGTGCCTTGCCATCGCTGAGAGTCACGCTGGCCTTGTCGTGGGAACAAGAGGAAGGTGAGTTTTCTCCCCCAGATGCATGTCCCTGAAATGGACATGGTGGTGTCCCCTTTCCACACATCCACCCCCCAAGTGCTGGGATAGTCGTTGCTGGGCTCACAGCTGCTGCCTCCCCTGGGAACTGCCCCCCGCCACAGGAACTATGGTGGTGCAAGAATCAAAGGCACGGGCGGCCCCCTGGACACCTCTGAAGAGCTAGCCCAGGTCTGCAGCTCCCTGGGAGATGCTTTCCTCAGGAACTGTACTCCAGGCCAGCACCTCCCTCCGCCCGGTTATGTACCCCTCACCCACTTCACGGTCAACCACCTGAGAACATCCCCCAAAAAAAACCTTCCCCAAGCCACTCTCCAACTGAGTCTGTGTCCGGGGAACCCAAGGTAAGAGTCTCTCCAAGGTGAAGGAGACTCCCCCATGACTTACAGGGGCCTGAAGAAGGCAGGACTCTAGGACACCCGACCGTGTCCGGCCAGAGCGCCACACCCCAAGCCAGCAGTACATCCCTACGGTCCTGGGCCAAGGAGGCAAAGCCCTCCCGTGATTGCGCTAGAGCCGTGATCTGTAAGTGCGCGGCCCAGACCAGCAGCACTGGCGTCACGGACTTGTTAGCAGAGCACATGCAGAGCACTCTGAGAGTAGCCCCCAGCAATCCCGGTTGTAACTGCCCTCCGGCTGATTCTGTTGCACTTGATTTTGAGGAGCAGAGCATCCCCGGCTACTGGGGAAAATCAAGCACAAGTCGTGAAACCTTCCCATCCGCAGAAGACCGAGATGCCGTTGCTGACGCAGGTCTGAATGCAGCCCCGGGAAACACTCCCTACTCTCCACCACCCCTTGGGCTCCAAGGCACTCCACTACTTAAAGCCGGACAGGCTGGTCTGCGACACTCCTTCTGACGATCTCTGTGGGTGTCCCAGCTCCCCCGCAGGCAGGCCTCCCCACCCTAGGCTGATAGGAGCCCCAAACCACCCTCCAAGCCCCCTGGGAACAGCCGCCCCCTCTTCTACCTTGAATGCCCTCCCTCCACTCGACACCTGCCCCCACGTAGCTGCCCGGAATTTCCTACAAGACTCTGCCGTGTGAAGCTGTGTCACAGCCTGGCGCTGTCACTTCCCCAGACGATTATATATTTAATTATGAATTACATTTTGAGTCAACATATTACAGACCCACGGTCTTTCTCATGCAGTGAAGGCCAGTTTCGCACCGAGTCCCCGAGCCTTCAGGACCGGGCTGGCACCCCGGCCAGCACACAACGGGCACTCACTAAAAACCTGCTGGGCATCTATAAACCAGCAGCAAACAGGTAATTACATAGGGAGAAACTGCAACTTTGTTGCTCACGCTAGCAGGCACCAGAAATCGCAATTGTACGGTAGCAAGTTTAAGCTTCAGGACGATTGAGCAGGATTTATTATCTGGCGTTACACAACACGTTTTCACTAAGATATAAAATTACAGTTTACCATGACTCATTACGTTAATAATTACTCACCATATGTTTTTACCACCTCGCCCGAGCCATGCTGAGAAATCACTGTGTAGGCGTTCAGTCCACATGCATCAGGGGCCTGTCCACCGCATGGATGCAGGATTTACTGACAGGGACACACAGGGCGAAAATATGGGGTGAAAGGCAGGGACCCCGAAGGTTTGCCACTCTCTTCACCACCATGGCCTCGTTAGCCTGCACCACCCTTGCCAGGTCCGTGGTTCTCAAATAGGGGTGGTTTTCTCCCCCTGGGGAATACTTCACAAAGTCTGGAGATATTTTTGGCTTTCAGGACCACGGAGGGGTGGCCATTGGTAATCTAGTCGGTAAAGGCCAGGGACACTGCGAAACATCCTGCCATGCATGCGACAGCCGCCACAGCGAGGAACAATCGGGTCTGAACCGTCCGTGGGTCAAGGTTGGGAAACGCCACTCTAAATTAAAGGGAACTTTCATATCTGGTACTTTCGTCTGAGCTTCCTAGTAACAGTATGACAAAGGCACGAGGTCCCCTGGTACAGCTCAGGCCACCGAGCCCCGGAGCGGTGCAACAAGGTGCAGGAGGTCCCCAGCCCACGCCAGTGAATGGCGCGGCTGTGATGTGCACTGGCCTCCTCTTCGGCCGCCTGAACCCCCTCTCCCTCCCACCCAGACGCAAGAAGGAAACAGAAAGTCGCAGAGGAAATGAGCAGCTCCCTGTCCATTCATGATCCCGAACAGTCCCAATCGGGGGCTCAGGAAAATCCGACCCAGAGCCCGTGGCATGGAAGCACCTGGTATTAGAAAGACCCCCAGGTGCTGCGGCGGGGATGGCCAATCCTCCAGCACCGCCCCCCCCCCGAAACTGGGTTCCCCTCGTATTTCACCTTCCAATCATGCTGCTCTTTGTAAATAGAAATGAAGGCCTTTTCTGCTGGGGCTGAGTGCTGGATGTGCCTGATTTCTAACCCTCCCAGCAGGCCACCCCATGGGAGGGGGCAGTGGTTAGGCAGGGGGTCGATGTGCCCATTCTGCAGAAGGGGAGACTAAAGCACAGGGAAGTTATTAACTGGCTCGTGCCAAGGATGGGAAGGCAGCATTCAAAGCCAGGCCTGCCGGGTTCCAGACTCTGCGCTGCCTCTGTATCCTGAAACCAGTTCTAGCAACTCGGAGAAGCAAACGCAGGGCCCTACAGAATCACAGGGAGCTGACAGTCATCACACTGCAGGGGAGTCCTTGGGACAAGGAGGTAGCGGGGACCTTGTCCTGAGTGCGGAAACTCGAATCTGCTCCTCCCGACATCCTGGCTGCTCCCTGGGCTGGGTTCTGCCCCGGGCCTGCGCTGTAAGGGATGGAGTGACCCGGCAGCCAGACAGGCCTGGCCCCTGCCCTGCCGTGGAGTCGATGTGCTCACCACAAGGTTTTCAGGCTACAACAGCCAAGCAGGTGCTAAGCTCCTGGAGCCACAGGGTAGCACAGGCCACCCTGAACTCATCCGTTCGGTAAATACAGGGTGGGGCAAATGTAGGTTGACGGTTGTGAGTATGCAAAACACAGAATTTGTTCTGGTATTATTATTTATTAGTTATTGTGTTATTTTCCCCGAGAATGACTGCACACCTGCGTTTGCCCCACACTGTGTGTGCTGAGCACCCGTGTGCCAGGCCAGCTCTGGTTAAGAGAAAAGTGAGGGCAGAGACAGCGGTGACTGCCTGCCCTGTGCGGGTCCGTCTCCTCAAAACGCATCATCCTCGCCCTGGCCGGTGTGGCTCAGTTGGTTGGAGCATCATCCCATAACCGAAGGGTTGCGGGTTCGATTCCTGGGCAGGGCACATGCCTAGGTTGTGGGTTTGATCTCTGGTCTGGGCGCATACAATCCCCCTGTACCGGTGGAGGCAACCAATCAATGCCTCTGTTGCGTAGATGTTTCTCTCTCTCCCTTCCTCTTTATCTAAAAAAAGCAATGAAAAAATGTCCTTGGGTGAGGATAAAAAAAAATAAAGCATCATCCTCCTCCTTGCTGGATGCACAACTCTCTGCAGCTACAAAGGACATGCCCAGCCTTATTGCCTTACATTTGCACACCACAGCTCCCCATCTCTCTAGGCTCCTGGTCCCTGATTTGCTCAAAGAAGGCCACTCCCATGCTCAAGGTCACCCAGGAGACTGGGGGCAGCAGTGCCAGGCCTGGGCTGCCCCTCCTGAGACTGGTAAGGTACAGAGATGTGGTCCTAGAGGATCCTTCAGGACAGGCTGGGGGAGGGCGTGTAAGGAACACATTTAGATGGAAAGCAAAAAGAAGTCCCTGTCAGAGGTGCAGGCATCCTTCCAGAGCTCCCCGGGACCAGCCATCTCGGCTCAGAGCTCACCTGGCCCAGGGCTCGCTCCCCAGGATCCGCCCACACCCATCTGTGCCCCGCAGAAAGGAGCTGTGAGGACCTCACCCAGCAGGACAGGTGGGCACAGCAATTCCTGCTTCATGGATCTCCATCACGAGGAGGCTCCAATCGTTCATAACCAACCTCGACTAAATCCCAGCCAGGTACAAGATGCTGTGTCCAGAGCCATGTGGGTGGGTATAGAGTTGAATCATTCATGCTCTGACACATATTTCCTGAGTAATTACGGATCAGGCACTGTGCCAGGCGCTGGGCATGGCTCCTGCCTGCTGGGAGCCCACAAAACCTGCACACAAACAGCCAAACCACTGCCACACACCCGTGTGGTTGCTGGACCCACAGCAGCATCTGCCGGGAGCTCGTTGAACATGCGAGTTCTCAGGGCTCTGGTCCAACTGAATCAGAATCTCTGGCGGCGGAGCCCAGGGATCTGCTTTTAAAATCTTGTCAGATGATTCTTCATGTGTACAGAAATTTGAGAACCACTGGTCTAGACCACAAGGCCTTCCCCAAGCTCCCCACTTCAAACTGCAAACAAGCGCCTGGCCTTGGCGCCCCTAACCCTCTTCCCGGCTTCATTTCTCCATAGTTGTATCGCCATTGGGAACAATACCATATATTTCTGCCATATACTGAGGACTCCCATACTAGTATACAAGCTCCAGAGGGCAGCATTTTGAGTTCCTTTCGTTCACTGCTGTAGCATCAGTTGCCTAGCACCAAGAGAGGCTCAATAACTGTTGATTGATTGATGTATGGTGGAACATGCCATATCCCATGCAGTACCTGTTTGGGTGTAGCCTGGAGGAAGAAGGTGGCTGACCTTGGAGCACTGCATGGAGAAACTGATACCCAGGTTGGCCTTGAAGGATATTTGGACCAGTGATGAAGGATGCTTGAAACACAGAGATGCTAAGCTTCTTACCAGGAGAGGTTCCAGGTGGTTGATGTTGTCATTATGTTCATAGCAGGTATGTTCCAGGAACTATCCTAGCCTACCTCACCTCAGTTAACACTCCCAAACCTCCGAGGCAGGCAGTGCTGGCTTCAAGAGGACAGAGGCTCAGAGACATTAAATTATTTGTCCCACCCACAAAAAGACTTGTACAGGAATGTTGACTGCAGCTTATTTATAATAGCTCCAGTCTGGAAACAAACCCGACGTCTATCAGCAAGTGAACAGATAAACCAATTGTGCTGTATCATACAATGTAATATAACTTAGCAATAAAATGGAACCAACCAAGGATACATACAACACAATGAATCTAAAAGACACTGCGTTCAGCAAAAAGAAGCAGACAAAAATACGTATTCTGCATATGAAGTTCTAAAACTTAAATACACTTAGTACACTGAAATTGAACTTGCACAAAGCTTGATACTATAAATCAGACAAGCCGTTTCCTCTAGAGGGGGAGCAATGGGTATTGGCTGGAAAGGAACACCAGGGAACTTTCTAGGGTGATAGAAATAGCTCTCTATCTGGAACGGGATGGTGGTTACCATTAAAACCACTCTGCACATAAAATGTGCATTTTATTGTATGTAAATCACATCCCAATAAAAAAGGAGCTAAGGAAACATTTGCCCTGGGTACCCAAAGCCACAAATGGAGATCCGAACCCGGGTTTGCCCAGACCAACAGCCAGTTTACACGAGGCTGCCAGAGTGGAACAGGAAGTCCCGGGGGCAGTGCCCTAGCGTGGTAAAGTGCCCAGCCAAAATCTGAGTGAAGGCTATTCGCCGTTACCCTAGGAAAGGTGTCACAGCCCCCCACCCCCAAACCACAGCAGAGACTTGTGAGGAGCCCAGATGAGGGTCAAGAAACTTGGGTTCAGGCCTCAGCTCTGTTCCTTGCTTCCTGTGTAACCTCTGAGGGCACGACTCCATGACTCGGTTTCCCCTTCTGTGGAGCAGGGAAGAAGGAGGGATCCATGGTTCCCAGCATGGTGCCGCAGATCCTGGGGCCACAGGGCCACAGGCACCTGCGCTCATCACGCAGTGCTGTCACATGAAACAAGTCACGTGCCTGCCTCACCTCTGGTAAGCTGTTTCTCAGATGCATGCTCATGTTGGTGTGATTGATAAAATACACATCTATTTCAAAGCAGAAATGGAACCATGGCAGCTTCTTGCCATTGTGTGTTTTCTCAAACAAAAGACACCAAAAGGACAGCCACTGCTCATGACTTTGCTTTAAAGAGGCTGGAATCTCTGTGGAGAGGATCACTAAGGGGACAGTCACCAAGGGAACGGTCGCCAAGGGCCCTTCCAGGTCAACTGCACAGTGGTTGTCCCTCATCACTTGGGCTAATGCTTACCCTTGTGTTTCTCAGGCCTGGGTCCCTATGGGGATGAGTCTGTTGACTGGACTCCGGAGATCCAGCCCCCAGTGTGCGGGCTTGTCCGGGCTCTACAGCCCAGCCTCCAGGCCTTAAGTGTGGTCACTGCTGCACCTTGGCTCCCCCCCCCCCATTTCTGATAGTGACCAGCTTCAGGATGCAGCCTGGGCATCTCCCTCCCCAGGCCCTCACCATCAGCTTCTAGTCACAACCACCACTGTCCACTTAGGGTCCGCTTCTAGCAGGCCTCTCACCCACCGCTAGCTGAGCTCACTGGCTCTCTGCCTCACCATGCCACAACCTGAAGGACTGAAAAGCTTGTTTCACGCCCAAGTGCAAGGCCAGACCTTTCTTTCAACCATCCTCACACAACCACCTCCTCCACCTGGACATACCCCCAGCTCTAGGGCAGTCAGAGGTCCTGGATCACCGACGGAAACCAGAGCCACCAGTTTCTCATTCCCTGTGCCTGTCCCTCCTGGCCCCGGGATTCTCACTGACTCCTGGTGCTGAGTCAGAGCTTTACAGAGCATCAGAATAAGGCAGGGCCCTTGGCCGAGTGCCACCGCCTGAAGGCCCCCATCTGGGACTGCCCCACTCTAGAGGGGTCTACGAATGCCGCCCCAAAAAGAGCACTCCCCGGACTAAGGGGGCCCATCCACCCAGACTTTGAGGTGCAAATGCCCAATGCCCAGCCATGTCCCCAAACCAGAGCCTGGAGCCTTGCCAACTTCATTTAAAAAACAAAACAAACAAACAAACAAAAGAAACACAAGGGCAAAAGACAGACCAGCTGCCCCCACACCTAACAGTCTTTTCCTCCCTGAAGACTCCACTTGCTACTTTTAATCAATTTTCCCTCCACCAGACTAGAAACAGCCAGAGAACCAGCCTTGTCTCGAGGACATGCACCACCCCCCTCTCTGGCTTCCAACTTTGTGGGTCACGGGACAAAAGATAATCATCCCCATCCTCAGAGAGACCTCACTTGCAGCCCACCCCCGCCCCCACGGTGCCCCAGGCCCCGTAGCCCCAAAGCCCACGCCTCGCCCGCCGGGGAAAACTGTAGAGGGCTTTGCAAAGGCTAGCCGGGAGCCGCTCCCCAGGGCCTGAGAACGAACTCAGAGGCCCAGCCCCGGAAGCCCAGCGTTTTGTGCGGGGACGCCCCTTTCCGCACCCCCACAGCAAGGGGCAAGACGAAAAGCCAACGGGGCGGGGTGAGGTCGAGACCCTGGGGCAGGCGGGGGCGGGGTGGGGGGGCAGCCGATCCCACCACCGGACGCGCACTCACCAGGCAACGCCACCGAGCCCGCGAGTCTGCGCCAGGGCCGCGGGGAAACCCACGCGCTCCGTTCAATCCGGGCTCCGAGTGACGAAAAGCCGCTCTCGGCTCCAGGCGGCCCGGGACGGACGCACCGACCGGCGGACACGCGGACAGTCTCTCTCCTAACAAAGTTTGAAAGTTCCCTCTAGGGCGAAGGAAGAGAGGCGCAGGGCAGGTGCACCTAACGGTCCCGGCTCCGCTCGGCGTGGGGAGCTGGAGTCGGACGCCGGCTGTCCTGGGTTCCAGGCACCCGAGCTTCTGCCGCGACCCGCGCGGCGCAGCGGGAACCTGGCTGCGGGTGAGAATGGCGCTCTGGGAAAGGGAAGGCGGTGTCCCTCACTGCAGCCCGGCCTGGAGGAGCAAGCCTGGATTGGCCATTGCGAACTCGAAATCCGAGGCCCAGCCGGGCAGTGACGGCCAATTAGTAAACGGCCCAATTAGTGCGCGGCGACGCCTGAGAAGTTAAATCCCGACGCACCAGAGTGGATGACCCAGATGGGGGAGGGGGCGGCGAGGGGGCTGTGGCTGCCCCTGGGTGACCGCGTGTGACTGCGTGGCCGTCAGAGGGATTAGTGTGTCTGAGGTTCACCGTCCACGGGTGGCTGTGTGTGGCAGAGTGCGCCTGTGTGAGTCATTTTGAGTGCGAGCGTGTGACTGTCAGAGCGACTTCTTTGTGTGGCTGCCCCCAGTTGTGACTGGGTGTGACAGCGGATGGGGGCTTGTAACAGGGTGTGTGGCACAGTGGTGTGTGAATGGGTGACTTGTCTGCGGCGGTGTGACAGGGTGCGTGGGCGAGTGCCTGCGTGTCATTGTGTATAAACGACTGTCACGATGACTTGTGTGGGACGATAAGACAGTGTGAGCAGGCGCGTGGCTGTGGGTGACTGTGGGTCAGCTTGTGAATGGATGTGAGGCTGTCAGGGGGACGTGGGTGGGTGTGAGTGTCACTGTGACATCGTGCGAGTGACTGTTGGGGTGACTTCTGCCTGGGATGCGAACAACTCAGGGCAGGAGTGTAGCAGCAAGGACATCTGTGTGAGTGGCGTGTGCCCGTCGGCGGGGCCGAGGTGTGCGTGTCCCCGAGCTTGGGCACCGCCGGTATCTGCCCCCCCCCCGTGTGTCCCCCAGAGTGCCGGCGTCCTGTGCCACCAGGTGACTCCTGCCTGTGCTCCAGCCCCAGACGCTCTGGCCTCGGCGCGGGGTCCGAAGGCGCGGGCCGGCCCCGCCCGCCTAGGCCCCCACCCCGGCCCCCGCCTACCTTGCCGCAGTGGTAATAGTCCAGGTGCGCCAGGCCAGCCGGCTCGGCCCCGGGCCGCGCGCCCACCGAGGGCGCCGAGGGGTACAGGCGGACGTCCATGGCGGGCGCGGCGGCGGCGGCGGCGGCGGCGGCTCCCGCGGGCAGTGCCTGGGCGGGCGGCGGGTGGGAGTCAGAGTGAGAGCCGGGTGTGCGAGCGCGGGGGGCGGGCTGGGGGCGGCGCCCGGCGGAGCGCCCCGCCCCCGCCCCCGCCCCGCCCTCGCGCGCTATTGTTCCGGCCGCGGGCACAGCCTTGGGCCCGGGGCCCGGGCCCGGGGGAGGAGGTCCCTCCTTCGGGCCCGCTCGTCTCTGGGTCCTGGGCCAGGCTGTCTGCCCCTGGGAGCCCGGGAGGGTGGTGCGTCTGCCCGGGAGACCCTTTTCTGTCCCGCCCTTCACCACCAAGGGTGAGAGGAGGGAAGAAGCCTGTACGACACCCCTCCCCTGAAGTGGGACACTCCTCGCCCTAAACATTTAGGGCGACAATAAGCCCCACGCAGCGTCGGAGGAGGGAGAGAAAGTGGTGACAGGAACTCTTTCGGAGATGGGTGCTGTCCTACGGGCTGTGGGGAGAGGGGGGCCCTCCCTGCTTGTCCCACCGATCCAAGTCCCTGGGAGATGGCTGCTTTTAAACTCTCCCTCCACGTAAGAGGAAACTGAGGCAAGAACTTGTGTCGTCAATTATGGAGCTCCAGATGCGTGAGCCCCGCTGCTCCCAGAGTTTCCAAGACTGAAACCACTGGGAGAAAGCAGGACTCTGCCCCCTTTAACGACAGGGAGAGGGAGGGCCGTAGGAACGGCCTATCACCTGGCGCTCCGAGGAGGGGTCCAGACTCTGCCCACCCCGTGGTATCCTGGACAGAAATGGGGTGGCTCCCATGGTGGGGCAGAGAGGCGACTGAACAGACTCCCTCCCCCATGCACACAAGAAAGCCTCCTCACTCCTCACATCACCTGCTGGCAGCTGGTCTGCGGCTCCTCCCCTTTTCACCCAAGAATTGTCCCCCCTAGCAGTGTCTCTACTCCTTCACCTCCTGCTGACGGCTCCAGCACTGTCCTCTGGCTCCCGGCTCTCCCACACCCAGGATGCCTGGCTGGGAAGGGCCAAGTGGCCAGGAGGCCGAAGTGGGTCAGGATGGAACATGCTATGTTGTTTGGAGAGAAGGGAATGAGCCTTTTGCTCACTTAGGAGCCTGCTTGGAACTTAGCTCCCAGCTGCTCGCTACTTGGGCTGTGCTGGTCCTGTACTAAAAACCACCATTCGTGATGTGAACATAAGAAGGGGCTACATAGGAGACCCAACAGGCTCAGGAAGCTACATGACAGGCCTGGCAAGCTCAGTGACGGAAGTAACGGCACAGGACAGTGTGATCATCAATTCCTGACGGATCAGGTTATGGGGGTAGTCACATTTCGGGGCCCATGGCTTCCTTAGCAAGGTCAGTCTTCACTTTCAGCAAGCCCTGTCCCCTGTTATCATCCACCTAGGATAGCATGCCCTTGATATGCCGGAGTCATTTCCGTTTCCAGATCTCTCAGGGGCACAACCACCAGCACCAGAGCACAAAACTAGGTGAGACCCCTCGGGGTAATCTTCTTGCCCGCACAACAACTCTATTTACTGTAACTGTTGAATGTAAACTGTCATGTGCCCAGCAAGGTAAAGGAAGCATGTATCTCTCCATTTTACTTTGTAACCAGTCCTAGAGATTTCCCCACTTTGCTTTCTTCCACTTCCTTAAGCTATTATACTACCAAGAGACTTTACGTAATTTTCCTTACATTCTCTCCTTTGATTCTAAGTACATTAAAAAAAAAAAAAAACCCTGCAAAACTGCCATTCTCCAAAGCATTTTTTAATATGTTGAGATTTTGCTTCTGGGTCAGACCTCAGATTTGGCTCAAATAAACTCTTACAAGGTTTTTCTGTAGGTCTGGACTTGATTTTGTCAACAGCGACCATAAGGATCCATTAATCCAAGATATGTGTGAGAAACGCTTTCAGTAAAGGTTTGAGAACAACAGAGGGAAATTACAGCTCAGAAAGGAAAGAACTTCTAAATAAATGTCAGCAGTCATTGTTTCTAGAAATACAGTGCCATATCTCATCAGAAGGAATTTCCCACTGGCCCCTTTCCTTTTTTTCCAACTGACCCAGCACTATTTATTGAAAAGATCACGCCCCCTGCAATTTCTCTGCAGTGTTAACTTTGTCATAAATCAAGCAGTCCGTGTGTGCCTGGGACTGTTCCCGAATGCTCCTGTCTGTTCCACTGGCCTGTTTTTCTCTCCTTCTGCCATTTTCACGCTGCCGGGATTACTGCAGCTTTTGAATGTTCTAATGTTCTGTAGAAAAGTCTACCTGCTTTTTTCTTCAAAAGTACTTTGGCTATTTTTGATCTTGGCACTTCCATAGAAGTTTTAAAATCAGCTTGTCTGTTTACACACACACACACACACGCACACACACATGCACACACATACAATCCTGCTGGAATTTTATTGCTATCACATTGAATTTTTAGGTCAATTTGGGTAAAATTGACATTTTCAATATTGTCTTTCTATCCATAAACATGGTATGTCCCTTCATTTGTTTAGGGGGCTTATTTTTAAGTTCTCTCAGCACTGTTTTGTAGTTTTCTGTGTAGAGACCTTGTGTATCTTTTATTAGATTTAGTCCTGGGTTTTCTGATGTTGGTACCATTACAAATGGTTTTTTATACCATGTTTTATCTGTTGCCAGTACTGCATGATGGCTTTAAAACAAGCCGACAAATTCTCTGATACTCCTTCCCAGGGGTAGAGTCTAATACCCTCCCCCTTAAAACAGGTCGATCTTAGTGAATATGTGTGGGTGGTTTTTTTTTTAACAGATAGAATGTGGCAGACGTGATGGTGCATGGCTTCTGACTCAAGGTCTAGAAAGTTGATACATCTTCTGCCTGACTCCCTTTCTTGGGATATTTGTCTTTGAAGCCCTAAGTCACTATGCAGAGACCCTGAGACAAAATAAAGAGGAAAATGATTGGGGGCCAGCCCCCTGCTGCTCCAGCTCCGCCCCTTTCCTGAACACAAGTGCATGAAATACCCAGAAACATCCAGCTGAGCCCTTCCTGAAGCCCAAAGCACAGAAACCATGAGCGATGATAAATAATTATTGTTAGTTTAATCCCGGACGTTTGGAGTGGTTTGTTACTCAGCAATATAGGTCTGGAACGCATGTCAAAGTATATTTTTGCATATGCCCATGTATCTAGCAACACTGCCAAACTCAGTTATTCTAACAATCTGCAGATTCTTTGGCTTTTGAAAAATATAGACCATAGACAACTGTACCTGAACAACAATTAAATAAATAAATAAATAAATACCATATTCTATCTCATCTGTAAAGATGAGAGTTTTAATTTTTCCTTTTCTGTCCTTATACATTTTATTTGTTTTTCTTGGCTTGTGGCACTGGCTAGTATTGCCAGTATGATTTTGGAAAGAAGGAATGATAGCAGGCATCCTTGTCTCATTCCTGATCTCAGGAGAAAAGCTATCAATATTTGTCACCATAATTATAATGCTTGCTGTAACATTGTGAGATCTTTATTTTTGTGTTTGGGGGGAATCATTTCATTTTCTTTTGTTTTCTGTAGATGCCACCTCTCTTGTGAGTTGGGGAGTTCAGTATTCACTGCAACCCTCTGGGTCAGGAAATAGGACCGCTGTGGCCATTTTACAGATGAGATCAGTAAGACCCAGGGAGGAATGCACAACATCACCGTGTTAATAGCAGGACTAATTAGCAGTACCTACGTCTGGAAATCCCACCTGGAGCACAGCACCGAGGAGGTCTCTGGGAAGCCTGGCAGGGCAGCCCATTAGGGAAGCCATGCAGATCTCAAACCCTGGGCTGGACCTCTTGGGGACAATTGATCAGATGGGAAGTTGATGACTCAGTTCTCCCAAACACACACGCAGCCACACTCATTGTCCTCAGGATAAGGGATAGGGCTTAAGCCCTTCTCTCTTCCTCTTGACCCAGTGCGGAATCTGTGCGAGGGGAGTCTCAGGTCTCAGCCAGGGACCAGCAAGCAGACTTGGGACAGCTTGGTCATGCATGCCCTTCCTGCAGCAACCCAGTTTGGGGACCTGAAAAATCTGCTTGCTCACTTTTCCAGTTCTCAGCTTCTGGTATCATAAATAGCTGAGGTATCAAAATATAGATACAGCTTAATATGTTCTACTATTATTTAGGATGGCGAGGCAAACAGATCAGGAGACAATGGCCATGGAACAGCTAGTTTGCTAGAGTTCCCAAGAGGAGGGGGCATGCCACACCAGGAGGGCCCAAGGCTCAGTCTGGACAGAGAGGGCAGAGTTGTGGGAAGGAACCTTTGCTGTGATTTCTGCAGGAAATAATGGGTGAGGCAGAGTAAGCAGACTTAGGGTTGGCTAGTTGGAATAACTTTGGCAGGCTCTGAGGCCTAGGGGCTGTTGTCTGGCCCTTGATCCTGGGTGGCTAGGGCAGGTGGCCTGGGGTGTGAGAGGTGGGTCAAGGAAGTGATTGGTGGTGTGGGCTCTGGATGGGTTCGTTTGCATTTGAAAAGCCCATGCACAGGAGAGTCGGTTACTTTCTCTAGGGTTGGCTAACCTAGGAGGGGCAGTCCTTCCAGAGTCTGCAAGAACCCAGATGTCAAAGCATCAAATACAGAAAAGACATAGTTCATACAAGAGGTACCCACTTACCCATGGGTCCTACATCCACTATGGCCCCTTACCTGGGGAAAGTCTTGGCTTTAAAGCAAAATGACCACTCCTAAAGAACAGCTGTGGCAGAGGAGCTAAACACCCTACTGTGAGAGTCCTGGGTCTGTTCATGAATGCTCTGCCTCCTGGTAGAGTTGTGCTTCTCCCACTTGAACTTAGGCATGGCTATGTGACTTGTTTTAGCCAAGGTATCATGCACAGAAGAGGCATGGTCACTTTCAGGTGGGAGCTTTAAGGGTCTGGGTGTACTTAACCCCATTCTCTTTTCTTTTAATGCTAGCAAATTCCAACTCATTCTTTAAGACCAAATTCAAATAACACGTCTTTGGTAAAGACTTCTCCAAGACTCCAGCTCAGTACTCTTATTTGTTATCCTACAGGGACCAGCTCAACATTGCCTCCTTCAGAAAGCTCTCTTTTGTATTCCCATTCCACTTTGCACTCACTTCTGTTATATTTATCACACTGTATCTAGCTGGTTATTTACTTACCTGTCTCCCCAGTTCAGCTGTGAGCTCCCTGAGAGCACAAGTTATGTCTTTAACATAGTTGAATCTCTAGTCTCAAAAATAGTTTTTTATATATTATGTTAACCAATATTTGCCAAACACTTTTAAGTGCCAGGTACTTTATATACATTATCTTCGTTAAAATATAATGTTAATTATTTTTTCAGCCAGTCACTGTAAAACAATTTGGAAAACCAAGGAAAATATAGAATATAGAAAAGTATAGCCTAATGAAATAGATAAAGCTTGAGTATGATTAATTAGAAAAGAAGAGAAAAGGCTTAGGTAATAGATACAGGAGAGCTTTAAAACCACAAGATAACACTAAAAACATCTTAACATTGATATATTTGAGAAGCTAGAGGAAATGAGCAACTTTCCAGAAAGGTATAATTTACCAAAATTTGCTGAAGAAAAACATAAGACATAATGATCCAATTATACTTTAAGAAGTTGAATCAGTTATCATACTTGTTCTTCCCCAACTCAGGCAAAACCCATATAACCTTGGCACACAAACCTTGGCAGCAGCAGCACAAAAATTCAAGACTGACTTCAGTCATTAACATAAATGCAAAAAATTCTTAATGAAATAATTACACATGGATTTGCAGCATATTAAAAATAAAGTATGAGCCATTATAATTTCTGACAATTATCTCAGGAATTCAAGGATGGTTCAACATAATACCTATTAATGTCATATGCAATATCAATAGGTTAGAAGATAAAATCCAGATTATTTGAATCAATGCTAAGAAAGCATTGTAAACTATAACTGATTTATGCAGGAAAATAATCTCTTAGCAAACTAGGAATAAAAATAAACTTTACTAATTTATAAAGAGTACTATCAAAAATTTACAATAAGTATCCTACTAAATGGCCTAATGGTGATATGTAAGCAGCATACTTAATGAAGTAAAAGAACAAGATAGAAATGGTTGATTTTAATACTTCTATTTCACATTGATTCTAGAGGTGCTGGACACTGCAATAAGAAAAGACAAAGAAATAAATAGTAAGATGACTGGAAAAGAAGAGCAGAATCTCCCCCTCTCTTTCTCCCTCCTCTCTCTCTCTCTCTCCCTCCTTATCTCTCTCTCACACACACACACTTTCTCTGCAGATAACATAATCATTCATGCAGAAAATCCAAGAGAATCTACAGAAAACTGTTAAAAAAATAACAGAGTTTAATAAGCTTCCTGGATACAAGATAAACATTCAAAAATGGTAATAGTATTCCTACACACTGAGAAATATATATAATATATATTATGTATTCACATAATGTCTAAATATTAATTAATATATCTCAGAATATACATAATCTCTGCCCTGGCTGGCATAGCTCAGTGGATTGAGCATGGGCTTCAGACCAAAGTGTCACAGGTTTGATTCCCAGCCAGGGTACATGCCTGGGTTGCAGGCCATGACCCCCAGCAACCACACATTGATGTTTCTCTCTCTCTCTCTCTCTTTCCCCCTCTTCCCTCTCTAAAAAATAAATAAATAAAATCTTTAAAAAACCCAAAATTATAAAAAAAGCAATAAAGGAAATATGTATTTCCCTTGATAAAAAAAAGAAAATACATAATCTCAATGGCTATATATATAAAAAGCAACATAAGAAAATTATTTTACTATAAAGCTAAGTGAAAAGCAAATGACCAAATGGTGTGTATGTGTGTGTGTGTGTGTGTGTGTGTGCGCGCGCTTGTATATGCCTGGGACTGACAGGGAAGGATGATGAAGTTTCTGGGGTGATCCTAATGGTTTATATGTTGATAAAGTCTTGGGTTACACAAGCAGATGGAGTTGTCAAAACTCAGCAATTGTACATGGAAGATGGGTACATTTTGCTGCATATAAATTTTAAATCAAAAGGAAATATGTAAACAAATATTGGATTCTAATTGATGATGTGTGGGCTGATGTATTTTAGGGGGAGTTAAAGGACATCTGCCTTTTAAATTTATCAAAACAAAAAAAAAAAAGATGGATTGATGGATGGGTAGAGAAACAGCTGAGTGGCTAAACATGATAAAGCCAGGAGAACGAAATGTTAATAGCTGATTCCAGGTGGTGGACATGCAGGTGCTCCCTGTAATATTCTTTCAACATTGTTTACTCAGCTGTCATTATAGTGTTGAAGGAAAGTATCTTGTATGTTGTGGTGGCAACTATGTACAAACATATGTGCCTAACACTTTCGCCGGCATCCTATTTATGATGCTTTCCCCTTTAAAATAATCCTTTCTTCCTTTTCTGCCTTTCTCCCTCATTGCATCCAGCAAATAGCAACAAAGTGCCAACACTGGGTTGGCAGCAAATCCCTCCCCGGGTTCCACCAACCCCCTTCCACTCGGTCAAGCCCTGCTCAGCCCCTCCCCGCCCCCTTGTAGGATCGGTTACTCCTCCTGATGGACAACTGCCTAAGACCTCACCTGAAAGCTGTGTACTCTTGTGTGGGAAGCACATGGACCCAAGAGCCCACTATACCATCACCCCAGAGAGGAAGAACTTGATTTACCTTTGTGTCCCCTGCCTCAGCTCCTGGTCGGGCGTGCAGGGGACCTTCCAGGGTTGTCTAGGGAAAGCACAGAGAGGGACAAGTGTCCTGTGCCCAGCAGGTGGAATTACGGATTTTTTTCCAAACTTCCTTTCATGGGGCCCGGTTTCCTTTTGGAAAGGAAGAACCCACAGGTCACCCAGGGGCCTCAGTGATGCCCTTGACCAGGCTTCTCACCCGAGTTTTTCGCCGCGGAGGGGAGAGCCAGCGTGCTGACTTGCCACGATGTTGATTCACTTGGCTCTGTGTTTATCGTGGGCTTATTTTTTTCTCTTTTGTCTGCCTCACAGTTCCTTTAAAATATCCAGAGAAGGAAACCATTATCCATACAGAAATTTGAATTTTCGAAAGCCCGCTTCCCATCTGAAATGTCAGTTGCGCGTTAAGTCTGTGTCCCTGAGTTGCTGTGGCAACCTCTGCAGCACTCTTTTGCTGGGGTGACAAAGGGGCCCTTTGTTAGCCGGGAGGCCAGGTCTGGGTGCAGGGACATCCTATTCAGCCCCTCGCAACAAAGGAGCACACGTCTCACTCTCCGAGCAGGGCAGCCGCCCGCCCCATCACGCCCGCACTGTGGACAACCTTCCGTGGGGAAACGGGGAGAAGTCCCCTATTATTGGCATCTTTGAACCAAAGTTGTTTTCCTCTCTTTCTCTTGCTGTGCTGCTTGCTGTACAAAAGCCCTGCAAAGGGCCCCACTCGTTCGCTCGCAGAGGAGAACGCCCCTTGTGAGGCCTCCCTGGAAGAGGGAGGAGGCTCCCAATCTTAATTGAATCTCCCAAACTGGGTTATGAAAATGGCAACTCTCGCAGCGGTGGGTGAGCAGATGGGTTGCTCAAATGTTAGCAAGCTGCCTGGCCCCCGCCCTGAAAGTGGTCCTGATGGCCCCCTGGCTCTGGAGTGGGCTCGAGACCCAAGGGCAAGGAGTGGGACCCCGTGTCCTGGGATGAGATCTGGGGCTCCAGTGTCCTTCAGCCTTGGACCCTCCTTCCCCTTCGAAGCTGAAGCCCAGAGGCAGTGCCTTGCCCCAGCTGGCTGAGCTGGTCCCATGAGAGCAAGGCTGGGGCCCCTCATCCAGACACCTGGGCTTAGGCTTTTCAAGGTCACGGGCTGGTGGAGAACAGCCCTAGGCCCAGGCTGCAAGCCCATTGCCCTCCTTCTGCCCCCAGAGCCATGGGGACCTGACCACCACCACCTACAGGTTAAGCTCATTTAAGGCTCTTACAGCCCTTTTCCCTTTCCTCTGTTACTGCTCCCACCAGACCCGTCCTTCATGTTTCTGCCTCTGATGCAGTCCACCTTAAGCCTGGGAGCTCCCACATAGCCAAGAACAGTGTCTGTCTTCCTCACTGTGCGTCAGCAGCCAGCACAGTGCCTGGCACACAGTATATGCTCAGAAAGGATTTGCTGAACCAGTACATCATGAATGAATGAACCTATCACTATGGACTCATTTCATCCTATCAATCCCTCCTCCAGGTTGAAGCCATTTTCCTCTTTTTATTCTATTTCCGGCTGTCCTCTATTGCCAGGTCCAGGGCTGGGGCAGGCTACCAAGATGGTAGGAGCGGTCCCTGCAGAGAGGGGCTGCATTCACACAGATGTGTGGGCAGTGGAGGGCAGTGAGTACCACATGGGGGCTACCCAGAAGCTGCAGGAGCTGGGGGTAGAGGCTGCAGGAGGCAAGAAGGAAGGATGCACGAGGTACAGAAAGACTTCCAGGATGAGGACTTCACCCCCAGCTTTACCCCTACTCCCAAACAAAGGAAGGACCAGGAGCTGCCTGAGCAAAGAAGAATGCTCCAGTCCAAAGGGATGGCCAAAGCAGAGACAGAGTGGTATAAAGTACCCCGTTATGTGAGCCTGCCCCGCTCCCATGCAGCTGGTTATTGGTAGAGAATGACCAGCACAGCTGTATGGGTTGTGTACTGTGCAAAGCGGGTGAGTGGAGCTGAAATCCAGCCTGCATGCTACTCGTTAAGCCCTGTGGCCAGGGTCACTTTGCAAAGGCATCCATAACTCAGGTGTCTGTTCCCGGGGTGGGTTACACTGTCCTCAGCAGTGAGGATGGCATGGTCTTTGGAGAAGCCCAGAACCAGAGACTGGATGGACTGGGTCCTAAGGTGGTAGAACAAGGCTTCAGGCCAGCAGCTGGACTTGGCAGGGAGGGTGCAGCCAGAATGATCTCAAAGAAGGATGGGGCAGAATCTGCATTGCGTCCCAGGTGCCCAGCCCTGCTCCTCACACATGGTAAATGAGCTACAAATATTTGTTCCATCGGGGACTGAATTGACAATGTCAGTGATCAAGATATCCCGAGTGTCATCAATAAATGTCTGAGAGGTTTGGAAGGGAAGAAAGCAGGGAAGGGTGTACCAGGGTGGGGAATCTATTTGGAAAGCATGCATCTTTTAGGGTAACATTAGATTCTATAACAACTACCCCCCGAATTTCCATGGTTTAACCTCACTGGGGAGTCCAACCAGTTGGTCCCCTTTGGCTGACAGCTTTCTTCCATGTGGTGATTCAGGGATCCGGGCTTCCTCTGTCTTGGGCAGCACAGTGCCCTTGGGCCTTGGAGTCCTTCGCTGGCAGATTAAGGGCAGAGACACTGAGCAGCCCCAGCTGCTTGAGAACTAGTCTGTGGCTAACTCTAGGTGCAAGGCGGGCTGGAAAACGTAGTCCCAGGCTGGAAAGATCCCTTCACAAAACACTGTTACCCCATGGACGGGGCGGCACAGATTTTGGGGGCGCCTATGTAGGCGGTGACAGGTGTGTGAGGACACTGGAGTGTCGGCGTACAGATTTGTGGTACTTGCCAAGCACATGAGCAGCCACCAAGAGAGCCTTGAATGCTGCTCTTGGCCTTGCCTGAGATTCTATCTGGAAGATTCTAACATGCGGATGAGTTGTGTGGGGTGGTGGTGGGTGGGGAGAATGATTATCTCTCCAAAGGTCATTGCATTTGATCCCAATTTAGCTTGGGAAATGGAGCTCATCAGCTCATTATTCCTTGTGTTTTTTTTAATGTTATTATTAAATGTATTGGGATAACATTGGTTAATATCACTGGATAATTTTCAGTGGTACAAAAGTATAATTTGACGTCTGTGTATCCCTTCAGTTACCATAATATATGACCCCTTTTTTTACAGATGAGGAAGCAGATTCAAGGACTGTGCCTTCAGCAAAGCCAACCCCGGCCAAGGCAGAACTGGAACCCAGGCATCAGTGCTAGCTCCTTGAGTCCACTGCCTCTACACTCTCCAGATCACCACGAGTTTTTGTGGATTCTGGAAAGACAGCAGACAGCATGCCACATCACAACGCTTTCCCCAAGCAAGGAAGAGGAGCTGCCTGTTGCGTCAGGACTGGCATTGCATTTTCTTTCTCTGACGGGGGGGGCGGGGCCTCGGGGCGGAGAGGTCTTTATCCCCCAGCCCCCGTGGGCAGGGATTGGCCAGGCTCTGCCCTGCTGGGTCAGGGATTCTTCCATTATTGCTGACCGTGTTTTCAAACACTATCAACTCTGCCCCGTGTTCCCCACATTTGCCTTTGTCCTGAAGGTGGACCCAGACACCTTTCCCATCAGAAATTCAACGGGTCCCTTACAAAGTGACAGCGGACTAAACAGCAGCATTTATATAAGATCTTCCCCTACGCCCTCTTTTTTTTTTTTTTTTTTGGCCCAGCCCCAAAAACCAAAGACCAAAAAGGCCAATGATCTCAGCTGCTCTGAAACAAGCTGTGTCAGTCCAAAGGCGGCTTCCCTTTGGACACGGTGTGACCCTGCGTTTGCGTCTCGTGTGTAAATTAGTACGCACGCGAGGATCACAGTGCTGTCATTCCAGGGCCTTGCCCGGGGTCCGGCACACAGCAGGCGCTGTACACTCAGGATGGAAAACCACACCTCTGACCCCTCTGAAAGGCAGCGCATTAGAGTTAGCCAAGAAAACCATTATTTGTGGTTTTCCAATTTAAATCCCAGAGGTCTCACACTGCCTTAAAAATGTATAAACACACAGACACGGAGAGTATCCCCAGAGCCTCGCTCGGTGTGGATTAGAGTTAAATAATCAATAAATCATTGGTTGAATGAATGAACCAGTTACGGAGTTAGTGTCTCAAGGTGGGCTTTCATGAATCGTATTATTTCCCGAAAGCAGGAGATGAGGGTCACTGCCCTGTAGCAAAGGGAGCGCATTGCAAATTGGGGGATTGGGAGGTGTGAGGTGACAGCTCTGGGACCAGTGACATCCTGCCCGGCCAGCCCACTTCTGCTCTGCGCCCTCCCCCGCAATCCTGCCTGCCTGTGGCCACACCCCCCACATCTTCGCTTCCGGGACAACCTTCCCCACCGCCTCCACGCTGCCTCCCCACCCCACCCTCAAATTCTGTAACCTTAACTTCGTATCCAAATGGCTAGCTAGTTGAGATGCAGTTTGGTAAATAATGTATCATGTCCTCCCCAAATGAGAAACACGAACTTTGCTGTGGGCCCGGTAGCCACAGGCCCTGGAGCCTCTGTCCACACTCCGTGGCCCCGCCCCATCCATCACCCAGGTAACTTTCACTTGGTTTTCATTACTCTATTTTACAACACGTTTCAGTAAAAGGATAAGGCAAGTTCCACTCATTATGCTTTCTTTTCAGGAAATGCCTTTCTATTCGTTTATGCCTACTATTTCAGATTTATAATAATCGTATTAAATTCCCACCAATTGGAGGGGATGTTCTTACTGGGATTTCATTGCATATGAGAAGAATGGACATCCTTACTACACTAAGTCTTCCTATCCAGGACAGGAAGTCCTGCTATTTGTTTATTTATTATTATATGTATTAAAGCCCTGTGTTATTTACACCCTCAGTGGAGATTCGCTATGTCTCCACAGAAGACCACCTCCTGATCCCGTTTCCCGGCATCCTCCTTGATGCCCTTTTTGGTCGGCTTTCAGGACACCACCCTCCCCTGCTTCACCTTCTACCCCCCAGGTCACTGCTCTGTAGCTTTTGCTGGTTCCTTCTCTTCTCCAGACCTCCTAACCTCAGGCCTGGGTCTCAGACTCACAATCCTCAAGGATTCCACTGCATAGGTAAGTAATTCAACGATAAATGTCTTTCGCAAATGGGTCTTCCCACTCTTTGAGTATTCTTCTTCTCATGATCCCTCACTGGTGGAGACACTGAGC
The DNA here is from genome assembly GCF_019186645.2 of Phyllostomus hastatus. NCBI lineage: Eukaryota > Metazoa > Chordata > Mammalia > Chiroptera > Phyllostomidae > Phyllostomus > Phyllostomus hastatus. The sequence continues at coordinate 12,028,271 of NW_025333664.1, forward strand.
AAAATAGCCACAGAGGGTACAATTCCTCACCATGTCGGTGCTGACACAGGCAGTTCGGTTGCCAAGGTTCCTGCAGGTTAGCTTAGCCCAGCACAGAGAGCTTTGGGGGACTGGGGTAAGAAAGCCCCTTTGTCTTAAAGTTAAGCTTTCAGTCTGCTGATCTATGAGGATAGCAATCTCGATTTGAAATGCAAATGCAGGAGCTACATGTAGAAGAAAATTGTGGTAGATTGCAAAAATGGCCCCTCCTCCATGTGTAGAAAAATAACCTCGGAAGCAGTCAGACCTGGGTTTAGAGCTCAGCTTTTCTCTCCACTCGCTGGGTGGTCCTGGGGAAAGTAGGGGGATGTCATCTGAATCCGCATTTCCTGGTCAGTAAAATGAAGACTGCAATACCTAGATGTCTAGATGTCGTGAGAATTCATTCACTCAATCTACACATATATAGTGAGTGCCTGTCAGACCCTTTGCGCTGTTTGGAACACGGGGGACCCAGCACTGATAAAACACACAAAACCCACGCCATTGTGGCACTCACATTCCAGCAGAGGACAGACAGCCACAAAACAGAATGAGAAGAGCTGATGGTCAGCGCTGAAAAGAAAAATAAAGCAGGTAAATGGAACGGAGTGAGGGGCTTACTCTGGAGGGAGAATATTCAGGGATGGACTCTCCCCTAAAGTGACATTTGCTTGGGGCAGGTCGAGGGTGAAAACAGGGAGATTGTTTAGATGTTATGAGGATTATTCAGGAGAGAGGTGATGGTGGCTTAGGATGGAGTGGTAGCCATGAGAACCATAAGGTTTTCTTTAAAAAAATCTGAAGAATTGAGTTGCAATTAAGTTGCCATTGAGATTGAGCGTGGAGAAGGTTGGGGCGTATCAGGAATTCAATTGGGACAAATTCCCCTGGAAATGTCTGTTCGTTCCCAAGTGGAGAGAGCAGGCGAATTGCTGCACACAGGGGTCTGGAGGTCGGGGTGGGGGCGTGCAGCTCAGACTAGCAACACCAAGTCAGGACCCAATCAGAGAACCAGTTGAAGTGTTTAGGCCACTGCGAGTCTTCGAGCAGAGACAGATGGGTCTACACTGGGCACTTGCCCAGGCTCGCTCTCTGCTAATCTGCTCCAGCATCTCAGGGGGGCACAATTGAAACTGATGCCTCTGCAAAATCACACATCTTCTACAGGTCGAAGTCCTCCCGGGCCTCTCGGAGATGGGTTCGAGCAAACCGTATCTACCAGCGGGCCTGCAGAACGTTCTCCAACCCCCCACTCCTGAGTTTGTTTTGCCCTCATAGATTCCAGCTCAGTAGAACTAGGCCTTTATTTTATCAAAAACTCCCCAGATGGTTTTGATGGACCTCCCAAGTATCGCCCATCCATCAGAATCTTGAATGCTAAACTCGTAATACTGGGAATATTGTAAAAAAAAAAAGAAAAGAAAAGAAAAGTGGAAACAATCTGAATATCCAAGTGATAGAGGGGGGGGTGTTCTTATCCTCATTTTATGGATGAGGGATCTGCAGCTAAGAGATTAAACAACGGTCCCCAAATCACATAGATGGTGACTGGCAACCGGGATTCGACACGTGTTTTAGGGCCAAGCGCATGTTCTTGTGACCACGGCACCACACTATTGCTCTGTCTCTTGTGATCCCACTGACGAGGGGGGAAGCCACGCGTCAGGGGAGAGTCCCCCTGTCCTCCTAGTCAACCTTCAGCCTGGAAGGAGTCAGGAGTTAGTGGTCAGTGCGTCTCCAATCCTGGCACAATCAGAAGACCTGGGAGGGCTCCCGTGCATCGTCCCCCAGCTGCACTAGACTAGGTCTGAGTGGGAAACACAGCCTGGGAGGCACAGTGCTGGCCGCCCCCAGGGCTTAGGCATTCCACAGACTCTTTCTCCCACTCCCCTGGGCGCCCAGCACCCGATCACAGCCTTCTCCTACACCAGGGCTGGCCCTTGGGGTCCTGGCAGGAGAGGGTTAAAGTCCTGAGAACCCCGGCGGGGGTGGGGGGGGCTCTTCTCTCATGAGAATGGAATGTGGAGGGGGGTGAGCAGAGCTGAAATGCAGGCTGTGCAGTGCTGAGCATGGCCTTTGTTACAGAACAATTGACCCCCAGGCACAGGACAGCAGCGGCTAATTACGGGACACTTGTGTTGTCATTGTGTAATTATGAGGCCCCTGTGACCGCGAAACTAAGCTCACTGGCTTGCTTTAGTCATAGCTTTCCCCAAACTGCTCTGCTCAGGAGTTGGAAGAAGGAAAACTTAACTTGGAGCATCATAAAAGACAGCCCATTGTTCACCAGGTCGCCCCCCGCAAAAGGTGAAGGGATTAACCGAGAAACACACACACACACACACACACACGTATATATAACACATAGACACAGACAACAGTGTGGTGATAACCAGAGGGGAGGGGGGTGGGGAAGGGGGAGGGGGAAGGGGGAGGAAAAGGGGACAGAAAGACACTCTGCTTAGGCAATGGGCACATGCGCAGTGTGTAGATGATGTTTTGTTGACTTGTACACTTGCAACCTGCATTGTTTTGCAAACCAGTGTGACCCCAATATATATATATATTTTTTTTTTTAAAAGACAGCCCAGAGGTTCTCTACTTTTGGGCACGGTAACTTCACGCAGACACTTGACAGACATTCTGACTCTTGGGCCTCGATCCAGAAACTTGGTGGGTGTCCGTGGAAATGGAGGTGGTCCATGAGCGACTAGTAGAAGTCCAAATTCAGCCCTCCTTGGAAGCTGGCAGGAGTCCTGGCAACCTTACTGGAGCTTTCTAAGCACCCTCACTCCCTCGGCGAGGACTTCGGCACCCTGCTGATGTTGCCTGAGCCCTGGGAGTTAATACAGACATCCTCAAACACTGCAGCTTGAACCCAAGGCAGCTCACCAGGAAGACGAAGGCAGATGGCCATTTCTCTGCTCACACAGCCTCGGATCGGCTGGGAAGAGAATCACTGAGAGGACAAGGACACACTCCCAGAGCAATGAGGGCTCTGAGGAGGGCAGGGGATGGAGGCGGGTGAAGACTGCATCTCGGGGTTCCCCAGTCCCTGACCCCTGAGTTAGTTGGGCGACCTCATGCATGAATCAGAAACCTGCAGTGATCTATCCACCTTGAGCCAAAAGGATCATGGATGGGGAAGTTTGCTTAACATGAAAAAGCTGCAGCTGGTCTCAAAAATAACCAGAACCCAAACTTACACGCCTCCAGAACTCTCCCTCGACTTCCTTCTCCCACACCGGCTTTCTGGGCCGCCTGGACCCCATGTGTTCCCTGCCTCACATCTTCCACCTATTGAGTCTGAAAGATGCTAAGCCTCTTCCTCGAACTCCGATTTAGAAGGAAGGCTTCCAATTGCCCCAAGAGGATCCCTGTCCCCAGCTGTGGTCCAGGGCAGGAAGTTGTGATGATTGACAGCCCCCAGGGCCAAAGGGGAAATAGGATGGGAAGCCTCTCCCCCAATGAGAGGAATGTAAGACAGGCAAAATTTGTTCCCTACAGCTCTTCCTGTACCCTATTCCATTTAAACCTCACAACCACCGAGGGCGATAGGTAGGCTCATTCTCCATTTTGACAGATAAAAAAACCAAAGACTCGGAAAGTTGAAGTGACTTTCTCAAGGTCACCCAGATACCCAGAGGCAGAGATGGGCTTCCTGGCTAGGTGTCCCTGTATCCCAAGTCCCTGCTCTCTGCTCTGTCGTGTTGAATGGCATGTTAGATGCATGAGGAAGAAGACAGTTCACTGCATGGTTTGTCCAGGTGTGCCAAAGAAGGATGGCGATAGTGGGGGAAAACTGCCCAGGAGAATGGACAGGTGAGCTGGGATGAGATTCGAGAGAGATGTGAAGTTAGACTAACGCTTAGTGTCTTATTTAGAAGCCAATGAAGAACCAATGAGGTTTTTGAGCAAGGCTGTAATATTGGACTTGGGGTGCTAACCTAGATCTGTAAGAGCTGGGAACCTGCGGGTCAGTGCAGAGAGAGGCAAGGGACCACACCCTCCCTGTTCCCCGAGTCAGACTCCCAGCTCTTCCATCGCAGCAGCTCGGCCTCACATGGACATCCTCAGGCCCTGGGCTGGCTGGTTTCTGGGCTCAGAGTCTGTGAGTCCCTCTTGAAGCCCACACTGAGCAAGAAATAGATGTGGCGGTCCTCGTCACGGGGTCCTGGCTGGTAGCTGGGGACATAGGAATAGAGCCCACAAAGGGGTCAGAAGAAGGAAGGAGGGGTCAAAGGCCGTCAACCAGACTGAAGTTCAAGGCAGGGCTCTGGGTTCAGAGGAGAACACACTCTCGAATTTCTTTCTTTTGGACAAAAGTCCTGCTCGGGGAAGACACGCAAACCTGAAATGACCTCGATCGGTGCCGGTTTGGGATGATGAGAGGCGGCACCTGACAGAGTCAGTGAAATAAGAAAGGCAGAGAAATTAGACAGAGATTCCGTAATTATTGCTGGAGGTATCCTTCCAAATGGCAAGTGTCAGATATCTTTGTAAACAAGCCCCTTAAAGCTCACCTTAAAATCAATACAGGAAACAGCTGTCTGTGGAAATCACGCACAAACGCCGCTGGGACAAATTAAACAACCTGAACCTGTCCTGACATAATGGATGACTGTGGCTTGTGACAGAAATTTCAGTGGCGGCAGGAACCCAGACTCAAACGTGAGTGTATCTCCAACGACTCAGATGAACATGAGGACAGCGTGCTGTGGAAAACCGTGCTGGGCAGTTCCAAGACGGTTCTGCTGATGGCAAAGACGCCGATGTCCGAGATGCCGATGAGGAGTTTAAACAACGTTGTTTCTTAAAAAACGAGTAGAAAAAAAATCCCAGCATATTAAATAATTTTATAATACATAAGTTAAAATGTGTATATGCAATGAAATTATTCCTGTAATACTTAGGGCAGGAAACACGGCCCTAATGTTTTTGGATAGTGAAGGTGGCCAAAATTTTGGAGGCTATTATAAATTGGAGAATGGATGGAGGGGCTCCGTATTCTCAGTTGCCCTGAATTTAAATATACACAGTACTGGGTATCACTACGGCTGGGGCACATCCCCAGCTCCACGTTGCCCAGAGGGTTCAACAAACATAGAAAAATGTACCAGCTTTCAGTTAAAGATGATGGATTGGACCCAAGCTTTGAGGTCTGCTCTCTTCAGAAATTCCATTAAAGCAACAATAAAGGATCTAACAACAACAAATAAAGCATATTAACAAGGACCAGTAGGAGAAAAAGCAACAACAATATTTCGGAGGCTGGAAAGCAGACAACAAGTGAAACTTATTTAGCCCAGAACTGAGAAAACGGACTTCGAAAGGCAGCAGGAGGTAAATCTAAGAACCAACTTCATTTACACTCGAAAATTCCCCCCAAATATCAGCCACTGTTATCAGGTATCTCTGGCAGTAGAGACGAGGATTCACCTAAAAGTTGGTGGATTAGTTGAGCGTCCGTTTAGGAGACCGTTGAACACGCCCCATGCCTTCCCTGCCTCTTCGCACCCGAGTGGAAGACAATGTCTAGTCTCTGCAGAAGGGACGGAAGGGACGCCAAGCGTAGTTGAAGGAAACAGAAGTGTAAACATACACATCCCAGAGCGTGAAATCCCCACGCTTCTCCCCACCCTCAGCGGGCAGGACACGGGTGGCCAGTCCTTCTTCCTCCGAGCAGGAGATGGTTCGAGTCTTCCCTGGGGAGTCTGACCGGTGCCAGAGGGAAGCCCCTAAGTTACCGACACTGGAATTGCCCCTGGAAATGACCACTCTGCCCGAAGTGAAACTCGCAGCCGGCAAGCTCCACTCATGTTTCTAGAGCTCACAATATATTTCTTAGTGCCCTATGATTAAATATATTCAGATAACTAAGTGCTACCGGACGTCTGAGGAAAACCTTTAACGTGAAAATCAGAGAACAGAACAAAAAAGGGGGGATATGGTAGGCAAGACAATGCCCCCCCCCAAATGCCCATGTCTGAACCCCTAGAACCTGTGAATATACTATGTTACGTAGCACATTTGCAGGTTAAACATTGCAGATGCAATTAAGGTTGTTAATCAACTGATTCTCAGATGAGGAGATTAGCCCGGATTATCCAAATGAGCCCAACCTAATCACATGCATCCTTCCAAACTGAGAACTTTTTTCCGGGCCTTGGCCAGAGGGAGACGGGACAACCGGAAGAGTCAGAGAGATGTGACATCACTGGCTTTGAGGAGGAGGAAGAGAGCTGTGAGACAAGGAATGTGTGTGGCTCCTAAAAGCTGGAAAAGGCAGGAAAGCGGATTTCCCCCTAGCGCCTCAGAACGGACAACACCTTGATGTGCCCCAGTGAAATCTATATTGAACTTCTACTCTCCAGAATAAGAAGATAGGCAATGTTGCTGTGTTAATTTGTTGCAGCTGCAAGAAAAACCAATACAGGGGGGTCTAAAGAAAGAGATAGGGTCCAGGCAGAAGAAAATCTCTTTTTAAAGAGTATTAAAGGAATGAAGTATTGCAAGCATGAAGTGCGCACGGAATTCTGTTTTTGAAAAAGCCACATTCTGAGAGCAATAAAGTGCTGTTAAAGTTAAAAATGCAATCAGAGAAATTTTTTTAAGCCAACAGCAGGGTTGGAAGATATAGATGAAGAAGGCTCCCAGAAAATAGATCAAAAGGCAAAGATAAAGAAAAGAGGCAAGAAAAGAAACCATCCACAAGACGCCACCTGCAAATAAGAGGAATTTCAGAGAAACAGAAGGGAGTGTCAGCAAGAAAACAATAACAACTGCTCGCCCCGAAGAGAAACACATCGATTCCCAGATTAAACAGGGTCACAAGCACCCAGGGAGATGGACAAAAACAGATTCACGATAAAGTGTATTATCCTGACATTTCAAAACACTGGGAGCAAAGAGAAGATTTTAAAAGTATGTCTGAGTATTTTTAGACCGCCTAACCTGTCGCTGGCTGAGAGGAAGATGTTAAAATGTCCGACAACAAATAATGAAGAATCAACATCTCCTTGAGGTTCTGTCCATTGTTGCTTGATATATTTTAATGCAGGCTTTTTAAAAATTTTACTTTTCAATTACAGTTTACATTCAATATTGTTTCAGGTGGACCACATAGTGGCTAGACAATCACATACTTTACAAAGTGGTCCCCCCGGTATTACAGGTACCCACTGGCACCCTGCATCGTTATTACAATATTATTGACTGCATTCCCTGTGCTGTACCTTACAGCCCAGGACAACTGTGTGACTTCCAAGTTGTACTCATTAACCCTTTACCTTTTTCACCCAGCTCCCAACCCCCCTTTTTCCTGGCAAAGTGCATATATTTTTTGTTGGTTATATTTTCTTATTATATTGTTCCTTTTGCTAGTCTACAACCTCTTGCTTTGCTCACTATGCAATCTTTACATCCGATGTTAATTTGGTACATATTAAAAGTGCTACCCTAGATCTCTTTCTATATTTACCTGGAATCCAATCTTTGTCTAACTTTCTTTGTCTTTTTGTATAAATTGTATTTCTTGTTTTAAAAAAACCATAATAGTGACTTTCTTTTTTAAAAAAAAGAAATCTAATCTTAGGTGTCTTTTAATTAGTGAGTTTAATTCCTTTTCGTTTATTGCAACTACTGTTACATTAGATCATATTCGCAATTTACACCTAACAAGGATTCATTTGCTTTTCTCTCTGCTTTCCAACGGATAAAGGGAATTTCCTTTTGCTGGTTCATACGTATACATTTTGCTTTCAGCCTCGTACTGGCTGACCTTAGATTAAGCCCCACACTCAAGTTCATTTTTCCCTTATTTATTTATTGGATTTGACCATATTTCTATCTAATCTTTGTTTTCCCTATTACTTCTAGTATTATTCTCTTGATATCAATCTGATACTTGTTTGTTGGCAACCTGCTTCGTCTCCAAAAACATTCAGGACTTTTTCTTTGCTGTTCTTACGTATCACGGTAATGCAGGTGCGGGTTTTTCCTTCTCTCTTTTGTTTGGTGTTCCGAAGCCTTTTCAACCCACAGCCTCTCGTCTCCAGTTTTAGAAAGTTGAGTCATCACTGTTTATTCCAGCATTTCATCTTGTCCATTTTTCTCCTTTCCTAGAGTTCTTATATCCTGAATATTAGCAGTTCTATTTCTATTCTCCATATTTCAAAGCACTTAAATTTTTTCCCCTTCTTTATCATTTCCTGCTGCCTCTTGGGAGAGTTCCCCAATCTTATCCTCCAATTCATTAAATTTCTCCTCCAACTGTTTCCAGCCTACTATCAATCCCATTTCCCGTGTTCCTTACTTCAGCTAATATTTTCCATACTTCATATTCCCACTTGTTCTTTTTAAACCGATCCTTACTTTTTCTTTATACTCTTAACATGTTCCTTTCTTTCCTTAATTCTTTTTATAATGCTGATTCTAAATTCTGGAGCCGTCTGTCTCCATCATTCTGCTTCCATGCAATGCATTCGCTTTTGTCTTTGGCTCAGAAGGGATGTGCTTCTCAGGCTTCTGGTTATTTGGGCCCGAGGGCCGTGGGCCCGCCGCGGCCCGCAGAGCACCCGGCAGCCCCGTGTTTGCTGCGCTGGCACCGGGGGTCTGGCTGCTGCTCCCAGCTTCAGCGGTGGAGCGGGTGTCGGGGACGCTGCCAGGACATTTCCAAAGGAGCGACAGGAGCAGAACTTGTAAAGCCCGGTCAGTTTTGATCCTGGTTCAGCATTAGAATCACCTGTGGAGACTTTTTAACTGCCACCGTGCCACAGACTGATAAAATCGGAATACCTGGGGTGAGGCCTGGAGGTGACTATAGATTTTCCCAACATTGTATTTTAGGGGGGAAAATCAAATCTACAAAACATTTGGGAAAAAAATAGTGCAATGAATGCCTGTATGGTCTTCACCTGGATTCACCGAATGTCGCCACATTTGCTCCGCCTCCCTCTCTCCCGCCCCGCCCCGGTGGGGGTGGGGTGCTGCGTGCGGCTGGATCTTCTGAAAGTCGTTGCAGACATCAGCGTTGCACCCCTGGTCCTTCAACCTGAATCTCCTCAGAACAAGCGCTTCCTCCTGCACATCACTGTTATCCGGTGTGTGTGAATATTTTTGAAAGTTTCCTCAGAGGATATTTAATGTGCAGTCAGGACTGAGAATCACGGCGCCACCCCAGCTCCCCACCATGGCCTTTGCTTGCCTTGTCCCCACCCCTGCACATTCGTGAGTGCACACGCAGGCACACACAGGCACCCACAGGCACCCACTCACACTCCAGCCCGAGGCAGCCCTCCGACTCCCCCGGGATTTCCAACGGTTCTTCAATCCCACTCACCCACGTTTCCCTGAATGCCTACTGCTTCTCCAGGGTACAGTTTGAGGGCAGGAGGCGCCAACCTGGGCTACAAGGTCACCTTGACAGGAGCTTGAAGCCCTCGGGCTCTGTGTATATCTAGTTTATAATATTGATGTGTTTGGTCAGGTCCAGCTCTTGATAAAGCAGTGGAGAAATCAGCATTTTAGGCAAAACATAACAGTCCAGAAAAACTGAAAGCAATGCTGATGCAAAATAAAGCCGGATCTTGAACTTGTTCATGGTGTTCTTTAAAGTATATACAATATCTTTTTAGTGAAAACAAAATACACAAAGGCTAAATGAAACCCACTCTGTCCAGAGCCTCATCGGAATCTTAAAATGCCTCAAATAGTATTTTAAGTTACATAATGCAGTCTTCAAGTTTCCTTTAGCATTTTTTTGAAATGGTGTATCTTATCCTACATCTTGGCCACATGAGCTATCATAACATTTTAATGGTTTTTCCAATCTGATGAGCCAGAGATGATGTTTCAGCGTCATTTTAATTTGTATTTCATTGGATATCAGCAAGGTCAAGCATCTTTTTACATGGTAATCAGTCACTTACAAATTTTATCTGATATTCATAATGTTCGCCTATTTTTTAAAAAGAGAGTTTTACAGAAAAAGTTAATAGTCTCGCTCTCCTTTCAATTCCGCCCTGACGTAGTCAGTATTTTCTGTTCGTTTTGCATCCTTCTAAATCTTTCCTTAAACGCATCCAAGTATATAGACACTTATATGGCTCTAGTAAGATAACGCAAAGCTATTTGGATACGTGAGAGTGGAGTGGGAGGTGTGGGGAATCATCAAAGAAAACCTGTCCATGCTAGTCTGAGGCAAATTCAAATCCTAAATCGAATCCTATTCAAAGATGAAAAAGGGAGACATAAGCAAAAAGTTTGCAACAAAAGAATGAAATAAACACAGCAGCATGGCAATATGAAGAGTGTGTTTCTGAAAATGGAACTCATGGCACGGAGGTGCGTTTTGGGCAAATCTACCTCCCACTCTCGCTGGAGTGGGAAAAATGTCAAGGACTGCAAAGAAAAAAGGATGGAAAATGAGATCCTTTAAAAGCAAATCAGGATAACAGAAGAATGAGTAATTCCAAGAAAAAAACATTAACAATAATGTTTTTATTAAAATGCATTAAAAAATAAACAATGCTGTCGCAACATTTTACAAAATGGTATCAGAAGCAATGAAAAACAGACGCTCATTGAAGAAACCCAAATCTGCAAAGTACAGGATGGACGTGAGAAAAATAATGTGGAATATAGAGGCAAGTGACCCAAAATGAGAAAACCCATAGAGGAAAAAAACAGAGAGTCAACGTAAGATCACTGATATCCCCAAAGAAGAGACCAGAATGAAGTAGACAGATATAATGTTGGAAACACAAAAGACTCTTTTCCTAATACCAAAGAGGACCCCACACTGAAGCTCCAGGAAGCCCATCAAGAAGAGGACAAAAATAAAAGAAAATACCTAGCCAAATTCTGATATAATTATTTTGCTTGTACGTATGTAAATATCAATGCTGGAAAAGCAGGTCTCTGACTTTTCTGCTTTATAATTTGCTGCCAGGAGACAAAACAAGATTTGAAAGAGTGAAAAGACATGATTCCGGAATCCTCCGCCCCGCCAAGGTGCCCGTCACCTGTCCCGGAAACAGACGAGCTGTTGCTAAACACTGGAGGTGAGGAGGAGAGCACCTAGACGCTCTTCCTCAGGAACTGGTTGGATGAATAAATATGTTTGGATGTGAAAGTTCTGCTGCGGAAGGGCTGGAGTGAGAGCCAGATCCAACCAGAGGCTAACCATGGAAGTAAGACTCAATGACTATGAGAAATATAGTTACAAAATAAAGTGAAAACACTGAACTTGACAAAGGAAGGAACAATACACAAATATGGTGGAATAGATTTGGAGTTAAGCTTGACTGAGGAAAGAATAAAAGGAAGTAAAAAGGTGACATTTTCTTCTTCTTTCAGAGAGAGAGAGGGACAGACAGACAGAAGACAAGTCTTGCTTCAAAATCGATGACTTGGAGAATCTAGGATTAATCATTATGCAGTTCTTAAGAGATCTAAAATACAGAATCTGAATAGTCATTAAGTTACTTTAAAAATCATCAACAGCACAGCAAAAGATACATAGCTATCATACCATGATGAATCAAAACAAAAAATTTAAATGACCTACCACCACTTTTAAACAACAGAAATTATTATGAAAAGAAATGAAAATGGAATAAACACATTGAAAAAAATCAAAACACAAAATACAGCTCTAGGAGGCCAAGAAAACACTAAGTAAAGCAGAATGATTCAGAAAGATGATAAGTAAGAGTAAAAACAAAGACGTTCTAGACAATCTAAACAAGAAAGCGAAGCCACAAGGTTAACATCAGACAAAGTAGAATTCTCTCAGACATGCGATATCATAGATGCCTGTGGCCATTCAAATAGCTCCAATGCCCAAAGAAAGAAAATTTTTAACTATTTTTACAAATCACACAAGACTCAATATATAAAGTAGAGAAGCCACAAAGTGATCCAATTATGAATACACTGGAAAAACACAAAGTAAAATATTAGCAAGTAAATAAAGAGTATTCAAAAAAGAAATGTGAGAGTAAGTGATGATTGTTCAAAACTTGATAGACTGTTAATATAAGAAGAAAAAGAACAATCTCAATAACTGCCTAGAAAGCAAGTTTTAAAAATAACATCTATCCCTGATAGCCATGTTTCATCAAATTAGTATAAATGGATATTTTCGTAGCAGGACAAAAAAATTACACATACCCGTCATATAGCCATTGGCCTCATGCTCAGTGGGGAGACACCCAGGAGTGTGTCCCTTCAACCACGAGAAAAGACAAAGGACACCGCTACTGACCATCATTTTTTGCTTTCTTTTCTGAAGTGCTCCTTAAGTCGCCAGGCAAGACAATGAAATAAGAGGTATAGATATTAGTGGAAAAAGCAAAATGATCAATATTTGCACATTATATAATTTTCTACCTAGGAAAAAAATACAAAAATCAATTTAAAAACCTGTTAGAAATCATAATAGTTTCAGTAAGGTAAAATATAATGTATAAAAATCAATAGTTTCTTACATTTCCAGGAATAATTAATTAGAAAATATAGCAGATTTTTAAAACTGACTCATGCCAGCAATAAAAAGCAGAAAATACCTAAAAATAGGCTTTTAAAATGCGCATGGTCTATATGACCAAAAAAACCCCTACTTAACTCTACCAAAGTATTTAATAGTAGAAACGAAAGAGGGAGAGAAGGAAGGGGGAGAAGGAGAGAAAGAAAGCAGGAGAGCATATTTTTGCATAAGAACATTCGAGTCGGTAAATACTTTTAGAAGACAGTTTGGCAGTTCATCAAAACGGTAAATGAGCACAACCTTTTGTCCCGTGAACCCATTTCCAGGAACCCTACAGAAATCCCACCCAGAGACACAGAGCACAAAACTGCCCTATGCAGAACGACTCAAGAATCTTGGTCTGAGTGACTGGATAAATAGTCACAAGTGCCAAAGTTAACAAAGTTTATCAAGTTGGCAATATGTAGTAACGGCCTCCGAAAGTACTTATCCTTTGAGCTGCCAGTTCCATTCCTAGGAATCCGTTCTTAGGAAATAATCGTGGCCATGTTCAGGGTTAGTTCCTGGGAAGTCTATTGCAGGGGTGTCCATAACAATGGAAAATAACATAATTTAATTGTTTAACAATGGAATATTGTAGGGCACATAACATCTATGTAGAAGAATATTCAATAATATAGAAAGACGTACATGATACACTCTAACATGAAAAAAATACAGGACAGTATAATCTGCATATATCATGTGGTTGAAATTTTGATGGGAAAAAACTATATGGATCTGATACAAATATGCCTAGAAAAAAGACTAGAAAGATACAAACCTAGTTGTTGATAGTAGTTGTCTCTGGGTTACAGGTATGATTTTTAATTTTTTTTTTGTCTAGATTTTCTGAATTTCCTCCAATAGTTGTGTTTTACTTTGGTAAAATAAAAACAATTTTAAGTTGGTTTTCTTCTACCTAAGGCCCCACAGGAACCCGCCCACTGTCCTGGCTCTGTGGAGAGGGCTCTGTGCTTGGGGAGAGATCCCGTCCGTTTGGACGCCGGAGGGATCGGTGATGGCTGAGGTCCTTTGAGTGCTTGTCATGCTCTCCGGCTTCCTTAAATGGCCACCATTAGCTCTGAGGGGCCCTCTATGGCACTGCTTAGCAAGCATACTCCCCATAAAGGTTAATTCACTCTCCCTCAAGGATGCTGGCAGGGTCCCACCCGGGACCTCAGGACCCTGACAGTCTGGGTGCTGACCCAACTTCTGATTGCTGCCATCTGTGTGTCTTTGTCCAAAGGCTTTCTTTGCTGGCCAGAGGTCCCTTCCCACCCCCTGCAGTCTGCCTGAGTGTTGGGACAAGCTTCAAGCAAAACCATCTGAGTTGGTGTATAGATAACCCAGCTCTCTTCCCTCATAGGTAGTTCCCAGAATCCCCAGTGAGGTTGACCTTTAGTTGTCTGCCGTGGTAATGGGCTGGACCAGGCACCCCTTACTGACTTCCTTTCCTTCCCTGACTCGCTCTCCCCTCCCCCACCTGTGTGTCCTGGGATCACCTTCCAGTTACGCTACATGCTATGGCATCCTTTCCTCCAGTTTGCTTTTGAGGAAGCCAAAGTAAGATAGCCCACACTTCCCATGTTCCTCCCCTCCCTTCAAACCTCCCACCCCCACTGCCTTCACTCTCAGCTGATGACCTTGTGGCTTTTTATTTTGTAGAAGTAGAAGTAATCAGAAGACAAAGATATTGATAGTCATTCACAGAAGAAACTCTGAAAGCCAATACATATATGAAAACATGCTCAGCTTCATTGGTGATCACGGAAATGTAAATTCGAACAGCTGACATCACGTCATAAACATCAGATTGGGGGAGGGAACCCAACAATAACCAGTGTTACAGAGGAGGTGGCAAGAACGGGAACCTTTGTATATTCTGGGTGGTGTGCCGGTATTCTCCTCACCTTGGAGAGCAACTTGGCAATAAGGAGTAAAGGAGGAGATGCGCATGCCCCGTGGCCCCATGCCCCAACAATTCCATTTCAGGTTTGTCCCCTGGAGTAACTCGTATTCATGGGCTCCAAGATGGTCACTGCAGCATTAATACTCTTGGGAAGAAAAGAGGAAACAGCCTCACTGCCTGTCCACAGGGAGCTAGGTAAGGGCATTTTAAAAGTCTTACACTTGGACACTCTATGAAGGCCAACAAACTACATCTACTTGGAGAAAGGTAAATAAATCTTAAAAGTATGTGTTGAGTAAAAATAAGTTGTAAAAGGACATATATATTGTGGCATTGTTTTATGTAAATATAAAAACCTCCCCAACAATGCTGGATATGGTTTGCGATTGTACACAACATAATAAGAGTTAAAAACCATGGGTTGGACCCGTTACCTTTAAATCATCGGTAGCGACGGTGGTTACCTTTGGGGGATTGGAGTTAGGAAGGGTCAAAGTGTATCTACAATGTTTCCTTTCTTCAAAAGAGTTTTATTCCATTTTTTAGAGAAATAGGCATGAGAATAGACCAAAGCAAACATAGCAAAACAGTAATGTTTGCTAAACCCTGGTGGCAGATTTGTAGGTGCTATTTTGTAATATTAATGTCAGTTCTTTCCTAGATGCTTGTAATATTTCTACCAAAGGTAAAAGAAAAATTAGTGGGGTGAGGGAAATGTTCTGTTCTGGTGGTGGTTTTCATAAATAAGGATTTTTGTCGAGGATCCTGGAACTGGACACCCAGAATGGGGACATTTTCTTACACGTAAATTATACCTCGATAAAGTTGATTTTTAATTAAATGAAATGTTGACTGGCAGGTGCTCAGCCTCTCCTATGAGACCTGGTTGCACGTGGAAGTGGAGGGGGCGGAGAGAAGCCACAGACTCAAGGTCAACCTGGAGGGTCTGTCCCCCAAACTTCAGGACCTCAGGGCAAAACAGGACACATTTGCTTTGAGGCAAGAATAGACCGAGCCCTCCTCACTGGGTTTGCTGCCTGATTTCAGAGCTGTGGGGGTTGGGCAAAGAGCTGACTCTGCTTCGATGATGAGTTCATCATGTTCCCTGGCACTTTGATGTTCTCTCCATTTAATTTTGCAGAAGCACCAACCAATCAGAGACAAAGTAAGCCCTTAAATTGCTATCTGAATGAACCTGATGTTTGCAAGCCAGTGATGGAAACTGAAGGAGCCGATGTGCTTGCAGCTTGCAGCCTCAGCTCACTGTCCACAGTCCCAAACAATGTGCACACTTGTAGGGAGAGAGCATTTGCCCGGATGGAAAAACACAGCTCAGCGAACAGACTCTTGGCGAGGCAAGGAAGGAAAGAGGAAGGAAGAGAGGCTGGCTAAAACATACCAGATGCTTACTCTGTGCCAGGTCCACTGTCTTGGTTCATCCTCGGAATGCATATTGTCACCCCCATTTCAAGATGAGGAGAAAAGCTCAGAAAGGGCACAAAGCTAAGAAGCAGCCAAGTTGGATTGGATGGACCCAGCCTCTTTGAAGTCCAATTCCTCACGCCTCTAACAAAAAGAAGGAGCTCAGTAACTGGTTCCTTCCTTTCATTTTCCCTTCCCTCTTTTTTCTTGCCTCATGAGGAAACTGCGGTCAAGAGAGATGGGGGAGCGAAAAGTAACTTGTGCAAAAAGTTACAGAACTGTCGGGGGGCAGAGTCTACACAGGTTCACTATTTGGATGGTAGAAGAATCCAGGAGGAGTGGCGGTCAAACAGTCAGGAAGAATTACAGAGGATGATGGTTATGGGTGACAAACCATGGGGGTAAAACACACAGAGGAGTAGCCTTAGAGAACAGAGCAAATACATCATCAAAACTCCATCCTATAATAAAGGAAAAAAATGGAATGTGAAGATGGAAAGAGCATACAGCATGGCAAAGGCACTGGAGAAAGATGATAAACTAGATATATTCTGATCAAGATGCTCAACCTCAAGGATTTAGGAAGGAAGCGTATCAGCATCAGCCAGGAAGACCAAGTAATCAACACGAGGAAGAATATAGGAATCCCTCAATGTCTCCATATTAACATTTAATGTCAGAAGACCAAGGTAACACCTGCAAGGTTTTTTTTTAAAGATTTTATTTATTTTATTATTGTTTAGAGAGGGGGAGGGAAAAAGAGAGGGAGAGAAACATCAACGTGTGGTTGCCTCTTGCACACTCCATACTGGGGACCTGGCCGGCAACCCAGGCATGTGCCCTGACTAAGAATTGAACCAGCGACCCTTTGATTTGCAGGCGGGCACTCAACCACTGAGCCACCCCAGCCAGGGCTAATACCTGCAAAGTTTTGAGGGGACAAAAGTATGACTTCAGAATTTTATGCCTAAGAAATCTTTTATTTCTATTTATTGGGGGACCATTAGATGCACCAATGTTTCTTTTAAAGAATGTTTTGATAATAAAACAAAGACAATCAAAATATCATTCAAAATAAGTCAGGAATAGGGAGCTATTGAAAGAAAGGGCAAGAACTGAGCCTTAGATTCTTTCAAATATAAAACTAAGGCTTCATACCTGTGAAAATTAATTTTAAGTTAAAATGAAAATTATACAATTACCATAAAAATCTACCTTATGTAAAAGTGAATAATAAAAATAGAATATAATAAACTGTGATGAAAATCTCAGATCGTAACAAAATTGGGGTGGGGAGGAAATATGAATCCTTAGATTTGCAATCTTTCTTAGTAAAGCGTTCTTTGATATTATTATACACCATTTTGTTTCTTGATAAATCGAGAAGAGAAAGTTGGGGTATGTTATTTTTTTAAAAGCAAAGACATACGATAAACTCTATCAGTAACTGGTGAGTTGAGTATTGATAGTAGAAAAAGCAGGAGGCAAGGACAGAGGCTGGCCAGGAGTTGAAATTGAAATGCTCTTCAAGGATATGCCAGGCAAATGCAAACTGGAAGAAACCAGGATCCGTGGTATGAGTGTCAGAAAAGGGTGAACTGAAACTGAAACTTATTCAACGAGAAAAAGCATCATCCATAATGACAGAGCACAGAAAACACAGGGAGAATAAGGGTCATGACATTCTACGTTCCAGATAATGTAGCGTCAAAATATATGAAGCAAAAACTATTGAGAAATACAATCTGAACCGATAGAAATTCAGGAGAAAACTTGAACTCCTCTCTCTTGGTTCTTGACAGTCACGTCTAATCACATGCTGTACACCCGGAACTAAAAAATAATACTGAATGTAAACTGTAACTAAAAAATAAAAATGGAAAAATAATGTAAAATAAAAAGCTGTTCACAGTGAAAATAATAATAGTTGGGGATACAAATAATCCCAATAATAAAACTAAGAGTAAAATCAATCCAATATGAGTGCATATAATATATTAAACTCTGTGCACATGGAATAGGTAGGAAGGTAGATACGTAGGTAAGTAGATGGATACTTAGATCCATAGACAGATGGACAGATTCATACATACATAGACAGAAGCAATGACATCCCAGTAGCACATTCTGAGTGCCCATATCTTGGCATTAAATAGCATCCTCCACTGAGCTGAACCTGAGCTAATCAAAGAAATGACTGATTCCTAGGCTGAGGCAGGGAAGATGTGAGATGAGCAGATGGATCTAGAATATCTCATTGTGCCAGAAAGGAATGAAATAATTAATGAATGACAGACACATGTCAAAAGGACACTGGGCTTTCTACTGGACAAATCTCGGGCAATTTGACACCACGATAAATAATGATAGAAATGGATTATAAAATAAGAATCCACATGTTCCCGCTGATAAAAATAAATGTGACAAAGGGAAAGGCTTCTCCTTGCAATAGAAAGCCAGCTAATAAGTGTTGGAAGAATAATGGGAATAAAAAATCCCCATTTAGCAACTGTCACAGAGATAGTTGATGCACAGGGGCCCTCCGCGGGGGAGGTCGGACAAAGAGCAGAATACTGACATCGACTCAGAGAGACTTCCCACAGCATGCGGATCGACTACTGAACGGAAGTGGGGAGGCGAAGGTAGAGGAACGGAACAGGCACCGGTGTGACCAGGAGACCAAGGTAAACGTCTCCAGGGTGGGATAGGTCGCTGCCATGTGCCTCCTGACACAGCGTCATAGCTGTATGTGTGTGGTCTGCCTGCCTAAAGAGCATGGCCTGAGTCTGGAGTTTGGACGCAGCAGGTGGACCTGGGTGGAGGGTCGTTGCAGAGAATATAAGGCCCATAACTTTTGAACTGTGGAAGGCTTTAAAAGACTGGGAAAAGAGAGGAACTGAAGACACATTCGAACTGAATACAGGATATATTCTTGGAGGCCTTGGACCAGAAGGGAAAAGGAGCAGTGATGGGACAGTTGATTTGAATGTGGTTTGTAATCGGATGGGGTGTTGGTACCAAAACTGGTTTCTTGGAGGGCTGGATGGGAGAGGTGTAGCAGAGTGAGCGTGGTGTGGGGAACACAGATTGCAATGTTTGGAGACGAGGGGATATTATGTCTGCAGCTTGCCCTCCAAAGATTCAGAGAAAGAATCGTGGAGAGAGAGAGAGCGTGCACACACACAGAAACTGTGATGAAATGTTAACAATTTGGGAGTCTGGGTGAGGAGTGTGGGAGACTTCTTGTATTGTTCTAGTAACTCTTCCTAAGCTTGACATTTCAAAGTATATATTTTTTTACATATTCCATGTTAGTGACAGAACAGAAAAAGAGATTCTTGAGTGGCAGGTAATTTGGCACAACCCACAGACAGGGCAATTGGGCATTATCTATCAAAATAAGCCTTCCTCTGAGTCTAAAAAATGCATAAAGAAATATGCAAAGTTGTATATGTTATAAGGATATTCAGTGCACAACAGATATAAGCTTGAAAATTTGAAAGTAACCTAAGTCCAAATACCTATTTGTGGTTATTAAAAAATTAATCATGTCCACACAACTTAATTCTCAGCTACTCTGCAACAGTGAAGTGTTCAAAGGGCAAACATAGAATGCTATCATTCTGAAAAAATTGTTTCTTCATTAATTTGGTTATAAGTTCAGCAAACATTTATCGAGTCCACCTCTATACAAATCATTGGGCAATGCATTAGATTTATAAAGATTTACCAAGTACAGTATTTCCCCCTTCAAACCTCAAATTCTCAAGAAGACAGACACGTAGACAAATAATACTTGTGATATGTTAGGTGAAAAGCACAAAGTTTAGAGCAATTTTCCCAGCCTGCTATTTGGAAGAAAAGAAGTGTGTGAGTGGCAATGTGGGGACGTGCACGATGACAGAAGGCCTGTGTGACAGATTCCACTTTGTCAACAGCGGCTCTTCCTGGGGAATGAGCTGAAATGGGGGAAACCTCACTTTGCACCATGTTCTAAAATCTTTACATAGAGTGTGTCTTGCTTGTATAATCTGGGCTGGGGCGTACACAATAAAAATATCTGTGGCGAAGAAGAAATTAACCACATACTGGTGGTCCCTGAACACAAAACAAGGGAAAGGTTGGTTTTTGCCTCTGCAATCGGGAAGCAGCTTCACGCCAGGAGAGAGTGACCTAAATTATTATTAATTGCATTTGTAGGCCTGAGCGCTTTGCCATGTCTGCAGTTTTAAAAGGTAAACAAACATCTTGTTCTCAAGATAATCCTGAGCTGTTTATATTTGGTCTTCCTGAGAAAGGACGTTTGGTGACTCACCAGGGCTGAGGGGAGGAAGGGGCGGGCGGGCCCTGCTGGGCGCGCTCAGGTTTGCTGGCGGCCGAGCCCTGTTCTCCCTTGTGCCCACTTTAGCCATGGGGGCAGGGGGGATCTTCTCAGGACCCCCCTCTCTCCTCTGAAAAATCCTGGGGCCCAAGTTCTCCCCTGCTCGCTTCTAATTCCATCAATGATGGGGAATCTTAGTGGAGTGGGGAGGGTTGGTAAACTCGGATGTGAAAAAGAAATTACACCTTTCTCTTCACTCGCTCCTAACTAAAATTCAGCATTTCCTTCCCTTGTAAAGGCTGACAGAAAACCACAATATTGGCAGTACCCGTGACTTTGTCACCAAGAGAAATCACAAATATTTTCATGTCACATTACTGTCACCGCAGCTATCTCGGAAGATTATGTACACTCACCACTGCTTCAACATTATGGTACTAATTAGACTTGTCCTTCCTGTTATTTAGTGTGTTCATAAAGAAACACACTTATTACTAGACCAAAAGTATTTAATATATTTTGATAACTGCATTTCAATGTAATTGGACCCCTTTGTAATTGAATGTATTTTATTTCATGCATTTAAAAACTTTGCTCAGCCTGGCTGGCGTAGCTCAGTGGATCGAGCGCGGGCTGTGAACTAGAGTGTCGCAGGTTCGATTCCCAGTCGGGGCACATGCCTGGGTTTCGGGCCACGGCCCCAGCAACCGCACATTGATGTTTCTCTCTCGCTTTCTCCCTCCCTTCTCTCTCTAAAAATAAATAAATAAAATCTTAAAAAAAAAAGAGTTGGGAATTTAAAAAAAAAAAGCTTTGCTCAGATAAGAGGTCCACGGCTCAGAAAGGTTAGGATTTTTTGACCTGGAGGATTGTAAGGGGTTAAAGGTCCCAGGAGACCTTAACGATCACCCCCAAACCATCCTGCTATGGACTGAATGTTTGTCTGCCACCCCCCATTTCCTCTGTTGAAACCTAATCCCCAGTGTGACAGTGTTTGGAGGTGGGACCTTGGGGGTGACTAGGTTTGAATTAGATCATGAGGGTGGAGTCCCCACGATGGGATCAGGGACCTGTGACGAGGACGAAGAGCCCAGAGCTCCCACCAGACATCAGCTCTATCTGCCCACATCTTCATCGTAAACCTGCCACTTCCCAGCCTCTGGAACTGTGAGAAATAGATGTTTATTGCTTAAGTCGCCCGTTCTAAATGCCCTGCCCTTGTGGAATTTAATTTAAATGGGGGTGCCAGACAATGAACCAGTAAGGTAGACATCACTACACAGGTAGGGATGAGCACCGTGGAGAAAAACCAGGTAGGGCAGAGGAGTCAGAAATGGGAGGGTGAAGAAAGCAATGCACTTTCAAATCGGTGACCTTGGGCCACTGACAAAACAAACCGTGAGGACAGCCGGTGGGGGAAGAGTGTTCCAGGCAGAGGAACAGCAAGTGCAAAGGCTCAGAAGCTTGAGAACATGGAGCAGCTGACAAGTACAGGGACTGATGTCGCTGGAGCCAAAGTGGTTGGGCCGGTGGTGAGAAATGAACATGGAGAAGTAGCCAGGGACCACGTCAAAAAAAGCCTTGGGCTTCAGGCTGATAAACGTGGGCTCTGTCCGAGGGAATCGGAGAGGGAAGCTGCCCCCTCAGACAGTGTGTGAGGAGGGCGGGGCTGGGGCGGGCAGGAAGACGGAGACGAGGGGAAGGAGGCTTCTGTGATCCTAGAGGGAGTGTACTAGTTTCCAGTGGCTGCTGTAA
Organism: Phyllostomus hastatus; assembly: GCF_019186645.2. NCBI lineage: Eukaryota > Metazoa > Chordata > Mammalia > Chiroptera > Phyllostomidae > Phyllostomus > Phyllostomus hastatus. Next base: position 12,050,231 of record NW_025333664.1, read on the forward strand.
CAAATGGCTGTGAACCTGGTGGCGGAAAGCAACAGAAGCTGACTCCCTCGCTGTTCTGGAGACTAGACATCTGAAATCAAGGTGGCGGCAGGGCTGTGCTCCCTCGGGGGCTCTAGGGCAGAATCGGTTCCTTGCCACCCCCAGCTTCCAGAGGCAGCCGACGTTCCTTGACTTGTCTCTGCCGCTCCCCTCTCGCCCTCCACAGTCACACTGCCGTCCCTTCTGTTCGTGTCAAATCTCCCTCTGCCCTTCGGTAATGAGAACAGCTTTGATAGTATCAAGGGTGCACCTGGATAATCCAGGATAATCCATCTCAAAATCCGTAACTTAATCACGTCTGCAAAGACCATTTTTACACATTAAATAACATTAATTGGTTCTAGGAATGAGGCCCTGACACCTTAGGGGGTCATTATTCAGCCAACTAGGGGGGCCAAGCCTCCGTGTTGCTAAACCCAGCGGTGGTTGCTCAGTCGTCCTCTCGCTTGACCCACAGCAGCCCGGTTCTCCTATCCCACTGGCCCCTCCGCCTCTCCCCAGGGCCCTGAGACTCAGCCCTCACTGACCATCCGGGCTGAGGCTTTATATTTATGCCAGTAACTCCAGCCCAGACCTTTCTCACCTACTCCAGCTCCACGAGCCCAGCTCACTCTCAGCACCGCCACTTGGATGCCCAGGAAGCACTTCAGCCCCCACAGGTCTGAAGCTGGACTCCTGGCTTTCCCCCCAAACCTGCTCCACCTGCAGCCTTACTCATGTCAGTTGTGGGCAAATCCCCGCCTGCATGCTCAGACCCCTTACCTGGGAGTCATCCTGGCCTCCGCCACCACCCTCACAGCCCACATCGAATCCATTAGGAAGCCTTGTTGGCTCAAACTTCCACACACAGCCAAATCGAGCTTTGGTTCCCCCACCGGCTCTGCGCCCACCCACCCCTGGCCCCAGCTGCCACCTTTTCTGCCCTGGATTTGGCAGCAGCGTCCTCATTGGTCGCTCTGCCTCCTCACTAGAATGAGCCTTTCAGAAGGTGAATCAGAGCGCATCACTCCTCTGTCCACTTCCCTCAGAGTAAAAGCCGAGCCTGGCAACGTCCTGTGAGGCCCAGCATGTCGCCTGCCCCTCTGCTTCTTTTCTGACCTCATCTCCTAACATCTCTCTCTCTTCCTCACTCCTCTCCACTCACACTGTGCCATTCCTTGAACATGCAAGGCCCAGCGCTTCCTCAGAGCCTTTGCCCTGGCTGTTCCCCGTCCTAGAAGGCTCTTCCCTGCAATATCCCCACGACTAGTTCCCTTGATCCTTCGATGTCCGTACTCAAGTGTCAGCTTCTTCAAAGGCATGCTCTGACTGCCTGTTAAAAAATTGCAATTCTCCCTCCCTTCCAAGATTCCCAATTCCCTTTACCCAGCTCTGTTTTTTCCACAACACTCACCTTCCTCTAACACACATCATTCGATCATTTGTGCTTGCTATTCTGCCTGTCTCCCTGAGGTAGGCTGTAAAAAGTTCTGTGTATTTTACTGGCTTCTCCATTGAGCCTAGAACACTGCCTGGCACACAGTAGGTGCTCACTAAATGTTGAGTGAATGAAAGTTAATATCATGGGCCTGGGGTCAAGGGAGGGACAGGAGTTCAGCGTGATTTACAGGAGTCTAATTCCAGACTCAGAGAGCCCTCTGTCTGTCCCCAGGAAGGGGACAGAGCAGGAGCAGGTCAGGGGACTCAGGTCGGGGTGTGCTGTGTTTGAGGTACCCCGGGACCTGTGGGGCAGACTTGCTGGGGCAGCTGGCTCTGACACAGGATCTTGGAGAGAGATGTGGCCAGGCAAAGGTTCCCAGCCTGGATGACAAACTAAAGCACCCTACCCCAGGGTCAGACACAGTCCCCGGCCCCTCCCGTTTCTCACTGTGAGCCTGGGGGCAGCTCCTCTCATCTTGCTGAGCCTCCATTTTCTTGTCTATGAATGGGGGTGGCCTCCATTATACGACCTCCCCGTGGGGTCCTTAAGGGGATCAAGTGAGATGACCCTCGGAGCTGGAGCGTGTGGCAGATGACAGGTGGCAGGGTTGGCAAGTGAGGCCCAAGAAGCCACCCCAGGAGTCCAGGTCATCTCCAAGTCCTGCCCGCTCAGGCCCTGCAAGACGTGGCCTTCCAGCCCCTCTCTCCAGGGGCCCAACGCTTCAGCTGTGCTCACCCCGGAGCTGTGTGACGGTTAAGCCGACGGTGGTGGCCCAGGCTCTCAGCAGCACTGAGCCTGAGCTAAGGGGTGTCTGGCCCACTGTTCTAGCAGATCCATTACCTCTTACTCAGCCCTGAAGACTCAGAGGCCGGCGGGCAGAGACGCCTCCCCAGACGGGAGGGGCTGGGGTCTGAGCCAGCCCCCCGCTGTCAGTGAACTCTGGCCTCATCACCTACAGGCAGAACCTGGAACAAGCAGAATGGACACAGTGACCCCAGGGAGACGTCTCCATGCTCACCCTGCACAGAATCGGGTCTCGAGTGACAGGTTGGAAGGAAGAAGATATATTTGGGGAGCTGGCTGCTCTTTTATGTGTTCACATAGGCTGCAGGGTACAAGTGGGGGAACTGAAGCTCAGAGAGGCGAAGTCACCGCACCCCCACTACCATCATTCCCAGACACAATCGTCCACCCAGGGGCTACACTAACTAAAGGGTGTGGGGGATCGTCCTGGCCTCTGTCCTCTCCCTTGCCCTTCACAGCTACCTGACTCTCATCGCCAGCTGTCACAGGGGCCCGCCTATTGGATTCTTCTCCGCTGTCCTCTCTCCATCCCTACCAGCCCCACCCCACCCATACCCTCTCCTGCTCTTCCCATTCATTCTTCCCAAAGCCACTAGAGGGAGCTTTTCAAATCGCAAATCAGATTTGGACATTACCCTGCTGAACACCCTTTGTTGGTACTCGCCGCTCTCAGGGTCAAAGACCAAAAGCCCTACTGGAGGTCCCCAAGGTCGGCCTGCCCTACTCCCAGCTGTTCTCTCCAGCCTCATCTCTCACCCTGTTCCTCCTTGATCACTCTGCTCCAGCCCCAGTCTCTCCATTCAGCTCCCCACACGCACCACCATCCTACCCACCACAGGGCTTTTGTACATGCCCTCCCTTCAGCCTGGGATGATTGTCCCTCCCACTGTTGCCTGGCTACCACTGACTCATCTTTCACAGCTCCGCTCAAAGCCATTTCCTCTGGAAAGCCTCCCTTGACTAATATAACACTATGATAATGATGATCAAATGATGATGATGACTTTTCAGAAGCAGCATTTGGAGCTCATACCATATGCTCGGAACATCCTAAGTACTTTGCGTGTATCACAACAAAACTGCGAGGCAGCCACCTTCATCATCTCCAAGTGACAGATGAAGCAGCTGAAGCACAAAGAGGTTAACGACGGCCACGCAGAAGTTCAGCTCCAGCGCCCTCGTTCTCTGGCCCGGATCCCGTGTTGTACACATTCAGCGCCACGCTCCTTTCCTGCGCGGCATCCATCATCACCATCGCCAGGGCGAACCTTTCTTGGGCACTTCGTCTGTTCCAGGCACTGCTAGCAGTGTCTTAGGAGCATGACCGCTGTTGCAACTGTGCATTTGTTTGTAGGATTTGGGCTGCACGACGGTTCGAGCTGCTCGCGTTCTTACTCATACCCGGTTTCGTTTCTATCCACAACAGAATGTGGGTGAAAGACAGGAAGCCCGAGCACGGTGCAGCTGAAGTACAAGTTAATGAGCATCGCTGAAACGATGCTAATTCGCTACATGTGCCTCACGGCACCATGCACTGGTGTCACCTTCTCGGAGTCCTTACAGAGCACACCCACACGCTTCCAGCACCTCGAAAACCAGTTATGAAGAGAGGAAATTTGGGGACGAGTTTGGCCAGTTTGACTTCTCACTTGCTGGTGAGGGAGGGAGGGAGGGAGGGGAAGGCACCCACGTGTGTTCCTGGACTGGGTCGGCGAACACTGGCCTGAAGCCCTTTCTCCTAGTTAGTCACTTTGAAACAAAACCTCCCAATTAATTAATAAGCTAATGGCTCTTATTTTACTCACAAAATGCGAAAACCCCTAACATCAGGCTACAAAACAGCTCTCCTCTTTTCCAGTGATCAACACAGGATTAAATGTCTATCTGTATTTTAACATGCATTTGTTCCCCAAATCCAACATGATGCATCATCGGAAGGTGTATTTGTCAGCAAGCTGTGCAGTTTGTAATTAATTCAAAATAAATTAGTTGTGTGTGTCTCTTTTTAAAGGACCAAGATACAAATGGTCTGTTCTATACAACAATTGTATTGAACATGAATACAATCTTCAATAGCGCGCTGATCTAAATAGCTAGCTACTTTTTAACATACACCATAAGAAAGAAATGAAATAGATTATAGATCTTCTCCGAGGGTTGGGGAGGTTATTTCTGCCATGAGTGGGGAACGCTCATGGGCACCCCCTCAAGCTCAGTGCAGGAAAGAGCTCCCCAGAGGGGATGTGGCTGGCCGAGTCACGCAGCTGGTCACTCAGGGCAGAGCTGAGGCCCCAGACAAGCCAGGTCTCCTGCCTCCCAGCCTGGATGGAGTTCAATCCTCATTCATAAAACATCTCCCTCCCCCAAACCTCTCCACTGGAGGGTCTCACCCACCCACTGCCCATGGGTCACCACCCTCCGCTCTCGCTGGTATCTGTCACAACCCACGGGCAGCTGTGGTTCTTTGGTGGTCTCACCTCCTTGGGGAGGGCTCCTGCTGCCCCCACAAGAGCTGTCCAGGCCTCAGCTTGTGCTGAGCACAGGTATTTAACTGTGTCATTGAACTGGGCCTCTCGTCTCCCTCCCACACTGGACTGTGATCCCCTCCAGAGCCCGGCAGGACCTCGTGCCTCTCCCAGCCCTCCTTGGCCAGCCCTCAGCTCCTGGGGGACTGGGATCTCTCCTGAGCTGGACTCACTCACTTCTGGAGGGACAAGGTCCCTGGGTTCAGCCAGACCACAAGGGTGGGCAGAGGCCTTGTTTAGAACAATACATGCAGGAGAGAACTTGGGTGAATCACCTCACCCTTGGGGGACTCGGTGTCCTCACCTACCAAATGGGAGAAAAGTCCCCTCCCTGGCCCAGGGAGGGTCTCCAAATACCCAGAGTCAGCCCTGGTGGTAGCCTTTCCTCCACCAAGTTTATCTGGGTCTGACCTTGGCTCATGCCTTCACCACTCCATCCCAAGACCAAGCCGCCAGCCCCTCTCACCTTCAGTCGACTCTGGGGCTAGAGGGAACTCGTACAGTGTAAGTCAGTTCATGTCACTGTCCTGCTCTGACCCCTCCAGTGCCCACTACCACCCCTTTTCCTTACCCAGGGCCAAAAAGCCCTCCTGCTGACCTAGGCCAGATCAGACCACCCTGCCCTCTCCAAGCCCCCAACTCTTGGGGGCCCCAAGCTCCCGCGCCCCCCCCCCCACCACACCTGGCAGGAATGTGAGCCTCTTACTTCCACAGACCTATGGTGCTTTTCTCACCTCTCGGCCGCAACCCGCCCCTGGAGCTCTCTTCCTCACTGTCTTCAAATAGCCAGCTCCAACCTGTCCTTCCTCATTTCTCTGCCCAGTGCTTGGGTCCTTAGCTTTCAACCTAAAATCTCCATCCCTCAGAGAGGCCTTGACCACCCTAGCGGGGGCAGCCTGACTCCTGGATTCCCTGGATCTTCACTCACTGCATGGGCCACAGTGGTAACTAATTCGTGCACTTGCTGGTTTATTGTCTGTGTCACCCACAAGGTCTGTCCCACTCCCTGCTCTTCCCCCAGCATCTGAAGCAATGCCTGGCGCAGAGTGGGCACTCAGCAGATATTGGCTGGATGAATACATGAAGACACAGCTAGGGACGATTACCCGTGGTAGCCCACAAAAGCCTCTGGGGCTGAGAGGGGAGGTTGTTTTACGAATGACACAAAACAGACTTCCAAAGAAGTCTTCACCTCGAAGCAGGTTCTCTGCAGCTTGGCCTCTGTCCAAGCCCAGGCCCCAGCTCTGCAGACCCCAGTTCTGCAGACCCCAGCTCTGCAGACCCCAGTGCCTCATCTCCCCCACGGTTCCCCCCAGGATGAACATGCCCCATGCCCCTCAGCCCAGCTGCTCAAGGACCCGTCAAACCACAAGCAAAGAGCATTTTAAAAACAGCATGGGGTAAATCAGCACCCTGCCCTCAACCGGGGGGCACTTGGCTCTGTGACAGATGCCACTGCGCTGAAGGGCTCATCCTCTGGTCTGAGACTCTGCGGCCTCGACGTGCAAAGCGGAGAGAATTTGCCAGAATGCGTGCAAAGAAGCCTGGATGCTGCCTGACGCGTGGCAGCCCCCGGGGAAGCATGTTTGTTCCTCTCCGATCCCACCCCCTCGTCCTTCCTTCAGCAGTCCCCAGATCGGGAGAATTCTGGAACACAGACTCTGTGTCTCGGTATTCAGAACCAATTACCAGGTTCCTGTGGGTGTCTGTCTGCCTCTCGGGGCCATCAAGCTTCTTAATTAATTATGATCTGAAAGGGTTTGATGTTCCAGGAATAAAAAGGCATGAGGGAGCCCGAGCTATTTTAAGGAACATTAATTATTTAATGGACATTATTCGTAGAAAATTGGGACTAACTGTTAAATATAAATTTCAGGTTGAGAGCATTACGGTTATTTTAACCCTAGATCCTGTTCTGTCTCGCCCATTATCAAGGAGAGGCTGTAAATCTAGCAGAAGAAAGAGAAAGTTCTAGTCTGTGATCTGTAATGAACTTGCTGGGTGACCTCAGACAAGTCACTGGCCCTTCCTGGTCCTCAGTTTCATGATCTGTGAGGCCCTGTGCTGGATGGTCTCCCAGATGCCTGAACTCTGACACCCTCTGGAATCAGACATAAATGCCCCTGGAGCCAGGCTCATCTCAGGGTTCGTCAGAAATTGCCCGCCCTGAGCCCCACTTTTAAGGTTCTCGGTCACTGGGCCCGGGGCGGGTCTCAGAATCTTCATTCTAACAAAGCTCGGAGTAAACCTATCTGCAGAGGTCTCTGGGCCGCACTTCCAAGGGAGCTGGCAGCGACTCTGGCACATCCAGGAAGGACCCTTTAGACGGAGACTTGGACATGAAAGATACCCTTGTTTATCACCTGCCCGCATGCTGAAAGGGCATGCCAAATGATATCCAGTGAATTCACCCAGTCCTTGATGTTCTTCTTCATCAAAGCTCATGTGGTTCATTCTGGAGTCAAAAACATGAAAGATTTCTCTTGTAATTGGCTGCTAATCGGTGCACTGCAGCAAATCTCCGGAGACAAGTCATAATTCTTGTCCATGGGACCTGAAGACAAGCTGCACACGCGGCTCAGCTCTCTGCAGAGAATTTACATACAGGGATGTCCTGGGCACACAGAGCAGACGCTTGAATCAGAATCCATTCATTCACCCACCCATCCATTCATCCATCTACCCACCCATCCATTCATCCATCCATCGTACATACAGCCATACATTCATACATACATGCATGCACACATACATACAGGAAGTGTTTATGGAGGACCTACTATGTGCCAAGTCCTGGGGGTACAGACGGTAAAGAAGACATCTTGGTCTCTACTAGGAAGACAGACATTAAGCAAGTAAATAAACTCAATAATTACAAATTATGGAATGCTACGAAGGAATCAAATAGGCCTCTGAAATAGAGAATGGCAGGATGGGAGAGAAAGAAACCTACCTAGAGTGAGTAATCAAGGGAGACTTTCATCAGGAGGTGGCATTAAAGCCGAGACCTGAAGGATGAGAAGGCACATACGAAAGACCTTTCAGCCAGACAGAAGAGTAAATGCAAAGACTATGGGCATGAACTTGAAACACTCCTTAGTCCAACTCCCCTTTCCAGTGGTCAAATGATCTTCTAGCTTCTGCTCACACACTTCAGGTAACAGGGAACTCGCTACCTATAGGAGCTGCCCACCCCACTGTTTAGGACACTGATATGTCCAAGTTCTTTCTCATAGGAACCCTGTAATGTTCACTAAATGGTCTAGGCTATGACCTTAGGACCACCTGAGTTACTCCAAGCTGGTCCACAAGACACCTCTGGAGGGCTGAAAATGATAACGCCCCAGGTAAGCCCCCTCTTTGCCGGGTGTGCCACCCCAGTTCTGTCAGTTGTGCCCCATAGGCCATCCGAGCTATTTACCATGACATCTGTTCTGATGACGCATGCTCCACTTACCCCACGAACGCAGAACTGACGAGTTCCGACCGGGACTGCCGCAATCCATCCTGACCAGGGGGGCTCTCATCTTGCTTATTCTGAGGGTGATAACTCTGTTAGTGAAGCTCAGGGCCTCCCAGTCTTCTCTTCTCCCTTCACTCTGATGAAGCAGTGATCATGACCCAGAAGAGTATCTAGCTCTTGTTTCTTTTGAACCCTTCCAGTTCGTTAGCCCTGCCCGTTCACAGCTCAGCTGATGCCATGATCAACACTTGGCCAGAAATTTTTAGGCCTGACTTCTCCCTCCTTCCTCAGGCAGCATGCTCTTGTCAAGGAGAGGCTGTAAATCTAGCAGAAGAAAGGAGAGCCCCGAGGGTGGCAGAAGTCATGTGTATGTTTCTCTTCACAGTGTCCCCTGCACAGTACCTAGAACACAGCAGGTTCTCAGTAAATGGCCGGCGGATGAGCGAATGAGCAACTGGCCAACCTGGACTCTGGTCCTGACACCTCTTACCAGCAAGGGAAGTGTCTCGGCCCCTGGAGTCTCAGTTTCTCCACCTACCAATGGATCTCTTAGTTCTGTTCGTAAATAGTGGTGTGGTGGACAGAACTGGGGGCATGTCCTGCTGCACAAGGGTGCTGGAGAGAGACCGTCTCCAGGAGCCTGGGCCTGGCCCTCTGTGGGACACTCACAGGCAGACATTAAGGCACCTTGTTGGTGCTGAGCAGGGATCTCTGGATTGTGGGGCCCGGCGGGTTTGGTGACCAGGAGAACACTAGCTAACACTCATTGAGCACTCACCATGTGTTAGGCTCACGGATTTACTCATTGCATCCTCACAGCAGTCAATGAGATGTGTGTAGCTTATATCCCCATTTTACAGGTGATGAAACTGAGGCATGAAGGCATCAAGTTCAGCAGCCAGTAATCGCTGACAGCTTTAGGTTCTGAGTGCTGCTCAACCTCTTGAGTACGATGGTCAGGGCCTGATGGTGGGTCTTCCTCCCTAAGAGCTGAGTAAGGCAGCAGGTGCTAAAGGCCCCTGGCCTGCAGGGCTTGCTGGAGGCGACTGTGCCACCACCCTCACCAAGCTTGAGCACAGATGGGACGAAAATGACCTTGTGTAGGGGGTCTTCATGATCTGGTGATGGTGCCTTGTTCCTTGAATATTTTTGTGCAATAATCAAGTGCTGGTTGTGCACCCTGTAGGTGACACAAGTATTTGTCTCACCTGTCCTCATAGCAGGCCTGAGAGAGGCATCTCTGCCCCCATTTCACAGGTGAAGGAGCTGAGACTGTAAGAGCCAGAGGCTCTGGTGCTTGCTGCATCCTTCTATCCCTGCATCTGGAACATGCAGCCTGGATTTGGTCTGCGGCAGCTTCCCCAGCCTCTGTCAGAGGCCTGCAGGGGACAGTTTGTGGGCAGGAGGGAGAGAGAATGGTGCAAAAGTCAGACAATGTGGGGAAGAAGTGTAGTGGCAGCCAGGCAGGTATGTCATTAGACAGGTGTGGACTTCTCAGCCCTCAGCCATGGGAGACCCCAGTCAGGTGAGTTAGCCTTTCTGAGCCTCGAGATCTTTGCGTACAAAAATAGAGAAAGCACTAACAATTCCTCCTTGTCAGACACGTTATGTGAGAAGAGGTAGCAGAGTTCCAGGAAGGCAATCAAAGTCAGTAATTTAGGGAGATAAGGGGAGGCAAAGGACAGGTAGGTATTGGGTGGAGTCAGTGGATGGTGAGAACACAGGGGAGGCATCCAGCACTGTTGAAGTGACAACAGGGGAGGAACTGGGCCTGCCCTGCTCACTCTCCTCAGTGCACCCCCATTCTACCCGACTCTGCCCTTCCCCCTCCTCGTCTCTCCTGGACACCACATGCATACCACACAGTTAAAAACATCCCAGTCACACCATCTGTGCTGGGACCCTCATGTTAGGATTACTCCTGGGCTGGCAACCCCACTGGACTGAGCTCCCTTGCTCAATGACCACCTAGCCCAGGTGCTCAATGAATGCACTGAATGAATAAACTTAAAAATGAAACACATCTGGACTTCTGGCCAAGATGGAGGCATTTCCATCTTGAGATGAAAGGTAGACATGCCGTGCCTCCTCACAAAACCAAAAGAAGGACAACAACGAATTTAGAAAACAAAAACACCCAGAACTGACAGAAAATTGAACTGTATGGAAGTCTAAAAACAAAAGAGTTAAAGAAGAAACATTCATCCAGACCAGTACAAGGGGCAGAGGTGGGCAGCCGGGGCAGCTGGCAGCTGGAGGACCAGGGCGGGCAAGGCAGTGGCTGGCAGACTGGGTGGTCCCACATTCACGTGCAGGTAAACCAGGAGGAACAACTGGGAAGCGAGACAGATCGTGCAACCCAGGGTCTCAGGGAGGGGAAATAAAGCCTAAAAACCTCTGACTGAAAACACTGGTGGGGGTTGGGGTGGCAGCGGGAGAAACTCCCAGCCTCACAGGAGAGTTTGTTGGAGAAACCCACAGGGTCCTAGAATGTACACAGACCCACCCACCTGGGAATCAGCACCAGAAAGGCCCAATTTGCTTGTGGGTATCGAGAGAAGTGACTGAAAACCAGCAGAGAGTGGAATGAGTGCCATTGTTCCCTCTCAGACCCCTCCCTCACAAACAGCATCATGATGCAGCGATGTGATTGCCCTGCCCTGGTGAACACTAAGGCCCCACCCCTTACTATGCAACAGGCACGCCAAAAAAAAAAAATTATGGCCCTAATCAAAGAACAGATCCAAGCTCCAAAAATAGAACTAAGCAGTGAAGAGATAGCCAACGTATCAGAACTAGAGTTCAAAACACTGGTGATCAGGATGCTCAAAGAAATTGTTGAGTATGGTCGAAAAATAAAGGAAGACAGGAAGGCTATGCAAAGTGAAATAAAGGAAAATGCACAGGGAATCAACAGTAAAGGGAAAGAAACGAGGACTCAACTCAACCATTTGGACCAAAAGAAAGAAATAAACATTCAACAAGAATCAAAGAAACAAGAATCAAAAAAAAAAAAAAAATGAGGAGAGGTTTAGGAACCTCTGGGACAGCTTTAAATGTTCCAATATCTGAATCATGGGGGTGCCAGAAAGAGAAGAAGAAGAGCAAGAAATTGAAAAGTTATTTGAAAACATGAAGGAGAATTTCCCTAATCTGGCAAAGGACATAGACCTCCAGGAAGTCCAGAAGCTCGGAGAGTCCCAAAGAAGTTGGACCCAAGGAAGCACACACCAAGGCACATCATAATTACATTATCCAAGGTTAAAGATAAGGAGAGAATCTTAAAAGCAGCAAGAGAAAAGGAGTTCTCATAAGACTATCAACTGATTTCTCAAAAGAAACCTTACAGGCAAGAAGGGGGTGGAAATAAGTATTCAAAGTTGTGAAAGGCAAGAAGGACCTACATCCAGGATTACTCTATCCAGCAAAGCTATCCTTAGAATCGGAGGGCAGATAAAGTGCTTCCCAGATAAGGTCAAGTTAAAGGAGTTCATCATCACCAAGCCCTTATTATATAAAATGTTAAAGGGATTTATCTAAGAAGATAAAATCCCTAAAAAGAAGATAAAAAATATGAACAGTAAAATGACAACAAACTCACAACTATCAACAACTAAACCAAAACCAAAAACAAACTAAGCAAACAACTAGAACAGAAACAGAATCACAGAAATGGAGATCACATTGGGGGGTTATCAGTGGGAGAGTGGGAAGGGGAGAGAGGGGGAAAAGGTACAGAGAATAAGTAGCATAAATGGTAGGTACAAAATAGACAGGGGTAGGTTAGGAATAGTATGGAAAATGGAGAAACCAAAGAACTTACATGTATGACCCATGGACAGGAACTAAAGTGGGGAAATGCTGGTGCAAGGGGGGATGCAGGGTATAGGGGAATAAAGGGGAGAAAAAAATGGAACAACTGTAATAGAATAATCAATAAAATATATTTTTAAAAAATCATTAAAAAATAAAACACATCCTTAAAAAATAAAACATAAATTTACCATTTGATCCAGCAGTTCCACTTATAGGTATACAACCAAGAGAACTGAAGTCAGACTCTCAAAGAGATGTTTGTACACTATGTTTGTGGCAATATTATTCACAATGGCCAAAAGCAACCCAGGGTCCATCAAAAGATGAATGGATAACTAAAATAGAGTTTAACCGTATAAGAGAATATTATTCAGCCTTAAAAAAAAAAGAAAGGGAATTCTGATACATGATACAACATGGATGAACCTTGAGAACATTACGCTAGGTGAAATAAGCCAGACAGACACAGGAGACAAAGGCTGTATGATTTCACTTCCACGAGGTACCTAGAGTCGTCAAGGAGACAGGAAGCAGGGGGATGGTTGCTAGGTGTGGGGGGGTTGTTGGGGGAGTTGTTGCTGAACACGTACAGAGCTTCAGTGCTGCAAGATGAAGAGTTCTGGAGATTGGCCACACAGCAATGTGAATGCAGTTGGCTCCGTTGAGTTGCACGTGGTAAGTTTTGTGCTATGTGTATTTTACCACAATTTTTAAAAAAAAACTGAAGGATGGCTCTTCCTAGACTATTTGACCTAGCGTTTCTACAATCATCTGAAAATACAGTAACCCCAGTTCCAGTGCCAGACATGCCTTTGATCCATAATCAGAACGAGAGGAGGGTTCATGGGGTAGCTCATGATTGATTTAAAAATTCTTATCAAAAGACCTGATATGTCTATTTAGAATCAGTATGCCCTGCAATTAACTAAAACCATTTATGACAGGAATTCATACATAATTGCTATCAGTGGAGTCAACTCATAAGAATATTCCAAGATAATTGACTTTTAAGAGAATAGCTACAGCATGCTAATTAAATATCAAGTTAGGGAATGTGTTAATTGATATTTAATAAGGATGTCAATTGATGCCTGACTAGCCAATATGTCTCTTAAAATATGTCAATTAGATACCGAAAGATCCCTTTCAAGGGGATTAAGAATTGAACACATCGAGAATGTAATTGTTATTTTCTTTAAAAAAACTACAAAATGCAACCCTTCCCGCTGTCTTTGCCTGGATTATAGAGCCATTAAGGACCAGCTTTGTCTGGTCTCCGGGCTGCCTTTACGTACAGACTCACAGAGCCGGAGCCGGCTTTTGCTGGGCTTGCACCAAACATCTGTATAAATCTGGGGCCCTGGGAGGGTGAGTGAACCCCAACGAAATTCTCCATCAGGTTAGAGGTGGGCCTTGCCTCCACTCAGCACGGCTGATGTCATGTCACATGGTCAGGGACAAAGGCCCACGTCCAGTGTCCACACTGCCTAACCACCCCTGCCCTGCCCTGAGACGCTGCCACTGCTGAAACCCACACGACCCAGGACCCTTTCCTTCCTGTCTGCTCCCTGGTCATGGTAAGAAATTCCATCAGGACAGCCCCATGAAGTTGGGGACCAACAAGGGAAGCTCGTCTGCCTCCCAAATACGCCCACCTGACAGTATCAATGATAACGGTAGCTTTACCCATTCTTTCCCTGATCCTACATGCACTGTGTACCCACTGTGTGCCAGGCAGTCTGCCAGGAGCTGGGGACCCAGGTATGGACCCTGCCCTCGTGGAGCTCACGGTCCGGTGGGGCAGAACTAAGACAAAATTTTCAAAGGTCACTAGGATCACATTCATGAGATGCTGGGTGTGTGACGGAAGCCCATGACTGACGGGCGTGACCTGCTCCGGGAGGTCAGGAAGGGTCTCCGGCAGAAATGATGTTGGAGCTGAGGGGGAAAGATGAGTCAGTGGTGACCAGCCAGTCAAGGAGATGGGGAGAAGGAGGAAAGGCCATTCCAGGCCCTGAGATGAGATGATACACATGTCAGTTTGAGGTCAAGACTTGCAGGTCCTGAAGGCCATCGGCAAGATATGAATTTCAGGCCAGTCGTCTACAGCTGCATAAGAAACCACCTTTGCCCACTGCCATTCTTTCACACCGATGCTTTGTGTGGGTCACAAACTCACACAGGGACCCGCGTCCATGGCTTTTCTCTGCTCTGCGATGTTCGGAGCCTCACCTGGGAAGACTTGAGTGGCTGCAGGTGACTCAATGGCTGATTCGGGGTTGTAGGGGAGGGTCAAAAACCATTAGAGGCTCCTTTACTCTTCTATGTGGCTCCCAGGCTGGAACACTTCAAAGGCTGGCTCAGCCGTTGCTGTCAACTGAATCACCCACAATTGGACTCGCTATGGGTTGTGCTTCCTCACAGCTGGGTGGCCTCACGGTGATCAAAACATCTCACATGGTGACTCAGGGTTCCATCGATGAGACAGAAGCTGCGTGGCCTTTCGTGTCACATAGCATCGTTTCCGCCTTGCTGTTCGCTGAACCAGTCACCACCTAGAGTCAAGGGCAAGGATGTAGTTTGCAGGCGTGTTTCACAGCCACCCCAGGTCTTCATCATGACAGCAGGGGACACCTGTGAAAGGGCTTAAGCAGGGAAATGATCTGATCCAATCTGTAGTTTAAGGTCATTCTAACTAGAGTCAAGAAGAGATGGTCAGGGGGCAGAACAGAGGCAGAGACCAGTAAGGAGGCAAGTCGTAATAGTGATGAATGATGGCAATGGTGGTAGAGAGAAGTTGGCAGATTCTAGAGACTTCTAAGGGTGCAGGATCAACAGGACTTGGAGAAGGACTAGTTGTGGGGATTAGAGAGAGGAACTATTGAGGATGATCCCCCACTTCCTGCCTAGACTCCTGAGGAGTGAGGAGGGAGTAGCACCATTTCCTGTGATGGCGAACACTGGAGAGGAGGGTAGGGGTGGGGGTTAGGAGAGGCGGGTTTGGCTTGGGATGAGTTGAGTTTGAGATGCCGCAGGGGCATCCAGGAAGAGCTGTGGTCTCCCGCGAGGAATGCAGGTCTAGAGCTCAGAAGAGCGCTGGGAGCTGGAAATCGGTGGGACTTGAAGCCGTGGGTACGGTGGGTGGTGTCACCCAGGACCAAGCCCTGAACCACTCACGTGCAGAGGTCAAGTAGAGGAGGAAGAGCGACGGGAAACAGGAAGGAACAGCCAGAGACCAAGGGAAACCAGGCGGAGGTGCGGTCACAGAAGCCGAGGGCCCGGGGAATTCTCAAGAAGTCGGGGGAACAGTCACTTCTGTCAGGAGCCACCACGAGGTCAAAGAAGGCAAGCGTCCTTCTGAAGAAGAGGCACTAGAATCTGAACGAAGGTGCTCTCACTCCCATGTGGCGGGGCCTCTGTGAATGGCGAGCGTTACACAGCTCCATGCGTAGTCTCAGCAGGATTAGCTCCAAGTCCTGACCACCAAGATGATTCCAAAGCTCATCGGGGAAAATCACCCAGTGGGGTGGGCCTGAAACGCTTCGTAAAATAAGAATATACACACATATCCATGGGTGATAAAACTTAGCGCAGCGCCCAAGGCCCTCCGTACGAGTGGCCTGAGCGTCACTCCTGAGGCAGGGCTGCCCCACTGCGCGCCACCCACCAGGACGGACAGTGACGAGGACAGCTGGCAGTCGGAGACAACCGTCTGGGTGTGCAAGTCCCTTTGCCTTGTGGATCTGCCCCCCTAATGATCCCAGGGCTGCAGCGTCTCGAGGCCCCACTGACCCCATTACAGGACAATCAAGGGAGACAGATTCTAGAAGAATCCTCCTGGTGGCCCATGAATCACCAGGAGATTGCTAAGTGTCCTCACAAATAATTAGACAAACCATTGGTGTCACAGGGAAGGGCCGAAAGGTTTCCATGTGATCTCGGAGGGAAAGGACAGACACGGCAGCCATGTAGCACAGGCACGGGTCACAGAATCAGACAGGACAGGCGTCCCGTTCTGGGTCTTGCTGGCTGGGTGTGCCAGCACAGGTTTCTCAGCCTCTCAGAAGGAAGCTGGAAGCACATGTTAAGTCAGTTAGCCCTACCCCTTGGGTCCCAGAGGTTGGAGGGAAACTAGAAGTCTGGCTTCAGCGTGCCTAACATCAGTTGAAAATCCCAAAATGGGGACCAAAAGCCCAGCACTTAGGATCATTCAGCAAAGAGCCTGGCTCCTCTCACTTTCAACTAGAAGGGAAAACCAACTGGCTCCAGCGGCTGTTGCCTGAGATGCTTATTCAGTTACCAATAACAACAGTTGCCATGGAGACGGGCAGCCCAGCCTGCCAAGCTGGAATGACTCTCAGGCCAGGGCCAGATTAACCACATCCACAAACCAAAGAGGCAGCCTGAGCCCAGCTCTCCCCCAGTGAGCTGGTTGGAAAGTTCTTCCACTCCCTTTTTCCCTCCTCTTCCTGTCAGAAGATCCCACCATTTGAAAACCAACTGCAATATATGGAGAGTTGCCTGGATTGTACAGTCACTAAGTCTGCAAAGGCAGAGGACTGCTTATGTTGGTGTGGTTGGAGGGACCGTGTCCCAGAAGGTGGGGGAAGCAGCTCTTGGTGTTCAGGGCTGCAGCAGGGTTGGTGGGAACCCAGGACTGCTTGGGGGAACCCCTGGAGGTCTGTGCTGGGGTCAGACTCCACAGACAGGACCAACAACAGACAAGGGTGTGTCCAGAGGTAGCAGCCAGGTGGGCAGCTGAGACGGCCCACCTTTGAAGAAGACCTCAGCTTCTCTAAATCTCTGAAGGTCACTCTGGGAGAAATGGAGGCCAAATCAGAAAGTAGGTCAGAATGTCAGTAGTAAGCCCTGTCTGGTGTGGCTTAGTGGATGAGTGCCAGCCTACATACCAAAGGGTCACCTGTTCAATTCCCAGTCAGGGCATATGCCTGGGTTGCAGGCCCAGGTCCCCGGTAGGGGGCATGCAAGTGGCAACTACACATTGATGTTTCTCTCACTCTCTTTCTCTCACTTTCTTTCTCCCCACCTTCCTCTCTGAAAATAAATAAATAAAATCTTAAAAAAAAAAAAAAAGAATGTCAGTAGTAGAAAGAACCAGAGACCAGCTCTCTTCAAAACAAAGAAACCAAAACCATCAGAGGGGGTGGAGCTTACCCATGGCTACCCCAATCCCATACCCAGAATCTCACCTCCCAGTCTGGGTTCTTATCACGGCATAAACCAGGGTGTTCCTGAAAGGTAACTCAAGGGGAGTGCAGTTTTCTAACAATGAGAGAGGCCCGTCTGTGGGTTGGCTATCTGCTGAGGTAGGTAGCGAGTTCCCTGTCATTGGAGGTGCACAAGCAGAAGTCACGCAGCCTTTGGGTAGGGTATTTCAGAGATGATTCCTGCCCTGGGAAGCAGTCAGGACTATATGACCTTGGAGCCCCATCTTCTCTGGACTCCATGATTCTGTAGTAAGTAGAGGCATCCCCTAATCAAACCAGAGCAGACCATGCCAAACCCCACCAGCCTGGGTGCTTCAGCGGTTCTTCCTCCCCTCCCAGGGCTGGGCTTCAGGACGAGGAGTGCCAAACTTTCAGCTCATGCACAAAGAAATGACCCAGCAACACTTCTCATGGTGGCATCCAACTCAGCTCCCCGCCCAGCAGCCGGCACGAGGTCTGGTCCAGAGGGCTACGTGAAAGTTTACTTAGGGAGCATCGACACATGAGGGACAGAGACAGGGAGGAAACCAGGGCCTCCCCCAAAGTCCCCATGGGAAAAAGAAGCAGGCAGGTGGCAGGCAGCCCCAGCAGTTCTCATGGTCTGAAGTCAAATTTAGGAGACTGCGTGATAAAGATCTGGCCTGGGCGCCATCTGGGTGACATCAGCTTCCAGCAGCATGAACTTGGGGAATGTCCCTGAGGCCTGGGACGGCCAAATGTTCATACATGCTAATAGAACAGATTTGTCACGAGGATAAAGAAAGCCATGCAGGAAAGCACCCGACACAATGCTCCTAACAATCGAAGGTGACTGATTTTTTCAAAATGATGCAGGGAGGCATGGGAGTGAAGAAGACTCGAAACAAGGCTGACCCTGAGGAGGTCATGAAAGTTCAAGTCTGCAAAGTGAAAACTATTTTCCCAATAATACTATAGTGCCATTTGCCTTCCTCCTCCTCCTCCTCCTCCTCCTCCTCCTCCTCCTCCTCCTCCTCCTCCTCCTCCTCCTCTTGTTGTGAGGATACTGTGGAGTTTTCCAGGGGCCACATAGCATGTGAGAGCAAACAGATTAAACGCAGAAGCGGATCTGAGAATCCAGCTGCCTATGAAGCCAGACTTTTAAAAGATTTGCAGAATATAAAACCAAGCCTCTCTTCTCACTAATTTTTTTTGGGGGGGGGGTTGGAAAGATACAGTTATTTTTATTAAAAAGTTATTTAATGGCCATTAGAAGGACTATTATTTAAAAAGAAAACTGCCAGTGAAAGCAAACGTGGGCATGGATGCGGAGAGGTCAGAGCGCTCGTGCACGGCTGTGGGAGTGTGCACGGTGCAGCCGCTGTGGACAACGGTCTGGCAGTTCCGCACAGAATTAAACATAGAATCCCCTTTCGGTCCAGCCATTCCACTTCTGGCTTACAGGCATGAAAGAATCGAAAGCAGGGTCTTGAAGAGATGGTGGTACGCCCATGTT
This sequence comes from Phyllostomus hastatus, assembly GCF_019186645.2. NCBI lineage: Eukaryota > Metazoa > Chordata > Mammalia > Chiroptera > Phyllostomidae > Phyllostomus > Phyllostomus hastatus. The sequence goes on from NW_025333664.1 coordinate 12,069,000, forward strand.
CATAGCAGCATCGTTCACGACAGCCAAACGGTGAACCACCCAAGCATCCGGCCATGGGTGTATGGACACATGACCTGCGGTCTGTACGCACGACGGGATATCATTCAGCCTCTTGTACGCTAAAACATGGGCGAACCTTGACGATATCTGCTAAATGAAGTAGGCCAGGCCCCGCCCCCGCCCCACCCCCCCAAAATAAACCAGACAGACAGACACTGTCCGACTCCACTCCCGGGAGCACTGGAGCCGCGGAATCCGCAGAGACAGACAGGGGCTGGGGGAGGCGGCATGGGGTGTCCGTCAGTGGGTGCAGAGTTTCAGTTCGGGATGATGGAAAAGTTCTGGAAATGAAGAGCCATGATGGTTGTGCAGCTATGTGAAATGTATTGAATGTCACTGAACTATACACTTAAAAATGGTTAAAATGGTAAATTTCATGTTAAGCACATTTGCCACAATAAAGATCAAATCTAACGGACAATGTATGACTGATACCTAGAAGCTTAGAGTGAAAATGCAAAATCAAGGACCAGAGTTCACTGTGTTGACATATAATGGGATAATTGTTATTTTGAAACGAGTTAGTAAATAAACATTTTTTAAAAGATTTTTATATATTTTTTATTTTTAGAGAGGGGAAGGGAAAGAGAAAGAAGGAGAGAAACCTCAATGTGTGGCTGCCTTTCTCAGGGGTCCCCAACTGGGGACCTGGCCCACAACCCAGGCAAGTGCTCAATCCGCAGGCTGGTGCTCAATCCATGGAGCCACAGCAGCCAGGGCTGTAAATAAACATTTTTAAATATCTGAGTTCTCGTGTCTTATATGGAAAATACCATAGATGTAACCCACACAAACAAAAGCTCTCAGAGTTCCTAAAAGAAAATTTTAGGAGTAAAACATGCCTCTCACAGAACATCTGCCTTTCATCTTCTTTTTCTTTCGTCCCCCTTTCTCGTTTCAAAGAAAAAAACATTTTGAGACCAACACCAATGGCGTTATCTGGTCTGAGGCCCTCCCACAACGACCCCAGCAGAGCCGGTGCTCCGTGGTGAGAAGGGAAGGGCTGACTCAGTCCGAAGCAGAGGAGATAACATTTGCCTTAAAAGGTGCTGGACATTAGTTTTGCCGGGTGGTCTGACACGGCCGGTGCTCACCCTTTTGATGGAGGTCTCACTAAGGCATGGAGAGGGGGCAGGTCCGGGGCCAGGTTTGATAGCCGGAGTCTTTCAGGGTTAACTTCAGAGGCTCTCAGAGTGACGGGGACACGGGGAGAGAGGCCTGGGGTGCAGGACAGGAATTTAAGGAAAACTGGCGACTGACTCTGTGCTCTCGGAAGGTCCTCTGCTGACAGAAAGGCTGGTGCGGGCCCGGGGGCCTCCCTGCCACCCTGGCCGTGTGTGCGGCGCAGCCCGGACTCACGGGGACCAGAACACCTGCGGTTTTAATGCTGCGTCTGCACCACGCATTCAAAGGATTTTTTTTTCCAAAGAAAGACGAGATTGGCTCGGTTCTCCACAAGCATATTTTGCATTGTTCTTTTCCTTTTTCCTTGCTCATTTCGTTTGAGGGGAGCGAGCTCTGCTCTACTGGAGTTGTGAGGAACAGCTGCATTCAAACAGTCTACAGAAATAAATGGGTTTTTTGTTTTTGTTTTTTTTAAAAAAGAGTAAAACATTCTTGAGACCAAAAACTTTGAGAATGGCTATGTGACATCATTCTTTCTACTTTTCATATGTCTTAAATTTTCCACATTAAAAATTTTTATTTAAAAAATAATAATTGACAGGTGTTTTTCCTTCTTTGCTGTTTGGGCAAATTGCTTAACCTTCACGGTCCTTGGTGTATTCGTGTCTCGGGGGCTAGATCACCCTAAAGCATGACTCTATAATATGAATCAAATCTGACCCCCCACACACAGGGGGGTGCTACCCGCCTGCCTCTCCCCCTGAGCTTCCACAGAGGTCTGAGTCTCTCTGGGCTGAGGAAGAGGGAGTACACTCCTGTGTTAATCAGATCCCATTAATTTTTCAAAGTAGACAACAGCCCACTTACTCATCTCCCATAGAGCCTCATCCATAATTGATCCTGAGCTGCACTTATCCAAATAGACAGAGGAGATGCCCGGGGCACGTGGGCTCGGGGCAAGCTTTCGGCTGATGAGCCTCGCCCCTGAATTAATGGCTGTCACGAGAAGGCACTCACAGCCATGATGTGTTCTAACTAAAGGGGCTGACTCCCCTCACTTTGATCAAGAATAACGAGAAAGAGAGAAAGAAACAACTCCCAGAATGCTCCTAAGGATTATTGTGAGGTGGTTTCTATGTACAAACCAGCTGGATGGGATTGATTTAAGCTAACCCTGTGGACAACTCAGGTGCATACAGCCCTCAGCAAAGTTTGGCCAAGAACCCCTTATCCTCACCTGAGGACAGTTTTTTCTTGCTCTGAGGGGGGTGGGGGTGGGGAGAGAAACTAATGAGAAAAACATCGATCAGTTGCCTCCCTTACATGCTCCAACCAGGAGTCAAACCTGCAACTTGGGTATGTGCCTTGACCAGGAATCAAACCCACGACCTTCCGTTCTGTGGGATGATGCTCCAACCAACTGAGCCACACTAGTGTGGTCCCTCCAAGCCGTTTAATCACTTCCACCCTCATGGCCTCTACCTGAGGCCGTTACACCTTGGGCCCCATCCCTCACTCCAAAATAGATTCCAGCTGGGTTGCAGATTTAAACGTGTGGGGTTGTTTTTTTTTTTTGAAAGAATTAGTGAAAAGCCTTAAAAACAATGTGAAGTGAACACTTCTCAGCGGAGTGCAGGCTTTGTGGTGAGAAAGAGAAAAGCGGCCCCTTTTGGTATCTGCTATTGCTGGCGCTCGGAGCTCTCGCTGCTGGTGTTTTCCCGTCACACCTCAGCGATCGTGCAGAGCGCCCATGTCCGGCCAGGTGCTCTGTGACCCTGGCTGATGCAGCGACAGCTACTGTCTCACAGCTGTGGAGCCTGTGATCAAGGGGGCTGCGGGGCCAAGCTCCCTGGGAGGAGAGAGCGAAGAGCTGCCCCAGGCTTCCCTCCGAGATTCCAGTGGTTCCTTGGCCTCTGTCACCGTAGGTCTCGGTGTTCTTCCTGTATGTGTGTCTCTGTATCCAGATTTCCCCTTTTCACGAGGACGTCAGTCACATTGGATTAGGGTCCCACTCTACTGGCCTCGTCTGAACTAATTACATCTGCAATTATGCCGTTTCCAAACAAGGTCATATTCTGAGGTACTGGGGGTTAGGACTTTAACTATGGATGAAGTTGGGGAGGAGGAGGGGGAGGACTCAATTCAACCCATAGTCCATGAATTTAGGCAAAATAAGGACATTGTTCAAACCACCAAAAATGACCAAACATTTGCTTTCTGGGGCTGTTGGTGACAAATGACCACAAGGTTAAGTGGCTTAAAATAACAGAAATTTATTCTCTTCCAGTTCTGGAGGCCAGAAGTCTGTACACAGTCTCGCTGGACTGAAATCAAGGTCGGGGTGGTGCTGTGCTCCCTCCGGAAGCTCTAGGAGAGGTTGTGTTCCTCGCCTGTCCCAGCTCCTGGGGGCTGTGGGCGTTCCTTGGCTTGTGGGCATGTCATTCCAGCCTTCAATGCCAGCACCGTCAAATCTCCCTAATGAACCGGCACTGGGAAAGACACACACGTGTGCAAGTGGCTCCTTTCAGGGAAGCTCCCTTGCTCATGATGGCATCTCGAAGAAGAAAATGACTCAGTTTGCCTGTGAAGTGGGGGACACTGTCAAAAAAAAATGGCAGCGTAAGAATCTCCAAAAATCCTTTCTCCCGTAAAAGCAATGAGAACACTGGCAATGTGGTCAGAACCAACTATTTCAGAACATTAAATCAACCAAAAGTTCGCAGCAGTCTGGGGGAACGGGCATTTTTAAAAGAAAACCAATGAATGTTGGTAAGAACAGTGAGCTTCCTGGCATTTTAACTTGCTCATCTTCCTGCTGTTGAACCCACAACAGCCTTGATAACCCACGGCCCCAAATCTCAGGGAAAACTAGCAGCCCAGCAGCCACTGGAGGAGTCAAAATATGGAAGGAGGTTCAGAATGGGGTGTAGGCTCAGAAGCCCCTAGCACATAGGGGAAAAAATGCCTCCACAGCCTCTGCTCAGGGGATGGAAAAGCTGAGCACAGCATTTGAGAGATTTTGCGTATCTTTGGCAACTTGGCTAGCTTCATAGTTATGCTAAATACCTGAGTTGGCAAGGGGCACGGGCGTGGCTTCAAGTTGTGATGTGGCTGCAGGTGGTTCCTGGTTACAGGGCCTGCACAGAGCAGGAAGGTGGTCCCCTCTGCTCCAGGGCCACGCCTGCCCAGACTAACAGTGGCAGCTGGAGAAAGGGAGAAGAGACCAGAAAATGGGCAGATGTAGCCCACTGTGGGAGGAGTCGGAGATGGGGTTACGGAGGAAGCTCCGGCCTGGGCTTTAAACTAGGCATGGCAGCCATTCTCTTTCTGGACCATCGGGCTTGGAAGGGAGTAGGAGAGCCGTGGGAGGTCTCTCTCTCTCTCTCTCTCTGTCTCTCTCTCTATCTCTCTGTCTCTTTCTCGGCCAGGTGGTTTGAAAGAGAGCAGTGAGAAGGGAGAAGTAAGCAAGCAGCTATGTAGTATATAGTGAGGAAGGAGGCCATGCGGCCTGGAGTAGTAAGAACAGAGGCTGCAGATGCTCTGACCGTGCCTGCTCTAGCTGACTCTGGAGCTCAAAGGACTTCTCTGCAAGATCCTCTCTTGCTACACCTTGATGTTACCTGGACTTTTAAGACCGGTGCCTTTCCTGAGTTTCACCATGATCCAGAGTAACACAGCACCTGCTTCCCTGCACCGTCACAAGGAGGCTGACGGCAGCGTATCCCAGATCCTGCACCGATAAGGACATGGGAAAGTTTTGGGGATGTTTTTGTCTGGTGTCCTGGTGGGGAGCATGGGAAGTGCTGGGTCTTGTGAGAAAGGAGGGCCCTGAGCTGAGGGGCTCTAAGCTCTCCCAAGGTTAGAATAGTGTAAATAAACACCTGCTCCTACCAGCGTCAGTTGTCGGGTCATTCACCAAGGCACCGCGTGGATGGGCCCCGGTCTGCTCAGTAACAAGAACGGGGTCCAACTTTTCAAATCTCTGTTCTCCATGAACCATCATTATTTGATCCATCCGTTGGTCCTCTGGAAAAACCCCGCTTGAAAGGTCTGTCTTCATTTGACCTGGCCCAAAGCTAGCCGGCCTAATGCGAACAGACTCGCTCCCCCAACTCCCAGAGGGCTTTTGGCAAGAACAGTAAGTAACAACTATTATTTAACATCCTGGCTGCCTGAGGGGGAGATCACACTTCGAGCAAACCGAAAGTGAACCAAAAACTTAAAAGGACAAGCTGGAGAATAAAACTGCAGAGAGAGTTTTGGAAAGAAGGCCACAACCACGTGTAGGGGTGCGCAGGTGCCCAGGGCTGTGTGCGTGGTCAGGAGAGGTGAGAGAAGGCCTGAAGCTGTAGCCTCTGGCTCTCCCGGAGGCGTCTCGCACGCGGGAAGTGAAGGCTACCCCACCGCTGCAGGCAGGTAGCCTGGGTACAGAAAGCACACCCAACAGGTACACGGAACGCCTCTGCTCAGACAGGGAGACTGACTGGTTCCAGGAAATCTCTGTCCAGTGAATAGCTGACCACAAAGCTGAGAGGAGACTAACAGCCACAACCAACAAAAAATACAGACTTGACTGATTTACTCCAGGAAAAATCACTAAACAAACAATAACAGCAGCAAAAACAACAAACCTAGCCCAACAAACTGGCCAGGTGCTCAGTTTGTTGGAGCATCAACAGCAAAAGACTTCAGGGTTGACTTCCAGTCAGGGCACATACCTAGGCTGCACGTTCAAAACCAGGTCGGGGCACATACATCAGTGTTTCTGTCTCTCCAAAGTCAATACACTTATCCTCGGGTGAGGATTTTTGTAAGCCTAGGATGAAGGGAAAATCTGACTTGCAGACTTGTCACGTTATGTTATTTAGGGTGCCCAATTTCCAGCAGAAATAGTGCATGATATTCAGAGAAACGAGGAAGGGTGGCCCATGGATGGGGAAAACCATCAGTAGAACTGTCCCTGAGGAAGCACAGACATGGGACTTACCAGACAAAGCATTTAAATCAGCTCTTTTAAATATGTTAAGAAAACCAAAGGAGCCCTGATTGGTGTGGCTCAGTGGACTGAGTGCCACCTGCAAACCAAAGGGTCGCTAGTTCGATTCCCAGTGAGCGCACATGCCTGGGTTGCAGGCCAGGTCCCTAGTAGGGGGCACGTGAGAGGCAACCACACACTGATGTTTCCCTCCCTCTCTTTCTCTCTCCCTGGCCCTCTCTCTAAAAATAAATAAAATCTACTTTTTTTTAAAAAAGAGAACCAAAGGAAACCACATCTAAAATTAAAGGAGAAGAAGCCTGAGGAGATGTCAGCAAGAAACCTTATCTTACACTGTTCACTCAAAACCAACTCAAAATGGATTAAAGACATAAATATAAGGCTTGAAATCGTCAAACTCCTAGAAGAAAACATAAGAAAAAAGATCCTTGACATTGATCAACTTTTTTTTTTTGATATGACACCAAAACCACAAGCAACAAAAGCAAAAATAAACAAGTGGGTCTCCATCAGACTAGAATGCTTCTGCACGGCAAAGGAAACCGTCAACCGAGTGAAAAGGCCTCCTGCGGAATGAAAGAAAATGGCTGCGTACTGTATATCTGATAAGGGGTTAACATCTTAAATGCATTCTAGAAGGAACTCCTACAACTCAAGAGCAAAAAAAAAATTAATAGGCAGAGAATCTGAACAGACATTTTTCAAAAGAAGACATAAAATAGTCAACAGGTATCCAGAACGATGCTCAACATCAGTAGTTGTGAGGGAAAGGCAAAGCAAACCACAATGAGATATCACTTCTCACCTGTTAGGATAGCTATTATCAAAAAGACAAAAGACCACAAGTGTGGGCAAAGATGTGGAAAAGGGAACCCCAGCACTCTGTGGGAGGGAATGTTCATTGGTCCAGCTGTTACGGAAAACAGTACGGAGGTGCTGCAGGAGAAATTAAAACATGGCTGCCCTACGGCCCCGCGATCCTGCTTCTGGCTACTTACCCAAAGGAACTGAAATCGGGATCTTGAAGAGACGGCTGCACTTCTCTGTTTATTGCTGCGTTATCCCCAGCAGCCCAGATATGGAAACAGCACAAATGTCCATCAACAATAAATGGGTAAGGAAAAGGTGACGCACACATGCAAAGGAGTATTATTCAACCTTTTATAAAAAGGAAATCTCGTGTGTGTGTGCTTCAAAGGACACGATCGAGAAAGTTAAAAAGACAACCCACAGAGTGGGAGAAAATATTTGCAAGTCATATGTCTGATAAGGGGCTAGTATGTGGAATATCTCAAATATTCTTACAACTCAACAATAAAAAGACAAATAAAGCCCTGGCTGGCATAGCTCAGTGGATTGAGCGCGGGCTGCGAACCAGTGTCGCAGGTTCAATTCCCAGTCAGGGGACATGCCTGGGTTGCAGACCATGACCTCCAGCAACCGCACATTGATGTTTCTCTCTCTCTCCCTCTCTCTCCCTCCCTTCCCTCTCTAAAAAAAAAAAAAAAAATCTTAAAAAAAAAGACAAATAACCCAATTTAAAAATGGGCAAAGGATTTGAATTGTCATTTCTTTAAAGATACACAAATGGCCGAGAAGCACGGGCCAGGATGCTCAATATCACTAGGATTTAGGAAAATGCGAACTAAACTCCCAGTGAGAAACTACTCCATACACCCTGGAATGGCTATAGTCAAGAAGACAGAGAGTAACGAGTGTCAGTGAGGATGCGGAGAAAGGAGAACTCTCACGCGCTGCTGGTGGCAAAGTGAGATCAAGCAGCTGCTTCGGAAAGGCACTTGGCAGTGTCTCCAGAAGCTAAACATGGAATTACTACATGACCCAGCAATTCCACTCCTAGGTATACAGCTAAGAGAACTGAAAACATATATTAAAACAAAAACATGTACACAGACATTCACAGTAGCATGCTCATGATGGTCAAAAAAAGTAGAACCACCCAAATGTCCATCAGTGGATGAGTGGAGGAAGCAGGGTATATCCACACAATAGAACACTATTCAGTCATAACAATGAATTAAGTACTGAGTTTTGCTATAACAGATGAACCTGGAAAAAGTTATGCTAAGTGAAAGAAGCCAGACACAAAAAATTATGTGTCGTATGATTCCTTCGGAGGAAACGTCCGGAACGGGCACCTCTATGGTGACAGAGAGCAGATCAGTGGGGAGGCAGAAGGGGCCGCGGTTTCAGACGGGACGCTCAGGGAAGACTCCTCCACCGGGATGGCATCAGGGCAGAGTCCTGACCGCAGGGACAGACTGTGCCGCGCGTGTTTCCCTGGGAAGCGAGCGCATTCCAGGCAGAGGGAATAGCCAGTGCAAGACTGAGCTGGGAAGGGCTGGTTGGGGAGGGAGAGGAGGCAGGCCAGCAGGGCCGAGCTCCATGTTACAGAGTCTAGAATGTGGGAGGAAGAGTTTGGCGTGTCTCCTGACACGAAGGGGAGCCTCTGGGGGCTTGATGGTGGGCGGAGGGTTGGGGATGGATTGCTGTTTTGAAGAGACCACTCTGGTGGGAAGAGACCCCTGCTGTGGGAAGAAGGGGCTGGGGGCGCAGAAGTGAGGGGACCAGATCAGGGAGGAGGGAAGGGATGGAAGGGAGCTAGAAAGTCACTGAAGTAGACAGGTTTAAGAAACACTTTGGAACTAGAGCTGATGAGATTTGCTAATGCAAAGAACGTTCATCTCTCAGCAAGAGCTTTTCCTCTGTTCCATTTAGAGGCTTTGTTCTTCCCTAACCCATTTGTAGAGAGAGAAAACAAGGACATTTTTAGAACATCTTTGGGAGTAAGAGCTGAACACATGAGGTTCAAGTCCCCCAGACCTCCCGCTTGGATACTCAAAGTTGAAGCACAAGGTGTCCGCAGAAAAACACCCCAGGAAAATGGTTCACGGCAGTTCATCCACACTAGCCCTCAACCGGAAACAACCCAAGTGCCCCTCGATAGTAGAATGGATAGAGTGTGTGGAATACTAGACAGCAATGAAAAAGCAATGCACTGCTACCAGCAACAACTCGAATGCATGCCAAAAACACTATGTTGTTCAAAAAGCCAGACAAAATAAGAGAACATACTGATGATATTGTGATGCAAAGTACAAGCACAGATACAATTAATGTAATTTATAGTGAAAGAAATTCCAGTGGTGGTTACCGTGGAGTGGGAGGCAGACATTGGCTGGAAAGGGTTATGAGGGAACTTTCTGGAAAGCTGGAAATGTTCTATACCTAGATCTGGGTACAGGCCTTTGTAAGAATGTCATTGAGCACAGGTGGTGGGTCACGTGAAGGTCACATACCCCTGATAGAGAGTGGGGAGAAGGGCACTTTCCACAAATCTATCCTCCACTCCAATCACGGGCAAAACCTCAGAGAAACCCCAGAGGAGGGCCTTCTACAAAATACCTTCCCGACACCACCGAGGCCATGAAAGGCCAGGGAACCGGCTCAGACCAGAGAGGGCTGGGGAGACAGCTAAGGGCAACGCAGGATCCTGCATGGGATCCTGGAACGTGAAGAGGACATTAATGCAAACGCCGCTGCACTCCATGGTAAGCCTGGGGTTTCGTGAGCAGGATTGTCCTGACGTTGGTTTCTTGGTTTTGATGACTGTGTTATGGTAACGTATGAGAGTAATTCTCGGGGAAACGGGGTGCGAGGTGTATGGGAACTCTGTACTACCTTTGTAATAGTTTTGTGAATGTGAAACTACTCTAAAATAAAGTTTGTTTGTTTGTTTGTTTTTAAATCACTGAGCTGAATATTTAGGTTTGCCACTTTACTGTACGTGAATTAGCTCTCAGTGAACTATTGCTCCCCTGCCCGGCCAGCCTCAGAGCAGCTGCAGCCTTCCAGAGCCCAGCCAGCGCCCGCCCGTGGAGATGCAGGCCTGGCTCTCGGGGGAACCGGCTGCTAACTGCTCCCCCTAAGCACACGGCGGCAGCAGCGATGCAACAGCCTCAGCGGGCCACCAATTATCCTCTCCAAGGGATCTGAACTCGCTTTTCACAAATCCTTCTTCCCTCTGGAATGTTACTGTTGAAAATTCAAACCCCCCCGGGCCGGCTGTGACACAGCATCAGCTGGCAGTGAGAGAGGCAGCCCTGGGGCCCCACAGCCTCCAGGCACCCGCAGGAGCGGCCCTGAGCCAGGCGCCGGGATACTTAAAGAAGGTGAAGGAGGAATCAGGTGAGAAGGCAGGTCAGGCCGCAGCTGCGCAATACAGTGATTAACGCAGGGACTCCAGTGCCACGCAGGGGGTTCAAATCCCAGTTCTACCACTTGCCAGCCTAGTGGCCATAGGCATGTGGCCATAGGCATATTCACTAGCAGATAGTGCCTCCAATTCTCCATCTGTGAGATGGGAATAATAGTTCCTGCCTCACTCACATGGGGCCCTAAATTTTTTACATGTACTATATCTTTACCAACTCTCCATGTCTTTATAATCCAGGGATTGTAGCCTGTCCTCCCTCTGACATTGGTTTTCCACCTGGATATCTCCCACCGCCCCACCACCCGCCTTCACACTGGAGGTGACAAATCACTGACAAACCCCCACTGCGGAGACATGCCACCACCCACTACCCACCACTGGGAAACAGGATGGAATCTGGCCCTTGTTTATGTCCTGGATCTCACACTCTCTCTGTACTGAAGGCCCTTCCCTTCCCCCCACCCTCACTCCTTCTTGTGACTCCTACACACCCTTCAGATCATGCTGGTGTGTCACTTCCTCCAGGAAGCCTGCACTGACTCCCCTTGCCCTGCCTCCCGTCCCTCAACCCCCCACCCCTGCCTTCTCCACCAGCTAGGAACCCTTTGAATTTTATTTATTTACTTTTAGAGAGAGGGGAAGGGATGGAGAAAGAGAGGGAGAGATAAATCAATCAGTTGCCTCTCACACGCCCCCTACTGAGGACCTGGCCCACAACCTAGGCATGCGCCCTGATTGGGAATCAAACCAGTGACCTTTGGGTTCACAGGCCGGCTCTTTTTTATTTGCTAACTCATCTACAGAACTCAGCTCAAACCTGGCACCTGCAAGAACTCAATGAATGTTTGCTAAATGAGTGAATGAATAAACGAGTGACCGAGCTGGGGGTGCTAGGGAAGGCTGTGGAGAGAAGGTGGCATTTGCTTGCATCTTAAAAGACGAGTGGAAGTTAGCCAGGGAAAGAGTGGAGAGGGGTGTTGCATTGTTGAGGGAATGTCTAGGGCTGTGGCCACGCCTGGCGCTCTCTGGGGTCCAAAGGGGAGGTGGCATGGAGACTAATATATCTGCTAAGTGTTTAAGGGTGGATCCTATAAGCCAGGGACTGTCAACCCGACACAGCATCCAAATCGCCTGGGCCCCAACTTGGTGGACTCTGGTCTAGCTGGTCTGGATCCCTCAGATTCCAATGACAGTCAAGTTTAGGGAACTGTCCTCTGCTAGGACATCAAGAAAGCAATTAGAGGGATTCTCAAGCAGGAGAGGGACCTGGTCCCACCTTTATATCCAACACTGCGCGGGGAGTGAGGCCAGCCGGAAGCAGAGTGCTTAGAACGGCAGAAAGAGGGCAAGTCAAGAGAGATTCAGATCCCAGTGAATGCAGAACAGGAGGGCGTCCGTGACGAGGAAGGTGGGTCCCCGGCACACTGCTCTGAGGCAGGCAGAGAATCTCGGGGAAACAGGTATGTGTGATCTGCGTGGACTCACAGCACCACGCAGCCCTCCCAGCACGCACACACAGATGCGCACAGGCACGCGCTCAGCCACTCCTCCCTGCAGCCAGCTGCCCATCGCAGCCAACTGCACACACACACCCACTCGCCTGGTCTGGCGAAGAGCCCTGCAACCTCACAAAAATCTGCTTGCACACAACGTTGCAAGGTGAGGCCTGGCACAAAGCCAATTTCCACTGTATCGGTTTCCACAGAACAACAAGACAGGCCGTGGCTTCTAGAAGGAGCTTCAGGCTCCAATGGTTTTGCCTTTTCTGAGAAGCAATTGCTACTTTCATAAACCCTGGGTGGGGGCAGGGGAAGGCAGCGCAGACAGACGTGGCTAAGCTACTTGCTCATTACAGGCGAGTCCTGATACAGAGGGGAGAGAAAAATCCAGCGTGCACTATCTTCAAACATCACAGTGTTGTGACTCACAGCAGCATCTCCTGTATCTTATTTCATTACAACTGCCAAAAGGAAAAAAAAAATTGAATTACCATGCTAATGTCTTCTCTTTGGGTGAAATCTGTGGTTCGGGTACGTGGATATAAAATACATCATTAGTTGCTTTTAAGCTTGTCTTTAATGATGGAAAAACACGGCGGGGCACAGGGGACGACGTAACTAAACTCGGTCAGCCGGCAGCATCGGGAGCCTCTTGTAAACAGTAATGTGACAGTGCAGTTTCTTCTTCCCTCGGAGATGACAGTTCATTCCAGACCAGGAAGGCTGTCAAAAATGCTTAGTTCTGCTCCACTTGAGTTAATTACCGGCCCTGGGGCAGGCTGCCCTCCACTCCTCTGCTAATGGGGCTGGGCTCCAGGTAAAAAATCCATTTGCAAGAATGTTTTCCTTGCTCCAGATCTAATTTATTGAATATCAAATATTTATGCCAATGCAATTAAAGTGACAACATTGCTCTCCCTTCTCCCCGGCCCCCCAGTCCTAAGCGAGCCCAGGCTTGCTGACAGAATGCTTTATCCTGTAAACACAGGAGAAAAGTTTTGCCTGAGCTTCTAAAGTAAGAGCTTAGAAAGCTACTCAGTCCACCAGTTTACCTGGGATTCTCTTTCTTTTTCGTCTTTTGCAGCAGCCACATGAGGTTAGCGAGCAGTGGCTGCGGAGCAGGGGCTGGAGGGGAAGAGGAGAGAGAAGGAAGCCTGACTTCGGTTCCAGTTCCCACATCCACTGTGGCCCTCCGTGTTCAGGGCACCAAAACGGGCCACACGGTGAGACAGATGGACAAGCCCAACAATCTCCTGGCCTGAGAGGGGCAATTTGGGGCACGTGTAAAGAGGTTCCAGAAACAGGTCATTGTAAGTCTTGGCTCTGGAGCTGCCGAGGCTTGAAGGCCACCAGAGGCCCCCTCCCATCCAACCAGACCTAAACTACAGACAGTGTCAGCTCTAGCCAAACACACTCCCTCTTTCCCAGATCCCTAGTCACCCAGCGAGAGAGCCTCAGGTGGCCCAGACTCTGGAGCTTGGCCCCTTCCCCACTGTGACACCTCTCAGGTCCCACCAGCAACCCCATCGTCACTCCCATGAGTCTCTAGCACCGCAAGACACATGATTTGGCATCTGTCCCAACAGAGGGGTGACTTGTAGAGATGGGCCAGTGAGCAATCTAAGGGGTACCCTCCCGCAGGCGTGGGCCCCCAAAACATGAAAAGGAAAGCACATGTTATGGGTGAATTTGAGGCGGTGCTGGGCCCTCTGGCTGGGATTCTTCCAGGGGCCTTGCTGTCTGCCTACACTCGCCTCTCCCTTCCTACAGTGGAACAAAGGTCTCTTCTTGGGTCTGAACCGGGTTTTGAAGGAGAAACAGGCGTGCACAACGCTTAGCAGAGGGAACACAGGAGATTGTGCACGAAGAACTGGAAGTAGATTGATTGTTATTGGAGCCTGAATTGCGAGAGAGTGAGCTCTGGGAATATAAGCATCAAATGAGGTAATCTAGGCATGTTAGAAAATGTCAAGTCTGGATAAATGTGAATTACTCCCCACGTCACAGCAGTACTGGGGAACCAAACGATACGTTCTATGCATTACAAAAATTGCATTACATAAATCGTCATTGTTATAAGATATTCGGGAAGATGGATGAAGCTTCAACCATGGAGACAGATCAGAAAAAAATATATTTTTTTTTTCATTTCTTTTGATCCTACCTTTTTAGAACGGTTATGAACTGAGATATTTTGAGAAATACCCTTTCTGTTCTCCTTTTTCGGATGAGCATGCTGTGCCCAACTGTAACATTGAGATATTCTCGGTTTCCTGTCACTCCAAGCAACTCGCTCTAGATTGGAAGCTTTGTGATCATTTTTTATGACCGGACAATTCTTTGTCTGTGAGGAGGGGGGAAGAGGGTTGGTATTAGTATCCAGATCTGCGTCTTCAGGGATCACCCTGCTCAAAGACATGATCACACCACACCTACACTACCACCGTAATTTCTTAGCTCTCCACGCTGCCTCTGGTTTCCTCTGCCTCAAAGTTGCCTTCCCCTTGGCTGCTCAACTATTGATATCATTTTTACCATTAAAGGTAACTATAAAAGAACCTCTGCTATAGCCACTGTGATAGGACAAGAAAAATAAAAGAGATAAACGTGTTGTGAAGGAAGAGACAAACTGATCGCTATTTACAGACAATATAATTTTATATCAGAAAATAAAACAAAATGGAAAAGCTATTCAAACTAATGACAGGAGTCAGTAACATAGTCTAATACAAAATATGCTATATACCAAAATTGGCAAGTAGAAACGTATTAAAAATATGGTTCATGGTATACATCCAGCTACCTTGATAACATCTCCATGAGACTGTATCACAGAAGAAACCTCAGGCAAACGTAGATTTTGGGTTTTCAACTCAAACCTGCTCCTCCTCTAGAGCCCGCAGCACAGCAGGGGCTCTTCCACCCATCTCTCCGCACAGGCAGAGCCCCTCCCTCTCTCACAGCCCAGAATGTGAATCTGCCATCAAACCCTGACAGTATCACCTTTTATTTCCACCTGCTTCTCTCTCCAGTCCAGCTGCCTGCACCATCTCTCACCAGGACAACTGTCATAACTCCACACTGTTCTTCTGTTTGGGGTTCCTTGGTTTCTCCAAACTGCGTCCACAAGGCAGACATAAGGACCTTTTGAGATGTCCAAGCAAACCACACCACACCCCCACGGATAGCCCTTCTCTAGCTTACGGACTCCACATCCTAACCATGGCCTGCAATGCTTGGCTTCCCACGGTCCTCGCTGACCCTTCTAGCTTTGGCTCAAGCCACTCACCTCCTCGCTTCCTCCATTAGAGGAAGTATAAATGTTATAAATGCAACAAGGGAAACTACGGCGTTTACAACTGTAAGAGGACTCTATGCATAATTGTAAGATACTGTTTTTTTAATATATTTTATTGATTATGCTATTACAGTTGTCCCATTTCCCCCCTTCTCTCCCCTCCACCCCATACCCCCCTCCCACCCACATTTCCCCCCTTTAGTTCATGTCTATGTGTCATAAGTTCTTTAGCTTCTACATTTCCCGTACTATTCTTGCCCTCCCCCTGTCTATTTTCTACCTACCATCTATGCTACTTATTCTCTGTACCTTTTCCCCCTCTCTTCTCTTCCCACTCCCCCTGCTGCTAGCCCTCCATGTGATCTCCATTTCTGTGGTTCTGTTCCTGTTCTAATTGTTTACTTAGTTTCTTTTGGTTTTGCTTTAGGTGTGGTTGTTAATATTTGTGAGTTTGCTGTCTTTTTACTATACATGTGTTTTCCTTATCTTCTTTTCTCAGATAAGTCCCTTTAGCATTTCATAAAATAAGGGCTTGGTGATGATGAACTCCTTTAACTTGACCTTATCTGAAAAGCACTTTATCTGCCCTTCCATTCTAAATGAGAGCTTTGCTGGATAGAGCAATCTGGGATGTAGGTCTTTGTCTTTCATGACTTGGAATATTTCTTTCCAGCCCCTTCTTGCCTGTAAGGTCTCTTTGGAGAAATCAGCTGACAGTCTGATGGGAACTCCTTTGTAGGTTACCGTCCCCTTATCTCTTGCTGCTTCTAGGATTCTCTCCTTCGTTTTTACCTTGGCTAATGTAATTATGCTGTGCCTTGGTGTGTTTCTTCTTGGGTCCAACTTCTTTGGGACTCTCTGAGCTTCTTGGATTTCTTGGAAGACTGTTCCCTTTGCCAGATTGGGGAAGTTCTCTTTTATTATTTGTTCAAATACGTGCTCAATCTGTTGCTTTTCCCCTTCCGATTCTGGTACCCCTATAATTCGGATATTGGAACGTTTAAAGGTGTCCTGGATGCTCTTAAGCTTTTCCTCGATTTTTTGAATTCTTATTTCATCATGCTTTCCTGCTTGGTTGATTCTATCTTCCTTCTGGTCCACTGTATTGTTTTGAGACTCAGATTCCTTCCTTTCACTATTGGCTCTCCTCCGCGTATCTTCCTGCATCTCTTTTATGGTAACCTGCATCCTTTCATCTAAATTGTGCCCAAAATCAACCAGTTCCGTGAGCTTTCTGATCACCAGTGTTTTGAACTGTGCATCTGATAGATTGGCTATTTCTTGGTCGCTCAAAAGGATGAGTCCTGGGGGACTGATCTGCTCTGTTGGAAACATGTCTGTCCCTGTCTCTCCTTTTTTTTTCCCCCGGTCTGGTCGCTCTTGTTACAGTGGGGGGCGGAGCCTTAGGTGTTCACCGGGGCTGGGCACCCCAGTCGCTAGATTGTGACGTTGTATGTGGAGGCGGGGGCGGGAGCGGGAGCGGGGACAGGAGGGAATCAATGGCGGCAGTTCAGTTCTCCTGGGCCCAGACCCTTCCCCAGGCTCCTGGGCTGCGAGCTCTGCCCTGGTCCACAATCGCTGCCCCACTGGGTCTGCCCGCCGCAGCTTGCGTACTTAGGGATCACCGCTGCGTTCTTGCGCCCCGGATGGCTGTCGCGCCGAGTTCCCGCCAAACTTTCCCCGACCTCCGCGCGCCTCCGACCCGCACCAACCCCGCGCCCGCCCAGCTCGTCTTCTCCTACCAGTCCGGATGAACGGGTCTACTTCAACTTCTTGGCTGTCTGACTTCCATTCAGATAAATCCCCTATCAGCTCTAGGTGTTATTCTATCTGTAAATTATTGTTGTAAATTATTGTTGTTCTAATTTTGGTTGTGCGAGGAGGTACAGTGTGTCCACCTATTCCTCCATCTTGCCAGAAGTCCGCAAGATACTGTTTTTAAAACTTCAGTGAAATCGATTATTTTCTGAGAAAAATGTAACATACCAGACTTGTCTCAAGAAAAATTAGACTACCTGGATAGACCAAAGAGAAAGGAAAAATCAAAATAAGTTGTCAAAGTATTGCCTCCTAAAATTGCTTTCAGCCTCAGGCGTTTTCATGAGTATACTATTTCAACCTTTCACAGAACAAATAATTTCCATGTAACATTTTCATGGCTTCGGGGCATGAAAAAGAGATGTAAATCTTATCAGTGCATTTTATAGGGCTAGCAAAGCTATTGACTTACTGTTCTGGATAAATCTCAAAAAACATCATGTTGAATGACAAAAGCCAGACACACAGGAGTATAAACTATAGGATCCCATTTCTATGAAGTTCACTGAGAGACAAGTCTAATGTCTGGTGGTAAAAATTAGAAAAGTGTTTGTGGGGGGTGGAACTGGAGGACTGCCTGGAAGGGGTCTCAGGGAACTTTCTGGGGCCATGAGGACATTCACGACTTGTTCTGGGGGATGGCTACTGAGGTGTGCACATTTGTCAGAAGTCATAAAGATGTACACTTAAGATTCATGCATTTTAGTATATATAAATTATACCTCGCTAATGTATTATCAGGAAAATGAAAACCTTATAACCATAACTTAAAAGATAGCCAAGAGAAATAGCAGGTTAATCATAGTTACTATGTTGTATATGCAAAAATACAGAACAAAATGTAGGCAAAAGTAGTCTTGCAAAAGATTAGAAGAATAATACATCAGAAACTGCAAAGTGCCTTCAATATTAGAAGTCTATTACTATAATAATTCAAATTTTAAAAGCATAATAAAAATATTGAAATTAGTGTATAAAATTCATTTATTCGTGACATTATGCCTAATCAACTCAGATATGAATAGATAATACTTTAACCTGATAAATAATATTTATCTTCAACCAAAAGTCCAAATCATCCTTAACAGTGAAACTCAAGAGGCCACCTTATTAATGTCAAGTACAAAATGAGGCTGGCCTCCGTTCCCACTGCTGTTCGCTATTGTTCTGAAATTTCTAAGCAATATAAAAAAAAACAAATAGATATGAATCATGACTAAAGGAGAGAAAGAGACAAAATTATTATTTTTAGTCCATGATAATATTGTCTTTCTACAGAACTCAAGAGGGCCAACTGAAAAACAATATTCTCACCAGTTACAAAGCAAATATGCAGGCACAAGCAGGGATGCTCAGTGAAGCATTGTCGCAAAGAACAATGGGAAACCACCTAAGTGTCCCATAATAGGAGACTGGATAGTAGAAGTACGCACATGCGGTAGAATACTATAGAGTGGTTAAAATGAATTCGGTAGATTCAAAAATATTAAGTGAGCAAGAACATGAAAAATGTTATACACCGCCGACACTCTGAATGCAGTGTTTAAAAATGCACTGAACTACAGTTTGGAAATTTGGTTGGGGGGGTGTATGGTTGTGAAAGATGCTTACCAAAAATGGCGGCCCCTGGGGAGAGAGGCAGGGCAATGAGACTGGGGAGGGACACAAAAGGGCGGCAGCTATAGTTGTACTATGTCATTTAAGAAACAAAAAGCCCTGGGGAAACACTCTCCATCAACAAGCTGACCCAGCAGGCCAGAAATAATCCCCAGAAAGTTCCCTCGTGGCCCTGGGCTGGTCCATCGCTGCCCACCCTGCCCAGCAAACCCTTCTCTGATTTCTGTCACCCTAGATGAGCTTTGCCAATTCTTGAGGTTTATTTAGATGGAATCGTGGGTGTCCATGATTCAGGCCTTCCTTGGTCTCCCTTTTGAATCCTTTATTTAAAACACGAAGTCTCAACGGACTCGTGGCAGGCTAGGCCACGGTCAGGGACTGGACACCCCCGTGCCCTTGGCCGCCATGCAAGCCAGGGGTCCACAAATTAACATATTGGGACACTACCTTTCACCCATTAAACTGGCATTTTTTAAACATGTTAACACCTAGCGTGTGGAAATTTACATGTTCTCTAGAGAGAGCATTAATTTAGGAAACTTTCTGTAAAAGAATTTGACTGTCATTTTCAAAAAGCTTAAAAAAGATTCTTGTACACCTGAGCATTTCGAATTTCTTCCTCCACCCCAGAACTACCCCTGGACTCCAGTGAGATGTCCAGCATCTCCACCTGGGTCTCTAATCCAGACTCTGGGGTTTCAGAGCGCATCCAAAACCACGCTCCCAATTCCTACTGCTCTTCTGCGACCCAAAGCTGCTCCTCCTGCTAAAACTCTGCCAGGAAGACAAACAATCCATTTTAAAAAATGGGCAAAGGACCTGAGTAGACACTTCTCCAAAATGGACATACAGATGGCCCATAGATGTATGAAAACATGTTCAACATCACCAGTTATCAGAGAGATGCAAATTAAAACCACAGTGAGCTATCACCTCACACCTTTCAGAAAGGCCATCATTAATAAATCAACAAACAGCAAGTGCTGGCGAGGTTGTGGAGAAAAGGGAACCCTGGTGCACTGTTGGTGGGAATGCAGACTGGTGCAGCCGCTGTGGAAACAATAGGGAATTTCCTAAAAGAATTAAAAATGAAACTGCCTTTTGACCCAGAAATTCCACTGCTGGGAATATACCCTAAGAATCCCGAATCAAAAATTCAAAAGAACCTATGCACCCCTATGTTCATAGTAGCGCTATTTACAATAACCAAGTGTTGGAAACAGCCTAAGTGCCCATCAGTAGACGAGTGGATCAAAAAACTGTGGCACATTCATGCAATGGAATCCTACACAGTGGAAAGAAAGAAGGAGCTCCTCCTACCTTTTGCAATGGCATGGATGGAACTGGAGAATATTATGCTAAATGAAACAAGCCAGTCAGTAAAAGACAAATACCATATGATCTCACCTATAAGAGGAATCTAACAAACAAAACAAACCAACAAGCAAAACAGAATCAGAGACACGGAAACATGGAACAGACTGACGGCAGTGACCAGAAGGGAGGGGGGAGGGGGATAATGGGGGAAAGAGGAGGAAGGGACTAGTTAAAGAACATGTATGAATGATCCACGGACATGGGCAATGGGGTGGGGACTGACTGTGGGAGCAGGGGGTGGGCTGGGTGCAGGAGGGCAAAGGGGGAAATATTGGGACAACTATAATAGAATAACAATAACAAAATTTTTAAATAAAATGAAATAAAACTCTTCCTTTTCTGTTGCTCAGACCCAAAACATTGACATCACCCTTGACATCTTTATTTTATGAACGTCAAATCCTGAGGAGAGGGGTTAAGCTCCAAAATAGATTCAGAATCCAACCCCGTATCACCACCTCTGTCACTAACACCCTGGTTCCAGCCACCACCATGCCTCACCCTGGCCACTGAAATGGCTTCTCCCGTCTACGGCCACACCACCCCGAACGTGCCCGATCTCGTCTGCAATAGCCTCTCTGCTTGCCCCGCCTTCACTTTGCCCTCCTGCCGATTATCCGCCGCATGCCACAAGGACCCCCTTGTAGTCTGAGTCAGATCAAATCACTCCGTGCTCAAAACTCTCATTGGCTCCCTTCTCAGAGGAAAGCAAAGTCCATATCAAAGCTTACAAGGCCATAGAGGATATGCCCACTTTTCTTACCTTAACCTGAGTGAGGCCACATAATCATAAAGCCCGACGACACATAATGCCAGTGCCAGAGAATTAATTAGATTGTACCTCAGGGAGTCTGTGTGGTACTGTACATAGAAAAGCTTTTCCTGGTGCCTCTCACAGTTTGCAACCATTGAGATGCTAATTCAATGCTTCTTTTTTAAAAAATATTTTATTTATTTATTTTTAGAGGGAAGGGAAGAAAGGGAGAAAGAGAGGGAGAGAAACATCAATGTGTGGTTGCCTCTGACACACCCCCCATTGGGGACCTGGCCCGAAATCCAGGCATCAACCCCAAATGGGAATCGAACCAACGACCCTTTGGTTCACAGGCCAGCACTCCATCCACCAAGCCACACCAGCCAGGGCAATCCAACACTTCTATTTTTAAAAAAAACTTACAAAGGGAATTTCTGGAGATGAGCCAGGTCGACAACACAGCTTTCTCAGGATGTCCCCTTGATCCAGCCTTCCCTGCATCCCATATAGCTCTTAGAGTCTTAGCGACCTAGTATAAGAGGTTATCTCTTTTAGTGACAGCTGCTGCACTAGTCACTCAGAACATGTATTCAGAATAAATGCTCAGAATAAAGTCTAATTGCTCAGACAACAGAAATTCTTCACTTTGTCATAAACGGATAACATTATATGGCCATTTCTGCTGAGGTCTCCAGTTTGTCAGGACCAAGGATCACTCATCGTGCTAAATTAATCACTGGAATGTGGAAACTCTTAAGACAGATGGAGTAACTGGTCTCCCCTGGGGCTCTTGTACTCTTGTGTGCAGTGCACACATGTCCTTTTTGGGCCGCTTCCCATTCACCAGCACTCATTCCTCCACTGATCCGGGAATTTGGTGCGCGGGATGGGCACCTGCTCTGAGCCCGGCTCCGTGATGGGGACCAGCAAAGCTAAGACTGGAAGCCCCTGAGCACCACACAGAGCAGCAGGAAAATGAGCCCACGGGGAGGTGGGGAGGAGGGCTGGGCAGGAAAACAGTGACCACACTGGCGAGCGATACGGGCTCTGAGAGCTGATGTCACTGCCCTGCTCACAGATGTGGTGTGGAACCACCGCACAGGAAGATTGAGAGACTCCCTAAGGTCACATGGTGAGCGGGCACAGAGCCCAGCCAGAGCCCGGGCAGCTGATGCTTGCACCCCCCACTGCCCCTCCCCCCTGCAACTCTCATGCCTCCTAGAGTCCAAGTCAGACCTGAAGGTCAGGCCTCCCCCCTGGGTACTGCACCTTCGTTGATTTTTTCACTCCCCACCATTCAAACATCCTTCCGGTTTAAGAGAAACCCCCCCTGTGTGACCAATATGCCTGTCCCGACTCCTGGAGTGGCCAGTGTGCTCTTCTCTTTATCCAAAATCCTGGCTGCCCAACTGCAAGGTGCAAGAGGGTCATCCCCCCAAGCATTGTGGGGCCACGGGCCACGTGGGCACAGGGGGCCTCTCTTACAGCTCGGGCACTAGTCCCCACAGCTGCAGAGCCTGCTGTTAAAAACCCAGCCCAAGAAGCCAGCCAACAAAGAGGTGTCTGAATGACAGGCCTTGGAAGCAAGTCTTTTTGTAACTTTATTCTTCCCTCCCAGTGGCACTACACGAAGATGAAATCTCCGCTCCTGGCAAGAGCGAAGGAGAAAGCTCAGCCTTCAAGGGCCCTCTCCCTGGGCCCGGGAGGTGCATGCTCTCCTTCCAGGAGAAGGCAAACGATATCTCATGGCCTGGGTTGGTTTTTTTTTTAAAGATTTTATTTATTTATTTTTAGAGAGGAGAAAGGAGGAAGAGAGGAAGAGAAACATCAATTAAGTGTGGCTGCTTGTTGCGCGTCCCCTACTGGGGACCTGGCCTCTGACCCAGGCATGTGCCCTAGAGTGGGAATCGAACCGGCGACTCTCTGGTTCACAGGCTGGCACTCAATCCACTGAGCCACACCAGCCAGGGCTAATGGTCCCGTTTAAGGGGAGCAGAGAGAAGGACGATCCCCCACCATCTGGCTCTGCCCCCTTGCCTCCACCCCACCCCAGAGAAGGTGCCCGAGTGAATAGAGCAGAGAATTTGCATTTTCCAATTCAGCCCCAGCCTCTTCTCTGGGTGTCCCAGGGTCCAGCCCTTACCTTTCTGTTTGTTTTCTCAGTAAGGGGCTTTGCTGCCTGCAGTGATGAGCGGCCGCAAGGTGATCTTAATTAACAGAGAGCACGTAGATTCCTAGCAGTCAGAAAACTGTTTTCTAACGAGTAAAAACACAATTAACATCCCAGCTCCCTCCTCTGCGAGCTTTCCCTGCCTCACTCTACCAAGTCAGAAGGGAAAAGGGAAAAGATCAGGAATATAATGTGGGTGGAATTGTGTCCCTCCAAAATGAGGTGCCCAAGTCCTAACCCCAGTGCGTGGGAGTGCGAACTTTTTTGGAAATAGAGTCACTGGCGATGGGGGCGTACTGGGACAGGGCAGCTGGTTCTTAACCCAACGTGACTGGTGTCCTTCCGAGAAGAGAAGAGACACACACAGGAAGGGAAGGCCGTTGTGACAGTGGCGCAGAGACGGGACAGCTGCGAGACAAGGAGCACCACCAATTGTCGGACAAGGTCAAAGCTAGAAAGAGGCACGGGAGGGTTCCGCCCAGAACCTCAGAGGAGCACAGCTCTGCAGCCGCTGTGATGTCAGCCTGCCAGGCTCGGGACTGGGTGGATAAATGTCTGCTGTCTTCAGCCACCCAGGCAGGGGCACTCTGTTATGGCAGCCCCAGCAAACGAAGACCGACAGAAATCACCTAAGTCTTCACCTTGCAGTGACGTGCCTGAGGCTCTGGAAGGTGCAGGATCTTACCTGAGGTCCCACGCGAGAGGCAGAGATGAGACTTGAATCAAGGTCCCACTGACTCGGAGACCAGTGCTCATTTCACAGCATGATTCGCTCTGAGTGTGGGGCGCCCTTGGCCCCCGTAATCACATCTGGACGTCCACTTCTTTGGGCTCAGCACCTGGGCAGCTGGGGCAAGCACACCTGTAGAGTCCTCTGGGTGCTGGACGCTTCAGAAATGAAGACATTTTTAAAAAATGCATGTGATGGGTGAGGAAGGGGGGACAGACAGAGAAAAGTGATTGATATTAATCGAGGTGAGTGCCAGGGGTCTTATACCCAGGATTTCACTCATATCACACAAGAACCCTTTGGTGTGGGTATAATTATCCTCATTTTTCAGATCACAAACAGCCTCGGAGAAGCTGAATAACTCTCCCCAAACCCCACCGCTGGCATGTGGTAGAGATTTGACCCCAAGCCTCCATGACTCCAGACCCTTTGAACTCTAAAACTCTTCCTAAGTACTTTCCTCTCTGCCCATGTTTTAACTGCCGTTGATATGCCGGCGGCTCCCAAATACTGACCTGTGGTCCCCAGATCGCGTCTCCCTGTTCAGTATCTCCACCCGGCAGTCCTCCCCGACTCCGCCCCCCTCCGTTGTGAACCGCCCAGTCCTGCTGGCTCACCCTCTTTCCTTCTCCTCTGCCTGTACCCGCCACCCTCTCTCTCCGGGGAAATGTAATCTTTAACCTCGCTCCTAACTCTCTGCCTTCACTCTTTGCCTTCCTGCCGCAGCGAGAGTGGTTTCTTGAAGCCCAGATCTTATCACATTACTCTCCTGATGAAGACCCTTCAACAGTAATTGCAAATTCTTACGTGCTAGTTGCTGGAATAATCCCTTTACACACATCAAACCAGTTCATCCTAAAAACCACCCACTCTGTGAAGCAGGTATTCTCTTGTTCGCCTTTTGCAGATAAAATTGGGGTGCCGGAAGGTTAGGTAACTTGCCTAAGGTCTCAGAGCCAACCAGTGGCTGAGGCTGGATTTAAAATCAGGCCACGTGGCTCCTGAGACCACGCTCTTACCAATGACACTGAACACCTTTCCAAGGATGCCCTGCAGCTCTAGGATCAAGTCCAAAGTCCTGCTCATGGCCTACAAGGACCTGCAGGGTCTCACCTGTGGCTCCACCTCTCTACCCCTCCCTACTCTCTCTCATTTTTCTCAAGTTCAGAGCGAAGACTGGGTTGTTTCCTTTTTTTACTTCTTCAAGATCTCTAAGCTTCTTCCTGCCTCAGGGCCTTTGTATGCACTGTTTCTTCTGCCTGGAGCACCGCTGCCCCCGTCCTCCCATGCTCCTCCGGGCTGACCTTTGTTCCACCTTCACGGCTCCCCGTAACCATCCCCCCAGAGCAAGTCAGCTCCCCCGTTTTGTACTTGCGTCATCACCTGCATTTCTTTCTCCGTACCACTGACCACAGTGGTCAGTATTCGTACAATTTTATTGTTAAGTCTGTCCCCACCTGCCCCCAACAAGCAGCAAGCTCTGTGAGGGCAGGGCCTGTATCGCCTGGAAAACAGATGTTCAGTCTGTGGTGATGGGCGGAACGGACAAAGGGGACAGAAGAAGAAACGAATGAGAATGAGTACGTGGTACTGCTCTTCAGCTGGCTGTCCAGCCGGCCCAGGGACACCTGCCGTGATGCGGCACCTTTCTCTAAAGGGAGCTTCTCGCACCTGTAATGCTCACACCGATCACCCGGGGATGTTTTTAAAACCCAGATTCTGATAGAGGAGGCCCGAGAACCTGCATTTGTGACAAGTTCCAGCAGACGCTGCTGCCGCTGGTCCAGGGACCACACCGTGAGCAGCAAGTACGGAAACGCCCTCCCGCCTCGGTCTCCTCCATGAGCCCGTCTTTCTGATCCCAGCCCACCTCCGCCGGCCCGAGGTGGCACCTGGCGGTGGACAGGGGACTTGGTGTGAACTTCTGCTCCCAGGGAGTGGGGAGTGTGAGTGCAAAGGGGTGCATGCGGGCATTGTTTGTGTCTGCCGGGGGCGACTCCCAGTCCGTGTGATGGTGCCAGGGCCCAGGCTCCTCCCGTCTGTGGCTCTGCCAGTCCCTCGGACCACAGGGTCATCTTCGAGTCACCGGAAGAGCAGAGAGTGAGACACCCCACCCGGAACTGACACACACCACTTCCACTCCCATCCCACTGCTGCGGCCACGTCTCAGGGCCTGACCCTGGACATCTGTTAGCATTTACTACGTCCGTGGTCTATCCTCCAGCAGACACTGGGGGCGGCAGCTTCTCTGAATCTCGACCCCCCCACCCCACCTCAACTCTTCCCAGCACGGCAGCTTCACCCATATGTCTCACCCCACCCCCACCCCGCCCCGGGCGTCCCCTGGCAGGAGCCATTGATGTAGCGTGCCCAGACCGCTCACCACGGCTGCCCTGGTGACGGGCTCTTGTTGGAGCCCCCATGGCTGGAGCCTTCCCTCTGCCTGTCCCTGTCACTGTTCAGGGGTCTTCTGCACAGCTATCTTCTGCAGGGGTCCCAAACAGAAAGCCAGGCAGAGACCCCCTGAGAGAGGCTCGGTGCCTCTCCCAGCTGTGTCTAGGTCACAGACAGCAGGTCCAGACACATGGCCCCTCCATCCATGACGCGTACCTCCCCTCTGTCTCCCACGCCCTCCCACTGTCCACCAGGACAGGCAGTAGAACAGTCCCCCCGCCCTTTTCCTGTCTGGTCGGGGCTCCCCCTGAAATAGATGCCATTGGGCCCCAAGCTGTACCCCCTTTGCCACTCCAGGGTCCCAGCCCCCAGATCCGGTGAGCATTGGCTGCTACAGGCGAATCCTGTCCCCTCCCCCAGAGACTCGCCTTTGGTAGGATGTGCCTCACCCAGGAGTTCACTCTTCCTCCCCCAAACCGTGACATCCAGGAGCCACTGCCTGCCTGCCACGGGGGTACAAATGCCAGCCCCCGTGTCTCAAGCGGGGACCAGCTTTGTGGGGTCAGGCTGAAGCTGGTCTCTAGCTCCAGGCCCTTCCCCTACCCTGTCGCGCTCACTTCTCTTCTGCTAAGAGCACTCTGCAGCAAAACACTCACAAGAATCCCCGTCTCAGGCTCTGATTCTAGGAAACCTAACCCCCACACTCCCCCTCCTCAGATCCTCTTCTCTCTCAAGGTGGCACTTGGCCTCTGGTTCCTCCAGAGCCCTCACAGCAGGCCCGATACGGGGCAGAGAAACCAGCTTCCAGGCAACAGAAGGTGCCCCGGGATGTAAAATATACCACAAAGGAAACTCTAGGGTCTGGAGCACCAGGCTGTCTATCAGACCTCCTGCTGGCACCCCTAGCATGGCCTGAGCTCTGTCTCTTGGAGGGAGGGCACCCACCGAACCAAGGGGAACTTGGGGTGTAGACCCCACGAACGCCGTGCGCTGCGCTGCACAGCCGATCCACGTCCCCGAGCCCCATCCGGCCTCACCTTGGCTTTCCCAAGGCAAAGCCCTCTCCTTGTACTACGTCGGCCATGAGACGAATTGGAAACGCAATGGGAACAGACAAGAATCCAGAGAGGAAGAAAGAGCATCCTCTTCCAAAGGGTCCAAGCGCCTCTTTCTTGGTCCGTCAGGAAATCCACACCCTCCTGCCCGGGCCTATCAGCTGGCCACATCCTGGGACCTGGGACCCACCCAAGAAATGCTTCCAGGGCTGGGTGCCTGTGGAGACACGTGGCCGAGGGCGGCGGGGAGAGAGGGAAGTGCCGCAGGCCCGTGGGTGGCGGAGGGGAGAGGCGAGGACAGGGAAGGAGAGGGTTAAGAAGCTGGCAGTCCGCACGAACACCGTCCACACTGCTCTCCTTTCAATTTCTTCTCCGTGAATTTAAATGCATTCTGTCACAGTGAGTTATGTCACCCGCAGGAAATGCCCAACTCGGGGACGTTTTTAAAGATTATTTTTTAGATCACCTATCACTATCCATTTGAGGAACGATTGTTCAATCTGAAAAAATAAATTCAAAACTGTCCCCATCTAAGCAAGATGGAAAAATAACGTTTTCTATTCTTTGCTTTCCTTTCCTTTCATTTTTTTTTAAAGAAGGCTTATTTCTGAAGGACAGGTTTGAAAATCTGTTTTCAGCTTGTCTGGCTGGATTTGAGCACCTCGGTAAGCCAGACAGCATGCCTTGTCCTAGGAGCAAACGAATGAATGCACGGCCAGCTGTGTGACCTCAGGTAATTCACTTAACCTCTCTGAGCCTTAATCACCTCAACTGTTACACCAAGATAACAACACTGACCATGATCATCAAATGAGATGATGCCCAGGACAACCCTTGAATCAAAGACAAGTGTAAGGTGTCTATTCCACTAAACCATCAATTCTTCAAGGTCAGGGGGTAGGCTCTGGCCAATGCTGCCCTCTGGTACAGGGCCTGGCCCCCAAAAAGTGTCTCATAAATGTTGGCTGGCTAAATGGTTCAGTGGGTGAAGATCCGGTGGACGGATGTCTGGACACACACAGAGATGGATGAATGAAAAAGGGAGGGAGGGATGCAATGATGGGCTGGGAAACAGCTGTGCAGTAAAGAGATAAGCAAAGAGGCCGTTCCTTGTGCTGGCCTCCGTTTTCCACAGCACATATGCTCCCACTGAGGCTGGTTTCGAGCCACCCACGCGACATCAGCGAATGCAGGGTTGGTGTTTGTGCGTCTGTAGAAGCTGCTCCCGCACCAGACGGGAAAGGAGAGAGGGAGGGAGGGAGGAAGGGAGGGAAAGGTAGAAGCAAAGGAGGGAGCAGGGAAGAAGGGAGGAGGGAGAGAGCCACGAATAGATGTTTACCATAGAGAAGGGAAGAGAAACACGCAGGGAACAGGGAGTGCCAGGAAGGGCGGGGCCCGAGGAGGCAGGAGACCTGGGCTCCCCGCAAGCCTCACTGACTGGACCGGGGCTGAACGCACTGGTCCTCTGAGTACATTCTTTCTTCTCGAGGCGGCGGTGTGGGGCGGGGAGGTGACCCAGTGCAGAACAGTGGGCCTCCGTCACTTTCAAGACTGAGAAGCCTTTCTTTTTTCAAATGAAGTCTTACCTGGAAGGCGTAATGATTATTTCCATCCCCGGCTATGGTCTAAGTCCATTGCGTAGAATTCCCCATGGAACCACCCCAACGACCCAGGGAGACCGATGGGATAGCTACCCCGTTTACCGGTGGGTTGGAGCCCCGACCCGAGGTCCCATCGTAGGCGGGAGGGCCAGGATTCAAACGCAGGCGGTGACAGCAGCCCTGACCACTCTGCTGTTGTGCCCTAACAGATCGAAAGGAAAAGGCGGGCTCCAGTATTACGTGCCAATTATACCTCAGCTTTAACAAAGAGCCCGGTAACTCCAGAGACCCCATGCAGAGCCAGATTCTGCACCCGGCTGGCTGTGCGTCCTCGCCTCTCTGGGCCTCGGTTTCCTCATTTACGGAACAAAGCGATGCCACCTGCCGCCACCGCAGATTCTAAGCTGGGCAATGCTCCTAGGGATCAGGCAGCCTTCAGAGTAAAGCGCCCCAATAAGCCCCAATACCTACGACTGATTTCCTCTATGCCACCGAGACCCACTTGGTTGAGAACGTGTCCGTTTTCGAGCTTACGTGACGTTCTTGAAACAACGGATCGTAATCGCTTCTCTACTGACGTTAAATCTTCTGGGGATGACTTTATTCTCCGGGATACTTATTTTGAAGTCATTTTTGCAAGTGCAAAGTAATAGTTACTTTCTGGCACTGCCTTCGTATTCCACTTTACAAATGTGCGTGAAATGAAAGCTGTTTTTGTGGGGGGAAAACAACAGCGAAGAACAAAAGATGGTCCGTCTATTGAGTGTTACGTCCTTTGGGACTCATAGCCCTTTGAAAATCTAGAGAAGTATGGACTTTTCTCCCCAGGGAAATGGCAGACACTGCTACCCTTTGGAAGTGACTTTGGGGTGGGCAGCGTGGGGGCGCTGTCCGCCCCGGCACAAGGCAGGACCTCAGGAGAAACAAGAGTGTCCTGAGGCCCCAGTCCTGCCCCCGGCCCACGCCCCAGCATCCTCGATCAGCGCAAAGAAACAGGCAGAAGCCGCTCAGACACCGTCTGAGATTTTAAGACGAAGAATTCTCTTGACAAATAAATCTCTTAATGAAATACAAACAATTAAGCTAAAAGTCCTATCAAATGTAGTCTGTCACTCGGCAGCCTGACACTTAATTGAATTTCTTTTTCCACCCCCGGCTCCTTCTCCCTGATAAACAAATTCATTCACCACAGATCGAGTTTCCCTAACCCAGAAACCAAGCGTCGTCAATCAACTAATTGATACAACAAAGACTTCTGTTCAAAAAAAAAGAGTTTCCCCTAATTAAAGTGGGAATGAAATGTTATGATACTCTGGTGCCTGGTATTAATTACTCTGTGGTTAACCCTCTCCCTCCTCCTCGGGGACCTGGCAGCGAGCTGGGGGGATGGGGGGGCCCAGACCCGGATGGAAGTCCACCTTCCCGCTCTATCCCGACTTCACTCTTTGACCTCGGGAGGCGGCTTCCCCCCTGTTTCCATCAGCTGTATCACAAGAGGGCGAGCTAGGTGACTTCCCAGGCTGCTTCCAGCCCTAACTCTTCCACGTCCTGGCCCAGAGGACAGCTATGATGGCACAGCCTTTACCCCATGATTGCACGTCAGACAGCGTGGCTGCCAGGAGCTCTCCCTCGGCCCCCGACTGAAAATAGAGCCCAGCTCCGGGACTCTCTCCACCTGGACCTGGACCACCTGGACCTGTACCCCCTAGATACGCTCACCCATCTCCCCACGCATCTATCCCAGGCACAGCCCTTACACACACATTTATACACTCTCTCCCTGCAGAACACTCCCTCGCACACTCCTCTCTCTCTCTCTCTCTCTCTCTTTCTCTCTCTCTCTCTCTCACACACACACACACACACACACACCCTTTCCTCATGAAACATACATGCACATGTCTAGACACAAGCCCCTCTAGAAGGCAGATCCTCGCCCTGGACACATAAACACACCTGGATGCAGCCCAGGCTCCCTTCCAGAGCCAGCCCCCTCCAACGAGGCCATGCACATGTGTCTACGCACACACGTGCCACACACACAATCACTGCCACATGGGAGCTTGGGCTGGCTGCGAGGGGGTCTCCCAGGCCCGAGGAAGCTCCGGCTGGGGCGGCCCAGAAGACCTAAGAAAGCTAGTGCTGACCCAATGGGATGTCCCAGATCTGTCTGGGTTCCGAAGTTTCTTTCATTCGACCAAGGGCTACTGGGTGCCTTCCATGCCAGGCACAGCATGGGAAGGAGAGTAGGGGACGAGACAGACACTGCCCCTCAGAAGCAGCTCTGTCCCTGGTGGCCCCAGCCCAGACTCACCTGCAGGCAGCAAGGGGCCTGTCCTTGGGCTCTGACACATCCGGAGGTCAGTTTAGCAGCAGCTTTTTCATCACGCCATGGCCCAGGTAGCTTTTGAGTCAGGACTTACAGGACACAGGAGAGGGTGTGCCAGGCAGAGAGAGACTCGGGCCCAACAGAGCAGGGCGGCCGGGGCTGGAGGGGGGCCGGGAGGCAGCGCCGTGCAGAGGGGAGAGCTGCCCAGCACCACTGCTCATGTCTCCCAGGCGGGGACAAGTCACTAAACACTTCTGAGCCCCAATCCCCTCGCGGCAGAATGGGGACCATAGCTGCAGCACCAGAAAAGGACCATCCGGCCGCTCAACGGGTCCAGACTGAGCAGCCGCTGAGTGTGAGGCACTGTTCCAGGCACAGTGAGCTGTCGTGCAGGTCAGAGGGGATGACACACGGGCCAGCTCCTGGTGCCACATCCGCACACGCTGGGCACCCGCGCGGCAGGACCCCCCGGCCTGCGAGGGAGCGGAGTGAGTGGGAGCCCTGAAGGCCCGTGGGAAGACTGGAGTGAACAGGGGCCCTTTGGTGCTCTTCCTGAGCAGGGTGGGCATGGGGCATGCGGGGGCTGATGGCAGGATGGGAGGGGCCAGAGGCTTAGCTTGGGCGGAGGGGACCCTGGAAAGGACTGGTGATGAACCCCCAGGCTCAGGTTGCATCTCGGGTAAGGGACACAGTCTCAGCCCTGACCTCCTCTGCCCCCCACATTCCTCACAGGGACCCCTTTCCAGGGCAGGTCTGCGGAGCCGGACTGGGGTGCTGTTGGGGTGCACGTTTCCCTCCCCCTCCAACACAGAACGATGCTGTCTCTCCCCGCATCCGATGCCTTCTGTTGAGCTCATCTCCCTGTCTCTGTTTTCATGTTTTCCTCTCTCGTGCTGGCTGTGAAAATACTTGCTTTTGAAAGTTGTTGCCATAACAACCACTTCATTACACGCCAGGCCCAGTATCTCAGAAATGCAGAATCTTTCCTTAAAAGCGTGCGCGCTGCACATCAAAGGGGAATAGGAGCTCATTATTTTTACATTATTTTGCAGGCAAATAGATATTTTCCAATACACATTTCTTTTCTAAGTTGATTTTATTGTTCAGTGGAAATGCACATTTCTTTCTTAACGCTTTCCTGCCTGCAGGGTTTGGGGCCTAGAAACCTAAGTTCCTCAAAGAAGAGGAGAGAAGACATTCTTTGCCAGAACATCCACCCCTCAGCCCCCAACGCAGCAGCTCATGACAGATGGTTGCCCTAGTTCACAGTTTAACCGCAACCAGAAATTCTAGAAAAGGCAGAAATTCTCACCCTGCCATATACCTGCCTTTACTGGGCTGACTCTGTTCTCACCGAGATTTCCTAGCAAGTGACGCCACTGACTCAAGGAGCCGAATTAAAATCAAACCAAACAAAAATCTGAACCATCTGGGATGGAGATTTGGTCCAGGACTTTATTTTTTTTTTAATCCTTGTTATTTTTCAAGGATTTTGTTTTCTAAACCAGAGGGCGCTTTCAGAATTGAATGGGCCCCTTTATGTGAACCCCCCACATGGCTCTGTCCCCCACGCTGGCGCGGAAGGCCCACGATGCTCGTCTCCTTGGCCCCCTGCCACCTCACCGGCACCCAGAACAGCGCCCAGGCCTGCGGGCGCTCAGGAAAGATGTGTTGAGTGGACCAGTGAATGCCTGTGCGATGAAAACCGTATCTTATAACCAGAGTGCAGAGAGAGGGCTCATCTCCCCCGTTATACGGGCAACGAGTTCGAGGCTGAGAGCGCAACAGTAACGTTAACACCAACAATAATACTAGCGGCATTTCCAAGTCTATGGAGACATCGTGTGAATCTAGAAAGGCGCACCTGCCTCCCGTGCCCGGCTCCCTCACTTTCCAGAAGATGAACATCTCGGGGCACCCGGCAGCCGGACTCAGAGGCAACGCCCCTGGGGGGAGGGAGAAGGCAGGGCCCAGGGCAGCTTCCCGGGGGTTCGCAGTCATCCGCTCAGCTGCCGCCCGCTTTTTCGTGTGGATTGCTGTGTCTGCGCTCGATAGCAGACAGGGCACGTCCCCCCATGTGTCACCACCTCCCAGCACCTCTGTCCTGCCCTGTAACGTCACAGGTCAGCTCGGCCTGTCCTCGTGAGCTCTGTGAATGGAACCGCAGAACGGAACCCCTTGCATGCCCGACTTCTCACCCTCATTATTACGGTTTTTCCAGATTCACCCATGCAATCGACCACCATTCTCCTCTCTGCTCACAGCGGCTGATTTTTAATGAGCAGTTACTATGCCCCTGGAAGTCCATGGAACCCTCCCAGTTCTCTAAGATGAAGGCATCATTGTGAGTGGTCTGCCCGGAGCCCCACAAGAGTGGAGACTCGAACCCAGCACTTTATGCTGGTCACCCCCAAACACCTGTTGCTGTCAGGAACCTCTCTGCAGGGCGGCTGGAGGCTATTG
Organism: Phyllostomus hastatus; assembly: GCF_019186645.2. NCBI lineage: Eukaryota > Metazoa > Chordata > Mammalia > Chiroptera > Phyllostomidae > Phyllostomus > Phyllostomus hastatus. The sequence goes on from NW_025333664.1 coordinate 12,102,523, forward strand.
CTAAGCAACAGGTGGGCTAGGCCGGGGGTGAGGGGGAAGCTCTTTGCTCCAGCATTAAATGGCCCCAGCGTGCTCTGTGTCAGTGTCAGCGCCTTGTCCTTGCTTGTCCATGGACCCGGCTCCTGACCTCACTGTCAGGCTGCTCCCTCCTGCAGGTGTCACTGCGGCTCCCGAGGGCCACACCTGGACTTCTAATCCAGCACCAGGGTTATCATTAGGATGGTGCGCAAAACCAGAGGAAGTGGCCGTGAACGAGGGTTGGCCGACTCACAAGTTCTAGACAGAGCCGTCTGGGAGGGCTGGTTTCCATCGGTTCCCTGGGTCCAGAGCGGTGAGGCTTCCGGAGAAGCCAAGTGTGTTCATGAAAATTTTCCCTCTTTGGCTGCTTCATTGAAAAGTGTTGTGGTTTGGGGCCTGAGGACTTCGTTCTTGTCAGATTTCTCTGGCTCGTCCCCACGGCCAGCACCTGGCAAGTTAGCTCCGAGCTTTGCTGTCCCAAAACCCTTCACACGGAAGGGCCAGGAGCACCAAACCCCTTTGCCTCTGACTCAGGCTTGAGGGGCGGGGAGCGCTGAAGGGTTGCCCGGGAGAGACTGGCATCTGGCCCCATGGGCCCCATGGCTGAGCTGAGCTGGCGTCCCGACAACCCTGGGCTTCTGCGGGTCTGCTCCAACTCCATTGGTGGACGTGCCCCGCTGCCCCGCCCGGCCTCGAGGCTGGCGCTCACTTTCCTCCTGCCAGGCCTGCGCCGGGTGCTGGGGACGGGAGCCTCATCCCCTGCCAGCACCCTGCTCTTCTGTGACCAGCCCTCCTGGACGGCCCAGGCCCCAGTGACACAGGCTGGTCCCCTCACCCCAGCCTGTCACCCCTCCTCCATCAGAGCTCTCACTGGCCTCCCCTGGGCTCTGGTCGGCTCTCCGTATTTTTTCACATGAAAAACTGACCCTTCTCCCTGTCTAATTACCTCGCTGGGAAGAAGCCCAATTTGCCTCTGTTCATCAGTTCATTTCCAAACCTGCCTGATTACTGCAACTGCTCTCCTGACCCTCTTCTGAGCCACTGTTTCACACTTTCCTGGTTTCTTCGGCAGTTCATGGGTTAAAACAAATCTTTGAAACAGCTTCCGAAAAAGGGGAAGTGATCTGTCCCTTGGGGCTGTCACCGTGAACGGGAGCGCCCGTCTTCCTGGGCGTCACACCCCCTGCACCCAGGACCTCACGCCAGTGGCCCTCCTCATGGGCGGGAAGGGCCATCTGCTTGTTTTCTGGCGCTTTCTGCACAGGCCCTGACGGCTGCGGTGTAAAAAGCCACTCCCCGCTGGACCCACAGCTCACATTTGGCAACTGTGTCCCTTTAATGGAAGCGCACATGTCTGTCGAGAGTACAAACATAATGGTTTCTATGGAGATGTGGTCACAATGACTAATTAGACAAAAGAGAGTGTTTTTCAAAGCCTTGAAAGACACCATGGGCGTAATAAACGAACGTCATCTTATTCAATTGATGTATTCCTTCTCATTTCTCCCTAGAAACATCAATAAATGGCCCCTGGCGCCTCGATCTTATTGTGGGGTTGGGCTCCTCAGTCCTGCAGTCTTCCAGATTCTTCAGAACCCTCCAGAACCTTCCAGATTCTCATCCACAGGATTCTGATCGTGGCACACATTCCTCCAGCAGCCTCGGGGGCGCTTGTCCCTGCCAGCATTTCCAGACGGAGCCCTCTGGACTCGGGTCCCACCTGCTCATTCTCACGGTGGCCATTCGGGAGACCAGGGATGCTCCAGGCTTTGGGGACTCATCCTGTCCCCTCAGCACAGCAGCCTGACTGGGGGCCGTCAGCGGTCCCACAGGCCTCACCCCACCACCTGCAGTTATTTGTTTCAGAATGTGGGGTGTGACTGTTCAGGTTACCCTCCTTCCCCAAGCTGAGCAGAACGAGTATTCACTGGCCAGCATTTGAAACACAATGCACCCTTCTCCCCAAGCTGAGTGTGACCCTGGCGCAGTGTATTGCCATATGACATAACAGCCAAAACGATACCTGGACAGAGCCCTGGTCAGTGTGGCTCAGTTGGTTGGGCATCATCCCGTAAATTGGAAGGTCGTGGGTTCGATTCCCAGTCAGGACACGTGCCTGGGATGCAGGTTCAGTCCCCAGTCAGGGCACATGCAGTCCCTGGTTGGAAGCCTACAATAGGCAACCAATCAATGTTTCTCTCTCACATCGATGTTTCTCTTCCTCTCCTTTTCTCTTCCCTTCTCTCTCAGAGCAATGAAAAAATGTCCTTAGGTGAGGATGAGGAGTAAAAAAAGAATACCTGAATGGAAATGCCTGGATGCACGAAAGGAACGGCAACTATGCACACGCACTCCAACCAACACCTCGAGAAAATCACCCACAGGCAAAGAATCCACTCTATAAGAATACATAACCCCCAAGCCAGAAGAAAAATCTACTGTTTTTCTCCTGCTATGCAACTACATAAGACCATGAATATTTTAAAGGCATAAACTGTCAAGCAGAAATAAATGTGACAGAAGTGATGACAACAGAGGTATCATCAACAGTTTGAAGATGAAAAAGTAACTGACCCAGAAAGAGAGAAACCGAGGCCGACCTGCAGCTGCGGGGCGAGGACCTGCATACGGTTGTTCAGAGCAGCTTCGCTCACAGCTGCTCAGAACCGGAGTCGGCCACCCCTTCCCTGGCGAGCAGAGGAACCGACCGGGTGCATCTGCACAGTGGACTGGGCAGTAGCACGGGGCAGACTGCCGACCCGCCTGGCGTGGTTCATCGCAGATGTAGTATGCTAAGGGATAAAAGCCAAGCTGGTAAGGCTCTCTTCTCTAAGAGTTATGCGACTTTCTGGCAAAGGCAAAACTACAGGTACAGAAAACACATCAGTGATGGCCGGGGCCAGGTGTGGAAGGAGGGGTCGACCACGACGGTGGACCACGAAAGAGGGGGGCGGAGTCACAGAACCACTCCACACCTGGCCTGACGGTGGGTGATTAGGTGACGATGGATTTGTCAAAACCAGGAACTCACTGCGCCCTGCTCTGGGAGAAAGGGTTTGGGACCCGCATGGAAAAGCTAGTCACAGACTTGTCACAGAATAGACCCGTGTCTTTTGATTTAAGGGACAATTTCATGTTGCTCTCTCAAACATCCATCACGGGATTTGCTCAAGCATGTTATCTGGGAATAACATGGCTAATTGTGCTTGTAATAAAACAGATGGATTTTAAACACCATGTGATTCCAATCACAATGCCTCTCCTAATCTCTTGTTAAACTTGGAGGGACCTTTTAGGAAACCATCCCATTGGTGATCACGGAATATTCGTCTCAGGTTCAGAAATTCCTGTGGTTTCACTGGTTTCCTTTTTCTCGGCTAACGTCAAATAAAATGACACATAACAACATCCACTTTCAGAAGTTTCTCATTTTACAAAAACATTCCTATCTCCCTCGCCATCCAGAGACCCCACGTAGAAACATAATGTGCATGATTTCTTGCAGCAGTGTCTCTTTGTTGTTTATAGTGCATTGCAGTATTTTTCTGCACATGAATGCCTTTCTTCTCTGAAAACCAGGCTTTCCCTGACCCCACCCTAGCGACAGCCACTGCCCTCCTCTCCCTCCTGGTGCACGTCACTCTTGCTGCAGGGGCGCTGCCCCTGCCGTCACACCCCTCTTCTGGATGGTGCATCCTTGAGGGGCCAGGACTCTGTCTCTGCGTGTCCCGTGCTCCGTGGATGGCCATGGGCCATACAGCAGGTCCTCGATACACACATTTCAAATAAAGGAGACCGCATACCCAGGAGGCCAGAGGAGCCCTGGCCGGTGTGACTCAGTTATGGGAGCGTCATCCCATATAACCAAACGGTTGTGAGTTCGATTCCCGATCAGGGCACACACCTAGGTTGCCGGTTCAATCCTGGTCTGGGCGCTACAGAAGACAACCAATGAATGTTTCTTTCTCTCCCTTCCTCTCTCTCTAAAAGCAATGAAAAACATCCTTCATGAGTTTGAAAAATAAAAAAAAAATTCTCAGAGGTTTTGACCCTGACCTCAGATGATCGCATCCAGGCATCTACAACATGAGAGAGAGAACTCGAGGGGGACAGCCACGTGGCTTTCACAAGGACACTGGGAGGCCAAGCACAGCCAGCTTGCTGCCTAAAGTCTAGTCACACGTCTCCCTGCCTACTGAGAGACTGCACCTTCGACAAAACCTGCTGGATGAGATTCCAGAACCACGAATGGACAAAGAGAACTTCGGGATGCCACGGAGCCATGGAAACCTGGAAGGCAGGGACTGAACAGCTCAACCCAGCAGACTCTTTGACATTGACGAAGTCGACATTGATCATTCGCAAGCCATCCTCAAACACTATGGCATGAGATCCTTTGTCGTCTGACATGTTGTTACGGATGAATTCATCCAGGTCGTGTGCCCAGCAGAGCTGGGAGAAGCTGAGTCCCCAGACCAGGGAGTCAGCCGAGCCCAGCACCCAGCACATCTCGGCGGAGTCTGGTGACTGTCTCCCAGTCCTGACATGTCCCCAGCTACTCCCGAGAAGTGACACGACTTTGCTTGTGTGAGACACGGCCCCCAAAATAAATCTAATTGCTTCTGTTGGGAATGGAAGTGAAGGAGAAGCGAAGGCATCCACGAAAGTGATGATGTAGAGCTGGAGGCTAAAAAAGAATATCAAATTGCAGTGTCGCTCAAAGCCACCACGTGAGTAACTTCAATATAGACTCAATATGGAAATCAGAAAAAGTGACTCATGAAACTTTCAGCATGTGCTTCCATCCCGGGCAAAAACACATCAGATGAAAGCTGTTTATTCCTCCACCTGATGGTTCAATTCAGCCAGTATTCCTGATGTCCTCTGGTGGCCTGGGCACTGGGCCCGGCCCTGAAGACGTAAGAGTGAAGGGAGCTGGTGTTTTAGATGGAGTAGTCAAGCACAGCCTCTCTGAGGAGGAGGCAATTGAACAGAAACTGGAACAAGGGGGGGAGGGAGCTACGCGTCTTTCTGGGGGACTACGCGTGACTATTCCAGGCTGAGAGAACAGCAGGGGCAAAGGCCCTGGGGTAGGAATGCTCTTGGAGGAATAGCAAGGAGACAAGAGAAACTGGAACCAGTGGAGCAAAAGGAGGAGCAACATGAGACAAGATCAGAGGGGGAGCAGGCAGACCCACCCGTAAGGCCACGCAGGCCACTGCAAGGACCGTGGCCTTGACTCCAAGTAAAAGGGAAACCACTCGAAGGTTGTGAGCAGAGACTGGTGGGATTTGACTCCAGTTTCTGACGGGATCCTTCGGCTGCTGCAGGGAGAATAATGTGCAGGGAGAGCGAATTCGGAAGAGGAGGGGGACCAGTGAGGCCACAGCAGTAATCCAGGTCGTTGGCTGGTGGCTTGGACGAAGGAGGTGGAGTGGAATTGGCAAGAAGGGGTCAGATTTGGGAAATAGTTTGAAAAATCCCTAGAGGTTATCGGGAGTCTACCTGGAGAAAGAATCTTTTACTTGTGCCAAGCTACTTATATTTAGATGTATTTATATTTGTATTTAAATATTGCTTTACATTATGCATTACATTCTTTCTTAATTTCTTCAATTACAGTTTACATTCAATATTAGTTGTATTCGTTTCAGGTGTCCAACCCAGATCAGGGGAACGCTCTGGAAAGCATCACACTTTTCAATAGATTGCTGATAACCATGGCTGACGATCCAGTGCGCCTTTCACATTTTTTTTTTAGATTTTATTTATTTATTTTTAGAGAGGGAAGGGAGGGAGATGAGAGAGAGAGAGAGAAACATCAGTGTGCGGTTGCTGGGGGTTCTGGCCTGAAACCCAGGAATGTACCCTGGCTGGGAATCGAACCTGGGACACTTTGGTTCCCAGACCGCGCTCAATCCACTGAGCTAGGCCAGCCAGGGCTTGCCTTTCACATTTTCATACAGATGCCCAGCCAGGGGCCGGAGGCGATGGCCGGTGGACAAGGCCCTGCTCGGAGACAAAGTCCAGGCCCAGACACAGCCCACTGCGGCCTTGGTGTCAGATCTGCAGATGGCCGTCAGTGTACTCAGGGCCCCGGGGGTGGGGGGACGGGCACACCTGACCTGGTACAGCTTCTTAACGAGGCCAGCATTCCAGGCAAACGGTGTAGGGTTTCAAAACCACCACGGAAGACACCTTAGAGAACCAGTCAAGGGGGCTGGTTCATTGTGGCTACAGCCTCTTCAGTGTCTCTCTGGCGCCATCAAGTTCAACCGAGGAAGGGGCAGATGGGCGACATCACTCACCCCCGTGGGCAACGAAACTCTCTGCCTCTAGAGCCCCAGCGCGAGAACTTGGAGGGCGGGCAGGGAGATGGGCGGGGAGATCGCCCGGGTTCCGGCTCGCTCGCGAGGTCTCCCCCACTCCGGTCGGCTATGAAGCCTCTGAAGCTTCATCTGCCCGTGTTTGCCGCTGTCGGGACCAACGAGACAGTGGAGTCGGAGTGCAAGACAGAAAGAGGTTGGAATCCAAGAGGCTTGAATAGAGAGACGTGTCCCTCCGCTCCGAGTCCCCTGTGTTGCTCGGGAAGATTCCTCCGCCACTCTGCCCCTCAGAGGGAGGAACAGTGACACCCACCTCGGCCGAGCCATGTGACAAACATGTGAAACCATGCATGTCCTGGTGCCTTGCACTGCACGTGGCACTTGGAAAGCCCTGATGAACGTTTGTTTGGCCCTCGTGAATGTTCCCTCACAAGTCCCCGCAAGTGGCTGCTGCAGGGGTTCGAGAGCCTCCAGGGACCCCTTGGGGTTGTGAGTATTGGACCAGTGGGCTGGTGCACGCCCAGAGTGGGCCCCAGTAGACTCCACATCCCCAGATTAAACCACTGACCCACACGGGAGGGACAAGGGTCTCAGAGGAGTCTGGAATGGGGAGCCTAGAGTCCCTGGACTTCAAAGGAGGGGTGCACCCACAGGGTGGGTGAAGTGAACCAACTCCTCAGGGTGACTGCGAAATGCTTGAAGGGAACTAGCTGAAGCCCAGGGAGGTGACAGTGTCATCTAAGATCACACACCAGCAATAGGACGACCAAGCTGGAAAGGCCCTTCGAGGTCATCTGCTCAAGCCACAGCTAGGACTCGGGGTCTGCAGCTCCCTCCCCTGCCTGCCCAACACCAGCCCCCAGGTCCCCACCAGGTACAATCTGGCGGGAATCCACCTCCCCCCTCCCCCGTGCCAGCACTGCCCTGAGCTGCCCCAAGATGCTCTAATGGAGCTGATGCAAAACATTTCATTTTGTACCACGCCTGCGGTGACGGCTGAGTTAAACCGAATGTTCACAGTCATTACGCTCAGAAACCCAGCACGAGCTGTGTCTGTCGGGGTTTCGGAATGAATCAGATTTCCGCACGCTCCTCTCTGCGTCGAATCGCATGTCTGTATATGGTAACCTTTAGAAAATGAGTCTAATAATTAGTCATCTTGGCCTAGTTAAAGACAACATTGCGTTCTCCAATTTCACTTTGTTTTCAACAGGAGAGCGATGCCAACGGTAATTTTCACCACGGTTAAAATATGCTTCTCAGCTGCTCCCTGCAGGCAGCAGAGATAGCGCGGGTCCCTGCACCTGCCCGGCACTTCCCCGTGGCTCCGCCTGTGAGCAGGCTGTGGCCCCCGCCAGGTGGCCCCCCACGCCCACTCATTCACATCTCTTGACACCAACTGTGGACCCGGCATTAGACCAGATGCTTTGGACTCATCATTACTCCCCGCGGTCTTTGCCAGACAAGCTTGACTGCTTCATTTTGAAGATGAAGGTCCTGGTCCAAACCCCAGGTCCACTCTCCCCACCCCTTTCTCCCTGCCATCCAGCCGGCCTGCCTTCTCCGAGTTCCCACCACAGGGCCTTTGCACATCCCTCCCCCGCCACATTCTTCCTCCTGATTCTCTGCCTGGTTAATTCCCACCCACCCTTCAGCTCTCAATTCAAACATAATTTCCCGAGGGAAGGGTTCCTTGCCCCGCCCCCATCTTCCCACGGGAGTTCTTCACTCATGTGGCACCCTGTACTCTTCCTCCTTCACAGCAGCTCTGACAGTTTGTCGTTTCACTTTTATGGGATGATTTGCTGTTGTCTGGCTCCCTACGAAAGCATGAACTCCAGGAAAGTGGGGATGGTGTCTTTCTTGTCCACCACTGCACCCCCAAACCCAGAAAGGACACAAAGTGAGAATTTAATTACTGTACACTGGGTAGGAGGTGGGTGGATGGGCGATGGATAGTGATAGATAATGGACGTATGGATAAGGAAGGAAGGAAGGAAGGAAGGTTGGTTGAGAAACGCTAAAAACAAAAAAGAAAAAACTTGCCAGCCATCCAGGTTAGAGATGGTACCAAAATATAAACCCACACCCTCCATCTGTCATTCCCACTTGTTCTGTGTGATAATCTTCTGCTGCTCCCCCATCTCTCACTCACACACACACACACACACACACACACACACACACACACACCCCACACCCAAACTCTGACCCACGACTGTGCGCACCTCCCTAGAACATAGTTCTCAAAATCATGCGTGCTCTCCAAACTCCAACACCAGGAGCTTATAAGGTGCTAATTCAGTGGGTCCAGGTAGACGCCCAAATATGCATTGTTAACAAGCACTCAGGTCGTTTTGAAGGGATCGTGTCCCAGACCTCCATTTGAGGATCCCTAGATTAGGCTGAATCCACATAGGAATCCGAATGCTGGGTGCCTGGTGGGGGCGCTCAGTGGTCCACCCCCACTTGGCCACCTGCAAAAGCGGGCAGAAGCTGGGGCTGTGCTGCCCCCTGGTGGTCAGTCAGAGCTGCTGCTGCTGGCCTTGCCTGAAGACCCTTGCTGCCTGTGCCTCCCGTGGCCAAGTGACCTCTTGCAGCCCATGTCCGCCCCTGGGCACAGCACCTGCGTTCTGGTCCCTGACTCTCCAATAACCTCTTAGAACTCTTTTTCTCTTTGTAAATGTAACATAATGTTTCCCAAACTCCGGTTCTTTGGGTAACACCTTCAACATTTTACCCATCTCATATACTTTCTGAAATATTGTTCTTTACTTAATTTTTTCTCTAAATGTATTTACGCAAAATAACTCATTTTAAAAGAGAAACTCAAGTACTCACATAGACAGGGAGAAACACAGTTTCACTCACCATAAATAGGAAGTGGGGAAGGAGGTGGGGAGACATGAAAATTGGGGGGGAAATACAAGAATTACCACATTTTTTAAAATAAAAAGATTACAGTTTCACAAATAAAAATAAGTAATGGCTTGCCCAGGTGGTGCGACTATAGAGAACGGCACAAAAATTATTATTTTTGAAGTCAGAATAGGGGTTATCTCTGGGGGAGGGGATTGTGGGGGATTCTGGGACCCCAGTTGTCCTTAATCTGGGAAGTAGTTACAACTATGTGTTTTAATCTGTACAGATGAGCTTTATGTATTTATTCCAGTATTTTATACTTCAGAAGGAAACACGCTATGGAAATAAAAATCAACAGTGAAATGTAAGTGACTTACAAATGCACAGCTGAAAATGAGGGAAGTGACCTTGAGCTCCAGGATGCTGGGAAGGACCCTTGGTGGGGCGGGGCCAGGAGCCCACCTGGGTCAGTGCCCAGAAACACGCTGATTGCAAGGGGCCTGCCAGTCGGTCCGGCTCCAGGCAGCAGCACCCCCACCCCCACCCTCCTTCCTTCCAACACACCCTCCCTTGGACCCCCATGATTGAAGCCCAGAGCTCCCAGTGGGTCTCTGGGGGTCAGGCTGCTGTTAGTGTCCTGGGCCAGTGCAGTGAAGACAGCGTGGACCTCCACTGAGGGGACATTAGCACCCCAATCAGCAGGTGAATGGGGAAAATCGGGCACTTGGGTTCTGTTTCCGGCACTGGAGTCCTTCTCATGGTATTGACTACCACCGCCCATTCTGATTGGTTGACTCCTGTACCACTTCTGTCGTCCAGTTTGTTCATGCACAGCCCTGCGTGTGTGTAGCTGTTCACATACAGCTACACACACTCACATACCTCTGGTCGGGCGCGGAGCGAGCTTCAGGACATGCTAGACACGGCCTGGCCCTCCCCTGGACGACTGAAAGGACCCCAACGTATCAGCAGGGCCGCCAGCTCCGCTGAGCAGATACAAAGGAACGTGGTTCCTCGTCCAGAAAACACGGGAGCTGGGACAGCCCGGGCACAGGCCCCGAGCCCGGAAGGGCGCAAGGACTGCCCGCGGGAGCTCAGAGCTCCGCCGTATGCGCGAAAATTCTGATTAACCTTCGCAACCGCCCTCCCGCGCGGAGCAACTGGGGAAACTGAGGCTGGCCTGAGCGCTCACCATTCACTCCTTCCGCCTTTTGTGTTTGTTTGTTGCATTTTCCTCCTCTTTCGGGTGTGCCCTTCTTCCAAGGAACCCCGCTGCTCGCAAGTACTGGGCCCGCCGCGGACTCACAGGCAGCCTCGCCTCCCCTCCCGGTTCCGCCCGCTCCCGTTCTCGTTAGCCGAGGGTCCACGCACCGGGGCAGTCTGGGGGGAGAGACGCCAACGCGTTCTTTTCTCCTTCATACCTTTTTGCGTTTTCTGATTTCTTTTTATAACAGGTTTGAAAATGGGAAAATACAGCCGCGCTAGGGAAACAAAGCAGCACAGTTTGGGGCGGCGAGCTCTGCTGTGAGGACGAGTCTCAAGCCTGCCCTCTGCCCTTCGGTGGCTAAGTGACCTGAGGCGGGTCCCTCCCGCGTCTGGGCCTGGGTATCCCCATCTGTTCAATCAGAAGGGGGTGCCAGCGCTGCTGTATCCCCCACGCCCACCCCCACCCCGCCCATCGTCCTGCCCTGCTCTGTGCCCTGGGAGGTTGCCCCCTGTGGATGGCACCACCCAGACGCCCTTGCTGGCTGGCTGCAGGGGACTGCAGGCTGGAGGAGAGAAGTGGGGTGCTCCTCCTCCCTGCCCTCTTTCTTTGGGTCTCACTTCAGGCAGCCCCTCCACAGCTTCGGCTCCTGGGGGCCGGCCTCTGCTTTCCGCCTCTGGGCTCAATGGATCCCAACAGCGCAGTACCCTTCCCCCCCTGCCCCCAGGCTTCCCACGGTTGCCAGTCCTTGGAGACTGAACATGGTGGTCGGGTCCCTTGGCCCACCCACTGTTCTGGAATACTCTTTTCACTGAACTGAGTTGGATTCTGTTTCCTGCTAGGACATCAAGTCATATATCCTATTAGCAAGTGTAAATTGGGGTGGGTCTATTAGCAAATATAAATTTCCCAGACAACATCCCCGGGGGACAAACACCTACGAATGCCCCTATTTCTTCATCTTTGAACCCATTCTAGCTTTTAAGCTCCCATTTCCACAGAAGCTGGGACACAAAGCCGCAATCACAAAACACAGCAGCCGCTCCATCCAACTCTCCTCAGCGTGAATGTGCAGGTGATTCGAATTTCACGAGTGCACACGCACTCACACACTCCACCGAGAGGTGACGCACACGGCGGGTGGGGGTGCTGCACACGGCATCAGCCCCTGGGGAGGGGGCTGTCCAGGTGACAGTGGTCCTCAGCCCTCCCTGGCCTCCCTGGAGTCGGGGTCACCCAGATTCCTGCTGCTGCCACCGAAATGGCTACGGTGCTGCCACCCCCCACCCAGTCATTCACCCCAAAGGCCCAGCTGCCCACTCCAGACAGCACCACCCTCAGCCACGTGCGCACCCTCCCTGGGGGACTGCGGACTCTGGTCTGCTCCTCCACACGTGCTGACGGCTGGCAGTGTCGGTGATGGTCTTCGCTGGCACTGCCAGCCGCGCCAGCTCTGCCTCCTTCGCTCGCTCACTCACTCAGGTCACAAACACTCTGGGAGCACCCTCTGCACACCAGGCGCGAGGCTGGGCCCTGAGGATACAGCAGGACACTGAAACAGACATGGCCCATGCTTTGGGGGACCTGGGAGTCCACGGGGGGACCCAGATGCTCATCAGGAGACAGAGAGAAATGAATGTAAATCGACAATGTCCTGACGTGCTATGAGGGAGAGGCATATGGGGCCATAAGCACCAAAAAGAGAGGAATTTCACCTAACAGGGAGCTCAGAGGAGGCTGAGCTCCAGAGGACAAGTTGGAGCTTAACTAACCAAAGAAAGAAGACGAGCAAAGCCAGAGACGCCAAGGCCGGGGGTGACACGGAGCACAGAGCAGGTGACAGGCCAAGAGGGCCAGTGCAGCAGGTGTGCAGGGAGAAGCAATGTGCCCCGGCCGGCGGGGGGGGGCAGCCCCCGGCCGGTGCAGGGCCCACCGGCACCCGAAGGACCCTGACTATATCTTCACAGCAGTGGATCCGGATTTCCAGATGTTCTCTCCGGGTCTGGTCCAAACAGAAGCCACGGGGAGGCTGGGGAGTCCAGCTGACAGACCACTTGCCTAGCCCAGGCGAGAGACAACAGTCAGTGGCAGTGCAGGGTGAGGGGGTGGAGGCAGCTGGGTAGATTCAGATGTTCTGGAGTTCAGAAAGGCAGCACTTGGTGATGGATTAGGTGGGCTGGTGGGGAGGGTGAGAGAGAGGACTCAGACCCCTGCTTTGTGGGAGTGAGTGGAAGTGGACAGGCAGGGCCAGGGAGGGCAGGAAGGTGGCTTTTAGACTAATTTGGGGGGCAGATTAGGTGTGAGGTGGCCGGCCAGCTGCAGGGGTGTCCAATTCCTGAATCTTAGTGGATTCAAGAATTTGCACTTAGCAGGTGGTTTAGATCGCAAGGTGCTTATTGGTGACTCGTCTGCACGTAGGCAGTGAGATGAGAAGAAAAAACAGCCCCAGTGACTCCAGCTTTCGATGGCCTGGGAGCAGAGGATAAGACCGAGGACTCCAAACAGAAAGTTCGAGAGTAGAGAAGAGACCGTACAAAGAAAACAGAAACTAATGCCCAGAATGCAAACACACAGGGACGACTGCAATAATGAGACGTGAAACCCACTACAAACGCCCGAAATAAATGTCAAAGCTGAAGCTGCACAATATGTTAAAATGATTTATTATGCATAACCATGATCACCTGACTCTAAGAATTCCAAATTATTTCCCCCCAACACAAGATATGTGAGAGGAAAGAGAAACTTATGATGGAAAATCGAGATTTTTGTATTTAAAATAACCTCTGATATAACAAAAAACAAGATGTCTCACTTCTAATCCACCAAAGAAAACTAATTCAATGAAACATGACTCATTAAAAACAAAAAGCAGCTCTGGCTGGTGTGGCTCAGTGGACTGAGCACCAGCCTGTGAACCAAAGGGCCGCTGGTTCGATTCCCAGTCAGGGCATATGCCTGGGTTGCAGGTTCAGTCCCTCCCTGGTTGGGGTGCATACAAGAGGCAACTGATTGATATTTCTCTCTAATATCGATGTTTCTCTCCTCCTTCTTTTCTCTCTCAAATCAATAAAAATATTTTTGATTTAAAAGAACAAAGAAATCAGAGAAAACCTTCAAACAAAATTTTCTGAAACATATCCTATGGAAAACTCTCTGCTTGAGGTGGTGTGAGGTGTTAAGGAGCAAACACTGCACTCAGAAAACAAGGAATTAAACCAAGGAACACTGGCCGTCTAGCCTTCTTAGGACTTCTTGGATCACGCTGACGGACACGGGGATTCCCCAGGGGGGCCGACAGGCTCTGGCTGCCACAGCTGTGGGGGAACTCATCGCTATCATTGAAGCCACACAGAGTGACTGCAGTTCCCACGGTGGCTTTGTAGGACTCGGGGTGCAAGGAACGTCCCCTGGGAAAAACAGGCGTCGTGTAATAAATACACACAAACAAACGACAATTAATTCAAACATCTGTAAGGAAACAGCTGAAACTGACGACGTCCTTGGCCACAAAGAAAACCTCAGCGGCACGAACAAGCAATCTTCCCGGGCCACAGTATCTGACCACAATGCCATTAAATCAGGAATTAGAAACCAAAGAATAAACAAAACAAAAAAAATTTAATCACTGGGAAATTTATCCCTAAACAACTCAAGTCAAAGAGGGGAAAAAGAAAACTGCAATTATTGGCCATTTGGAACATAATGACAATTGGAACTGCGCACTGCAAAATTCATGGAACGGAACCAAAGTGCTCCCCGGGGCTCTGCGCATTTCTGTCATTAACCAGGAAGGCTGGGAGTGACTCCCGCGTCCCGCTCTGGAAGCTGGAAAACGAGCCACTCGATCAACCCGGGGAGAGAATTACAAGTAAAGGTAAAAATTAATAAAGTGGAAAATAAAGGACTCAGTAGAAAGGGTCCATCTAAGCATTGGCTACTTGTAACCGCTGTAAGATACCTGGAGTTGTAAAGGCCCCATAAAGGGAGGGGGCGGGAAGCGAATGAGACAGCGAGGAGGAGGAGCACAAAAACTCGACACCCGGAAAGTCAAGGAAACTCCGCCAGAGGCGCAGAGAAGGGCGTTCAGATTAAAGGAGAACCCTGAATGCTTCCGGCGTGCTAGTTACTTGGGGTGTTCGGTGGAGAGCACCTCTGTTGTCGTTGCTCTGGCTGCCGTGACCGAGTGCCACACGCTGGGCGTCTGCAACAGCGGAAGCTCATTTTCTCACAGATTTGAAGGCTGGAAGTCCAAGGTCAAGGTGCTGTCAGGATTGGTTTGGGGTGGGACCTGTCTTCCCCACTTGCACATGGCCCCCTTCTCATGTCCTCTCGTGGCCTTTCCTCTGTGCTCCCGGGGACAGAGAGAGATCTCTGTGTCTCTTCCTCTTCTCGTAAGGACACCTGTCCAATTATTATACGGCAGCCCCACCCTTACAGCCTCATTTAATCTTATTTACTTCCTAACCACCTCTCCAAATACGTCACAATGGGGTTAGGACTTCAACATATGAATTGTTGGGGGGGCGGGGCGAGGGGGCACAATTCATTCGATAACAGCATATTTTTCTAGAAAAACGGGAATTGCCAAGACAGGTAGAAAACCATGAAACCAACTTGAAAATGGACCTAGAACTAATATTTCCCAAAAGGATGGGGGGGGAGGGGATCAGAGAATGTAGTAAAAAAGTTCTTTCAGACTTTCAAAGAATGTTTCTAAGCTCCTTAAACCATCCAGAAAACAGAAAAAAAAATAGAATGCATTCTGATTCATTTTCAAATCCACCATGGCTGTGACACACAAGCTTGACAAATGTCACCAAATGTTAAGATGCCAAGCATCCAAGGGATCCCATGGTCCCTATGGACAGGGGTCCCTATGGAGAAGCTCTGCACAGAGACACGGCACCTTTTCAAAATAAGAGCCTCAAATCGCAGGGCAGCTGGAGGCCCAGTGGGTGGAGACCAGGGCAGCTTTGAACATGAAGCGGCCTGTAGAGGGCAGCGTGAGGAAGCCAGGGACCAGAACTCAAGTGCTCAGAGGGGCCATGGAGGCTGTCCACACCTATCAGCTGCACATGCAAGGAGACACCAGGGACCAGAAGTGGGGTGGACACCCCTCCCCAGGGCCCCCCACACGTACTGCATGAGGTCGGGGTGCTTGGGGTCACCTTCCATGGTGCAGGACAGTCCCAGAGCCTGGGGTGCAGCTGACTCCACCTGCTAAAGGCCGGGAGGAGCCAGGTCAACTTGGCTCAGAGTGAGACACCTAATGGCGGACCTCCTGGGGAGGCAGGGAGCTCCCTGTCACTGCAGGACCGTCCTGTGGGGCTGCTCTGGAGGGGACACCAGCTCTGGGACAGAGGCTGGCCTCGATGTTAGAAGTCTCTCCACGCCTGAAGGATTCAGACTCACAGTGGCTCTCATCTTCCAACGGCTCCATCCTCACTCATCCTGACGACTGCAGCATGGCTGGCCAGGGCACACCGTCTCTCATGTCCAGAAAACATCATTCCCGCATCCTCTGTGACCTTTTCCCCTCTGTGCCTGCATTACCATCTTTTGGCAGCATCTCTCAAGATGATCAGTGTTGCAGTGGCGGAGTGCAGAATGTGAGCAGAGAGCAGACCTGACCTCACTTGCAATATCAGCCATGCCCGCACGGACAGGTTTGTCTGCATCCCTCTCTCTCCTCATGTTGCCATGGTGAGCGACCTGTCAGGTTCCAGTCTTGGAACAGATACTGGGAGAAGGCTGCAGGCTTGAGGACCATTCAAGACATCCATTAGAAGCATTAGCAAGCCCGGCCTCCCCTCTCTCCATAATGGGCTGAATGCTGGCTTGTCACAATGCTAATGGGTGCTTGGCTGCCCAGAAGCCGACTATGGCCAATGCCTGCCCTTCCTACATGGATTTTAATGACAGATGAGGGCTGTCGTTACTGTCCCCGTTCACAGGCTCTTACCAATGCCTGAATTACCGAGCCTGCGCCAGCCCTGGTCGTGGGCATGAGAGAGGGGTGTTGGGCTGGAATCTAAAAAGCACCGTCGGTGTCATCAACGAGCACCGCCCTGGGCTTTGGGTAAGAACAGACACCAAGCCCCTGGTCCCTCCTGGGAGGGCCTGTGTCAGTTTCTCCGACGCTGGATCGCAGCCTCGGGGAAATCAGGCTCTCGGTCACGTCAACGACGGGGAAGTTACAATTCACCAAGGACACCTCCTCGGCAAAGCAGAGCAGGAGCCAGCCGGGGGCGGGGTTTGGTAAAGTGAATGTGATCCCAGGGACCCCTCATTCCTCACAGGAGACAGCTTGTTTGGCGCCACGAGGATTGCCACCAGTCCAGAGTAGGGTCCTGCCAGAGCTCAGGGAGCCCCAGTGAGTACTGACCAAGCCATGTCCCCCCACTTTGGGTTTTCCCCCTCGAGAAGGAGTGGCTACCTTGTACTTGGTGCAGAAGAGAGAGATGAGTGCTGGGGACAAAGGGGACAGGCTGGGGACGTTCTTAGGGCACTTGGCAAAGTTCCTATCCTCCTCCTTGTGCATACACGATAGGACAGTGCTTCCTTGACCCTGGAAGTTAGGCGTGGCCATGAGACTCATTTTGGACACTGCACTGTCAGTGGAAGCGACAGCTATTATTTCCGGGGAAGGTAGAGGAGAAGGGGAGAGGTGGTGTCTGAAGGGATGATGGCTGAGTGTTCTCCAAGACTAACTGGAGACACTGATGCACAGATTCAAGAGGTCTAACGAGGAAATGAAACAAAAATCACGGTTCAACATCAGAGGGACACCGTAGGAAAACCAAAGGTAAAGAAAAATTCTTAAGGCAGATCCACAAAGAGACATCGGTTGCCTTCTGAAGAAGTCAGCTGTCAGTGGAGTTCTAGCTTCTCAGCCACAGGGTGGATGGAGGTGAGCAGAGACTGAACTTGGCTTCGATGTGAAGAAAGAAAACACAGCTATACTTACCAACAATCTCTTTTAAGAACCAGGTGGAATAAGGACATTTTTAGACAATCAAAACCAAGAGAGTAGTACGTCAAGAGGAAAGTCTAAAAGGTAAACTCCCAGCAGAGACGGCGTGCCCCCACTGGTAGGTCTGAGCTCCAAGGCCGGCGGGGCAGACACGGAGGAGGAGTGAAAACCACAATGACGATGGAAAGTGACAACAGCAACAGTCTTCTTGCATTTCTAAAACTGAGGCTACAGATACAGGCCGGGCAAAAGCAGGTTTTACAGTTGTGTGTTTGCGGAGCACAATGCACCCTGGTGTTACTATTGACGAGTTGCTGTGTTCTTTGCCATACAAACTACTGCGAAGCCACGGGAGCCCGCCGCTGCCCGGGGCGGTCGCATCGGTCAGGAGGGGCAAACGAAGACCCAGCCCTGCCTTATTCAAGCAGAGGGCACAAACACTGGTACTAACTTTAAATCCTGGTAGGTTGCCTATGAATGTTTTAACTGGTAGAGTCACTACCCAATGGTAAGTGTATAACTTACAAAACAGTAGGAAAACATCAAAAAATATTTTAAAACTGTCTATGTAAAGTAAGGAAAGAAAGGAGAAAATAAGCCAAAGAGTAGCATGAAAGAAGCATAAAATAAGATAGTCGATTTAAACCCAAATATATCAGGAATTATGTTAAATATTTAAGTTTAAAGACAGATAAATGACAACGGATGTCCCGACCTTAAACGGCAGCTGCCCCAAAGCCTCCCCGCCCTCCGAGAGTGCTGGGCAAGCAACCTTCCCCTGGCGACGCGGGCTGCCCATTGTGACCACCCGGATGGCCCCTTGACATCACGCGCTGTGACGCTCAGAACCACAGGGGGTGGGGTGGCAGCACACACCTGCTCCACCTCCCTGCAGGGCTGCCGTGGTTTCTGACTCTGCTGTTGAGGGTTCGTCGGGCTCACGTGCCATTTGGTGACTCTGCCCGCTGTGCAGCTGCTCCTGGCAGCCCCTCGGCCCTTTCCTAACCCACCCTCCTAACCCACTCCAGGGAGCAGGGAACTCGAGTTAAGAGCTTTGCCCACAGAGTCCCCAGGGCCAGCACCAGGCAGAGGACAGGTCCATCCTTCTGGCCAAAGGACTTTTCCCTGAGGGGCATTTCATTCTGACTCTGGGTGGTGAGCTGCTCCACTTCCAGAGAAACTGGTCATGGAGCCAGAAGCCTCAGAAACTTGCCCTTACGACCCTCACCACCGTGTCCCACTCAGCAGATTCCAGTACCACCTGGCATCGTGCAGGAAAAAGAACCCCAAGAAAGCCAAAAAGATGGCCAGCTGCAAATACAATGCCTGCCATGTGGTCCCCATCAAAAAGCTGGAGGAGCACGAGGCAGCCTGTGCCAACAGGAGCCCAGTGGAGGAGGAAGACAGCTGGAGCCCTCGGAAAGTCAGCTTTCCAAGTCCAGAGCAGAATGGGAGCGCCCCTCCAGAGTCCCCCTGGGTCCCCAACCCCGATGTCTGGAACGTTGATGACACTAACAGCCATCCTGTATTTGTCCTTAAGACTTTTGTGCCCCAGAAGCTTGTTTGTGGAAAAGAGGACCACCTGCCCCATCCATGACCACCCCCCAGAAGATCCTCCAGCCAGCAGCAGAAAGGAGCCACCGGCCTCTTACATGCACGGAAGGAGATGCAACTCGCCAGAAAAAAAGGCATGCAAAGCAAACTACACTGGGATTTCCTTTTCTTTCCACCTAAGCAGATTGGTAAAGATCAAAAGTCTTAAGAACATTCTGCTGGCGCAGATGGGCAAAGGATCACTTTTATAACACTGGTGAGGTTAGTTGGTAAACTTCCCTGGAGCATAATTTGACCAGAGCTCTCAGAATAACCGGTGCACCGTGCTTTGCTGGAGCACTCCCACTGCTAGGAGTTCAGCCTGCAAGTATATGCATGCTTGTGGAACGTGAGGTAAGCATAAGGTTATTCGTTGCAGCATTCTTTGGAGCAAAACAAAAGGTCAGAAATGACCTAAACACCCAGCAGGAGGGCTGGGGAAATGAAGGATGGTGTGGCCATAAAATGGAAGAGCTTGCTGCCCTGAGGAAGAGTGGCGGGGGCGGTGGGGGCTCCTTCTGTATGAACACGAAAAGGCTAAGGCACATTGTTTCACACAGAGGCCAGCAAACGGTTTCTCTAAAGGGCCAGAGAAGAACTATTTCAGGCTTCATGAGCCATGCCGTCTCTGTCACAAGCCTTCTGCTCTGCCCCAGTAGCATGAAAGCAGCCACGACGAACGGACATGAACGTGCAGCCCAAGAACACTCCAGAAGCTGGTGACGGGCTGAATTGGGCCTGTGGGCCTGTGGATCATAGTTTGCCAAGCCTGGTTGAACTGGTAAAGGCCAAGTCCAGAACATTCTCCATATCACGCCGCCGTTTTTGGACCATTGTGAGAGAGGACACGTAGAGGTGTGTGCTTGTATCTGCACACGGTTCCTCCTTGAGGAGACACACAAAGCCTGAAGCTTGCCATCTGACCCCTTACGGAGAGGGCTGGGCTTCTCACTCACCACGGGCAGTGGGCCTCCCCCGGGGAAGGGACCGAGGTGACTGCGGGTCAAGGGGGGGAAGCACTTGCTATTCCAGGCCCTTCAGTGCCACTTACATGTGAATGGATGCATGTGAATGCATGTGAATGCAGTATCTGGTCAAAAAATTAAAATGCCTATTTTTTAGCCCTGGCCAGGTAGCATGGGTTGGAGCAGTGTCCCGATATGACAGGGTTGCAGGTTCAATCCCCAGTCAGGGCACATACAGGAATCAACCAGTGAGTGTGTAAATAAGTGAAACAACAAATCAGTGTTTCTCTCCTTCTCTCCCCTTCCTCTCTAAAGTTAATCAAGAAATTGTTTTTTAAAAATAAAATACCTATTTTTAAACAACACCAAAACGACCTAAGTCTTGAAAGTTCTATCAGGAGGAAATCTTAACTGCTAAGCTTTTTATAAAGTAATCATAACTTGGCCACCCCTGACCCCTTCAACTGATTCTCCAAAGGATTAAAAATTTCTTCTTGAGGACTTCCGGCCAAGATGGAGGTGTAGGTAGACGCATTGTGCCTCCTCGCACAACCAAAACAAGGACAACAACCAATATAAAAAGAACCAGCACTGACAGAAAATTGAACTGTATGGAAGTCCAACAACCAAGAAGTTAAAGAAGAAACAGTCACCCAGACCTGTATGAGGGGCAGAGTTGGGCAGCCAGGCAAAGAGGACTTGCCGCGAAGTGGTGGATTGTGTGCAGACCAGGCGGTCCCACGTTCGCCTGCAGGTAAACCAGGAGGAACAACTGGGGAGTGAGACAGACCGCACAACCCAGGGTTCCAGCAACGGGAAATAAGGCCTCAAACCTCTGGTTGAAAACACCTGTGGGGGTAGAGGCAGCAGCAGGAGAAGCTCCCAGCCTCACAGGAGAGTTCCTTGGAGAGACCCACAGAGTCCCATAATGTACACAAGCCAGACCACCCAGGAGTCAACACCAGAAAGGCCCACTTTGCTTGTGGGAAGCAGGGAAAGTGACTGAAATCCGGCAGAGAGCGGAGCAAGTGCCATTGTTCCCTCTTGGACTCCTCACCCACAGATAGCATCACAACCCAGCAACTGGGTTGCCCAGCTCTGGTGAACACCTAAGGCTCCGCCCCTCATACATAACAGGAGCACCAAGGGAAAAAAAAAAAAAAGGCCCAAATGAAAGAACAGATCAAAGCTACAGAAAAAATACAACTAAGCGACAAACGGATAGGTAATCATCAGATGCACAGTTCAAAGCACTGGTGGTCAGGATGCTCCAGGAACTCAATGGGCACTTCAACAGCATAAAAGAGACCCAGGCAACAATGAAGGTCGAATTATGTGAAATAAACATCTACAGGGAACCAACAGCGATGGGAAGAAAACCAGGACTCAAATCAATGGTTTGGAGCAGAAGGAAGAAAGAAACATTGAACCAGAACAGAATGAAGAAACAAGAATTCAAAAAAATGAAGAGAGGCACCTCTCTTCATTAGGAACCTCTGGGACAACTTTAAATGTTCCAACATTTGAATCATAGGAGTGCCAGAAGGAGAAGAGGAAGACCAAGAAATTGAAAACTTATCTGAACAAATAATGAAGGAGAACTTCCCCAATCTGGCAAAGAAAATAGACTTCCAGGAAGTCCAGGAAGCTCAGAGTCCCAAAGAAGTTGGACCCAAGGAGGAACACACCAAGGCACATCATAATTACATTACCCAAGGTTAAAGATAAGGAGAGAATCCTAGAAGCAGCAAGAGAAAAGGAGACAGTTACCTACAAAGGAGTTCCCATAAGACTGTCAGCTGATTTCTCAAAAGAGACCTTGCAGGCAAGAAGGGGCTGGAAAGAAGTATTCAAAGTCACAAAAGGTGAGGACCTACATCCAAGATTGCTCTATCCAGCAAAGCTTTCATTTATAATACAAGGGCAGATAAAGAGCTTCCCAGATAAGGTCAGGTTAAAGGACCCAGCCTTTATTATATGAAATGTTAAAGGGACTTATCTAAGAAAAAGATTAAAAAAAATATGAACACTAAAATGACAACAAACTCATAGCTATTAACAACCCAACCTAAAAAACAAAAACCCAAACAGGAACAGAATCACAGAAATGGAGATCACATGAAGGGTTATTAGTGGGGAGTGGGAGGGGGAGAGAGGGGGAAAGGGTACAGAGAATAAGTAGCATAGATGGTAGGTAGAAAATAGATGGGGGAGGGTAAGAATGGTATAGGAAATGGAGAAGCTAAAGAACTTATATGTACGACCCATGGACATGAACTAAAGGGGGAATGCTGGTGGGAAGGGGTGTGCAGGGTGGAGGGGAATAAAGGTGTGAAAATGGGACAACTGTAATAGCATAATCAATAAAATGTATTTAAAAAACAATATTCATACAAATGTAAAAGGATTTAACACCTCCTTAAAAACATTCATTCATCTCCGTAAATCAAACACAAGTCCATTCTGATCGATACTAGCCAGACAGTAGTGAACCTGTGAAATTTGCATCACCACCACCCACTTCCGTGCACCTGACAGACATAACTAATCAACCACAGCACTCTCTCCTGAGCCTGGATGGTACCTTCAGAATCCTCCTCAACACCAGGCTCCAGGCTGCCACTGTACGACAACCGAAGTCAGCACTGTCTTGACAGAGGCCCCTGGGGGCAGGTTCCCCACTTGGCCCGCTGTCACCCTCGTGGCCTGACTGCAGGGTGTTTCAGGAAGAGAAGGAAACACAGGGACTGGAGGAAAACTTGTGCCTGGAGATCTGGGGTGGGGGAGAAAGACCAGGCAAGAGGAATGCCTGTTCAACTGCATTCCTGAGCTGGATCTCAGCCATCTGTTCCCCTCCCCTCAGCCCTCATTCCTGGCCTCCACCGGGCCTGACTCCAGAACACATCTGCTGGTAGCCACGCTCTTACGGGGGCCATCATAAAAACGTTTGTTACCAGTGACAGTGGCCACAGCAAGTGCTGGGCTGGGCGCCAGTGACGGAGTCACAAAGGAGAGCTGGCAAACGGGCCGGGTAAAGGCAGCCCCACCAGCAGGCAAGCTGCCCAAGTTCATGGGCAGGATTCCCGGTGGAGGGGGAGCCTAGCAGCAAAGCCGTGTCCTAGGATCGCGGGATTCTAGCAGGGCACAGGAGGAGGGAAAGAGAGGCAGCTACACTGGGGCCAGGTGCCTTGCAGATACCACTTTATGAAATCCTGGCCACCACATTGAGGAGCAAGCATTTTTATTGCCAACATACACATACAAAAAGTGGGTCTCAGAGAAGGTATATGACGTGCTTCGGTTCACAAAACCAGTGAGCGGCAAGAGGCCTAATTAAACCGGACCCATCTCCAGCAATTCCAGTCCTCTCTGTGTACAAACCAGAAAAATACACGAGTTCGCGGAGAGATGAGACCAGCTGTCGTAACAGCCCTGTCTGTCCCAGCCGACCCGGAAACATCCATGTGCCCTGCCGGACAATGGGTACAAGGTAGGAAAGTCACACAGTGGAATGCTACATGGTCAGCAGAAGCAGCAAACCCTAACCCAATCAACATGGGAAAATCTCACGTAATGTGAAATTCAGTTTACACATTTAAATTTAAAACAAAAAAGGAGGGGGAGCATATGTGTGATGCTTGAAGTTGGGATGGCAGTCACACTGGACGGGGTGTGGAGGTCTCTCAGGCGCTGGCCACGTGGAGTGTTCACTTTGTGGGATTCACCAGCTGTTCCCTGGAGGGGTGTGTGGAACTTCCCTGGAAAGTCTTTCACCTGATACGTGTGCTTTTCCTCCAGACCACCCTGCCTCCCTGGACGACAGCTGCAAACCTGACGATCTCAGGCCAGCCTGCAAGTCCTGACATGACCGCTACCTAGTGGCTTCTGCTCTGAGCACTGAAGTGTGGATACCGCTCCTTCGCAGGGTTAATTGTGCGTGAGAAAAAAATGAGAAAGCCTTCGTGACAACACCTAAGAGCCCACATTTTCTGAGCCCCAAGCACGTTCTCTCTGATCCCTTCAACAACTCCGAAAGGTCTCTCCTCGTTTCACAGCTGCAGGCTCCGAGGCGCACAGCAGGAGAGACCAGTACAGTGACAGCCAAGCTGATTCGCGTCCCTCTGATCCAGACTCAGAGTCCCACCCACAGTGGGAGGGGGTGGGGTGGGGGGAACAGCCGAGGACAGCTGGCCGGGGTCCTGGGGAACAATCAAGGCACTGGCACGGTCACAATGGCTCTAG
This sequence comes from Phyllostomus hastatus, assembly GCF_019186645.2. Classification (NCBI taxonomy): domain Eukaryota; kingdom Metazoa; phylum Chordata; class Mammalia; order Chiroptera; family Phyllostomidae; genus Phyllostomus; species Phyllostomus hastatus. The sequence goes on from NW_025333664.1 coordinate 12,126,709, forward strand.
ATTCCAGAATCTCTCATCCCACTCATTCCCAGCCAAGTTCCGAGTCTCCTAAGTTCTTCCCTCACCCTGTCGAGCCCAGAGAGCATCGTTCATTCTCAGGACCCGTCTGCCTTCTGTAGTGGCTGGTTATTGCCCCAGTAACACACAGGCGCACACCACCTCAGCATTTGGTGGCTTGAAACAGCGTTCTTATCATGAGTCACTTGTGGGGGGTTGGTTCCTCCGGGTCCACAGAGAGCAGACAAAAAACCCAGGATATTGGATATCTGGATGATAAGATTAGCAATGCGTGCAGACTATACTTTTTTCCCAGATGCAGGGGAACATTTACAAAATTGATCATATGCTCCATCATAAAGTAAGTCTCAAATTTCAGGCTTAAAATCATACAAACTCTGTTCCCTGAACTCGGGAGAGTGAAGCTAGAAACCAACACTAGAACATGAGGAAGCCCCCCCCCCAGTCCTGGCTGCCATGCAGTCTCTCAGCCACCCCTTCATGGCAGGAGACATCCACTGAGCACCTCCCTGGTGCTGGGCCTGGCGACAGTCCATGCGGGGGCAGGAGACCAAGGTCCTCTCAACCACGCCTTTGTGAAGAGCATCGGAGTCTTGGACTCTGCACCTGCCTCCCTGGACTGCCCCATCTGTTGTGTCCTTTAACCCAAGTCCTGGAAGTCCGCCCTAGTTAACACGCGAACACCACACCATCATCCCGCGCAGCTGCGCCCGCCAGTCCGTGCCGTGAGAGCTTTGATTCTCAGCTCACGCCCAAACTCAGCATTGACGGCTGTCAAGTGTCTGGAAGGTGGAACCAGAAAACCCACCTCAGAAGGGGTTAAAGCACCATTATTACCACGTCGGAACTTCAGTGGTCTCTGAACACGGCACAGACTCGATTCACGCGGGGTCTGCTGAGAAAGGGGCTCATTCCAGTAGCTGGCCCTCCAGCTAACGCCTGTGCTGGGCCCCCGATTTCCCCCAAAACCAGCTCCCCATGCACCTCGGCCTTTCCTTTCACTGTAGATACTACAAAGGGGAGACCTTCTTCCTCTGGATGAAGAATACTTTTCTTCACAATGGCTGCCCAACAAGGGGGCTGGCTGCTGAGTAGTAAAGTCACTTCTCTCTGTCAGTGGAGGTGTTCAAACAAAGCTCAGACAACTGCTTCCTGAGGGTGCTGAACAGGGAGCCTTAAAATCAGAAAAATTCTTCAAAGACCTTGCAAGACCTTCCAGCAGCAGCTATAGCCCAGTGCACATGCTGCTGCAAACACACCAATGACCACCAGGTGGCGACAGAATCGCACCATCGTAGCAAAGGCCTCAGTAACCCAGAAGATGGCTCTTCCTGAAAATACTAAAAACCTAATTGAAAACAAAACAAAACTTAAAAATAGATATACCACATGACCCATCAATTCCACTTTGGGGCTATATCCAAAAGGGTTGAAAGCAGCATCTTTTCTAATTTAAGAAAAAAATAGACAAGTATTAATAAAAGCATCTTAGAAAACATAGGCTTTTATTAGAGGGGAAATTCAAAATGCAAAGGAGGGTTTACTCCCCATCTCAAGCTTTATTAAGTCAATGTGCTGGACCTAAACATGAGTGCCCACAGCTTCCCTGAATGTCTTTACCTCACCCCCGCAACTCCTCACCAAGGGGGCTTGGCCTGCTCCCAGTCCCCTGCACCCCCTCCCCCCCAAAGCTCCCTCCAGCGGCAAGGAACTGAGAACTTTGTCCCCAGGGATGGACATGCTGTCCAACCAACCCCACTGCTGGAAATGACAACCCTGACCTAGACCTCAGACCTGGCACCTGCCCCTCATCAATCCTGACTCTTCCCAGCTACCAGCCAAGCGCCAGTCTGCCCACTGGTCCAGGACCAGGGCGGGCTACAGCCCAGGCTGCAACCACCACTGCAGCCTCGGGAAAAGTAGGGCCACGGCGGCCAGCCTGCCCTGCTGCCCGTCCCCTCTTCTCGTTTAGGACCAGTCTGACCCAGGGCTAGGCCCGTGGCAGGCCAGGCCCACCAAGGCTCTCGCACGCCATCCACCTGCCCTCACCCAGCAGCCAGAGTCCTCAGAGCTCTGAGAGACGCCCCCGAGTACAGACACAAGAGGGACCCTGCAGGGTCCCGAGCCCCAGGGCTAGGCTGCAGACAAGGCTGTGCTCAGGATGAGGGCCCAGGTCCCCACATCCCTCGGGGACCCAGGGAACCATGAGCAAGGCCCAGAAAGAAGATGGAACCAAACAGTACAAGGGAAAAGGCAAATTTATTCAAGAAAACACATCAACGGGTGAGGGAGAAGCACGCCGGTCAGCGCCCTGTCTCCTAAGCAAGGGTCTGAGATGAGGCCAGGCCTGACCAGGGCCTGGGGCGCCCAGTGGCCCCGGGAAGGGGCCCCGGGGTGGGAATGCTCTGTTAGCACCAGGAGCTGCCGCAGGCGGCTGCACTCAGAGACAGGACAGTGGTGGGCCGCGTCTGCACCTGAGACATCTGGGGAGGGGCTGGCAGCAGGAGGCTCCTCCTGCAGGCGGTCCCCTGAGTGTGGTTCTCGAATTCACAGACCAGCCTCAGTCCCCCAGCCCCCTGTAAACATGAGAACGGGCTCTCGGCCGCCGAGCCCCTCAGGACAAGATGAGGGTCCGAGACGTGTGGCTGGGCTTCAAGCGGCCCAGGAGCTGCCGGGCTTTCTCCTGCATGAAGAGCTGGTCCTTGGTCCCCCCACAGGCCACGGTCTTCCAGGCACTGGTCATCTGCGAGAAGGCAAGGAGGTCACCAACCAGGCAGGGGCAGCACGCTCCCAGGGAACCCCAGTGAGCCTGGCAGGAGGGGCAGGGGATGATTCTACAACCCTTTCTCTGGACGCCACTCCCATCTCGGGTTCCTGGACCACAAGACTCAGTCACGCCCCTCTGTGGCACCAGGCTCCAGATGAGGAAGAATTACAGGCTGGTGAGAAGGAGGGGTTCACACATGCAGATGCTCACGCAGGGGCTGCCAGGGCAGGCCCCGCCCTCGAGGACAGGCACGTACTGAGCAACTAAATACAGAGACAACTTAATTACGAATGAGACCCCTGAGGGGGATCCCGGTGTGTGGGTTCCCTGAGGGAACTCACATCAGGACTGAGGCCTGAAACCCGTGGTCAGGAAGCCGGGCAGAGACAGCGGCCCGTGCAAAGGCCCCGAGGTGAGGAGGGCGGCTGAGCAAGTCCACACGGGTGGGGCCACATTCGTGGCCAGCACTTACGGGGGCAGGTGTTGGAAAGTGGCTCCGGGGCTTCTGGGATGTCGCTGGCTTCTCGGGCTTGGCCTGCAGGAAGCCCTCGTTGAGCAAACTGTTGTCCCCTTTGATGCCTGGCAGGGCGAGGCTGGAGGAGCTCGATGGGACATGTGTCAGCTGAAACCAAACCCCAGTTAAAGAGTCACCGTTCTGCCACACGCTCAAAAACCACCCAGTCACATCCCAGCACCACCACCTCCCGGCTGTGGCGACCTCCGGCAGGACATGAACTTCTCCAAGCCTCGGGTGTCTCTTCCAGATGGGGAGACCATTCAAAGATTAGGAAAACATGTGTGAAGTGCCTGTTCCAGGGCCCAGCACCTCGTAAACGCTCAATGACATTGGGTCCTTTGATGCGAGGAGGCCGGCTAGTCCCCAGCCACCTCAGGCAGGGGCGGGGGTGGGGTACTCAGGTTTCTCCCAGGACCTGGAGCACCCCCCAGCAGTCAGAGTGATGCCTGAGCCCACCAGCACCCAGGAGGAGCTGCACAGAGCGCCCCGGCCTGCCCAGCGCCCCGTTCTGCTTAGCTGTTACCCTCCTACAGCCTGCTGGGCTCCAGACTGTCATTACAGGCAGGAGAGCAAGTGCTGAGCCAGGCCCACCTCTCCAAATCGTGCCAGCCCAGCCCACGGAACCACTTCCCAGGACCCCCAGACTCACTCCACCTCCAGGGCCCTCCCCACAACTACACGGTCCCTGAGGCAGAGGCCTCCAGGGAGAGTCCCTCTGTGGAGCGCAAGAGCCTCTGCTGTTCCCGGGTGAGGACAGGGCACAGCGTCTCTCAGGCCCCTTACCAAGGACACAGCCTTGGGCACTGTGGACATCAGCTTCCCATCCTCGTCCACGATGTCAAGAGCCAGGGACTTGCGGACTTTCTTGATGGGGCTCCGCCGCAGCTGGAGGTGGGGAGAAGGATTCAATGAGGGCAGGATGGGGAGGGGGGGGTCCCTCAGGGCCCCAGCTGCCCTCTCCCAGAACTGGGCCAAACACAGGGCAGCCAGGCCCAGCTGAGAAGATGTGGGGGGTGGGGGGGGGCGCGGGTCAGGGCTCGGGGGACTCAGGAACACTGGCCCCGCGGAGGACCCCACACCCCCAGTAGACCTACGCCCACCCAGAAGCCCAAACAGGCCCAGCACAGCCCTGTGTCTCTAACAGCCCCCCCAGAAATAATCATCCGAGTTACACCTAAACCCCCCACCCACAGGCCGTAACTCAGATGTGAACCCCATGCAACTGACCCACAGCCCACTTTGCAGGGGACACAACGCTGAGCAGCGAAGGCTGGGCTCCAAGAGCAGCAGGGAGGGCCCCAGACTCCAGGGCCGCGGCTGCGGCCCGTTTAGCGGAGAACCACTCCCGGGAACCAGGGCGGGGCAGCTCCACTTCCCCCGGCCGCATCTCCCCTCATCTCCCCCTGGCCCCCGCTCACCCCAGCCTTCCTCTTCTGCTTCTCGGGCCTCACGTCATCCTCGCCGACGAGCTCCAGGCCGGCTTCGCAGCGCAGCACCTCCTTCAGGTCCTCCTCCAGGTGCGGGGTCTGCGGCTGCAGCGGGGAGGGCCGCGTGAGGCTCCCGGGCCGCGGGCACGGCGCAGGGGCACACCCTGGCTGCCCCGGGCAATGCAGGACGGAGGGCCAGAGCCTGGGCGACCGCCTCCATCCATCCGTCCGTCCGTCCGTCCGTCTATCCGCCTGCCCCCGCCCCCCACTCACACCATTAACTGCCCCACCTGGGACAAGCAGGCACTGACCCTGATGCGCAGAGGGCCACCACAGGCCAGGACCACCCCCAAGTCACTACAGCAGCCCCCCACAACCCCGTGAGCAGCGGTCGTCTTCCACGGGGTAGACGCAGAGGCTCGGGGAGGGCAAGAGCCCGGCCAAGGCCACGCCCCTGCGGACCGGAACCTGGACCCGCCCCAGCCCCTTCGCCCCTCCGTTACCACTGACGGGGACGCTCGGTTCCGCTTCCTTTCCTCAGGCCCGGGGGCCCCAGGCGACCTGTCTGGCCTCCGGTGGCAGGGACCGAGACAGGCGAGCGCTCCGGGCAGCCCAGGTGTGCTGCGCAGCAACACCCCAGAGGTCGCGCCGGAAGCCCCCGCGGTGCTTTCACAACGGTTGCCGAGGGCGGGCTGCGTGCGACCTGCCCCCTTAGACCTGTCTGTGGAGGGTGCAGACAGGGGAGCCAGACCCTTGGACAGGACAGGGCAGTGCTCGCTAGCACCTGGCCTGGGTAACTCGGGGGGCTGCACCACAGGGTGGGGGCACCACGGCCCCTGCCGCCAGGCCTCATGCATGGACCCCACCCAGTGGGAGGACCTCGCCGCAGCTCTGGTTCATGGGTCCGACGCTGCTCTGCGACCTGCCTCTCCCTCACCTCCCACTGGTTTCTGAAGGAGCTGCCTCTGCCTCGGAGCACCCCAGGTGCCAGCTGCCTTTGGTCCTCGGAAAAGCATGACTGTGTCAGGAGCTGGGAGGGGCAGGGCGGTGGGCCAGGCAGTGGGCACACGTGCTCACTGGCCACCTCCAAGCCGCCCAGGAACGGCTCTCCCGGGCTTTGTAAAGAGCCAGCAGTCAGGCAAAAGGCTGCAGTTTGAGGGGTGATGCACCACATCCCCACATTTGCCCCAGTGTCTGAACAAGCCCGTCTGGGCCCCAGCACCTGCCGGTTTCCCCTCCTGCACTCATGATGTGCTGGAGGTGCTTAGCTATTAATACCTTCACCGGTTCAGTTCCTGCCTCCACCGCCCCCCAAGGAGCTGCCTTCCCCAGCACGCTGTGAAGCTGTGTCTCCCCCACCACCCAGTGCTGCCCCGCACGCAGCAGGCGCTCAGGAAAGGTCAGGTGACTTGTTGAGTAAACTCAGCCTCGTGTTCCCCGTTTATAAAACAGGATGTCTGCAACTTCCCGGGGCTGCTGGGCGAACCCCGGGAGGCCTCAGAGGGCGCCATGAACAGGCCACACGCAAACGGCTGGAGGAACCCGGGAGGCCCCGCTGTGCAGAGCCGCCCGCCCACGCCACCTACCAGGGGCTTCAGGGGCCCGTACTTCTCCAGGGCGTTCTTGAACGGAGTCGGCGTGTGGGGAGCATTGTCCATAGAGTACTTCTGATCTGGGGTCACAAACCTGCCGGGGCCAGAGGAGCAGGTGTAGGGACAGGGTTGGGGACACACACCAGCGGCCCTCCCAGCCCCCCTCCACCTGGACCTCTGGCCTCGGCAGCAGGGAGGAAGCCCCCAACCCAACCCGGTTCTGGTCCCCTGGCACTCGACCACCCCTCTCCCCCTGCTCCCTAGCGGGCCAAGAGGGTCTTCATCAGGGACGGAGAGGAAAGGGCCGTCCTCGGAAACAGGAGAGAACAGGAAAGCATCTGGAGGGTCCCCCAGACTGGGGGGGCGGTTCGGGACTGGCTCAGAACGCTGCCCAGTCATCAGTCTACGATGAGGACTTTCCACAAAACGAGGGAGGCCGTGGCCAGCACGAGAGGGGAGGGGGTGGCAGGTGGGGATCCTGGAAGGTCGGGTCCGCCCCCACCTCTCTCCGGAGAGAGAGCGGCAGTGGCGTCAGCAGGGAAAGGCAGGGCAGACGTCAGGCACCGGATGGTGAGGCCGACGCACATGCTCGACTTACGGCCTTCCCCAGCCTCCTCAAAGTGGTCACAGTGGGGACCGGGACGTGGAGGGAGAGCCTTAGCAGAGGGAAACCCGGGCAGGGTCTGGTGCACAAGCAGGAACACTAGGAAGCTTCTACCAGGTGTGGCCCCACCACTGAGTGGTTCCTGCCTGCGCTGGGGAAAGCCCGCTGGGGAGCGGACAGAAGAGGCACCTCCCGCCCCAGCCCCAGGGCTGCGGGTGTGGCCGGCCGCGGGCGGTGGGCAAACCTCGGCTCTGACCACAGGTGCCAGACCCCACCTGCACGAGACCCACGCGACCTTCGTCAGCGGGAGGCGCCACCGCAGCTGACACTCCCAGAGCCTCACTGGAGAGCCCAGGGCTGAGAAACACCCCAGGCTGTCAGGAAGGCGGGGGCAGAGGCCTGTCCTGGGCTCCGCTGCCCAGGCTGGCGAGCCAGTCACTCCACAGCAGGGTGAAAAGCTGGCATGGCACAAAGCGTTCATTTCTCCCTTTCTGGGGACTGAGAGATTAGACCGGGATCCTCACGACCTGATCCCACACCCTTGCTGTCTCCCACCAGGGACGCAGAGACCGCTCTGTGAGGAGGAGCCGACAGGTGGGCAAGTGCCGGTCGGACGCAAACACCTCCCAGCTCATCAAACCGCCGTTCGAAGGAGTGAATCGGAGCCATGGCTCCGACAGCTCTGTCAGACACGGAGCTTTTGCAACAAGCGGGAGAAAGTTCTAGAACCTCTCGAAGTCACCATGCCGGCAAGAACTGAGAATACGTGCACATGAGAAAACGGAGGGTGGCCGACCAGAGAGGGAACGCACGAGATGCCCCAGAGACGGAAACACGTGATTCTGGAAGCCGGAGGACCCCGCCGGAGTGGGGGGGACAGCAGGAAACCACGTGGGGGAACTCGACGGTGTTCTCGGTCAAAGGCAACCACTTAAGATGAAGAGCAGGAATACGGGGATGGCGAGGGCCGGAGCCCACCCACCGAGCCGGTGTCGGAGAGTCCCTAAGGGAGGCGGACAGGGAGGGACACCAGGGACACAAGAATGAAGGGAAGAACAGCACGTGTGCTCGCTCAGAGTTCAGTTTCGAGTTTGAAGTGAAGACGGGGGGAAAGTTAAGAGAGAGCACACCCACGTACAGCCCGGCACATTTCAGGAATAACCGAAACAAGACAAAACCACAAGTCCCTACAAAGACCCAGAGAGAAATAAAGATTTCCCACCAAGGATCGATAGCCGGACAGGTATCGGAAATCTCCAAAACATAAATGCCATTGAGAAAACAATGCAGAGTCTACGGCTTAGGGTCACAACCACTCTCCCTCCAACCTCTACATCCGGCTCCTGCTGTTTCCAAACCCAGAGACAGCCCTAACTGGGATGGCTCCGTGGACTGAGTCCCTGGCCTGTGAACCAAAGGGTCACAGGTTCGATTCCCAGTAATGGCACAAGCCTGAGGTGCGGGCTGGGTCCTCAGTGAGCAACCACACATTGATGTTTCTCTCTCTCTTTCTCCCTTTTTTCCCCTCTAAAAATAAATAAAATCTTAAAGAGAGAGAGAGAGCCCAGACCCCAGAAATCACAGGCCGTATGTACTCCTCACTGATACGCTCCCCTCTGAAAAGAATATATTACTACATTTAAAACAGGGGAAGGTTTGCTCTCATAAACCAGTAATATCTTAAGGTTGGGTTCTCAGCTAACCCGGGGCCCCTTCCCCACTGACCCTTGACCTCTCTTGGCTTGAATGAAGGACCAATTCTCAGGAAACTCATCTATGTTAAATTTCAGGCCACCTGTTGAGAGACTGATTTCTGACCAAAGCACTCATAAATCTCCCGAAACATGTATCATGACAAGGGCTAAAACTCCCCGACCAATTTCTGGGTTACAGAACTTACTCATGAAATAGTAAGTGGCGATGCCTCTCCCACAGCCAATGTAACAAGGAGAAGCTCAGCCAGGCAGCTCTCTCCACCGGGAATTAAGAACCACGACCAGGCAGACGGGAGGTGGGAGGGAACAGAGTTGTTGCCGCCGCTGACACCTCAAAGAGGCGGTGCTTGGGCCCAGAAACTCCCAAAATTAAAACTAAACTTGGCTGATAATAGTTCTGAGCAAAATGGCTCTTTTATTTGAGAGAAAGCATTTTGAAGACTGAGACTGTAGAGTTTTATCTTTGAGGATAAAAGAAATATTTGCAGAAGTCTGTATTTTATTCAGCAAAAATGTGACTCCCCATACTGACTCTTCTAACAGATGTCGGCGGGGGTGTTACTGCCCAGGCAGCCCGTGGAGTCTCAAGCAGACTCACCTCCCCCTGCACTGAGAAATCGAGACGGCCGTCCACCACGGGGCGCAGAGGAAAGCGGGTCGGCACAAGAACATGGTGACCACATGCCACCGAGACTCAGCTCTCTTAACGCAGACTGCATGAAATGCAGACCCTGGGTCCCTTCCCCAGGCCAGACGGACAGCGAGCGGACTTGACTTTGCAAAGTTTTGCTGTCGTTAAAACAAGTCCATCTGGGACGTGTGGGGTGAGATGGCACGTGAACAGAGGGGACAGCTTGCACACCTGGAGTTTTTTTCAGTTTGACTTGTAGGAATGTGACCTTGTGGAATGCTAACGCGTTCATACAATTTGTAACACTTAAAAAGAAGAAAGGAATCACGAACACACAAGGAAGCCCACACCCAAACAGGCCTCGGGGGCTCAGCGGAAGGGAATACCGGCTGCTGACGATGAGCACCAGAGACAGACAGACCTGGGGGAGGGACTGTGGCCGTCACTAAGGCCACTCAGACACAGTACGTTTGTGCTTGAAACACACAGTACGTTTGTGTGTAAGTCACAGAGATTAGCTTTTTCATAGCAATTTGGACTCTCTGTTCCTGGGATTAGAAACCCATCAGATTAAAATATAAAAATGAATTAGAACAATGGAAAACAAACAAAATACCCAAGGTAATGGACCCGACTATACTGATAAAAATGAGGGGAGGGTGTGGTGGCCATGGGGCTGCTTTCTTATCCCCAAGTCTCAGGTGTTTTCCCAGGGTGCCCCCTTTACCCCCGCCCCCCCCCCCCGCCAGGTTGGCCACTGCTGGGGGAAGGGGGGGGTCCTGCACTCACGCAGTGTGTTTCTGGTGCAGGGGCGTCTTGTCCCGGTGCAGGGGCGTGGTGACCACCACCTTCTGGCTGCACACCGGGGTGGACGTCAGCGAGGGGCTCTCCAGCTCTAGGGCGTCCTGCTTGTTCCAGAAGTTCAAAAACTGCCAGGGAAGACCAAGGACACAAGACGGAGTGATGACCCCTGGGGAAGGCGAGACCCTCCCGCACTCCCTCCCCCATGGCTGCTCTGACAGGCCCCTCCTGATGGAGAAGACCCCCCACCAGCCAGGCACCAGAGACAGAAATGCCCAGACAGACCAGCAGGAGCCCACCAAGGAGGTTCATGTCGATCACTGGGCTGGCCGTCGCCCCAGCACCGCCCCCTTGCCAATGTGGCAGATCATTCTCCACCCCTGGGTGCTGCTGACAGTGTGTTTAGGACCAAGGACACGGACTGTGTGGGGAGAGCTCTTAAAGGCCTGTTACGGGCAGAGGACGGTCACCACTGCCGATGCTGACACCTAGAGAACACCTCCTCCCGCCCGGGCTAAGGACGCGACACGAAGAATGGCGTGGGGATTTCGCACATCCTCTGAGGGGCAGGCACTATCGTGATCCCCTTTCTAAGCAAGGAATCTGAGGCTTAGAGGAATTCAGATTCTTGTGTTGAATTCCAGAGGCAGGAGTCAGATCCAGGTCTGAGCCAAGTCCCTGTCTCTGCCCTGGCGGTGCCTCTGGTGGCTCAGGGGGCCTGGGTCCACTGTCCTGCACGGGGTCCCCAGAGCAAGGTGGCCACCAGGCCTCATCGTCCTGGGCCACCGTTTGGGCAGCTCAAGGCCCCACTGTCCTCCTCCTCCAGCCAGCAGCCAGCACTTAGGGTCATTTATGGGCTAAATTGTGTTCTCCCAAAATTTATGCCGACATCACATGATTGCGAGTGTATTTGGAGACAAAGCCTTTAAAGAGACGATGATGGTGAAATAAGAGCTTGTGGCTGGGCTCTGATCCCTTAAAACCAAGACTGGTGTGTCTTTAGACTATCAAAGGGAAGAGAGATCGCGAGAGGAGGCAGCTTAGGATGCAGACAGACAGACGGGAGATCACGTGAGGACACGGGGAGAAGCCAGCCACCTACCAGCCAAAGTGAGAGGCCTCAGAAGGAACTAGCCCAGCCCATTCCTTCCAGAACTTCCCGTCAAGCAATGCAGTGTGTGGTGTTGTGATGGCAGCCCGAGTAAATTAACATGGGACCCCTCGTGGAAAGACCACAGGCAGCCCCAACACCGGGGCCTGGCGTCAACCCCTCCACTGCAGATGCGGGTGTAGCCTCCTGCAATGCGCCACCTCTGGGCCTCGCCATCCCGCACGTCCCCCAGGAGGCAGCCTCCACCCACCCTGTTCCTGTCCAGGACACGGGAACTCCAGGGGTGGCCTCTCCCCCACCCCTCCAGTCCCTCCTCCCAAAACCCTACCATCCCCACAGCCTCTGGGGCAGCACGCACCCCTCAGATATACGTAAGACTTGCCCCGGCTCCTGCCCCCAATTGCTCCCGGCTCTGGACTTCGCTCCATTCACTCTGCCCTCCCCAGCTCTGCACATTTGTTCTCAAGTCAACTGACAGGCGAAGTGCAGGGCAGACGCGGCTCCGAAGAGCCTGCACGCTCCCCAGTGCGTTCCAGACCAACTCCTGACAAGCCCGCCCCCAACACCAGCTGCCCTCCTCACCCTGGCTCCCCAGGGACAACAAACCTGGTAGGAAACAGGTGCTCAGTACGTTGATTCTTTTAAGAAATACCGAGCCCCTTCCCTTCTTTGCCCAGTTATCACCTGCTACCCTCCACTCAAGCAATTCCTCCTCCTCAGGGAAGCCTTCCTGGATGACATCCGCCCCCCAGACTAGAGGCACCATTAGCCTTCTCCTTCACTTCATTTATCATGTTTATTTGGGTCTTTTTAACTAACTGGTTTTCCTGCCAGAATGCCGGCTTCCTGAGGGCACTCCTGACCTCCAGCCCCCACATGCAGCAGATGACCCAGGAGCACTTGCTGAATGGCACGTGCCTGCGTGCCAGGCCCTGCCCTGGGCCCCGGGAGCCTGTTCACAGAGCCCAGGGAATAGTCGGGGCGGGGGTCCACACACCTGGGACGGCGAGAAGGGCAAGGTCTTGACGGGTGTGCTCTTGGGGGTGAGGCTGTTGCAGGAGTCCAGGAAGGACAGGTTGGCGCTGTTCTCTGTGACGGGGGACAGGGCGACACGCCTCTTCTTCTGCCGCTTGAGCACAGAGGGCGGGGTGCCAATGCCCAAGCCCCCCACTTCGGTGCTGGGGGAAATGGGGATCAGCTCGCCCCGGCTGCCCCGGCTCAGGTCTGAGATGGTGTGGCCGTCCAGGCGGTACTCGGTCACACTGGGCCCGGGTGCAACAGACTGGCGGGGCGGTGGGGCCTGCCGGGGCTGCGGTGGCTGGGGCTGCACGGGGCTGCCGCCGCCGCTGCTGCTGCTGCTGCTGCCCTCTGCGGACGGCTCCTCGGGGAGGTCAAACTTACTCAGGTCACACCAACCGTCAGGGTCCTGCCCGAAGAGGAGGGGTTAGTCATTGCTGCGGTTTCTCTGCTTTCCTTCCAGCAGACACAAGAGGACTCATTCACAGAAGGAAATTAAAATGAGTGTCAAGTATAATCCCACGGCCCAGGGACAATTGTCGTTAATACTTCCTCTCATTTCCTCAAGGAATCTTCTATGTCTGTATGTCTGTGTCACTAAATAAAAATGAAAACCTATTGTGCTAGCTGTAATTAAAAAACAAAAACGGGCCCTGGCTGGTGTAGCTCAGTGGGATTCAGGCTGGGCCTATGAACCAAAGGGTTGCTGGTTGGATTCCCAGTCAAGGCACACGCCTAGGTTGCAGGCCAGGTCCCCAGGAGGGGGCGCATGAAAGGCAACCACACATTGATGTTTCTCTCTCTCCCCTTCTCCCTAAAAACAAACAAATAAAATGGTCCGCACAGCCCTGGCTGTGTAGCTCAGTAGGTTAGAGTGCCACCCTGATATACTAAGGTTGCAGGTTCCATTCTCAGGGCACATACGAGAATCAACCAACAAATCTATAAATAAGTGGAACAAATAATGTTTCTCTCTCTCTAAAGTCAATAAAAATAAATGTTCCATGCAGTACTTATTTAAGATAAACAAAAACACAAAGAAAGCCCAAATACCCACCAATAAGCCCAAGAAATAAAACCTATCGCTGAAGCCCTGTGTCCACCCGCCTGTCACACCCTGTGCCCTCAGGTAGGGCACCACCACCAGAGCCAGAACTGCCCAACCTCACGCATTTCTTTACCACTTTGCCACTCATGTGTGTCCCTACATGACATCTAGTGCTCTGCAGGCTTTCAACTTCAGTGTGCATCACTTCTATATCCTGCTTTCTGTTCCATTTAAAATTTCTGTAGAGCAAAGCACTAGGGTCTCATTCTATTACCTATGAGTTAAATGTTTACTCTAAATAAATTAGTTATTATGGTAGAAAAATCCCAACTTTTATAACTGAGACATTCCACCGCACGCCCCTATCGGTTATTTAACAACCCTCCCCCCCCCAGGTGCTGCAGGGAAGCGACCGAAGGCAGTGTTTCCACACATCTGCAGCTCTGTCGCTGCTGGACCTCGCTCCCGGCCCAGGCCCCCGCCAGCTGTGTGATGCCAGACCAGCCTCTCGGCCCCTCTGAGCGTGGGAGGCCCTCCCTGGTGATGAGTCTGCAACCTACTTCACAGGGCTGATGAAGGACTGAGAGAGCATGCGCGTAGGTAGCCACTAACGAGTCTGGCACACAGGAGGGACTCCACTGTTACATACTTGAATTACTAATTAAGCATTGAGCCTCGCATACACTGGGTGCTCGATACGAGTGAGCTCCCCTCACCCCTTCTCTGGGCCCAGCAAGTGGAGGAGGATGCAGAACGGTCTGAGGGTGAAAGCGGCCGCCCCGTGAAGTGCCAGCAGCACCCCCGGAGCCCAGAGGCACCCACACGGCAGCGTCGGAGCGGTGCGCTGCAGACTGACGAACACATCGGACCTGCAGCCCCAGCTGCTCTGAGATTCCTCAGAGAGCAAGGGACACCACAGACAGACCCCGAGGCTGGGTCCAGTCCCAGCCACTGGGGCCAAGAGATGAGACCCAGAGCCAGAGGACCTCGGAGATGGCCCCCTAGGGACCGCACCATCCAACCACCAGTAAACAAGACAGTGAGTATAGCATCACAGTCAAGACCACCAAGCTTCCTCGCTGTGTGACCTTGGGTACGTGACTCGACCTCTCTGACCCTGTCTCAGCTACAAAACCGAGCAAGGACACACCTCATCGAATACTGAGTGGACTGTCCCCGAGGCTGGCATGGAATAGACGTTCAATAAACGTCATTATTTTCACCAAGGAAAGGCGAAGGCCAAGTGGGAAGGCAAATGTGGGGTGTTTCCCTGAACTCCACTGCCCCCGGGGGCCAGGCCTCTTGCCCATCAACCCGAGACCCGTTCCAGGCAGGCCTGGCTGGTGCAGCTGGGCGCTGGGGGCATCACCACCCACCACAGAGCTCCCAAGGGGCACAAACCACAGCCAGCCTGGCCTCAGGGGCTGCAACACCTGAGCAATCAAAACCACTCACTGCTCCAGCCCCGCCAGCCCCCGGGCCCCTCTCCAGGGACACCTAGCCACCTGTGGTGCCGCAAACACCGTGTTCAACTGCGCTGTGTTACAGGCCTCAAACATCCCCACCCCCCCATCATCCGTGAGGACTCGGTGCACTGCCACCTCCCCCGGGGAGGCCTCCCACCCAACCACATGCTGTCCACGGTGAGTCACGAGCTCCCTGAGGCAAGGGACCATATGGCAACTATCTCAGGTGCCCCAGGCCTATGGCCACAGGCCAGGCACTTAGCATCAGCTCAGTTAATGTTACTGGGACATGGAGTGGACAGAAGGATGCCCGCCCACGAGAGAACTCCCTGCTGGGGGCTGCTCCGGGTCCACCGTGAAGAGCCGTGCCGGGACCAACATTACCGACTCGATCAAGTCCAGGGCTTCCGAGAAGCTGGAGCCCACAGCCGGGATCAGGAGGTTTGCGGCCTCCACCACCCACTTATAGGGCAGGCTGGTCTCCGGCGAGGAGCTCTCCTGGTCGTCGTGCTTGGGGACATCGTCCGAGGGCTCCGGCGTGCGCACCGCGTCCAGCTCTGCAGGGGCGGCGTCCGGCTCCTTCGCGGGGGTTGCGGCCGCGGCCTCCTCCTCACTGCTCTCCTCCTCCTTCACGACGGGGAGCGCCGGGGGCCAGGTGGTCACGAGGCTTCCCTGCGGGACACAAGGGCGCGCCAGGGTTTGGAGTCTGTGTTCCGAGGTAAAGAGGATGCTGTGTTCCAGCTAGAAGGTGCACAGCCTGAATCGAATAAGGAAGCCCCGACGAACCCGAATCGAGAGCCAGTCTCTCCCACAGCCGGCCTGTCCATACACTTTGTGAAAGTCTCAGTATCACGAAAGACTACGAAAGGCTGGTTGAAGTTAAAAGGGCCCACAGGAGAAGTGACAAGTAAATGCAACATCTGACCCCGGAGGGGACCAGGAGCAGTAACACACAAGAAAGTAGACCACAGATCAGAGAGAAGTAGGACAGAAAGTCCCGAATCGGTGTGACATTCCTTAAATCAGACACAACTGCGGCTGTGTGAGGGAACGCCTGTGTCCCAGGAAACGCACGCATGGAGAGGCACAACGCACGTGGCCGACCTTCGAGCGGCTCAGGGGAGAAGGTTCGATCCCCGGTCAGGGCACGTACGAGAGATCCCCCAATGAATGGATACGTGGAACAAATGCATGTCTCTCTCTGTCTTTCCTCCCTCCTCCTCTCTCCACACCCCCTTCTCACTCTCTAAAATCAATAAATACAAATTTAAAAAAAAAATGTTAGCCCTGGCTGGTGTAGCTCAGTGGATCGAGCGCGGGCTGGGAACCAAAGTGTTGCAGGTTCGATTCCCAGCTAGGGTACATTCCTGGGTGGCAGGCCATAACCTCCAGCAACCGCACACTGATGTTTCTCTCTCTCTCTTTCTCTCCCTCCCTTCCCTCCCTAAAAATAAATAAATAAAATCTTAAAAAAAAATTTTTTAATTGCCAACATGCTTTTAGTACGAAAAAGCTAGAAAGAGGAGTAGGTAGGAAGGGAACTGTTGAGGAGGACAGAGAAAAGCTGAGGACAATCCTCGATTTTTTGTGTCAGCCCACTCTGTCTGGCTTCCCCTGGGCAGGGGAGTGCCAGGTGCGTGCAGAGGTGCATGACACGGCCAGGCCCCAGTGGGAGACACGTGACCACACCAAGACCCTCAGCAGAAGAAACGAATCAACAGATGTGGGTGAGGTGACAAGGCAAGACAGGCGTTAGACGGCACAGTGACGGCTAACCCTGCGATTGCCCCGACCAACCCGGAGCCGACCAGGTGGCGGGCCCTCCCACCTGGCCTTCCGCGGGCTGGGTGCTCTGGGGGGCGTCCTTGCCCTCGACCTCCAGCAGCAAGTACACGGGGGGCTTGCAGTCTTTGGACTCGTTCAGGAAGCCTCCCGTGTCCACCTTCCTTTTGATGGTGGAATTCCAGTGGTTCTTCACAGCGTTGTCTGTCCTGGGGGGGCAAACAGGGGGGCCTTTGAACCCGGTGGCAAGTGGGCCACCGAGCCGAGCTCCCGCTCCGGTCAATGAGGGCTCAGCCCGAGAACTCAGAGGTCTCTCTCAGCTGTGAGACAGTCACGCGTTTCTGGCCCCTCGTGATTCAGAGCCTTTCCCCTCACCCCTGCTAAATGCTAGTGCACCGGAGAACAGCAGCGCTCACACACAGGAGGCTCTTCGCCCCCTCGGCTCCAAGCAGAGCGCTTTGCCCTCGCATCCCGAACAGAGCGACAGCGCGGCCGAGCAGCCAGTCTCGGCGGAGGGGCTGGACTCGGCCACTGCAGACCATCAGCAAACACACACAGAGCACGTGCCAGATCAAGGCCAGGCTCTGAGCCCCGACCTCGCTGTGCCCCTCCCCTACTCTTCTGCACCCCTCACAGGCGAGAGCCCCTCCTCCACAAACCCCACGCACCCTAACCTCTGCACCTCGGGCCCTGCTTCTAGGAGCCTGATGCAAAGCACGTGCCAGCCCTCCTGCCCCCTCCCACCGGTTCTAGGGCGCTCCGAGCCGTAACGCACTTAATTCCTTTGCTCACATATATTTATGAAGTGCCCGTTATGCGGCCACTAAGACAGGCGGCTGCCGTTACAGTCTACTCTAGTGGGGAGACGGGCATCCTTGCCCAGTTACGACCGGAATACAAGCTGGGCGCTGTGGCCGGGCCGCCGGGACCGAGCACGGGCTGGAAGGTCAGAGAAAGCTTCTCTGAGGAAACGACACCCCCGCCTAGAACGAAGGATGAGAACACGACAGGCGCAAGGCCGAGGGCCCTCCGGGCCGAGGAAGGCGTGCAGGGGCGTCCAGAGAAGCTCCCGAGGCGGAGGGAGAGGAGGGACAGGCGAGCAAGGACGTGGTGGGCCGAGGGAGGCTGGCGGCCTGAGCCGGCCCGCAGGCTGCACAGGGAAAGAGGCCGAGCCTTCGACCCAAGTGCTGGGAGAAGCTCCAAGGGCTCCTGACTCGGGCTTGACCTTCGAAAGCAGGCCCTTCGATGCTTCAAGGGAAACAGACCACCTGGCATTGTACCTGCTCTCCCTGTCCCGGGACTGCAGTGTCACGAGAAAAGAGGGGTTAGAAATAAAAGACAGTAAGGGGAATGTACACAAAGACAAAGAGAACACAGTAGAAGACCACAGCAAACAAGAGATCTGTGTAAGTTTCCAGAAGATGGAGAACAGTTGGGAGAGCGACGAGCAACTCAGGAGACTGGGAGTTGGCCCGGAGGGAGACTGTGGCAAGAAGAGAGCCAAGTCTTCCCGGGGCTCCCGGCAAAATCTCACTCGACTCGGGGCTCAGAGGGATCAGGCCCGAGTGAGGCGCAGGGTGACAACAGAGCAGTGGTTCGGACCTCCAGACCCTGGCCTGTACCTCATGGGTTTATTCTCTAAAAAAAAAAAAAACAACACAAAAGGAACAGGCATTCCCTGGTCACAGCAGAGGGCAGGGATGGCACAGGGAGCTGAGATGGGGACCAAGTGAAAAGCTGCACCTGGCTGG
Organism: Phyllostomus hastatus; assembly: GCF_019186645.2. Lineage (NCBI taxonomy): Eukaryota > Metazoa > Chordata > Mammalia > Chiroptera > Phyllostomidae > Phyllostomus > Phyllostomus hastatus. Next base: position 12,144,956 of record NW_025333664.1, read on the forward strand.
TGTGGCTCAGTGGACTGAGCGCCGGCACTGTGAACCGGAAAGTCACAGGTTCGGTTCCCAGTCAGGGCACATGCCTGGGTTGCAGGCCAGATCCCCAGCTGGGGGCATGTGAGAGGCAACCAATCAATGTTTCTCTCACACGACAATTTTTCTCTCCCTTTCTCCACTTACCCCCAAAAATAAATAAATAAAATCTTTTAAAAAACGTGCACTGCAAGCCCTGGCTAACGTGGCTCAGTGGACTGAGGGCCAGCCTGCAAACTGAAAGGTCATGGGTTCGGTTCCAGGTCAGGGCACACACCTGGGTTGCGGGCCAGGTCCCCAGCTGGGGGCGTGTGAAAGGGAACTTTTCTCTCACACATGGATGCTTTTCTCCCTCTCTCCCCTCTAAATAAAATTTAAAAAATAAATTTAAAAAATCTGCACAGTGAATGGGAGGTCCCCAGGCTCCTTCTCCCCACCCTGCCCCAGAACTCCCTACAGCCGGGCCCGGGCAAGAGTCAGGGACGCACGCAGCTCTGGGAGAAGTGGACACCTCCAGAGAAGAAGACCGGGCCTTTCCCCCACAAGGCTCTCGCCCTGCCGGCCCCCCCCCGCAAGCCCCTGAGGGCGGCTCACCTCCCGGGCAGCATCTTGGCGATCTCGGCCCAGCGGTTGCCCAGCACCTTGTGGGCCTCGCAGATGATGCGGTCCTCCTCCTCGGTCCAGCAGGACTTCTTCACCTCGGGGTTGAGGTGGTTGTGCCAGCGCTCGCGGCACTGCTTCCCCAGCCGGCCCTTCAGGTGCTTGGCGATCAGCGTCCACTGCTTCGTGCCGTACTTCTTCACCAGCTCGATGACCTTGGGGAGGAGTCTCGTGAAGCCAGCAGCCCTGCCCCGGCCTCTCACCAGCCAGCACCTTCTCTCCGCGTAAGCCTCGCCACAGCCCCGAGGGGTGCGACCGACAGACCAGCGGAGGACACACGCCCGACCTTCAGCTTGACCCCCCACTGGGGTGAGTCAGGGACCACTGTGTACAAGGCACTGTCCCGGGAGCTACCTTCTCATCTTCCTCTTTGGTCCACGGCCCCTTGACGAGATCTGGATTCAAGACCCTCAGCCACCGGTACTGGCATTGCTGGTCGGTGCGGTTCTGGGAGGAAAGGAATTGTGGGAACTGGGGAGGCGGCCTTGGCTCCTGTGCGATCTCTGGGCTCAGGGGACTGTGGCCTGGCCCAGGCCCGCCTCAGATGGGTTGTCTTGTTCCTGCACTCACCACACGGCCACATGCCAGAACACGTGTGGCTTCTCTTTGCTACAGAGAACATGGGAGGAACTGGGCAAACTAAGAACCCATTGGGAAGCCACCGCTGCCACCCTAACCCAAGGGGGCAGCCACCGCGAGCTTCTAAACCCCCGTAAAAGCTGGCGGGGTCTGTCAGGGACCCCTGCTTGCATCTAGGACAAGGTTACCCCCTCATCATGTTCCTTCAAGTCACACGGAAGAGGGAGGTGAGGAATGGGTCCCAAGAGGGACCTGGTGACTTGGTCCTTGAGCTCCCTGAGTGACCCAAGACATAAGGCAGACAGCAGCTCCAGTCACTCAGCTCTCCCAGGCAGACACCGGCCGTCTCGGGAGGGGGGATCTGCGGGAGCCCCCCTGAGAGGGGCCTCACTGTGAAGCCCCTCGGTATCGATCTCGCTGTTGAGAAGCTGAGCACCAATTCGCTCCTAACTCACAGAACGGAAGCAAGCGTGCCGCCAGCCACGTGCCCCCGGTGACAGGCTGCGACGGCAGGGCCTGGAGACCACAGGGACACAGGCTGCAGCGCGTCTCAGCCAGGGTGCCTGGAGTTCCAGTTTGGGAAGGAAAGGATGGGGGGGGGGGCGGGGGCGGAAAGGAACTCCCTCTTCCTTCTGTTGGGCACCAAGGCTGTCCCAGGAATGCCGTCGGGTCACTCAGAGCCCTGTCGCCGGGGGAGGAGACTGCAGACGGGCTGCACTCACAGGAAAGTGGCTGGCCAGGAACTTCCAGTCTTGCTGTCCGAACTGCCTCACCAGGGTCCTCAGCTGCTCGTCCTGCCGACACCAGAGAGAGAGGGGGCTCCGTTCACAAACCCGAGTCTCCCGCAAACAGCAGGAAAGCCACTGGGCCGGGGGGCAGGGGGAGGTACGGGGTGAGGCCTATTCAGGGAGCAAAAGGGACAGGCCGGAGGGAAGTCTGGTGTAGCTAAGCCCCGCCAGCACAGAGAGCGAGGGAGAGAGGGATGCAAGCTGATTAGGAGGGGACAGCAGGGGCCAGGCCACACGCAGGACCAATTCGGGCCTCTGTGTCCAGCACAGCCCCCGATGTACTTGACCACTGGGTGGTCACAGTCTAACGTGCTGGTTGTGAAGTTCACTTCGGCAGCTGCAGGAAAGGGGGCTGTAAGAGGGCGGGATGGAGAACAGGAGGCCAGAGATGGTCCTGACCCGGCGCTGCAGACGGGGACAAGGGGGCAGGATACAGAGCAGTCAGCAGGCAAAACAGTGTCTGTTGAAGCCGCCTCCTGAAAATGCACCCCTGACGCGCACAACGGCCCACAATCTCAGTGTTGTTATGACACTCGAAAGGAGCCAGACCTAGGAATAAGCACTGTAGGGCTCCAAGCACATGAAATTCTAAAAAACGTAAACTAAACCAGAGGGACAGAAGGGCAGTGGTCGTCGGAGCCCGGGGGGGGAGGGGGGGCAGAGGGAGGAGTGTTTGGGGGTGATGGAAGCATTCTGGAAGGTGCAGAAGGTGCTGGTCGTCTCACAGTAATACATCTGTAGAAATCCATCAAAGTATCTTCTTTTAAGGCATTGTAGCTGACCGGATGTGGAGTATTCCTCAAGCAAACTGATTTTTAAAATGTAGTTTAAACAAAGAAAATGAGGCACAACCATACGAAGCGCTATTATTCTGCCTGAAAACAGGAAGTTCCGACACATGCTACGGCATGGATGAACCTCGAGGACCGGACGCCAAGCGAAATGAGCCGCAGAAAGCAGAGTGGCGGTTGCCACGGGCCGGAGAAGGGGGTGGAGGAATTAAGTGTGTTTCACGGGGACAGAGACTCCGTTTTGCAAGACGAAGAAGTTCTAGAGATCTGCTGCACCTGGGAACACACTTAACGCTACTGAACCGGATGCTTAAAAGCCATATAATGACAGTTTAATGCTACGTGTTCTCTCCTTCCCGCTCCCCCGCTCTCCTGGACAGAAGAAAAAGGCCACCACAGAAATCCAAATCCTCAGCTGCAGCGAGCCCCCAGTCCAGCTCCGGCTGGACGAAGTCCCCATAAATCTTGTAGCTGAGCCAGCTGACACCTTCCCCCTTCCTCTGCCATCCAGCCTGGCCAAGCCCACACCTGCCTTCCTCCCTCATCCACCTCCAGCACTCCTGTCCATGTGACAACTGCCGTGGACACTGTCATTTCGTCTCCAACGCCTTATGGACCCCGTGGGCCTCTCCCACCCGTTAACTCCACCCCGCATTGCCCAGCCTGCCCCACTCAGTGCCCTCCCCGGCTCCCAGCTCTGTCTCTGGACCCCACGCGGCCCCCAAATCTCTTCTTACCCCCCCACGCACAGCAGGTTAGCTCCCCTGAAGCCCAGCTACGTTCACGTCACTCCTCTGCTTTAAAAACCTTCAATAGCTCCACACTGCCAGCTGCAGAATCAACACACTGAGCCTGACACGGAGGGCCCTGCAGGGTTCGGCCCGATCTCCCTTCTCCAGCCACACTTCCCCTCCAAGGACACTTCCCTCCAGCCAAACCAGGGCTCCTCTGGCGGCGTTTCTCCACCCACAACCATTTCCCTACCGGGACTCGCCCACCATTCTGCACTCTCCCCTGCCCGCTGGGTTTCCAAATCCTCATCCTGAGCCGTCCCCTGACCTCTCCTTCTGAAGGTATTTCAACAATTACCTCCCTGGCGGCTGCATTTCAAAACCCTTATCCTGAAACTTCCTCTCATCTCTTCAGGCAACAGCAGCCTCTCCTCCCGAAAGTATTTCAACAATTGCTGGGGCCGCCCCTGCGCCCCAAGCCTTAGTGCATCAGGCAGACGGGATCTGGCTAGTCCTGCGGATGGACGGCCTCTCCACGCTGCACAGTCTGGCCTCTCCACGCTGCACAGTCTGGCCTCTCCGTCCCAGGCAGAGAGCAACTCTGGGGAAGGGAACCCCTCTTGTATGGTCTTCAAAGCTCACAAGAGCTGTAGCCTCTGGGCCACAATGGGATGTGGGATGAACAGACAAGGCTGGCTTAGCACTCCCCTGAAGAAGCATCTCTTATGATAGAAGAGGGGTTTACAACTCCTATGCTAAGGGGGGGGAAAAAAGACCTAAAACTAAGCACATCCATGCAAAGAGAGGTACAATAAAAAGATAAGGCCAGTAAGAGTTGGAGACGGCACAACCAATTTAGAAAAAGATCTGGCAGTTTCTGTAAAACATACGCCCCTCCCACGACTATACCCAAGAATCCTGCCCAGGGAAAACACATCCTCAAGAAGACTCATGGGGAATCCTCACAGTGGCTCTGTCCACCACAGCCAAAAACTTGGAAAGAGCCCAAACACCCATCAACAAGCGAGACACGTGATGGTACACCCACGTGATGGAATGCTATTCGGCAATACAAATGAACAATGTAGTGAGTTGTGCATTTTGCGGAACAGAAAAAGCCGGACAGAAAAGAGTACAGCGGCACGATTTCCTTGATTGGACATCCAAGAACACGCAAAGTGACTCAAGCCAAGAAACTGCCTGGAGATGGGGAAGCTGGACCACAAGAGGGATGTTTAGGGATAAACCACGGTGGCGCTTAGTGGGTGCACAGCTCTGTAAAGCTGGAACTGCTCGCTTTTAAAAGATGCATTTGGTTGCACATCAACTATACTTCCATAAAGTTGCTTAGAGAATAAAAAGAAAATCAACTCAGAACTCGATGTCACAGGATACAATTTCTTAAAATAATGACAAAGAGAGGGGCTGCGGATTTGGCTGAACCTCCCCGCGGTCACAGGACAGGAAGCACGGCCACTGTCCACGAGGCAGAACAAGCCAGCTTCTGAGGGACGCAACTGCCGGCCCTGAGGCCTGAGACACAACCGCCCTCCCCACCGGGCGTCCTCAATACTGGTCGAGCCTCGAGCCTCCGAGACCAGGCGTCAGGGAGAACCCAAGGACCACCCCCCTACTTCTTTCATCAGCCCCTCCTCCTCACTGCACCCAACAGAGCACACGCACAGCGGCCACCACCCCTGCTCTAACTGCCCCTCAATGTCACTCACCTCCTCCTGGGTCCATTTGACCTTACACTTGCTGTCCCTCTGCTCTGGCACGTCTGAATCCGTGTCCTGGTAGTGTAGCTCATCCAGCTCCTCACTGCAGGGAGAGCAAGCTAAAGGTCAAGGACACGTGTCTCTCTATCCTGCTATATGGACAGCATGTGGGCAGGGGCCAGTGACCTCTAGGGAAAGGTTTGGGAGAAGCAGGTTTTTACTTTCTGCTTTCAAAAACGTAAATACTTCCACCGTCCTCTTTTTAAAAATTCTAACAAAATTAGCTACTTTCACTTTCCTCTTTATTATTTTCAGGAACACCCTAAGGACTGGGAAAGCTACAAGAAAAAGGAAATTGAGAGCATGGGCCTGTGAATCACTGGTTTGATTCCCAGTCAGGGCACAGGGGAGGCCCCCACAGTCATCCCCGATTCCCATTCCCAGACTGGCGGAAAGTCCCAGAGTTCAGGCCCCAGGCGCACAGGTGTAAGAAAGGGACCTGGGGCCCAGAGGCCCGGTTTCAGGCTTAACTCCGCCACTTACTCCCTGAGGGAATGAGTAAAATGTAGACCGCAGTTCCTGCCTTGGCCCCAGGGGCTGCTGAAACCGAATGGTCTCGATACACAATAGTCTCCCTTCTCACCCTCAACCCCAGCTGATGTAAAACTCAAGTGCAACAGGAAGAAAGGTCTCTGAAGCTCAACCCAGCTGAGACCCGGAACCCCAGGTGGTGGGAGACAAAAGAGGCCCTCCCCCACCCCATCCGCCCGCACCCTTCTAGAGCCTAAGAGGGGGCTTAGGGTGCTCTGTGCTTCCACGAATGTTGAGGGAAAATGCCCACTGGCAAACCTGAACGCAAAGAGGCCTGAACGACAAGTGTCTTCCCGGCTTTGGCCTTCCGCGCGCCTTGACTTGGAGAATCACTTTCCCTTTCCAGGGGTCGGTCGCCTCCCTAACCGGTAATGGCTCTTCCAGAGGACACCGCTGTCCCACCCCCACTGCGCAATTAGGCGGGAGACGAAATGACCTCATGCAGGGTTTGGCCCAGGTCCCAGGAGACCCACTCGCCCCGGCTCCAAGGCCCAACAGGCCCGACGAGCGGAACGAGTGGCCCCAAGAGACCCCCGGTTTAGCGCGCCCCCTCCCTCGGGCGGCCCAGGACTCAGCATTTCCCGCGGGAACCTCGCCCCGCTCGTGGGGGAGGCTACGGTGGGGGTGGGGCAGGGGTCGGATAGAGTGGAATGGGTCCTGGGGAGGAGCCCTCACCCGCCCCGCTCTGCTCACCCGCGCGTCCGCCGAGACATCCCCCCCGGCCCGGGCCGCGCCGCGCTCGCCTGCCCGCCGGCTGAGCCCGGAGCGGGAGCCGGGCCGGGGTCAAAGCGCGGGCTGCTCCGGCCGCTCCGGGTCCCGCGGCCGCGCTAGGAGGCGTCAGCGTATCCGCAGGTCCCGCCGCCACTCGCAGGAACTGCGGCCACCGCTAGCGCGCGCAGAAGCACTTTCCTATCTCCCGCCAAGCGCGTCGGCACCGCCCGGGCCTGGCGCGCAGGCAGACAGACAGGCTCGGGGCGGGGCCTGAGGGAGGCGGGACCTGCTCGGGGGCGGGGCCAGCCGGCCGGCCGGCCGGCAGGCGGGCGGTGCAAAGCCTCAGAGCCCTGGAGCCCCAGGGCAAGGAGGGTCGGAAAGGTGCAGCTCAGAGTTGGTCGCCTCGGAACTGAGTCTGGACTCAGGAAAGGTGTGGATCGTGGGGCGCAGGAGTAGCCCCACATAGCAAAGACCGAGGAAAGGGAGTCAGCCGCAAGGATGGGAGAGTAAGGTCGGGAAACGGCCTTGGGAGAAACTACCCCAAGGCCAGTCCAAGCCGATCCTCGGCCTGCAGCCCCTGCCCTGAACCCGCCCCCTCACCCCCGCCTACACCAGGGCTGCGCCTGCCACCCTGCTTCTTCGTCAGCCTCGAATTCGGGGGCTCTGGCTCGTCGGTTCTACTCCTGCCTGGCAGCCCGAGTGAGCCCCCTAAATGTAAACCTAATCTAGCTTCTCCAGAACTTAAAATCTCCGTCCTTCCTAATCAGATTAATAGGATTGTGCCCGGCCACCAACCCCCATCTCTAGCCAAAAGAAACTTGCTAGCTTCCTTGCCTTTGCTGGGGTCAGCAACACTTCGGTCCCTCCCACCCATTTCCTATTTATCCTTGGGGTCCGCTGCCCCTAATCTGCTTGTTGACATGCGTATCCACCTTTGGCCTTGGGGACGAGAGGCTAGGGAAGGGGCCACATACTAAACCTGCAAGCTCAGGGGAGGCCTGCCTGGCGGCTTTACAAACTCAGAGACTGAAAGTAACCAACCACACAGGACGGTCTGAAGGCAAAACTTTCTAACTGAAATCCGATCGGATGTCAGGCCCTCCCTGGGTATTGTCCCTGACAAAGGTCAGTCTTTATACCTTAGCTGAGCCTGTGGTTTTGCATCTACAACTCCTTTTGTCAAGATAATTTCCTTTTTTCTAGACCCTTCAGGCACAACCACCCAGAGACCACAAAGCTCCTCACTGTTATTGTTATTGTACTGATTGTTGTTTCCTTTTTTAATTTTTTTATTTTAATTGTTGCTCAGGTACAGTTTTCTGCCTTTTACCCCCATTCCAGCCAACTCCCCCAACCCTCCCCACCTCCCTCCCATTTCCGCCCACTGCCTTGTTATTGTCCATATGTCCTTCATAGTTGTTCCTGCAAACCCTTCCCCTGTTCCCCTGAAATTCCCTCCCCTCTGGTCACTGTCAGCCTGTTCTCAATTTCAGTATGTTTGGTTATGTTTTGCTTGTTTGTTTGTTCCATTGATTAGGTTCCTATTAAAGGTGAGATCATATGATATTTGTCTCTTACCGCCTGGCTTATTTCGCTTAGCATGTTGATTATTAACTGTTAATTATCCACAATTGTCAAGGAAGAATGTGTCTATTCATTTTACCTTTTATATATGGTAATCTTCACCACTATAACCCTTTTAGTGTTCCCCTTTTATTCTGCTGTATAAAATAAGTGGTAAAACTGCCATTTTCCAGAGCACTTTCTCAATTCGTTGATTTTGCTTCCCGGCAATTGTTGTCAGTTTGGACCAAATAAAATGCTAAAAGTTCTCTACAGGTCTGAACATTTCTTACCTCCACAAAACCATGGGCATGCTGAGGTTCAAGTGGTCCCTGCATTCACCGAATATCCCCAAGGCCCAGAATTCAGCTGTTGAGTTCAGGATTTTCCATTTTAAGTTGCCATGTAACAAGTACCTTCCACACCTGGCTCCCCAGAAGGCCTGCTGAGAGGAAGGAAAATGAACAGGAGCCTGGGGAGACCTGGCCGAGAGCCAGCCTCTTAGCCCCCCGCTTCTGCCTCAGACTCCTCTTCCAGAAGCTGCTGGGCACTTGGGGCCAGCTAATGAAAATTTCATTTACCACTGAGGAAGAAACATTAACATCTCAAGTGCTAGAAGATTCCACATCTATCAATTCAGGGCTTCCCCACCCACTTCTCTCATAAAATAATTCATACGGACATCCCCTCTTCATTGCTAAAGCATAGTATTTAAGAGTGCAGGCTCTGCCCTGGCCAGCCAGCTCGTTTGGTTAGAACGTTGTGCCTTCCCAGATAACACAAGGTTGTGGGTTTGATCCCTGGTCCAGGTACAAACAAAAATCAACCAATCAGTGCGTCAGTATGTGGAACAACAAATCTATGTTTTTTTCTAGCTCCAAAATCAATTTTTTTAAATATTTTTTCTTCTTAGCTTTTATTTATTTTTAGAGAGTGGGGAAGGGAGGGAGAAAGGGAGAGAAACATTGATCGGTAGCCTGTTGTGTGCACCCCGATCAGAAGCTGAAGACTGCAATCACAACCCAGGCAACCCTTCAGTTTGCAGGACTACACCCAGCTCACTGAGCTACACCAGTCAGGGCAATAAACATATACAATTTTTTTAAGTGCAGGCTCTGAAGCCAGACTTCCTCAGATTTGAATCCCAGCTCCATCACAGACTAGTTGTGTGGTCTTAGGAAAATTACTTAACCTCTCTGTGCCTCAGTTTTCTCATCTGTAAAACTAAGAGTCATCAAAAACTTAGACTTTACTGTGTGCCAACCACTGTTCTGTACGCTTTACAAATTTTAACTCATTTAATCCTAACAAATTTATAGCGTTAGAATTATTCTTTTAGCAGATGGGGAAACTGAGGCTCCCGCCTCCCCCAGGGCACACTGCTGGGAAGTGGCAAAGCAAGGATGCGAGCTGGGCTGTCTAGTTCCAGAGTCCGTGCCCTTCATCACTGCTCTGGTACCTACTTTGTAGGGTGGCCGTAGGATCCAGTATTTGTAAACCGCTGAAAACACTCCCTGGTACAAGTACTACATGACTTTCAGTTGTCATGCACGTGACTCCAGTTTATTACTATTATTGTGACAATTCAGCTGCTCTCGCACTTGTCCTTTGAGGTCCAGTAAACTGCTTGCACACAGCACACAACCTCATGTGGATTATCAGTCTCCCGCTGCCCGCGGCGACCCGGTGCTGGGACACGACCTGTTTCACACACCCAGGTTTAGGCGGACGCCTAGGGCCAGGTGTAGTCTGCCCGCGGGTGCCCCGCCCCCTGTCACAGAGCACACACTTCAGGCGCGCGCTTGGATTCGGGCGCTGCGCGCAAGGCATCTCGGGAGTCCGCCGCCTGACGTCAGCAGGGCGGCACCTGTGCCCGGTTCCGCTGGGAGCTTCTGGGGTTCCGGAAGCCTGTCCCAGAGCTGCTACCGCCTAGTCGGAGGATCCCGAAAGCCGCGCACACGCGGAGCTATCACCGCTGGGAGGCCTCCGCTGAGGCCTGCCGTTTGGGACCCCATTCTGCCCAGACCCCGCCCCCCCATGACCCCCCGTGTGTCAGCAGCCCTGGACAAGCTTCTAACACTGCGGATCTCTTTCGTGCTATTTGTCACCGTTTGCACCTCTTACGAAGTCTGTTTCTCTCCTGGCTTAGATTGTGCGCTGCAGGAGCGCAGCCCTAGGATGCAACATTAGTAGGCTTCATGCTCAAGTTTGGTGTAAGCAGGAATTTTCTTTTTAAAGTGTGTATTTCTGGCTGTCTCTTAAAGGCAGCGGAAGAAGGTAACATGGGTGGGAGAAAGGGGAACTGAATGCCTGAAGAGGGTGACATGCTTTCTCTTCATCCTTTGGTTCTGTTTTCAGGTAGCACCAGTATTTTGTATTTCAAAAAAATTTTAAATTTCATTAAGGCATATGTAGTGCCCTAGGACCTTTTAGGAAACAAGAGTTTAAAAGTCTCTTACATTTGGTTTTACAAATAAAAAGTAACTTCGCAAAAGGCATACATCTATGAATCATAAGATACCACATTTTCCTCCTTTCTACTAGGACCGAGATGTTCATTACACGTTTCCCCCTTCTCATGTTACTTCCTCTTTTTGACACTAATGTTTCTCTGATCAGAGATGTATTTGAGTTCAAATAAAATCTCCAACAGTTATTTTTATGCTGTTATCTGCTAGGACTGATGCTATTACTTTTTGTGGGGTTTTGTTGTTAAGAATAAAGTGGAAACACTTGTTCAAGTTGGTTAACTTTTTCATCTCAACTTACGTGAACAACTTAGATCTCAAGACTGGACATATGTTCTAAGACTCACATAGGGACTTCCAGCTATTTACTGGTTATTTCCACTGCGTGAAATATCATCTCAACTGGATTCTTATGCTCAAAACACTTCACCCTTTGGAATCCCCATCTTCCAATACCTCCACCACCAAGCAGTCAGGATCAAAATCTTGGCAATCTGACCTTCAACCCCCAGACCAAATCCATTGCAAAATGCCCCCCTTGGTCCTACAACAGCACCTTGGTCCACATCCTCATTACTTCCTCTTGGGGTTGTATCACACTCTCCTCCTACATGGCCTGCCTTCCACAGTCCCATCTTTATAAAGCCCACCTGCTAAGCCATTCCCACTGCACCACCCCCCACACATACTGGCAGTGGCTCTGCAATCTACTCTCTGGTTTTCTGGGATCCCCGAAGCTGGTTCCCAGCATGTCCGGTACACCACCGTGCATTCCCACATCAAGCTGCCCCATTCAAGCAGGGATAGTCCCTCCCACTGTCCCTGGGATAATCATTTTGCCTGCACTATCACCCCAAAGGATAGCACTGAGTGCTTCAGGAGCTCAGAGGAGGGGAACAAAGCACGGGTGGATATGAGAACCTCCAAATGGCTGTGTCTTGTGGGTAGCTGGATATGCAAGGCAGATGTGCACCTACTGTTTTATTTTTTTCATTAAGTGCAGTGGGGCAAAGGGACTGTATCCTTTTGAACTAGTCCAAAAAACTGTACAGTATTCACAAGCTTGAGAGTTATTTATGCCTTTGATAAAAGAGACTCAAATCCAGAACTAGAGTTGAAAGAAAAGACTTCAGTGAAACACTGTTTCATGTATTATAAAAGTACAGATTCAATCAGATTTAATTTAGAAAAAAATGGAACGTATCTTACAGAAGGATCTTGTAAGTTAGAAATGTATTACCTATCTGGGCACTACGAAAGATGCACAGACCTCACACAGCTCCTAGGAGAAAGGAGAGACAACTTTGATAAAGGGGTTGAGAAACAGCTGAAAAACAGCTGACAAATCAGGAGGCAGAAAATGCTTCAAGAGGCAGGATCCTCAGAAATTATCCTGGAATGCAGTTTCACTTGTATCAATGTCATGCTCCTGGAAGAGGGAATAAGACATGGAATTTAGTATGTCAGTGCAAAGTCTGAAATGTGATCTTCAGTGTTTTGGACTTGATTAGAGATTCTGAAACATCATTAACTGGGACACATAGTTATCTCTGGCTTTAAGGCCGAATCCAGCCCAGGAGTCAAGTTTTCACTAACAGGACTGGGCTTTTGACCACTGCTCATCACCCACCAGGATGTAGGTGGTAAATACTATTGCAGGTGTTAATGCAAAGACCCAACGCACTTCTTACCTTGGCCTTGGGGGCGTGTCCCTGCCTTGCCACCAGGATAAGTACTCTTGGGAATCTACCTGAGCCCCCAACCCACGTTTCAGTGCTAAGCAGGTATTACATGAGCACCCCCCCCCGGATGCCATCCGCGCATGTACCTCAGAGCACTGTGAATGCCCACACACTCCCACCTGCCCCATTACCCACAGCTCCGAGACAGCAAGGACCACACGCATCCTGCTCACTGACGTAGCCCCAACACCCAGCACTGTGCCTGGCACACACGAGGCGTACAGTAGGAGTGCACAGCAGTGCCAGCCCTGCCGGTGAAGGCTCAGACCAGAAGTAGTCTTTCCGCTCTGCATCTAAATTCCTGAATATACTTATGAAGAAAACTGGACTCTTTCTTTCTGTTTTTAACCCCCCCCCCCCACGAATGTCTTCACAATCCTCAAACACTCTCCCTAATAATTTTTAACCTTGTGGATGCACCCCAGGTACTTCACCTACTGATGATTTTATTCTTCCCTACTGGTGATTTCATTTACTCTATTAAAACAGTGCTACTGCACTGAGAATCCAGAGGGTAAATTTGTACACACCCAGATTACATCATTAAGAAATATTCTGAGGTTAGAATTGCTGGGTCAAAGGTATATACATTTTTAGAGCTTTTGAATACTATTTTTAAAAATATCCCCAGAAAAGCAGGACCAGTCTATCCCTTCATCAGTAGTGTACAAATGCCCATTTAACAACAGTGCTTGGTGTTTTCTGTGAGAAAGCCTGGCAAGGTATAAACAAAATGAAGGCCAGGCAGAGCCTCAAAGCAGCTGGTCCTTGGTCCAGGGAAAGACGGTTTCGGACGTGAAGTGCTGACCTCACGTCCCACTGCTCGGTCCTTGGCTCAGTCATCTCTGGCCACAGTGGTGTCACTGTCGTTCCTCACACTTGACAGGCAAAGCCCAGCCTTAGGGACTTTGCACAGGTCTTCCCTCTGCCTGGGACACTTGTGCCCCAGCTAACCCCTGCAACACTTTCAAGTCTTGGCTCCAGTGCCGGCTTTGCTGTGAGGCCTCCCGGCCACTCCATTCATTACCGCCACATTCAGCACGCCAACCCCCTAACCCTGCTCTGCTCGTCTCATACCGCAGCGCTTTCCGTCTCCCAGCATCCCGTGTGACTGATTTACACAGTTACTGCTCACTGTCTCCTCCAGCTAGATCGGGAGTTCCATCAGTGCAGGGACTGTGTTGCTCGCTTGGTTACTTAACAAATACGTGAAGAATGAACGAACGGCACAAAGCTCAGTTTAGGGGTGACGCTGCCACTCGAAGGGCTCCCACGTCAGTGAGTCCTCCTGGGCTCCGTACCTGGTTCAGCTTCTTGAACTCCACCACTTGGAAGAAGATGTGCTCAAGGATATGTTTGGCATCTTGTTGGTCCTTTGGGAGTTTACTGGTTACTCCGAGAATGTCACCACACTTCCTGACGTAGAACTCCAGGTCGTCTTCAGTACCTAAGCACAATCGGGCCAGTTAGATTGACCCTTACCTTCTGCCCTTCCCCAAGTAGGAACATGCTGTGATGTAGGCACCCCTCATCAGATTCCTGCATCTCTTAAGATCGATCACCATTCCTAGGGTGATGTGGCCACGGGACACACTATAAAGATCTCTGGTGCATGGCTTTTATAAATTAGGACAAAAGTGTGACACTCCCAATTGGAATAAAGCAGGACTAGCCCTGGCTCTCCTATTCCCCGACCTGGCATTCCAACATCACAAAGAATAACCACCAGTAAGAAATCAAGTCACCATTCTCCGAATGCAGCAGGGACCATTATGAGAAGGGCATGTGGGTACTTTAAAGAGCATTTATTATAGTAGTATTATAGACAAGGAAATGAAAGGAGAAAAAAAATCACCCATAATTCCATCAACAGCCTCTCTCTGCAAAGCCATCCCCAAGAGCCCCATATTCAAAGATAAACAGCCATTACTCCCTTCTTACACGGGAATTTCTTTTCCCCACTCTGATTCGCCTTTCCTCTTTTTATTGTTTATCCTCACCTGAGGACATTTTCATTTGCTTTTTTAGAGAGACAGAGGGAGGGAGAGAAAGGCATCAACCCGCTGCCTCGGTACGCGCACCCAGACCAGGGCTGCCCGCGCCTGTGCCCGGCCGGGGATGAACCTGCAGCCTGTCGGCTGCAAGACGGCACTGCAGCTACTGAGCCGCACCAGCCGGGGCGGGGTCGCCTCTTTAAATGTTATGACAGAAACGTGTTTTTTATTAAAATATTCAAATATAAAGCTGCAAAAATTCCTCCCACTACCTCTATCCCCACCAATACTAGGTAGGATAATTACTGCCACATTATGCCTACGTATTTACATCTGTGTAAGCAGTGGAATCAGATGAAGATATTCTGTCAGTTGCCTTCATCATTTAACCATGTCACATGGACATTCTGTGTCAAAGCTTATGCTCTACATCTTTCATTTGACAGATGTATAATATCCTACTTTACTTTGTTTTTTTTTATTTTTTTATCAGCAATTTTCAACTTTTTTCTCTTTTTTTTTTTAATATTTTATTTATTTATTTTTAGGGAGGGAAGGGAGGGAGTGGAAGAGAGAAAGAGAGAGAGAGAGAGAGAGATCAATGTGCGGTTGCTGGGGGTTATGGCCTGCAACCCAGGAATGTACCCTGGCTGGGAATCGAACCTGGGACACTTTGGTTCCCAGCCCGCGCTCTAACTTTTTTCTCTTTTTTAAGATTTATTTATTTTTTAGAGAGAGAAGGGAGGGGGAAAGAAAGAGAGAGAGAGAGGGAGAAACATCAATGTGCGGTTGCTGGGGGTCATGGCCTGCAACCCAGGCATGTGCCCTGACTGGGAATCGAACCTATGATGCTTTGGTTCGCAGCCCGTGCTCAATCCACTGAGCTACGCCAGCCAGGGCTTATTTTGTATTTTTTAACCAATCTGTGTACTGATGGACCATTAGACTGTTGCCCATTTTTTGAATGCTACAATTAATATCTCTACAGCTAAATCTTTTCTTGTTTTGCATTTCTACAAGGATCTCTGTGGGGTGAAACGCTAGAACTGGAAATGCTGGGTCACAGCATCTGATCCTTCCAGGTCCATTATTACTACTGGACTAACCTCTGGGTCTTGCCGATTTTTGACTACCCAGCACCTACCACAGTGCCTGGGCAGAACAGAGAGGCAGGAAAGGTGTTTTGCACTAAACAGTTTTCACTTCTGCACGCTCCCCTCTGGTCTCTGGGGACACACAGGTGTTGTTCATGCAGCTGGGACCTACTGGTCATGCCGTTTTCTATCTTGCTTTCTTCACTTAGGACTTCCTTAAAATCTATCGGTGTCACTCCCCAGCCTTTGTAAACCTCTTCTATAATCACTGCATGTTGTCCCATCGACCGAATGTGGCACAGTTTACTGCCATTCCCCTGCTAGGGAACACTAAAGCCATTCCCAACTGTACTTTATTTCCTGAGTAAATAATGTAGTAGTCATCCGTATACCTTCTTTTATCTCCTTATATTCTCAGGAGTGGAGTCTCTGCCTTGGAATGGTTAAGAGACCATGTGATGCCTCTCAGCATTTGTGTGTAGGCCGCTTTGCTGTGCTGGCAGCAGGGCGCGTCGGGGAGCACTGCCCAGAGAGTCAGGGGTGCCACTAACCAGGCAGCTGTGTGGCCTGGGCCTCATTTCCTTGTCCATGTATCAAGGTGGGTGTGCTTGGCTCCTCCTAGGACCCTCTGAGGAACCAATTCTGAAGTCTCTGTAAGTCCTCTGGCCCTGATTCCACTCTCCCATCGCACTGCTCCCCTGACTGGCGACCTAGACTTGGCAGCAGTGGCAGCCAAGTTCAGAATTCACTCTAGGGTCACGCAACAGGTCAGAACTCAGGACCTGCAGGGACAACAGCTGAGGCTGTGGCTTCTGCTCAGCACCATGTTCTGACTCACTGAGCTAACTGGACTAGAAAGAAAGACATCATCATTTACATGAACAAAAACTGTAACTTTACACTCCCGTTCACATTTTGCTCTCCCTAAACGAATGCTAAATTTTCTCTCAGGGCAAATCTCAGAAGTTCACAATTAAATAAAGCTCACAAAAGAAGACAAACAAAAAGGTGACGGAACTTACACTTATTGGTGATCTGAGCAAGCCGCGCCTTCTCGGAGGAGAAGGTCTCGTCCAGGTCAAACAGCTCCAGCGGAGGAGGGGGCAACTCCCTGAAGCTGGGAGGGAAAACCT
Organism: Phyllostomus hastatus; assembly: GCF_019186645.2. Classification (NCBI taxonomy): domain Eukaryota; kingdom Metazoa; phylum Chordata; class Mammalia; order Chiroptera; family Phyllostomidae; genus Phyllostomus; species Phyllostomus hastatus. The sequence continues at coordinate 12,161,543 of NW_025333664.1, forward strand.
AACAGGAAATAAGGTCTGTCACAAGAGAGCATACCCAAAGCCTAACTGACAGTGATGAGACTTAAGGGAAGTGAGGAGCCAACTCAGCTCTTCTCTGGGACGAGCCGCCGGAAGGCCCGGCACCTCCTCCTGCCCCAGCCCGTCAGGCTGCAACAAGCAGGACACCAGCCCACTGTAAACAAGCAAGCGGAGCCAGCTCTGACCACACACCGACCCAACCAAGCTGATGTACCAGCAGCGCCCACTAACTGTGCAAGGACACAGAGCTTATGGCTTACTAGGCATACCTGTGGTGAACATCTGATTGTACAATTTGTTTTGTATTTAATCACAAGCTCTTTAGGGACAGAAACTGGGGAAGCAGATGTAAATTAGTGTAGAAAGCGCTAAACTTAGAGCCAAAATTTGCAGGTATGAATCAGTGGTGTGCTGATAAATGTTTAACTATCAGCTCTCAAAACAAAAGTCCTGATCTATAGTCCTGATCTTTCTGTGATGTAAATACTTCCAATTTCAAGCTACCAAGAGGAAACCAAATGGCTCCGAATATTCCAGAAGGTGGTGGGATAAGATAGTTTTGAAGAGAAGCGGGGTGAATGCTGGGCTGGCACGCTGGGAAACGCCCTCTGTGCACAGGAGCTCGCCGGGGCTGTGGGGACAGTGCCATGGCGCTGAGGGCCGGCTGCTTAGGAAACCTCAGCACACACTCTTCCTCCTGTTCGCCCAGAATTCTCACCGGTGCCCTCTGACCCCACAAGATGCAACATGTTTAAAAGTAAGACAGGCCCATGGCCTTGACTTCTCAGTTGGGAACTACACCAACGGGAAGTCCCTGTAGAATACTAGTACTTCTGGTCCCGGTGCCTGACGAGGGGCAGAGACAGGAGCGGCACAGATGGCGTACGGAAGGGTCCACGCGGGGAGGGGGGGCAGCTGGCAAGGGAAGGGCAAACGGTGGGGTCCTGCAGCGGGATCCCCCAGGCACACCGACTCACCGCGGGCTGAAGGGCTGGCAGTGGCGTCTCAAACTGCGGTTGGATGAGCTGGAGAGGCTCGTGTTTCACGTTCAGCTGCTCATAGGCCCTGCGTGGGTGACGAGACAAGAAAGCGGGGATCAGGAGGAGACCCTGCGTGAAGAACATGTGACTGAGCGCGCTGTGCTCCTCTCCACCTAGCCGGGGGTTCGGCACTTCTGCAGGAAAACACACACGAAGGTGTTCTCACACGCGATATATAATCACCTTTTCACGAACCTTCCCTACTGCATCATACAGCATGACTTTACTGAAAACTGAAAGGGAAAGTCCTTCCACATTCCTATCAAGCTTCGCCTAAATAGCCTGTTTATTTTTACCCAATGAACACTGATTCATAATTGTGTGAGTTGGCTGAACTCCTCGAGAAATGAGGCAAATTACAATACACTCACCCGATTGGCCTTTCACAATGAAGCTAAGCAAGCGAATGCCAATGGGTATGAACAAAGTTTGCATCTGCTTCTATGTGCAAGTGATTTCAGAAAGGAGAGACGTCTGTGACTGCAGCCTGGTGACCGGCTGGTCTCACTGCTGTTACCTCCTCCACTGCTCCCGGTGCTCAGGGGGGGGTCTGTCCTTGCCATGAGCAGAGGATCCCATGGAGGCAAGAGAAGTAACTCCACTGAGTGAGCGCCAACTAAATGCCACATACTGTGCCCAGCTCTCTGCTAGGCACTGAAGTTTATTTCATTTAATCCTCAAAACAACCCTGGAAAGTGGGTGCAGTCCCTGGCGGAGGACGAAACAGAGGTGCAGAGATGAAGCAACTTCCTGAGGTCCCATGGTTAAGAAGTGACGAAAGCAAAATCAAAACTCAGACCTTGCCAATCCCTGCCAACCAGAAGTCGTATGACTCAGTCTACCCAGAAGGCAATGTCATTAGGGGCAGTTCTATGCTAAAGGTCCCACCAGCTACATGAGTGAGTGCACGCACACACGCGCGCGCGCGCGCACACACATACACACACACACACACGCATACACACAGGTTCCTGCTGCAGAGTCTCGGCCCTGGGCATCCCAGCCGTGATTTCCTGCTTTCCGTCCCGGGTCAGAGTTGACTGTGCTGAACTGTACTGAAGCCATGCTCAGGTGTGTCTCCTCAAGTGCTGGTGCTAGACAGTGTGGGACACTGTGTTGCAGGTTACATCAGAGGACTCATTTTCCAACTATTACCAAGTTGGCCTTGTTAGGAGTCAAAGCGAACTGCAGCTCAACGGGCCATCAGCAATGAACGTGCTTGCCGGGACACACCTGCACGTGCGCCTACCTGGGGCTTTGCTCACATGAACTCCGTCGTGCAGAATGCTCGCTGCCAACATCCCCACCTGCGCTGTGAAATCCCTCCCACCTCTTAAAGCATAGCACCCAGCACAGTGCCCAGCAGACACAAGGCCCCAGGAAATGTCTGTTGAAATGATCAGTGCCTGCCTAAAACGGCCCCTCTTTCATAAAACCTTCCCTGCTCACCCCAGGCAGAACCAGATTCTCTTTTATCATTATGCCCACAGCCTCCAGTGTTATATTTCCCATCTAGCATTGCTGTAAAAACCACGTATCACAGCCTTCGTCTGTCCCTCCACAAAACCACTCTCCCCAGGCACCGGCTCGGCACAGCAGGGGCTCTGTCTCCACTGGACCTGAGAACACGATACAGAGGCGGGAAGCTAGACAATCACCTACAGCTGCACCCTCAGCCTTCGGTTTGCCCAGATGTGGATCCCGCGCACGGCCAAAGATACTCGTAAGTCTTAGCCCCTGTCCCTGTCACTGGGGATGGAAAACAACAAAGTGGACAGTGAAACAGGGTCGAGCCCCAGCTTGACAGTCATTCAGGCCTGGTTTGAAATCCCAGCTCCCACCTTGGGAAGATACCCTCCCTCTTTAACCCTGTTTCCTGTCCTGGCTGTGTGGCTCAGTTGGTTGGACCATTGTCTCCTACACTAAAAGGCTGGGTGTTCGAATCCCAGTCAGGGCACATGACTACGTTGTGGGTTCAATCCCCAGTCAGGGTGCATGTGGGATGCAACCAACTGATGTTTCTCTCTCCCCCGCCCCTCCTAGCTCTCTAATAAAATAAAATAAACCTTTTTCCTCAGTTGGAAACGAAACAGGTAATTCAGACAGCATTACTGGACTATAAACAGGACTACTGACAGTATTAAGGGAAAGAGGGTGACTAGCCCCCTGGGGTTAACGAGAGGATGCCAGGGACGAGGGGCTCTCTGTGCTAAAAGCACGCAAGTCCTAGGCAAACCGGAACAAGCTGCTCCCCCTCAGTGCCTGACACGGCACCTGAAACACGGTGAGGGCTGACAGCATGGAGGCCGTTCCCCCGCACCAGTGCCCGCCCCCCGGAACCCCAGCTCTCTCTGCCGACCTCCTCACGGAGCTGAGAGCACATACTGCGCACCACACTCACGGTGACCCATAGCCCCGTGCCCAGGCTCACGTTTCCAAACCAAACCCTCAGAGCAGAGAGCAGTGCAACGCAGAGCGCCACGGGTACTGACTTGATGACCTTGGTGAGGGAGGTGATGTCCAGCTGGTAGATAGACAGGTCGAAGAGGGTGGTGAAGTCCCGTGGGTTCTCATCGCCCTCCTGGAGACACACCCGGAGCCGCTCCGACAGGGTGGCTGTGTCGGGCAGCATCATGTAGTCGGAGATCTGAAAGCCACAAGAGGTCCTGCTCAGCAAGCTGCAAACAGGAACTCCATCTGTCCCGTCGCCAGTGTCTCAGGCCTACGTCTGCAGTATTTGTATTCTCTTGCCAAGGGATTTCACTACTCACGATCACTGACAACTAAACCTTGACTAAGCGACTTTATGTGGAAAGAGAAACGGAAGTCCCTTGGCCCAGCCCCAGCCCCAGCGCTGGCTGAATCCACCCCCCAATTACTCATGCTGGCAGTCACCCCAGGGAACACGGCTGGAGAGGCGCACCGCCTTGGTGCTGGCTGGTCGGTGTTTAACTTCACGATCACTGCCCTTGAGCGCTCAGCAATCAATAGAATTCCCCCAGTCCAATCCCTTTCCCATTCTCCTATACTTTCTTTCCTTTCGCCACTTCAGCCATCTAAAGTGGTCCTTCTTTCTGTAATTTTAGCCGATGATCTTATTTTCTACTTCAGTGAGAAAACAGAGGCAACCATAAAAGGAAGTCCACATGCTTCCACTACAACAGCCACCCACCCCCCCGCAGCTGGGCCACACAGTCTGCTTCCTCTCCTGTCACGCGTGCAAACCCGGTGGCCCCGGCACCGACAACCCCTACTCGGACACTAGACCCCAGCCCCTCTCACGCAGCCAAGGACGTGCACCCAGCACCACGGAGAGCGCTCTGTGATGGCGCTGCTGTGCGTGGGGAACAGTAAGAGCAGGGAGGCCTGAACGCCCAGCGGTTGCAGACTGTCTCAATATACTACAGCACAAACAAGGGAAAACATGGTCTTAAAAAACAACACAAAAAAAAACTCTCTATGTATAAAATAGGGAACATCTCTAAGACACATGGGTAATTTTAAAAAGTCCGGCGCTGGACAGTGTATCCACACAGACCAGAAACTGCTAGGACTGCTGTCACTGGGGAGGGGGGCAGAGTGGCCAGGGAAGGAGAGAAGGAAGACTATTTAGTGTAGATGCTTTTGAATTCCAAACTATGTGATCGAGTTACAGATTCAAAAATTAATTTAAATGGAAATAAATGCACGCTGGCAACAAGAACTCTTCCTGACAGCCCTTTGAGCTGCAGCTGGCCTTGATTCGAACAGGCCAACTCGGTGATGGTTGGAAAACAGGCCCTCTAAGGTCGCCTGCGACGGACTGCCCCCACGTTCCAGCGCCCGCACTCGAGGAGACACACCGGAGCATTCCGGAAAGGCCGACACGCTCGCCTTCTCCATTCACCCCAAGGGCCAGAAACGCCCCCAGTCCTCAAACTTTCTGTAGAAGAGAAGCGAGGGAGGAGCACACACGTCGAGGCTCTTCCCTGCCCCAGGTGGCTGCCTGAGAGCCTTCGACCACCTCAGTGACAGTGGGGTGACAGCGGGGTGACAGTGAGAGGGATATCAAGGGCGGGGACCGTGCCAGGACGCAGCGTGGGGATCAGCGCTGGGCAGCACGCCCACCTGCAGGCCCGGAGGCCGACCCTCACTCATCTCTGCGCAGAGGCCCTGCCACGGGCCCCCGGCTTGGAACACCACCACGGCCTCACGTGCATAGCCGGAAAGACGGGAGCACTCCTCAGACCGCTGGCTTTCACGGCGCCCTAGCGGATTTCCAGGTTAAAACTGGTTACGTAAATTCTTTCAACTCTTCACTGAGCTGCCGTTTGATTTTCACACATTGTTTGAAACTGAACTGTACTGTTTGGGTTTGAAACCCATTTGGATATAACAAGATTTGATCTGAAATCCCAGGAAGTTCAAGTTTTCAGAATTGCTTATTTTGCAATGCTACCAGATCCAGCCTTTCTCTCTCCGAAGCCTTACAACACAAAGCCCTTGTCTGGCCAGGACTTGCACCCGGAGACACCGTAGCCTGCGCGGTTTTAGAGCAAGGCTGAACCACACTGGACTCCTCTGGCTTCCCGACAACACGTCCCCTCCGAACCAGTCCAGGGTCCCGTGTGGGCGACAGAGAGAAGGCACAGGCTCCAGAGCCAGGCTGACGTGGCATCAACACGGCTCGGCCCGGTACTAACACGAGCAGGACCTTCCAGAGTCCACTTACTCCCGTTTCCTCGGCTAGAACACAGGAATGACGGACACGAGCAAGGCGGCCACCCAGCACAGGGGCAGAGGCAGCGTCCCAGTGCTGCGACCCCCGGCCCACGACACTCTAACTAGGGTCGGCAGCTGCCAAAGATCCGTCCACTCAGAGCTGGTCCTGTGAGAACGGAAAAGCGAATTCCCGGCTGTACCCCAATTCTTTTATTTTGGGGGCTTCCATCACACTGTTCAGGAGGAATATTTCTGAAAGAAGTATTTCCCTACATATTTTGATCTTGAAAGTTTGGGCCAGGGTCTATATACATATAGACAGGGTCCCAAGCCAATAAATTCTATAATAAATTATAGAGTTTATTGATTTACTATTTTTTACAACATAGCTTTCATCTTTCCAAAAAGCATAACGCCTTGCCCTCTATCTAACAAAGTAAGAACTATTTATTCCCTCGGAACTGTCAGAAGTGGTGTTGAGAAGGTGAGCCCGGTTTGGTTTAAAAGTGTTCTTTTAACAATTCACAAGCTCCTACCTCTGGGTCCTCCGCATCGATCTGGTTTAGGTGAATGTCTTCTGTCGTAAGCCACTGGAAAACAACGTCCTGGATTTAAAAAAATAAACTGGGATTAAACACTTGGTTATTGGAGAAAGCTGAAAGCAGGAATAGAGAATTATATCAATAAAGAAAAAGTGAACCAGTGATTCAAATGAGGGTAGCCACCTTCCTTTTATATGATTTAAGAAATCATATAAAAACTTAAGTTTTCCTCATTATAATAACACTTTTACTATAGGAAATTTATAATTTTCTTAAAGATTTTATTAATGTATTTTTAGAGGGGAAGGGAAGGAGAGATACATCAATGTGTGGTTGCCTCTTGCGCGCCCTCTACTGGGGACCTGGCCCACAACCCAGGCATGTGCCCTGACTGGGAATCAAACCAGCGACTCCTTGCTTCGCAGGCCAGTGCTCAGTGGAATCCCATCAACGTGCAGCTTTGGCACACACGGTCTGTCGTCCTTCACACCACTCTGCCAGCAACTGCCATGCCTGTCCCTCCCTCCCATATCGATCAGTGACCAGCCCTATCATAACCCCTCCCAAACCCCTCCAGCCCCTCCCCTCATTCACCCCTTCACTACCTTCCTTCAGGTCCTCGCCCTTCTTGCCTCGCTGACGGCACCAGCCTCCGCCGAACTGGCCCTAGGCTGCCTCCTCCTTTCCACTCTCCGTACGCCTCACAAGGGGCTCTTTCTAAAACTCAGATCTGACTCTGCCCAAGGCCACTCAACACCCTACAGGGCTCTCCAAGGCTTTCTGCACAAAGTTCAAAGTCCTGAACTTTAACCGTGAGACCCTGACCGGCTCGTCCCTCACCACTTCCCCAGGGTCGGCTCCCGCTCCAAGCAGGAGGGCTTAGAAATGCCTGGCACTCTCTTCTGGATTTACTGTACTTCTCGGTCTCTTGTGCTCTCTCTCGCTGCACTATATAGTCTCAGAGCAGAGGCTATGCCTGACTCAACCCTGCACTCTTAGTGCATGGCGCATGATGGGCTCTGAACAGCTGGCTGTCAGTAACAGATGAACCGGGCAGTAGGTCTTCAATGACGTGAAGGTCATACTTAACACGTTATACACGGATGTGATGAAGCAGAAAAGCTTACCATGATTTTGCTGTTTTCTTCTTTATCCAAGTACTGGTCACTAAACATGTGACATGAGCCAAGCACTGCCAGCTTCCCGCCTTGGTTCTGCAGGTGACAAAGCAGTGTCAGATACGCCGACCCCAAAATGCACGGCGTGCATCCGAGCTTCCAAACACTTATCGTCAGATTTCCGTGAGCGGCAATGCAAGTAAGTGCCAGTTCTCATCAGGATTTTAAGTCTAGAAATATCGCCTATGCAATAACCACATTCCAATCTGCTTCTAATTTTATTTATTCTACTCTATTCTATTACTTTTTAATTGCATGTGCCCCAGGCATGAGACAGCTCTGGCCGCCGACACAGGCGCCAAGCTCGGGTGAGCTGAGGGCTGTACGTCCGCTTTGCCCTGGCAGATATGTGAGGGGCACCTGCCTCTCGCGTCAGACACGGCTGCGTTCTGTTGGACTTGAACAAAAGACACTGTGGGTTGGCTCTACGGCACTTCCCCGTCACTGTCTCACAAATGAAGATCGTAACCTCAAAGGAAAAAAAAGATAAATCCAAGGGGAGTTAAAGACATTTTCAAGTCCCAAAACAGTATTTGGTCACAAGTGTGTAAAATTCACAAATAACAGTTAATAAAAAAATACTTCTGTATTAGAATTTTAAACAAATCAAAATGTTTTTGCCTATTAGACTGCTAATATGACAAAAACGACTGAAAACAGCGTTGGTCGGGTTCATGAGGCAGAACAGAGGGCCTGTGAGGAGGGGAACGCGGGCCTCCAGTGGCCGGGCAGCGGGCAGACGACAGCCCCCGGGTTCTGGAGGAAGTGCCACACTTAGCACAAAATTTTGTGCCTAGTCTCTGCTCCATAAAAGCCCACTGACTAAGCCAGGTCAAATCTTTGTGCGCAGTTAAGAAATCAAATAATTATAGCTCAACCACCAAAAGTTCCTTAAAATAGTGTCTCATTAGTGTTGTGCCTATAAACTGATACTGTATGTAAACCAATTCTTCAGTCATTTAATGACACTTTAATCTTATAAGAAGAGTTCCAGCTGTCTGGGAGAGAATAAACTACCATAACAGCTACAGGAACTCTGTCTAAGCATCATCTTGCAAACATATCGGAGATACTTATTTACTTCATAATAAAATGAGGTCAGAGCTATTTAGTATGAGAGGGAAAGGTAACAATACCTAAGTCCCACAAAGAACATCAGGATTGTGAGGAGCCAGAGACGTCTAGGTCTCTGGAGAAAAACGGAGAGGTCAGCTGGTGAATTCTGTGTCTTGGTGGACAGATGAAGGTCAATTCCGCAAAACAGGAATTCAAAGGCAGCGGCAAAGCTGGGCCATAATGAGGAGCGCTGTGTCCTCTGGGACCACCTGTTCCCACATTTTGTGGGGTTTCCAGAATGAGAACTGGACGAGCAGCCTTCTGATATGTTTTCCCAGGATAAACTAAACTAAAATACAGCAGCACAGTTCTGTGCAATTTTTTAAAATTTATTTCTCATTGAATTTATTGCAGTGATATTGGTTAATAAAATTATACTGGGTTCAGGTACAGTTCTATAAGACATCGTCTGTACACCATACTGTGTGCTCACCACCCCAAGTCGAGTCTCCTTCCATCCCCATTCATCCCCCCTTCGCCCTCCTCCACCTCCCCCATGCCCCTCCCCTCAATCCTGTGCTATTTGGTGTGGTCCGTTACCTTGACCTTTTTCTGAACAGGTTCTCTTACATGGAAGGTGAGAGCCCACAGTCATAGACAGAATGAAAAGTTATTTTCAGAGTTACAGTACGACTCGCCTCATGCTACAGTGAAAAAGCTTTGGATTTAGGATGATAAAAGCTACGTTTAGGCCTGACTCCATCAGTTATCCCCATACATAAAGTGTAGATAACTGAAATACTGCTTTGCAATACTGTTGTGTAGAGCAGTGAGGAAACACTTGGAATCCCTCTAGAAACAGTGAAGGAGATTTTACTATTCAATGGTAAAAACAACACACCCACTCCCACCTAGGAAAGGCCGTACCTTGGAGTGGTAGAAGGCCAGGATGGGTCTGTTGAGCGGGAAACAGACAGAGCCGGTGGACAGAACAGCCACTGCGGGTTTCATGACACTCAGCGTGGCGCCGAAGGGGTACACAAAGGTGAGGGCCCTGCAAGACATTAAAGAAACACTCCAACTCTCCAAAATATTGAATAAAACCATTTTCAAGAATAATCTCAGTGTTTCTTCAGCAACTCATCATCAAACACAAAATTTCCTCAAAGCTTTGGTTTGTTAACACAAAAAAGTGATATAACTCTAGCTACAAGTTCAATAATGCGCTTTAAGAAATATGAATGTAAATTTACAATCGTATGTGCCCATGTTTGTAGCTGTCAGAACTCAAGGAGCCCCTACGGAGGGGAAGCAGGGGGAGCCTCATCTAAGGACAGAACTGGAGCGCTGCGTGAGCCCGACCTGTATGTTTTCCTCGTCCTCAGAGATTTGCCTGGCGCTGTCTCTAAGAACGAAGGCCTGTCATTAGAAGAGCCTGGTACCAGGTGAGTGCTTACAGGAACGGAGACGAGTATCTGCCCCACACTGGACACTTCTGCCCTGGCCTTCTGTGGAGGCCCTCCTCCGCTCTCCCCTGTGCTAAGTGAATGCATCAGCCTGACTTGCACAAAGTACTCATGCAACAGGAGGGGGAGGAGGGGGGAAAGCAGGATGCAGATCCTGGGGTAAGGCCAACCCATGTGGGAGGGGCGAGGGTTTTACAGAAAGAAAGCTAGAACTCTGCCAAGGTAGTTGTTTGAGAGAAGTGCTCTCAGAATGAAGAAAAACAGGAAGGTTAAAACGAGAGCATAGCCCTGGCCAGTGTGGCTCAGGTAGTTGGCCTTCGTCCCGCAAAGCCAAAGGTCTCCTATTAGATTCCCCGTCAGGGCCCGTGGCTAGGTTGCAGGTTCAGTCCCTGGTCAGGGCACAAACCAGAGGCAGACTACCGATGCTTCTCTCCCTCTCTTTCTCCCTCCCTTCACCTCTAAATAAATAAATAAATAAATAGCCAGAGCACAAAGTTAGAACCTTGGGGGTTTGGAGGGGCATGGGAGTTTCCTATGAAGAGTTTAACTTCCCTTTCCCCTTAGGCCATGAGAAAATTCTCTTTAGCTTACATTTAAAGTTATGTCTTTCCAGTGTTAGTTGTCCCCATTCTTTCCGTCAAGTCTCATCTATTCCTGTTACACACTGCTTATGAGTAAGATTAGCTGGGGGAAAGTCTGGAAAGAGCATTCTGGGAGAGGGTACGAGTCTTTAAAGGCCCGAAGGTGAGAAGGAGCTCGGCCCGTCTCAGGAACCGAAGCACAGGCCGTGTGGCTACAGCAGAGTGAGAGCAGGAGAAACGGACATGATAAGAGACTGGGCTCCACGAAGCCAAGACATTTGAAAGCACAGAGCGGGACTGACCGTCCACACCTCCAAGCCCACCCGAAGGCTGTGCTGCTTCCAGGTCAACCAGAAAACAAAACCCAGCCACCTGCCCTGCACTACAATTTCCAAGGAAGTGGTAATGGCAACAGTGGGGAAGGTGCTCTTCCTTGTACCACAAGGCGCTGTCTCGAGTACCAGCTCACCAGAGCTGCCCAGCAACTTTGTATGATTATTACTGGTCCCACTGCAGGTGCAGAAACAGGAGCCGAGAGTTACTTTGCCCAAGGACACCCTGCAAGTAAGTCACTGAGACAGGTCAGTGAGCCAGGACAAGTAACAGGGACAGTTAAAGTCCAAACAGTTTTCAGCCTCCTATGAAATCCCTTCTTCCCTAAACCAAGGACACTTAAGAGGAAATGGTTTACACTTCTCCCCAGCCAGAGGGTCAAAGCTTAAATCACCTAGTCTGGGAGACAGATAACAGAAATCCAATCAGTGCCATTTGTGCCAACCTCACCCAACGATGGGTGAAGTCCAGGGGACTACTCTCATTTTGGAGCAGCAGCCTGAAGCTGATCAATATTCTGTTGAGATCCTCCCCTAAATTCCCCCCTTTAGAAAACGGGTAAAAACCCTCAACACAGAGACCCGGCTAGCTGTCTCTTGAGCATACCAATCTCAGGCGTGCATCTTTACTTCTCTCCTAAACCCTAAGGGTCCTCATGACCCTTGCAACCAGGAACAACGGGCAGTGGCAGCTCGTCCTGGGCTTACTGCCTGGACCTGTCCCCGATGCCCCCCATTTTCTCTGACTTCCCAGTGAGCTAACGGCAGCGCCCCCATGGCTCACTGCCGTCCCTGCGACCTTTACTTCTCAGTGAGTTCACCCGGCCCAGCGTGGCCCAATTCTTTCCTGTAACGTTTCCAGAATCCAGAGCAGAGCCCCGCCCGGGCTCTCTCCTGCTGCTTCTTCTACCCTAAGGCCTTCCTGTGTTTCACTGTCCCCAGCTTTAACAAACGTACTCTCAGAACCACCTGGACTATGGTGTGAAAGCTTTCCTGCACGAAGTCAACCTGCACACTATAGGCCGGCCTGAGGCAGACGCACTCTGGGTCAGTCCCTCTCCGGGACAACGTGAAATCAGGAACATCTCAACTCCTCCTAACTCCCAGTCTACGCCTCTGTTACCTACACAGACTGGATGAACTAATACGAAGATCAAGACTTAGACGGTGATCCCTGAATGTCAAAATTTTAATTCTATTATATATGTTGTTAGACGTTTTCCCTGTATGACCTTCCTTGGTTTCATACTAAGAAAGATCTACCCTACTCCAAGATTATAAAAAAAATTCACCTATATTTTCTTTTAGTTCTTTTGTTTACATTTTAATATTTAAAGTTTTAATCCATCTGAAATATATTTTGGGGTATGGTGTGAAAATGGAAATGTTTTTCCAAATGGTTAGCCAAAATGATGCCATCCATGCCTCAGTGACTTGAAATGTCACTTTTGCAATAATATAATCCCAACCCTCCATTTATATTTTTGGTCTGATTTTAATTTGTTTTATTACTTTTTCACTACTTCTGCATTAGTACCAAATTACTTTAGTTCTAGAGCTTTGAAAGATGCTTTAGCTACATAAAAGCACTCAACTCTTGTGGAGCAAAGTTCTCAAAGTAAAAATGTAAACTGGGAAAAATACTTGCATGGAGGTCCTCTAAACAAGACAGACCATCAGCAGAGAAATGGGCAGTAAGCGGTACACCGGAAGCTCACGGAGTACAATCAGCCAACAGACCCTGGAGGTCACGCCGCTTACCAGTCATCAAAGAAGTGCAAGTTAGAATAGAGGGACGCCATTTTCACTAGAACACTCCTCGCTGGCACGAGAAGAGAAAAAGGAGTGTATTCCTATGGACCCAGGCTACAAATTGCCCCGAGGGCTGGCTGGCCGGGCAGCACATTTGGCAAAGCGTCCATTGGGAGACCTTTGACCCAGAGATGCCAATGCTAAGAACCTAAACCACTGAAATATTAGCACAAATGCACAAAAACTGTACATACAAAGATGTTCACTTTGTGCTTTATTTACAGTAACAAATATGAAACTGTTTATAGTAACAACACAGAACAGAAGTTAAAGAGTACAGGCCCTAGAGCAGACTGGGTAGGTCTGACACTAAACTCTGACACTTAGTGAGCTTAGTTAATTAATCTCTGTCATCTTGTCTACAACCTCACAGGACTGTTGTGAGGATTAAATGAAGTAATACATGCCTGTCACATAGCAAGTGCTTGATAAATGTTAGATGGTATTATTAAAGCAAAATATTATACTGCCCTGGCTGGTGTGGCTCAGTGGAGCGCCAGCCTACAAACTGGAAGGTTGCTGGTTTGATTCCCAGTCAGGGTCACATGCCTGTGTTGCAGGCCAGGTCCCCAGTACGGGGCATGAGAGAGGCAATGACACAAGTCCCTCTCTTTCTCCTTCCCTTCCCCTCTAAAAAGAAATAAAATCTTTAAACAAAAATATTATAATTACCTAAATGTTCTATAGTAGAAGATTAGTTAGAGATAAAATGAGATAAACCCAATTCTATCCAGTCATTATACATGTAAAAGAATCTAGAAACCTAAATACCATAGTGTTAAGATGGATTATGTCTGGCATGGATTTACAGTGAAGGTCTTCTATTTTCTTTTTTCTTCAGAAAAAATCTATTCTTTTTTATATTTTCTTCAAACTCCTTTAACGTGTGGCTTGACAGAAACCTACATTTTTTAGTATCTGCTGCTGCTTTCTTTTTTTTTTACCATTCAAGATTTCTTGTCTTAGTTTCAGGGTTAGGCAATCATATATTTTGAGCTGTTCAGATTGGTTTTTTGGTGAGAACTGCTCTGTAACCAAAGGCTCTGCGCCGAGGCAAAGACAACCCCTCCCAGGACAAAGGCCCCGCCCGCGGGCAGCGCAGAGGACCCACTCACTGGGCATCGTTCCCGCCGCCCTCCTCGTCGACCACGCCAGGCACCGTCTTCCCTGCAGCTCGGCTCATTTCCCTGGGAGGAAAATAGTAAAATCTAGTGAACCCCCAAAATTTAGGGGTTCCACACTCCGCTCATTAGTAGCACACACTAGATGCAAGGACTTTGCAGACTTGTTCAAGATACCTTTTTTTTTAAAGATACAATTCTCGATAACTAAAGGTATACACCCACCACACACCTACACCTCTTTGGAAAACTTGCCAAAGTTAACATTAAAGTATAAGGATCAGTTCCTGTTTCTTGAGACCTAAGGGAAGGGTCCATATACTTAACAAATTCTAGCTTAGTATTCTAGACTCTGCATCATCAGATCCAGCAGAGCACCTGGGTTTAAGTAGCAAGTTCAAGTGTGGAATGAGTCATTTTTAATACAGGGAGAAGCTCACAGAGGGCACCTGATGCTGTCCCCTCGTGTACTCATTTCCCACTTCCCCAAAGCCCGTAATTTACATTTTAGGCTCCAGTGGCTCAGAAAAAACTGACTTCGTCCCAGGCACGAGGGGTGGAGAAAGTGACCCAGCTATGCCATCAGGACACACTCTGCCCTCTGCCACAGTGACCCGTCGGGGGTCTCAGGACCATTTTTGACGGGAATGCTGGGACCGAGGCACGCACTCTCCTTCCCGAGATGGTGCGGCAGGTGGCGGAGAATCTGAGCACGGTTACACCTATTCAGCCTGCACAGCCAGGAGAGCGGATCCAAAAGAATTACGGAGACGTGCAACTGGAACCCTATATGTTCATTTAATCCCCGTCCAAAACACGTCCCACTTCTGTGCTTTTCCATCACATGAATCAATAAAGTCTCTCTATTGTTTAAGCCCATTTGAACAGGGTTTGCTGTTGCTTGTAAGTGCATGTGTTCCAACTGAAAAAAGGGTGACTGTGGAGTGAGGTTTCAAAAGATGGGAGGAATATAAACTGGTGGACGAGAAGGAATACAGTAAAGTAAATTATACAATGAAAGCATATAAAACGAAAGAAAAAGAGAAAAGAAGGGCTAGTGAGAAGAAGAATGCGGGAGAAGAGATGAGGGAAGATTCACATAGGAAAGATGAGTGTCATTTATAAAGACGATTCTGCTCTCCACATGCTTACCTATTTAACACTCCATTGGAAACCAGCGCTTCTTTAGGGTGGAAATACTTGTAATACACGTTTCTAACCACAGCATCTTTAAGGGGAAAACAGAGGAAGACGCATTTTAGATCAGAAGGAAGTCTGAACTCTAGTCCCATCCCTCTCGCTCTGTGAACGGAAGCCGCCCAGACCCAGAAGGTCCAGAGTACGAGTGGGGCCAGAGCGCCAGACCACCGGCCCTCACAGCCCAAGGCTCTGGCCACTGTCCCAGTCAGCCCACAGGGCTGCAATGTGAACAGCAAACAGGAAACTACTACTTCCATTAAACTAATAACAATAATTACCATTATTAACCATGATTCCATATTCCTCTAGGAGGAAGTTAATATTGGTGTCGAATCTGGACTCCCCGCCCTCTCCCAGCATCACCAGGATGTCTCCACCGCCGTCCAGGTACTTCTTCAGGACCTCAAACTATGGAAAGAAAAACACAATCTGTGAGTACACCCAAAGACTTCTGTCCAACATACTACGAATAAGACCTTTACTACCTGAAAAATAAACATTTTGAAACTACAAGACACTTAAATATAAATGTATGTGTACTATAAAACGTACTCTCTACGTAGGACTTCCGAGCTTGTTTTTAAATACCAAGCTGCAGCCCTGGCCAGGCAGCTCCCTTGGTTAGAGCATCACCCTGATACGGCAGTGTTGCCAGTTTGATCCCCAGCCAGGGGACCTACGAGAACTAACCAAAGAATGCACAAGCAAGTGGAACGGCAAATCTATGCCTGCCTGTCTCTCCTCCCCCTTCTTTTGTCTCTCTAAAATCAATCAATAAATAAACATAAAGCTCCAAAATAATCACACGAAATGGATATTTCCCAAGTTGACTATCTAGAGAGCGAACCAGAGCGGAAAACTTTTAGCTAAAGGAGGCTCACCGGCCTCCTTCATCCAGCAGCATCCTTGGTCCTGAACTTACCAGATGCCGACTGCGCCCGCTCTCTCCTGACAACCAAAAATGTCCCCAGGCACCGGCCTCTGACCCTCTCCGCAGACGCTCTCGCTCTCACGAGGCTGCGTGTTCCCTGGCAAAGGCCCGGTCGCTCCTCTGTCTTCCCTGGGTGAAGGGAGGTGGGCGAGGGGAGAAACTATGCTGCAGTTGGGCCGAGGCCCGACAAGTCATCCAGTATTCCTTCGCAGGCCACTACCCGCTGGGTGAACGTGTCCCTCAGAGCCTCTCTGGGTAGGGGAGCTGGCCACCTCCACGTTCCCAACGGTAGTTCCCAGCGCTCTCAGTTCACCCCGTCAAACAGTTACGTCTCTCTCCACGGCCTTCCCGGACCAGGTGGCCTTGCGATCAGGTTAAGAAAAAAAGGACAACAGAAGTCCTGCCCTGTAGACCCCCTCTCGTGTACCCCCAAAGTAAGAGCAGGAGGCCTTAGACTGCTTCAGTGCAAGGGCCACACTGGCCTCACTTTGCCTTCAGCCCCCTACTCCCCACAACCTCTCGGGGTACCAAGGCACTTCTCCAACTCTCTGTGGACTCTTCCTGTGTTCTGGGTTTTATGTTTTTTTAACTATGGTAAAATACACATAACACAAGATTTAGTACCTTAACCACTTTAAGTGTACAGTTCCATAGTATTAAGTATATTTACATTATTGTGCAACCAACCTACAGAACTCTTCATCTTGTAAAACTAAAACTCTACAATTAAACAATTCCACATTTCCCTCTCCCACCCCCCCAGCCCCCAGCAACTACCATTCTAACTTTCTCTTTGAGTATGACTACCCTAGGTACATCATAAAAATGGAATCATACTGTGTCTGTCTTTTTGTGACTGGCTTATTCACTTAGCATACTGTCCTCAATATTCATTCACTTTGTAGCATATATCAAAATTGCCTTCTTTTTTAAGACTGAATAAAACTATATAAGTCATTGTACATATAAGGTCTATCCTAAAAAAGTCCGGCCATTGTTAATATAATGAGAACAGTTTGCATGGCATTGATGTAACCTGGCAGCCAAGGAAAGTGGACTGGAATGCACATGCATGATCAATGACGACTTCACTGTGCTAGTTGGTGGGGGTGGTAGTCACCACTGAGTGAGCATGTGTACCGTGTGGCCGTCCCATTCAAAATGACTGAGCAGAACAACAAATCTGCATTGAATTTTGTGTTAAGCTTGAACACTGCTCTGTGGAAACTACTCAAATGATTCAGAAGGCCGCAGCTATGGGAAACTGGTGACTGGCAGTTTCATCACAACAATGCACCAACTCATGCATCATATCTCGTGCAGTTTTTTGGTAAAACATCAAATCACCCAGGTGACTCAGCCCCGCCACAGTCCAGATTCTGTGCCCTGCGACTTCTGGATTTTCCCAAAACTAAAATCACCTTCGAAAGGAAAGATTTCAGACCATTGATGAGATTTAGGAAAATACGATGGGGCAGCTGATGGCGACTAGGAGAACTGTGTGAGGTCCCAAGGTGCCTACTTTGAAAGGACTGAGGAGTCACTGCCCTATGTATAACGTTTCTTGTATCTTGTATCTTCTTCAATAAATGTTTCTATTTTTCATGCTACTTGGCTGGACACTTTCTGGACAGACCTCGTACACGCCACATTTTGTTTATCCATTCATCTGTTGGTAGACGCTTGGGTCACTTCCACCTTTTGGCTATTGGGAATAATGTAAATATGGATGTACAAATAACTAACTCTTTGAGAGCCTGCTTTCAATTCTTGTGGATATACGTATATCAGAAGTGGGATGGCTGGCTCATGTAATTCCATTTTTAATGTTGAGGAACCACCACGCCATCCGAGGTGCACCGTTTTGTCTTCACCACAAGTGCACGAGGGTTCCAGTTTCTTTACAGCTTTGCCCACACTTGTTATTTGTGTTCTGGGTTTTGCATTTATAATTCTTCATCTATTCCATGCAATAAAGTAAAAAATGGTTTAATTTAAAATGGATTTTCCTATTTTCAAAGCAAAAACATGGCAAAGAAGTGCAGCTGATATTGAATTTGCCTGCAGTACAGGGCCAGCACTTTACATGCATTATCTCATTTAATCATCTCAACAATTCAACGATCGAGAGAGAGATGAAGTCATGACCTTATGGCACCATGGTAAGTGAGCAATAAGGATTTAAGCCCAGGACTTCAGAGCCCATGCTCTTAACCATCTCATTATAGTTCTCTGTGGATATTTCTTACCTCAGCTGCAGTGAATTTTTCCCTCGGCCCAGATGTAATCCACAGTTTCACTCCAATTAACTTCTCAGATGTAATTTCATCTTTTAAGCTACAAATATGATTTTAAAAGCAAATGTTAGATCCATAATTAAACCAATTTATGAGCCATATTAGTCTCTAGGCTGAATGGGAAAAGAGGCCCAGAGATGAGAGTATTTAGAGGTACCCAGTCGAGCCCCTCTCCCAAAGTGAGAATCCCCTCTATGGGCTTGCACCCGAGTTGCTGGCCTCCGCCCAAATACTTCCTCATAAGCCAAATTAAACTGTGCTAGAGCATAAAGACTCCTCCGACTACTAATGCAATCAGCTCTACTGCTAACTTGTATGATTACATATCCTTCCCCACTAAGAAAAATTACACATCTACAAAAACGGAGAAATATTCTCATTTTTCCTTTCTCTAAATTGTACTATCAACCTAAGTTGAAATATGGAAAAAGCCTCTAACCTCTTAAAAAGTTGTATATGTATAATTAGAATAACTTTTTATTTGTGACTTTGGGGACAACTTAATAATATGCTAAGTGACAGTTTTCAAAAGAGATGCTTTAATAATGTATTTACTTCTGAATGATCTTTGTATTGAGCTCCTCCCACCTAAACAATCTGTCTCACATAAGAAAGTAAAGACTTTCAGTCTAATGGGCAGGCTATTATCTGGAAGGGAAAACAATTCACAAGGTCACCTCTGAATTTTCCAGTTGCTCCGAAGTCTCTTCTGCATGGATTTATAGCCACTGGTGGTGGTAAAGACTTCCTTTTTGTATGCATTGAAAAGAATGGTGCTCCGAACCTCTTTCTCCATGGTTACCTATGGAAAAAAGAAGGCATCAGAAAAAGACAAACAATAAAAAATATTCCAAAACACCCCAAAAGGAATAAAATAGTCTACTTCTTCTAATTTGATGAGAAAGGGTATAAAGCTGCAACCTAGCTATGAAACCTCTGCAGTTCTCACAGGTTGAGAGTGCAATACATAATCACAGCTGCAGAAACCTAAGGCCAACGCTGGTGACCAGCCTAGTCCCACGGCCCTGCCACGCCATCACCCTGCCCCTGAGGGAGGCCATGACCCCTCCTCACTGCTCACTACTGTTAACTGGGACGTGTGGTCTTCTAGATTCTTTTTATACATACATTAACTAGTAGATTTATTTACAAAATAGGATCGTATCATATGCAGTATTTTCCAACACACTTTTTTCACCTAACCCTGTATCTTTCACATCTTTCCGTGTTGGCACATAGGTGTTGTTTTTTTAAAACTGCTGCACGGTATTCCATTTTATGGATGTATTGTTATTAATTTAGCTAGTTATATACAGATTGACATCTTTTTCTTTCAAAAATTTTTCCTAGTAAAACAATGCTGCAAATATCAACCATCCTTGAGCATCATTTTTTTAAAAAAAAGGTTTTATGTATTTATTTTTTTCAAGACAGGGTAAGGGAGGGAGAAAGAGAGGGAAAGAAACATCAATGTGTGGTTGCCTCTCACGTGACCCCCACTGGGGACCTGGCCCGCAACCCAGGCCTGTGTCCTGACTGGGAATTGAACCAGCAACCCTTTGGTATGTGCAGCCTGCGCTCAATCCACTGAGCTACACCAACCAGGGCTGAGCATGTTTTTGTGTACTTTCCATATTTGCAGAATAAATTCCTATCTGTTGAATGACTAAATTATTTCCATATTGCCCTCCAAACATTTGTAATTTTCACTTCCACTCATACTAATACAATCCTGTTTCTAATCACTTTCATCTCTTCTAATAAGATAGGCACCCCCCCCCCATTATTATTTAGGTAGCACTTTCTAACAGTGAGATGGCTACCTTTCACTATGTATACTGGCCACTTGTATTTCTTCTGATTTTCTTGTTCATGCCCTCTCCTTACTTTTCTATTGGGTTTAATATTTTTCAAATCCATCATTCAACAAATACTTTCAAAAATTTATTTGTCATTAGATATAGCTTATGGGAGTTTTTTTTGGTTTGGTTTGGTGAAATTTTGCAGGTCATATAGAAGGTTTTAATTTTATAGAGTCAAAAGTTTTAATCTTTTCCTTTCTGGCTTCTGGACTGCATGATGTATTTTGAAGAATTTTTGCCATGCTAAGATTATAAATACACCCAATGATGTTTTCCTCCTGTATTTTTAAAAAATTTTTTACTATTTGTCTGAAGGGGACTGGCAGCATTACTACTTAGTTATACTGCTAATTAACCTTCAACTACTTGAATAGCACATAATCCTCCTGTATTTTTATGTCATTTTTTTTTAAATTTTGGTCCATTTGGAGTTTATGTTGGTGCCCAAAATGAATTTATTGTTTTTTATTAGAAAGCTGTCTGACACCAATCCAACTTTTCAATGCTGATTTACAACATCACCTACAAACATCTGAATTTCATTCTGAATATGACATGTTCTATCCGACTGTAGTTTCTGCTCAGTTCCATACTATTTTAATTACTATCACTTTACAACATGTTATAATTCCTGATATTGAAGAGCTAATCCCCCTTATTATTCTTAATTTTTAGGCATTCTTAGCTAGTCTCACATATTGATTTTCGCAGTTTAGCTTTAAAATCATTTTGTCAGGTTACCAAAAAAATGCCCCCATGAACCCACCACAGCTATCTTTCCATGTTTCACCTCATCCCTGTGCGTGTTTTCAGTGTGCATATACAATATTGTATTCTGCTTTCTCCAGTTCCCTACAGGAAAAGTCTTCAAAATCTGTCGCATGGTTATGTCATAATCAACAGAACCACTACCTTCATGGCCATCTTCAATTCTGTGCCTTCACAGATACAAGTGGAATTTACATATTCCTGCTTTTGCCATTATTTTTACCCTAGAACAGATTCCAAAGAGCAGTATTTCTAGGAAAAGGGGATGAGAATAAGATGTTAAGAGTCTTTGCCCAATGCTCTTTCATACCCAGCAGGACCACTGAAAATCCGCATAGCAGGAGGCGAAGGAGACTCGAACCCAGTCCAGGATCTGGATTCAGGCCTCTATCCGTGTCCAGTTTACCCAAGACGATCTCTATTTTCCGAAGACCGGCCCAAAGGATCCTAGCACAGTCCAGCGAGATCCTCGCCAGCGCCAGGCGGCCCTAGCGCCCCGGCCAGCCCCTCACACTTGCAGCTCTTCTTACCTGAGGTCCAGTAACCACCATCTTCACCTGACACCGCCCAGCATCCCGCAGCCTGGTATCCAAGGCCGCTTAGCAACCGCGGAGGCCGAGCGGCATACTCGAAAGGCGTGAACCCGGGAGTGGTTGTACCGCCGGAGCCACCTGATGACGAAAGAGCGGAGGGCGCCAATGAGCCTCGAGCGCCGGGATGGTGGTGGCAGGGGGCGGAGCTAACGTGGGACTGTACCATTATTTTGGATGAGGGCTAAATCCAAAGAGAACGTGAATTTATGCCAAATATGAAATCATTTAGTTGTGTCTTTAATATCAAGTATTATAAATACTAATAAAAATGGTAGGTCCCAAGGGCCTAAACTTCGCTAGACCCCGAGGGTGAAGGCTTGCGCCGCTGCTAGAGGGGTTGTTGAGGAACGCCCCAGTCCCGACCCCAAGGGCGCAGGCGCAAAGAGGCAAGGGGCGGAGCTTTGTAGTGGAGACGCTGAAGAAGGGTTTGACCGCCAGGAACTGCTTAAAAAGATTTGAACAGTGATGCAAGAGTTTCCGCTCCCTGGGACATCAGGATCGGTTTCCCGGAGGAGAGTGGGCAGGTTTAGTGG
Source organism: Phyllostomus hastatus (assembly GCF_019186645.2). Taxonomy (NCBI): domain Eukaryota; kingdom Metazoa; phylum Chordata; class Mammalia; order Chiroptera; family Phyllostomidae; genus Phyllostomus; species Phyllostomus hastatus. Next base: position 12,183,574 of record NW_025333664.1, read on the forward strand.
TGAGATGGGTAACACGAGCTAGTTCTTTCACTTTGATTAGTCCCGCATCTCTGAACAGCACAGTTCCAGGCCCATGATGTAGCGGTGAACTCGCCCTCTAGAGGTGCCCCCAGGCGGGGAGTTAGACCTGGCCACATCCTACAAAAAAAGTGTAAATATAAACTGCCTTAAGGAGCTGTGAGGGCTGGAGCTGGGCAGAAAGGCGCCTGCGATGAGCAGAGATGTGAAAGAAAAGTAGCATTCATTAAGGCAAGGGTTGCAAAGAGCAAGCCGGCGGGAGGCGCTGCTGATGTGAAAGAAACATCGCCTTGAGAATGAGAAACGAGGCGCGGATAAAAGTCTTCCTTTCTCCCCCGGGGAGCGCTCGGCGTCCTGAGCGTGTGGACTTTGATGCAATGCCACGACCTCGCTGGCTCAACTCGATGAGAGCAGAGCTTTCGGACAGTTTGGATTTCAATTTATGTTTGTTAGAATCTTCAACATGTATAAAGAGGTAGGAGTTAGGGGATCTTAAATACACAGCGCTTGTTGCCTTTTCACAATTACTGTCATTGTGGAGTTAAACAGTGGAGGAGGGCAATTGAGAACCCTCTTCCTAGGGATGCTGTATTTTGGTGCAAAATTGGGTAGATACACGGTCTTCAGCAAGGTATAAAAATGGAAGTGGTGTGCTTCCACTGTAGAGAGAGTAGGCTATATCACTTGTGAGTTGGCACAGGTCTTGGGATCCTTCTGCTCCGTGTGGAGTGAGTGAGTGCTAGAAGATTGCAAGAGTACCTATCCAGAGCACTTCTCCCACCGTTGGGGGTTGGAGAAAAAAGCAAGGGTCTTTGAATCAGCCCCCACCAAGTTCAGTTCCTGGCTGTACCTTATACCAGCTGGGTGACCCTGGGCAAGTTGCTTAATCTCTCTGAGCAAATGTTTCTTATCTATAAAGGAGGTTAATAATTTTTAAATGCTGGCTCACTGTGAGGTGTGTAGATAATGTACGTAATACTCGGAACATGCTCAATAAACATAGGCGTAGCATGATCAATTCTATGTCATAGTTTTTCTTCATTTTTATTTTCTATCCTGGTGAAAATTCTATGATCTTACAGTCTCGGAACAAAGAGAATCATTATGTGTTTCACAGTCTACAGCAGATCGTGTACTTTGGACAGTACTAGTACATTTTGGACAATTACAGTCTCTTGTTTTTTGCTTTGGGAAGTTGGGGGAATTTTGGCCCCTCCCACATGTTCTACATTTGTCAATCAACAGACAAATGGAGACAGAAATCAAATCAGAGTGTTTCAGAGTTCTCAGTGCACGTCCAAGGGTAACAACAGCTCTTCCCGACCCAGCTTTGGTCTCCACTGTCTGTGTCACTGGCGTGTTCTCCACGGTCTTCAGCTTCATCCCCCTATAATTCCTGGGACAGGGTGGGGAGAAGGCTGCCCTGGAAAAATGGAAGGGAGGAAAGGACTGAGTTAAGAAAAGGCAATAGAAACCACAGCACACACTGATGTTAAGGAAATTCCTCTTATGAACAAACCAAAAAGCAAGTAAGTAGATAATGAACCACAGGTTTGTGAAAAAGAAGCTGTTTTCCACCGAAATAAAGCTGCAGGACCCATCCCTACCAGTAAGTGCAGAATTCATTAATTCTGAGGTTCCTCTGAATTCATGAGGTTATGTGCTTCTGTTCTGTCCAGAATTACCTTGAGAAATAATTTATGAGCACATGGAGCTCCACAGGTGGCTGGGAAGCTGTGGCCACCAAGCTGGCACCAGCCCCGAGCCCTGTCCAAGGCCTAGGCTCCTGGCCTTAGACTTGCCAAACATACGGGGCAGGTGAGGAGGAGCACACCGTGAACTTGACAGCCAGGCCCAGACCCTGAGCAAGTTGAATGTCTCCTCTTCCACACCCCATTTCCCACCACTTACTTTATTCTGATCAGCTCCTGACTTGGTTCTCATTACTGATTTTGACAGCCATTCTGTTGGCAGATGAGCACAGAGGTCACAAGTGAGAGCCCTGAACTCAGCCTATAGGGCTCTGAGTCCCCGCTCTGGCCCCTACTAGCTATGGGACTAGGCAAGGAACAACTTCTCTGACCCTGTTACTTCATTGGTAAAAAGGGTCTGTTATATTTCCTCCTTTAGGGTTGTTTGGATAAAAACTGATAATAGACTTGAAAGAGTCCAGCACAGAAACTGCCTCAGCACAGGCTGGTTTTCTGAAGCAGACTGGACGATTAAGCCAAAAGGTGGGTGGGGGTTGTTAAAAGGGTCAGAAGCTCTCGAAGCTGGAGGACGAGGCTCAGGGCTTCCCAAGAGTGAGGGGAATGCCACCACAGCACTGACACGCAGAAACCGCTGCTCCTGCAGCAGCGGCGGCTGCTGCAGAGTCCCAATTGCCACAATTTACATCGTTGCCACTCTATACCAGGAACTCGGTTTTGTGGGTACCGTCACCACAGCTACCACATGAAAGGGAGCTCCCAGTCCCTTCTTTGAGTGAAAATCTGGCACAGCTGCATCCCTGGGTCACATGCCTGGCCCCGGCTGCAAGAGGAGGCTGGGAAAGTAACTGTCTAGAATTTCAGCTACTCTCAGTGGAGGTAGTCATGGTCCCTCAGCCAGACTCAGGAAGTAGGAGATACCCTGAATAGAGGGAGGAGCTCAGATGCCAGGCAGACAGATGTAATAACAAATGTCTACCACTACCCGCAACAAAGGGAAATACCATCAACGTAGGAAAATAAGAGAGGATGTTGGGTGCTACCCTATAGGCTTGTCACATCTGTCATTGCACACTTTGAGATAAAAATCTAAACGCCAAGAAGCCCTGCTGGTTGCCTTCCCAACATTTTCCTCCTCCTCCTCCCTCAGTGTCAGAACGCCTGTTTATTAGGGGTAATACTGTGCCAGCTAATAAGTCCCATTTCCCAGCCTCCATTACAGGTAGGCATGGTGGCTAATGAGCAGAGTCAGTGGGTGGGGCTTCTGGGAAACTATAAAAGTGTCCTTTTGCTCTTCCTTCCTTCCTCCTTTCTTCTCCTGTCCAGAACTCAAAAGCAATGGCTAGAGCTCCAGTAACTACCCTATAATAATGTCGCAACTAATATTGTGGCCATCTGCCAAGGATGGCAGAGCAAAATATAGGAAGCCCCTGAGTATCTGATGACCTGTGGTGCCAGCCCTGGGCCACCTAACACAATTCTTTATGTGCTGGGGAAACAAAATCTTATTTAAATAAGATTGTTTCTTTGAGTCTCTGCTCCTAGCAGCTGAAGGTGATTCCTTACAGATCCAGCTGACTTCAGAGATGTCACAGGGACTTCTGTCTTAACAGTCCAAGGTGGTGTCATCCTCTGGCGCATAGGAAAATCCCAGGAATGCACTCGAGGCCCCAGAGCTGCTGGCCACAGTGTCGGGAGTGCAGCCAATGGACTTTGACACGGCTTCCTGAGTGAACTCTGGGTCAAAGTGTTTCAAGTCAGCAGGTCCTGCCTGTGGATACAAGCCAACAATGAGGAGGGATCACGGGCGTCAGAACTGCCAAAGGAATTCACAAGCCCTGAGAGGGATGCTGGGCCTTTCCTCTGAGCACTTTCTGGGTGCCCTTCCTTAATTGTCACTCACCCATGAGTTTACATTGTTTTATCCCACGAGATCCAATAACCACATATCAGCTCATGCCTGCTCCACAATAACCCTAAGACAAGCCTTGTCAACATATACTTACTGAATGCCTTCCAGGCACTGTTCATGGTCCTGGGAATACAGGAGAGCAAAATGGAGTGGGCCCTTGCTTTCATGAAGCTTATATTATGCAAGGGATAGGAGGATTGATAATAAACATGTACATAAATAATTTAGGGTACTGATAGGCCTCATACAAAATATAAAATAGGGCAATATGGTAAAGAGTGACTAGATCACTTTAGCTATTTTGCATAAGACCTGTGAGGGAGATTGCAAAAAAATGGTCACAAATTCTCCATTCCTATCAGGAGATGGAGCCTCTTCCTACATCCTTTAATAGGAGTTAGCCGTGTGACTTGCTTGGGCCAATGAGACATTACCAAATGTGATGCAAACAGAGGCTTGAAAAACACACACTGGGAGTTCTCTCTTGCTGCACTTGGAACCCTAAGGCCACCATGTAAACAAGCCCAGTCCATTCTGCTGGAGTCTGAGAGGACTCATGAATAAGGACCCAGCTGCCCCAGCTGCCCCAGCTGCCCCAGCTGCCAAGCACGTGAGTGAGGCAATTCTAGATCATTGACTGCCAGCTGACCTGCTAGCTGACCGCTAACATGTGAGAGCCCAGCAGAGACAGCAGGCCTGGCCTGGGCCAAAAAAACCTCCCAAATAACCCATAGAAGCAGAAGGAAGTAACGAATTGTTTTAAGCTGCCTAGTTAGGGGGTGGCTTGTTATGCAGCAAGAGCTAGCCAATACAGCCTCCCTGTGGAGGAGGCACTGTCTGTGGAGAAGACTGAGACAGGTGGGTTTTATGCAGCAAGCGGGTGAGCAAGTGGAAAGTTCTCCAAACCTGCTCTAGTGTGCAAGCCTCAGCCTGTGCAACTGAAGAGGCCTTGGCTTCTAGCTTCTCCAAAAGGCCACAGGATATAGTGGCACTAGCCCAGGACACAGAGTTCCAAGATCAGAATGTGAACCTTGGCCCTCGCCCTTTTTCTGATGTATGGCCCTAGACAAGGCAAGTCTTTTCTGCTTTTTACAAATGAAGAGACTGATGCTAAAGAAACTTCTTCAAGGTCTCACAAGTGGTAGCCGACAGAACAGGAACCTTGTCCCACTATGTCTCACTCTGAAGTTCATGCGTTGCATTTTATTACCACCCTGTCTAGTATTTTGTATATTATTCTCTCTCCAAGGTGTACATTCAATATAACCCTCAAAGTCTTTTTTAAAATCCTCAGATAGAGACACTTTTCAGGTGCCAGGACTGAACGTGTCCTATCTGACAGCTGATGTCAAGAACCTGGAGCTCAAAGACATGTCCACAAACAGGTGAATCACCTAAGGGGAGATGTGAATAGTAACGCTGGCGGCGCTGAGGTGTGCAGACTGCTCGATGAAGGGGACTTGACATTGCTCGATGGTTAGAGGTGGCCAGGAGAGTCTCCAGTGTCCACCGGAAATGGGGGTCCTTCTGTTCATACTAGCACTGCTAATTAACATGTAAAAACTAAGTGTCTTCACTGTAAATCGAAGAAACAAATCAAACAAATCAAAGATTTGTAATCAAATAAATTAAAGCAATACTAGGTGGTATTTTTTTTTACTTAAGTTTGCGAAGTTAAAAACGATGCACACGCTGCAGAGAGTAAGAATTCTCCAGCAGACTCCGCCGGTCAGAGACAGGCGGTACTCCCCAACACATAGTGAGGGCAGCATGACTCAGGAATCGAGAAACATTCACATTCTTTGACCTGGTCATTCCCCACCTGCAGTCCATCCCAAGGAAATAATCAGAACTCTGGGCAAAGATAGACACTTAAAGATGTTCATCAGTACTTTATGATAAATAAAGAATGATAATAATCTAAAGTTCACCATTAGGAGCGGGGTTGAAAACATTATGTCACCAACATAGGGTTGACATAGTATGAGCCACTTAAAATGATCCTTATAAAGTTTTATGTTACTTGCAGAAATAATGACATAGGACCTGGCTGTTGTGGCTCAGTGGGCCTGTGAACTAAAATGTCAGTGATTCAATACCCAATCTGGGCACATGCCTGGGTTGTGGGACAGGTCTGTGGTTGGGGGCGTGCGAGGGGCAACTGATCCATGCTTCTCTCGCACATTGATGTTTCTCTCCCTCTCTTTCTCCCTCCCTTTTTTTTAAAAGATGTTATTTATTTATTTATTTATTTTTAGACAGGGGAAAGGATGGAGAAAGAGAGGGAGAGAAACATTAATGCGTGGTTGCCTCTTAACATGCCTCCCACCCAGGACCTGGCCCACAACCCAGCGTGTGCTCTGACTGGGAATCGAATCTGTGACCCTTTGGTTCACAGGCCAGCATTCAATGCATTGAACCACACCAGCCAGTGCAATAAAATCTTTAGAAAACAATAATAATGACCTAGTTTTTAGCCCCCCCTAAAAAAGGGGGGGATGGAGAAAAGTATCTATATATAAAATATAACCTAGGTAAAACACACACAGGAATGACTGACAGGAGACACGTCAGCCGTGGTTTCTCTGGGGTAATGAGATAATAAGCTTTTTCCCCCTGCTGCTTTAACTTTCTCTGTTTTACATACTCTCTACAATGAATACATGCCATTTTTCTTCTCAGGAAAAAAGCTAACTATAGGGGGGAAATGTCTTCACGGGGCTCGGCTCCAGCCGGGGGCGCTGTGTGACACAGAGCACTGTAAAACCCATAGAGGGCTGTGCAGTGAGAGTCACCGGTGCTAAACATGAAGAAGTGGAGGCCTGGCCCGTCACACAGAGCTCAGCTGGCAGTCAGGACTCCCAGTTCTACACCAGTTCTGCCTCTAACTTTCCATGTGACCTTGGACAAAGCATGGAGCCCCTTGGACCCAGGTTTTTTCCTCCTGCAGAGAGTTGGCCCAGATGCCCTGCAGACTCCCACCAGTCCTGGTAACCCAGAATCTGGACTGCGGTGACCTCTTACCACATTTGGGTTGAAGGGTGGTGTCAGCCTCTTGTGGTACAAGTCATCCCAGTTTATGGGGCTGAAGAATACGTGGTTCTTTATCTCGAGCTGCAGGAAGAAGGTGCTGATCAGGAGCAGCCCTCCCCATAGACACTCCCATGCCCCTCTGACTCCGTCCCAAGCTCCAACTCGGCTGGCAGCTGACTGTCAAGTCCGAAAACCTTTACTGAGAATGTAACTTGCACCTCAGCCTGGTTTCCTGGGACGACAGCTCTGCAACCAGTCCTCTCCCCTTTGCCATCATCAGGAACCCAGACCCTTTCCCCCATGGCATTTGTTTATTCCGTATCTGTTTAGTGAACACCTACTCTGTGCCAGACCCCAGTAGGCTTTGGAGGTACATCGCTGCACTAGGGTGCCCTGGGAGATCTTCACAACCCCGCCCCACTCTGCCTTAGTGGATTTACACTCTTCCAGAATGCAAACCAGAGAAATGGATGGAGCAACTCACTCTGGAAGGTTTAGGAAGGAAAAAGCCCCAAGAAAAGCTGTAGGCTCTCAGAGACCCAGAATCTAGGACTCAGCCCTGGGCGAGTTTCACCATTTCTTTCCTACTCCAAACCAATGTCAGCACCGACTTTCTCCTGTCCCAGCAGGACTTTCTCCTGTTTCTCAAAGAATGATTCTCCAACCACCTGTATCAGAATACCACCTTCTGGGCTCCTTAAAAAGCCAGACCCAAAATATCCCAGATCTCCCAAAACTAGTAACACTGGTTGCACCCAAGGACATTTTCTCACTGCTTTTAGAGGGCGGAGGGGGAGAGAGAAACATCGATGTGATACATTGATCAGTTGCCTACCATATGCACCCTGACCAGGGATCGAACCCACAACCTAGATATGTGCCCTGACCGGGAACCAAACCAGTGCCCTTTCAGTGTATGGGATGACCAACCAACTGAGCCACACAGGCCAGACAAAATCATACATATTTTTTAAGATGCAAACTGGAAGGAGTGCACCAGTCATCCTGAAAACCTCATTCCTTAAGCTGGCCAGGGATGGGTAGACAAATGCCCTAAACATTGTTATACTTCACAGCATCTGACATGTAGGGCTGTTGGTACGAACACTTAAAAAGCACTTACTATGTTTCAGGCATTGTGCCTAAGTGCCTTGCACATCTTAATCCATTTGATTTTTATAGCAGCTTTGGGCTGGGCACTATTATTACAGATGGGGAAACTGAGGCTCACAGAGAGAAGTTAAGTGTGAGTGGCGGAGGGGGATCTGAACCCAGGTCTCCTGTCTCCTAGTCCATGCATCTCAGCCCCGATGCTGGAAGAGAAAACAAGCTTCAGGGAGAAGAGTACTGTGGTCTTCCTTTTATAAACCCAAATGATCTTGGGTTGAGTAGAGAAAGGAAGATCCTTTTTTAAATGCTATTTTAATACAAAATATATAATACACTTGTTAAGAGAATGGACTGTGCACTTTTCATCTCTATATCCCAAGTGCCCAGCCTGGGCACTGGCAAGGAGGAAGCACTCACATATTTGTGAAAAGCGAGTTCAGTTCACTTTGCACAGAAGCCAGAGGAATTTCTTACAACTTAAAATTGGCTCTTACCACACCCCTGCTCAAAACACCCTAAAGCATACCGCTCTCCTCCTTTCTCCCACCACAGGACTTTTGCACATGCCGCCCAGTGTCTGGATGCCTCCTCCCAGCTCTGCATGAGTGGCTCCTTTGCATCCTTCAAGTCTCAGCTTGGCGCCTCCTCAGAGAGGACTTCCCTGACCATGCCAGTGTGAATTCATCCCCTCCCGTTAGTGTCTGTCTCAGCTCACTCACTGTTCATTGATTTCCTGATACTTGCCACGCTCTGTAACAATTGTATACAAAGTTTGTTCATTGTCTTCCCCCCACCCCCGCCCCTATAAACTCAATAAGGGCAGAGACCCAGTCTACTGAATCCCTAGCACTGAGCTCAATGTCTGGCACATAGTAGGTGTTCAGTAAATACTGGTGGACTAAAAGCACCAGGGTGAAGGAAGTAATCAAGCAGCAGCATCTGTGCATTTCCAAATGAACACATTAGCTGGATGGGTGTCACTGTGCTTCTGAGCTGCCTCTGCGGGAAGGGGCCGGTGCTGCCCCGGCAAGTCACCTACAAAGTCTGCTTTGGAGCCCAGCCGCTGCCTCTGGTCCTTGTGGAGAAGGGCTTGCAGGAGGTCACAGGCGGCCACCGTCCGGCCCCCAGGGATCTGCAGTGGCTGGTGCAGAATGTTCTCATACATTTGGGCTATGTCTCGGCTGTAGAAGGGAGGCTGGTGAGAGAGGGAGAGAGCTGGAGGATCATCTGTGTGCAAGTGGACACAGGTCTCAGAGAGACTTAGAGCGAAGCCGGGTCGCTGGAAGGATCAGCCAGACCCACGTCCTGTACACTGGCTCACATGGCAGACTGGAGAGGGACAGGGACCTCTGGGCTTCTGGTGCAGTGGAGAGGGCTTCTGGGAAGGCCAAGGAGTCTCTCTCTACCTGTGTGAGACTTGTGCACCTTCTGGGAGCATCCCCTACCCCACCTCTTGTAACATGCCTCGTGCACTAATTTTGCACTTTGCAAGGTTCACACTCTCCCCTTCATCATTTCATCCCAGCCACACAACCGTCCTTGGAGACAGGTTGCAATTGTTCAGAAGAGAAGACAAGGCTCAGCGAGATGAAAGCCTAGGAGAGAGCCAGGCCCCAAACTGTATCCAGAGCCCGCCTTTCCTGATGCTCTTCCTCCCACCTCTGAGCTCTGAGCTGAGCTCTGCCAGCTCTTCCTTCCCTATGTCCACCAAGCTGTGTTGCTGAAGCCACCCTAGAGTGAGGCCTGGCCTGGGGCAAGTCTACATGGACCTCCATCTAAACAGGCAGCTTAGAGTTGGGTCCAGGGCTGGTTGTGCAACCTACCAGCACTGTGACCTTTCTGGGCCTCAGTTTCCCTTTCAGTAGATTAAAAACAACTCCATTTCCTGCAGCCACTCTCAAAAAGCCGTTTTGAGGAACCAAAGGAGTAACACAGGAGATGGTGTATTATAAAGTGCTGGACTGACATTATTAGAAAAGACTTATAATCCTTGTATTCACTTTGGCATCATCTTTTTTAGCTTGGAGTGGGGAGATGGCCCATTCAGTTCCTCAAGGAGCCTGAGCAGGTGACTCAAGGGAGAGACCCATCCCCACCCCCCAGAGCCAGGTGTCCCTTGCAGATGGCCAGACGCCACTCACCAGGCCATGCAGCATCTCGTACAGAACGGCCCCCAAACACCACCAGTCCACTGCCCGATCGTAAGGCTCTTTGCGAAGCACTTCTGGAGCCAGGTACTGTTGGGGGGAAAGACGTATCTGAAAGACCCACAGACTCAGCCTCTCCATTTGCAAACAGGGCGCTTGGAGAGAAAGATCATGGAAGGGATGACACGTTGGGGCCATTTGTCTCCTTCATGAGCCGAGGTGCCATACACCCTGCTCCCTGACCTTGGCAAGTCCAAGGACGGGATGGCTGGGCTGTCAGGCTTAGGCAGGCCAGCTCTGTCCGGCGGACACCTGGCCATTCACAAACACAGACAATGGCCCCCACGCAGAAGGCCATCCGTCCGTCAGCTACCCTACACCAAACCGAGGAGGCCCGCTGTGATCTGAAGCCTGGGACATCGCGAGCAGGGAGAACCACAGAGCAGCTCACGCCCTGCCTCCTGCTGGGTTGGGAGGAGCTCCCCAGTCCTGCAGCCTTGGTCCGCAACCCCACCCAGACGGCTGTCCAAACAACTGGCGACCCCTTTCAGTCAGAGGTCCAAGGGTCAACACTGGTGAGAATTTGAGGAAAGGGTTGAACCCCAAGGCTGCATGGAGGCACTGGCAGGACAGACAGACGTGGGAATTACTGCCAAGACCCATAAATGTTAACCTTCCAGGCTCTCTGTGGATGGAAGAGGACAGAAGAAAAGGTGTCTTGCACACTCGCCAGCCCTGACCTTAATTGTCAGGCTAGGCCCTCCTGTTGCACATGGACTTCACCCTGAAGGGCAACCACTATCCACATGTGGCCGCCACACACTTGAAACCTGGCTGGTGTGAGCTGAGGTGGCCCATCAGTGTAAAATACACCCTGATTCCAAAGACTTAGGAAACAAAAAAGAATAAGCTATCTGGACAATTTTATATTGATCATATGTTGAAATGACAATATTTGTGTACATTGGGTTAATGAAAATACATTATTAAAATTAATTTCACCTGTTTCTTTTCACTTTTTAAACGTGGCTGCTGGGAAATTTTAACCACCTGTATGGTTTGCATTTCCATTTCTGTCGGACAGCACCATGGCGGAGGCACCAGCAGCTGGCCAGGTCCCAGCAGCCCCTAGAGCTGATGCCCCCATCATACAGATGAGGGAACCGAGGCTGGGGGTACAGGCAGCTCAGGGGAAGTGCTTGGGTGGGAGAGGTGAGCTCTTTTTGGTGTACGCCATTGCCTCCAATCAGGGCCTGTGGCCTCAACCCCTCACAGCCTGCCTTCTCCTGGGAGGGTTAGCTCACCTCGGGGGTGCCACAGAATGTGGACGTGGTCTTCTCCGGCTCTACCCCTTCCTTGCAGAGGCCAAAGTCTGTCAGCACCACGTGTCCCTGTGGAGGACGGGAGGATGGGACAGGAGGGTGGTCCAAGATTAAGGTATGGCCAGGCCTGACCTTGAAGCCCAGGCGCCACACTTCAAGGCAGTCACCGTGGGGCCTGATGCCCTCCCTGCACAGGCTGGAGTCTCTACTAGAAAAACTAGGCCTTCCAGACTGGGAGCGGCACAGGGGGCGGTGGGGTGGGGGATGGTGTTCCGCTGTCTGCCCAGCTTATCGCAGACCCACACCCACACCCTGTAACAGTGGCAGCTCCAGAATGTCCTTGCTGGAGGGGGCTGGTAGCAGCAGCCCCCTTGACAGAGCACTAAGGACCCAGGAAGCAGCCACAGCTTGTGGCGGCTGGGCAGGTGGGAGGCTAGCGGAGGTCGTGGAGAGGGCGGATACCACAGGGCTCTACCCAGATCTCCCCCTTAGGAGTTGTCATGCCCTTCTCCCCACGCTTGGACACTGCCTTCACCCAAAGTTACGGCCCTCCCAAGGGGCAGTCCCTGCCCAGTGACTGACGGATGCAGGGGCACAAACACCCAGCCTACTTGCCCCAATTAAGAACAGTTCTAAAGAGCCATTCCAGCTGGGGCCCTTCTCACCCCGATTGGCTGAGGCCTCACTTGCAGCCACAATGCAGGTGAGCTTCCCCCTTTGCCCATCCCTGCCTTTTCACTCCCTTAAATGTCGACCTCTTCAGGGTGTTCCCCAATAATCTTCTGCACCCAATGTTTCAGCTCAGGGTCTGTTTCCAGGGAACCCAGTCTAAGACATGGAGGGAATACAGAATCCATGAGCCTCTACCTGACTCTACCCCTGTCCCCTATAGACCGCCTATACATGCATGTGCACACATATGTATGTACATGCACATTCTTATATGCACATACACATGCATGGGCACATGGGCACACACATACTTGAATGTACTCCTACACTTTATGCACGCCCATCCACACACACTTGTGGGTGCATAGAACACATGTGCAACTATGCACACACACACATACACACACCTGACAGTCCAAGAGGATGTTCTCTGGTTTCAGGTCCCTGCAGGAAACAAGAGGAGGGCATGCTGTGATGGCTCAGCCACTTACTGAGGGCAGTCGGGGACCCGGGGGCCTGGTGGGAGGGGTATTCACGGGGGCTCACAGAGGTGTCCAGGGAAGCCCAGGGCGGATGGGCACTTGATCCTAGAAAGGAGAGGGCTCCCACCCTACTGCACCAGGGCATTCTCCTCAGATAAAGGGTTGTCCTCAGAACTTGGGTTTGCTGGGATTTCATCAGGACTCAGAAGTGCCCACAACCCCTGGCTGTTGGGGCAGAGGCTGGGCTTGGCTCGGAGACACAAGCAGCCCTCACCTGTAGATGATGTTGAGGGAGTGCAGGTAGCCAATGGCGCTGGCCACCTCGGCGGCGTAGAACCGGGCCCGGGGCTCCAGGAACCTGTGCTCCCGCTGCAGGTGGAAGAAGAGCTGGAGGGAGAGGACACCTGTGAGAGGGTTTCCTGGGGTGAGGGGGAGGTGGTGGCTCCAGGTCCCAGAGTGCAGGGGGCAGCTGGCCAAGTCACCCCCTCTCTGAGCTGCAATGCACTCAGACGACAAAGCACTTGCCGGCCCCCACCCCATACAGCAGTGGTGGGTGACCAAAGGGTCAGCAGGAGAGGTGAATACGTGTGGACTGAGCACCTACAGTGTTCCAGGCTCCAAGCCAGAACCTTTCATGTCTCTCATCTCATTTAATCCTCATGACCACCTTCCAGGTATCAGATACTGCCAGTTTCATCTAAGAGGAAACTGGGAGGGGTCAGAGTTGTCAGGGGACCTGCCAGGTTCCTGGGGCCTGCAACTGGCAGAGCTGGGATTTGAAGCTGGGTGGTTCAAAGACCTGTTTTTCCTCCACCCCAGGTGATAAGATTATCATTGTGGCTGAGTCCAACTCAGCCCAGGTTAGATCTGCCGGTGGGCAAGTTGCTTGGGCTGTTTCCCTGACATGGAAAGCCCTGCACCTCCACCAGGGGGCTTAGGGATGCAGGATAAACACTCCCATCTCGGCACCAGGCTAAAAGGCATGAGGTCACACAGCTTAAATCTGGGATTGCTGAGAGGAGACCCCACTAAGTTTTTCCCAGAGGGCCAGAGTGAAGTCCAGAGGGAACGCAGCTCATCCAGCTGTGCTTCCTGGTCACCAGGCACCCTTGGGGCTCCATTTACCACAGTGATGGTCACCCCACCAGCGGCCTCTGGGGTAAAACGAGGGCATTGGAAACCTTGACTGCAGAGCTCCTCTTTCCCAGGTGAGCCCGGGCAGCTTTGCAGAGGGAGTCCGTACGGACCACGTTCCAATCCCAGCTGTGCCAGGTGTGAGCTGCATGCACTTGAGCAAGTGAGTTAGCTCCTGAACCTCGGTTTCTTCAGCTACAGGACGGGTCTGTTGTATGAATAATGTGCGATCATCCCAGAGCCCGGTACTCAGTGAGTGTGTGGGATGGGCAGCCCCCAGCTAAGAGCTGGCCCAGGAGAGCGCCCTGCGGGTCCACCCACCTCTCCTCCGTTGACGTAGTCCAGCACAAAGTAGAGCTTCTCCGGTGTCTGAAAGGAGTAGCGCAGGCCCACGAGGAACGGGTGCCGCACGTTTTTCAGAAGCACGTTGCGCTCCGCCATGATGTGGCTCTGCTATGGGGTCACACGGACAGGGGCCCATGTCACAGCCCACAGGGCCCACTGCTGAGGGTTGTCCTGCCCGGGACCTTCCCAGGCCCCTCCTCAGACACCCACTGTGGCTCCTTACTGCCAGGCCCAAGTCCTTGCCTAGCATTCAGGGTTTGGTGTGCTCGCCTCATCCCCAACCAGTCCACATGGGTGCAGCTCCAGCCCCCAGATCAGAAACCCCTGCCACCCAACCCTGGGGTGATGAGCAAAGCTTGTGTGATTACTGAATAAATGAAGCCACATTCATGCTTTAGTTCATGCCGTTTCCCCTTCCCGGGCACCCTCGTTTCAGACCTTCAAGGCCAGCTGCAAGGCCACCACCTCAGGAGGACCTCCCCTGCCCACTCCCAAGATGCCCTTGTCCTCTCCTGACTCCTCCGATTTGATATGCAGCCCCCTCTCAGGGCCGGCTCACTCCTCCTAAGGGGGTTGGTATGAAGTGAGCTAAAGCCTCGGCAACTCCAGGATGGCTGTGGCTGGAAGGGCTTCAGAGGTTAAGAAGTGTGACCCCTCCCCGTGCAGACGCAGAGATGGGGAAGCGGACACCTAGACACGACCGAGGGCTTGTCCACCAGGGACCCCGGATTCCCCAGGGGAAGGCACAGGCCTGGACTGGCTCCTCCCACAGGCCTGTGGGTGAGGTGGCTGACCTGCCTTCTTTCGGAAGGGTCAGTATCCTGGGCACCACTTGGCCCCCTGCTGTGACCCCCTCTGCACCCAGCCCATGGACCCCCGCCTAGTTGGGACTCATCTTGGGAAGCCACCCTCGCCTGGGAGTTGAGGAGAAGGAGAAGAAATGCTATGTCTGAGCTCCGGTACCTCTTTATTCTTTAAGATGGATTTTTTCTGCAGCACCTTCACCGCGTAGAACATCCCGTCGGACTTGCGCTTGGCCAGTAGGACCTGAATGGAAGCAGAAACACAAGCCCGCGCAGGTGACCACTCCTCTGATGGGCCCCAGCTCTGTTCCTGCATCCTTGAATCTGCAGGTTGTAAGCTCCCTCTTTGCACATGCAAGTGACAGGCAGGGGGTGGAGGAAGCCGGAGAAGGGGACATCCAGGTCTCCCACCATGTCACTCACCTTCCCATAGTTCCCTTTGCCAATGACTTTGAGGAAGTCGAAGTCGGTGGGCCGGGCACTGGGGGAAGAGGGGAGAACACGGGTCAGCATTTGCAAGCTTGTGAAACCTTCTCCTGAGATCAAATCCAGACTTCTTGTTCACTTTGGAGGTGGGGAATACAAGGAACTTTCCTGCAACCAAAACTCATTGCCGCTGAAGTGTTCTCAGCTAAGAGGGGTCTTATAAGACTGGCCCCGGCACCTAGGGATCTCACGATCAGGTAACTAACAGGTACGGTGGGGAGAAAACCAGACACAACTGCGCAGAAGGTGAGGGTCTGGCTTCAACGCCTGAGAAGGGCCCGAAGGGTGGGGATCTGCTAGCAGTGCAGACTTTGGGCGGCACTCCAGGCCCAGGGCTCAGCGTGGGCGGAGGCTGGGCAGTTAGTGCCGGGTAAAGGTGGGGGATGATCCTGGGCCCTGAGGGCAGAGGGTCTTGAAGGTAGACCGGAGAACTTGGATTTTATTCCCAAGGCTAGGGGAGCCAGGGAGGAAAGTTGCTTGAAAGACTGGAACTTACTTTGGGTTGGCTGAAGGCCCCAGGTTGATGTTCCCATTGGCCCTTGAGGGCTAAAGACATTTCCAGAAAGGGGTAATTAGTATCAACAGGTGCCTACTCCTTGGCTCCCTCCCTGTCCCCTGGCCCAGGCCCTGATCCGTTTTCCAACATCTCTACTAGGCCCCTTCCTTCCTTCCTTTTTCTTTCCTTCCTTCCACCTTTTCTTCCTTCCACCCCTCTACCCACCCCTCTACCCACCCCTCTACCCACCCCCCACCCCCGCTATCTACCATCTCCATGTGCTTCTGACGACAGCCTTGGGCAGCGGCTGGTTGTCATGCCAATTGTGAAGGTGAGGAAACTGAGGCCCAGAGAACAGCTGTCCTGTCCAAGGACCTACAGGCAGCCCCACAGGTATTACTAGAACCCAAGTGTCCTCAGGGCCAATCCTGTGACTTTTCCACCTCATTTACTTCTTGAAGCCTTTGCCCAAGTCTCTTATCTATTTACCTGGCAATCAGCCCACTTCCGTGAGCTTAGAGTGACCCCTGTTGGCGCCCCCATCCCCCCCAACCATCCTGTCTGGGATGGCCCACGGGCCCTGGCAGGTGCTTCTGTAGATTTTCTGAGCCAGGTAAGGACATGAGCCCCCTGGTGGTGGGTAGGGGAACCACGACCCACTCACCTGTGGACTAGGGGTCCCAGCCGGGCTAGGACCAGAGTCCATTCTGCAACAGTGATAGGGTGGGGGCTGGGGGCACAAGGAGGAGCAGGCATTAGAGAGCTGGCTGGGGAGTTAGCTTCACCTGTCTAGTCTAGGGCTTCAGGCACCGCTGCCCTCCCCACCCCTCCCTAACCCCATCCATGCACCTGCCATCGCCTGAGCTCCTTCTGCCCCAGAGGCCAGCCACCCTCGCATGGGACCACCTCCACTGGGAAGGAGGGAGGATGGTCAGGGTGGCCCCTCCCAGGCAAGTCTTTTGCAAGGACTGGGGACAGTCAGAGCAGCCAGATCCCTGAGAGCCAGGCAGCTCCAGAAGTCCACGCTGGCCAGGCTGGAAGGACCCTGGCAGACCATAAGTCTGCCCCCTCGCTCCATTTCACAGGTGGGGAGCCTGAGGCCTAGAAAGGGGCTTGCCAGGATGACACAGCTCATGAGGGGCAGGCTGGGCTGCCCAGGCTCCTGTCTGGGCATGTTACCACCCTGAATTCCCGGGGACAGCCCCAGCCTGGGCTCTGTGCTATCTCCCTGCCACAGGGACTTCTGCCTAATGCCCCTGGCAGGGCAGCTGCCTTGGGGCCTTGGGCTGATGCCATGGAGAGACCCCAGACTGAGATGAAACAGATCAGCTGGTCTGTGCAGCCAGGAGCACAGTGTCTGTCCTGCCCCCACTCTGCAGGGTGGAGGAGGCTGGCCTGTCTAGGCCCTGACTCAGGGTACCCAGGGCCCCACAGCCCCACCCATCCCTGCTTGGAAGGTCAAGGCCAAGAGCTGATATTTCACCTGACATCCCTGTTGCTTGGGTAAACTGCTGGATACTGTGCATCTCAAGACCACAGCCTTGGCCCTTTGCGGGGCACGGGCTGTAGCCCAGCCTCTCTAGATAGACACTGCTCATCTTTACGAGGGGCACCTGGAAGCACCACCCCATGGCCTTCTGGGGAGCTGAGAAAGTGACCACAGGGGAAGGGAGGGAGTCCCCGGGCTCTGTGGAGCCCTGAGAGAGCGAGCTGAGGAACTGCCCACTAGAGAGTGCAGCAGCCTGGTGCCCCTGGCCTGTGCTCCTGCAGATAGCCCACACTGCAGCCACGCCCTCTCCCGTGCCGACTCTGATGGCCCCTTTGCCAGGCCCTGGCCTCCCCGGCCCCATGTACCTGCACCAGCCTGAGGAGAGGCCGCCGAGAGAAGCAGCAGTTGGAGCTGGAGGACGGGTTGCGGACAAGAGAGCCTCTCTCTGTTCTCCCAACAAGGGCTGAAGTGTCTGTGCCTGGCGCCGGCCTGGCCCCAGCTCGAAACTCCCGGCAGCATCGGGGGGCTGTTGATGTCATGCAGGACCCGGCAGAGCTTAGGATGGGCTGGGAGACCTCTGTTCCCTCGGGGACATCGCCTCCCCCTGGGGGTGGGTGACAGCTGCAGGAAAGCCCTGGGGACTCGGGGCTTGAGTGCGGGTCAGGCTGTGCGTGTGCAGGTATTTAATGCATGGATGTGCTTCAGCCTGTCTGTCATGTCTGTGTGTCCCTGTATGTCTCGGTGCTTGTGTCAGTGTATGAGTCTATGTAGGTGACTACCTGTGCTCCGTTGTCCCTGTGTGTCATGGCATTAGTGTTTGTATAATTTTTCTGTGTGTCTGTGCCTCTGTGACTTTGTGTTCTCAGTGTGTATATGTGTGTACTCCGGGGAGCCTCTGTGTAGTGTGTCGATGTGTCCGTGTGTATTATTACGTGTGTTCATGTGCTTGTGTGTATGTGTGAGTCTGTGTGTGGGCATCTACGTGTGTGAGTCTGCAGATGAGTATGGGTGTCTACTGACACGTGTGTGACAGTGTAAGCACGTGCAGGTCACTGTGTGTCTGTATTCATATTGGTGGGTGCATACTGGCAAGTTTGTGTGTGTGCGCGAGTGCGCGTAAGGGCCTGTCGGGAAGAAGACCCGCCCCTGGGGCATCCCCGGGCCTGGTGTAAACCCTCTGGGACTGAAGATGAGGCCCCAGGACCCCAATCCCGGCAGCGGAGAGCCCTTTGCTTCCCAAGAACCTGCAGGTGTTAGAGGGGAACCTGGAGCCCAGGTGTCTGGCTCAGTCCTGCTCGCCTTCGTCTTTGACAGCTGAGTACTTGGCCGTTTGGGCCTGTCCCCGCCGGCCCCAGGAGAGGGCCGGTTGGCCCACAGCTCTCCGGCTACAGGAGAGGCAGGAAACGTGGCCCCAGCGGCACTTGGTTCCGGAAGTTCCTGCTGCCCGGTATGATAGTGACTCACGGGGTACTCACGGGGTCCCTCCTCTCCCCTGGAGCTCATGAGGGGTCGTCTGGGGAATGCAGGAGTGACAGGGCCAGAGTACCACCCCTGGTCTTCTGGAACTTCCTGTGTGGCTACCACGTGCCACACCCAGACCTCTGCAACTCACCACAGCGGAGGGATCTCTGGCGCTGGGGCCCAGGGCTTGGCCAGGGAGGGACCCGAGCCTAGCGGCCTTGGGGGTTCTCTGTGGGCTCTGAAGGGCAGGGTGCCGGGCGCTGTCAGCCCAGGAAACCCAAGTGAACAGTATCAGAGCCCACCATCTTCCAACAGAACGGAAATGTTGAACTCATACACAGAAGGGCAGGACGTCGTGTTGACAAAACACACGCTCAGAGCAAGGACATTTCTTTTCAACAACCAGCCCCTGATGGGCCCCTCAGGCAGCAGCACTGCCCAGAACAGGGACGCAGCAGCGGCAGTAATAACAGCCTGCACGTTCCACCACGAGGCATGTGGGCACATCGCCGCTGAAGCAGCTCCCTCTCTCCACCTTGCATCCCCACCCCGATGCTGTCCATTTCTCTGGTCGCCTTTTCAGCTCGTCCCCTCGAAAGAGCTGTCTTTCCATTTCGAAGAGGCTTTCATCCCAACATGGCACCAGAACAGTGGCTTCCATGTGCCAGAGCCAGGGATGAGTTCTTCATCCTGACTCGACTTCTCAGGGGTGCATGACACACCCCCTTATCCTGCCTGGCTTTCCTCTGAACTCCCTGACTGCTCTTCCTCCTCCTCTTCTGCTGGATCCTCCCCCTCTTTTTACGCTCAAACACTGGCCTGTCCCGGGGCAAGGCCCTCGGACCTCTGTCTGCACTCATTTCCTAGTTGATCTCAAGCAGTTTAACAGCACTGAGCGCCGATTGCACTCGATAATTCCCAGACAACCCTCCCTCGTTCTGATTTCCCCCTGCATTCCATCTCTGTAATGGCGCTGCCACCTACTCGAAAGTTTGAGCTGGCACCCTCACCCCTCCAAGAACTCCCACCAGGCCCTAACTCCCAAATGCATCCAGAAACCCACTGCTGCGACGCCCCCTCCCTGAGCCACCAGCGTCGCCTGTGTGGATTGTTGCAGTAGCTGCCCTACTGATTCTCCGTTTCTGTCTTCACTCAGTACAATCTCTTTCCACCAAAAGCCAGAATAACTCTCTAAAAAATGTCAATCAGATCACGCGAGTTTGTTGCTTAAAACACCAGTGACTTCTCAACACTCGAAGGATCAAAATCCAAAGTCTTTGGCATCGTCTACGAGAACCCACCTGACCTGGCTCCACCCAGTCCCCACTGCGCTCCAGCCTGTCCGGCTTTCCAGCTGTGCCTCCAACACAGAGCGTCCCCTGGCCTCCCGCCCCTCGCACTTCCTCTTCCTCTGCCCACCCTGCTCTTCCCCAGACATCTGCACGGCTGCCTCCCACTGACCTCCCTGGGGTCTCTGCTCACCTGTGACCTCTCAGGCAGGCCTGTTCTGATTCCTGGCGCCCAACCGTCCCGGTTTGTCTGGGGCTTCCAGGTTTCCCAGGATGTGGGACTTTCAGGGCTAAAACTAGTACCTTCCTGGACAAACTAGGAAGGTGGGTGGCTCTAAGAAACCAGCCCCGCTCATTCCCTATCCCCTTTTCCTGCTTCATGTTTTGCTTTCTGACACCTTCTCACGCAAGGCTGTATTTTCTGTCTCCAAGGAGATCAGCTCCACAAGGGCAAAGACTTCTCTTGTTCACTATTGACTGCCCAGCTCCTAGACCGGGGCCCGGAATATAGGCAGAGCTCCATACATCTCTGACTAATGAATCAAGGAATGAATTGATAAGATAAATGACAGGACATACGAAATTGAAAATTACCCAACAACAAACAAAATCGATACATGAGCCTATGTAAAAAGGAAATAGGAACATTTGTGTGCCACAATGTCAAGCAAAAAAAAAAAAAAAAAAGGACAAGAAGAAGAAGAAGAAAGAAAGGAACAGGGTTCAGAATGGTAGGTGTACCAGGGACCATCTTTGTCCAGAGAAAAGAGACACACGTGGACACGTACATTTGTGCACAGCCACAGAAAACAGTCTGGAGGGCCATGACCCAAGATGACAGTGGGTTAGGTTATTTTTTTTTTCCATTAGTGTGTAAAGCTTCTAAGTCCCGGTGGGAAGTTTGACATGCCCACTGCTCCCCATCACCTTGACTGTGACCCCCACACCCAAACAGCTCCCTGCCCTCACGGCTTCTTGCTCCCTCCTCTGCTCCTGCTTCTGCTCTTGTGTTCGTCTCCTCTCTACTGTGACTGATCCGTTTCCCCCCGCCTGCCCAGGGCACACCAACGGCATACCAGTGACAGTAGGTACCAAGTGCCGGCTGGGTCTGAGGCTTGTCCCACAATGCCATGGGTTAGGAACTATATCATCTTCCCTCTTTGAAGGAGGAGGGCGCTGAGGCTTGGAGAGGGGAAGTGACCTGATCCATCCCCATGGCCAGTAAATCGTATAACAGATTTGAACCCGGGCAGTGTGACTCCAAAGCCTGAATTTCGGGAAGAAGTTAGAAACTTAGAAAAGGAAGGCATGAAGTGAGGGGGAAGGGAGTGAGGATATAAATTGGTTAGTTAGAAAGGAAAACAATTAGGTAGCTGAGAAGGTAGAGTCAGGTGAGAGGGAAGGAGGCAAAGGAGGGAGGGATGGGGGAAAGAAGTTAGGAAAAAAGAACACTAGGAAAGAAGGAAACAAAGGACAGAAGAAGAGTTAGGAAGAAAAAAATGGTTTTAGGACGAAGGGTGTTAGGAAGGAAAGGAGTAACTGGGTAGTTAGGAAGCAAGTCAGCTAGGTAACTAGTCAGTCCGTTTGGCAGCCCATCAGCTGGCAGGCAGGGGTGCCGCTCACGGCTGAGCCTCTCACCTGAACACTCTGGGTCACAGCTCAGGTCCTGGGTCGCAGCCCCAAGCACAGCTCTGCCCTCCTGTCTCTCGGCATGGTCCCCCCAGTCCTGAACTGCTGGAACAAACTTCTCTGTCAGGAGCGACTTGTCACCCACTTGCTAAGACTCCCAAACAAGCTCAAGTTCAGCCTCCAAGCCCTGCCAGCTGATTCCTGGCCACAGGGCCTTCCAGTTACTCATTAACCGCTGGGCCTGAATCATGGTGCTGACTGCACCCACTGGCTCCTCAAAGGTCCTGCCCTGGGGAACCCTCTGAACTTTTAAAAGCTACTGTACAACTGATGTGACCTTGGTTGGACAAGTGACTTCAGCTCCCCAAGCCTCATGTGAATTCTGTGTCCTGACTCACAGGGGGGTGGGGAGGTCTCTGAAGTTCCTTTTAATACTGTCACATTTTTATTGTCTGAAATCTTGCCCTCACCCTCCCAAGTTCAGCTCAAATGCTGACTCCCACTCGGCCTTCCCTGATTCCACCAGCTGAGTCACTCTTCCTCTCTCTCAGAGCCCGGAGAACAGGCCACCCGAAGGGCAGGTCACACACAACTCTCCCCTCTACTGGTCCCCGATAGGACCGCCGGCCTCTGCGGTCAGCCCATTTCGTGGGCACCTCCAGGGAGAGGCTGCTCACACCCGACATGTCTGGCACTCTCTTGTGCTGAGCCAAAGCCTGCCACCCAGAGCTCGCCTGCACCGGCTCTGTCTGGGCACCATCCTGGGACAACCAGGGCTGGCTGAGACCCAAGCCCTGCTCTGCCCCTCCGACACTTGAGGCTCAAGGCCCAGGGCTCAGCTCTCCCCAGGTCCCTGGAGGGAAGGCTGTCCCTGGTTGACCTGAGGGTGCCCAGACTGAGGGTTCTAACTCAGGGTACGGATGGGGCCTGGCCTGCTGGACAGGTAAGAAAAGCTCCACCCAGTGACCCCTTTGTCAGCAGGCAACTCAGAGTCTGACCAGCACACTGGTTTCTTCAATTACATCTCATTAAAATGTCAACAGCATGCCCTGGTTGGTGTGGTTCATTTGGTTGGAACATCACCCCGTGGACTGAAAGTTCACAGGTTCGATTCCTGGTGATGGCACAGAGCCAAGTTTTGGGTTTGGTCCCCAGTTGGGGTATGTTCAGGAAGGCAGCCAAGTCAATGTTTCTCTCTCACAGCGATGTTTCTCTCCTTCTCTCTCTCTATCTCTCTCCCCCTCTCTCACTGAAGTAATGAAAAAATGTCCTCGGGTGAGGATTTAAAGAAATGAATAAATAAAATGTCAGCAACTTCCCAGTCATTTCTAGTGCTTTAAAAGCTGGCTGCTTGTCCTGGCTGAGTAGGTCAATTAGGTTAGAGCATTGTCCTGACCCGGTTGCAGGTTCAATCCTGGATCAGAGCACAAACAACACACCCATCAGCTTGTGACTGGCCCTGCCCAAATCGGGGTGGGGCGGCAGCCCAAGTGCACCAAGCAAATCAGGGCAGAGCCCTGGGTCCTGCCCCTTTCTGGAGCGGTCCTGTCACCGTTGCACCAAGCCCCACCCCCGCACTCCCAAAGCTGGTTTTTAAAGACCCGGTATAATGGTATTGCCTAAACTGTATTGGAGATTTCCAGCCCACAGCAGACTGTGAAATAAAAGTGGAAGCTTCTTCTCCAAACCATTTTCGATCACATTCCTGGAGGTAACTGCTGTTAACTAAACCCTGACTGTCCTTCCCGACTTTGGCGTGTGCCCTCATCTATGTATCTCATACACTTTTATCCCCAGAAAAATGGGTCATACTACCCATAGTGTTCAGCCACTCACTTTTTTCTCACACACACCTTTCCATGTCAACACATGAAGATTCAACCTTAAAAAAAAATCAACATCTCATTGTATAATGTGGGATTAATTTTCCTGCCCCTGTTCCGTAGTCACGGTTCCTTTGCTGGCAGACATTCAGGCTGCTATCAATTTCGTAGTAAGTCTAACAAGGCTGCAGAGAACATCTCTGTGTTACTGTCCCGTGGCCAGGTGCTAGTGCTTCTGTCTGCTAACTGCAAATAAAGGTGTCGGGTTAATGCTGACCTCCCTACCAAATCACTGTATAAAGCAGTACCGACCGCCACGGCTGTCAGCGGGGCTTACACTTGCCCTTTCCCCAGGGCCACCCCTACTGTGAGGCCACTGAGGGTGCACATCACCTTCCCATCTTCCCCCTCCTTTTCCCTTCCACCCTCCCATCTTTTCTGTCCAACTGGCCAATTCCGTTGTTTGGGTACGAAGGGCAAAGATATGTCTGTCCTCAGGGATGGGAAGGAAAACGACTGAACCAATGAGAACCCAAGTCCGTGAATGTTGCCTCCACCCTGCGATTCCGCAGCCCACTTTCCTGTGCTTATCCAGCCCCCCGCGCTCCTCCCCCTGCTACCCTCACCTGCACACACGCTGTCACGGCTGCAGAGCCACCCGGAGGGCGTAACAGGCATGGGGTTTTAATAACTGCCTCATGTGAGGATTTGAAATATTGAATACACTTACATGTACACGAACATACACATGTGATTCTCTCGTAAGTGCCCTGCTACAGTGGAAATGATCCTTTTAACACAGTAACATAGGTTTCAGTTTTATCCTTCCATTCTCTCCTGGACAGTCGCTCCATTGTCAACCGGGCCCTTCCCTCCCATCACGCTGGGCATTCCCTTCATCCTCGTCTTTGCTGTCTCTCCTGTTTCCTGCATCCTGTTTTCCTCTTAAGATTTTTTTTAATTGTGGTTAAATCTGTGTAACATGGAATTTGTCTTTTTAACTGTTTTTAAGTGGACAGTTCAGGGGCATTAAGTACATTTTCAATGCTCTGCAACCATCATTACTATGTAGTTCCAAAAGTTCTCCATCACCCCAAAGAGGGACTCAGTACCCATTAAGCAGGAACCCTCTATTCCCCTTCACTCCAGCCTGCCAACTTCTAATCTGCTTTCTGTCTTTACCAGTTTGCCTGTTGTAAATCTTTCACATGAGTGAAATCACATATTTGTCCTTTCCTATCTGGCTTATTCTATTTAGCAAAATGTTTTCAAGGTTCAGCCATGTTGTTTATTCCTTTTTATGGTTGGAGAATATTCCATTGTATGGACATACCACTTTTGTCTACTGATTCATTCATCAGTAGACACTTGAGTTGTCTCCACCTTCTGGCTGTTGTGCATACTGCCTCAACAAACGCTGTCACACAAATACAGTCCCTGTTTTCAAATCTTTCAGGTGTATATTTAGGAGTGGAGCTTCTGAGTAATATGGTAATTCTCTGTTTAGCTTTTTAAGGAACCAAACTGTTCCTAAACAGCCCAATTGTTTTGCACAGTAGCTGCACCGCTTTACATTGCAACCAGCAACTTCTCCACATCCTTGCCAACAATTGTTATTTTTCCTTTTTCAAAAAATTATAGGAATCTTAGTGGATGTGAAGTGATATCCCATTGCGGTTTTGACTTGCATTTCTCTGATGACTAATGATGTTGAACACCTTTTCAAGTGTTTGTTAATCATTTGTGTATCTTCTTTGGAGACATGTCTAGTCAAGTCCTCTGCCTGTTTTCTTATTTGGGTCGTTTATCTTTTTGTTTAGTTTTAGGAGTTCTTTGTATATTCTGGATAGTAAACCCTTGTCAGATATACAATTTGCAATTATTTTCTCCCATTCTGTAGGTTGTCTTTGCACTTTCTTGATAATCTCCTTTCATGCATAAAAGTTCTTCAGTTCTGAAGTTCAACTGAACTATTTTTTCTTTTGTTGCTTGTGTTTTCGGTGTCCCATCAAGGATCCATTGTCAGTTCCAAGGTCATAAAGATTGAACTATGCTTTCTTCGAAGTGTTTTATGCTTTTAGCTCTTATATTTAGATATTCATACCATTTTGAGTTCATTTTTGTATGTGGTGTAAAGTAGGCATTGAACTTCATTTTTTTCTCAACTTTATGTTTTTTACATGTGGAAATTCAGTTGTCTCAGTCCTACTTCATGAAGAAGCTGTCTTTCTCCATTGAATGGACTTGACACTCATCTAAAATCAATTGCCCAGCCCTGGCTGGTGTGGCTCAGTGGATTGAGTGCCGGCCTGTGAACCAAAGGGTCACTGGTTTGGTTCCCAGTCAGGGCACATGCCTGGGATGCAGGCCAGGTCCCCAGTAGGGGTGTGCAAAAGGCGACCACACATTGATGTTTCTCTCCCTCTCTTTCTCCCTCCCTTCCCCTCTGTCTAAAAATAAATAAATAAAAATAAACAATTGCCCATATGGATTTATTTCTGGACTCTCAATTCTTCTATTCAATTGGTCTTTATGTTGGTCCATATGCCAGCATCACACTATTTTGATTACTTTATCTTTGTGATAAGTTTTGAAATTAGGAGAAGTGACTCCTCCCATTTTGCTCTTTTACAAGATTGTTTTGGTTTGGGGAGGCCCCTTGCCATTCCACATGAGTATGAGGATCGGCTTTTCTATTCCTGCAGACAAAGGCCATTGTAATGTTGATAGGGTTTGCATTGAATCTGTAGATCACTTTGGGTAGTATTGACATCTTAGCAACATTAAGTCTTCCTACCCATGAACACTTGTGCCTCTCTATTTTTTAAGCCTTCTTTAATTTCTTTCATCAATATTTTATAACTTTCTTTCATCTCCTTGTTTAAATTTATTCCTAGGTACTTTTTTAGATACTATTGTAAGTGGAATTGCTTTCTTAATTTCTTTTTTGGATTGTTTGTTGCAGATAATTAGAAATACAAGTGACTTTGTGTTGAGCTTACACTCTGCAGCTGTGCTCAATTTATTTAATAGCTCTAGCGGCTTCCTTGTGGATTCTTTATATATAAGATCATGGCATCTACAAGAGATAGTTTTGACTTCTTCCTTTCAGATGTGGACACCTTTTATTTATGTTTCTTATCTACCTGTTCTGGCTGGAACTTCCAGTCCAATACTGAATACCAGAGGTGGAGCTGGGCCTCCTTGTCTTGTTCTTGATCTTAGGTAGAAAGCTTTCAGTCTTTTGCCACTGAGTATGATGTTAGCAGTGGGCTTTTTTTTTTTTTTAAATAGATGCCCCATTCCTAGTTTTCTGACTTCTTTTTATTGTGAAACAGTATTGATTTTGTCAAATGACTTTCCTGCATTAGTTGAGATGATCATGTGTTTTTTTCCCCCTCTCATGCTAGTAATGTGATATATTATAAAGATTGATTTTCTTACATTAAACTATCCTTGTATTCCTGGGATCATCCTCTTTTTTTATGTACTCTCTCATTCTGATGGATCACATCCTCCGATGCCTTTCAGAGGAAAGGTGCAGAGGAGGCAAAAGTTTGAAACCTGGCACTTTTCTGGGCAATATTCTCAACTTTATCTTTCAGCCTTGCATTCAATTATTTTTCTCTCTGCAATCACATTTTAAATTTCCAAACATCCTTTCTTGTCTCTCAATGTTTCTTTTCCTTTTATAGCAGCCATGGATGGTCGAGGATCTCGCTTCCGACAAGTAGAAAAACCACCTCTCCTGCTGTGATGGTCAGGGAAGATGGAAGACAGATGCGGGTGGAAGGAGACTAGCAGGTGAGGTGGTAGAAATATGGGGGTGTTCCTTCTGATGAATTCCATGTTCTCTGTGACACAGATGGGGGGGACATCTACTGAGATGACATGGAGGGTAATGGGGTAGGAGGTTTCAGGAGTATAAAAAGGGAAGTCAAAGCCAAACCCCCCCAAACCCAGCTGCTTCCTGGGCAGCCCTGAGGTTTCACGTTGAAGCCAAAGACTCTCGGTCAACCATGGCCAGCACGCTGCTCAGTCAGCTAAGTTCCCGGTCAAGATGTGGGAACGACGGGCTCTTAGATCCATGGTTGGCATTCTTCTAGCCAAGTGTCTGGAAGAACAGCAGGGCAAAGGAATTAAGGATATTGGCAAAGAAGGGGTTGATGTGCTTGACCATGACCTTTGTGCTACTTTCCCATCTGCTCACAGTCTCTGGAAACCTTAACAAATTCTAATTGTTCGGTGCGGTATTTCCCCACCTGAAAGTTTCAGGCTATTTTAAAAACTGAATACTTCGTTGACTTCTCTGCCCTTACCAGTCACGAACTGTCAAGGCTCAGGCTTTTCCCACTATCCTCTGTGAACTCCCACTGTGTATAATTCTCCATGTAGATAGTATGTGCATATATCTTTATCCTGTGTTTATCTTTAAGACAGAATAAAAATCAGATTCTTTAGGGCCCCTAACAGCAGAAAGAACACTTCATGCTCTTCAGTAATGGTATTCTAGATATTCACTTGGTGTTTGCTGGACATTTTACCATGGCAATAGAACAAACTACGCATGTCATTCAGTTATTCAAGTTTATTTATGTTGCTTCAATACAATGACAGAGCACACCACATTTGTTTGGAACTCCTTCCCCCTCATGAGTCAAGAGTCACTTTATCTTAAACCAGAAGATTCTCTTCAAGAACACACACGTATGTGCGCACACACACACAGCAAGTACAAAACCCTAACTCCACCAAAGTGCGTGTGAATGAAAGTGCAAACAGGCTTCGTTTTCAAACTCTGGGATCATTCTCTCTGCTTTAGAAATCAAACAGAAAGGTCCTCACTGGCCTGGACCAGAGCTGGGTGAGGCTGCCGGGCCAAAGTGTAAGTGGTGGCCGCTGCTGCGGAGCCTGGGCAGAGGTCACATGGCACCAGGCGCCAGCGCCCATGCCCTCCCCTCACTGAGCTCCCAGGTCAAGGTGCGATGATCTCATCTTGGGACAGGTGAATGAAGGGGCAGTGGGGTGGACAGGAGGCAGATTTCTTTCTCCTTTTTAATGACTTGGTTTCCTCCCAAAGAGTTGGACATTGGCACAACAAGTGGTGAAGCCCCAGAGTTTGGGGGCCTGGGAGCCCTTTTCTCTACGGCCCATGGTCCATCCTGCCTTTCCAGTAGGCAAGCGCACGGTTGGTAAACCCACTGGTGAAGGCATCCCAGCCCCACTCAGCTGTGTGGACTTGCTGCCTTCTCCTCCCACCACAAAGCCACCGAGCATCTCTCCCCCATCTCAGCCGGAGCCGAAGCCAGAGGACTGGTGAGTTTGCTACCACCCCAGCAGCCAAGACAGAGAGGCTCAGACTGGCTCTGCCTTACCCTCTAGCCAATGGTGACGCCCAGGCAACTTCAGTAAACCCGAGCCTCAGCGGAGGCAGGGCCTGCCCACGCCCTCCCTAGAAGGCTGTGCGCACAGCAGACTCTAAGAGCTGAAAGGGACAGAACATCTAAAGCTCTGGGGGCGGCGGTGGGGCACGCTGGGTGCAACTGGGGAGGCCTGAATGGCTGCCAGCAAAGCTGTCTGGTCCCTTGCGAGAGAGGACCCCTTCCTGGGCTGGGGCAGGAAATCAACTGAACCTTGGGTTTCCCTCCTCTATTGGAAAGATAAAGCTTCATATTTTAATAGTAATAGCCCTTGACATTTTCCTAACGCTGAGCCTCACGTCAACACCCTGCCAAACACTTCTGAGAGTGCCCTGCACATGCACACGCACACATACACACTCACACATCAAGACAGAGGGGGTCTGGGGAAGTCCCCCACCCCGCCCCCGCTGCACACCTCGCAGGCCGTGGGAGCTTGGCAGCTGCTCCTCACCTCCATGTGGGGCCCACTCCCAGGCTGCAGGCAGGGTTGGCAGTGGCTCATTGGGTGCTGGGCCCCCGCTGGGACAGGAAGGTCAAAGTCCCACAGTCCCAGCAGGCACCTGGCTGGCAGTGTAACACTGATGGAGAGTGGTAAGAAAGGCTTAAAGGACACAGAGAATTCAAAGACAGAATTCACCTCCCCAACCCCCCAACTTCAAGTCATCTTTGTATAACTCCTCAAGAGCAGGCCATTTAAGGGCTAGGTCGATGTGATGTTATAGGGTGTGTGTGTGTGTGTGTGTGTGTGTGTGTGCCTGACAGAGTGTTACATTCCCTCGACAGGAGGCCTGGCAGGCATGCCCCCCCCACCCCCACTGTGGGCAACACCTTGGCTGAGACCCACGGCTGCAGAGAAGGGTGCTATGCCCAGCTCTCGGAGCAACCATGCCTGCTGCAGCTGCCCCTCTGACCAGAGATCTGAGATTGTCTCACACCCGGGCCCTGGCTACCCGGCCAGCTAAGCTGCCTCGTCCCCACGCCCTCAGCAGCGAGTGTACAGGGAACGTCCATGGAACCTCACCCTCTGCTGCAGAGGGAAAGCGCTCTGCCCGCCCACTCTGCTGGAAACAGGACGTGGCATGGGACACTACCAATGCCAAGCAGTCCAGAACGGGGCCTGTTTAAAAGGTGTTGTGGCTCGGAATCCCTCACGTCTGGGTAAAAGGGAGAAAGGCAGCTGAGACTCCCATTGGATCCTAGAAAAACACGTTTTTGCGGTTCACCCACCCAGGGGAAGAGCCAGCAGGGTCTGGGGGCATTGGTGGGTGGTCCTGCCCAGCAAACCAGGCAGGATGAGAGCAGCACAGGGGGCGGGAGGCGGGGAGGAGTCTTTCTGAGTTGATACATTTGTGGCAGGGTCACCTCTTGGTAGGAGGGAAGGAGACAAGGAAAGAAAAGCACAGAGATGCCAAATAGGGTCTCCTGGTCTACCAGACTATCCTTAACTGCTAACAAAAAAGACCCTTTGGTGATTAACACAAGGTGACTAGAGACACTGTGGGCTGCCGCAGGCAGGGCACCCCATCCCACTCCACCACCAATGCTCCCTCAGCGCAGTCGCACCCTCACGGGCACGCTGACGAGTGCCAGGACTTGGGGGCTGGGACTCCATCTGCCCCAGGGCTCCTCTGCTTCCATGTATCTTGTCGGAAGAAGCCCCGGAGAGAAGAGGGACCGCCCCTGGTCAGACACAGAGGGCGAGCGGTGGGGGCACAGGTGGGATATGAGGAACTTGAGTCACGAAGGAAAGAAGCATCAGGTGTAGAGGGAGGCCCGGCTGGGGCTGGAGGAGGGCCCAGCCCCGCGCCAGTCACTTTAAGGTGTCATCGGCGTTTTTGAACATGAGAATGGCGTTATAGATCTTCAAGGCTGGGCCCAGCTTGACGCTCATGATCTTCACAATGTCCGCCTGTGTCAGCAAAAGGAAGGCCTCGCCGTCAATCATCTGAGGGTTGGGGGAGGGAGGTGGAAAGCGGAGAAGGTGGAGAGGGTCATGGGGAAGGAGTGAAGGAAGGTGGGCATGTGCATGGGGAGGGGAAGGGGAGAAGGAAAATGGGAGTAAAGGATACGTGGGGGGAAGGAAAGGACGAGGGAGAGGGAAAGAAGAAGGAAAAGGAGAAAGGAGAAGGGAGGGAGAAAGGAAAAAAGGAAGACAGCCATGGGGACAGAGAAGGAAAGAAAGATATCCACTGGTTTCCCCATGTTCACACGCACGCACACACGCATGCACACACTTTCTTTCTACTGGACTTCGGTGTATATCTGCAAAATGTTTTGAGTCCTCACTGACATAGCTTCAAAAAACCTGCTGTCACTGTCCCCACATGAATCCACTGGTCAATCTTATTCCTGTTAACAGACAGGTGGGCATGCCAGCCAAAGGATCACAGTATTACCTATGAGCTATGAGAGAGAGACAAGGCGAGAGACAGAGAGATTGACTCCATCTAAACCTAACCATGCCTTGGGATCTAACTTCTAGCTCATGGGAAATGCAGGGGTTGTCGGAACAAGCTGAGTGACACCACAAGGCAGCAATCAGACAAATCCATGAGGGCACATGCTGCAAGACTTTTTCCAAGGGTTCCGGTGCATCACTCAGAGTCTTCTCACTCCAGTAACTGCTGGGGCTGATTCTAGTTCTTCACAGCAAAGGTCAGAGTTTTGGTCCAGCAGTTTGGGACTGCGTCAGGGGACAATGGGATTACTGAAGAACATAGAAGACGTTGTATGTGTGCTGACGAATATGGGGAGTGTTGAGCCATAATGTCGGCAGGGTCATATTTGACCTCGAAGGTAGAGGAATTCAACGGGAAAATTAAATAAGGCAAATCAATAATCCACCCTCAGCAATAGCCCAGAGCTGAGGATAGGACCAGGGAATTTCCCAAGTTGAGGTAACCTTAGAGAGCCACACGTGCAACAGTGAACAGAGGCCAAGCTAAAATCTAATCAGCACTCTCAGCACCTGGTGATGCCCTGGCTGGTGTGGGTCAGTGGCTTGAGTGGCGGCCTGAGAATCAAAGGGCCACCAGTTTGATTCCCAGTCAGGGCACATGCCTGGGTTGCAGGCCAGGTCTCCAGAAGGGGGTGTGAGATAGGCAACCACACATTGATGTTTCTCTCCCTCTCTCCCTCCCTTCCCCTCTCTAAAAATGAATAAGTAAAATCTTTAAAAAAATAAAATAAATTTTTAAAACATCTGGTGAGGAGACTTCTACGCCATCACAACAGAAAGACATGGCCCACAGGCACCCAGGAGAAGGGGACACTTGGGGAGCAAGAAGTTGCCAGTGTTTATCGGCTGCACGGTCAGCAGAGTCTCTTGGCCCCTCCTGGGAGCCCCCATTACACCGGGCACGCACCTCCCTTGGAGCCCTTACCACATGCTACCAGAAGCAGCAATGCACCATTCTGCCTCCCCTACTACGTGCGAAGCCTTGGGAGTGGGGTCTCCTGCTCTTTTCCTTCCGCATCCTTGTCACCTTATATGGGGCTTGGCACAGAGTGGGTATCAGTACTGAATACATTTAACAAACACACAGGGCTACAATAAAGATGCCCAAGAGGACTGGCAGACTCTGCTCAGGACCGTGAGTGCCAACTACCACACTGGAGGGACTGCCCATCAGACCAGCTATCCGTTTTGCTCTAATTCCTCACTCACGAAGCTTCCATCTACTGACTGGTCTGCATCCTGGCTAAAGGGCATCTTGCCCAGTGTCCCTGAATATGCTGACTGCATCCGTTCAGCCAGAGAGAACTCCGTCCCTGGGGAGATTGATGACGTGGACCAGACCTCGGAGAAGGCAAGCTCCGCCCCCACGAAGGTCTACACTGAGACACTATTGGATACTGTGGGTCTACCAGCACATTGTCTCTGTTCTGGCCATTGCTTTTTTTTTGTATTTCAGAACATGCTGAACCGAGACATCAGCAGATGTTCCCAGGAGAGACAGCTCTTCTCCCCACACGGGGACAACACGAAGCCTAGCCTGGACTAGAGGATTAAATCTTGGGTGGCTCAGCAGCTGGCTGAACGAATGTATTCAAAGAACATTCATTTGTGATTTTTTGTCACATAAAGGAAGGTCTCCAATAAATGCCACGCGGTTCTGCTCTGTCTCATGAACACATGTGGGGAAGACTTGGCTTATAACACAGAAGGCTTAGGCTGGAAAGGCTTATTAATATCAGAGATGACCAGAGCTGAGATTTAAAACAATGAGACTATGAAACAAACAAGATAACATTTAATAGGGAGAAATGTAAAGTCTGACATTAGAGGAATGAAAAAACCAGTGGTACAAGTAACACACTGGCAAGTGTGTCTAGATTACGATGGATAATTGATATCAAAGGCACTGAGGTCTTTCCTGAACCCCAAACTGGTGTGATGTGGCTATAATAAAGCCAGTGCCATCTTAAGTTTTGCTCCCCAAAATACAGGGTCCAAACTGAGGGGAAAACAAAATGTCTCTTGAGTGTGGAATATTTATAAAATGGAGCACTACTCAACAATGAAGATGGACGAACTACTGGTAGACACAGTAACACGCACGCACCTCAGAAGCACGTCACCGAGTGAAAGGAGACAGACAGAAAAGCGCACATGCTCTACGACTCCGTCACACGAAGTGCAAGGGCAGGCAAAACCAACCTGTGGTGCTAGAAAGGAGAACAGTGGTTGCCCGTGACACTGGAGACTGATGAGAGGGGCCGAGAAAGAACTTTCTGGTTTGATGGAACTGTTTCATATCATGACCAAAGCCTTGGGTTCAGAGTGAATACATTGCACAAATCTTGTGGGAGTGCACTTTTGAAACGGGTGCATTTCTCGCCGTGCACACTAGTTTTCCATTTAAGAACACCCAGGTGTTGGTTCATCAGCAGTAGCCCGTGCCCCGCTCTGCCGAGTGACAGCGGCGGCGAAGGGGTAGGCCACGCGAGTGTGGGACCGGGCGCATGTGAGTCATCTCTGTACCTTCCTCTCAGGTGCAGTTTTGATGAGAACCTGAAACTGCTCCTCAGTAATAAGGTCTTTTTAAAAACAAAAAGCAAAGCCATCTGGAGGAGCAGCAGCCCAGGTGTCCTGTGTGGGTCAGAGGGTATGTGAAACGCAGGTGCAGCTCTGGACGCACGTTACCATAAGGTCTCTGACCTGGGAGGAGCCAGGAATGGGGAGGAGTCAGGAGCCCCACCCGGCAAGGATCTGATGCAGAGACTGGGGTGGGCCTGCGGTGGGGGAGGGGCAGACTTCCTTCTCATGGGCGTCCGTCTGCGGGGCCCTGATGGAGAGCAGAGACTACACTTTCCTGGGAGGAGGGGTGTGCATTCTTTGGAAGGGAGACCTAAACAAACTCAAAGGTCCCTTCCAGTTTCAAACTCTACGAAGTAGGAGAGACACGATAAAGCTCTTCATTTAAGGACAGCTACACGTTAAAAGTCAGAACCACCATGGATTGAACTCCCTCTGTATCAGTTATTCTGGTATAGTGATATGATTTATATATTACTCTATAATATTATGTATAATATTAATAGAGCATAGTGTATATGTTATTCTATAGTCATATAATAGTATATATACTAGTGGTATAATGATACTAGACGTTCTGATACAATGATCCATTCATCATTGCCAAAGCTCACAATGGCCTTGAAAGGCAAGCATCATTACACCTACTTTATCTCAATTTCACACGTAAGAAGATGCAGGCTCAGTGACTGTCAAAAGCTCTGGCTGGCAGAACTGGACTCAAACCCAGCTGTCCGCAAAGCTAGCATTCTTGTATCTACAGCTCACCGCTTCTTATCTTTGGGGAGCTTCTGGGTCCTGGCCTGAAGTGCGGGTTAGGACCCTTGCAGTAAATGGCACTACCTGTGCCATTCGAAATGCCCTTTGATGGACTGACCGAAGGAAAGCTGGGAAAACAAAAGATCGGCC
Organism: Phyllostomus hastatus; assembly: GCF_019186645.2. NCBI lineage: Eukaryota > Metazoa > Chordata > Mammalia > Chiroptera > Phyllostomidae > Phyllostomus > Phyllostomus hastatus. Next base: position 12,218,304 of record NW_025333664.1, read on the forward strand.
AGAGAGCAGGGCGAGGAATGGAGTCTGGTCTCCGGGGTGCTTCTCCCTTCCTGGGGGTGGTCTGACCGCAGGGGCTTCCCAGTGGGGCCGCGGTCCACACCAGACTTTCCCCAGAGGTGCGGTCACTCTGCCCACTCTCCCCCAGGGGGGCGACAGAGGGCCATGCCTCTCTGAGGGCAGCACTGGTGAGGACAGCTGCTTCCTGCCGTCTCCGTGAGTGACCTTCCTCTGTCCCCACTCTGCACCTGCCTCACTCACCTCATCTCTGAAGAGACGTGCTTGGTCCTCACAACCTGTCAGGGTCTGAACGAAGCCGGAGACCTTGAAAATCAAAGAACACATGTTGCCAAGGAGACCGACCCAGGAGTACACGGGAGAGGTGGCCTCCTCTGGCCTTGGCGCCTTCAGGGCTGTGACAATGTTGCTTGTACATATCAGCCTAAGAGGATCCTTGCATGTCTCTGCTGCTGGATTTCCAGCTGGACTGGCAGCCTGCCCCCACCCCATCCATCAGATGAGCCTAAGGAACAGTCTCTCTGTCAGTCCCTGCTGGGCAACCAGGAGGGACTGTGCACTCAGGGGATGAGCGGGAGACAGCGTCAGGGGCAATGTCCACCCCTGTCTGGCAGGGGGGCCTTTGCTAAACCAGGGTTTCATGGTGCCAGGGAAAAGTGGGGGAGGGAGAGGGGGCAGGGGCCCACACTCCTCACCTCGTCGATGGTCCACTTGGCAACTGTCGAGGCTGAGATGCCCGCCACCCCCGGCAGGAGCTTGCAATGCTGCTCCCAGCACACTGAGAGTGACCGGTCAGGGTGGGCCGACAGGGCTGACATGAAGAGGGACTGGTGGATGACATCGGTCGTTAGTGCTGGAAAGCAGAGGCAGAGGCTAGCAGGCCAATGCCGGGGACTACCCTGGCCCCAAAGCCCCGTGCTACTCAGGACTGTGGCCAAGAAGGCAGTCCAGACCAGACTCCTCATCTGGGGCTCGCTCCTTCCAGTAAAGTGGGTTCCTCACTTCACAGACTCTCGGCTGTTTGGAATGACCCTACCCCATCCCTCTGAGGCCACACCTCTGAGGTCGCCTCTGAGGCGACATCCTGGCACCAGTCTCTAGATGTTGGAAACCACCCTGCCTGGTTTCAGAAGCTGTAACCCCCCCACCAAGGCTAAGGCTGAGGGAATGACCTTGGAACTGTAAACCACCAAGGAGACAAAAGCTTACTCCCTGGCAGGAGCTCTGCTTCTGCTCCTACTTCACCCTGCCTGGCCCCCAATGTTTGGTCGGTTAACCAATGACAGGTAAGATTCCCCAAGCGGGGAACGACCTAGGACAGGCGTGATCATGTGGGAGGCCCCCAAGGAAGGACTTGGGGGGCTATAGCAAAAGGGGGTGATGGACCCTTGCCCCTTGACTTTGACAAAGCCTGAGTCCTCATTCTGTCTACAAGAAGTCTCCTAATCTCTTGGCTGCCTTACTTCCCCTGCCTGACTTAAGCCTAAACAATGACAGAAGGTGGTGCAGCCCTGTGCTGGAAAGGGCCGGTTCCCTGGGCAATCAGGCCTAAGAAAGAATATGTAAAATCCTGTGAAATCTGCTTTGTTTAGAATGCTCTCAATTAAATGATAAGGGTCCAAGCAAGAAGTGAGTTTGTTCCTCAAAGTTTTACAGCTCTTTAGCTATCTGACCCTGACTCAAAATAGGCCTTCAGGTTCCTTGTTATTTGATCCTTACTTCCTGGCAATGAGTAATGAGCTTTACCTGAATTCCTGAGTAAAGGAACCCAATCAAAGCCCATTGAGGAAAAGGCTCTTGGCCCTTCTCCTTTGAGAGATTGGCCACCCTTCCTCCCCAAGCAGATCATGTCTTGGTAGACTTATTCTCATCCGAGGCGGCTGGGCATGGGGAGGGAGGGGGGCGCTGTGGGCGGAGCCCACATCTAGACACCTCACACCCAGGTGGCCCCCGCACCCAAGCCAGCACAGCCCAGGCAGGCATCAGAAGCCCGTTCTGTCTGTCCTCCTTTCCTGAAGTCCTTTCGGGCCCTCACTAACTTGCTCTTTAATGCTGGGGAAGTTACATAGTGGGGGTCTCAGTTCCCCAGCCGGTAAATGAACAGGTTGGGAAGGAAATCTCTGCGGTTTCCTCCTGTTCTCTCGCTGACACTCAGGGGGCTGGGAAGGCCCAGGAGCGGGGAAGCAAGCTAAGCCCTGTCCTCCGCAGGCAGCCTTCCCTCCCTGGAGCAACTGTTTACCAGCGAACGCTGGAGCCCACGCTGAGGACGTCTACCCATGGCTGCGTGAGAAGCCTCTGGAACAAAATCCAGCGACCAGTGTCCCCTCTGTGAAAGAGCCAGCTGGTAGAACAAGGGAGCCCTGCACAGAGGCGACAGGCCTGAGCTCTGGCCCCTGCTCTGTCCCTGAAGGGCCTGGAGGCCCTCTCCTGGGAAGACTTAACTCCCCTAGCACTCAGGAAATTTCTGGAATGAACACAGTAGGCATGCACCCTCTGGTGGTCAGAACGTGGCCCTACAATGGAAGCCGACCAGGTATTCCACAGGGGGGTAGAAGAGGGGCCACTGCAGTCCCATCCCCCAAAGCCCTCACTCTGAGGGTCCGGAGGCAGGCCAAGGCCCTCCCCAGTCTGGCCTGGGGCTGCAGGAATCGCCTTCTGTCTCCAGCAAGAAGAAACAGTAAGAACAACACCCCGGGGGAGGCAGGCCAAGACCAGGGTTAGTGAGAACTCCCGCAGGTTATTAAACACTTTCAGGACCATCTGATTTAAGCCTTCCACCACCATTTAAGAGGGGCACCATTGTCATCAGGATTTTACAGACGAAGAAATCGAGGCTCAGAGAGGCAGCATCACCTGCTCAAGGTTTCCTGGCTGGTAAAAAAAGGCCGTCTGAGTTCAGGTTCTGCTCGGGTTACAGGGACTGTCCCCGAAGCACTTGAATCACTTGGGTCCCACCCAGAAACTGTGCAACAAGCCAGGTGATTGCTCATGGTCTCTTCTTGCCTTAAAACGATTTGCATTCAATTCCACTGAGGCGAGATCCCCAGTGTCCCTGCTGTGTATCAGGCCCTTTCCTACTGGCCAAAGATGTGACATGAATGCATCACACAGTGGAGGGCTCTGTGGCCTTGTCACCCTCCTTCAAGCATGCTATGGGCTAAACAGTGTCCCCCCACCCCTGGCTGGTGTAGCTCAGTGGATTGAGTGCTGGCCTGCAAACCAAAGAGGTGCCAGTTCGATTCCCAGTCAGGGCACATGCCTGGGTTGTGGACCAGGTCCCCAGTGGGGGGTGCACGAAAGGCAATCACACATTGATGTTTCTCTCCCTCTCTTCCCCTCTCTTCCCCTCTCTCTAAAAAGAAATAAATAAATATTTCCTAAACTGTGCCCCTCCCCAATTCATATGCTAAAACCCTAGGCCGGGTGCTTCAGAATGTGATTATAAGTGGAGAAAGGGCCTTCAAAGCGGTGGGTAAGTTAAAATAAGATCATAAGGGTGGGCTCTCATCCAATCCGACTGGTGCTCTTATGAGAAAAAGCATTTGGAACTCGCAGAGAGATGGGGATGGCGGGCACACGGGCATAGCGGGAAGACCAGGCGAGGGCACAGCGAGAAGGCAGAACCTGCAGCCCAGAGGAGAGGCCTCCAAAGAAACCAAACCTTTCTGTACTTCGGACTTGGACTTCCAGCTCCCGGAAGCAGGAGAAAATGAGTTTCTGTTGTGCAAGCCCGCAAGTCTGCGGCACTTGGTTGTGACAGCCGAGGCCAGACAACGGCAATGGAAAGCACACTGACACTCGGGTCGGGCGCTCTGTGTCCGTTATATCGGCCGCTCGCAGCAGGAGCAGTCAGGCCTGAGCTCAAATGCCAGCTCTGCTCCTTCCCAAGTGAGGGACCTCGAGCCAATGACCTCCCTGTCTGAGCCTCCCATTTCCCCCCTCCCAGAAGGAGAGAATAGCCCACCAAAGGATGCTGGGAGAGTCAGCGACAGTGGACGTAAAGCCCCTGGAACAGTGCCCATGAACCCTGTAGTGGGTGCTCAGTGAACCCTGGCAGTGACCACAACCACTCCAGGTAGTTGACACCCGGAAGGCAGTTATTCATGTTTTCTAATGAGGAAACTGAGGCTCAGAGAGGTTAAGTGACTTGTTCAAGGTCACTCCCAGGGAACCTAGAATTAAGAAGAACAGAGCCGGGGGCAGCACTTGACCTTACCATGGAAAACCAGAGGCCCAGGGAGGCTCTGTGTCTCTCCCACAGACTCCCAGCAAGGCCATGGGTGCAATGGGACTGGAGCCTGTGGTCATTCAAGGCCATTCAAGGCCCCATCCGTACTCCCGCCACTGAGCTATGCTCCCCAAGTATCTCAGATGAAGAGATACAACGCCCCCTTCCAGCTTCTTTTCTCTGGACTCCGTCACCGCCCCACTCCAATCCCACCAATTGTAAACAACGCGTGGAGGCCATGGGAGTGAACCACCCTGGACTTACTCGGGAAATCTTCTTGTGGAATCTTCCGAAACTTTGGGGGGCGCCCAATCCTGGAGAGAGAGGGACCAGGTCCGTGGCGGGGCACCAGTGCCTGGCCCGGCCCGAGAGGACACGAGGCCCCGCACCCTTGCCCTCCGCACCGGCCGTGGTGGCGGGGCTTCTTCCTTAGGGAGAAGCCCGAGAGGTTCCTCTTACGGGCCGAGGCCTCCGAGTCCGACAGCTCCGCCTTCAGCCGGCTCTGGTTCCTCTCAGCCAGCGGGCAGCCCGAGAGGCAATGGTGAGCCGTGAACTTGCCTGTCACGTGGCCAGACCCATCACAGCCCGGAGTGGGGCACTTGCTGGGGAAGAAGAAGGCACATAAGGTGGGCTGGATCCGCTTGTTCCCATTCGGAGAGGGTCTCTAGTGAACCCTGAGGGGCCGCACACAGTAGGTGTAAAACAGACCGTCTCTGTGTGAACAGTGCCTGAGGGTCTTAGCAGGAACCCATCCCTCACCGGTGGTGGAAGCTGTACTTGGAGGTCCTCGTGGGCGGCAGGCTCCGATAGCTGAGCGGGGGACACCCCCCAGGGGAGGCAGCGCTGGGCTCTCTGGGTCCTGGGGGAGCAGGAAGAAAAGAGTCAGCATAGGGCCCTGGGGCTGGGGTGGGGTGGGGGGAATGGGCAGCAGGGCAGAAGCGGTTTCCACGGCGAAGGCCAGCACCGGGCACTGGTTCCCCAGGTACAGGGGCCCTGAGCTAGGCGGTGACACCATCTCCTGCTACTGGGTGTCCGCCCCTCTGTGGGGAGTGAGGGGCTTGGCTCTCACACACGTTGGTGAAACCTGCAGGCCGTGCCCTCTGTCCCTTTGGCGGGGGGGCGGGGAGATCAACGCAGAGGTGGTGTGTGTGGGCACAGCAGTGCCTCAGGAGCCCCGACAGGCAGGTTCATGTCATTCTCTGGTTGTGTCCCTGTGTCATCCCCCAGACTTTGGTCATTTCCTTAGGCTCTGCCCATGCTCGGAGAATGATCGAGACAGATCAGCATGCCACCGTGTGAGACAGACGTGGCAGCAGCAGGGAAACAGGGCGGGGGGTGGGGAATCCTGAGCACGAGGACTGGAGCTGAGCGGTCCACTGATCTGACCTCTGACCCCTGCCTGTGGGGACGGAGACGTTATTTAACAGAACCAGCACATCCTCAGCAGATGCCACGCATGCTCTGTGTGGTTCTGCCGGACGCAGAGAGAACTCCCTGGCGTGGAACTACCTCCTGAGCACACACTCCCAAGTGAGTTTCCCCTTCACACCTCAATACCCCAAACCCAACTGCTTAGTACAGCAGAAACCCCGGGAGCAGGGAAGCAGGGAGAAGGCGTGACCTCAGAGTGCGCTGTGGCCGCCAGAGCCCTCTGTGTCAGACCTGGGCGTGCTGTCAGGGAGGGGGAGGTACGAGCATGGGGTAGGGTGAGGCTGAACCCGAGTAGGAAAGGATGAGGGCGCCCTAGGGGTACGCACGGAGAGGAGGCTGCAGGGGATGCCCTGTCTTGGAGCACCAGCCAGCGGGGTGGATGTCCGGGTGGTCGGCATCGATCCAGAAGTCATAGGCGTGACTCCAGCCGTCGAAGTGGAGCTGGGGGGAAAAGGTAGTCAGGTGTTCCTCGTGGAGCCTGAGGCCCTGCAGGCTCCAGGAGGCTCTCCCCACCCCCGGGGCCTGTTAGGAGAAAGATCCTGGACTGGAAGGACCAAGGGGCCAACTCCACAATAATCTCTCTGGGCTGCAACATTTTCCAAGGGCTTCACTCATTGAGTTATGGGCACCTCCCATCAATCCTCGCTTAGGACTGGGATTATTAGGCCCATTTTACAGGAAGAATGTTAAGGCTCTGAGAAGGGAAATGACTTGCTCAGGCCTACAAGGGTAAGTCACACATGAGGGTAGAATGAGACCCAACATCTTTGGCCTCAAGTTTAGAGCTCTCTTCACCACAACGTGCAATCTCCCTTACGTCTGGCTCACGCCATGCCCTTGACTTCGAATTGATCTACAGAATTCCTATCCAATTGGTCTGTTCGCTTCCCCAGCCCATGGGGCCGGGGGCTACCTTTACTCGATGGTCCTCCACATCCTCCACACTGGCCACACGGATCAGGGCTGGGTTCCTGCGGTCCACGGCCTCCAGCTTCATGTTGACCAGAAAGCTGTGTGGGGGTCGCTGCAGGGGGACAGCAGCCCTCAGGCCAAGGCCCAGGTCAGCAGTGCTGAGGCCTCAAGAAGGAGGTCCACGTGCTGTGCCTGGGAACCTGGGGCCTGCCAAAGGGGCGAGTGTGGGGGCAGGGCACCATCCTAGCTGGCCAAGGGCTCCAAGCCTTCCTGAGCTCAGCTCCGGGGACAAGGAGAGCCGACTCACCACCTTGAAGGCCCAGGTGGGCACAGCAGAGGCCCCAGTTTCTTCCAGGTATTTCTCCCAGCAGAAACTGTCAGGGTCAGGGTAGTCTGGAGGAGAGGAGGAGAGCAGTGTCCAGCGAGCGCCCAGGCACAGCGGGAGAGCTCTCTGCCCTGAGGAGGCCCGTGGAGCACCATCTCCCAGAGCATCACCACGGCCAGCTCCTTGCAGGGGGCTCCCGAGGCAGAGGGTGCTTGCGAGCGCCTCACCACCTCCCAGGGTACAGGGCTGTCCGGGAACCCTGGTGCCCATCCCTCTCCACCACCCTGTTGCCCCAGCTCCAGCCCAGCCCCACGTGAACCTTTACTGTATGTGGGCCCATGTAACATTCTCTGAAGGGGAAGGGTACACTCTCTTCACTCTGGACTCCTGTACCCTTGCTTGGGGGGACAGGGTTTATCTAACTTTCTTCTCTTAAACCCCCACACAGTCTGGGTTTGACAGGACTCTCCTAAACTTAAAGGGGTCTCCATTCCCAGGCACAGAAGCTGAGGTTCCAGGACACATCTGTCCCCCTCACCCTGGCCCCAAAGACCCAGCAAATGAGGCACTGGTACGGGATCAGGGGACAGGGCGGCGGGGTGAGGCCTCACGGTCACCTTGTGGAGGAGTGAGGGGCTTTCCTTGCTTCTGGCACCAGCCCACGGGGTGGATGTAGGGGCTGCTGGGGTCACACCTGAAACCCAAGAATACTTCACTGTCCCACATGAAACTTGGAGGCCCTGAGCCTGCTGTCCTACAACAGTGTGGTGTCAGGGCCCACCCCGATTCTACTTCTTAGTGAGAGTTAGACGGGCAGCTCCTGAGAAAGTCAGAAAACTGTCGCATGAACTAACAGCTCAAGCACCGCCATCCTGTCTAAGGGCGAACCATGACTCTCGGGGATCTGTGCATCTTAACCCTGGTATTTTCAGATGATACCACTAATTTGGCATTGTGTTGTGATACAGATCAAATCCATAGGATGGTCCCTTATTCCCCTAAACATATACTAGGTCCAGGGCTGGGCGGGGACCACACAGTATCTAAGTTTTTGAAGTCCTGCCTCCCGCCCCCTGCCATCCGCTCACCACCCCCTCCCGCCCCAGGGAAGCCTGGGCCCTCCCACTACCAGTAATCGTAAGTGTCGTCCCAGTTGTCGAAGTGCACCAAGAAGCGGCCGTCCACCACGTCGGTCACACTGGCCACACAGACGAGGGACGGGTTCATGCGGTCCACAGCCTCCAGCTTCATGCCCACCTGGAAGCCCAGGGGTGGGGGAGTCTGGGGGCAAGAGGAGGGGCTGCCATGGCCAAGCCAGGCAGGCTCGTGCTAGCCTGGAGCCCACCGGCAAGGGAAGGAGCGGCTTTCCTTCCCTAAGGGTCATGCTGGGGGCTGGGGGCTGGGAGAAATGGGCAGAATCACAACCCCAGCCCAGAGTCACTCAGACACTTCTGGCTTCCCAGGTACATGCAGAGGAAGCTTCCCTGTGGCAGAAGATGAGTGACGCAGGAGGCTACACATTCACCCAAACAGCGTGCCAGGCTGAGCGCAGCCTCCCTTACCCTGTGAGACAGCTGTCATCATCCCCATCTTATAAGTTAGGTAACTTGCCCAGGACCACAGTGCTAGCCAATGGTGGGGAGAACTCCCTCAGTCACTTGGGAACCTGCGAGTAAGGTCTCTGGGGCTGGACTGGAGTGGGCAGTAACTACCCGAACGGCATGGCGGGGTCCCGGGCCCAGGAGACCCTGGACTTTGGATATGGTGATATTTTTAATGGGGGTTCCTTATATCTCTCAGAGCTTTTGCTTGGGATTAGGAGATACTTGAACTGCTGGGTGCAGCTGCCAGCTGCCTTGAACAGAGAAAAAGACAAGGGGTGAGTCTGTTGGGCCTAAAGGCAAGAGCCTTGATGTCGGGCAGAGAGAAGGAAAAAGCAGCTCCCGGGACAGAGGCTTGGACCGCGCACCAAGAACTACAGAGCAAACCAGAGGGGGAGACAAGAACGGCGACCTCCCCGAGTGCAGGCTGGGTGGAGCACCAGGGCCTCCAAGGGGGTGCGTGGAGCAGAGGATTTCTGCCGAGGGAACTGGGGACAACCTGTGCCCGGCTTCCCCCTCTGGTCGTGGCCTCGCCAGCGTGCCCCTCCCATCTGGTAGGAGAGGCCGGAACAGAGCTGAGAGTACCAGTAGACGGGCTCTCCTCATTAAGTCAGACACGCTGGGCCAGCTGCAGCGCCTCTGTCCCCGGGGCAGGTGTCCACTCTGGCTGAGGGGCACTCACGTGGCTCTGGCTCACAAACAGGTGCTTGGGGGCAGCCTGAGCTCTTGTGCCGCGCAGGTACTGACTCCAGCTGAACTCCTCCTCCTTGTAACCTAGGCCCCTCGAGGGGGGGGGACGAACAGAGCGCCGTGCAGAGGCTGGGCTGCAGCGAGGGCACCCCACACTAAAGCAGCAGAATTGGGCAGGCCTGAGGACCCCACAACCCTCATGAGAGCCTGACTGGGGACCCCCTGCTGAAGCAGGACACAGCCCAGGTGGACTCTCAGAGGGCGAGGGCAGAGCAGAAGCCTTGGGGCCAAGACATAGCAGGAGGTGGCGAGGACAGGCTGGCTGTGCAAGGGGGAAAAGGCAGGGGTACCTGGGGGAAGAAGGGATGGGTCGCAGGGCTGCTGCCTCCCATGCCAACCCAGCTAGGCCTCACCTTTGGGGGGCTGCAGCTTGTGCCCAGTCTTCTCGAACCAGCCAGCAGGGTGGATGTCAGGGGAGTTGGCATTGACCCAGAAGTCATGGCACTCGGCGTACCCATCAAAGTGCAGACGGAGACGGTAGCCACAGACCTGGCTCCGCGAGGGGGGACCACAGGGACTCTGATGCCAGCAAACGCCCACTCCCTTGCCCTCACCTCCCCCGCCCGGCCTGGTCGTCTCGGGGGCTCTAATGCTGGCAGGCGCCCCACCTCCCTTCACTCCCAGGTTTCTCCCCATCCTGAACCTTGTCCCACACTCTCCCATCCTGCAATAGGGACAGCTCATGTACTCGTGAGCCCTGAGTTCCGGGTTCAAGACAGGCATGTTCTGTGGCACCCTCCTGCCCTTCAAGACCTAGCCAGAGCGCCAAGGGGACTTCCCAGGGCTCAGGCCTGCTCAGGGCTCTGGTGACCTTTTCTTCTGCTCCCTTCTCTCACTGCTCCCCACTCGCACACTCTGCTCTGGCCTCCCTGAGCTAGTGGCAGCTCCTGGAACGTGTGGCCCGCATTCCACATCCCAGAGCGTTTGCTCACTTTGCCGCTGCCACTGCCCAGGACACCCTAGTTATGCACAGTCGTCTCTCCAGCCTCAGCAAAGGAGGCCCTTCCTGTGCGAAGCTTCTCCTGCCCCCTCAGTGCTTCTCTGCACACGTCTGCCCCACACCTGTGGTCTGTCGCTGGTATGTTCACCTGGCTGACTCCCACACAACAGTGAGCTCCTGGAGGACAAGGACCTGGTTGGATTCACACCAACCCCCTGCCCTCAGGACATCCGCAAGCTCCCCAAGAACTGCATACCCACCCGTTTGGGACCATCACCACCCCTCACACTTTGTCTGGAGCTTTTTGTTCAGTTTTCAGCTTTCTGTGTGTTCCGCCTTAATCCCCCACTAGACTACGTGCTTTCTGAGGGCAGGTCAGCATCTTCCCTATCTGAGTCCAGGCCCCCAGGGCCCCGGACAGGCTCCATCCATTTATCCTGAGAGACATCATTGGAACGGTGTTGAGCCCCCGCTCACCTCGGCCACGGTGAGGATGAAGTACATGGATGGGTGCTGAGGGTCGATGCCTTCCAGCTTCATGCCCAGTCTGAAGCCATTCTTGTTATGAGGGACCGCCTGGTACTGTCAACGCACAGATTGGAGAGGACCCAGCTTCCATCCAGCCTTATCCTTGCCTAGCGGGCTTGGGGTGAAGGAGCTCCTTTAGGCCCCACCCGCCTGGGACTACCAAAGGGACAACTTCTTTGAGGTCTTTAGTGCAGTGGGACAGAATGGCCCTCAGGTCCTTTGAAAAATGTGGGCCGAGTCAGGGCTGGACTTAAGGGTTCCCTCGCACCCGAGTCATTGAAAGATCAACATACAGAATTGAGTAGCAGGCGCCAGAATTCCAAAGTCTGCAGGCCCGGTCCTGGGTGCGCCTGGGTTCCACCTCCCAATTTCTTCCCACCCTGTACATCCCTTATAGTGGACTCTTTTCTACTCTGGGCCCCTAGTCAGTGCCTCCCCTTTCCATCCTGACAGTCCTTCAGGGGATGTCAGACACAGAAAACACCAGAAGGCCTGCGTTGCGTGGTGAGTCCCTTGACTGCGAATACAAGCATTTCCTAGGCAGAAATTGTCCCACTCACGTCCTGGAAGAGGCTGACGGGGGCGGTGATGGCCTTCTGCTCCTCGAGGTAGGACTCCCACGACCAGCCTTCCTTCTTCTCCCCTGGCGCTGTGGACAGGAGACAGACGGGTGGGCAGGGAAGAGTGGAGATGGTCATAGAGAGAAGGCCCGAGAGCCAGAGCCGACTACGTATGACCTTTGTTCCATTTTTCTTAGAACCAAAGGGTCAGAATGGGGGCCAAAACGGCAAGGTCAGACCAATGGCGAGTACAGACTTGCTCAGACCACCAGAGGGAAACAACACCACGTGACACTCAAGCCTTTGGTTACCGAGCCTGGCGGTGAGGCCTACTTCCAAGGAGGTGGAGGATAAACAAACACACAGTATAGCCCCCAATAAAGAACACACATATAGTAATACACAAAGCGTAAACATTGCTTCTCTCTTTTTTTAAAGGGTCTCTTGTGCCCACTTTTTGTTATTAAAGTATGTATGTATGTATTTATTTATTTATTTATAGAGAGAGGCAAAAGGTGGAAGAAAGAGAGGGAGAGAAACAGTGATCAGTTGCCTTTCTCACACCTCCAATTAGGGATCTGGCCCACAACCCAGGCATGTGCCCTGACTGGGAATCGAACCAGCAGCTTTTCAGTCCGCAGGCTGGCGCTCAGTCTACTAAGCCACACCAGCTGGGGTATAAACATTGTTTTTCTCACACATGCACTAACTCATGCTCACATATATGTGCATAACACATCATCTCAGTGGTGACCTACACTCCCAGCCTCACACATCCAAGTGTGTAAACACATATCACAGGGATATATAAACACGCCGGTCATCATACCAGGCTGGCTGCCGCTCCACTCCTCACTCTCTGGGGTGCCAGCAGGGGGCTGTCCCTCTGGAGCCTTTCCTTCTCGCTTCTCCTGTGGAAGGCAAGCCTGGCTCCAGCTTCTTGTCCTCATGGGTGTGGGAGAAGCCCCAGTTGCTATTCCTGGCCCATGCCTGGCTCTCTGACCACATGGTGTTTGGCCCAAACAGGTGAAATTTCTCGTAGGTCACCAGCAGGAAAATAGCTCCAGCTGACAACCCCCCACCAGCTGGGTCCAGACTCACATGAGTAGCCACCCCCCACCCACCCGCCACACCCCAGCTACACAACCCGACTACAGTTCTCTTCGTTCCCAGGTGGGGAAACAGGATGCACACACTTGCCCTGTGCTCATTGTGCCGGCCCCCTGGAACTTCTTGCCCTGTCTTTTCCTGCTTCTCTGCAAATAGAGCCCTGTGCTCCCAGGCCACTGGCCTAGTGCCTGGGTTCCAGCGACAGAGCTCTCCATCTGACCACACCGCTGTCTTGGGTGCTGGTCCATGTGAGTGTGTTTTAGCCCCGAGGCTGGACTGAGATGGGAGCTCCAGAGAAGCAGGAAGAGTGTTTATTCACCCGCCTCCAGCCAGGTACGGGACCTGACTCAGGATGAGACCCTAAAAGATGAGTGAGTCTTCGCTGGCCCAGCCCCATGACCTGGACTGATGGAGAGGATAGTGGGAATTGAGGAATAGCCTCCCCCTTCCCTGGCACTGGCCTCTTCCTACCATGGCGTCTGCCTCCGACTCCTCCTCTGATGGGCTCTGGTATTCCCTGTGCTTCCTCTTCTTCATGGGTTTGTGGAGCTCAGAGGTGCTGGTGCAGGAGGACTTCTGGCCTGAGGAGTTCTCCACTATGACTGACCTGAGGGAGCGGCAGCTGAAGGAAAGAACCAGTGACGACCCACCGGGCACCACCCAGGCCCTCTCCTAGGCCATGAACAAAAATGGGGCTTTGGGGCCCCAAAGCAGAGCAAGTAGAGAGGTACACCCTGATCCTTACCGCTCCTGGAAGAGCTGGGGACAGCCACCACTGGAGGAACCAGAATCTGGACAGGAGCCTAGCTGAGGCTCACACACCTGGCACTGACAGGGGCCATCATCCTTTGGGGGATCCTGAGAGGGATCTCCTGGAGGGTCCTGGGGGAGGTCCGCTGTGGAGGCCAAAGGGGCCTCAGGCCACCTACCCCATCCTAGCCACATCCAGGCTCCTCCCACTTCGGAGTCCAGGCTTCTCGAAGCCCTTCCTCCACCTAGGTCCCACCTCCTCGGGCTCCCCTACGGAGCAGCCCCCACCCCGTCCTACCCCACCTCCCAGGCTTCTGCATCTTAGGACTAACCCCTGGGCGCACCTGCAGGCACCCGGGCCTCAGGCCGGACCTTGGCTCCTTAGGGAGCTCCACCCGCGCAGGGGCCCAGCCCCGGGCCTAGGGCTCCTACCCGGCTGTAGAGTGCCCGCATCGCCACCTCCCGCCGGGGCCTCGCCAGCTTCGTACTCGGCCACATCTTCCCGCCGCAGTTCCGGGCTTGGGGGCTGCTCGGCTCCCACCATGTTCAGTGGAGGGTACTCGCTTATCCGGAACTGGAGCGCGATAGGACCTCAGGATGGCGATTCCGGTACCGGCCCTCGACCCACCTCCAGTCGGCACTGTAGCTCTCCCACCGTCTTACTCAAGCCACGCCCCCAGCAGCTCACAGGACACCGCTTTTGGTTGCCCCACCCCTAAGCCACGCCCTGAGACTCCTGCAGGCCTCGGCCCCAGGGCGCCTCACTGCTAGCCTCTCTCCTAAAGCTTCGTCCCTGAGCAACCTTCTCCAAGCCACGCCCCCAGACATTCTCCACGAATCTGGTCTCTAGGACCCCTCCTGTCTCGAGCTCAGAGTGCCTCCAAGCCACATCCCTAGATCCCTTACTCAAAGCCACACCCCACCCACCGAGTCCTGCGTCTCCGCCAGCTATCCCCCACTTTCCACCTCAGGCCCCGCCTCCCAGCCTGCAGGCACCACCCCGCAGCTGCGGCTGCCTGGGCCCGCCAATCCCCAGAGACACTGACCCTTAGGCCGCTCCCAGGAGGTGGGGCCTCGGCCTCGGTCCACTCCAGAAGCCGCACAGTGCTGGCGCTGGAGCTGGCTCCCGGCCCCGCGCTTAACTGCGGCAGAACGGTGGCAGTGACAGGTACGCTGCCTGACACTCGTTGCGGGGCGCTCACATGGATCGGCTCCCGCGGAAAGCAGGACACATCCAGAGAACTGCTGGGCAGGCCAAGGGTGGCAGAGCTGGCTGTGAACAGATACAGGAACAGACACGACACAGGTGAGCCCGGTGGCTCTGCCCCAATCCCGCCATGCATGTGTGTTGGCAGGTGAAAAGTATCATCTCTCCCCAGGATCCACACCTGCTTTGGCAGATATGGGAATGCGCCTCCTCCCCAGACCCCTGGTTTGGCCCACCTGGAATGATGAAGGCAGTGGAGGGCAGGTGAGGGCCGGAACCTGGGCTGTCTCTGGCCACCAGGTGCACGCTGACCTCCCCTGTGGACGGCCCCTTCAGTGTCCTCAGCATCTCCATTTCAGCATGCCCCTCCATCCTGGTAGGCCTACATTCAGAACACAGCCCCCAGGTGATCAGGGAGGGAAGGCGCTTCCTCGAGGAGCTGCCCACCTTCAGAGATAAGCGTAAGCCCCAAGGGGAGTATATGGTGTCTTAGGAACCGAGCACCAAGCCTGGCTCCCAGCTGTAACCAGGTCAGCCAGCTGAGGGCTCTGGCCAGGCCCTGCACCTCCCCCAGTCTCCTAAGACGAGGGTGCTTTGTAAACCGTGACATGGAGAACTGACTCTGGGGAGTATGTTTCCAGCCGAAGTTCTGTCTGGCCAGCTGTCTTGATGACAGAGCCCAGGCCAAGTCCAAACCCCCCTCTTTCTCAGCCCCTACCTCCAACCCCACTGGAATCACTTCTCCGCCTGGGGTTTTGGAACCCTCAAGCACATGGTTGTCCCTCATTGCCCAGGTCCGTTTCCCCAGGAGGCGATCTTTCCTGATCATGTTCTCTTAGGACCCCTGTCCACCACTTCTGTCCAAGCAGGAGTGGCCCCTCAAACATCTGTTGAACAAATTCCCACACCTGAAGAGCAAAGAGGCGGTGTATGAGAACCCCAGCAGTGCATGGTTCTGCCTTAATGAAGCAAGGGCAATGCTGGCATTAATGAAGAGGGAAACAGACAAATATAGGGGAAAGAAGACCTAGTGACATAACAGATATGCTGAATACCTATCATCTTAACTCCTAAAATGTGTTGTCCACTGTCCTACACATCCTATCAACACCGTCCAGCAGAATTTTGTGATGATGGAAATGTCTGACACAGAAGCCACTAACCCATGTGATTACCAAGCACTTGAAAAGTGGCTAGTGTGATGTGAGAAATGGAATTTTAAATCTTATTTAATATGAACTTAAATAACCACAGAGGCCATAGTTATTGTATTGGAAAGCGCAACTTTATACATATTTCGGTTGCCGGTTGGCTCTGCCTTCTAAACACACCGCAAAGTCTGACCGTTTCTCTCCATCTCTTTTGCCACCGTGCTAGTCCCCACCACCATCAGCTCTCCTTGGACTTCAGAAACTGCCTCCTAACCCATTTGCCTTTCTTCCCCTCCTTCCCCCTCCAGTCTATTCTCCAGTAAGAGAAGGCTTTTAAAATGTGAATGACATAATTTCCCTCCCCAAAATTCTTCCCTGACTGTCCTTATAATAAAATCGAAGTGCTTTACCCTATAGAATTTAGCCCATCTTCCTCTCTGACCTAATCCTCCACCCTCGACAGACTCTCGTTTTCTTCTATTGCTTCACATATGTTCCCCACTCAAAGCCTTTGCCCTTGCAGTTCCCTCTGCCTGAAATGCTCTTCCCCACGCTCTCTGCTTGGCTGCCTTCTTCCCATCCTCCAGGCCTCAGCTTAGTGGTCATCTCATCAAAAGAGGTCTTTCTTTTTGGACCTCTCAAAGTAGCAGCCCATGCCTCACCCTTTCTCATGACCGCTTATCTCATTATTGTGTTAATTTCCTTCATTATAATCGATAATAATGATCTTCATTTACTCATTTGTGTTTGATCAGTCATTGGCACATACATGTAAGTTCCATGAGGGCAAAGGCGTTTTCTGTCTCGTTCACTTCTTTATCGCCAGCTATGAGCATGGTGCCTGGCACACAGTAGGTACTCAACAAGTATTTGTGTTAGATTTCAGCCATTTCAACTTGTTAAATACAAAAGCACTGTGTTGCCCTGGCCGCCTACCTCAGTTGGTTAGAGCCTTGTCCCAGTACAGCAAAGTTGCAGGTTAAATGCCTCGTCAGTGCACATATAAGAATTAACTGATAAATGCATAAATAAGTGGAACAACATCTCTTTCTCTCTCCCTTGCCCTCTCTGTAAAATCAATAAGTAATGTATTTATTTTTATCCTCACTCGAGGACATTTGTTTCATTGCTTTTAGAGAGAGAGGAAAAGGGAGAAGGAGAAGGAAAGGGAGAGATGGAGAGACATTGATGTGAGAAAGAAACATCAATCTGTTGCTCTCTCGCACATGCCCTGACCAGGAATCGAACCTGCGAACTTCTGGCCTACAGGATGACACTCCAATCAACTGAGCCACACAGGCCAGGGCCAACAAATTGAATAAATAATTTTTTAAAAAACCATTGTGTTGATACCTGGTTGCTTTAAGGTGTTAGCGGTACTTGACAGTGGCTTCTGGCTCCAGGTTAAAGGAAAGAACGTGGACCTAGACTTAAGACAGAGTTAAGACCATTTGATTCTCAGGTCCACTACTCAACACTTGTGACTCTGAGTAAGTAGCTTAACCTCTCTCAGCTCAGGTTCCTCCTGTGTAAAATAAACCTGGTAATGGGCTTCCACCTAAAGGGCTTCGGTAACGATTAAATGTAAAAATATGTGATATCTTCATAGCAAAGGGCCTTCAACAAATACTAACCCACTCCCTTTTAACAGAAATTCCAGGGGCCTTTATAGCTTCTGGCCAATTAATGCAGGCTACTTGCTTGCAAAGTCAGCTCACAATGGTCGCTGTCTCTCCCGCCCTCCCTCCTGCTGTTCTTCTGCATTTATTTATTTTCCAGCTGTTCCTCCATAAAATACAGAGTCTACCCTCCATATCAGAGAGTGCATAATCAGGTAGGCAAAAGTGAGATATGTAGCCTGATTGAGGCAACATTCAGACCGAGGTTTGTTTTCTCCTTTTATAATTATAAAACAGAATTCCCTGAATTTCATTTCCAATTATTTCACTCTGCACAGATGACAGACTTGTGCCATTGAAGTTATTTTCAACAGAGCCAGCCCCTTTATTCAAAACGTTGTCAGTCAGTAAGAGTGCCTGCGGTCGCACTTGAAAGAACTCCATTCTGTTTCGCACCTGTTGGGTGTTTCAGGGCTATCGATGAAGAGTGACCGAGAGGACGGCCCGTATGTTCACGCGCGCCGCCTTTTCCGCAGCCCTCACTGCAGGGCCAGCTCGGCGTCAGCACCGTTCTGTGCTCTGGGAATACGGTCTCGAGTAAGACCAACTGCTCTCACGAAGCTTACATTCTGGAAACAAGGGATAAAGTCGAGGCTGGAGGGAGAAATTTGAAGACCATCCTGAAGGGATGGCCCTGAAAACCTCAGGACTGAGAATAAAGAAAAAGGTGGGGGCCGTGGAGCTCACCAAGGTTTATAGGTCGTGAAGTGGGAGATCTAAGGAAAGAGACTTAGAAGGAGTCTGCAATGAGGTGACAGGGGACGCAGAAGAGTCTGGGTTTTGGGGGAACACAGGAGGCCAGTTTTCAGGAAGGCAGGACTGGTCAACGGTGTCAGATGCCACTGACAGATCAAGGCAGGTGACAGCTAAGACCCGACCATTTGAGCATTAAGGAGGTCAGCAGAAACCTCGACAAGAGCCATTTCAGAAGAGCTGTGGACACAGAAACCTGATCAGAGTGGGTGCTAAAGAGAAATCGTTCATTAGTTCAATATTTATTGAGCACCTACTACATGCCAGGCACTGTCTGGGTAATGCAGATTTGTCAGTGAACAAGACAGACACCTCTACCACAGAGTCCACATTCGAGCGGGGGAAGCTGACGACAGGACTGGTCTGTGTACAGGAGAACAGAGAGGGTGAGGCAGTGGGGCTGACAACTCCTTCGGGAGCTGGAATGTGAAGGAGAGCATGGCAGTGGGGCTTGGCTTGTGGACAGTGACGTGGTCCCAGGAAGAGGGTTTTTTTTTTTTTTTTTGGTTTTGCTTTTAAAAATAGGAAATGTTACAGCATGTTTGTAGCCGATGAAAATGAGCCTATAGAGAGGAAGAAACTGGCAGTGCAGGAGAAAAAGAGCAATTCTGGAAGACAAGTCCTTGAATGTGCAGGAGGGAAGAGGATCATCCAGTGCACCTGTGGTGCTAGGGCCCATCACTGTAGCCGTGGGCTCCTGACGAGTGCGTGGCACATACCAGTTCTGTGTTCTTCCTCCCTAACTAGACCATTACCTTTTCTGAGGCCTGGGACTGTCCTCTCTATGACTTGAACTCACCCCTCCTTTACCAATACTACCCCTACATTTGCAGCTTACACAGCATTTTCATAAGCATTGTCCCACTAGGTCCACACGGCAGCACCACTGGTCAGAGGTGGCTCCCAGGCCTGAGCTGGGGGTGCAAGGAGTCTGTCTCCACTCCTACCCCTGCAGCCGGGTCCTACCTTCAGAACCCTACTTCTGTGGCTTCTGCACATGCTGTTCCTTCTGCTTGGTACCTTTCCACATCCCATCTTTCAGGAAAATTCTTAATCACCCTTCAAGATGCAGCTTGACTGACTCCCAGAATCTACCCCTCAAGCAAAGTGAAATCACTCTGTCTCCTGTGCTCCATGCCACCACAGTCTAACTATGCATTAACTTCTCCTTCTCCCCCAGAGACAGAACAAGCCACCCAGTGTGCAAGGAGCCCGATCGAGCAACCGCACTCCACAAATAGTCACTGAATGAATGATTCACAGATGTGGGGGTGAAGAGCGGCCAATGACAGAAGAAACAAATGGTACTGAAATCCATAAATGGCTTAGCCATTCTTGCCTTAGGGACGAGAATACTACTTCTCCTTCTGTGCTGCTCAGAGGCTGGGGGAGGCGTGGGGGAGGAAGGGGGAAGTCCCAGCTATAGTGAAGGCTGTCATTGGTAGCCCTCAGCTGTCAGCTTCTTGGGGAATTGCCCTCCGCCAGCGGAGCTGCCTCGCCCAAGTGCCCTCTCCTGGAAGGAGCTCTCCAGTGGACTAGCTGATACTGGGTATAAAGGCCCCGCCCCCTTGCCTCAATTTGGGACAACTCTGCAAGACCGTCTTGGTCCCAGAGCTTCCCTTGGGACAGGCTGCGGCCTCTGTGGAACCTGCACCGCAGTTCAACTTCTTTGCCCAGCCACCTGGCTGTCCTCCCTCCTCTACGGGTGATATTCCCAAGGGCACCCCAATAAACCTACACTCAAGCCTCCCTCCAGAGTTTGTTACCAGGGAACCCAGCCTAAAACAACTGTGGATCCTCAGCCCGGAGCTGTGTCTGGCACATAGCAGGTGCTCAATAAATATTTACTGAATGAGTGTGCTGTGCTCATTTTCTCATGGTCTGTCTGTCGGCCAAGTTTCCCCCCACACTTGACCCTTCAAGGCCTCCTCATATACTCGTATACAACAGACGCTCAATAAATGCCCTCTCTCTAGGTTTGGGGGTTGGGAGCTAGCGGCGCCCCACACGATACCCTGGACGCATCCGGGGAGGCCGCGGGGATGGAAGCCGGTTCCAGGGTTTGGAGCCCGCCTTCCTCCCGAGTCCGCCGGGGACTGGTATAGTTGGCGGCGGCGAGCAAGCGGGGTGGTCACTGACCCGTCAGCCCCGCAGGACCATTATTTTTAAAAACGCCAAAATGGCGGAATTCTTTTTATTCTTTCCCTTTACGGCAAAAATAATAATTATCCAATTTTCCATTATAAAAATCAGAAATGAACGGAAGGAAAAGAGAAAGTTTGCCAAATGACCCATTTCCTAAGAAAACCAAAACCCCGCCCTCTACTACACCCTTCCTTCTATTAATGAAAAACTCTTAATTAATTGCATTTCTCTATAAACGAAGCCTCCTCTCTCCTAGCCTGCAGATCGCGGCCCGCAACAGCGCGGCGGACGCCTTCCAGCCCTGCACCCGCTGGGCCCTCCGCACTCCGCCCGGACCCCCCTTGGCTCCCGCTCTTCCGAACCTCCTCCCCAGCCGGTGCCCCACGCTGGAGGCGCTGGGAAGGAGCAGCACACCCGGGCCGCACACCAGGGCCCTCGCCGTGCCCGTGCGGGGTAGGATGGGGTTGCGCACCCCGTGGTCCGAGCCACTGGCCTGCCGTCTCCCTACCTGCGAGGCCAGCCTGTGGCCGCCCAGCGCCGAGCTACGGTCCGAGCCCAGCGCGGCACGCGCCTGCGCGCACTGGGGGGGCGGGCCCACCTCCCTGCAGGATGCGAACGCAGACCCCACACGGCGCTGGTTTGGGTGTCGCTGGCTCCCTGTTGGGCAGCACCTGCGCCCTCTTCTTGCTTTCCTGAGAAGCCTGTCCGTGTGGGCCTTCCCCCGCCCCCCCCCCCCCGGGCTGGACTGTTGCGTGGGCGAGGCTGATTCGAGATTCTTTCTGCCACCCACAGCCAGCGGCGCGCAGTGGGGTGCACGGACCACCAAGCTGGAAGAGTCTGGTGGTCTGGCCCCAGGCTGAGAGGGACAGTACTGTCAGGGACGGTAGCCGAGGCTGCATTCCTGCAAGCATCCTGGCCGTGTCGCTGCGCTGTCCGGCGCCTTCCCACCGCTTTTGCCCCCTCACCTGCAGAAGGGGAACCGAGGAGCACGTGCTGAAGGGGCCCCCGGGGAGGTGAACGGCTGTGCCACCTAAGGAAAGGAGGCCCCGCGCGTCGTGGATTCTGACCCTGGCTCTGCTTCAGTTGAAGACAGCATTAAGTCACTCCTGCGTTTGGATAATTCCACTGCCACTGGCTTAGAGTGTGACCCGGGGCCCATCACTTTATTCTCCCCGTCCTCCAATTCTCCATTTGTAAAAACTGTCACCTACTTCCTGGCACGTGGTTGTTTTCATAGTCGTTCCTGTTTTGATGATGCCTCGAGCAAGTCACTGATCCTCCGGCTTCAATTCCCTTGGTTAACTAGTCAAATCTCCCAATTCCTGTGGCACAAAATACCTGTCACAGCTGTTACCTCACCCAGATTTGAGTCATTCGAGGGGTTAAGAAACTGCAAACTCCAAGGAAGGAAGGGAACATTAGTCTTTTGTATCCCTAGCACCTAGCGCAGAGCTGGGTGCTGAGTGGGTGCTCAAAAAATATCTGTTGACTAAATGATGCATTGCATGTAGCTGAAAACAGCACTTCTCGGTACATTCCAGAGCCCCAGCCCCCTCTCCCACACCAATGATCTAATCGAATCCCTTCAGGTGGTGGCCACAGGTCCAACCTCCAGACTCCTGACTTCAAGTCCAGATGAGAGGCATTGTTCCTGATTAATTGTAGGCAAATGTCCCAAATTCTTATAGTCATCAGGTTTAAAGGTATGCAGCATTTAACTATTCTGGTTGCTACACCAGTTCGTGTGTGTGTTCTTCCTTGCTGCCGTGTCAGTTTTTAATCACATCTCATATTATTGGGAAGAGGATTGCATCAGTTGAGGATGCTGGTTGCCATAACAATAGGTTTCTTTTTACACACCAATGTACCCACCACCAACCGCTCATTTTTCTCTCCTCTCTTCTCGGACCGCTTGTTCTGGATTCCAGAGCATTGATTTTAGGTTTTCAGATGATTAAAAAGTGAGCGGTGAAGCTACACAAATAGACGGCTTGTCAACAACGTGCATCCATGAGGCAGTGATAAAGACAGGCTAGTAGAATCTGAGCTGGGGGATCCCGGAACGAACATGGACTTGAGTTGCTGAGAGATTATTTTTCTGCTCATTAACAGGATGTTGGTCTTCTTACCTTTGGTGGGTTTGCTTACTTGAACATCTTCTGGGATGGAGAGACCCTCCCAAGATGATGTGATTTGGGGAAGGTACTGCCTTTGATACAGTTAGTTTGCTCTGCTGGTCCTGGGTGCCCTTGGCAGTGAGTGAACAAGTCCAATTCTTTCCTCAAGTCACAGCCCCTTCTACAGGTTAGTAGCCCCCAGTGTCTTCCCCAAGTTAATCCTCTAATCAAGAACAGACTCAAATTTACAAAAATATATTGATGACTAGAAACACTGAGAAAACTTTTTGTGTAAGCAGCCCACACCTTTGTCTTCCTACAGATTTTAATTCGTCATTGGGGCAGTCCTCGTATTTTAGGAAAACCGTCAGGCTGTGCCTTTTACGTAAGTGTGAAAACACTTCTGGTTCCAGCAACATGGCAGACGTTGCTAATACGGAGCCCTTTCTAGCACAAACACCCCCAAATCCTGGATAAAATATTACAAGAAAGGGAGCAGGCAGATAAGCCAAGAAGAAAGAAAAGTAAATCCATTGCTGAACTTGTAAGAAGGGAAAATCAGCAGAAGCCAGAAAGAGAGAAGCAAACAGGGCAGGGAAGCCTAATGTCTCCCTAGTCTTGGAGGTAGTTGTTGGATAGAGACAGGAACCAGCTGTGAGGGACTTAGGTTTCATCACACACCTAATGACAGGTGATGGGATCTTGGGTCCATGTAAAACTGGGAGTTGGAACTGAGCGCCTGGATACGGGCTGGAAACCCCCAGCTCAGGCTATATACCCATGCGTCCCATGGTTGGGAAGGCAGGGGAGGCCCACATTTCCACCAGACATGGTCAGTTTCAGGTCCCCACTTTCCCCTGGGCATGGCTGTATGTTACCCAGCACATCAGAGACTGACAGAATCTCTATTTGGCTTTGGGAATTGATGGTTATATTTGTAAACACTAGAAAAATTTGTCTCAGTGAGGGTCAGAGCCTCAGCTGTTTCCCTTACCCCAACTCTGCTAATTTTTTAAAAATATATTTTATTGATTATGCTATTACATAATCAATTACATTTCCCCCCTTCATTCCCCTCCACTCTGCCCACCCCTTCCCACCCACATTCCCCTCTTTAGTTCATGTCCATGTGTCATAAGTTCTTTAGCTTCTACATTTCCCAGCATATTCTTGCCCTCCCCCTGTCTATTTTCTACCTACCATCTATGCTACTTATTCTCTGTACCTTTTCCCCCTCTCTCCTCCTCCCACTTCACTGTTGCTAACCCTCCATGTGACCTCCATTTCTGTGGGTCTGTTCCTGTTCTAGTTGTTTGCTTACTTTGTTTTTGTTTTAGATGTGGTTGTTAATAATTGTGAGTTTGCTGTCATTTTACTATGAATGTTTTTATCTTCTTTTTCTTAGGTAAGTCCCTTTAACATTTCATAAAATAAGGGCTTGATGATGATGAACTCCTTTAACTTGACCTTATCTGAAAAGCAGTTTATCTGCCCTTCCATTCTAAATGAAAGCTTTGCTGGATAGAGCAATCTTGGATTGTAGGTCCTTGCCTTTCATGACCTGGAATACTTCTTTCCAGCCCCTTCTTGCCTGCAAGGTCTTTTTTGAGAAATCAGCTGACAGTCTGATGGGAACTCCTTTGTAGGTGATTGTCTCCTTATCTCTTGCTGCTTCTAGGATTCTCTCCTTCATTTTAATCTTGGGTAATGTAATTATGATGTGCCTTGGTGTGTTCCTCCTTGGGTCCCACTTCTTTGGGACTCTCTGAGCTTCCTGGACTTCCTGGAAGTCTATTTCCTTTGCCAGATTAGGGAAGTTCTCCTTTATTGTTTGTTCAAATAAGCTTTCCACTTGTTGCTCTTCCTCTTCTCCTTCTGGTACCCTTATAATTTGGATGTTGGAACATTTAAAGATGTCCTGGAGGTTCCTAAGCCTCTCCTCATTTTTTTGAATTCTTATTTCTTCATTCTTTTCTGTTTGATTATTTCTTTCTTCCTTCTGTTCCACTCCATTGATTTGAGTCCCAGTTTTCTTCCCATCACTATTGGTTCCCTGTGCGTTTTCCTCTATTTCACATAGCGTAGCCTTCATTTTTTCATCTAATTTGTGACCAAAATCATCCAATTCTGTGAGCATCCTGATCACCAGTACTTTGAACTGTGCATCTGATAGGTTGGCTATCTCTTAGTCGCTTAGTTGTGTTTGCTGTGAAGCTTTGATCTGTTTTTCTGTTTGGGCCTTTTTTTTTTTTTTTTGGTCTTGTCGCGCCCCTTACGTATGAGGGGCAGAGTCTTGGGTGTTCACCAGGGCGGGGCAATCCAGTCACTAGGTTATGACGCTGTATGTGGGGGTGGGGCCCAAGAGGGAACAATGGCGCTTGCTCTGCTGTCTGTCAGATTTCAGTCCCTTCCACCACTTCCCCCAAGCAAACTGGGCCCTTCTGGTGCTGATTCCTGGGTGGGTGGGCTTGTGCACATTCTAGGACCCTGTGGGTCTCTCCAATGACCTGTCCTGTGAGGCTGGAGTCTCTGCCTGTGCCTCAACCCCCACAGGTGTTTCCAATCGGTGATTTGAGGCTTTATTTCCTAGTGCTGGGACCCTGGGCTGCGCAGCCTGTCTCGCTCTCATTTCGCTTGGTTTATCGGCTCTCAAATGTGGGACCGCCCGGTCAACCAGCCGCCTTGCATGCTGTGCCTTGCTTCACAATTGCCGCCTCGCTGGGTCTGCTGGTTGCCATCCTGCACCCGAGGTCTGCTAGCCGCTGCCTGGGAGCTCAGGGCCCGCCATTGCTGTCTAGTGCGCCCAGGGTGCCTTGCGCGCCCCGTACCACCGCTTTCTGTGCTGCGTGACCCCTCTCCCCTGGGCCGTCCACCTCCGCCCCTCCTACAGGTCTGGATGAACGTGTCTATTTTAACCCCTTGGTTGTCAGACTTCCATACAGTTCAATTTTCTGTCAGTTCTGGTTGTTACTTTGTTTCTAAATTGTTGTCCTTATTTTGGTTGTGTGAGGAGGCACAGTGTGTCTACCTATGCCTCCATCTTGGCCAGAAGTCCCCCAACTCTGCTAAATGTCTGAACCTTGTTCTCAACATTCTGTTAGGATTTATGTTTTATGATGACGCTGAGGCACCCAGTGAAAAAGAATGAGCTGATTAAGTTGTATTTGTTTTCCATTGCTGCTGAATACACATCACCACGTGGTTACTGGTGTGAAATAACACTGACTTATCTTGTAGTTCTGGAGGTCAAGTCCAATTGGCCCTCACTGGCTCTCAAGGGGTCAGTAGAAGTACCTTCCTTTCTGGAGGCACTACAGTTCGTTTTCTCTCATCCAGGTACTAGCCAGGCCCGGCCCTGCTTAGCTTCTGAGATCAGAGATCGGGCGAGTTCAGGGCGGTATGGCCATAGACTGCGGTAACAAATTACCATGAATTTGGTGGCTTAAAACAACATAAATTTATCTAATAGTTCTGGAACTCAGAAGTCCAAAATGGGTTTCACTGGGCCAAGTTCAAGGTGTAGACAGCTCTGTGCTCGCTCCAGAAACTACGGAGAATTGTCTTCAGCCTTGTGGTCCCTTCCATTTTCAAAGCCATCTTCCAGTCTCTCTGTGCTTCTATTTTCACATTTTCTGACTTTTGACCTTCCAGCCTCTCAGTTTATAAGGACTCTTGTGATTACACTGGGCCCACCTGAATAATCTCACTTCCAGACTTTAATCCAATCACATCAGCAATGTCCCCTTTACCTACTTACTTGGAGAACTTTTATAAGAGTTTATCTGAGCCAAACTAATGGCATATGCCGGGGAGCAAGATCTCAAATGTTGCCGTCTGCAATATCCCGTTTACCATGTAAGGTGACAGTCAGGTTTCAGGGATTAGAAAGTAGGGGTCTCTGGGAGAAGGGAGGGGAGGATCTCATCCACCAAGTATGTCACCCTTGCTAAAATTCCGTGGTCAAAATCAAAGGATGGGAGTACTCTGTTTACAGAGGGGAAATGGGGATATGTAGGAAAAGGTATTTTGAAAAGTGCACGTATATATAAAAGTTCTGACAGTAACCTCATCTACCACACATTCACTGAGGCCTTTTGTGTTTATGGAATGTGACTGTGGATCTTGGTGATTCCAGGTGCTATACTCGGAGGGCTTTCTGGAAACACCGATGAGCATCATCTTATTACCATCACAGCCACAGCTAAGGCTTCAGTTCCTGCTAGGTCTGCGGGGACAAGGTCATCTATAGCCAAAGCAGATGGAAGCTGTAATGGAAGATCTGATTTGCTCATTCCAATTGGAATGCTGTGAAATTTAGGTTCTGAATTTCCTTCTTTATCCTGTTATCCAGAGTAAGATGACACATTATCTGCTTTAAACCCTCTGAAGGTACAGAAAAGTTTCTGCAGGGTTATCAGATAAACAGTTTCCTCACCCTTTTGCTAGAACTGGCTCAGCATTCAGCTGAGGAAACACCTATGAGGGGAGGGAGGCCACGTCCCACCGCCCTGCTCTGAGCAGGTTAGAGCAAACTGGGCGTGCTGGGCCTGCTAGTGGGCCCCACTCAGTAAGAAGAGGGACACTCACAAATCAGAGGACCACTGGACAGCTGTGATGGGGAGGGGATTCAAAATGGCTGCACTGAGTCAGGGCCAAAAGGGTGGGTGTTCAACCTGAAGAGGAACTTCACAAGAGCAGAAAGTAACATGATCTCTGTAGCCTGAGGAAGAATCAGGCAGTGGTTGCCCTGGCTCTGCCCATGGAAAGGCCCCGGATGGTGTGGCTCAGTTGGCTGGGTGTCAACCTGCAAACCGAAAAGGTCCTCGGGTTTGATTCCTGGTCAGAGCACATGCCTGGGTTGCAGGCTTGTTCCCCAGTCACCAATCAATGTTTCTCTCCCTCTCTCTCTTTCAAAAATAAACTTAAAAAAGCCCTGACTGGTGTGGCTCAGTGGATTGAGTGCCAGCCTGCAAAGTGCGAGGTCACAGGTTCGATTCCTAGTCAGGGCACATGCCTGGGTTGCAGGCCAGTCCCCCAGTTGGGGCATGTGAGAATCTGATGTTTCTCTTTCTCCCTCCCTCCCTTCCTCTCTCTAAAAGTAAATAAAATCAATCTTAAAAAAAAAACAAACCCTTAAAAAAAAAAAGGCCTATGACCAGACTAGTAGCAGCAAGGAACACCCCAAGGGTCCAAGTCGTGGTTGCTAAATACCATTTCCAAATGAAAATAACCAGAGCTTAGAGAAATGGCTAATTCCAGGTATAGGACTAAAAAGATGAGCCTGGATTTTACTGATAGACTCTTTCACTTTAAACTCTAGAAAAAAAATGATAAAAATAAAAAGATGAGTCTGGAAATCTTACCACACCAGAAAGCAGGAAGCTGCAAAGATTATTAGGGTTGTTTCGGAAGAACTCAGGAGGCAACTTGACTCCCACTGACCAAAGATGGAGGAACAAGGTGATATCAACAGGAAGTGCTATGGACTAGGGAAAAAATGTGTTCTTCTCTAAAACCAATAAATGAAAGTTAAAAAAACCCGTATTTTAAAATCGTGGCTTCATGGTTGAATGGATCTAGGCAAAGATCAATGGCTGCCAATATGACAAGAGCAGACACCCTATAGATTCAGGAAATGTAAGGTATCGTTTACAAATGCATACTGAACTACCTTCACCTGAAATGCCTAGGACTCCCTTCAGAGTTCCCTGGGGAAGTGGACAGACATACAGATATTGTTAAAGCTGGTTGAGTACACGGGAGGCTCATACCACTCTCTGGCTGTTTGAATGGGTGTAACAGTAGTAACAGCAATTTATTGGGTTGGCCAAAAAGTTCATTTAGTTTTTTTTGTACAATGGCTCTAGTAGTGCTCAGCTGTCTTGAACTTCTTGAAATCAATTTTCTTAGATTGTATTGTGACAGCTGTGCATTTAAAAAATGTTTTCAAACATGGTGCATTTTGGGGCAGCCATTTTAATGTTGGAGATGGAAGAAACTATGCAATATTTTCAGCATATTATGCTTTAGCTAACATACTCAAAATATCCACATCAATAGTTATTGGTGAAAATGAAAATCAATAGTTATTTTATGGAAAAACATATGGACTTTTCAACCAACCCAATATTTAAATAGTACACTCAAAGCTGTTCATGAATGACAATAGTAGTGGATATTCAGCGACTCTGTTTTGCCTTTTTCCTCAACGGGCTGGAATATTAGAGTTTGACTATCCTGTTTATAGAACATTTTAACAAAGGAAACTACTACTTAACCAGTGGCTATGCCAAGCCCTCTGGGAACAGCACTCGTCACTCCTCACAATATGAGAAGGTGCGGTTTTGCAGACTGGGGCACGGCTTGTTTTCTGCTGAGTGTACCTTGCATCTCCGTGAAAGCGGCCTCCGGCTCCCTTTCGGCCCAGGGCTGGGGGAAGCCCTGATGCTTTCACCGGCAGTGGAAGCCAGTCTGATGGCACCAACGCTCCTCCTGAGGCAGCTCTTTCTCGAAATCCAAGATGACTGGTTTCTTCTCCTCCAAAAACATAGAAACCCCCTTCTTTTGACCTCACCTTTCAAACAGTCTATCCTTCCCAGAAAACACTTCCTTTCATTAGAATGCCAATGAAACTTAGAAATTCAATGTTGACGGTGGGTGAATTTGGTAAGGAACTTGGGTGTTTGACTCACTACAGTTACCCGCTTTAATTACTGATTATAAAGTAATTTATAGTAAGTCATTACTACCATTAAAGTAATGGATGACTTAAGGGATCCGGATTATCACAATGTGCCACTATATATGATGCACTGAGGGTAGTCTTACTCGTTTTATTTCTGCCAAAAAATGCAATGAGGAGCTACTAAGTAAGCCCATATTGAGGGGAATTCTACAAAATAACTGTCCTTTACTCTTCAAAAATGACAAGGTGAAGAAAAAGGTTAACAACCTGTTCCAGATTAAAGAAGACTTTAAGAGTCGTGAAAACAAAATTCAACAAATGACCCATGATCTATGGAAAAATTTAAGACACTGTAGGACAACTGATAAAAAATATAATTAGGATTGTAGATTATACAACAGTATATTATCAATGCTAATTTCCTGGTTTCCCTAATCGAATACTATGGTTATATAACAAAATGTTCCTGTTCCTAGAAAATGAACATTTTTCTAGAGATAAAACAGCAAGTCAGTCTTTTAGGTGGCTCAAGGAAAAAAACCGCATGTAAATCGAAGTAATTGGTGAATGGGAAAAAAGTTTCTTTTTTATACTGGTTAGTTTTCAAGTTTGAAATTTTATCAAAAGAATTTTAGGTCTACTCATTCTTGACTTGAGGAATTGAGTATTGAATAGGCAGTTTTAATGCTTTAGGGCTGCTCCCAATCCTCTGCTTACGAATCTTCATGCTAATGCTCAACTATTGCCTTGGAAATGTTTTCAAAATTAGGTGTAAATATGAATGCTAAATGAATGTTTAATTACAAGTAGTCTCCTATTGTAAGCTGTATTTAGTTTCACTCGTCTTTATAAAACACAAACAAGCCACAATGACACTATCTGGGGAATGTGATCTTTCTCGATTTACATCTCCAAAAGGATGCATTAATAATCCTGTTTTTCTCCAAAGCTGGATTTTACTGTTGCTCTTGGGTATCTTCTGATTTTTGAACCATGATCCTTTCTGGTGAAGTGTGAAGTTACGTCACTTCATCCAGTACTGTACTGGAGGCCCATTTGCAAGGTTGCTGTAGGACAGCCAAGCAATTCTTATTTAGGATCTAGACCAATGACATAATTCTATGAACTAATCCTTTTAACAAATAGAAGCATACATGGTGCTTGGGATACAAACACGGGTTTTATTCAGGATATGGCCGCTGCCTCAGAAAGCTAAATTAGTGTAAACTGATAATTACTCTGCTAGGTTGATAAATTATGTAAGAGCTCTGGAAGTTGCACTGCATGAAATACTGAAAATTTGTTTTCATTCATGTTGCACAACTAAGTCAGATTACCGACTTCAGAAAAAGTTGGTACTGAAAAAAATGCACACATCCTCTCTACAGAATGTCAGTCAGGGATTTAACGCAGAGCTACGCATTGGTAGGTACTAAGTGAAAACAAGCTGCAGAACACAACTCACAGCATGAACAGCTTATTGGCACAGGCACCACGCCACTATCAACAGTGGCTACCTTGGTAAGCAGGCTCTAAAGGAAATACGCAGTAGTCTAAATATATAGTTTTTTGTGATTAGTTAAATCAGTACTTAAGAAACATCCACTGCCACAGGGCTAAAACTGGATAGTCAGAAAACAATGTTTTTTAAAAAGCACATAAAAATATGATGGTTCCTAAGCATAAACTGCCCAAGTTTAGAGCACTCCAAGTCTAAATTAAGAACTTGGGAAAAAATGATTAATGCTTCTTAGTGTATCACAAAAAATTGTCATGGAAAATGTTCAAACTGCTACGATATAAAAATGAGTAAGCTTTTTGTGAAAATGGGATTGATACAAAGTGTCAATCGTTTAATCGTTCCCATTAGTACTATGGTACTGTTCTAAGTACTTCTCACGTATTAGCCTTTACCCTTCACAACCCAGGAGGGTTCACCCCTGCCATTTCATGGGTGACACTGAAGCACGAAAAGGGTTGATGATGATGCTGACCCCCAACTCACTGCTTCAGAGGAACTGAAAACAAGATCACTTTTCTCACGTTCCAGTTAGGAATAGCTCCAATTTGAAAGACCACTTTTCAAGAAATCTGGTACTAAGGGGCATATACAATAAATTCAAAACAAACCTTTCCCTTAGTAAGCATTTTATTGAGGAGATAAAGCAAAAAAAAAAAAAAAAAGTTAACAAAGTGGGAGAAAGATACCAAAGACGAAAGATGGTAACACAGGAGCAGGGCGGTCTTAAACTTGCCACAAAGGCACTATGGTGTATCCATCAACAGTCAGGTGAAAGAAAAGGGGTTGAGCTCACTTCTTTTGCTCTCTATCAACTTAATACACCACCCAGTCACAGATCAACATGTGGCCTGTTGTAGAGTCGGAACCAACTCACAAGTTAGCAAGGAACTAAACATTTTATCAGTCTACCGTTCTCAAGTGGACCAGTGCTAGAGTGGTTTAGCTGTCTAATGAACGATGTAGGTCCACAGGCATGGATAAAACCAGATTTTTAGTAAGCTGGTCTTTGCTATTGTTAGAATTTTTTACAAGTGCAAGAATTTACCTATACCCACTATGGACCAGCTAACAATGTGGAACACCTGCCTACAAACCATGTGATATAACATTAACATGAGAATGTGACATCCTTTTAGAGAGTCAAATTTCACTTTGTAATGTTCCCCACCTCCTTCTATAAGCTTTTGTTCTTTCCTTAAAAACAACGGAACTTTGGTCAAGGTCAACTCTTACACTAACTTGTGGTTAAACACCAAATTCTGAAAAGCAATGGAAGCTCGCCTCTTAAGTCATTAACTTCTTTTTTCAAATCTGCAAAGCAATGACCTTTAATTACAAGCACCAACCTCTTCTCTGAAATTCTGCAATTTATACTGGAAAAAAAAAAGACCCATTTTTTCTTTTTTAAAATATTATGCTATTTTTATTTTTATTAATCTTTTTTTAGATTTTATTTATTTTTAGAGAGGGAAGGGAGGGAGAAAGAGAAACATCAATGTGCGGTTGCTGGAGGCCGTAGCATGTGCCCTGACTGGGAATTGAACCAGCGACAGGTTCGCAGCTCGCGCTCAATCCCCTGAGCTACGCCAGCCAGGGCCAACACCCATTTCTTATAAACATCTAAATTAAAAAGTATCAAAGTAAAGAAAAGAAGATTTCATTATTTAAAATCCATTAATTTAGGCAAAATTGTATAACAGATTGACTACAAAATATTTTATTTTTTAACTTAACTTGTTAAATGGGCAGATACAATGACTTTGGCAAATTTGATTAACAACAAAATAATTTTATCCAAATTTAATAATTTATTGCTGGTTTGAAGCTTTCCTTGTTTTACACTTAGGTAGAATTTACATTGTTTCCACAAACAGCAGATATCAATATTTAAAGGAATTACTAGTGACCTATTCAATAAGGCAATTATCTTGGTAACAAACTTTTATTGAAATCTTACATAACTTAGGCTTTATAAAAAGCCAACATAATTGAAAAATGGGTTCTCCCTCTAAAGCCTTAAGTATCCAAAGCTTGAAACTGTTTAAATTGAAAAGCAAACAAATAAAACAATAAAACCCCTGCAGCAGATCCTGCTGAAATACTTAAAAAAAAAAAAAAAAAATCTAAATGAGCTTAATCTTTACAAAAGTTATTTTAGCTCAAAAGCTATAAAATCAAAGTTATCTTAATTCTACAAAGAAGGAAGGAGGTCTTCATGCCACCATTTCTTTAGAACCCCACCTTTTTCATCAAATTTGGCCACAAATTTTTGTGTGCCCTTGTTTTCAGGGGATTCCTCTTGCGGGAGAGGCCAAGTACAAACATGGAAGAGTAACTGCCTAAGCAAGTAGGAAAGTGTTCCATAATAGTGTGCAAAGAACATAGAGTTCTGGATTAATCTCTGGAACTTGATCTGGACCGTGACCTTGACTTTGAGTGGGATCTAGAACGGGATCTTGAAGCTCTTTTTGGTGGAGGGGACACAGAATGAGCCTTTGCGGGTGGAGCAGGTACGGGAGATTTGGAATGAGACTGGCTCCTCGATCTAGATTTTGACTTTATATCACCTTTTCCATTTTCTTTGGGGGAACGAGATCGAGAACGAGACCTGCTTCGAGACTTCTCATACTCGTCCTTCGATCTGCTCCGAGAGCGTGAACGGGAGCCTCGATCAGACTTGGGCTTCGATTTGCTCTTTGATCTAGATTTCCTGCCTTTTGACCGAGACCGAGATCGACCTTTGCTCCGAGACCTGGATCTGAACAAGAAAAGCCAAGTTTTTCTTTCAATATGTTGCCAGAACACACAAGTATCCACAAACAAGTACAGTAACATTCAGAGGAAGACTCAACATTACTCACCGGGAGCGACTTTTTGAGACACTTCGAGATCTACTGCGGCTGCTCCTGCGACTCCTACTTCGTGACCTCCTTCTAGATCGAGACCTATAAGAACCATAAGAAAACCTTAATCTCAGTATGTCTCAACATGTTTGTGCCATTTACACAGAACAGACCAAATGACAAAATGTATTTGCTCACTACAATTTAAATCCACCATCAAAACATCTGGAAAAGAACCCCAAGATGCAGCCCAAACCTGACCTAATTTCAATTAGGTGTCAATTAAAATACTCCCATTTGAAATTTCTTCGTTTTTGGCAAATACTTTTTCCTCCCCTACCAATTACCCTTCAAATTACCTTGACCTGCTTCCAGAATAAGACCGCCTATGGCTCGATCGTGCTTTATCTTCAATGAGCCTAATATTTCTACCATTTATTTCGGTACCATCAAGCTTATCCAAAGCACGCTTCATGTCAGAGTAGGAGCGAAACTCAATCACTCCTTCGTTTGTGCGTTCTTTGTGAGCATCCGCATAGGTTACTTCACCTGCTTGTCTCATGAAATCCTAAAAAAACAAAACAAAACAGCAAGACAGGTCAGCCCCAAAAATGGAAAGAAAAAGATTTACATACTGTACTTTCAGGAATAAACAGAAACAAAAGCCTACTCTTTGAAACATTAGCTTTTATTTTGATCTATGTAGCACATACCTTTAAATCTTGCCAACTGCACCGACTAGAAAGATTTTCTACAATAAGCCTGAACTCTGTACGAACAGGTGGTCCATATTTGTCTCTGCCAGAAGTTCTCCGACTGCTGTATCCACCTCCACCACCTTTATCACATGAAGAAAACAATCAGATGCTTTGTAATGATAGGGACACATGTTTTTGAAAGTTAGTACAAACATATCAACTTTTATTTACTGGAGTAGGACTTTGCTATTATATTGCTAAACCTTTGATACAGTTGTGATTTGCCACAAATTAAATTAAGGGCAAGCCAAATAGACTAAATCCAACTAAACTTTTCCTGCAATCTGTTAGAGAGTGACTGCTCCTTTATTCAATTTACCTCGCTAAGTTTTATTTTACAGAACATTGTAAAATATAAAACTTAACTGATTACATGCATTTCTACATTTTACAAAAATGTTTACTAGTTACACTAAGTACTTACATCACAGTGTGAGGTTTTTGGTGGTGGTTTGGCCACAAAACACGCAAGGTAACAGTCACCTAGTTCAGATTAACCAGTTTTGTCTAACCCTTGGAATCCTCACCATCACCCTGCGTCTAATGGCAAAAGGCTGCTGTCGTCATGGCTTCCGGTAAGGTCAGCCAAAGGGTCATAGGGCAAGGGTCACACAATGTATGGAAAAGCCAAGGCCAATCAGGAAAGGCAGTCATCTTAGCCTCAGTGGACACAGCCTCAGCCCCATTGGTCACTTTCAAATTGAAACATCAAGGACTTGTTAAAAAGTTTGAATTCAACATGCAACAATTTCAACATCAAACATTTAACATAACCAACCCCCCACCTCCTCCCAATAACATGCCCCCATTAATTCAAGTACAGCATAAAGCTTATTTAGGTCTACTTGTGGTAAATACCACATTAGTTCAATATAGTACTTTCTTTGGCCCCCGCCAATCTTAATAACTCTAAGTCTAAACTTACAGCCCCTCCCCATTCCCCGCCCCCACCCCACCTCCACCCCAGCCAGTCCCCAAACTTCTACGCTGCGACACTCACATTTCTAGCTAATGCACTGACAGGTAAGCAAGGGAGATACAACAAATACAGCCATCCCTCACTTCCTTGGTGAGCAGAGCCCACGACAGTGCTGACAGGGGCCCAGAACAACCCACCCCCTCCCAACATAGCAGAGGAACCCCAAACACCCCAGCTCTGACTAGGCAAACCCCACAACCCAATCTCCGCGCTCCGGCGTCCCGTGACTGCCCTGGGCAGGCGTGTAGGCCGAGGGTCCAGGGGACACCCAAGTAAACCGACCCCGCCTACCGCGCCTGCCCAGGCTGGGAGGCCCCACCCCGCCCCCTCTAGGCCTGCGCCCGCCCCCCCGGTCCCAGAGGCGCGGAGCGCGCGGGGGTGGGACTCACTGCGGCTTCCGTAGCTGTAGCCGTCGCGATCGCGGCGCGGGCCCCGAGCGTGTTCTACGATGACGCGCTCGCCACAGAGGTCCTTGCCGTTCAGCTCGTAAACGGCGTCGTCGGCGTCGCGGGAGTCCTCGAACTCCACGAAGCCGTACCTAAGGGGCGGTGCGAGGGCCGGGAACAGGCGGGGCGTCGTTAGGCCGGGGACGCGCACGCGGCCCCGCCCCCTCGCGCGCTCCGGCAGCCCCGCGCCGCCGCCGCCATCTTGGAGGCCGTGCGACGCGGCACCGCGGCCTTGATCGCCTCTCCTGTTAAGAGTGTCCCGCCGACGCTAGGCCCGAAGCGCTGCGGAGCGACGCAGGCGCTCAGGGCCGACTCACCCATTTTTAAGATCTATTTCGAGGAGGCGGCCGTAGCCACTGAAAAAGCGCTGAATGTCCTTCTCCCTGACGTGGTAGCTAAGGCGTCCTATGTAGACGCGCGGCATGTCCGTGGCGGGCGAGGGGCCCGGAGGCTGCTGCCGAAAGATGGCCCGTAAGGCAGAAACCGCGGTGCGGGTGTGGGGACGTCAAGAGCCCAAACACGCACCTTTCGCAGGAGCGGCGGCCAAGCCCAGCCACACAATGGTGTGCGCGCGCGCCCGTGTTACGCTATAAGGGCGGGCGGCCGGGGCGGGGCCCGACGCGTTACGTCAGCGCGTAGCACGTACCGCCCCTCCCCCTCCGGTGCCTGAGCTTTCTGCCCTAGGGTGACTTGCTGTTCCGCCGCTTAGGAGGTTTCGAGGAAATGCTGTTCCACTCGCTCACAGAATTTTCTCCACTCATCTTTGGGAGCGTAGTATCCCGTCGTTTAGACACGGACTTGTGTTCTAATTTGTAACTTCTAAAAATCTTCTGCGTGATCTCTTCGAGTCTGGCGCTAGGGAGGCAGGCTAGGAGAGTCCCCATTTTGCATTGGTTCTCGAGGTTGTCATAATAGGTGTCCGCGGTCTTGGATTGGTTCGTTAAAACGAGACTGCATATTTCTCCACGGATTGGCTCCCGCTTTGCTGGGTGGGGAACGCGGTCATTTCACTGAATTCGAAGTTTGCGCTCCGCGGTTGTGACTTCGTGGAGGGCGCGTTGGGCGCTCGCATCCTGCTGGCTTCTGTATCTCTTCGTCTCGTTCCTAAACGTCTTCAGCTCTCACCGCCTTCCTGCACGTCCCCCTTACACCCTTGTAGGTCTTTCTTGGAGCACTGGCAGTTGGAGCCACCTGTAGATTGCTGAGTACGGGACAATCGAACGCTCGCCCTAGGTGTTCGCAAAGGGAACACGGCTAAGGCCTCTGGCTCAAGAAAGTTAAGCAAGACCTCGCTGTTGTCCTACAGAGTTGCGCACTTTTTCTCCCCCATATGGAGAGTCCGTTGCCCCAGTGCCATCCCTTCCCCCATTGGTTTGGAAAGCAACTTATCTATGTGGCAGAAATATACATTTTTCAGTTTATCATTAGCGATGCCATTTAAAGCTGGAGAACTAGATGAAAACCCCAACAAAGTATAAGTGGAGCGTGGAAGACCCTGAGGCGTACTCTGAAACTTAAGTGCAGGAAAGGAGAGTAGAGAGAGAGGTAGGGAAAAAACCGTGAGAGCATGGTGTCATAGACGCTAAGAGAAAAAGGGTACCGCTGACTCAATACTGGCTGTTCAGCTGTTTCCGAATATTCCAGCTCTTCTAGAGCGGCAGTCTTGATATTCTTCGGCTTCTGATTGAAAGGAGGGGATTTCATCCCCCATGGGACATTGGACCAAGTCTGCAGACATGGTGGTTTTCACGACTGTTACACCAAGTGTTAAAATGAAAGAAAATAGGTGTATTTTTTTTTTTAAATCGTGGAATATAATAGGGAAAGGGGAATTCAACAATGTGGTAACATTTTTTTTTCACTCATCAAATTGTCAATATTTTGAAACTTAAAATTCATTGTTGACTAGAGGTGAACCAGAAAATGACACTCATAGTGTTGGTGGGACTGAACATTATTTTGGGGGGGTATGATGGGGTAGGACTTATTAAAAGATGCATATGTGGAGTGGGGTTTCACCTCCTCCCCATTTGCAGTTCATTTATCCAGAGAGAAAGGTGCAGCTGAGGTCATCTTTCACTTCCTCTCACCTCTTTCCCCAAAGCCTGGTAGCTACTCCTGAACAAAAACCCTGAGGGGTCAAGTATATGGTGACAGGAGACTAGTTTTAGGTGGTGAGCAAACAAGGCAGTATACAGGTGACATATAGACTTGCACACTTGAAACCTATAATCTTATTAACCAATGTCACCCCAGTAAATTTAATAAAAAACCCTGAACAGCATTGGCTACATTAGAGGAAACAATCAGAAATACCACTGAAGGGAGTGCTGGGCCATCAGCCTTCTGTGGAGTCTGGGTGATGACTCTGTCGTATCACCACTGTCTTGTCTCCTCTGACTCCAGGTCTCCTGGCTTCCTTTTGTAAGCACCTAGGGATTCAATATATTGGGCCCACCTGGACAATCCAGGATCATGCCCCATCTCAAGAAAAGGCCTTGATTTAAACCCCATCTGCAAAGTCCCTTTTGCCATTTAAAGTATCTTCACATATTCTGGGGATCAGGACACGGACATCTTGGGGGAGGAGTGCATTCTGCCTATTGCAGGGACTCTGAAATTTAGTGAAATACAGGAAGTGAGACTGGGAAGGAGTGACTGAAGAGGTAGGGGAAGAAATGAGAGTAGGGGTCCCAGAAGCCAAGAGAGGAAAAGGTTTCAGGGAGGCAGTGGTTCACTGACAAACAGAAAGTTCACCAAGTCTTTGACCCAGTCACCTCACTCCTAGAAATTTATTTGACAGACAAGAGGACCAGTTTGTACCCTCGTTGGTGTGGCTGAGTGGATTGACTGCTGGCCTGTGAACCAAAGGGTCGCTGGTTCGATTCCCAGTCAGGGCACATGCCTGGGTTGTGGGCCAGGTCCCCAGTTGGTGAGAGGTCCCAGTACGAGAGGCAACTACTCATTGATGTTTTCTCCCTCTCTTTCTTCCTCCCTTCCCCTCTGTCTAAAAATAAATAAAATCTTAAAAAAAATTCTTAAAAAAAAAAAGACCAACTTGTAAAATTGTGGGCCCTAGGATGCTGTTTCAGCAATGGAACAACTGCTGCTGGGCCAGTGCCCTGACTGGCTCCCAGTCTCTGGAGGGGTCTTTGTCCACGGTTTATTCCTTCACTTGTGGTTTCTGCTCAAACCACTCGTTTTATTCTTTTCCAGCCTTACTGAGATAATGACACCAACATGTAAGTTTAAGGTGTACAGTGTTATTTGGCAAATGTAGGTGTTGTGAAATGATCACTGCAATAAAGTTAATACCTCTGTTCCCTCACATAATAACCATTTTTGTGTGGTGATAACATGTAACATAATTCTCTTAACTTTCAAGTACATAGCTGCACTATTGTTAATTACAGTCACCACACTGTTCATTAGGTCCCCAGAATTTACTC
This sequence comes from Phyllostomus hastatus, assembly GCF_019186645.2. NCBI lineage: Eukaryota > Metazoa > Chordata > Mammalia > Chiroptera > Phyllostomidae > Phyllostomus > Phyllostomus hastatus. Next base: position 12,257,188 of record NW_025333664.1, read on the forward strand.
ATCTGATAACTGCAAGTTTTTATCCTTTGACTGACCTTTCTCAATTTCCCCAACCTCTGAGCCCCTGGCAACCACCGTTCAACTCTATTTCCATTAGTTTGGCTTTTTAAGATTCTGCATATAAATGAGAACATGCAGTGTTTGCCTTTTTCTGTCTGACTTATTAGCATAATGTCCTCCAAGTCCATCCGTGTTGTGGCAAAGGGTAGGATTTCCTTTCTGTGTAATATTCCATGGCATATACACACCGCATCTTTAAAAAACCCCGCTCCCCCACTGGCGAACACATGGCTTGTGTCCATGTCTTGATTGCTGTGAACGATGCCACAGTGAACGTGGGGGTGCAGATGTCTCTCTGAGACGGTTATTTCCCTTCCTTCAGATACGTCCCCAGAAGTGGGACTGTTGGATCATGTGGTAGTTCTATTTTTAATTTCTCGAGGAACCTCTGTACTGTGTTTCGCAGTGGCTGCACCAGTGTACATTCACACCAACAGTGCACAAGGGCTCCCTTTTCTCGACAGCCTCACCAATACTTCTTGTTTCTTTTTGATAATGGCCATTCTAACCAGTGTGAGGTGATTCTGTAACCACCAGTTTTTGTTGGGAACCGCCCTGCCTGGTATCAGAAGCTGTAACCCCCTCCAAGGCTAAGGCTGAGGGAATGACCTTGGACCATAAGCCAGCAAGGAGACAAAAGCTTATCTCCCTGGCAGGAGTGCTGCTTCTGCTCCTTTTACTTCACCCTTCCTGGCCCCCAATGCTTGGTTGGTTAGCCAGTGACGGGTAAGATTCCCCAAGGGGGAAACGACCTAAGACAGGCACGATCGCATGGGAGGCCCCCAAGGAAGGACTTTGGGGGCTACAGCAAAAGGGGGTGATGAACCTTCACTCCTCGGCTTTGACACAGCCTGAGTCCTCATTGTCTGGGAGAAAATCTCCTAATCTCTTGGCTGTCTTACTTCCCTTGCTCCACCTAAGCCTGAAACAATGACAGAGGGTGGTGCCGCTCTGCTGGAAAGGGCGGGTTCCCCGGGTGATCAGGCCTAAGAAAGAATATGTAAAATCCTGTGAAACCTGCTTTGTTTAGAATGCTCTCAATTAACTGATAAGGGTCCAAGGAAGAAGTAAGTTTGTTCCTTAAAGTTTTTTACAGCTCTTTAGCTATCTGACCCTGACTCAAAATAGGCCCTCAGGTTCCTTGTTCTTTGATCCTTACTTCCCAGCAATGAGTAATGAGCTTTACCTGAATTCCTGAGTAAACAACTCAATCAAAGCCCCCCCACCCCCACAAGTTTTCAAACAGCGTCCTTTCTGCACTCTCTCTTCTTATCCTCCTTTAGTTTTTTTAATAGAAGGTTCATTACCAGACACATTTATTTACTGTCTCCCCCCACCACACTTAGAGCAGGGATGTCTGGCTCTTCACTGTGGTGTCCTCAGCTCTTAGGAACAGGTCTGGCACGCAGTCAGGGCTTGGTGAGAGCGGCACCATGCTGGCCACTGTCCAGAGCCTGCGAGGTGAGGCTCTCCTCTCAGCACGTCAGCAGTGTGCTGAGGGCTCAGCCGGATATGCTGGTGGGATGACCTCTCCCTCCCCCTGGCTTGTGCCCGCCCACTCATGCTTCCCAGACACCCGCCCCCCACCTCGGAGCGCTCAGAGGGGTTCAGGAATGCTCACTGCAGACCCACATTTCCTGCACCAGATCCTACCTAGACAGAGAATAGTGGTGTGGCTCCAGAGCCCCCAGAATGCTCACACATCAGCCGTGGGAAGGGAAACTGTCTCCTAAAGAAGCAGCTGCTGGCCTCTACCCCCATGACCCAGCAATTCCACACCTAACCAAAATGGGCATACCCTCTCCCTGAGGAATGTACGGGAAATCCATAGCAGCGTTATGTGTAGTAGCCCCCAAACTGGAAACCACACAGATGTACCCGTGCAAGAGAGAGAATGGACAAAATCGACTGGTCTATTCACGCTGCACACTGCTATGCAGCAATGAGAACGAGCCACAGCCATCCGCAGCAAAATCAGTGGATCTCACCAACGTAACTATCTAAGCGAGACAGAGGAGCCTGCACACCATGATTTCATGTGTGTAAAACTGAAAAACGAAACTAATCTATGGTGTGAGAAGTCAGGTTGGGGGTTAGGGGATGGGGAGTGACTAGGAAAGGGGCTTCTGGGGTTCGGGTCATATTTCGTTCTCCCACTTCTATGGCACAGTTTCATTTTAGCTGAGTGCCTGCAAAGGGAAGACAGATGCTGTCTGGTGGGGCCAAAGCCTCCTCAGGCCGCAGAGCTGGGGTGCCATGGCAAAGCTCCAGGAGAGAGCAGAATTCCTCAGCACGGGAACACAGAAAAGCAAGAATGGGCTTCCGTTCAGGCCAGGACAGTGCCCGTATTTTGTACTTGAGCTATGCTGGTTTCACAGGTGTGCTCTGTCTGAAAATACTTTGAGCTATACATTTATGATTTGTCCACTGTGCTGTATGTATGTTGTACTTTGATGGAAAGTATTTTTAAAAGGGTAATACATCTTTCAAAAACGTATAATTTACTTGATCTTGAATCCTCTGGGTCATGCTGGGGACTGATGCTCTACTGAGGACTTGATTCATAGCCTTTGCCTGTGAATGTTAATTTGTCTGAATCAATGAGTTAATTTTTTTGTTGTTTTTCCCAATTAAGTTCCTGTAGGCTAAATTGCTTCTTGGTGCTCTGTTGCCACCTGGTGGCTGTCGGTGTGATTACAGTGGTAGATAAATTCCATTAGGCTTCCTCATCCTTGTGTTAGTGAAGCTCAGAGATAGATGACCTTTGAAGGTCCCCAAGTCCAAGTTTTTGAATTGCCAAGCTCTTCTTCACCCATAGGTTACCTAGCCCTTAAAAAACGTTTACACCTGCCCTGCTGGTGTGGCTTAGTGGATTGAGTGCCGGCCTGTAGACTGAAATGCTGTCGGTTTAATTCCCAGTCAGGGCACAAGCCTGAGCTGCAGACCAGGTCCCCAGTTGGGGTGTGAAAGAGGCAACCAATCACCGTCTCTCTCTTTCTCTATCTCCCTCCTTTACACTCTCTCTAAAAAATACATTTTAAAAAAAGGCTTCCACCTTTCGTGATGGAGAGCTCACTGCCTAACCAGGCGGCTCAGTCCATTCTTAGGCATCTCTTCCTGTGAGCAAATTCCTTATAGAAAGTGAACAATTACAACCTTGACTCATCCGCCCAGTGGTCCTGCCTGTACACCTAAGGCTGTTCAAATGACCACACGTTTTCCACAAGTGGGTCTTGGGTGTAGAGGGCTTTGGAACTCTCCCCCTTCCCACCTTTCTGGCAGTGTGCCAAGTCATCGCACGCCTCCGAGCCTCACTCCTCATCTGTGAAATGGGTGTGATCATAGGCCGAGCCTCACAGAGTTGAGCCGAGACAGAACTGAGGCGGTGCATCTTCGGTGCCTGGTGTGGTGTCAGCACGCTTTCCCTGTAAGGGCTGGGCAGTGCGTGTGCTGGCTTTGTGGCTCCGTGGTCTCGGTTGCCCCTACACAGACCTGCCCTTGCAATGTAAGCCCCAGGGGCTGCACACAAAGGTTCTAACAGTGGGCGCTGGCCCCTGGGGTGGGGCGTGAGCAGAACGGGGAGGATTTTATTTCTTCCTCTTGGCGGGAAGACGTATTTCTCACTTGTCCTTGTGTTCTCCTCCGGACTCAGCACGGGGCCTGGCTCCCGGGTGGTGTTCAGAAGTCAACTGGGGGAAGGCAATGTGTGAATAAGGGGGAGATGGCCTTCGGGGGCAAGCAGACCTGGGTCCAAATCCATGTATTCTCTCTGGGACCCATGTTAAAGGAAGACTATTCATGACACTTCTTAAAAAACAGGCAGGCAGACCTTGTTCAGGGGACTATGGAGACAGGTGTAGGGACCACCGCAGTGGGGTTTTGCTGTGGGGGACAGAGACTGAGCTCAACTTCAAATGCAACAAGGGAAAAGTTAGGCAAAAAGCAGGGTGGGAGTGCCAGTGGGTGAAAAGTTAGACATGACCGGGGGGATGGTGGAGGATGAGAGACCAAATCAGTTATTGAGGGTGATCAGGTGGCAAGGGTGGGGTCTTCTGGGGACCCCATCTTAGCAGGATGCCTGCTAAAATCCCCGGAGTCAGGGCCTGGCTGGAAAGAGAGTTCAGAGGAGCCTGGGCACAGTTTGGTCAAGGAGAGACTCCTGAGCCAAGACACTTCACTTCTCAGCGCCTCTTTCCCTGTAGAATGGGCATCGTAGTGACAGCTGCTGCATAAGGTTCCTGCAGGTGTTACTGGAGGTCATGGGAAAGAGTGTGGATGCTGCAAAAAAATTGTTCTAAAAAGAAAGCATGAAAAAAAGTCTCTACCTTCTTTGATTTTTAACCCCATGGCCTTCAACCCTTTGCCCCTCTGCATCGTAGGCCGTTTCTCGTCCCCTCCAGTCGGCACAAACAGCCTCTGCTGGCCCCTCAGGGTCTCTGGGGTGAGTGGGGGGCGGTGCCAGGGAGAGGAGTAGTTGCAGAGAGCGCGAGAGGAGAGGCAGGCTTCCCGTTCTGAATTCAGGGCCAGGCTGGCAGTAACAGCAGACAATCAGTTTTTCCCCCCAAGGGCTCAGTGTCGGCTGCAAAGAATTAATGGCCAGAAAAGGTGTCTGCCAGTGATTTCTCAGCTCAAGATGCAGACATTACAGAAACACAGCTGAGCACATTTCAGAGCCAGCCCTCCCAGCGATGGCTGACAATTGTCCTGCTATCGACTTCCCTCCCAAGAGGGTGCTGGAGTCAGGGGCCTGTCCTCCTAGAGCATGCTCAGACTTCCAAGTGTGTGTGGGACGTCGCGTGTATCTGCAGACACAAATGTGAGGGAAGGAAGGACACACCTGTATCTTGGTCTGGGTGCCCTAGGAGCAGCACTGAGACAAGGATTTTGGGTACATGGAGTAAATTTGGGAGGCGATCCTGGGAAACGCCGGGAGGCGGGTAAGGAAGGGAGACGAGGGAGGGACAGAGCTCAGAGGTGGATGATCAAGCCAGTCACACTGTGGGTGATGGAGCTTAGTCTCACCTGGGGCTCCGGGCAATGGCACAGTGCCTCCGTCTCAACAGTACCGGGCTCGAAGGTGAGGGAGCCGGGGCGCTCGTACTCAGGCTCCAGCGGGGCACCCGGAGAGGGCCGCTCCAGGGGTGCTCAACCTGCAGCAGGCCCAGCCACCCTCACCTGGTGGCGGAGAGCGACCTCGGGCAGGAAATGCAGGCCCTGTCTGCTGGCGTGCCGTGCAGTAGTCGGGATTCGGGCCAGGCACCCACTGACCCATGACTCCGGTTCAGGCACTCAGTGCCTGCGAGGCCCCTTCCCCTCTGCGTACACCCAAGACCGAGCTTTAGCTCACCTCCTCTCCCCACACCCACCCTGCAGCGCCGCGCCTGGGGAGGGACCGGTGAGCGAAGCCCCTGTGCCGGGGGGCGCAGCATTTCATGGGACACTCAAAACCACAGCAGTCAAATAGTATCTTAATGTGATGTTGGGGGGAAAAAGAAAGAAGTGGATGCAAAAGATCCATGCTGAATAAAACAGTGGGGTTTTAAGTCAAGCCGGGATCAGGAACAGCGCTGAGCCCAGCGGCACTGGAGCCTGAGGCCAAAGGGAAAATCAGTAATACCAGTCCTGTTCATTATGGATTTTTGGGGGGGAATTCATTTCTATTTAAAAATATTATTGCTGAAAACATCCTTTATCTTGTTACGGAGTTTTTTGGCACGCACATCATCTGTACCCTCCTCACGTGTCTCACCTCAGTCCTGGCCGGCTTCCCTTCCCGCACCCACCCACCCCCCCCGCCCATTGCTGGTGTAGATCGCACCCGGTCTGCTCAGCTGCTCACGCCAGAACCTGATAGGGTAGGTTCTGGGTTAAGAACCTCTCTTCCTCTCCCCTCTCAGGGCCAGGGTTGTTTTTTTTTTTAGATTTTATTTATTTATTTTCAGAGAGGGAAGGGAGGGAGAAAGAAAGAGAGAGAGAGAGAAACATCAATGTGCGGTTGCTGGGGGTCATGGCCTGCAACCCAGGCATGTGCCCTGACTGGGAATCGAACCTGTGACACTAGGGCCAGGTTTTAAGACTGTTGTCCCTAGAGAGACTTGGAGCCAGACTGTGGCCTGTTCACTGCAGGTGGTGTCTGCGCTCCTCTTAAAGGAATGGATGTCCAGGTTCGGCGGGGAGGGAAGGAAGGGGTGAGGTGAAGGGACACAGAGCACCGTGGCTCATGGGGATGCAGAATAGATGGATCCATTGGGAAGTTGCGAAAACATTCTCCCCTGGAGGCAGTCAGTTGGGTCTGCAAAGTCCCAACTCCTTTATGCACCTCCTGGGCATTCACACTTTCTGGAGAGTTCCAGCAAGTTCTCCCGTTTAGCATGCCCTCCCCACCGGAGGGCCCTATTTGTCTGGGGCACAGGATGGCTCCTCTGCTCACTGATTTAAGTTCTGAGTGGATAAAGAAGCTCTTTGACGTAGTGGTGGTGGAACCCAAACTTTGGGTGGGCATTTCAGGGAGGGAAGCAGAGGTCTGGGTTTCATCCCTGGGCCTGTCTGGGTCCAAATTCCCTGCGTGGGAAACGGGGAGAACAGCGCCCCTCGCCCGGGTTGGCGGAAGGGTCAAACAAGACAATGGGTACGCGTGAGGCTTCCCGAGCAGCCGGCCCAGACTGCGGGCCCAGCTGGAGTCTCCCCTGCCCTCCACCTCTACCTTGCAGCTGGCAGCTTTATTTTGGGGGAGCTACCTCGGTGTCACAGTGCTTCTTCGTTAACACATCAGATGACATGATCCTGGGGTGGGTCTGATAGCTACTTGAGGTGCTGAAATAGTGATGAACGTAAATGACATTTTAAGGTATCAGCAACAACTGTTACAGGATATGAAAATATCAGTGATTTCTCTTAGTGATACATTTCCAGGTACTGGTTTGTTGCTTACATTGAGATTGAAAGGAAATGCTAAAATTTCAGTTAGGAGAAGATAAAGATGTAATTTTTTTCCCCCACTCATAGACCCGCTAAATTCTGCACACAGATCTCACTTAAGAGCTTCTGCTCTACTGGACACATTCAGTGGTTAAGTGTAAATGCACCTGGGCCTTAGTTAGAATTAGACTGAGCTTCAATCCCAAACCTACCAATTACTCAGTTGGGCAAGTCGTAATTTTTCTCAGTCTCTAAATGGGAGTGTGAACATCACGGGTTGGGGAACTGAAATGGAAAGGTGTAGTTAAAGCGCTTTATGAGGGGTCAGGTACTCGGCGGTGTGTGTGTGTGTGTGTGTGTGTGTGTGTGTGTGACTTTGTATCAGCTAACCCACGCTGCCGGCTGTCTCTGAATTTGAGTGGCAGATGTAGTGACAGTTCTCGCCCCAGAGGGCGCTCCTGGCTCATCTTTACTTCTAGCTTCTGCCTGAATGAAAAATTTGCAATGTGTACGCTGGGCAGAACAAATAGAATTATGACTCACTTTTCACAAATTGTGTAGTGGGTTTCCCATACTCCCATGCTTGATTTTCCACCTATGTTAAACTGTTACAGAAATGGTTTCGCCCTCCGTCCTTTGGGACCCTGGGACACGCGTCCCAGTCGGGGGCATCCTGTTTCCCCTCCTTCCCTTCTCAGGGCACAGTGAGGGGGGGATCATACTGTCTCCTGTCCTCAGCCTGGAAGCCTCATTATTCCTCACATAGGACCATTTTTCCAGCTCATTAGAACCTGAAGCTAAGATAAAGGAGGGCAGAGCCATTAGGTAGCAATTTATATGTAAATGTGGAAGTTACCAAAGAAAGAGTCGGCAGGGCAGCGTTCTCTGGGAAGCATTCCGGTTGGGCCCCTTCTGGAGAGCGTTAGCTTCCAGAGCCCTGAGTGCATCCCCAGCAGCCCCTCCGCCCCTCTGCCAGGCTCCGGGTCTGCGGCCCTGTCTTCACCCAGGAGGAGACTGAGGCCACGGTCACACACTGAGTGACCTGCAGGGCCAGCACTCAAAGCCAAACTTGGACCCCAAAGGCAGTGCGTGGCCACTTTAGCAGGCACCTCTGGGGGAGGTGGCCTCTCACACCAGCCCACAGCATGACACGCTCCGTTCTCCCTCCTGAAGTTTTTTCAGCCTATGCAGGCTCATCTTCTGGGAGCTTGGGTGCGAAGGGGAAATATCTATTGTACACTCCACTAATAAGATTTAATTAAAACAGTTATTGTACCCAGCACTGTGCTGTGTGTGTGCAGCGGACAGTCACTAGCAAAGGGACCCTTTGGCCTCGGTCCCAAGCTCCAATACTGAGGAGTCAGGAATTAAAATGGGGGCCCTAAAGCCAGAGCAAAAACCCCCTAAAGCTAAGGCAAATGGGCTTCATCTCCACTCCAGGCTTTTTCCCCTGTGGCCAGTAGCCTTCAAGCAGCCCAATCGGTAACCTCTTGAGAGAGGCAGTCAGAGGCAGTCAGAGTGACAGAGGCCGGGTTGTCACCCTAAGAGAAGCAGCCTCCATGTGCTTCCTCAGCGCCCTGGAGAGCAGTTTTCTGAAGAAGGAAAGACATCACCTCGGCCAAGTGTTCCAGCTCTTCAGTGTGTGCCGTGCACTCGCCTAGCGCCCTAGACCTTGACCCGGGCCCCCAGCAATCTTCTCCCTCTGCAGGCAAGCGGCGGAGGTGATGTGTGCTAGGGGAGGCCGAACATATCTTTAAACTAACGTTTCATGATTAAGAGTTTGATCTTGGTCTTAAGAGCAGTGGGGAACCCTCAAAGAGTTTTAAGCAGATAAGTGATGTGGTCAGATTTGTGTTTTAGGAAGATCTCACTGGCTTCTACGGGGAATAAGTGGGAGGCAGTGGATAGATAGATGAGTTGACTAAGACTGCTTGAGATGATGATGTTTGGTTATTATGAAAAAGCTGCTGTAAACCTTCGTGGACAAGTCTTTCTGTAAACACACACTTTCGCTTCTCTTGGGTAAATGCCTGGGAGCGGATTGCTGGTCTTAGGGTAGGTGTACGTTTAGCTACATGAGGATCTGACAGGGTCTCTTTCTAAAGTGATTGCATCATGTTACCCTCCTCTCAGAAATGTGTGCGTTCCAGTCACACTACATGCTCAACAACAGTGGGAGTCGCGAGTCTGTAAATGTAGCCATTTTGGTAAATATACGAAGGTATCTCATTGTGACTTTAATCTGCTGTTCTCTGATGACTGATGACATCGAGCATTTTTTCCTGTGCTTATGGGCCACTCATATATTTTGTCTTGTGAAGTATTTCTTAAAATCTTTTAATAGGTTTTTAAAAATAATTGAGTTTTAAAAAAATATACTCCGAATAATGGCGATTTGTCAAATATACGTTTTCTTAATTTTCCCCTCAGTGACATATTCATTTTCCTAAAGGTGTCTTTATATGGGCAGAAGTTTTAAACTTTGGTAAGTCTAATTTATAATTTTTTAATTACTCTTGCTTATTTGATTATTCTTTTATGACTTTAAATGGTTATTGCCTAATACACCTGCCAAGGAAACCTACTCCCTAAGTTGAGAAGTAAGTCACCTATGTTTTCTTTTAGAAGCTTTATAGTTTAAGCTTCTGAGTTTAGATCCATGGTCCTATCTTGGTTTAACTTTTGTCCACAGTGAGAGGAAGTAAGGGTTGAGGGTCACTGTTTTTCCATTTTGGCGATCCAGTTGCCCCAGAACTATTTGCTGAAAACATTTGCTTTCTTTACGGGATTGCTCTGGTATCTTTTCATCAAAACTCAAATGACCTCACAGATGAGGATGCATTTCTGGGCTCTCTATTCTGTCTGTCCCATGCCAGTATTCCAGTGCCTTAGTTACTGTAGCTTCATACAAATCTTTTTTTTTTTTTTATTTTTGAGAGAGGGAAGGGAGGGAGAAAGAGAGGGAGAGAAACATCGATGTGAGAGAGGTACTCAACTGGCCTTCCTCCCCATGTGCCCCAATGGGGCATGGAACCTGCAACCCAGGCATGTGCCCTGATCAGGATTCGAACCAGCGATCTTTTGGTTTGCGGGACACCGACTGACCAACTCACTCAGCCACATTGCCCTGGACTTCATTGGAAGTCTTTATGTCAGGTTGTGCTAGTCCTTCAAATTTGTCCTTTTTCAAGGTTGCTATGGGTATTGCTAGGTCCTTTGCATTTCTATATACATTTTACTGTCTGTCAAATACTACACGAAGGGCTGATTGGATTACAGTTGGGGATTGTATTAAATGTGTAGGTAACTGACATTTTAAAAACATTAGTATTCCATTCAGTACATTTAGTATATCTTTACATTTATTTAGATCTTTAATTTATCTCAGTAATATTCTGTGTTTTTTCATGTAGAGTTTTTAATGTAGAGGTAATGTCTTTTGTTAAATTCATTCCTATTTTATGTTTTTGACAATACAGTTAATGAAATTGCTTTTCTAATTTCACTTTCCAATTTTTCACTGCTAGGATATAAAACCACAATTGTTTTTGTATATATTGTCTTCGCATCTACAAGTATGCTAATTTACTTACTAGTTCTAGTAGATGTTTTATAGATTCTTTAGGATTTTCTATGTAAACACCATTCATCTGGGAATAAAGACAGTTTTACTTCCTCCTTTTCAATCTGTGTGTCTTCACCTCACAGGCTGGGACCTCTGGTCTAGTGTTGATTAGAAGTGGTGAAAATGGACGTCCTCGCTTTATTCCCAATTTAGAAGCAAAACATTCAATATTTAACTATTAAGTATAGTGTTAACTGGGTTTTTTGAAGATGCTGTTAATTAGATTGAAGTTTCCTTTCAATGATGGTGTGATGAAGTAGGTTTTGTTTTCTTAGTGAATGGCGGTTAATTTTTTTCATAAATAATTTTCCTGCATCTATTTATTCATTCTAAATACTATTTATTAATTTTAGACAGCAAGGAAGAGGGGAGGGAGGGAGAGAGAGACATCAATTTGTTGTTCTACTTATTTACGCATTCATCAGTTGATTCTCGTACGTGCCCTGGCCAGGGATCCAACCACGACCTTGGCTTATCCGGACGACGCTCTAACCAGCTGAGCTACCCAGCCAGGGCCTGTATCTATTTAAATAAGTCTTTGTTGTTTTTTTTTTCTAGTCTATTAATTTTGGCTTTGTATAAGTTAAACCAGGCATGGAGTCCTGGGATGCACAGGATTTGGTCATGATGCATTTTGCTTTTTATATGCTGTTGTATTCTACTTGCTAATATTTTGTGAAGGATTTTCACATCTATGTTCATAAAGGATTTTGGTCTGTAATTATTTCATGTGTAATTTCTTTGTCAGGCTTGTCACTAGGGTTGTGTTGTTTTCATAAAATGTGCTGGGAAGTGTTCTCTTTCCCATGTTTTGAGTTTTTGTAGGATAGGAGTTAATCCTCCTTAATAAAATTCTCTGGAGAAACCATGTGAAGTTTTTTTTTTGTGCTAAGGTTTTCTGTGTGGGTATGTGGGAAGGTTTTAAATTATGGATTCAATTTCTTATTAGATGTATGGTTATTTAGATTTACTTTATGTCAATTTTGGTAAGTTGTAGTTTTCAAGTAATTTGTTTTTCTAGGTTGTCTAAATCATTTTAGTATAAAGTTATTTATAATATTCTGTTATTATTTTAATATCTGTAGGATTTGTAAATCTGTCTCCTCTTTTATTTCTGATATTGGAAATTTGTATTCTTTCTCTTTTTTTCTTGTTCAGTCAAATGCTGGATTTATTAATTTTGTTAATCTTTGCAAAGAACAAGCTTTGACTTTGTTATTTTCCTCTATTATTCCTCTATTTCATTTAGATGATTTCTGCTCTTTTAAAAATATCTTATTTCTAGTAAATTTGAGTGTGCGTTGCTCTTCTTTTTTAAAGTTTCTTGAGGTGGAAACTTAGGCTATTTATTTTACATCTATTTTATTTCCTAATACAAATATTTAAACTACAAAGTTCCCTCTAAGCATTGATTTAACTGCATCCTACACAACTTTATATATTGTATTTTCGTTGTTCATACAAAATGGCTTAAAAATTCCCTTTTGATTTCTTCATTGACCTAGTGATTATTTATACAGTTTTTGCTTAATCCCCAAATAATTTGTTTTCTGCATATGTAATAGCTAATGACTTTAAATTCATTTCTACCACGGTCAGAAAATGTACTCTTTGTTGCTTTAATTTTACTGAGATTTATTTTATGGCTCAGGACATGGTTTGTCTGGTGAATGTACCATGAAAATTTGAAAAAAAAAGTGGATTCTATTACCATTGGGTATAGTAGTGTTCTCAAAATATAAATTAGATCAAGGTGGTTTATGGCATTGTCCAAATCTTTTAGATTTTAAAAAAGATTTTATTTATTTATTTTTTTAGGGAAAGGGGAAGGGAGAGAGAAAGAGAGGGAGAGAAACATCAATGTGTGGTTGCCTCTCACGTGGCCCCCACTGGGGACCTGGCCCACAACCCAGGCATGTGCCTTGACTGGGAGTCGAACCTGTGACCCTTTGGTTCTCAGCCTGTGCTCAATCCACTGAGCTACACCAGCCAGGGCTCTTTCACATTTGTAATGATTTAAAAAAATGTAATTCTAGCAGTCTCTGAGAGAGGAATGTTAGATTTTGTCAATTTTTGTCCGTGCATTTTAAGGCCTACCATTAAGTGTAATTATAATCTTTATGTCTTTCTAATGAAAATGGACCATTTTACCATTATGAAATGTTCCTTTTTATTTCTTTTAATACTCTCTGTCTTGAAGTCCTCTTTATTTGAAATAGCATAGCCCTCACTCCACCACTCGATACCCTGATTTTATGTTGAATGATACATCTTTTCCCATCCATTTCCCTTCCCTCATTGCACTGTTGTATTTAAAGTGTGTCTTGTAGTCAGAAGACGGCATGTTCTGTCTTTGTTTAAAAACTCCATTCTGGCATTCTCTGCCTTCGGGTTGGAGGGTTTAGCCCGTTTATAGATGCTGTAATTACGGATATTATTTGATGTTAGGTCCGTCATTTTATTATTAGTCTGTCATGTGTATTTTTTGTTTTCCTGCTCCTCCTTTCCGTTTTCTTTCCGGTTAAATAATTTTTAGAATTTTATCCTAATTTAATTGTTTTTTTCGCTATATTTCTTCGCACTTTTCAAAGGGATTGCTTAGTGATTACACTATTCATTCTTAACTTTTCCCATGTTCTACTTAGATTTACTATTTTACCACTTCACACAAAATTTAGGAACCTCACACTCTTCTCGTGTATATTACATTTACATATTTTATAAACCCTGCAATGCAGTGTCCGGATTTTTACTCTAGTCAGATGCATTCTTCTGGGAAATTAAGATAAGTTTAATATTTCCTATTTATTTACCTATTTAACATTTTCAGGGATTATCATTCCTTCTCGAAGAGTTTCTGTCTCTGTCATTCTCCTTCCCCCGATCAACTTCATTTGGTGTTCCTTGTTGTGCGGGTTGGCCGGCAATGAGTTTTCTTAGTTTTCATCAACTTGAATATTTTATTTCGCCTTTGTTGTGGTGGGCAGGCCTTGAGATAACTCCCAGCGGTCCCCACCGGGGACGTTCGTGCCTTTAAAAAAACCTCTGGGGCCGGGGACTTGCTTCTCACCAGCAGAACATGGCAAAGTGATGGGATTATGTCATGCGATAGAAGACTGTGTCTTGGCAGCTAGCTCGCTCTGGAGTTCCCCTTTCACTTGCTGGCTCTGAGCAAGCGAGATGCCCTGAAGTGATCGGTCCCCTGGCTGGTGTGGCTCAATGGACTGCGAACCAAAGGGTTGCCGGTTTGAATCCCAATCGGGGCACCTACCTGGGTTGCGGGCCAGGTCCCTAGTAGGGGGTGCATGAGAGGCAACCACATATTGATGTTTCTCTCCCTTTCTCCCTCCCTTTCTCTCTCTCTCTAAACATAAATAAATGAAAAGAAGTCACAGGCAGTGTTGAGGATGGCCTCCGTCTTACAGAAGCAAAGAAATGAATTCTTCCATGGACTCACAGGCTTGCTCGGCCTGTGAGAGGTGGTTTCATTGTGAGCTGGGTTTCCTTGTGAGAACCGAGCCCTGGCCAACACCCTGCCTGCAGCCTCGCAGAGGACCCAGCTAAGCAATCCTCTGATTCCTGACCCACAGGGACTGTGTGACGAGAGATGTGTTTGTTCATTCATTCATTCATTTATTTATTAACTTATTTAAAAAATTTTATTTATTTATTTTTAGAGGGAGGGGAAGAGAGGGACACAGAGAGGGAGAGAAACATGGATATGTGAGAGAAACATTGATCAGTGGCCTCTTGCACACCTCCAACTAGGGAGCTGGCCTGCAGCCCAGGCATGTGCCCGAACCAGGAATCGAACCTGCCACCTTTCAGTTTGTCTGACGACATCCAACCATCCCATTGAGCCATACCAGTCAGGGCGACAGATGTGTTTTTTAAAGTCACTAAGTTTGTAGTAATTTCTCATGCAGCACTGTATTTATTTTTGAGGTGCATTTAAGTGGCTTTGGAATTCTGCATTGACATTTACTCTTGTGCCACTCTGAAGATGTTCTTCTATTGTCTTTTGCCCTCAATCATCTCCAGCACGATGCCATAACTCATTCAAAGCATCATTCCCTCATATGCAATGCAATGTGCCATTTTCCTCTGGCGGCTTTCACATAGTTTTTCTATCTTTGCTTTTCAGGAGTTTGGTCTGATGGGTCTGTAGGTGGTTTTGTTTGTATTTTTTTCCTGCTTGAGATTGGTTGAGCTTCTTGAAACCGTAAATTTGTAATAACTTCCACCAAAATGGGAAAATTTGGCTATTGTTGCTTCAAAAAGCTTTATTTAGTCCCATTGTCTCCTTGCCTTCTGGGACTTCACTTCTCCATACGCTGAACCTTTTTGTATTGCTCCACAGATCACGGAGATTTTGTTAAAATGTTTTAAGTCTTTTTGTTTCTGATTGGATAACTTCAGTTTGTTGACCCTTCTGTCAACACTCGCTTGTTATCCACCCAGTCAACTTTTTAAGAAAATTCCAGATATTTTATTTTTTTAGTTCTAGAATATTCATTTAGTAGTTTTAACTTATCCATTGAAATTTTCCATCCATTTTTTGAAGCATTTTTTCACTTAAGTTCTTGAACATGGTTATAGTATTGGGGTGTCCAAAAATATAATTTTTCCCTCATAAGTTGGCTCTAGTAGCACTTAGTTGTCTTTAACTTCATTCAAAAGAGTTTTGTTAGATTGTATTGTGACAGCTGTCATATCAGCGTGCATTAAAAAAACTTGTCAAAATTGGTGAATTTTTGTGTAGTCATTTTAATATTGAAGATGGAAGAAACTACACATTTTTGGCATATTATGCTTTATTATTTCAAGAAAGGTAAAAATGCAACCGAAATACAAAAACTATTGTGCAGTGTGTGGAGAAGGTGCTGTGAGTGCTCAAACATGTCAAAAGTGGTTTGCGAAGTTTTGTGCTGGAGATTTCTCACTGGATGATGCTCCATGGTCGGGTGGGCCAGCTGAAGTGTGAAGTGGTCAAACTGAGCCCTGGCTGGTGTGGCTCAGTGGATTGGGCACAGGCCTGCGAGCCAAAGCATCGCCGGTTTGCTCCCAGTCAGGGCGCGTGCCTGGGTTGCCGGCCATATCCCCAGTATGGGGTGTGCTAGAAGCAACCATACATTAATATTTCAGTCCCTCTCTTTCTCCCTCCCTTCCCCATCTCTCTAAAAATAAATAAATAAAATCTTTAAAAAATTGGTCAAATTGAGACATTAATTGAGAACAATCAATATTACACCATGAGGGAGATAGCTGACATACTCAAAAATATCCAAATCAACAAGGTAATTGGTGAAAATGAAAAACGTGTCTTTTATTTTATGGGAAAAACTAAACGGACTTTTTGGCGAACTCAATACCTGCTTTACAATTACCTTACGTGGGCTGGAATTTCCGAGAGGCAGATCCTGAGACCGAAGCAGTACAGGAGATCCCCTGTGGAACAACACCTGCGGGAGGCCGTGGGCGGGAGCAGCACTGGCCAGGTGGATCCATCACGCCACAGTGCGCACCTAGAACCGCCTCTGATGGCGTGACGGGAGAGCTCCAAAGCGACTGCTGCCGGTCACAGGAGCCCCGCAGTGGGCAGCAGTGGCCCAGCCCTGGCACCACGGCCTTGCGCAGTCGTCTGCTGGCTGGAAGCCGCCCAGACAACACGGGGCTAATTGTGTCCGTTCCGTTCTTTTAGCCTTGGCTGGGGCTGGTGGCTTTGCAGTATGTGAACTTGGCTGGGTTGCACCCCAGTCCACAAATCCCCTCACCTTTATGTTTCTTGCTAAGGTGAACCCCAGAGAGGGATTCTTTCGGGAGATTTGCAGGGCAGACACGAACAAGCCGCCACGTTGGGGCTCAGACTCCTTGTTGTCTGTCTGCTGACTCACCTCCGAGTTCCCGAGTGTCCTTGAGTGTCTTTCTTCTGTCCATCACACAAATAGTTTCTTAGCCAGGTAGTCCTTTCGTCTCTGTGCACTTGAATAGGCTACTCAGATCTCGCCTCAGTTCAGAGCA
This sequence comes from Phyllostomus hastatus, assembly GCF_019186645.2. Taxonomy (NCBI): domain Eukaryota; kingdom Metazoa; phylum Chordata; class Mammalia; order Chiroptera; family Phyllostomidae; genus Phyllostomus; species Phyllostomus hastatus. The sequence continues at coordinate 12,273,812 of NW_025333664.1, forward strand.
GTTTTCTTCTGGCACGAGTTTAACGATTGCTTTTCTTCCTCCTCTTCTTTGTCTCTGCCTGGAGCGTCTATTCTCTGTGTGCTAGGGTTCCTGGATCCTTCTTCGCAGTCTTTTTTTCTTTTCCCTCTTGACTTTTATCTTGTCTTTCTTCTCTAAGCCTTAAGATGTTTCTCATACTTGATCTTCCCGGTTTCTGATTCAGGGCTCAACAATGTCATCCTTTCCTTTAATTCATCTACTGTTTTTTTTTTAAAGCTCAAAATTCTTGTTGTTAAGCTTCCAATGTGTGTGTGTGTGTGTGTGTGAGAGAGAGAGAGAGAGAGAGAGAGAGAGAGAGAGAGAGAGCTCGCGCAATGGGTTTGACTCATCTTACAGCCTGCTATCATTTTTTTTAAATGCATGTGTTAATTGGTCTGTTCCAGCTGCAGCTCTGTTCAGTGACCACGTGGTCTGACAGTTCGATCTCATCCTCCTCCCATGTCCCTGTGTTGGGCTAGTATCTTTTGCTGTCTACTCATCGGGGTTCCGATGTGGCCGGGAAGTGTCCTTAGAGACAGGCAGGGGAGCAGGGTCCCTGGCCCTAAGTACCTGTGGTTCATGGAGACGGTCGGCCCCCTGCCAGGGAGTCCAAAGGAGGCTTCTCTGCCCCCTGGTTTCTCTGGACTCTCCCATCCTTGAGGCGGGCATCTCGGCCCATGGCGACGACTTCCTGGCTTTTTAAAGGTCAAGAAGGCTCAGCAGCTCAGGCAGGGCCTGTAGATCCTAAAGGCCCAGCTTTCCCTGGAACGGCCACGGTTGGATCTCCCCTCCGCACTGCTCGCTAGTCAACTGTCTAGGAGTAAGGGAGCCCCCTCTTGCTCAGAAAAGGCCATCGCCTGAGGCTGGGATTGGGAAGAAAAGGGAGTCCTTTCTGGCTCCGCTGTCTCCAGAATCCCCATGACGACATGTAATTTCCAGAATGTTAAAAACTTAACTTTCCATAAAGCAAGCACGTGTCAAAGATTTAATTAACTCCTTACTGAGGAAACCCACAAGATGGTAAGGAGAGTTCAAAAAAGTTTCAGAGAGACAGAAATATTTATAGACACGTAAAGGAATGCTGGAATAAGATTGCTAGAGAACATGTAAAGAAATCTGTAAGCTCTGTAGCACAATCTTTTCATTTGCATCTCTACAGGATAAAATTCGTTGATCTTGGTTGGTTTTCTAGGGCTACTATCTATGCTTTCAGAGCTGCAAAGTATCTAGTCAATAGTTAATACAGTGCACACCCCTAGAGTAATAGAAATACAATGTGAGCCCCCCAAATAAGACGCAAATGCAATTACTCATTTTATTTAACCCAACACATTCAAAATAGTATCCTTTAAACACGTGTTATGGGTTGAATGGTGTCCCCCACAAAAGACATGCTGCAGTTCCAACCCCCCAGTATTTCAGTATGTGACCTTATTTGGGAATAGGTTCCTTGTGGATGTAATTAGGTAAGATGAGGTCATAATGGTGTAGAGTGAACCCTTAATTAAATCGGGCTGGTGTCCTCCTAAGACAGGAGGGCGCCATGTCACAACAGACGCAGAGGTTGGAACCAAGGGCTGCTAAGGATAGACAGCCACCACCGTCACCCGGGGACAGTCAAGGAGGGGTCCTCCGCTTCACGGTTCAGAAGGAGGAGGGTTCTGCCGACACCTTGACTTTGCACTTGTCGCCTCTAGGACTGAGAGACAGTGCCGCTCTGTGGTTTTAAGGCGCCCGATTTGCGGGACTTTGTGATGCAGCCCCGGGAAACCAGTGCAACACGTAACGGAAGAATCATTCACGAGATGTTTGGCATTCTTATTTTCTCACCAAGTCCCTGAGATCCGTAAGTATTTTGCACTTACGGCACATCTCAGTTCAGACGGCCACGTTTCAAGGGCGCAGGGACCACGGGAGGCTAATGGCCGCCGGAGTGGACAGAACAGGTCCTGGAGAATCAGATGATGGGTGCCTGGCCACCCCCAACACTGAAGGAACACAGTCATTTCTTTGCCATGTTTCCAGTTGTTGGCCAGTTTTCCTTAACGTTGTCCTCTGCCTGTGGTAGCCACGGGGTGGATGGTGGACGCGGGTGGAGTCGGAGCGAGGTGACCGAGAGAGGGAGGGTTCTGCGAGGACAGGGGTGTGTGAAGCTTTGTGCTCAGGGGCCAGGGCTCCCACTTGTCTAGAAGGTACTTTTGTTCAAAGTTGAAAACGGGGCCACTCTGGGTGGATGAATTACAAAAGGCACCCACGTCTGGGTGTCTCATGTCAGGGCGAAGGGCTTGGAAAACAAAGATGGGTTGGATCTCTGTTCCTACGGACAGCTGGGCCGGGTGACCACGTGCAGTGCCGACGCGCCCAGGGCACTGGCAGCCCCGCTGGGGATGAGAGCCGGCCCGGGGGGTTGGGGGGGGGGCGCAGCGATGGGAACGTCTCCATCCCGGAAGGAGGGGGCGGGTGGGAGAGAGGATGGGCGGCTGGGAGCGGGACCCAGCGAGGGGTGTGGAAGGAGGTCGGGGGTTCTGCCTGGGGGTGGCATTCTCACTGTGAAGGCGGAGAGATGGGTTGAGTGTGAGGGGGAGAGGTTTGGTGGCAGGGGCAGGTCTGACACAGTCTCCGTGGGGAAGGCAGGACAGGCTGAGACAAATCAGAGGGTGGGTGAGCCATAGCACACCTGACCCGGCAGACCTTAGTCTGGAGCAGAAGGCAGGAGTGGCCAGAAGAGAGGAAGTGAGCAGGAAGCTCCCTGGGGAAGCAGACGTCCTGGGGTGCAGGGGTAAGGGTGGGTGTCCGTCGGCAGACACAAGGCAGAGCCCCGGCGGCTTGCTTTCATCAAACACTCCGTGTCAGCCCCTGTCCCAGGCACTTTACAAATATTAAGTCAACGACTGATTCTCAATTGTTACTTGGCAGATGAAAGAGCAGAGCACAGAGAGGTTCAGTGACTTGCGCAAAGTCACACAGCTAGTAAGCGGCAGAGCCGGGATTAGCACCGGGCCCATCTGGCTCCAGCAGCTCTGTGGGGAGGATGCCCTTGGTCCTGGCTCCACCCCTCTCCAACTGTGGGAGCCTTTCCCTTCTGCCAGACGTATCTCTGAGGTCATGGTGGTCAGTCTCAAGGGTGGGCTAATGTGATTTTTTAAGAGCCAAAAAGAGAATTGTTTCCTTCCGTCTAAACATTCTTAAGTCACTATGTCTGTATGCCATGTACCCACGGGGAGGATCTGGGTACCATGGGTAGTAGGTCTGTTTTCTGCTCCAGGCTCACAGACAGACCTGGGAGGGTGCCTGGGATTGGGGTGGGGGCAGTGAGGTCAGGGAGTGACGCCCATCTTCTTTCATTAGTTGGCAAGGAGAGGGGCAGGGGGAGCCCTTCACCTGACAGACGGCATTTTTCCTCCCTCTTTTTTCACATTTAGGAGAGCATGCCAAAGTCAGCTTTATAACCGTCTCAGTGCTCGTTCTGTAGAACGCCACACTGCCGCTGACGCCACCCACAGAATCACTGCTGTCAGCCATCGGCCTTGTAAGAGGAATGAATGCATTTTCTGTGCCCATAATCACCCCTCTATGGGAATGAGGTCGATTTCAATGACTATCTAATAAAGGAATAACTCAGCATAAAAAAAAAAAAAACAGAGTCCCTAGGAACCCTAGAGGCAAAAGGCAAAGGAAATTTGATCTGATGAAAACTGAGATCTTTTTAAAGGAAAGCTTTATTATTTTCTGTTTGGAGGCAAACGGCATTTTAAAAACAGTGGGTTGGTTTATCAACAAATCTCTATTTAAGGAATTGAATACGGAACTGATTATACAGCTGGCAAACCCTCGCTATTCCGACACATTCTGAGATGTTCTAATTTAGTGAAAGGTCTGAATCAGTTTGAAGCATGTGGTTTTGTAACTCTGACGTGCTTAATTACCTTCAACTCAGACTAAGCCGAGAAACTCATTCTTTCAGATTGTAGCCTCCAGAGCCTGAGGAACTTGCAGCAACAAGCTGATAAAGATGGTTTGCAATTAGCATATCAATTGCGCAATATTAATCGCCCACATCCCGATGTTTGCACTGTTCCTGGTACAGGAGGCACTAACCCATTTGTGGTCTGGCTCCTGTTGGTGTCTGCACAGCCCAAAAGTCTTAACCCCCCTCCCTCCCAACCACGTGGTCCCAAGTGCACATCTACCACACAGATGGGGAAACTGAGGCTTAGGGAGACAGGATGAGGGGTGGGCATCTTGCTCAAGGTTCCACAGCTGAGCTGTGGCCGGAAAACACCTCCTTTTGACCTCCAGTCCAATGTTCTCTGCAGTGTGTGCGTTGAACCACTTGGCATATGGTAGTTCCATTACTAATAAAAGAAAAGAATGGTGAAATGTTGTTCTCTGCAGTTTTAGACGTTTCCCCTATGATTTCGCCAACTTCTAATTTGGCCTCTCTATGTAATAATAACAACATATATGTAGCAGTTATTGGGGCAGGTATAACCCTAAACACTGCATATAGCCTAACTTAATGAACCCCAGTAGCAACCTAATGACATATTGTCACTCCCAGTTAATCCGTAAGGAAACTGAGGCCCAAAGAGGTGAAATAAAATGGCCAAACAAGGATTCCCACTATTTCTCTGTACCTATTACCCTTAGTATCTCAGTATTTTTTCACAACGTCTAAAGGCAAAAAGAAAAGAAAGAAAGGAAAAAGAAAAACTTAGTATTTGTTATTAGGTGGGTAGTCCAAACAACTTATAAGTATTTATGTCCTAACTTAGTAGTCATTTGAAAACTAACTCACATAAGAGAAAAAATTATTCCATCTTAAATAACCACAATTATGTAATAGTGGGATGTGTGTGTGTTGTTGGGTACTGCACAGCTTCTTAAAATTCAGAACCAGATGGGACATTGCCATCTTCATTTTTTGTTCTACACTGATTTTCACATGCTTTTCTGCCTTTTCTCACTGTAACCGCTGTAAACCCAGCTTTGCAAAGCTATGATGTCATCAGAAGAAACGTAGCACAAGGTGGTGTTAAAACTGTGACTGACGTGAGCTGTCGTTTGTGGTTACCCAGCAGCAGCCGCCATGTTTCTCTCCAACATTTGCGATAACCCGTGGCACCCCACGTGTTTTTGCTGCAGTGCCCCGTGGTGTCTTGGCACACAGTTTGGGAACTGTGGACCCCAGGGGAGGGCCTAGGCAGAAGAGGGACTTGAACCCAAGCAGTGCAGCTCCTGAACTCGGTAGTAGGTGGTTGTGCTCAACTCAATATGTCCCATCCAATGACCATTACTCTTAGGAAAGAGATTCATTCTTCAATAGGCGTTTAATGAGCAGCTACTGTGTGCCAGACCTTGTGCTGTGCTGGGGTGGGTGAGGGACAAAGATGAATTCACTCTAGGGCTTCTTTTTGAATAACTTTGTCACATAGGAAAAGTAATTGCAGTTTGACTACAATAGCAGGATGTACAAAACTCCGTCCTGTCCAGAGAAGGGGTCTGAAGGCGATGCGGCTGGGACTGATGTAGTCGCCATGACAATGTTTTAGGCTACATGGACACAGATTTGGTTTTGCAAATAAAATTAGGGGCTGACCCTTCCCATTCTGCACAAGTCAAGTCACTTCAGCATTAGGTTGAGGCTGGAGAAGAGGCAAATTGAGGCTTTCGGGTGACATCTCATTACCTCCGAAGGCAGCTGCGGACAGAGCCAATGTGGGCAGACAAAGTGCTGAGCACCCCGTCCCTGGAGGTATGTCAGAAAGGGTGCGTGGTAGATACCTCCTTCAGAGGGGCTGGGCCATCTGGTCCTTGGGGTCCCATCCACCTCCGGGAAGGAATGATCTTGTGAAGCTGTCCTCTCGCTGTCCACACCTGTCCGTCCTTGTCACTGACTCGGAGGGTCCAGCATGCCTGCCACTGTCCTTGAGACAGCACTGCTGTTGTCCCAGACATGGAGACTGGTTTCTGGAAACTGACGTTGGAAACATTTCTTTTGATTCATCTTCAGTGCGTTTGTTTTGGGATCCTGGCAGCCCCTCCTGTCTGACTGAGGTCAGGGGTAAGGGGGTGGCGGGAAGGGCTGTCGCCTGGCATCCCGGCTGGTGGCTCTGGCCCCCTGCTGGAGGTGGAGGGCGGGCACCTGGTTCCCCTCACTGCAGCCAATGTGACCTTTGCAAAATACACATCTCGCCTTGGCCCTCTGCTGCTCAGAGCCCTCCCATGCCCCTCACTGCTTTCTGCAGACCCCACACTTGGCCCTGAGGTCCCCTGTGGCGAGGCCTCCGCCTGACCCATCAGCCTTACCTCTCCCAGAGGCCCGGTGATCTAGGGTGGCTTGTAATTCTCTGAAAGCAGAGTCCCCGTGTTCACATGCCTTTGCTTATGCTGTTCCCCTCACCTGGTTTACCGTTCCTCGCTTGTCTACCTAGCCAATCCTATTCATCCTTGTAGGTCTGGCTCAGACCTCTCCATTGCTGTGGGGGGCCTTAAACAACAACCATCCATTTCACTCACGATTCTGTAGTGTGGCAGCTCGGCCCGGGCTCAGCTGGGTGGTTGTGCACTAGGTGGGGCTCAGTCACGGGTCTGCCCTGCACTGGTGGGGTGACTGGGGTTGCTGGCTCCTGATGGCTTCACCTGGGATGTCTGAGATGACGTAATGCACAGGAAGCGGGTCTCTCTCCACGTGGCTCCATGTGGTCTCTCGTCCCCCAGCACGCTGGCCCGATTCTCCTTGCGGTGGATTCCAAGAGCTGACAAGCCTCGCTGCCCAAGAGCTTGTCAAACCTTTGCTTGTGTCATGGTTGCTAGCATCCTATTGGCCGAAACAAATCACCTGACTGAGCCCGGCGTTGGAGTGGGCGGGCATTCAAATGAACACAGCAAGCAGGTGCAGATGTGGGGGTCTTCGGGCCGTTTTTGCAGTGTTTCATAGCTGCACAGCCTTCGTGCCTCGAGGGTCTGTTTGAGTTCAGCCGGCTGTGAGCTTCCAGAGGCCTTGGTCTGAGACGTCTTGGTCTCCCCAGAGCCTGGCACAGAGCAGGTGCTCAGTAATCACTGACTTCTGCTTTGGTGCCCGCGGGCCCAACTTGAGCCTCTGGCCCAAAGGAGTGGCAGGAGAACCCAAGGTGAAGCCAGCAACAGGTCATGGGGGAAAAGGGACAGACAGTCCCACACGAATTTCTGCTCAGCAGCTCAGGACTGCAGTCGGTCCCAGGGAACGATCTGATCTAATTCAGCCACAGTCTGGTCTCCACCTTTAAATGCTGGGAACTGCATAAATCAGCACATTTCCCCCAAAGCAGAGTCTATATACAGCACCACCAGGCTGCTCGCCATAATTAGGCCTCCAGCGACGCTTGTGTTCGCTCCCTGTGTTTTATCATCAGCCTCTGGGGCAAGGGAAGGGTCTGATCAGTGTGAGCGTGCTGGAGCACAAGCCAGTGTTTGGGAGCAAGTGTACACACACATGGGGGTCTGCTCTGGAGTCCATCCCTCTCTCGTTCCGTCCCCGGCTTTGAGGGGTTGCCTTACACGCGTATGGTCGCTGCACGCCGTGTTCCCCAGCTCTCTGCTCCTCCCTCACACCCCTGTGGATAACCTACGCCTGCCCTTTGAGGCTGCCCACACGGGGGACGGCCCACCCCTGGGAGGAAGGACCCAAAGAAGGGTCGACGTAGGCCCTGGAAGCAGGTGTTGAGCAGGGAATTCCAGGGTTCTGGGGAGCTGCCGCGTGGTCTGGGGGGTGAAGGGCCAAAGGTAGGCGTATCCTTTTGGTCCCTCAGACGCCTGCCCTCTGCGGAGGGGTGCTGGCCATCGGAAGGGCAGAGAAGGGCCCTCTGATGTAGAGGCACAAGGCAGGGGGGCCCTGGTCGCTGGAGTCTAAGGGTGATTCTCTTTGTGTGGGTGCCAAGCTAGAGAGGCATGGCACATGCAGGCAGGACTGGGCCTCCCAGGGTCCCAGCGGTCACTTGAGCGGAGCCGGCCTGTCTGCACTTCGGGAAGCAGCAGCCATCCCGCCAGGGTCTGCGGCGCCCTCTAGAGAAGCCGAAGGCTTTCACATCTACGTCCGTTCGGCTCTTCCTGCAGACCTGTGTGGTCCTGGGAAAGGGGGTCTCACTTCCCACTGAACAGACGGGGAAGCCGAGGCCCAGGGAGGCGACGATGTGCCGCAGGTCACGCACCCGGCAGCAGCGGACCAGGACGGGAGTCCGGGCGGAGGGGGGGGGGGCGGGGCGGGGGGCTCTGCCCCGCTTCTGCGGCGGCACCTGTCGCAGAAGTTCAGGTTAGATCTTGAATGCACCACCAGTCTGCCACTCATACCCAGAATCGTGCGCACACTCCCCTACTGATGGCAATACTGTGGGTTGCCTCCAACCTTTGCTGATACAAACGATGCGGCAGCGAGAATCCTCGTCCCAGCAGCGCTGTGCTCCAGGCCTGGGAGAGAATCCCACTGCTGAGGATGTATACATATTTATCCAATTAAAACATTTCTAGCAGCCTCATTCAAGAAGTGAAAAGAAGCAGGTAAAATTAAAATTTTAATAATGTATTTCATTGAACCCAATATATTCAAAATATTTGAACATGAAAACAATAGAAGCACAATTAGTGAGATATTTAACATCACTTTTTCACACGAAGTCTTTGAAATCGGAAACGCATCCAGCGGTCACACGTGGGCAGAGGCCGCCTCGTCGTAGCACAACGCGCTTCCGGGAAGAGGAGGCTTGTCTAGGGCCCAGAAGGGGGTTTGCTCCCGCGGGGCCGCTGGTTCTGAACCCGCGCTGAATCTCCAGTCCGAAAGTACACAGCTGACGCTGGAACTGGACCGTGGGCGGCTTGCGGCCCTCGTGCAATGGCGGGTCTAGTGATGACCGCGGGTGGCTGCCGGGACCACCAGGGGAGAGAGGCCGGTTGACGCAGGGGCCAGAGCACAGCAGCCCTTGTGCTGCCGACGTGACACAAGCTCAAAACGGAATCTGAGCAGACCTCTAGGTTCCTCCAGCTGACAGAATCCCCAACTCAGAAAATCAGCAAAATCCAGACTCTGGGAGATGTCAGACAAACGACAGGTTCTTTGAACAAACGAATTGCAGGTAAAAAAAAAAAAAAAAAAAAAAAAACAAGCCAAAAAAAAATCAAAAGGCATTGAACTAATTGTAACATGCAGACTTTATTAGAATTCTGATGAACAAACTGTAGTTAAAGCATTTATGGATTCATGAGACAATTGATGATACTAAGGAATTATTTTTGGCTTAGATGATATTACAGTAGCACTGTAAAAATATTAATTTTAGACACACAAAGGAAACATTTAGGAGTAAAATGATAGGTTGCCTGGGATGTGCTTGCAGATAAATTTGGAGGGGTAGGTGGGGGGTGGGGGGGAAGAGGAAGCAAGACTGACCATGAACTAATAACTGGGTTGTGATGGACGCCTTGGAGTTCGTGACTACAATTCTCGCTACTTCTGTGTGTTTGAAGTTTTCCATAATAACATGTAGCAAAAGGAAAAGTAATAAACAGCTGATCCACTCTTCTGGTCCTAGCTCCCCCCCAACTCTTGTTGCCTGAGGCCTGAGGCCTGAGGCTGGCAGGGTGTGAGCTGCACTTCCCCCAAAACGCCAGGAGGTGGCGCCGCCGCCCCTCGGCAGGCTGTTTCTCGGAGGGCTCCAAACTCCTGCGAAGCCCCGAAGCATCGCCGGCCTCGTGGAGGACCCCGGGGTTTCTGTCCTTCCCTACAAGGTAGGGGATGGGGAGGCGGGACCTAGGCCCAGAAGGAGTTTGCTCTTTCCAATGGGTGTTTCAGGCTGCTCCTGACCTCCCACCCTTCGGGGCTCTGGCCACCCCAGGTCCATCTGTCAGTGCTGAGGAGGGGCCTTCTCTTGGCCTTGGGCCCAGCCTTGCCTGACCAGTGCAGGCTCCTGAGCTTCACTTTGATCCTGGGGTCCATCCGGTGTGCTTCTGCCTCTCTCCACACCTGGAGGTCAAGTTCCTGCTTCCACTGCGGGTCAGGGGTCTCTCAGCCTCACTGCCCCCCATCTGTGTGGCAGCAGGTTCCCCAACTCCCCACCCCAGACTCCCTTTTTGGGTTGGGGCTCCAGGTTCAAGGCCCTCATTTGGAGGAAGGCCACACCTCTGGGCCTGCTTGCCTGCAGTATTGGCCCGAGTGAGCACTGGACTGGGAGTCAGTAAACCTAGGTCCCAGACCAGCCTCCTTGGAGTATGTCATGCTCCCTAGCTGGAACTTTCTACCTTTGAGGAAGCGGAACTCCATTCCGGAAAGCCAGCGTGTAGAATCAACAGGCGCTCCTTGTGGGAGCAGTTCAGTCTCCCCGGCCTCCTCTGGCGCCCACACCCGCCCCTGGGTGAAAAGTGCGGGGCTTCCCGACCTCTGGATTGTTTACATTTTTTGCTGGCCGTCATCCCAAGAGTTCCTACTCGTTGGCCTGAAGCTCTGGTAAGTCCTGGCATGCATGCATGCATGCATGCATGCATTCATTCATTCATTCCTTCATTCAACATTTGCCAAGTTCATATTCTGTGCTGAACCCCCAGTGAGACAGTTAACCAGCATGGGGACCACAGCGCATGCCACGCGAGCAGGTGGCCCCAAGTTCACAGAGCACGAGGAGAGGGTGCCTGGCAGCCAGAGGCAGCCAGGAAAGGCTTCTCGGAGGAGGTGACTTTTGAATCGACTTGAGGAAAGCCATGTAGAGAATGAACTGGAAGTGGAAAGGGAGAGAAGGGTCTGGAAGGCCATGAAAAGCTTTTTTTTTTTGCAGTTGTTTAGAGGGGCCCCCCAAAAGTGGCAGGGCAGGAAGCAATCACGGGAGACTGGGGTTTGGGTGCAAACCACGCGCCTCACCGCAGACAGCCTGCCTGACACTGTCGGCCGCCCACGCAGATGAAGCGCCCCCCCCCGCCCCCCCCCACGCTCCGGAGGCGCCGCCCTGGAATGGATGCAAGAGAATCCGCGTCCCTCACAGAGTGAAACTGCCAGTAACCAGCGCTGCCGAGAACACAGATAGCTTTACGGGCCCCCAGTGAGAGCCCGAATCCCAAGCTTTCCTTCCGAGTACCGGGGGTGCGTTGGCAAGAAGGTGCCAAGATTTTTAGAGGCCCCCTTCTTGGGCAGAATGCCTCTCCATCCACAAATAGAAACTCACTGAGATTTTAATTAAGATCAGCGTACATAAAACTCACTGTTTCTAAGTAAACAAATATTGAGCAAGATCCTTCACTTTTGTGTTATGGGCTCTTAAGCGACGGGAGAATAGGGACAGGAGGGGCGGCTGGAAGTGATGAGGGGGAGAGGGAGACAGGCTCAGACTGAGAGGAAAACAGATTCCAGGCCAGGGAGGGAGAGGAGGCCAAAGGCAGATAGACACAGTCCACGGGAAAGAGAGGAGGACAGGCCGATGGTGGGGGGGTCCGGCTTCTCCTCTGCCCAGACCCCGACTTCCTGGCTCGGTGCGCAGGAGCTTCTGACGCCTATCAGTTAGTTTGAGACACGTGCTCTCGTCATTTGCGGTTTTCCCTTTGGGCTTCGGTGCAGACACCGTTGATGACATTCCTGGATATACTGAGGGTGTCCTGCTCTGGGCCGCCACCACTGTCCTCTCCAGGGCTTTCCCTCATCCCTGGGTGGGCGGGCTGGAAATGCTGGGGCAATAATTCTACCCCCCAACCTCGGGAGACGGGAGCTGGAGCATGACAGCCCAGCTCCCTTCCCCCTGCGGGGGTCAGTGCAGAGATGTCTCCCCAAGGCCAAGTCCCCAGCGGGACTGAACCCTCGCTGCCCACGGTGCCAGCTGAACCGACAACATGCTATTCATTGGCTTCCATTCCTTCCCTGTACCCCTCGGCTGGTGCTTCCTGGGGTCACCGCCCAGGGGAGTGGCTGGTTTGTTTCTCAGAAAACCCAACTCTGAAAAGACTTTATACATTTATATGTTTATTTTGAGGATCTCATTAGCCCCTCCAGAATGAGGCCAAACCTATTTGCAGTGCGGAGTGACTAATATCCCTTTATTGTCAAGGTTTTGAATTGAGGGCTTCTTTTCTTAATGAAATGTGAAGGTCTGCCGTCTCAGAAGGATAGTTTTGGGTTTAGCAAGTTGCTCTGAGATGGCTCAGTCTCACAACAAAGTGCCCTCGACCAAGTGGCTCACAAGCAGCAGAGACGTGTGTCCCGCGGTCTGGAGGCTGCGGCGCCGAGGGAGGGCGCTGGATGGCCCGGGTCTGCCGAGGACCCTCTTGGGGCCTGCAGACTGCTGGCTTCTCCTCGAGTCCTCTTGTGGTGGAGAAGAGCTTAGGCAGCAATCCAGGCTCTTCCTAGAAGGGCGCCGGTCCCATCCGTGGGGGCCCCACTCTTATGACCTCGTTACCCCTCAAGGCCCAATCTCCAAATGCCATCACATGGGGTTAGGGTTTCAACATACGGATTTTGTGGGAGCTCGGGGGAGGACACAAACATTCAGTCCATAACAGGGACCTTAGAGCTAATGGTCCATTGACTAGACAGTACCCGAGGTTTCCAATTCTAACCCCTAAGGTTACATCTGGAACCAGCTCCGGAGGTCACCTGGAGAGTGTATAGAAACGAGGGCATGCGTGCTCAGCCGTATCCATCATTCATTCATGACGTAAGTTTTCACCGAGCAAGCATGCGCTGTGTGCCAGGCACCCCTGCCCCATGACCTTGCAGTCCTGGGCGCCTGAATTGGGTTTTGGGCGAGGTTTCGCTTCACTCGGTTCTTCATCCGGTCTTTCCTGCGAGCCTCCATGTTCCTTGCACTGTGCCAGGCCTTGGGCATGCACAGATGCCCAAGGCACAGACAGTATTTCCCAGAAGCCTGGAGGCCAGAAGGCTGAGATCCACATGTAAGCAACAGTGGCCGTGTTTCCTGCAGTAGACACAGCTACGGAGTCGGCGAGGGCAGGAGGGAGAGACCGGTGCATTCTCCCTTGGGGGTTTGGAAGGTGTCAGAAGGTCTTCGTGGAGGAGGCTACCCATGAACAGCACCCGGAGCATTTTTTGGGGAGCACACAGTACAAGCAGAGGTGCAGTGGGAGCTGCAAATGGTGTGGTGAGGCTACAGCAGGGTGCGAGCGAGCAGGGCCAGTGGGTCCAGGCTGGAAGGGTTGGTTTTAAGGTCCGGGCTGTGCACTGCTTCCGGGTTAGGGCACAAGCAAGCTCTGCCTGCGCACTGACCCAAATTTTCACGTCCGTTCTGCCACTGACCACGCCACTCTGTGGTCTGGGGCGAGCTCATAGCCGCTCTAAGCCCCAGTTAACTCATCAGCATTATATTGGGGATCGGCTAGAGCCATACTGAGGGTTACATAAAAGGAGCCCAGCACAGCCCCCAGGACGGAGTGAGTGCTAACAGAAGGAGGTTCTGAGTTAATGATTTGCACCGTGATGGCTGGAGGGGCTTTAGAAAAGTCTGGGTTGTAGCAGTGGTATTCATGGACATTCACCAGCCACCTGGGGCCTGAGGAACATCGCTGTAAGAGAGGCTTGAGGGCACCCTGGGCAGGGAGGAGCAGAAGGGGATTGGACTGGGACGAAGGGACCCCCCAAATGTGGCTCCGTATGTCCTCCTAGGCTGGGGAGTTGCCTCATCTCCATCATCGCCGTTATCCCAGTGGTCGGGGAGTTTACCCTTTGACCTCTGGCAGGGCAGGGGAGGGCACTAACTCTGACAGAGCCCCTGTCACCTCATGGGAGGATGCAGAGCCCTGGGCTGGGGTTTCTCAGTGGCTGCCTGGGGAGCGGGGGGCCAGGCATGCGCGAGTGGCAGCATTCCACACTTCTCACTCGCCGCAAGGCCCACGCCTCACCCTTTTCAGAAGCATCTGCAGAGATGTTCTCACAGACGTTGGAGACCTCCCAACTCCCCACCCTTCCTGGTGTCATTCTGTGAACAGAACTGGCAGATGGGCAGTGACTCCCGCTCTGCGGAGCACCTGGGGCGTGGCTCTGCTTTAACAGTTCGGGAACACCCCAGCCCCGTGACGTTTCCGTGGGTCCGGAAGACAGAAGGGACCAGAGAGGGGGAGAGCTCGGGTGGCCCTATGCTTGTGCAGATGGGGAAGCAGGCCCAGAGAGGCGGAGGAGGGAGGGAGGGGCTCAGAGTCACACAGCGGGTCAGTATTCTCTCTGCACCCCTCACAGCCACTTGTCCCACTCCCTGAAGAGATCCGGCAGCCGAAAGGTGTTGCCAGGATCAACCAAAGGCCCTCACCACCCGTCTCATCTGGGTGCTTCTAACTCTGCCTATGGAGAACTGCTGTGTTCTCACTTGACCTTTGTCCATCCACCCACCCACCCACCCATCTACCCATCTATCTATCCACCCACCCACCCACCCATCCATCCACCCATCTATCTACCCACCCACCCACCCACCCATCCACCACCCATCCACCCATCTATCTACCCATCCACCCACCCATCCATCCACCCATCTATCTACCCACCCACCCACCCACCCACCCATCCATCCACCCATCTATCTACCCACCCACCCACCCATCCACCACCCATCCACCCATCAATCTACCCACCCACCCACCCATCCACCACCCATCTATCTACCCACCCACCCACCCATCCACCACCCATCTATCTACCCACCCACCCACCCATCCACCCACCCATCCATCCATCCACCCACCCACCCATCCATGTACCCATCCATCCATGCCAGGTCTGCCTCAGGCCTTTTTTGTTGCCGGCTATACAAAGATAAATATCGTGGGGGTGACTTTGGGCCCCCCACTTAAGCAGGGAGGGTCTGGAGTCACAGCTGTCCCAGTGAATATTTTTCCCCGGATTTCCTCCTAACCCCTGTGTTTCCTCACCTGGGGGGCCCGTCTCCATCCATGTTTAGGGACATGCAGAACCTTTGACTCTTACTCTTCCCCGTTCTCCTTCCCTGCGAAACTTTGCCCGCAGTCTGAGGCAGTGTTGTTGGGCACGATGAGGGGGACCCTGGGGTGCTTTCTGAGGCCGGGGGTCTGCTCTGGTCTGGCTCTGGTGTTTCAGGGAAGACCGGAGTTCTCTTCAGAGGCCGCAGGCCACGGAGAAGACAGGAGGGAGCGTCTGGGTTACGGGTGAGGGGTGCAGCCGTGCATTCGCCCAGATCCCCTGGACGTTGTGGTGGTGACAGGGACTTCTTCTTTCTTATCCGAGTCTTGTTTGAGTCAGGTCTCTTTGGCCGTAAGTGAGGGGAACTTCCATGCTGGTAACAGCAGAAATGGAACAACGTGGAGGACTAGCTCCAGAGTTGGAAGTATCGAAGTTTCTACCCCCGAGGGTTGGGTTTAATTCTCGGTTTGGCCCAAACCAAAATCCCAAGGAAGGGCTCAGCTTAGGTCAGGTACCCACTGCAAGCCCCCCCGCTGTGGCCAGGGCTGTGAGGTCCCAGTATACAAAAGGGGGTCCTCTGCAGTAGCCATGGGAATGGTGGGGGGTGTCCCAGAAAAGAGGGCAGTGGGTTGGTATAGAGGGTTAGGACTTGAACATAGCTTTTTGGGGGACACAACTTAACCCATAACCGTGGTCTGGCGACAGAAGTTCTCTGCCAAGTGGACCTCTTTGTGGGCACCGCTCAGCATGGCAGCTGGCCTCGCCCAGAGCCGGCCAGGGAGGGAGCGAGAGAGAAAGCCGGCAAAGTTGAAGTCCCAGTCTTCTGGTGACCTGATCTCAGAGGGGGTATCCCCTCCCTTCACTAGGTCCAGCCGGCCACCGAGGGCAGGGATAACACACACGGTGTGACTACCTAGAGGTGGGACTGCTGGGGGCCGTCTGGGAGGCCGTCTGGGAGGCTGTCGATGACACCCACCAAGGATGCAGCTGCTCCCAGGGGCTTTAGTCCCGAAAGTCCTGTTTCCTGGGAAACCCCTTAGTCCCTGACAAACCAAAATGGCTGGCACCCCCGCATGAGCAAAGCCTGCTCCCCGTGCACAGTTGACTCAAGAAACAGCGGCATGCTCCCATCTGACAAGATGCTATGAGACGGTGTAGCTGGGTCCAGTATACCAACAGCTGAGATGCAGGATGGGGAAGACATGGCTTCTCATCCCTTGTGGAAAAGAAATCAGGGGCTTTAGTTTATTCTGAGCTCAATTAGTGTCACCAGGTTGAGGTGGCCCTTCCCAAAGTGAACGTAACAGAGACTTTAGTAAAAGCATTGCTAAAGGACAAGACTCCCAGCAAAAGGCAAAGTCTCGGACCATCAGATTCTCTGTTGTCAAAACCTGGAGGACTTCGCACTGATTCGAGAGGGGGAAGCGTGATTAGATAAAAGTAAGTTCTCAGCGCGCCAAAGGACAAGGCAAAGAGACGGTACTAGTTGCCACAGGCAGGCAAAGACAAAGGGCCCAGGAGGTGATTTTATATGCAAATTCTTCCGTGTATTAAGAAAAGATGTCTTTGTGGTGAATGAGGCCCACCAAGAGCATCCGTGTTGCTATGGTGATGCTGTGGGTCTACCAGAGGGAGGGGGGCTACTCTGCAATTGTCTGCCGAAGGGGTTCCTGGGACAGAGAGGGACACGGGCCTTTTAGTGTCTCCCCCTCTGGTGTGGCTTTCCCAGAAGCCCCTGCTTGGGGAAGTGGCTCTCAGATCGGAGTGTGTGTCCGACCTGGAGCCCCTGTTGGAACGCAGATGGCTGGACCCCACCCGCAGAGGTTCTGATTCGGGGGGTCTGGGTGGGGCCCCAGGATCCACGTGTGCGACACACTGCCGGGTGATGCTGGTCCAGCCACCACTGCCCTGGGGCTCTGAGACCCACCTTTCACTTGCAGTTGTGTTACAGGAAATTGAAACTTGTCTTTTCCACTCGTGTTCACAGTTTTGCCCACTGTGGAGCCAGTGAATGGGCATGCGTGCGGGCTTCTGCGTTTGTCTTAATTTTTGACATCTCCTCGTGAAGGGGCTGCCTATTAAAATGATCCAATTATCAGGCGATGTCTGGCATCTACTCGCCAAAACTCCCTGGTAGGAGAAGCATGCATCGTGGGCCTTGCCTCTACCTGAACCCTGGCTGCATGTTAGAACTCCCTGGGATTTAAAAATCCCAGTGTCCACCCCAGCTCAGATGGATTAAATCAGGACCTTTGCGGTGGCGGGGGGCGGGCGGGGGGGGTGTGTGCATCCCCAGTGTAAAAGAGCTTTCTTATCATAACATTTTAAAACCATATCTTTCCTGCCCTGGCTGATGTGGCTCGGTGGATTGAGTGCTGGCCTGCGAACCAAAAGGTCACCGGTTCAATTCCCAGTCAGAGCACATTCCTGGGTTGCGGGCCAGGCCCCCAGTTCAGGGGGGCGGTGTGAGAGGCAACCACACACTGATGTTTTTCTCCCTCTCTTCCTCTCTCTAAAAGTAAGTAAATAAAATCTTTAAAAAAAATAAAACAAATAAAACCATACCTTTTCCTTATTCTCAGAGGTGGGAACAGGTCCCATGCAGGGATTCTTCTAGGCCAGCGGTCCTCAACCTTGGCTCCACGTCAGAAACAGCGGGGGAGTAAAACTCTCGATGCTCAGCAGCATCCTGGACGAATTCGCCCAGAATCTTGAGGGATGGGATCCAGGCATCGGCATTTTTTAATGTTCTCAGTGTGATTCCAATGTACAGCCAAGGCTGGGAACCACTGGTCCAGGAGTAACTATCTTTCAAAGGTCCTGCCAGGGTTCCAGGCTTTGGCAGGGGGAGGTGAAGTGCCTAGCTCAGCCCACAGGAATTGCACGCTCGTGTCCTGACCTCCCGGAGCCCCACCCCTGAGCTCAGAGATACCAGCACGGCCCCGAGATTTGCAGCTTTGCAAAAGCCCTTTTCCAAGCTCCCAAACTCCCTTTAAAACCGCTGGCTGGTTTGCTTTGTCTGCGCAGCTCTCAGCTTGGTAGCTGCTTCTTGAAGTTGCTATTTCTATCATCTCACTGTTCTCTTTCTGCCTCTTCAGGGCCTAATTAATACTTTTATAGCCAGTTAACAATGATTCACTTTAAACTGCTTCTGTTAAAGTAACTGGTGTGGTTTTGTCTCCTGACCAGCTCTGGACGGGTAGACTGAGATGCAGACAAGAGGGAAAGCGGGAACTGGCGTGTGGGTAATTTGCGTTCTTGGCTGTAAGAAATGGAGCAAATGTAACAGAAACAATAGGCAAAGAGGAAACAGAAGAAAACATTCCCAAAGTGGAGGGAGGTTAGGCATTTTCAGCTCTGAAAGGGTTGCCAAGTAAATTTAGGGGGAATAATAAAATTAGTAAATGGACTCTGATGAAATCGTTACATTTCAAAGATAAAGACAGACTGATTAAAACTGAGGCAGAAGAAGTGGGTTGTCTTCAAAGAAAATAAAAATCAGCTTCTGCTTTCCAACTCTGGCAGTAGATTCCAGAAAAAATGAAGCCGTGAAGGACACTGAAGGAAAAAGGATGGGGTCGGGAATTTCACCAGTAGAACCAAAGACATTCTGTTTAACAAGTTAGCAGAAGGCAGGAAAAATGAGAAAATGTGTCTGAGTCTGTTTGTGCTGCATAACAACGTACCACAGGCCGGGCAGCTCACAAACAACAGAATTTACTTCTCACTGGTCTGGCGGCCGGAAGTCCAAGGTCAGGGTGCTGGCATGGTCAGGGTCTTGTAAAAACCCCCTTCTGGGTCACAGACTGGCGACTGCTTGTGCGCCCTCACATTGCAAAAGGGGCGAGGGAGCTCTCTGGAGTCAGGGGTCTTTCTCCCAGGTCCATAACTGCCCTTCTTAAACTGCGCCCTGGGTGGGTAGGGGGGTGGTACGGGAAAGGGGCGAACTGGTTGGTGGTGGGAAAGGCGGGGTTTGGAATCCCGCAGACCAGGACTTCAGACTCAGCACCATGACGACCTGCTGTGCAGCCCTGGGCGAGACACTGCCCCTTTCTGGGCCTCCATCGCTCCCGCCATAAAATCTGTAATACTTCCTCATCTTGCAGAGCTCTGTTAAGAATTAAACGAGGCCCTTTCCAGGAAGTGGGCAGTGCTTGACCATAAGCAACAGCTGTGGCCTTGCAGATGCTCGAGCGCTGGCATGACGTGAACTTGATTAGGTAATGGACACAATACTACATGTCCACAGCTGTGGGTATAGCAGGGTCCCTCAGCCTCAGCACTACTCATGTGTGGGCTGGGTAACACTTTTTTAAAAAAAGATTTTATTTATTTACTTTTAGAGAGAGGGGAAGGGAGAGAGAAATAAATGGAGAGAAACATTCATGTGTGGTTGCCTTGCGTGTGCTCCCTACCAGGGACCTGGCCTGCAACGCAGGCATGTGCCCTGACTGGGAATTGAACCAGCGACCTTTCAGTTCACAGGATGGTGCTCAATCCACTGAGCCACACCAGCCAGGGTGATAATTCTTTGTGTGTGTGTGTGTGTGTGTGTGTATGTATGTGTGTCTGTCTGTCTTATGTGTTGCAGGAAGTTTAGTAGCATCTCTGGCCTGTGCCCA
This sequence comes from Phyllostomus hastatus, assembly GCF_019186645.2. Classification (NCBI taxonomy): domain Eukaryota; kingdom Metazoa; phylum Chordata; class Mammalia; order Chiroptera; family Phyllostomidae; genus Phyllostomus; species Phyllostomus hastatus. The sequence continues at coordinate 12,293,345 of NW_025333664.1, forward strand.
CTGAATGCCAGTAGCATCCCCTCCCAGCATGACAACCCAATAGGACTCTAGACTTTGCTAAATGTTCCCTGGGGGATGACAGTGCCCTCAGTGAGCACCACTGGAATGGGGAGAGAGGTGGAAAAATGCTCTCCAAAAGGAGATGATTTTTGTCTCTGGGTGGTGAGATTTGGGGAAACATTTTTTTCCCCCATTAGCCTGTTCTGCATTTTGAATGCAGAATCTACAAAGTGCATGTATTCAGATGGTGAGTAAGACACAAATTTTCCGTGTTTTATCTTACTATTATTTTGTGAAACCAGAAGCCAAGCAGTGCCCGCTCTGTTCTCTCGCCCCTACGAGGAGCGAGCGCCACCGTCAAACCTCTTTTGTGTGTGACTACTTGGCACATAGGAAGAGCGCAATCAGTGTGGGTTTTCTGTTCCTCTGAAGCTCTTTCCTCAGGGAGAGAATGGGGTGATTAGTACAAAGGCTTCTTCCCCAGGGCACGCAGAACGGAGTGGTCTTTGTGCAGAGATGTTAACAGCTTCGTGATTTTCCTTCAAACGCGCAGACGTGCAATTTGTTGACAAAAAACCCACCATAGAAGCGCGCATCAGGCAGTCATCCACCTGAGCGGCGACGCTGGTGGCAGAACTCTCAAAGACCCCCGAGCGCGGCAGCATCGGTGGTGTTTACACCACAGCTCTGAAACGGACATGAAATGTACCATTGAGACTGATTTCTCCATTATCCCCCTGTGTTCTGATTTTTAAAAGAGATCAAAATTCCATTTTTCCTGAAGAAAGGAGTGCAGATTCACAGATTTCATTACTGACTTAAAAGAAATTGAGCAAAAAATTAGGGGGAATGTTTTTTTCATACGCCGGCAAGGCGGCCTTTTAAAACCAGCAAACATCTGTGCACTTAAGTACCTTCTGTGAAGGTCTGAGGAAGTCAGTTTCTGGAAGATGTGTGGGTTCATTGACTCTGCCTCACTTCCAAACACTGAATAAGAAATAAGAAATCAGCCTCTAGTCTTGAAAAATGTGTAAAAAATGATACATCTGCCAAGAAAGTTTGGATGGGGCATTCAGATCTCATAATAAGCGGATGCAGAATGCCGCACCAGGTTGGAAATGGGCCAGACACGGGGGCAGCATTTGGATATGCTGTTCTGAGTTTTTATTAATTTAAAAGTCACATCTAGTATTCTCATTCCACGTATAAAAAATATTCGTCCATACCAGAGCTCTGCTCTCCAGTACAGTGGTCACCAGGTACATGAAGCTATTCCTATTTCACCTTCAATTTATACAATCAAATTTAAAAAAATCAGGTCCACTGTCAAAGCAGAAATGACAAAGGGACCTTATTCCTTCCTCCCACCCCTCAGAATCCCACCCCTGTTGGGATGTGGTACGTTTCCTCTTGATCTTTTTTTCTAGTACTTTCCATATGAAATTTAAAAAGTTGTTTTAATTAGGCCACATTTTCTTTGTATCTACTTTCCACCTAACCTTTTATCATGAGACTTTCCCCATTTTGAAATACATGCTTTGAAAACACAATTTACAACATTTTCTGCTTGGAAGGATAATATATTCTTATTAAGGAAAATTGGAGTAAAAGGGAAAGCAGCGTTGCCCCTAAAATCTCAGAGATAAAAATCTCAGAGATGAAAACCTCTGAGATAAAAATCTTCAGCCTTTTGGTGAGCATTCTTTTGGATATTTCTTTGGGCATAAATACACAGATGGGTGTATAAATAGCTTTCTTAAGGATAGTTCTATGTCAGTAAATATAGACACATTATTCCTTTTATTAGCTCCAGATTATTTCATAACACAAGATGTTTGACTCTTGTTGCTTCATCTAATCAATTCCTCCCCTCTTCTGCAGAGTTCTCCTCTTCCTTCCCCACATTTTCCCTTCCTTCCTTTCTCCCTTTCTTCCCTCCTACTCCTCCCTCCCCCCACAATGTTCTCTGTGCCGGGCACTCCACTAGTGTAAGGGCTAGAGCAGTGATGGAAACAGTTTAAGGTCCTGCTCTCGAGGAGTTTGTGTCCTGGTGGAGGAGGCAGACAAGACAATGGGCAAAGGGAAGAAATATTAAGAAACAACAGATCAGTTGCAGACCCAGGGAAGTGCTGTGCGGCAGGCAGCCTGGCTGGATGAAATCGGACCCGGAGTGGGTCTGGATGGATTCGGTCCTCACCCTTCCATGCGCTTCCCAGGGGGCCCTGGGCGCAGGGGAAGGCAGGTGGCTGCCCCAGGAGAGGGATGATGCGGAGTGAAGTGGAGGTCGCTGGGCCGGAGCGGCCAGGAGCGCTGGACCTGGGCCCAGATACGGACGTTGCTTTGGACCAGTGGTTCTTTCTCGGGGGTGGTTTTGCTCCCCTGGGGGCATTGGACAGTGTCTGGAGACATTTCCACTTGTCACGACTTGGGAGGATGTGCCGCTGGCATCTAGTGGGTGGAGGCCAGGGACGCTGCTGAACACCCTACAGTGCTCAGGACAGCCCTGCATTAGAGAACGGTCCGGCTCCCAGTGTCCGTCGTGCCGAGGTGGAGAGACCCTGCCTTAGAAGGTGCCAGAACTTAGGGTGGAGAGGGAGACTGAGCCTGAGGGGCTTGAGGAGGAAGGATGGCCATGAGGAGGGGAGAAGAGAGCTTGAAGAGACAGCTTTATACAAGAGCCATGGCCAGGGGTTGGCAGTGAGGAGCAGTGAGAATGCTTACCGCAAATCAGGGCCTTATGTTGTGTGTGCATGGGTGTGTGGTGGGGAGGGGCAGCTAGCTCCCTCCAGCTGGAGAGGGCTGCAGGGAAAGTGGGGTTCTGGGGGGCCAGAGAGCTTCAGTTGAGACAGAAAGTGCAGTTGCTGAGCATTTGGTGAAGTGGTTAAGCGTGGGGGTGAGTTCGTTTACTTAAACAGAGGTGCCCCTGAGGGCCCAGGGAGAAGGTCAGGGAGGGAGGGCCATGAGGGAAGGTGGGGCGGGCTCAGGAAAGCCACAAGCATTGTGGGGGTGACCATGGAGGCAGGGGCAGGTGTGGTCAATTAAATTCTTGGCCCCGTTAGCAGGATCTTTTATGCCGGAGGTCGGGCTGGGGTGTAAATCCAGTCCCATCTGTTAGTGAACTCGAGGCTGAGCTTGGTGGGGTGAAGGTGTCAGAGGGGACAGTGACCAGAGGGTTTGTGCTGTGGGCTCCCCAGGTGCTGACGTCAGGCTCTGTAGGGAACTTGCGTGGGGAGGTTCCGGGTGCCCTGCCTGGGGAGGGGGTCTGGGTGGGATGTTCTGGGCTTCTGGCCTTGCTGGCTGGACTGCATGTCCGTGGGCAGGTGTGTGTGTGGGTGCTGGGGAGTTCCAGGTCCTTGTCCAGTGTCCGGTCCATCTCTTCTTTAGTGCCAAGGACAGTCTGAGGACCAAGAGGAACAGTGGATTTACCCTGTTCCTGTTTGAGTTTGTATAAAAGACAAGCCTGGTGAGCCAGGTAGTCCTGGGTTCAAATCCTGCCTCTCCCACAAACCAGCGGAGTAATCTTGGGCCATTGATTTGGCCTTTTTGAGTGTGTTTCCTCCTTGGCAATGTTGCTGGGGGGATTAAGTCTGGCTAGGCATGTGACAGTGCTGTCCCCATGTGAAGCAGAGTAAATAAGGACCCTTGAAAAGAGAGAGGAATGCTCCATGAAGTTGTTGAGCAGTGGGTGCTGACCAGCCCCGGCCAGGGAGGGGGACGGGAAAGATGCTCTGGATCTGAAATGCCACCAGAACAGGCTCTGCCTGTGGTATTTCCACACTTGCTGCTTGGGGCTGAGTCACGGAGCGGAGAGCCGGGAGGACTGGGGCCTTCACACTCCGGCTCCCAGAAACACCGCTGAAGGGCAGCGCGGGCGCGGAGGTGCAGCCGGAGGGAGAGTCCTGCGGAGCAGATGTTCTTCTCACCCACGGCTCCCGCTGTGCCCGCGCGTCCTGGGGGAGGGGCGTCCGGAGGCACTGGCTCTGTGCTGTCCACTTAGGGGCCAGGCTTCTTGCTCACGCGGTGTCATCTTCACCGCACCCTTGAGCATGGGCGTTTTTATCCCCATTTCACAGATGGAGAAGCTGAGACCCAGTGGGCAAATTAGGTGGCCTTAGGTCCCATGGTCTTCCCTATCCTGGGAAAGGTTCTCCTTCTTTTAAATCTTCTTGGCTTCCTTCAGGAACTGGGTGCTGAGGAGGGGCTGGGAGTTTTTTAAAGATAGGGGTAACATCAGAGCTCTTTGGGGCCCAGGCCTCAAGGAGCAGGTGGCAGCCAGATGGTGGCTGAGCTAGAGTCAAAGCACTGATGTGAATAGAGGAGGCTTTTTCTCTTTAATTTTGTTTTAACCGGAGAATTCACCATTTGCCTGCATTAGTTTCATTAGAGAGAGGTGGTCCATTGGTCTTTCTGGTTTCTCAGGCCAGGGGTCAGACAAGGCGTTGTTCCCAGGAGGCATTGCAAGAGCCAGGCCTGTTAATCCAAAGATGGCACCTTTCTGAGCTCCTGCTGTGTATACAGATCTGTTGAGCACCTGCTGTGTGCACAGCTCTGTTGAGCACCTGCTAAGTGCACAGCTCTGTGCTCAGAGAGTCAGGGCAAGTCCCTAAGCAGAGGGGGGTTCCACTGGGGTTCACAGAAAAGCCTGCATCACCTAATTGGATCCACACCAGGACCCTGTGAAGTTGGCATTATTATCCCCACTTCACGAATGCATAAGCTGAGACTCAGAAAGGAAGAAAGATTTCCTGACAGCATTCCTCCCACGGAGAGAGCCGCGGAAGCAGGAAGGGAGGCCCAGTGGGAGTCCCTAGGGCTGGCTGTGTATCCCCTTAGCAGATACGCATGGAAGTCTGACGTGATTCTTCTCAAAGCAGAGCACCAGCGTCAGCATCACCTGGGAATTTGGTAGAAATGCAGATTCTCAGGACCCTAGACCTGCAGAATGGGAAACCCTGGGGAGGGGCCCAACCATCCTGCTTTAACAAGTTCTCCAGGTGAGTACGGTGCACGGTGCACGCTGGGGTGTGAAAGCTGCCGGTCTGCGGTTCGGGGAAGGCTGGGCCAGGGGCCCAGGGAGGAAGTGGAGCTGGGGAGAGAGAGCCAGCCCGTGTTTGGTTAACTTGGACTTGAGTTGGATGATGCCCAGTGGGAGGAGAGGCTGGGGCTGCGCTCGGGCAGGAGCACTGGAAAGGCAGAAGGGGACGTTAACAAGGACAGACTGAGGGGACACTTCCCTCGGCCCCACAGCCTCTCAGTGGCGACTGTGACCTTTTAAAATGACCTCTGTGGTGGGGGGAGAGGAAACACGTCACCCTTCTGTGTGCATCTCTGCCCACGTCGTTTCTAGATTCCTCCTGCAGAGAAGGGCTGTTAAATGGGACACATTCCATGTCCCATGGAGGGGACATGCTGACTTGTGGTGGGGGGTGCCCAGGACTGGCTTCAGGTTCAACTTCTTCCTCCCCACAGTTGGGTGGGTCCATCCAACGAGGGACCATCTCTTCCTGGCCAGCTAGTGGGCGGCAAGATACCTAGAGTGTTAGATGGTGCTTAAGGGAAGTCGGTGGGCCGGCCTGCTTTTGTTTTGTTTCAGATCTTTTTTATTAGGATACAATTTACATCCAATAAAATGTACAGACCTTAAGTTTGGCGAGTTTCTACAATTGTGTACCTGATAGAAAATGTTTCTATCAACCCAGGAAGGTCCCCTGCTTTCCTTTCCAGTCTATCCCCTCTTCCCTTCCTGGAGGAAAACCACTTCCTCATTTCTGTCACCACAAATTAGTCTTCCAGGCGGAGCTCTGTTAGGGTGGCCAACACATGTCAGTTTGCCTGGGACGTCTCTGGGGTTAGCACTGACAAACCACGTGTCCCAGGCAAACCAGGCCCTTTGGTCACTTAGACAATCTTGTGCCTTCCCATCACCCCTGTCTCCTTCCCAGAACCCATGGGCTCTAACAAGGCCCCCCCAGCTGCCATCTCCCTGGGGACTGACAGGCAGGAGTTAGGTGTTGTGGGTTCTCCTGGTCCCAGTACCATCAGATGTTTGTGCCTTTATGTTTAAGCAGGATGACAAAGCAGACGCAGCAGGCGGCAGGCGACAGTAGGCATTGTAGAGACTCTCCTCGAAGTGTGGTCCTTGGACCAGCTGCACCAGCAGCATCTGGGATCCTGAGGGAAATGCAGCATCCCGGCCCCAGCCTTTCCTCCCCCCCCCCCCGCCCCACCCACTGAATCAGGGTCTGCGTTTCAGCAGGATCTCCGTGTGATTTGTATGCACATTAGGGTTTTACCCCTCCCATCAAAGGGGATCCAGCCCCTCCTACCATCCCCAAGCTAGGATGAGCCCCTCAGCTGAAGCCCACCAGAGAACGGTCACGGGGAGCTGTTGCTGCCCGCTGCTGGGCTCACGGCCCTTGCCTGTGGAAGGTTTCCCTTCCAGTCTCGAGGAGGTTCTAGTCAATTATTCAGCCAGGTGAGAGCTCCCGTCCGCCTCTCCAAAGCAGACTGGGAGGAGAAGCATCCAGTGCATTAAGCCCTCTCCCTTTACACTCGAACCCAAGGTCATCGCTAGTGAGGACGGAGGGAGGGCGATTTCAGCCTGGACCGGATGCATTCTTCCGTGCTCCCCTAAGGAGGGAGACTTGGCCGCACTCAGGCCCCTGCTCCGTGGATGAATTATTGAGATCTGAGAGACACGTGTGTGGTCAGTTACGCAGCCCTGGGTGGGGGCGGGGGCAGGGTGGGGGGGGGCGCCCAGAGAGCAGCCCTCTGAATAGCTTGTTTAGTTTTCTTTGAGAAATCAAAACAAAAGAAAAACACAAATGAATTCGCATACCCACCACTGGGATACTAACTGTGAACATCTTGTTATATTTACTTCAAGTAGATTTTTTAAAAAAAGATTTTACTTATTTACATTTTTGAGGGGAAGGGAGGGAGGGAGGGAGAGAGAGAGAGAGAGAGAGAGAGAGAAACATCAATGTGCGGTTGCTGGGGGTCATGGCCTGCAACCCAGGCATGTGCCCTGACTGGGAATCGAACCAGTGACCCTTTGGTTCACAGGCTGGCACTCAATCCACTGAGCCACACCAGCTGAGGAGACTTCGAGTGGGTTTTTAATAAAAGATAAAACATGGTAAAGTTGAAGCACGCTCCATAGACACCCTCAAATTTTAAATATTACCCTTTCCCCAGAAACAACCACTATAGTGACTTTTATAAATGGCTGTGTTTCCTTTTGGGCAAGACTTTTAAAACAATGTTTTGAAACCTGCGTCTTTATGTAAACATACATAATGTGTTATAAATAATAGATAGCATAGTATTGTTTTGTGAAGATGTTTTAATATTTCTATAAATGTATATAAGATTTCAAATTTATATAAATTGGCCCTGGGTCCCTTTACACCTTGCTTTTTCTCACGAGGCCAGGGTTGACCTCTGTTCTCGTTGATAAGTTTAGCCCTAATCCATTCATTCTAACTGCTGCAAGGCATTCTAGTCCCACCGATAAGCCGTGTTTTGTTTCTCGTGTCTGTCTAGTTGCATACAGAGGTTGTTTCCAGTCTTGCACGGTGACAAACAGGGCTGCGGGAAGTGCCCTCGCCTGATCTCGTTGGACACGTGTGGGAGCGCTCCCGCGGGGGCGCGCCGCGGGTGCACAGCACGAGCGCGCACTTTCAGTTTCACTCAGAGCCGCCAGTTGCTCTCCGCGATTGCTCTGGTGATTTACATGTTCAACAGCAGCCTAGGAGAGCGTGATTTTATCCGCATCCTCTTCCATGCTGGTTCTTGTTAGAGGTTTTTTTATCATTGCAGAGTCCAAGGTGGACACAGAGCGTTCCTCTGCGGTTTTATTTTGCCAGTAGTTCCCTTTCGGTTGGAAGAGGCCCTGGCAGGGTGGGACGAGCCGAGGTCAGTAGACTTAGATTTAAAAAAATATATATTTATTGATTTTTTTTAGAGACATGGGAAGGGAGAGAGAAAGAGAAGGAGAGAAACACTGAAGTGAAAGAGAAACATCAATCAGTCGCTTCTGGCACGCACCCCAACAGAGGACCGAACCTGCAACCCAGGCATGTGCTCCGAGTGGGAATCGAACCAGTGACCTCTTGCTTTGTGGTACGATGCCCAGCCAACTGAGCCACACCAGTTAGATATACGCATAGGTTAAAAAATATTTTATTTATCTATTTTTAGACAGTGAGGAAAGAAGGGAGAGAAATATTGATTGGTTGCCTCTCACACACCCCCAGATGGGGACCTGGCCCGCAACCCAGGCATGTGCTCTGACTGGGAACCAAACCAGGGACTCTTCGGTCTGCAGGCCGGCACTCAGTCCACGGAGCCACACCAGCCCAGGCAGACCTAGATTCTTATTCAGCTCTACTGTCAACTTGAATCTGAGCTTGGGCAAGTCCCTTCCCTTTCTGGTCTTCTATGAGGTGGGTGGTTGGGCTGGATAGCCTTGAAGGGAACACTGCACAGTGGGCTGGATGCTTCTGACTCTCAGTATTTGGAGTTTTGCAATGACAAATCTTGTCTGGGGAGGTTCCTCTACCACTTAGCCCCTGTGCGAGATCCTGGGGTCACCCTCTAGGAACTGACTCTCGCATTAGTGGAGAGGCTGCAGCCTGGGACTCTGAAGAAGCAGGGTTTAGTCCAGGTGCTAAGGTTGACCTGTGGTGTAGTTGTGGATGGGTGGCCGGGTGTCAGCATTTGGCTTGGACTCCGGCATAAAAGTCTCTCTGCTTCCAGCAAGGAGGCCCACACCTGCGGGGCCCAGGTGGTAGGCCATTTCCTGAGAGCAGCCAAACCCTGGACTAGCTGTAGGATCCAGACTCCAAGTGCACTTCTGGCAAGTGTATTTTCTGAGGCTGACACTATTTGCTCTTGGCATTGACTTCCACGGTGTTAGTGAAGTGGAGGAAGTGGCTGCATCTGAGATCGGGTTCGCCTGGCTGCCTCAGGGTTGGCGGGCATGTGGCTCCAACACCTGGAGACCTGGTGAGCAGGACTGCGGGGTTGCGAGACTTAGCAAATAAAAATAACTGTATTTGCATGGGACACACTTAAACTGAAAAGTTATTCATTGTTTATCAGGCTTTGAAATTTAATGGGGCGCCCTCTGTTTTATTTGGCAGCCCTAGGTAGGAGATGATAAGTCACTTGGTGGGAGAAATAACTGAAGATAGGATAGTCCAACTTGGCCAGTAGTGAGCATCTTGTTGCTGGAGGCATACAAGCAGAGGTTAGATAAAGCACGAGTGGAGATGCTAAGTGTGTATAATAGAATCTATGCTCTCTGCTTACAGGCCTCCGAGGTGCTCGGTACCGCTTGAAACAGCTTGCAGGGGCCTTGGATGGTGAGAGAAGGTAGGATATCGCCCAGGGCTTCCATGCAAGCCACTCCCCTGGCTGGGGATGCCCTTTGACGACTCTCCTCGGTGAACCACTGCACCTCCAGGCTCTCAAAGTGTGGGTCCTGGACCAGCAGCAGCAGTAGCAGCAGCTCCTCCTGGGAACTTGTTCCCACCACAGACCCGCTGAATAGAAGCCCGGGCCTTCCAACAAGCCCTCTATAGGGCTGTGACACCTGGGCAAGTTTGAGAACCACGAGAACAGAGGATTGGATGAGAAGACTGACCCAAGATCTCCAAACCATTGCTTTGAGTTCATCTCCTCCAGGGGTGGAGTGAAGCTGGGAATTGTACTTGGGGCCAGGGCACGGGAGGGGAGAGGTGGCTGACGCTGTGTGGGCTGTGTGCCAGCACAGAGGCGAGGGCTTTCTGTCTGGTTTTTGCATGTGGCCAGGGGAGGGAGAGATGGAGAAACAGAGAGAGACAACGAGACAGAGACACAAAATGTTGTTAGAGAATTGCATTTCTTGCCCTGGCTGGAGTGGCTCAGTGGATTGAGCGCTGGCCTGGGAACTAAAGGGTCGCCAGTTCAATTCCCAGTCAGGGCACATGCCTGGGTTGCAGGTGAGGTCCCCAGTGCAGGACGTACAAGAAGCAACCACATACCGATGTTTCTCTCTCCCTCTTTCTTCCTCCCTTCCCTTCTATCTAAAATAAATAAATAAAATCTTTCAAAAAAAGAACTGCATTTTTTAAAAAAGATTTTATTTATTTATTTTTAGAGAGGGGAGGGAAGGAGAAAGAGAGAGAGAAACATCAATGTGCAGTTGCTGGGGGTCATGGCCTGCAACCCAGGCATGTACCCTGACTGGGAATCGAACCTGCGACACTTTGGTTCATAGCCCACGCTCAATCCACTGAGCTATGCCAGCCAGGAGAATTGCATTTTTCAACAAAAGGATTTTAAAGCATCGACGTGGGTCAGGTATCAAGGAGGAAACTCAGTTTTCACCTTCAACGGGCTCTCAGTGAAACTGGGGAGACAGACAGCTGTAAAACAGGCGGAAACAGAGACACAGTGCGTGCTGCAGACAAGGGCTGGCAACGTGGGGGCGGGGGGCTTTGTTTGGGTTGGGGAGGATGGGTCTTGGCGAGTGGCATGGTGGACACTTTCACTGAGGACAGTCTGTGAAAGACCTGCCGACCACAGATGTGGCTTGCATATGGCGACAGGGCAGCGTGGCGCGCTTGGGCGACAGTCCGCCTGTCCTCACCATGTGAGATGCCCACAAGCTGTCAGACACAGCAGCGAGTGCCCTATTCTTGGAAGCATGCAAGCAGAGCTTACAAGACGATTCTAGTGCTGAACAGAGTGTGGCCCGCGTGACCTCCCAGGCCGGGTCTTTTCTAGCATTGTCAAGCTACTCCCAGAGTCAGCTGGGGGTGGCCTGGGACCTCTAGCCCTAGTCCCCTCTGTGACAGCCTCTCTCTGCACCCTAGTCCTGCAAGGCAGTTGGCAGAACAGAGCAGCTGTAGGGGCCATGCATTCAATAAATGAGAGACAGCAAGGGAGAAGTTGGAAGAAGCATCCAGCCCAAACGCAATGTGGGCACTAAATGTGCTTTTGTAAGGAGCAGCTTTATTCTCCCTTATTTATCTGCCTCTGGGGAGGGGTTTGTGGATTTTCTAGATCGCCTTCTTCTTAGCCCAGGCATCAGAGTGGGCATCTCCGTGAGCCGCTGTGAGGTCACTTGCCTTGCACAGTTCTCCCCTCTGAACATGCTTTGGGGTCAGCAATCCCCGTGTAACCGGGCTCGGGGCTGGGTGGTGGGCGCTGGGGCTGGGGGCTGCTGGGTTTCCGGGGGACTGGAGAACACTGAGGCCATTTCTCTGCAACCACACACTTTCTGTTGTGAACTGAAACGCTTCTCTGGCAGGAGGCTGCCTGGCATCGGGAAACGCGGCCACACCGTTTGGCTGTCTTCACAGGCTCCATTTTAGTCCCAGAACGTTGGCACTGTTGAACTTGGCTGTGCTATTTTGTCCAGGTTGTTAACAGGCTCATAAACATCTACCCTCTTTTTTCTCTCTGATATTTCTGGTCCTTGGCCCTGCCCAAATACAAGAAATATTCCCTTCTATGGCTGCCAAAGCTAGTCACATTTGTGCTGCACCTCCGGTGTACAAAGTGATTCCACAAACAGCATCCAAGCCTCTGAGTGTGTCGGTTTCTCCTCTGCAAAGTGGGAGTGATGACAGTAACCACCAGTGTCCACTTGTTCTGAAATTTAAACGAGTCAATACATGCAAAGTTCTTAGAACGATGGAGGACAGTAAGTGCGAACTAGTCTCACTTTGTGAAGTAAGGAGTTCCAGTATTAGTAGTAATGAGTCATTCAAATCTCAGACACGCTACCCTCCGGAGTCAGAGAAGCTTCTCATAAGAGCTCCCATCATCCCATTCCTCACAGCCCACGGGCTGATCCCAATTTTTTTCAAGTCCGTAAAATGTATTCGTGTCCTATGACTGTTGGAACAAATGACCACGAACTCACTGGCTCAAAACAGCACAGACTGGTTCTCTCATTGGTTTTGGAGGCCGGAGGTCTGCAGCAGGTCTCCCTGGGCCCCATCAAGGGGCCGGCAGCGCTGTGTTCCCTCTGGAGGTTCTGGGGGAGAATTCCTTCTCTGGCCTTTTCCAGCTTCCAGAGGCCACCTACGCCCCTTGGCTCCTAGCTGCTCCCTCTGTCATCTGAGGCAGAGGGCTAGCCTCTTTGCCTCTCTCTGATTCTGGCCCAAACCCTCCTGCCTCCTTCTTTTACTTATAGACGTCCCCCTGGACCATGCAAGCAAGGCACGTCCCCCATCTCACAATCCGTCGCTTAATCTGGAAGGCCCTTCTTGCCACATAAGGCTGCCCATTCACAGGTTCTGGGGATTAGGGTGCGGGCATGGCTGGAGGGGACGGATATTCTGCCCGCCGCATGCCCGTGTCTCACAGGGGCATTGGAAGGTTGTGTGCGGGGGCTGTGCGTGTGGGCTCGCGGCCGGCACGGCCGAAGGTGGGTTTCCCTTCTTGCCCAAAGGTCTGACTCTGAGCAGGAGCCTGCTTCCTGGTGGGATCCCCTTGGAAAACACGGTCAGGGGGACCAGAAGGTGGCCCCGATCCACGTCCAGCCACCCTGTAGCAGGTGCTGTCAGTGCCCCTCTGTCCCCCAGAGGTCACCTGCCGTTTCCGGGGGCAGTTCCTGTACGCAGTGGTGCCCTCCTACTGCGAGCACAGGCGTCGCCCTGTCTGAGGCCTTTCTCTGGCTGCGGGAGTGAGCTCGGCCTTCGGCGGCGGTGCACGGGGGCAGGCGGGGGGTCGACCACAGGAGTGATGCTCCACCGAGAAGGGACGGGAGTTGGTGGGTGTGTCCGTGTCCTGTGGCCACAGTAACAAAGTACCACACACCGGCTGGCTTAAAGCGATAGCAGCGGCTTCTCCCCCAGCTCCCGGGGCCAGACGTCTGAAGTCAAGTCGCTCCCCCGAGGGCTCCAGGGCAGAACCCTTCCTTGACTCGTCCGGCTCCCGGCGGCTCCTGGCGGCTCCTGGCTCTGCGGCTGCATCGCTCCCATCTCGGCCTCTGACTTCACACTGTTCTTTGTGCCTTTTCACGTTCTCTGTCTGTGTCTCTTAGGAGGTCCCTTGTCATGGGATCTGGGGCTCACCTGGGTAACTCAGGGCGATCCCAACTCAAGAGCTTCAATTGTATGGGCAAAGACCTTTCTTCCAGTGAAGGTCACGTTCGCAGGTTCTGAGGTTCAGAATGTGGATATATATTTTTGAGGGCCACCGTTCAACCCGCTACAGTGAGTGGACACCTGGCCTCCTCACCCCCTGGGGACATACAAGTGAGATTGAGCCCCGCCTGTCCAGTGACCGTTAAACCTGTTCGCTAATGCAGTGTTTGCTGACTCTCTTTGGCCCCCTGACTCTCTCCTCCATTTCTTCACTGTGCTTCTACAGATCACCTCCCATAGACCACCTACACCCCATCCTTATCTCAGGATCTGCTTTTGGGGGGAGATTTAAGGCATGCCCAAATTAAGACATGCCTTCTCCCTTCTAAGGCCCTTGCAATCACTGGAAGTCACATCGCAGCTGGTTCCCAGGTGTGGTTTACTCTGGACCTCCTTGTGCCGTCTCATTCCTCGCTGGTCTTTTTCTCGGGTGTTCCCTGGTCAATCCCCAGTCTCCCTGGCCTGTCCCCTGGGCCATCACACCGCCCTTGTGATTCCACAACCCCATCTTTATCTCATGGAGACCCCCCGCTGACGTGCAACCTCAGCAGAGGGGAAGTGATTGCAAAGGTTCCTGCTGCCTTAGATAGTGGAGAAAGTATCACAGTCAGCATGTGGCTTAATTGAATTAAAGGAAAAAAGTCCCGCTCCTCTCTCCATGGTAACTCATTGCCCTTGATGGGATGCAAATAGAGCTCATCACAGAAGCAAGAGTCAAGGCCAAGGGGGTTGCTGGGCTGCGGGCCTGGCTGCAGGGAGCTCCTGACCCTGAGAGGGAAGGAGCCCACGGCTCGAGGCCCCACCAGAACTCAGAGGCCTAAGCAGGCCCCAGGCCTGGGGGTGGAGAAAGGAGGATGAAAAGGCAAAGGTTTGGCTCTCGGATGGAGAGCCTGACCCAGGAAGAAGGTCGGAGGAGGAGGAGTTAACTGCCTGAGAGGCCACAGGCCAGCCCGGTGACTGGATCACAGGGAGCTGAGGGCAAGGCCTCCGGGTGCAGACAGTGCGTGGAAGCTACTCCTCCCACACCCCGAGGGGGGTCTCAGGCCAGCATACCCCCCCCCTCCAGCAGTGTTCCTGGAGCTCTAAGGGAAGCAGAGGCTCCACCAGCCGCGCGCCAGCCGCCTTGGGTCCTTGGAGCTCTGTGCTGCGTGAACTGGGCGTGCGCCCACCTCACGACAGCAGAATGTCCTGTTGGGTGACTTCTCTGATGAGGGCTCCCTGAGGGGCCCTGCAGGGAGGCGGAACCCAGGTGTCCTTAGGGGCCCAAAGGTAATGGCATCCAGACCCCACTTCTGTCCCAACACGACGGTGACCTTGGTGCTCCTTCCCCATCACAGAGCGGGAGGAGCTGTGGGGATGGGTCTGTTGGGGACCGAGGGGGCTCCAGGACCAGTGAGGTCCCAGGAGACAGCCAGGCACCAGGCATGTCCTCTGTCCGGGCAGTAAGCTAAGCTAACCAAAGCTGGTCTCGTGTTTCCTGGTTGCTTAAGGTTCTTGTGTCACAGAACAAAGCGGGGTAGCTGGAGTTTTCGTCCACTAGGAAAGAACAGTTTTTATCTCCTATTAGCGTTAATACTTTGATTATATGAATTGACTCCACCATCTGAGTGCTTTGCACTATTTCTTTCTAATAGGTGCTTAGTAAGTACTTGCTAGGTTGTCTTCTCGTTACCTCTGCAAGAGGCTCCCTCCTCTGCCACCCCCTGAGCACTTAAACACGAGACACAAAAGGTGCCAGATGGAATACAGTCTTGACCTGAGGGTGAGGAAGTGAAGGTTTATGGGCTTCATTCTGGGGGTGCCTGGGATTCCTGGGAGGTTATTGAGCTGAGGGAGCCCACAGTTAGAGCTCTGCTTTGGTAACAAACATTCATTGAGCCCCTACTGTGCGTGGCTCCCGTGTCAGGCCTTGTAGGGGTAGGGGGAGAGTTTTGCTCTAAAGACCCTGTGGAAGGCTTCATGCGGAGACAGACTCGGTACATCCAGCACTGAAGGTTTGAACTAAGGGCCTTCACGTGTCCTGGTGGCTCCGCCTGGATCCCTTATTCCAGTTTAAATATCACTTCGCAGCAAGCGCTTCCTTGATCTTATTCTCATTTACATTTGTTTCCTTTGTCACTCTCTCACGGCTTCCTCTGGTTTTCTAGAATAGCGTTTACTACAATTTTGAAAGTTTCAATTTGTCTTCCTACTCAGACCTTAAATTCTTCGGGGGCAGGATCCGAGTTTTATTCACTTCTGTATGGCGTCAAAGAGAAGTTGCCCCGGACAAAGTTAAACGGGCAAGGAAGACTTTATTTAAGGCAACTGCGGCGGGGCAGAGAGGCCAGACTCAGCTCCCCTGGGGCAGGAGGGCTTCGGAGCGCTGGGGTGGGTGAGCTCAGGGAAGTCTCGTGGAGGACATCTGTCTCCATGATGAGGCCATTTGTGTTTACAATGACAAGTTTTTCAAAATAAAAGCTCCCAGAAAGGGAGCCCAGGAGACCGCAGTCGGGGAGAGCCTGTCCACAGGTGAGTCCCGATGAGAGGAACGTTAAGGCCTTCATTGGTCGGTGACTTCCCAGCATGCCTCCCTGCAGGACCTGGCAGAAACCCGGCCAACGACAGGTGTGTTCAGTTGAAAATGAACATTTGTACGTCTACCTGGTTCATCTCCATTCCCCTCGCTAAACCAGGAGCTCCGTGAGGGCAGGGATCAGGCCCACCTTGTTCCTTAGCACAAACCCAGCACTGTCTACTGGCTTCTAACTGGTGATCAGTCAGTCCTTGTGGAACGAGGGAATGAGCGGATGGATGATGGATGAAGAGACAGAAGCATCAAGGGTGACCTGCTGCTTTTCAGCACGGGAGACAGAAGGTAATGGGGTCAGTGGTGGCTGATGCGGGGACAAGACAGTGACGGGCCAAGGGCAGAGCCGACAGTCACCTGTTTGATCCCGGGCTGTCCTGCTGGTTTCTTAGGGAGCAGGGGGCTGATGGTGTTTGGTGTCCGAGATGGAGATGATTAAGGGAGCTATATTGGAGCCTGGGGAGATGCGTGGATTACGCCTCTTACTTGCTCTCTGATTTCTAACAAGTGACAATAATCCTGGGAGGAAGCAACAATGTATGTATGCTCTTTTGAGTTTATTTAGAGGACAGAGCTGCGTTGAGGTGAGGACCCCCTTCCGGGCCACCCCACAGGCAGATGAATGCTGGGGCAGGTAATTACTTTCAGGGTCAAAGCCGTGCAATCAGCTCCTTTGTCAGCAGCGTTCATTGAATAGGTTTATCGAGTGCCTGAGGGCGATTTGTTCCAGCGCTGGAGTAATTGTCCAATCAACCGCAGGTCCCCGGGGGAAGGCGGTTATGAAGGAAGCATCCCAAACATTTGTGGTTGAGACCAGACAGCTTTATTAATTAACCCAACAAACGTTCACTGAGCACCTACTGTGTGTTGGGTCCCGTGTCAGGCCTTGTAGGGGTGGGGGGAGAGCTTTTGCTCTAAAGAACCTGTGGATGGTTAAAGGGGGTAAACAGGATAGCTCTAAATCTCATATTCATCCCTGGTGCCCCAGGGACAGCCTGGAGGAGGAAAGCCTTCCTTCTGATGGAGGAAGCTTCAGAATAGGGCGTGAGAAGATAATGGGTGGATGGGAGTGGATGTGAGTGGGCCCTGACTTCCGTCTCCCAGTGTCTCTGGTGGTTGTAGGCGCTTAACCTCGGTAGGTGTTGGTTAGCAGACCCAGGGGGGTTTCACGTGGCCCCACATCCCCTTCCTGCTTTTTGTCAGTTTTCTCCTCCCCGACTCTGTGTTCAGGCCCTCGCTGTTCCCGTTCCCGCCTCTCCCTCTGAACCACCCCGCCACCTCTGTACACGTCAGAGCAGAGCCCATCTCTGCCCCTGCTGTCAGCGGTTCCTGCCTAACTAAGCTCTGCCTGCTCCGCTTCAACTCACGCCCACCCGCGCTCATCCTCGACATCAGCTCTCCACGGAAAAATGAGAGGGGAACGCTGACTCACACCGTTGTTCAAAGGGAGGCCTTCTGGGAATCAGTCCAGCGCGGGAAACAGCGAGAAAAGGAGTCGTGGAGCAAAGGGGGAGCCAGATCACACGGGGCCTTGCAGGCTCCAGCGAGGAGGTGGGGCCTTTCCGCTCAGGGCCACAGGAAGTGGAAGGTTTTAAGCCGGGCGGGCAGCCATAGGCCCAGGGCAGTGCCTAGCACAAAGTAAGTGTGCACTAAATGTTAGTGTTGCTTTTGTTCTTTGCAGCTCAAAGAACAATTCCTCTGACTGTGGTATGGAGAGAGGATGGTGGGAAGCCACCCTGGAGATGGGCCAGCAGTAGGGAGGCTGCTGCAGGGGTCCAGGCTGGAGGTGGTGACCGTCTGGCTTGGCTCGGTGGTTGTAGGCTGGAGAGAAGCGACGGATTCCAGGAGAGATTGAGGAGGTCAAGTTCGCAGGACTGGTGCATGGCTGCGCAGGGAAAGGGGCAGTGCGAGGTGATATCCAGGTTTCTGGCGTGGGAGGAGGAGTGGGTGATGGGGCGGCTCCCAGGTGTCAGGTCAGGTGTGTGTGTGGTGGGAGCAGAGTACATTTCACACTGAATTATAAAGAGCAGGTAGGGATGCCCAGTGTGCTGTTGGGTACTCAGGGCTGGAGCTCTGCGGGAAGCGGGGCTGATTTTGTTCCCTTGTCACACTTGGTTGATCCCGAGCTTCGGGCGCAGCGCTCAGGACCCGGCACATGCGTGAGTTGGTTCGGGTGGTAGGGGAGGAACAGTCCTTCCCTACCCTCCTAGGATCTCCGGCTGGCCTAAGGATTCAACTGCTGTAACAGGAGAAAAGCATACAAAAGAGTTTTATTACATTTTTACATGCACACAGGGTCTTCACAAAAGAATGAAGACCCGAAGAAGTGACCGGAACAGAAACTTTTACACCAGGAAGACAAAGGAATGATAAATTTGTGAAGAAACGACAAGACAGAGGGTTCGGGGTAGGGGCAGTCAACTGTGGGGAAGGGTCTAGGAGTGATGTCGGGGGGGCCAGTGGGTGACGAGGGTTGTTTTAATGGGTTTGTCCAGACCCCTTTCCCCGTGGGTTCCCAATCTCTGGTGACAAAGATGTCGTTGTCTGCCCGGCATGGGAGGGCGCCTTTCTCGTGGGAGAGTTTACGGTCTGTGTTCAGGTGGACAAGAGGAAGGCAGGCAGCCCTTCCTGCTCTTGTAGTGTCTCAGGCGACTTCAGCTCAGAAGAATCAATGTGACAAAGTGACGTATTTCGAGGTGGCGTGTCCTGAACTCCTTCGGAGACAGGGTTCAAGTGAAGGGACTTTATTTCGGAAGTGGGGGTCGCACAAGTGGGGAGGTGAAACAGGGAAGGGAGCCAACAGGGCGTGTCACTGGGCTACACCCGTGGTGGCCGACGCGGAGGAGCATGCGCCTGAGGGTGACCCGACGAGAGGCGAGGGAGCTGGGCGTTTCCACTCCGCCCCCCGCCCCCCAGCCACCGGTGGAGGGCGGCCCCTGGCAGCACCGTCCGCTGGCACGTCTGGGGACTGAGACACCCATGGGGGTGTGGGCAGGACGTGGACACGTGACGGCCCCCACATCCGATAATGCGATTTGTGTAAGTATGTCAATTTGTGTCCCAAGCTGGATAAAACTGGTCCTCCACTTACTTTTATGTCATAGTAGCAGAGTTAACTGCAGCCTTCAAAATAAACCCAGTTGAGATGGGAGCAAAGTGTATGCGTAGCACAGGGGATACAACCGTAACCAACCTGTGGACTAGCAACGTCACACCTCGCCACTTGGGGTTCATTACTTTGTGAGCAATGAACATTTATTTTATTTTATTTTTTAATCATCACCTGAGGACAGGTTTATTGATTTTAGAGAGAGAAAGGGAGAGAGAGAGAAACATACATTTATGTGAGAAACGTAGATTGGTTGCCTCCCATATAATCCCCAACTGGCGATCGAACCCACAACCTAATGTATGTGCCCTGACTGGGAATTGAACCTGCAGCCTTTTTGGTGTATGGGACAACACCCCAACCAACTGAGCCATCCGGCCAAGGCATGAACATTTGTTGAGCATCTATTATGTGCCAGGCCCCACACTTGGGTACTTGACACATATTGTATCATTTAATCTTTGTCATAAAAAAAAACCCTACGAGAGAGTCATGGCTGATCCATTTTCTAGATAAGGAGGGACTCAGTAATTTGCTTTTGTTGCAACATTTTGCAACAGGCAGAGCCGGGTTGCCACCCATTTGCTTCCTTCAACCCTTTGCTGCTGCCGGGCAGGCAGAAATGACAAGAGCAATTTTCCCTCAAGTGTTGGGCTCATATTTGCATTCAGTATTTATTGACGTTCCCAGGCCCATCCAGTACTTACTATTGGGGCTTAATAAGTCCTAAATAATAATGATTTTCCCCGGATGAGGATAGATGCTCGCGTCAGCTGAGGCTGATTTCCACCTAATTTGCAGGGAGTTTGTGCACCACTGTGATGAGCTAAATATTTATGCAGGGAGGACGCATGTACCAATCACATTTCCATGAGAAACACGAGGCAAAGGAACGTTTCTGACCAAAAAAGTTTATTGATGGGGAAAGGTGCTTTGGAGAAGCACTAAAAGAAACATTAGCCAGGATTAACCAGCAGTACCCAGGAGTTAGCCAGGAGCTGGCGATTTTAGCATTTATGCCAGAGGAGTGTCTTTATTAAGAGTTGCCCAGGATTGCTGGAGGAGAAAGCGTTTTTGCTCCTCAGTGTCCAGGGATAAAATTTGGGGAATGGAATGGCTCTGCCTTCCAATGACTAATCCATCTTGGTGGAAGGCCCGGGGCAACTGGCTGCTTCTTTCTGAGGCTCGGTTTGTCCAGCCGTCGTCTGCCGGATAGGGTTAGAAGTTCCTCGAGGCCCCGCCCACCCCATCTTGTAATTCTCTGCGCCGCTGCTGTGAATCTTGCCTTTTTATTTGCACCAAGGAGCAGGCCGTGGGCTGGCCCAGCAGCCTTCTTGTGGAGGGCAAGGTGTCCACATTTATGCTCCCTGCTTTGTGCTGGGCGCCCTCTAGGTGCTTTATGTCAGTCAGCTCATTACTCCGCAGTGGTTCAGTGGCATAGGTTTTACTTCCATTTTATAGCTAAAAATGAATAAGCTGCAAGTTCAGGAACAACTACTTTGGGGGTCATGCTCTAGACCTCCCCACCCACATCTAAGTAAATTGAACAGAACATTTTATTTTGGGCACCAAGGGGCACAGAACATAGGAATTGGAGTTATATAGGCCTGAGGTAGAATTCTGCTTCCCCAGTGCACCAGCGGTATGGCCGGATGAGTCTCACCACCTTTTCAAGTCTTGTTTCCTCATCTGCACCCACTTGCCTTATGATCTCCACGGAACAGGGCTATTGCGTGGTTTCTATGTGAAACCACCTGGCTCTTTGGTGACAATCTGAATGGGCGGTCATTCTAGGCTTCTCTCCCAGGGTCACCGCAGATGGCCATGCTCACTGCCTCCCTGGGGTAGGGAACAGCTCTGGGTGTGGCCCTGCCTTTGTCTCCATCCTTGTCCCCTCGAATTCCTTAGCCTGGTCCTACCCAAGCCCTGGCCTGCCTGGCTTCTGCCTGCAGACATGGCGTGTGGCTGGAGATGCGGGCTCAAGCCCCAGCAGCGCCAGTTTCTGCTTGTGTGACCTGGAGCCACTCATTTGGTTTCTCCGAGTCTGTGTCTCTTCTGTTAGATGGAGATGACTTTACACTTTGCGCAAGGCTTTCGTAGTTGATTAAACTTCATGATGTTGAAATTAACTGCATGCTGAACCGTGGTCTGCGCTCGCCCCAGAGAATAATCTCAGTCCTTCTAAATGAATTCCTTTGTGACCTTACGAGTTCCTGGGTTCAAGAGCCCCCCCACCCCACCCCCGCCCCTGGCTTTGTTACAGAGGCACACTGGAACCAGCTGGTCCATTGCTGTGAAGATTCAGGTGCCTTGAATGCGCAAATTGGCGGACCGCCTCCTTCAGGGGTTGCTTTAAGAAGACCTTTTTGCCCGGCTGAGACAGATTTTCATGTAGATGTATCTCATTTAATGTTTTCAAAGCCCCGTATCTAGGCGTAACCCAGGCAGCCGCACTGGGACCTGGAGCCAGGTACCCCAGCATCCTTTCCGCCGTGCTCACTCCCGGGCCCACACTTTGCTTGGAAGCCCGCTTTGCCATCATTCCCAAGACCCGCAGCCAGACTCCTCCTTTGCCCTTCTCCCGAGGTTGTGATAGACTTTGAAAAGGTATTTCAGGAAAATTTAGAAAGTTGTAAAAAGTTTAGAGGGACGGACATACCGGGGACTTCAGAAACACACACACATACACACACACACACTCTCTCTCTCTCTCACACACAACAGCTTCACTGAAGTATAATGCACATCCCATAAATTCCACCTTGTAAAGGAATACAGTTCAACGGTTTTTAGCACACACCGTTGCTAAACACAACACAGAGTTGTCGTGCAACTGTCACTGCTCTCTAATTTTAGATTTTTATCACCTCCCGAAGAAACCCCGCGCCTGTGAGCAGCCAGGCCTCAGACATCCCTGGCAGCCACTGGTGTACTCTCTGTCTCTCCCAGCCTGCCTGCTCTGCACGCTTCACGTACATGGACTTGTGCAGTGTGTGGCCTACTGTGACTGGCTTTTTTCACTTAGCAAAATGTTTTCAAGGTTCATCTGTTTTATGTAAATTGGCATTTCATTCCTTCTACGGACAGATAGTATTCCATTGTATGGATATACCACGTGTCATCTGCTCATCAGTGGAGCTGATGGGTGTTTGGGTTGTCTCCCTTCTTCAGCTACTATGAAGCCTGTTGCTGTGAACGTTCCTGTAGATGGTTTGGGGTGGACCTATGTCTTCAATTCTTTTACATATTGGAATGGTTGGATCACATGGTAACTCTGTTTAACATTCAGAGGACCCGCCAGACTGCTTTTCAAAGTGGCTGCCCCTTTTACAAGCCTGCCTCCAGAAACTCTTGTATGGTTTATGTTGGCTGAAATGGGTTTGCAGATGCTGACAATTTATTTGAGCTTCAAGCCCGATTTGGTTCGAAGTCTCAGAGGAACACTCCGATTGAATTAAAGGACTGGATTTAGCATGGCCAGAAAAGACCTTCCATCGTCTACAATGTGGTCTGCTAAATACCCTGTAATAAAATGTAAAATACCGTCTTGGATTAGAGTTTCTGAGCAGGAGCTGTGGCACAGAAGAGTAATTTGGAATAGTACCTGTCTTGCCTAGAGTTCCTTTTGATGAGATGCTGAGACGGGGATTTGAGTACAAGTTGTCTCCTTGGGAGGTGATCCCAGGAAACACCTGTTATGGAATGGAGGCAATGAGACGGAAGAGCAGGCGGCCAATAAGGGCCTGTTGGCAAGCAGGGCTCCACTGTGAGCACTCGGAGCTCAGCTCAGCTGGGGGATTCTGGGATCCGGTGCAGAACATGCCTTGGAATTATCTCAGTGGAGAAACAATAAGGCTGGAGCATTTAGCCGCCAATTCCTGGTCTGTCAATTGCACGCGGGCTGCTTGTGGGGGTTTGCCCTGCACACCAGCCTTGCCTGTACCCAGGGCCACAGGCGGCGAGTTGTCAGGTTTGCCCTAAGCAGCCGCCCGTGTGCCAGCATCAGACATGGGACCAATCCAAACTGATGCCCCAGTAACCCACCAGGTGCCATCTCTGCCTGCATTAAGAAGGCTTGGTCGTTTACTGATGGGCACATCAGTAAATGAATGGATCAAAAAACTATGGTACATTTACACAATGGAATTCTATGCAGCAGAAAGAAAGAAGGAGCTCCTACCCTTTGCAACAGCATGGATGGAGCTGGAAAGCATTATGCTAAGTGAAACAAGCCAGGCAGTGAAAGACAAATACCATATGATCTCACCTTTAACAGGAACCTAAACAACAGAACAAAGAAACAAGCAAAATATAGTCAAAGACACTGAAATAGAGGACAGGCTGACAGTGACCACAGGGGAGAGAAGAGGAAATTTCAGGGGAGAATGGGAAGGGTTTACAGGAACAAATATAAAGGACACATGGACAAAAACTGGGGCGGGGGGGAGCTGGAAATGGGAGGGAGGTGGGGAGGGGTGGGTGGGTGGGCTGGAATGGGAGTAAAGGGCAGAAAACTGTACTTGAACAACAATTAAAATAAAATAAAATAAAATAAAATAAAAAGAAAACTTGGTCAAAATGTCACGTAAGGCTGTCTCTGTTGACATACAGGAATCAAGGGTAGGAGAAATAAAGTCTTTTCTTAAACCACTCCCTGAGGTTGGAAGTACGAAGTTTCCAGAACCTAGGAAATATTATATATATATATGTGTGTGTGTGTGTGTGTGTGTGTGTGTGTGTGTGTGTGTATGTATATATATATATATATATATATATATATATATATATATATATATATATATATATATAATTGAAGTTAGAGGCTGTTCTTTAACAAAGAAAAGAATGGGGCAATTGAAATGCACTTGCTGAAGTAATCAGAGTTGAGAGGCAGGAATAGAAATGGAAATTAGAATCTGCCTGGAGACAATTTGGTGGCACAATCAAGGGCTAGGAATTTTGCCAGTTCCCTGCAGATCAAAACTGCTGGGCTCCACGGGGCCCTGAGTGCATGTTTATCTTCAGGTCCCCGGGGAAGAAAGGGCCCACGGGGCAGCAGCATCCCAATGCCACTGGAGACCAGAGTCACCTGTGACACCGGAGACACAGGCCTGGGGGCTCGCTGCAGCATCTCCGAGGGGGGCTGGCCTGCAAGCCTGCATTTAACAAGTACCCCAGAGCGCAGGGAGTCAGACTGGGGGATCTCTGAGAAGTGACAGTCATACTGTAGATAAAGTTCCAGACATTTTTGGAAAGGGACAGGAAAATAGACCACCTTCTGTGCCCCCTTCTTAGCCTTCCCTAGGACCCTATTTACATTTCAGTGGTTCCTGCTTTGTAGCTAGCCCAGGCCTCAGCTCCTCCTCTGGCTAAAGTACCTGGTGGGAGGGTGGGAATGTCTGTTGGGTTGGATCTTAATCCTGGAAACTGCAAATCTCAGACCGGTAGGTCCTCTCTGTAAGGCCTGGCCTCAAACAAGCAGACAATGAAACCGAGTCCAGTCGGTTGAAAGATACCAAAGCGTTGCTTTGGTCTGAGTGTCTCTGAAATCACGGAAGGCCATTCTATCCTCTCTTCACTCCTCCGCCCCATCAGACTTTTCGTAGTGTCAAGGGCTGAACTGTGTCCTCCCCAAAGCTCATGCAGGAGTCCTGAGCCCCAGTCACCTCAGAACGTGACCTTATTTGAAGATAGAGTCCTTGCAGGCATAATCCAGTTAAAATGAGGTCGTTAGGGTGGGCCCTAATTCCACACTGCTGGTGTCCTTATAAAAAGTGGACGCTTGGAGACAGACGTGCATGCAGGGAGAAAGCCATGTGAACATGGAGACAGCCATGTGAGCATGGAGACAGCCATGTGCAAGCCCCGGAGAAGGGCCCGGGGCAGATCCTTATCTCACAGCCTCAGAGGGAACCGACCCTGCCACCACCCTAGACCTGAGTCTCAAGAGCTGTAGGCGATGAATTCCTGCTCATGGAACCACCCGTCTGTGGTGGTCCATCACCTAGCACACTGTCTCCATGGAGCCTCCCTCCCAGAGTTCGCCCAGTCCATCTGCGGAGCCTTCTCTGGAACCCAAGCCCCAGCATCTCCCTGGACTCCCCAGCAGCGCCTAACTTGCTTTTCTGCTTTTCCTCTGGCCCCTGCTGTTTTTCTCTGACCAGCCACCAGCGCCATGTTTTATAAACACGGCTGCTCCTGTGTCTCCCCGGCTCTAAACTCGGCCATGGCTCCCTAAGACCTTCAGGATGAAGACCCAGATCCTCAGTCACAGGACCCTGCGGAGCTGAGCCAGGCCTGTCCCTCATCTTCACTGAGTGTCGCCTCTCTCCCTGTGTCCCCTCACACTGGTGGTTTCTCAGCCCCGAGGGGGTCCTTTTCTCTGTACCCGGCCCTTCTCCTAGCCGATTCCCCTTCTTCAATGAGGACTCAGTTAATGCGATTCGTAGGGGGTGACCAGGTTAGATTTTTTTTTTTTCAGTCATATGCTTTCTTGATGTCCAGAACTCTTCCACTGTAGCAGCTACACATTTGTAATGAATAATTTGAATAATGATGGAGTGTCTTACCTGAAATGTAAGCTCTAGGAGGGCAGGGATTTTTGCTTTGTTTGTTCACTTTGGTCTCCCCAACACCCCCCTCTGGAACAGTGCCTGGCATGTAGTAGGTGCTCAATTAATACTTGTTGCACACACAAATGAGTGGAACAGAATTGCCCAAAGGGTGTGGGCAGGTATGCCTTGTTCATTCCATTCCTGTTTCTCCAGCGCCCAGAGTGGTGCCTGGCAGAGAATAAACTCTGTGTGTGTTGGGGGTGGAGAGGGGTCATCAGTGGGATGGGACAGTATCTTGTCAGTCAGAGCTTCCCAGGGTTAGACGCCCCCACAGGGAGCTCTTGGTCCCATGGGGGAGACCCTCTTGCTCACAGACCAATGTGACACAGTCTGGCCTGTGACGGGATATACCCAGAGGGCTGCCTGGATGGAGTCAAAGAAAGGGGTGTCCTGGGTGGAATGGAAGAGGGGAGGGTTGAAATGGGGGATGGGGAGCTTAGGTGAGTTTTGGAGCAGAAGAGAAGGTCACTGAGGGGACATGTGTTCAGGTCTCCCTAGGTCCCGCTGGCTTGGGGGCGATGTGAGGGCGGAGAGAGGAGGCAGCGGAAGCTCCCCATAGCTCACCCCCCCGGGTGAGCGAGCTCCACACTCAGTAGAAGCCTCTGCTTGTCGGGCTGTGTTTCCGGTGTTTACCACGGCACGTGTTGTGTTGGGGCTTCCCCGGGTTCCCCAAACTGGGGACCTTCCTCATGGGCTGAAGTATGGTGCATCTGTTTGAGGCTTCCACCTTAGGAAACAAACTCCGTTTCTCTCGAGGTGCCCAGCTCTTTGAATTTCTGGAAAGCTGGAATGTGTACCTTAGGTCCTCCAGCAGACAGGCCCCGTCACTCAGGGACCCTGGTGGCCTCATGCCTGCAGGCTGGTCTTGCTAAGGGACCAGGTGCCTCCCTCTGAATCTCTTTGTGTCTCATCCCTGGGCACTTCAGGGCACTCCAGCATGTCGCCAGGCTGTTCGAGTTTGAATGACAAGCAGTCACATATGGTTTTAAGGGAGAGAAGAGGGAACAAAATCTCACCCCCACCTGACCAGAGCCTTCCTGGGAATTGTCCACAGGCGTCCATGGCTCCGTGCGCAGGTGGAGCTGGAGCTGAGAGCGAGTCCAGGCGGCCGAGCCGGTGGGAGACGTCGGGTCTCAGGGCCCCGCCTGCCGGGCTTCTCGGGCACCCGGAATGTCTGCCTGCCTCCCTGGACGCCTCCTGCACCCTCTCCCTCCCTCTCCCTGGCAGCAGGGCTCGACTCAGGTATCTTTGATTGAATTAGTAGCTCCTCAAGCACAACGTGAATGAGATCAAATCGGAGGGAAAGTGTAAATGAGAAGATGGGAAGATTTAGTATATTAAAATGTTCACTGTGGCATTGCAGAAGAGGGATGGGGAAATTTACTGAGATCACGTGCTTTTTTTGATGCCACAGTCAGAAAGACTGAGCGCCACCTGTTTTGGCTTTCGGTATTTTCCTCTCCGTGCACGCTCCTTCCAGGTAGGTGTCTTCTTGCCGCCAGCAGAAGGAACTGGCCTCTGGATCTCAGGTCAGCCCCCAACGAAGGAACGAATGCTTTCCTTCCAGGCTCCATCAGCTCTTTGCTACAGGCTCATAGCAACCCAGTCTCTCTGTGCCTCAGTTTCCTCATCTGCAAAATGGGGACAGTAATTACGCCTGCCCTCATGGGGCTGTGGCGAGGGTTCAGTGAGTTACTATAGGTAAAGCACTTAAAACAATGCCTGACATGTAGTAAGCACTCAGTAAATGTCAGGCATTATTATCATGCATTTGTAGAGTCGGGGGAGAGAAATAATGAGCATGTGTATCACTCGGGATTCTCCAGAGAAACAGAACCAGTAGGATCTGTATGTCTGTCTCTGTCTCTGTCTCATCTCTAATCTGTATCTCTTACCATCTGATCTATATGCGTCTACAGCTATACCGATATCTATGCCAATAGTCGTGTATCTCTACAGTCATCTCTATCTGTTTCTCTCTCTGTATCTGTATCTACGTCTCTGTGGATATCTGTGCCTATATCCATATCTACATCCTATCTTTATCTCTCTATCTCGCTCTGTATTTATATACATAAATGTATTTCTAGGAATTGGCTCGTGAGATTGTGGGGGCTGGCGAGTCTGGGATCTGCGGAGCGGGCTGGCAGTCTGGACGCTCGCCGGCAGAGCTGAGGCTGCAGCCTCGAGGCAGAGCTGCTTTTTCCGCAGGGAAGCCTCGGTGTCGTTCTCGCGTCCTCCCTGTGGGTTGGACGCGGCCCACTCCCGTCGGGGAGGACAGTCCCCCTCACGCACACTCAGCCACCTGGAGCTGCTCGCCGCGTGCACAGCAGACTTCCCAGTGACACCCGAGCAGTGTTTATCGGGCAAACTGGGGCTGGAGCCAGGCGAGGGGACACAGGACGCCGGCCACCGCACCTGCCCTGGCCGGCGCCGTCTGACCTCTGGGGAGCTTCCTTCCTCCTCTCACACGTCTGTCTGCCTCTCCTCTTAGGGCACCATCCCCCCATTCCTGACCTCCTGTGTGGCTCTTCTCTGTCCCGTTTATTTCTCCTGGAGGGAGGGGCTGGGGTTCTGGGGCTCACCGAGGGGAGGAAGACCAGAGAGGGGTCTGGGCACAGGAAAGCAGCCTGCGCTCCTTTCTCCCCACTGACTCTGGCTGTTCAATGAAAGCTCAGACGCCACCCACCGCCAGGGTGAAATCTTAGCCAGCTTTTGGCAACACTCTGAGCTGAAAGTGTGTGTTTCCTCCCCAGTCTGGAGTTATGTTAAGCCCCCTTTCCTTGTCCCTTGCTCTGTCCAATTTCTTTTCCTCGATCACAATAGGTGGGGGAGGGAGGGACCGCCCTGTCCCAAGGGCTGGTGACTGTCACCCAGGCCGGAGTTGTGGCTGGAAGGCGAGGTGGTGGCATGCATTCCTCAATCAGTTCCAGCCTGTCCCCGACCCCCACAGGCTCACGATTCTTCAGCAGCGAACTATTTATTACACACAGCTCGTCGGTCTCCCCAGTGGGAAGGTTTTATTTTAAAACAGTGTATGCTACGAAATACTTACAGAAGAAATCATATACTCTGGGATTTGCCTCAAAATGACACCGGAGGGGGCAGTGGGTGGGGTGTGTTGGAAACCGGTCGGCCATAAATAGTTATTGAAGCTGGGTGGTGGGTGCGTGGGGGCTCGTCACGCTGCCGTGTGCTCTGTTGAATGGGTTCGACGGTGTTTTATGCTGAAAAAATGTAAAGAGAAAACACCCATGTTACTCTACAAAGCCCTTGAGCATTTTTAAAATAGTGTTCCTCAAGAATACACTCACGGTTCCAGGGATGTTTGATTAAAATTTAACTTTTTAGAAATATTTCCTTCACTCTTTAACGCCGGAGACAGCGGGAGCGGTGGTTTCGGGCGGGGACATCAGACTGCGAAGGGCCGGACAGTGAGCACGTTCGGCTCCGCGGGCCGCGCAGCGTTAGGGAGAGCAGCTGCGGGCCGTACGCAAACGACCGTGCGCGCTGTGTTCCCGTGACGCTTCATTTACGAACACTGACATTTGAATTTCATGTAATGTTCACATGTCACCAGATAGTCGTCTTCTTCTGATTACAAAAGTCATTGCAAACTATGAAAGGCATTCGAAACTTGTGGACCTTACGACAGTAAGTGGGGGGCTCTCTCCGGCCGGCAGGCCGTAGTCTGCGGGCCCTGTTACAGACGGCTGGTTAACAGACTGGAGAAGACCAGCGAGGCACTTCGGCCGCCCAGGGATGATCTGTTTTCTGGGACAACCTGGGGAATGAAACTTCTTCTGTCACTTCTGTGTGTGTTAAAATAACCAAACCAAAACGCCCAAGCCAGCTGCAGTGGGTGTTGGTTGAGAAAGAATACAAACATTAAGGTGCCAAAAGGGAAAGTCCCTCTTCTCATCGCTCAACCCTGGCCACCGCCCAGAGGTGACAGCTGGGTTCCCTGTCCTCGGGGATCCCAGGACACACTTCTCCATCCCTCCTCCTCCTCCCAAGAAGGCCAGACGTACATCAGTGCTGCTTCAAGGACTGAGTAAGAAGCAAAGATAAACTAACTATTTTCCGCAAACAAAGAACTATCCACTTACATGTTGAGGATCAGCCCGGTTACTGGCAGGTGAAGTCTTGCTCTTATGTGAGAGACCAAGAAGGAAGGGAATGTCTGGACTGACATGTGTTGCTCTGAAAAATACGTGGTTCATGATGCCTGTGAGCAGGCGCCTAACAGGGACCCTTGGGCAAACCCTCCTTCTTGCCTCGACTTCTCCCGTCTCTCTGGCCCCATGTGGATCCCCAGCTGTGGGCAGATAAGTCATCTGGTCCATCTGAGTTTGATGCCTCTTATACATGTTTTTAAAATTTTATTTTCCCCTGTCTTTACTTTCCCTTCGGTTTTCTGAGAGTGGACACTAATTTGACTCTCAGCTTCCTTTCTGTTTTTCCTTGGGGAATCAAACCTGGCTATTTTTGTTCATGAGATGGTGAAATACGTTGAAAGCAGCGAGGCAAAAAGAAGCGTGAGAGAGAACATGCCTGCTGCTTCCACTGAGATCCTTGCTGGCAGTTCCTGAGTTTCCCATGGAAAGCCCTTAGATGCTGAGAAGAAAGGATATGTGGCGTGTTTGCTGCTTTTTTCTGTCGGAACCAGGAGGGAGGAGCCTCAGGGATTAGCTGGTCCTAATCCATCCCCTTAGAGATGGAGAGATAGACAGAGGCGCAGAGAGGTGGGAGGCGGGAGACAGGGGAGGGCTGCATGAATGAGGCAGAGGTAGGTTTTGGGGAGGGTGAGCAGACCTGGCTCCTGGGAAGGTTGGAAGGGGGTCTGTAGGGTGTGTGACGGATGAGAGGTGACAGGGGAGGGGCCAGGCCAGGTGGTCCTCGAATGCCCAGCTTGAGACTTGGCCTCCTTGGGGGTTAAAGAGCTACTGGAAGGTTCAGGAAGGGTGAATGTTGGGTCCCGTGATGCTTCAGAAAGGTCTTTCTGGGGAGGAGGGACAGGAGAGGTCTTTCTGCTGGAGGCTGGGAGATCCGGGGGTGAGGAAGGACGGACGGCAGATGTGGACGTTTGGTAGGAGGAGCGAGAGGAGACAGTGGCTTAGGAGGGAGGCAGAGCCAGGGCGCAGACGGGCCTTTTGCCCGGGTGGAGAGACGAGTCTATCCGAAGGGTGGCATGAAGGCATGTGTGTGTGTGTGTGTGTGTGTGTGTAGACGGGAGATAGGGTAAGGTTGTCCCAAGGAGGGAGGAGACCTTGGGGACGGTGGCCCAAGGCCAGGTCAGGAGAAGGGGAGGACCGAGTGGCAGGTGTTGTCTTCGACACCTGGGAACCCAGCTTATAGCGTGGGCCCAGCCACAAAGGCTGACCTGTGAATTCCTGCTCACGGTTGAGGTTCCGGTGTCAGAGGTCCTGCACCATCAGGGCATTGGCTGCTGAGAGGGCAAGCCCAATGGGCAATGTCGGGCCCCGGGGTTTCTGGTGCCTCTCTGTCAACTCACCCTCCTCCCTCCAGGAGAAAAGCAGAAACCAGGTGGGGCTGGCTGCTCTTGCCTGATGGTCGATGTGGGGAAGTGGAAAACGTAATGAGCGAAGTGGAAAACCACCCAGGGGAAGTCGGGAAGCCTCCGCGCCGAGTCCCCGAGTTTGTTCCGACTCCTTCGGCCCAATTCCTTACATGATACCAAGTGCCGCTCCAGCCATATTTATTTCAGATGCTTTCCAATTTCTGACCATTAGCTTCCTGGCCATTAAGCTGGACTGAAGCAGGAATACTTTAATGTGCGTATTTATCTCATTGGTTACACAAGTTCCCCGGTAAGTAAGCTCTCTGATTTCCAAAAGTGTCAGCATGAAAGCGTAAATGGACTCATCAGTTTCTCAGCCCATCTTCCTGGAAGGTCCGGCTCGAAGCAACTTGCGTCGTTGTCTCCACCGATCTCATGGCTCTTCCACCCCTTTCGTCTCAGTTTTGAGCACGAGGGCCCCAGAATCATACCATTAGTGTTTGAATCAATTTGACAGCACAGCGGCGAGAGGGCCTTCCTGGCCGAGAGGGAGTCTGGAAGAATGTCAGGAGAGCTGGCAGAGCCTGGCCCCTTCAGAGAGCTGGAGCCCGTAGCCGAGGCACTGAGACACGGATGGCGATGAGTGCCAGTCCCGGGAGGATTTTAGGCGGGGAGTGGCGCGGTCAGGCTTCCCCGGAGGAGGCTCGTTTTGGCTGCATGGCAAAGGGCGCTCGGAGGGAGGAGGGGCAGGCAGCTGCCTGTGTGGCCGGCTCCCACACTCCAGCAGGGCCCGCTGAGACCAGGGCAAAGTGAAAATGAGGAGCATCTCATTCAAAATTTAAGCACCGCGGAATATCATTCAGCTATATCAAAGAGTGAAGGCTCGGTCCATGCGGCAACTTGCACGAACCTCAAAAACATGCTTAGTGAAAGCAGCCAGACGCAAAAGGCCGCATTATGGGATGATTCCATTATGTCAAATACCCGGAATAGGTAAATGCATAGAGACAGAAAGATTAGTGGTTGCCATGGGCTGGGGACAGGGAGGAAGGGGGAGAATGGCTGCTTAACGGGGTGTGGGGTTTCCTTTTGGGACGATGAAACCATTCCGGACCTAGACAGAGGAGGTAGTGACACAAGGTCATGGATGCACTAAATGCCACTGAACAGTGCACTTTAAAATGGTTCCTTTTGCGTTATATGAGTTTTACCTACAAAAACCCATATGCACAGGTGCTGAGGGTTAGGATGTAGGCAACACTCGGGGGCAGGCAGAGTATTATCTCGACTTCCGCGGCCTCCTAGAATGATGCTGACTTCCCAGCTCAATAGACACAGAGCCAAATTCTTCTAAAACGCTTAGTTTATTGACAGGGTCCAGAAGTTCTTTGACACTTTTTAGATAAGCCGTCCTCCTGCTATTGTGTGCATGTTAGAAAGCTCTGTTGATCTATTGTAGAGGCTACTATAAATACAGAGCAGCTTGGACAGCGGATGAACGTCACGAGCTCTGAGCCTGAATTCCATGCCATTAGCTACTCTCCCTATAACTCATCCGGTCTGGAAGGAGAGAGGCTGCTAAGTGTTACAGAAGACCAAGGGACCACAAGGGCAGGCTTCACGCTAAATTATTTAGTCCCGCTCTCCTATTTGATACATCACAGAGTCCGAGAAGTGCGGGAAGGCTCCTCTAAGGATGATCTTCCCTCCTGACAAATACCTCCAGTGAAGGGAGCTCGCTATTGTACTTGCCAGAGCAGATAACCCCGAGGCTGACCACTTCAACACCTGCGGCGCTTTTATTCTCCTGCAGTTGACAGGTGCCTGGCTTTGGTTTACGCCCACAGGTGTTGGTTCCGTCCTCCGGGGCACACAGGGTACCCCTGTGTGGGGAGGTGAAGACGGGGAGACTGTCCTTCTCCTTAAGACTCACTGTCCCCGTTGTCTTGTAAGCGTCTTCACAGCCCGCCCACCCTCCGCAGGCGCACTGCGTTTATTCACCTCCCTCACCAGGTCTGGTGGCCGGATCTCCTTCCGTGCATGCCAGGGTTCCTTCCGCCTCTTCCCCTGCACCCACCTCCTTCTCAGGAGGCTGCTGCTCCTTCCTCGGGTCCTCTCACATCCGAGCCCTTCTTCTGCCTCTTCACTGCCCACTGCGGGTTTGTTTATCTCCTGGGAAAAGAAAGCTCTGCCCCGGAGGCACGAGCTTGCTGACCCTGTCTGAATGGGAATGGGGCTGTTATCATCTGAATTAAGACCACCACCAAATTTTTGTGATGAAGCCCTAACCCCTAAGTAATCTCAGAACTGGCAGCGTGAAGTTCCCCCTCTAGCAGAGTGGCCGCAGAGTCTCCCGTGCCTTCATGGGGATCATTTCTGCGGGGCGCAGGGTTCCGAAGCGCATCATTAGCTGGATGCCTGAGCTACATTAAAAGCGGAACAAAGTTCATCCCTTTCCGTGGGTTCAGCCTAGATGGTGTCTCCAGCCAGGAATTGACTACACAACTTGAGAAAGGCCAGTGCCGAAGGCAAACACAGCATTCTGATTGGCTGAGCTGGGTCACTAGGAGCAAACGAGACAGAAGGGAAGGAAGTGGGGGTCTAGAAGCGAGGGTCCCAGGGTGGACCCTTATCACTGACAGCTAGCTGCCTTCTGTTGCCTGTGCTACAGGCCAAGACTAGTTGTCTTGGTTACGGAGCCCGTTTTCTTCCAGGAGCAAAGGGCAGATGTATTAATGTCTGTCTGTGTCAAGTGTAGGAGCTATGGAGGAAAGCCAGGATTCAACACACAGCCAGGGGTGGGGGTTTTCGACCTGGCGGAGGCCAGCTGAGCGGCAGGGAGGGTCAGGACGGTGTGAGGAACGGAGTGTCTCTCCTGCCCGAGCCTCTCAGGCTGAAGCTCAGCTCTGAGCTCACTTTGGGCAGCAGTGAGCACTCGTGTGTCGGGTTCTGAGATTCAGGAATCTCTGGGCTGAGATGCCACACGCGATGGGACTCTCTGAGTTTCTGTGGCGGATGGGACACGTTTGGTCGCTGCTGATGGAATCCCTGGGGGCCATCCTGCAGTATAAAGCTTAACATGAAGGCACAGTGTGACCGTGCTGCCGTGATATCGGGGTGAAACTGGGAGGTCTTGAATGGCCTGTCCACAGGCTCCCCTCTCCAAGCTGCTCCCGCAGCCAGGGGTCCCCCGTCAGACAACCTCGTTATCAAGGGGGCCGGGCGCAGCTCCCGCTTATCACTGAGGAACAGGATTGGGATCCTTGCCAGATCGTGGCATCATTCAGATAAGCCAACTCCACCCTCCCATGGGTACTGGGGACATCCTGC
This sequence comes from Phyllostomus hastatus, assembly GCF_019186645.2. Taxonomy (NCBI): domain Eukaryota; kingdom Metazoa; phylum Chordata; class Mammalia; order Chiroptera; family Phyllostomidae; genus Phyllostomus; species Phyllostomus hastatus. The sequence goes on from NW_025333664.1 coordinate 12,327,633, forward strand.
CCTCTTGGTACTGCAAGGCTTGTCTTCCACAGCCCCTGGTTTTTTCTCTGCCCTAGAGTATAATGTCCACGTGGCCTGACGTGACCCCATGTGGCCTGACGTGACCTCATGTGCCCTGCGCACCTGGACTGTGAGCATCTGTGATCAAGAAAGTGCCGTCACTTGCATCTTTGCAGTGTCAGGTGTTGCATAGATGGCCATCCGAGCTACCAGCCCGGCTCCCTGGGAGCCTTGCTGGCAATCCGCAAGCCCGCCTCCTCTTTTCTCCTTGGCGTCACGGGTGAAATCAGACCCCCATGCTTGTCCTGGTGTGCCAGCATCCCCAGGGCTCAGAGGCTTTCTTTCTATATGAATGGATGAATTAATGAGCGAGAGGGAGGACTGACTCTGTATAATAAGGGGATTTGGCTTCGTGTTCCCTGGGGTTGTTTATTAGTTAAAATGAAAGGCCCAGCTGCTGTAACAACAGACTCCAAAGAATGTGGCTCAGAGAACAAAGAAGACGTTTGCCTCTCGTTCAATAGTTGGGGGTGACATTCCAGGTCAGCGGGGGGCTCTGCTCCACACGGTTGCTCAGGAGCCCAGGCTGGTCATGCCTCTGCAATCTTCTTGTGGCTCCCAAGGTCACTTTGGTTATTGCCACCCCTCCAGTAAGGGGCGGCAGAGATCCAGGGCCATCAGTGCCATAAGCTCTTTGTAAGCGCATGAGACAGAATTGGGACGTGTCCTGTTCACTTGTGTCCCATCACTGGAAGGGGCACAAGGCCGTCCCCTGCCTCCAGGGAAACCGGAAAATGCAGACCCTAGCCCAATGGCCACGTTCCCATCACAGTGACTATGGAGCAAAGGGAGAACGGGCTTGGGTGAACAGCTAGCAGTCTGCCCCCCAAGGAGCAACTTGATCTAGGTGAAGGGACACAGGGCTGGGAGTCAGAAGATACTGGTTCAAGTCCTGGCTCCCTGTCACCGCCCCCTCCCCCCAACCCTGCCAGCCACATGCTTTCAGGCAAGCACCGTTCCACTCTGAGCCTCACCTTCTCCCACTGCAGAATCAAGACCGCAGCCCTGTTTGCCTCACTGAGCTGTCCTGAGGATCAAAATGAGGGGCATGTCAACTCTAAATTGCTGGCATGCCTAAGATATGCTGGCGTCCTGGGCCGTAACCTTCTATGCCCTGCTGGCAGGGACTCTGCCTTGATACCCTGGCTGCCCGCAGTGCCCGTCATCACAGAACTGGCTGTTTACCGGGAACCAGAGAACCGCTGGGGCCTGAGGTGGGGCTGACCTGAAGAGCCCAGGGCTCTGCAGGTCCTTGAGGAGTGCCTGCCTCCACCTCTTCCGGTGAGAAAATGGGAAGGACTTAGATTTGAAGACATGGAGTGGAGGAAAAGAGGGTTTGCACAGACAAGCGTAGAGCTGGGGGTTTCAACCTTGGGCCCAGGGGCCTCTGCGGGGATCTGTGTCTGGGCATTTGGACTAAGAACCCCTTGGAAGTGCCACGCCAGAGTGTGTGAGTGAGGTGCACATCTTCCAGGGGAGAAATTCCATCGAGTCACCAGAACCTCAACGGCGCCCCTGATGCAGGAAGCCTAAGAGGCTTGTGAATGAGAGACAGTCTCAGTCGATTCCCTGTAAAAAGGACAGTGGCCAAGGAGCATACGTTTAGAGGAGGCAACTCAGAAGCTGAGGGGACAGACGAGCCCATTTTATGAGAAGGACGTGTAGAGGGGAGTTGGCTGTGCAGTTTGAGGTGAGAGGTTGGGGCGTCATGGTAGCACACGAATGTGCTCATCAGATTTCTGGAGGGCGGAGGAGCAGGTGCCGTTGGTGCTCTGCCCGCACACCCTCCACATGAGGCTCTGGAGCCTGCTGGAGGCTTCCTATGGCGAGTGCCTGCAACCCTGCCTGAGGGTCTTCCCGGGCTGCAGAGTTCACCGGTGCACGGGTGGGTGGAAATACGGGGAATGTACACTCAACCAACGATGTATGGAAATGGGTGGGCAGAACCTCAGCCTCCTCACCCGCTAGGTGGGATAACTCTAAGGAGTGTTCTATATCAGCACTGATCAATATGAGCCAATACAATGTGAGCCATAATTGCGAGCCACATATGTACTTTTAAATTAAGGTTAAAAAGAAACTGGTGAAATGAATTTTAATGCTTTATTTTAACCCAGTATATCAAAGTATTGTCATTTTAATACATAATCAATATAAAAATCATTATCATTAATGAGGTAATTTTCTTTTTTAAGAAAGTCTTCAACATATAGAGATATATATTTTCTTATTTGTTGGTTTTAGAGAGGGAGAGGAAGGGAGAAAGGACGGGGGAGAGAGAGAGAGAGAGAAGAGAGAAAGAGAGAGA